>NC_041027.1:12592956-13968373 GCF_900634625.1 Parambassis ranga
ATGTCTGTGGAGGCCCAAAGGCCACTGGGGGGGAGGCAACTGTAGTTTCTGCAGATTCCACATCATTTCTCAGCCAGATGAGCAAAGTTCAACCTTGCCTGCTAGCTGTTAGCTCTTTCCCCAGAATCCCATTGACGTGGTGAGCCCTGAAGCTGTGGCCTGCCACTACAGTTTCAGTTCATTGATTTCAGGACAGACAATAACTCACATCAAAAACAAGTATCTCTAGGGGAGAATGATCAGGCTGCTGCTGTGCTGAAACTCCCTTATGATGCCCACACACTCTGGAAATAGCTAATTTTGACAGTCGGTAACTAATATCCATGACACCTGCTGATCATGACATCACCAGTACTTTCATTTCCACAAACATTCAAATACTGTATTTTTACTGAAGGATCTGAATTGCTTTGCTGTCTGCTTTGTGCCACAGCAAGGAGACTTTCATCCTTGTTCAGGATTTGTCATTATTACAAAATATGTTAGTACAGTGGAGAATACTTGTATTCCTCGAAGGGATAATTACTAGAAAACACATCCTGCTCATGACACAGGACTCGGAAAGCTTCTGTCATGGTTTTCATCCTCACAGCTGGAAGTCTGGCAGTATTTCACCATTTCTTCCACTGCCTCACCTCTGTCTCTTGCAGGCTTCTTCTTCAACTGTACCACACAGAGGGCTAGAACAAAAGAAAATCAGTTAATTGAAAGCACTCGGTTGCAACAAATTCACTGGAACTGGATTTTGGTGGCCTTTAGCATGGAATAATGAATAATTCATAAGCCCAGTGTTTCTCTAAACTGCTGATCTGAGGTAAACCTAATAGATTTGACATGCTTTCACAGCTCTCAAGAAGGAGGATATTATGACCCATTGACACTGATAGTGATATGTTTACCTATATGTATATGGCTCTTGGCTGACAGTGCTCCTCTCCAGAGCACTTTGCTGCCAGCAGGCGGTAGAGATCTATGTCTCAGATGTCAGCTTTGACTGATGGGCAGCTTTTAGCCAAACCCCACAGTGCCTCTCAGTGCTGCCTGCGGCCTGAGAGACACAGACAGGACTGATGGAGGGCTGAGGATGTCCTGATCATCGACCAGTCTGCCATCCACACCTGCAGAGCCACCCACTGCTCCACCTTTTAGAACAGAGCTGAGGAACACATGATGAGAAAAGTGCATGGCTGTTCACAATAGGAGTGTGTACAGAGACGCTATTCCGGTTGGTTGCTGAATCGACCCAGCATTTTGCTCTAGAGTGACATGTCTCAGCCAGTGGATGGACCATAATTAATATCGCCATGCAAAAATGAACTTAAATCAGACTGTAGAAAAAAGATGGACTGTTTTCAGTCTTAGGTCGGAAGGCCTGGCAGTGTGTGAGTCCACCTAACTCCCCGTTAATCCAATTATGGACATAGTGGGAAGTTGATTGCAGTTTAAGACGGATGCCTGGATGATAGAAGTATGGACAAACCCCTCTGTGATCTCAATTCAACTCTAGGTTTCTGAAGAGCTGTTGGAGGAATTGTTGGACATTTGAACATGGAGGTCTTTAGGAATGTACTCATTTTTGAAGCTAGCCTCAAGTGGCCATTTGAGGAATTGCATTTTTAGGTGCTACTGTATTGGGTTCCTTTTACAGCATTGGAGGTTTTCAGAGTAATGTGAGTAGCATTAGTCAGTGTTTTTTGGTCATTCATGAATGAGAACAAAAACGCCACGTGGCACAATGTTCAAATAGCTTTTGCTGCCAAATGACCAGCTTGAGAAGCCAGAGGATCCTGGGAAAGCAAAGAGGTGGCTACAGCTGATTTTCAAAATCTGATGGATTCTTGGAGTGTTGTGTTTAAAACCAGAAAGATGTAATGGTCTTGTTCCCATAAAAAAAGACAATGAGACAACACACCCTCTGACATTCTCTGCTGGTCTCTGGAGGCTATCAAAGTCCAGCGTCTGCCGGCAGAAAGATAACACCCCAATGCTGTCTTGATTTAGTAGAGGGTGCTGATGCATCGATTCATATCTGGTGCTCGTCTATGAATCATACATTAATGGATGAGACGGCCATTATCTCCACGCTTGTCTGCTCTCACCCACTTCAACAGGGAAAATAATAATGCAGCCATACTCTGTCTCTCTGACTGTCACACACATGCCTCTCACCTTTTCACCTCTCAAAGTTCTTTTTTCTACATCTCTCCTTCTCATCTGCTAGTTTCTGAGTTTGTCTCGTCTTCTTCCCACTGCGCCTCTTAGATCAAAAATCACCTCCATCATCTTGTTAGTCTTCCAGAACCCCCCCCCCCCCCCCCCCCCCGTGTCACTCCTCAGGCTAGATGCATGGAGCTCTGTTTAGATGCAGGGCTAAAATTCACACTCAAATATACCCAAACTGGTTATGACATGACCTCAATCAACTGTTGAATACTTACAACTCAGACAGTTGTGTTGTTTTTGTGCTAAAGAAGTTGAAGGAGATGGGGAGTCTCTCAAGGACTTTGTCCAATCTTTACCCAGAGAAAAACATGTCTGAATCTCCAGGGAATAAAGCTGCATACTGATGTAAACACCATTCTTTTGATGACTTTTAAGCTACAGCAACATTGCGTACATCCAGCGAGAAGTCAAAACTGGGCTGACACATCGCTATGATGTTAAAGAGCTTGTCAAAACGTCATAGAATATGGTAATATAATTAATTACAGCGTACAGCAGTTACACCTGCTACACTCATCATTAAAATGTAAGTAACACCTAATATTACCGTAACAGTAATTGCCAGTTAAGAAGATTAAACAAACATTCTCACTGGTAAAGTAGGCTACTAGAGCATTTAAAAAAGATTCATAAGAGGGAAGATCATCAGACCCTAATACCAAAACAGTAGTGACAGTTTTAGCACAGGCACAGATGCTGTATGTAAATGAAACATAAGACTCTGATATCCTGTCAAATACAAAAGACAGTGACTCAAAAACAAGCACCAGTAGCTGGATGAAACTGCTGAAAAACCGCAGTTCCTCAAATGGCCACTTCAGGCTGGTTCAAAAGGGAAATGAGTCCTCTTAGGTCTTGGTGTTGTTGGGTGAATGTCCAGTGTTCTACCCCTGATGCATGTTCTGGTTTACAGTCCTCTAAATGTTTATAGACATTGTGGGGAAAAGTGAAATGTATGCTGAGAGCTAAGTGTTTGTTTTGCTGGATTGACCCACGCTGTAGTCACATTAGTGGTTGAAATCCTGAATGAATGTTGGCAGTTTGAAGTTGGAAGACCCGTGTCATTGGATTACTTGTGTACCTAGATGAAATTCTAAAAAGCTTGCGGTCTGTGTGCTGTGGCTTCGCTTCCTTGTCTTTTTCTCCACTCAGATCTCACATTATCCAGATATTATCCACTCCTTTGCACTCAGTGTACAACATAGACCTAGATAGAGATCTGTGGCTGCTTAATGAAAAAGCACAATTAGGCTGATTAATCCCATCCTTCATCAAAGGAATTACCTCTGGATTGATTTATCTGTTGACCCCTGTAACCAGCTAGTACTGTGATTACAGACAGTAGAGCTAAGGTTTCTCTCTTGGTGTCTTCTGCATTTCTTTCCTCTGAAAGTCCAGTCTTCTCGTAAGAAGAGACCCGTCTTTATCTAAACCCCCAGGCTTCACAGTGAAGATAGCAATCGTTATGTGTCTCCAGGTATTTACTCGCACCCTCCTTTTATTCAGCATGGGACTTCACCATACAGTCGGCGACTGTGTTTATCTAAAATGCAATCTTTCTGAACTGTAAAGCTGTGAATTTGTTGCCCCTGACTCAATGAGCAGGGCACCAAGGGTCAAAATCAATAACAACTTACAAGTTGCTGTGTGCTGGAGAGTTGGGTGGCTGAGGCGGCAGGGGCAGCTGGAAGGTTCTAAGAGGGACGCATGGACAGAAACTCTTATCTTGTTGCTGCTAGGGGCTAAATCAAAGATTGGCCATCACCACTACAGCGAGTCTGAGACTGTCCTTTTGTGTAAATTCTTTGGCTGCACAACTTCTCAAAAGCATTCTTACTATTTTTACACCAAAAATGTTATTTGAATTTTGTTCTAGGTAAATTCTAGTATTACTTTAAAAGTTACCCTGTGATTTTCATTTTTAGAATTATCAGTGAATCCTTTGTGTGAGTTTGATTTTTGTACTTCTAGCCTCCGTTACTTTTGTTTTTCTTTTCCACTATATTAACCTTGGCCAGATTTCTTCTTGGATGGCAGAATCTTGCAAAAACATGTCTTAGTTCTGTTGACCTTCTAAAACTGATGGTCTGACAATAGAATTTAAAAAAATTTTCATTTTTCAGGCACACTAACAGTGTAGCATGCATGCATGGATATAAGTTAGCTCGCTAGCTGCTATAAGCAGCATTAATTTTCTGTTTTTGCCACTTTTAGTCTTAGAAATGGATGCAAGAAAATTAGTTGGACTGATAGGAACACAAACAGAACAAATAAGCATAACTTGAGGAATGTGGCTTCTCAAAATGTGTCTCACCAGAAGAATACATGCTAGCGGAGCACCAGCTGGTGTCAGTCACATGCTTAGTAGGTGCATATATGAAATGGATGACAACAAAGCTGTAGCATATGGCTACAGGACTCCCTGTTCACTTGCATAGTGTTGATCTACTGAGAATACCCATGGGTGTGATAACTTTTAATCAGGACCACATCACTTCATAAATTAAAACTGATTAAGTGATAAATTTACCTTTCTCATAGTTGTGTCCTCAGCGGTTAATGGGCGTCCTCAGGGAATAGATGAGAGGATAAGTGTTTGATGAAGATGATGGCTGACTCCCCTGGGATGGATGCTGGCTCAGATGTCATATTTTGTGTGTTACTTTTCTCTTATTGTTTCCAAGGCAGCCAGTTCTGATTTGTATGCAAGAAATAGTTTCAGTGATGATTTGTTTTCTAAATAGGAGTTTAAGACACTACAAGGTTGAGCTTTATCACAAATCTGCTTTCCCAAAGCCTAAGTACCAGCTGCTTAAACACTTAGCTGATATTGTTGGCATTAAGGCAAGCCCTGATAAGGAGTGGAAAACTAAAAAATCATAGAATGCTTTTAATACTGAAAACAGGCCAATCATAAGAGTACAATAAGACATTTGGAAAGGTTAAATAGAAAATCACATTTTCTGCACAACTTGAAAGGACTGAAAGGTCTGCTCCGGATCTCCTGTCCAATCCGGTGTTACCACTTCTAATTTAAACATCTGCTGCCTATCATCAGGCATAACAGTTTGTTGGTCCTGGCATTCAGGGTCATTTTAATCATAGTTTTATACAACACTATCCAGGTTCAAGACTGAAATACTACGTACTGTGTCATGGACTTTGACAGTACTTGTTAGTTATCTCTAACTATGGACATATGGACACTCCTTGGAGGGTTGAAATGAAAGACCAGAAATAAGCTAAAAGGAGTGGGGTCACACTGCCATGATTTCTAATGATATGGTGGTTGCACTAACTATGCTTTTCATCACAGAGATAATTGTGCAGAACTCCTCAGTTGGTGTGTCACAGTGAATAACAGGTGGCTTACCATGAGGGGGGAAAGATTAATTTTCACTTTGTGCAAACAACATTTCACCACATTGGTTAGGCAGGAGAACTCTTCCCTCTTTCCTGTCTTTGGATTTATTGATTTCCTTTATTGGGTTGATTTTCTATGTTAAGTGGGAACCATGTGACCTGCAGACTGATGTGGGTTACCTCTAACAGGAGGTTAATCATCAGGGCAATCATTAACAGGACTCTTCAATTTAGAGGATGTCCCCAAGCCTACAAGACTCACATCACAAAGTATCACATCGGCCCACCAACGCACACAGAGGGCAATGAAGTCAAGGTGCATCAGCCAAAGTCCGTCCTTTTTACCCTCAATGTCAAAAAAGAATTAATTAACTCTTCCCACACTTAATGACCTTAATAATAAGTAAGTTAAAGTGCCTGAGGTGAGCCACACTATAATCTATCTAGTATCTATACTGTATCGTGCCAGGGATGTTGAGACTTCATCTCTGGTTGCTCAGATGTACAAAGTCTGCAGTCATGTAGGGCGTTGTAGACACCACTTGAGCTGAAAAGCCTTGAAAGCCAATCCTTTTGCCTGTCACTAGCTCCAGGCTGTGACATTGTGTTCATTCTTGCTGACCTTAAATGCAATTACTGTAATGTTTTCCCCACTTTAAAACCAATCTACTCAATGCGTACCACTTGGACGAATTGCAGAATTCAAATCTAACTCAGATCCTTCACACTTTTCTGGGTGCTCAAGTGCTCATGAATGACATTCAACCCTATTGTCTGAGGCACCGATAATCAATCCTACATGTCTTTAAATGCTCAGTGGCAATGACTAGTTAAATAAAACTGGTTTATTGATGGATTTTAGGCCGCCTGTTACAACAAGTCGATATGTTTGATAATGAGTAGAGATCCCACCTTACTCAGGTTCATCTTCTGCAGGTCTGAGTATCCACTTAACTATGCTAAATAAGTGACATATTATTTCTTCATTTTTATTTTTTTCATTGTCTGGCTTCCTCCTGAGTGCTCTCCTACGGTGTTATCATAAACTTTTCAGCTTCTTCTGTCATCACTGAGTGTTGTCTCTCTCACATGTCTGGTCCATTAGGACGATCAATACCACTCTAGAGCAGGGCTACTGTTCTATCCCATCATGACCTAATTTCATGCACTTTAAACAAAGAAGAAGTTTGGCACTGTGGATGGATGATGTGAACTTCCCAATGCTGCAGCTATGATTTCATGGAGCCTATGAATATGAATACAATCCGTTACACATGCAGAATACACACATTTCATCCTGAAAGCCAGACACACAGGAGCTAATGCTAACATGATTTTTTATTTCGTCATGTGATGACACCGCCTTGGCTGTGAGGTTTTTTTGCACACACTATATTGTAAGCTAGGGATGTCCCGATCAGGTTTTTTTGCCCTCGAGTCCGAGTCTGAGTCATTTGATTTTGAGTATCTGCCGATACCGAGTCCCGATCCGATACTTTCAGGACTCTCTATAAAGGCAATCATTGCAGCAAAACGTGTGTGTGTCGCGCTACCGCAACACTGAGAGATTTCACACACGCATCGAAGTCTCGAACCCAGGACCTCTCGCGCCAAAAGCAGCTGTCATACCCCTACACTACAGGACACAGAACCACCCTGCATAGAAGGCATTAACTTTGAGAGCCCTGATAAATATATATCCGAGTCCTGATCGGGAGGTAATGTCCGATTCCGATCAAGTCTGAAATCACGTAATCGGGCCCGATTTCCGATCACGTGATTGGATCAGGACATCCCTATTGTAAGCACATCTAAATGTATTATTGTATGTTTTGGGATAACATGAGGGCCACTTTCAACTGCCACTGGCATCGTTGTTGATGAAGTGGCAGCAGCAGATGGCACTGGTTAATGCCTGCGACTCTCTTCCTTAGCGCCTTTCCATTTCTCTGCTCTGTTCAGTAAACAATGATCAGTGTCTGGCTGCCCTGTGTGAGGCAAATCAGCTCTTATCTTGTGTGATGAAAAGTGACATAAATAGATTTGGTTTGAAAGGGTTCCTTTCCTGTGATTAAGAGCCTCGCAGGATGCAGTGAGAATTCTGATTCTAATAAAATTGCTTTCCATATGCAAACCAGCCACAAAACAAACTCATCAATTTCACATCAGCTTTCATTTAGCCTAATGGCCAGCCATTAACAAAACCAATCACCTCCCTACTGGTCCTCGCTTGCCGTGTTCCTTTCAGCACATGGAGTAATATTCACACGCACACATACACGCACACTGACGTGCACTTGCCGACTTTGCATTTGTTGTCACCAGATGGCAGAGATTGTTAACAGCACTTACTCGGGGGGGTGAGAAACATGAAGAATCTCAATATATCTCAGTGCATTTCAATAATGTTGCACTTCAGAGATGATGCTATGAACATCATGCATAAATCCATTTTTTAAGGAAATCTTAAAGACACAACAGCGCTTATGGTGGAATTGTAGCCTGTAAACTGCAAGATTGCTCTGCTAAGAAATGACTCCTGGCTTCACCCCTTGTACTTGTAAAATATAGCTAGAGGTGGCTGATTGTGTTATATGACAGTCGCCCATATTGCTTTTTTTCCCCTCCCTGATTATTTTATTGCAACTTTGTGTGTATTCAGCATGAGAGAGAAAGGGAAGATGGGGAGACAGATGGTAATGGGGGGGCTGGTGTTTATCTCCTGCTTACATATGTACTTGTGTACTCTCTAAAAAATGCTGCAAGCAATATTGTTTACCCACAAAGGCACACAGTGAAAGGGTAATATGTAGCTAACAGCTCTGTTTCCATTAATCAGAGCTGGGAGGGTGAAAAAAAAGTTTATTATAAAAAATGAAAAATGAACATATTCATTCAGCTGTTACTGTATGTGTGTTGATGCTGTTTACTCTGCAGGTCTATCGCCTGCTACATGTATCAATAACAATAAGTCGCACGAAAAAAATCATCTTTAACTTTAAACAATCATCAAAGAGGAAACAGAACAAGCTGTTGTTGAGAATCTGTGAAAGCAAGTAACAAATCAGGCCATCTTCACAACCCTTTCACTACTATAATTACATTATATTAACCCTTATGTGGTATTCGGGTGAAATTGACCCGTTTCAAATTTTTACAAGAATACAAATGTTAGAAGTATACATTTGTTCTACCTGAAACTCCATGGGCTTAGCTTATTTTAAACATGTACAAAAAAAAATAAAAATAATTGAGCACACTTGCTACTATACCCCACACATTTACATCCTTCATATGGTGTTCGGGTCACTTTGACCCACATACATAGATGTACACACACATTAAGCACAGAGAAGCTCTCTGATCTCATTCTCCCTCTCTCTTGCTTCAGCTGCAGCAATCAAACTTGTTATTTTACTTGTTTTCCTTGACAGATTAAAAATAACTTATTTGCTATTATGTTATGTTATATTTTTTTCTCTTTATATACAACTATAAATGTACAGCAACAAGACTAGACAAGAGATTACAAAAATTAAACTTTTTCACATCAACTCTCCTACGCTCCACAATACTCCCGCCCCCGGCACACATGCAATTTGGTCATTACCGCAATGAATGTAATAGTGATCGAAAGAGCCGTTTCTCAGCTTTCAGAATCCGTTGAGATTTTTTTCAATAGTGCGAACATAGCCAGAGCTACGGTAGTCTGAACAGCGCATGTCAATTTCTGTCGCCTGGTGACAGCTCCATTTTAGGAGGGTTAAAGGATGCTGATTGGTCCATACCACCAGTGGTACAGTTGCAAGCACATAGCTCAGAGCCTGGCAAGGTGGAGTTGTGTGTGGTTCTGAGGTTCTCAGGGTAGAGGTGGTGCTACAGAAGGGGAAAAAAAAAACATTCAAGCATCCTCCTGATAGGGAGGTGCTTCAGAGTAATTTCACCTGCATATATTGCTGAACATTAGAGCATCATATACCTTGCCTGTAATGCCTCTGAATCATATTGTGGCAGTGTTTGCTTTTTTCATTACCCCTCAAGTGTTTAGTAACAACATGCATGAGGGTATGAGGTGCAAACAGCCAACATGTTCCACTCTAACTGAGCACGCTCTTGTCTCTATAAAGCTGTTTATTGCACCAGTGGCAGTGTAGTTGAGTTACATTGATGTGGCTGTGCTGAAAGTACCAATCTGTGTGCATTCTGATTCTGTGCACACAACCCTGGGAGATGGATAATACTCAATCTGTGTACCAGATTCCATTATGTTGCACTATTCTAACATATTTATATATTATTTTGTGTCTCTAGGTGCGAAATAATAAATAATCGTGCAGAATAACAGACAACAGCAAAATAAAAGGAACACTACAGAGTTAAATAAACATATTTACCAAAGGAATCAAAATAAAAAAACAGAATACGGATCAAACAGCTAAAACCAACAGTGTCCTGAGTAGCCTGTTGATACAGCAGGAGCCTGCAGTGGTGACAATGATTCAGAATAAGGCTGTTTTCGGCAGCATTTTTTGGTATCTGGAGCTTTAGCAGCATCAACACTGACAGCAGGACAGAGCACGAGTATAAAAAATACACAAGGATTTATGCAGTGTACAAAAACAAAGTCTAAATAGAACTCTACACAGTTCACAAATGAAAACTAAACAGTGGCTCGTTTTGTTACGACCGCCAGATGGCGCTGTGCTCTCAATGCCAGCTTCGGATTTTTATGCAGAGAACAGAAAAATCTAAACTTTCTGTTTCGTAGCAGGCAATCCCACTCCCTCTTCATACCAGTGTAACAAAGGTGGCTGCAGTTCACTAAGACCCTGTTCACACTGGGGTAATCAATCAGGCTAGAGCGGGATTCGGGCCGTATCCAGAGTCTGAACAACGTGAATCCGGATATATCCGGATTGATTTAAATCCACCTTTCGGAAGTGGATCTAGCCAGATTGGCTTACATCGGGCTCAGGTCTGAATGCAAATGCGGCTAGCAAATCCCACTAGCGTCCGGGTTCACAGGAACAGTGTCTGTACAAAAGCGTGAAAAACAACTGTCAAACTATGACAGCTTTGCCCCGAGTTTATTTTTGACAGGGGGACAAAGGAATAAACTGCTGCAGGTTTACATTTTATTTATTTATTGGCAATTATTTTATATCTTAACTGAGTAAGCCAAGTGTTCTTTTAATCCTCATCTTCATCACCTTTGCTGTATGTCATTGCCTATTGTTTAGTTCAGTTCCTTCTACTCATATTTATAGAGAGCTATAACATAAATACTCTTTTGGTGAATTGAAGCCAGGATTAAACTGTTACGCCATCTTGTTGTCATTAAGCCTGGATTTATAGTCCAGGTAGCTGTGGAGGAAAAACGTCCCCTTTGCTTTCTGTTGTTGGACTGTTTTGTTTTTATTTGCTCAACGTGAAGTAAAGTCTACCACAGTTTCAATAAACAAACACTGTATTTTATGCATACAAGTAAATTTCAAATGTGTTTCCTGAAAATTGCTTTTATAAAGGAATCCCCTTTTTGTTGTTACACGCTCTTTTGCCTTCTATCGCCTCCTTTTATTGTTTTATGTGCTTTTCATTGTTATCTCTGAATTCAGTGCTGTTTTTGGCAGCCCGAGCCCTCACTGTTCACAGCTACCCACCCCCACTTCTAACACCCTGTGATGATGTGTTGAGCTGCACCGTGGCAGCATGATGTTGTTTTAGTCATGTTATTATTTCTTTCTTCTTCTTTTTTTGTTGTTGCCACAGTAACCCTTTCTACACAACTACACACCATGTGGACAAACTGGACCTCACTCGTAGCCCCGCCAGACCTCGGCCATGTTACGCTGATTTCAATGAGGTAGAGAAAAGCAGCGATTTTATCTTGTGTCGAGTGTTTCACTGCAGCCAGACAACTGAGATCAAAACAGAGCTTCTCAACCTGTGCATTTGGACCAAAAACAGATATTTGTGTTGGGTTATTTGACTTTTTTCAACAGCCCCATACTTGAAAACTGAAAGAGATCCAGGTGTATGATTTTCTCTGTCATATCATTCCTTTTTACTGTTGGAAAGGTCAGCCTCAGCTGAGGCACTCAAGGCGCCAATTTTCCCATCAGTAGCTGTCAGGTGCACCACCCACATCTCAGTGGGATACCTGGAAGAGGTACGGTCTTCTCTACAGATCCCACATTGCAGAGACCTGTCAGTCAGCTGGACCAGCCTACACACCCACACACACACACACACACACACACACACACACTGCATGAAGGTTTGAGCCTTTCTGAGAAAGAAGAAGCACATCGTCTTCTCCTTTG
Source organism: Parambassis ranga (assembly GCF_900634625.1). Taxonomy (NCBI): domain Eukaryota; kingdom Metazoa; phylum Chordata; class Actinopteri; family Ambassidae; genus Parambassis; species Parambassis ranga. The sequence continues at coordinate 12,604,866 of NC_041027.1, forward strand.
TTCTTTAACACCCTCAGATGTTAAGTTTCTAAGTGCCGGTTCAGGCAGGAGCAGGCTTGTGTTGCTTAACAGGAAATTGTACAATTGAGTCTTCTCAACTGGACTATTGTACTCAAACAAAGACGATTGGAAGCAGGTGTAATCTTTTTTTTTGTCACGTTGATCTTCATCTGCTTACCTGGTTCACTGCAGCAGCATCTTATTTCTTTGTCATCTCAGTATCAGAGACTTGTTGACAGACACTGTGGAGTGACATGTCATTCAAGAATCCATCAGACTGAGAAAAAGTGGCAACTACAGCTGTGACAGTATAGGTCAGCTCGTGGTTGTATGGTGTTTGCTTGTTGGGTTGAGTCTGGCAGGAAGAATATTTTTGATGTTTACAGTCGTATGTGTGAAGTTAATTGGAAAAGACATGGAAAGCGGCAGAAAGGGATGATATTCTGTTGTATACTAGTCCATAGTTAACTCAGTATTGTCCAAGTGATTATTAAAAAATACAATATCTCCATTTGAAACAAGATTATTAAAGGTAATGTGTTAAACTGAATTGCAAAGTAAACATTGAGGTGGAAAAAAGTACTATAAATACCACTGACAGCCACTAGATGGTGCCTTGCACTTAAACCCTGCGTTTATTTAACCTCCATTTAAATATTTTAGACCTTTAGTTGGACTTTTGCAGTAGTATCAGTCACATGTTCAGATGATGTTCAGACGTTGGGGAATTCGATCTTATCTTCTATTAACGTGATGACAAAATAATACGATGTTGTGCAATATGTCCATATGTTCAATTAGCATAAACTTAATCATGTGTCATATCTGGCGTATGTCTTATCGACCAAACGTGGTATTTTATTTTTTTTTCTTTAGTGTGGACATGTTGAATGAAAGGCCAGGCACATGCTGTTTTAACCTGGCTTCACTGCAGACCAATGATGTCACCTATTGGCTATAGCTAACATCTTAGGTCAGGGTTAAGTAAGTTCGTGACCTCTATACATGTTTATTAGCAGTTATTAGACCATCACATGCACTAATTTCACACTTTTGTTGGTGACATAAAAAAGTATAGCTTCCAGCTTTGCTACTAATGAACATTTATGTGTCTCAGTGTTTTGTATTTGGAATTTACAGACCTTAAAGTCTCTTTCAGTTTACGTTCATGTAATAGTCTATTCATCCTCTGTACCTTCCTTCTCATTTCCTCTGTCTTGGCTTGTCTCTTTGCATCTGGGTGTTAGGTGTGTGTACTCAGGCCCGTCATCATCGCACTGGAGTGAAACTGACATGATCGCATTTATGATCCTCACCTAACTTCATCACGTCTCGCCCACCAGAGTAACACTGCTAATGGAGTCTACCAGCAGGCAGAGAGGGAAGGGAGGGGAAAGGGGTGGGAAAGGGGGTTGGGAATGGGAGTTGTAGGCTGCAGCCACTCTAGGAGAAAGGATGGATGCATAAAGAAAAAATAAATATATAATAAATAAATGAAAACAACAGTTGAAGGCAATCTGCCCACGTGCAGCAAACACAACGCTGTGAATGTAGTAACGATGAATTGATTTCTGAAAAGGCTGGGTCAGAGGGGAATAACCATAGTAAACACTGCTTTTGGAACAATAACTAATTGAAAATCCCCACAAGCTGTCCCCAGTAGTTTCAGACCGCTTTGATGAATACTCAAACTGTGCGAAGAGCAGACAGACATAGAGAGCATTCATAACATAGAGGGCTTTGTAGATGAGATATATGCAAAAAAAAAGAGAAATATTTCAAAGGCTGCACAGGTTGAATCCTGCTGCACAAAGGTGACAACTTTACAATTACAATCAACATTTTCAATCTTTTGAATGTCATAAAACTCGGCTGTGAACACAATGAAATCGGTGCTACATAAATAGAGGAACAAAAGGCTCTGGTCAAAAATGTAAGATTTCCACAATGAATTAGCTTCCAGCTAGTTTCCAGATTAGCTTGTTGCTCATCAGACACAATAACATGTACACTAACAGTGCAGAAACAAAAACTAATACAAAACAATTGAACTAAAAACCTTTGTTAGCATAGATGTCCCTTATTTTTTTAATTGCCTATTTAGGATTTATTCATTATTTTCATACGTGGCAGTGCCCCCTATCCTCTGATGCCCATTCAGTCGCAGCTAGCAGCTAGCAGCTAGCTCCAACTTTCCTGGATTGTAGCACCAATACACTCACTTAAAAGCAAAATGACTTTCCAACCAGTGTTAATTTTGGCAGAAATTTCTGATTTAGTTTTTATTTTAGTCTTGTGACTAAAATGTCATTTGATTTTAGTCACATTTTAGTCATCAACATTTTTTAACTCAGTCTAGTTTTAGTCGACTAAATATCAAAGAATTTTAGTCGACTAAAATTCTATGATATATATTTTTTCATGAAATAATTAAGGTTTTATTGTGCAATAAAAACAGGCACAGCTTTAACGTTATTTGAAACAAACACCTCTTTATTTAATTGCTATGATCTTTTCACAAAAGAACCAGTGAACAGTGAGCTGCTCTCCCTGAATACACTGTTCAGTCATGACCTTCTTCATGAATACTCCATAACTACAGCAAAACACTTCAGTGACAACTTAGAAACAGGTCGCACGCTGTGAAACCATCAGCAGCGGTGTCTTCATTTATAGATTTTGTCACGTGTATCTTTGAACGGAAGTTAAGATGACTCGTCTGCAAACGTCGCTTCAGGTTTGTTGTGTTTTTACCGCTGATCGTCGCTCCGCACGGTTTGCAAACCGTCCTGTTTGTCTTGACATCAAACGTGTCCGTGTGTCTGTTCTTCTCCTGTTTTGTGTTACCATGCATGAGTACGCCTTCTTCCAGCATCGCGGGGTAACGTCCTTACGCAGAGAGATCACTTCTGATTGGCTCTCTGCCGCCATCTCCTGATTCGTCCCTCCCTTCCACAAACAAAATCTGCTCTGATTGGATCTCATCTCCATCAATAATTTCATCTCGTTTTTATTCGTTGACGAAAGTATCAATACAGTTCGTCTTCGTTTTTGGCACCGTGCGTTTTTATTTAGTTATCGTCTCATTTTTATCAGCAAAAAAAGTTAACGAAAACTATGACGAAAATGATTCGTCAACAAAATTAACACTGTTTCCAACCAAAGCTCCATTTAATGTCTGGCCCCTCATCATCATCATCACACACGTTCCCCAAAGTCTTGACAGCCAATAATCAGCAACTAGAGGTGACTGTGACACAAAACTCACTCATGATTTTTTATATATTTATATAGTTGGCTTCACAAACAGAAAGTAGTTGCATTATATATTTAAAAGATTAAATATAGATGATGATGCTCACTAGGGTCCTGTTTAAATAAATGATTTATTGCCGTTACCTTCCACAGCTCCTACATATTCAACCTTTGTCTTTATTTGATAAGAGAAAAGTGATATAGACGTTTGGCTTTCATTTTGAAAGGTCACATGTCCAAAGGTCAGACTGCAGAGGAGCATTCAGAATGATGCAGATGCTGTTTGACGTAGGATCACACAGGGATGCGCACACGCAAACAGCAGACACACCTTACAGTCCTCGTTTCCTGGATGTACTCGCTGGGGTTTATGTCCTCGCCACAACAGTGTTTTATCTTGTCAGGATGCATCTCATCTAGCTGCTGAATATAGTCTCTCTGTTATAGGTGCTGACAGAGACTGCAGAGGAGAGCCAGTTGTGTGGTTTGTTTATGTGTGCAAATTTGTGTATGTGTGCACACATGCCGCGTTGAATGAAATGAATGAAATTCATCACCAGAGCTCTTGCTCCTACCAATCCTGGAGTATCCTCCTGAAATGAACATCTGCCACATAATAAAGCTGTGTGGGCAGAGGGAATCCTGTGTGTGTGTTTGTGTGTGTGTGTGAAACACAGAGTTCCCAAAGAGACGTGTCCTTCAGAGATGATTTCTCAACCTGACAGGGTGTCCTTTCTGGAGGAGCATCCTTAAACTTTTTACGAGGTCCTGAAAGTAGCTCCTCTGCACGCACAGAGCTGTGGAGGCTTTTTTTTCTGAATGGGGAATGACCCTGTCTCCTGTGGGCATCACCGGATGATGTCTGCTTAGAGTTCACATGAGTTCTGAGGGAATGTCACGCATGTAGAGATGAGCTTGTGTCTTTATCCTTGCACTGAAAGATCACTAGTTCCACTCATTTCTTGTCTTTTACCCCTGTCTCCACCTGTAGTTCAAACACTGCTGTGCGACCTCTGTATCAAGAAAACATATCCATCCTGTTATGGACTGATTACAAGCTCATCATTTATGCTAGGGATGTCCCGATCTGATCACGCGATCGGAAATCAGGCCCGATTACGTGATTTCAGACTCGATCGGAATCGGACATTACCTCCCGATCAGGACTCGGATATATTTTTTAGGGCTGTCAAAGTTAACGCTTTCTGTGCAGGGTGGCTCTGTGTCCTGTAGCGCAGAGGTATGACAGTTGCTTTTGGTGCGAGAGGTCCTGGGTTTGAGATCTTGATGTGCTGCGTGTGTGAAATCGCCAAGTGTGGACACACACACACACACAGACACAACGACTGCCTTTATAGAAAGTATCGGATCGGGACTCGGTATCGGCAGATACTCAAAATCAAATGACTCAGACTCGGACTCGAGGGCAAACAAAACTGATCGGGACATCCCTAATTTATGCATATGTTATTGCAATAATTACAATATTTTAATTGCTGCATTTGATCCATGTCATAATCGCACTTTAAAATTGAGATCTCAAATCTTACACTGGAAGTTCCATGATACAGAACTGCATTAAAAAAACATATTTAACTTAATGTTTTTAGCCCAAAATCATAATTATATGCCGTTTATTGGTATATGGTATTACATACAGTATAATAATAATATAATAATCTGTGCACCACTCATTTAATAAGGCTTGAATTGATCCAGATGAAAACAAAGGTAATAATCTTGGATTATTGTAGATTAGGACGAGTGATTAGGCATGTTTGAGGATCACAGTTGTGTAAATCTACACTGTGAAACCACATGTGTGAAACAGGTTTTCAACCTGGCCTCACACTTGCGGTTATCCTTGTCTGGCACCTGCCGTTAAGGAGCAGCAGCGATGATAAAACAATAAGCAGGCTAATTTCAATTAGTGCTTTAATAAGCCATTAGTAGATGACTGGAGGCAAGCAAACAGAGCCTCGTAAATTCCACCATGAAGTCCTATATTTCAAACCCTGGTTGAAACCTTCTGCTTTATAACTAATGGAATCTGCAGTGATTATACAACATAGCTCTAAACTATAGTGCTGAAGTGACCTAACATTGATTTGTTAATAGGGTAAAGCTCCTGAATATGGTGTTTTTCTTCCTGCCCGGGAGTCCATTTCTTTAACACTCAGGCGATGGTAATCTGGTAATCATCTCTCTCTGCTGCAACTCCTTCACCTCCTCTGCGGAATCCACAAATTCACCATCGGCTTTAATTGAATATCGATTTGTTTGTCTCGTTTTTTTTCCCCTCTCTCTCTCCTTCAAAAATGTAATTAATATTCGGCCCCTGCATTGAACATACATGACTCAGAGAGGCATCACCACAGGCTGAACTCCCTCCGGGGCTCTGGTTTGATTCTGATGTTGAGGCTACGATCCATTAATGCATAGCGTGAAGATAAATTACACATTAGCATCACGGAGGATTTTAATGGGACACTGCTGCCATTTCTTCTCATACATCTGTTTGTAAGTAATTGGTGGAGACTGGAAGCTGTGAGGAAACAAGTTAATACATTTTTAACTTTTATGTGGTGATTAATAAGGCCAAACTAATCAGGCAGCTGTAAAGTGCACTAACTGAAATAAGATCTGCTAGTTTTCATTAGAGGTAATACGGGGGTGCTAACGGTTAACAGTGGATTTACAGCTACTTTCATTTCTATATTAAATGTTCACAGCAAACCTATTAAAAGCTGCATATAATTGGTGGATTGATTAGTTGTGCTAACAGTTCTAGCCGCGCTAGCTGCGCGAGAAGGTAGAAGTTCCACCTCCTGTTTTTTTGGAGGAGGCTGATATTTCCAGGCGGAGTCCATCTGTGTTCATGTCTTTATCAAGTGAAACAACTTGTCACCATGACGGTGATGACAGTACCTATTGCTAATATAGTGACCATCGGTGTACACTACCTTTCACGATGCATTGTGGGATACTTACTTACGGCAGGGGTGGGCAATTATTTTTTTGCGAGGGCCACATAGACTTCCATAAGAAAAGCAAAGGGCCACATTTTTTTCATAAATAATAATATAAATTGGAGACCACTGGCACAGTATCTACCTTTATAAATATGCTCCTGTTACATTTTCATCACTGGAAGAATCTTGTGCTGTCATTTACTGGTCCCTCCTCTGTCCTCTCTGTGTGTGTCCATGTCTGCTCTGAGTGTGTGCTGGTTGTATGTTGAAACACACACACAGTGCAGAGCAGCACAGATGATGTGAAGATATGTTTACAGAAGAAAACCATTAGAGTTAAAGTACAAGTTAAAGTAGCAAATCCCAGAGTTCTGAAAGTCGGGCAAGATCTGAGCTTTTTAAGAGCAGATGACGATGACATATGTCGGCTGCAGCACCGCGGTAACATCTGAATGTGCCGTAGAGTTTCTGTGTGCTTTACCGTACATTTCAGCATAGTCGCAGCATTTTTAAAGTGTAGCCAGCGCGACCGTGTCTCTCCAGAGAGTAGATGGGATTACGCACTACAGCAGCGTGGAAGAGACACGGAGGGTTGGAAAGATGTTACCGGTAACGTCGTGCTCAGCAGCTGACTTTTGCTGCATTTGTTGAATATTGCATGCACGGTCCGCAGGCCGTGCTTCTGTCTGACACAGGGTCTAAAAGTTCTCACTACACATTCAGACAGCAGTACAAAATGGCAAAGGTGCGTATAGTGAGTAGGGGTGATTTCGTGTACTTTTTTTTGTGACTCACCTTTGAGCCACCCCCAGAGGTGGTGGTGAGAACTGCAGTTTTTAACACTTGATGAGCTTTAATTCTGTAGTCAGGATGTTGCTGCCACTAATTCCTCTACCTTTGTGATGATTGGACACACTGATGAGATCATGATTTGGAGAAGTTGTTGACACTCATGTTCAGTGTGTGTGTGTGTGTCTCAGTCATGCTCAGATCTCAGATGCTCCTTTTCTCCTGCTGCTTCTTATTTTAGACGATCAGAAAGCTCCAGATTGAAATGTTACAATGCTGACATTGCCTGCCTACACACACACACACACACACTGACACACACACTGACTCATCTTCAAATTAAGTTGTTTCAGATGCATGTCACAATAAAAGCTTTGCAGTGCTCAGTTGCTGTGCAAATGGCTCCACCTGGGAACCGATGTTGATGTCTGTGTTACCCTCCCTGTCCACACTGGGCTTTTTAATTTACCACAACGCTACATTATACAAATGAAATCAAGCTGATGGGGTCCAAAAACAGAACTTTACATGATGATGGAACTAATGGCTCACCGCAAGTTTTTTTTAAATGGCTTTATGTGGAATGGAACCAATTAGAGTGCAGGTTTGGACCACAGCTGTGCAAACAGAGCCAGAGCCAGAGAGCCTTTTTGAACATCATCATTTGCATCAGGACATCATCCCAGCACTTTAAATCCACTCACATTATTCTTTTATTGCTTGCAATGCCAGGAAAGCTTGTGTGTGCGCGCTTTTTTTGTTTTGTTTGCAGCCGTAAAACAGGAAGTGCGAGCACGTTCGGCCCATGTTTGGTTTACTCCAACACATGCTGTCCTACTTAACTTATAAATAACTCATGTTCTTTCTGTAAAATATATATTGACAAATACTCGTTAGCGTTACACTATCCGCGCCCGGTAATTGAAAACTGTGTCACTGTGGGTTTGTAACTACAAGTCGCTCCTTTAACATCACACATACGGCTTAGCATAGCTTGATGCTTTGTGAATTCCAGCTTTGTAGGAGCAGTATGTTGGAGAATGCACAGAGTCTGAACCCATGCGATGATGTGAGACTTTTCTGTGGCTCTGACAGCTCCATTCAATGCTTCACACTGTAAATGCAAAGGGGCCAATGCGTCTCGCACCATCTTAAAAGAAGGTATTATATATATATATATATATATATAGTATAAATGTACTGAAGGCCCTGTTATGCATGTAAATATGAACGTACTTTTTTTTTATTATTGCAGACAATCAATTATAGTAACATATTTTCTATTGCTGCAGGCAAAGAATATAATATATTCACAGCAGAAAGTTAGACATCAGTGTGGCAATCTGACCGCTGGGGGACTGTAATTAACAAATGATGCCAATTGCAGGACACAATTAGAGAGGAAATAATAACAATGCAGAATAACAAACATGTTCAGTTCCCTTAAAAGCGCTTCCAGCGAATCTTGGTTATAAATGAGTCGGCTCCTTGTTAATTCCTTGAAATTACAACCCGTAGTTTGCTGAAAGGGTAGAGACAGCAGGTGGCCGTGCGAAAAAGCGTCCACATGTAAAGAGCGTCTGCAGAAGGCAGCTGAGAGAACAACATGCTGCTTCGTCACTGGATGGATGATGATATAGATGTTTGTCTTTTGATGGGTTTTTTTTTTAGCTAGACAGCATGCCAACCGCAAAATCTTTCCTGCCTTAATCTCCAAGCTGACACCACTGATATCTGCATGAAAAAAAGCTGTTACACAAGCATGGAATGTATGCTCAGCACTTCGTCCTTCTCAGTATCTGTACTGATGTATCATTTCAGGCATAAATGAGGAGTTTGATTGAGTATTGGCTGTGGATCTTTTAGAAGTTGCCATATTTGAAGCAGTTTTGCTAAGGACTTAATAGAACGCTGCTTTAATGCTTCAGGTTTTCTTACTGAAGTCTCTCTGAGCATTGTCCTCTGACTGACCACAGTCCATTTGGGAAAACTGTACTGAAAAGTTAATTCACTGTGCTGAGTTGCCTGCAGTTATTACTGCAGTCGGAGCAATAAGTTTAATGAGCGGCAGGGAGTCCTTTGAAGACATTTTTTTTGCCCTAGGTTTAACCTCTCAGGCTATATTCAGGCTGTCCCAGCTCATTCTGGTCTCAGACTATAGGACTTTACACTGCTCCCGACTAGGAGAAACCTGTGGGAACTTGGTCGCTACTGAGGTCAGATCACTGTGAGCTTACATGGCCGCTCTCCTCAGTCTGGAGTACTTTGGGTTGGAAAAAACAAAGGGAGAACTCAGCAGAACTGTTTTCCTACCATACATAATAAAGAAACAGAGTAGACCTGTGGACATCGGTGTGCAGCAATGTTATACTTATTTTATTTTGAAAATGAAAGTGAAAGTTTATCTTTAGAATCTGTAGAACTGTTCTCAAACGGTTCAAGTCCTACCTTCATGCCAGAAAGAACTTCGTTTTGAGCGTAAGCATAATGAAGCAGATGGAGCTGTTGTTGATTCACTGTGTCACTGCATTGGAGAAATCAACAACTGGATACAAGACAATTTTCTAACTAAACAGACAAGAGGGAATTAATTATCTCTGGCCCACAAAAACAGAGAGACAGTGTGTCGGCTTTCACCTTGACTCCCTGTCTTTGATAACTAAGAGTCAAGCAAGAAATCTGGGTGTCCATTGAACATTTAAACTATTACCATTGTGCGACATATTATAAAGTGCATAGCCATGTAGGCAGCTAATAGTTAGATCTTGTGTGTGTGTATGTCCCATCACACTAGTTATTTTCCTGCATTAGTTCATTTCTGTGGCTTTTTGATCTCACTGAATGATGCAAAGAGCTCTATCTTCTCCCCTCCCCCCTCTCTAACTCCAATCTGTTCTCCAACACTCGGCTGGTACATACAGTACACTTCTAAACATTGCTTCATGAATTCCTAACAAAAATCCACCCTGCCAGCCGCTGACTTGTGAAGTATTCATCTTGAGCATCTTCAGTATGTTGAAATGTGTGAAAGAAATGTAACGTAACATAAATATGCTGCCGCATCCGTCCTGTTGGCAGACACAGCGGCAGACGGGGCTCCGGTTTCGGCCAATTAACACCAGCAGACAGAGTCCAGAGCGGTGAAGGGTTTCATGTTGTGATCGGAGGGGGTCATGAATTGTTAAAAAGCCTCGTTGCTTTCACAATCTGAGAGAGCTGACAAATGCAACTGCTGCATCCGTCAGACGTGCACTAATTTGACCGGCTACAATCAGGGGAGCTCATATTATCGCCGTATCGATCTGCATGGGGAGATAAATGATCACACATGCTCTGCTCAGTTAGGCTGTGTTAGCTGGTCTAATGGGGAAGAGCCATGGCAGCAGAGAAAACTGAACACAGCACTGATGAGGCTCATCTGGATGTGATTGCACATAACGGTTATTTTGTGTCAGATGTGAGAGGATTTTTATCAGCAATGATGATTAAATGTTAACAGGCTTTACAAAGCAGGGACACGACGTAATGATTATAAGGAAATGGACACAATAACATGAATAACTATCTCAACTGGGCTGAAAATGGCCTGGGTAAATGATGATGTGCGCAGGTGTTGACGATGCCACCCTGAGAGTTGTACATAAGCGGTACTTTGTTTGCTGCTAAGACACATCAGACACAACTGTAACCACAGATAGGGAGGGGCAGAGAATAATGTTTCAAGAAAAGAATGTGAATTGAGAATAAACTCACATATTTACAAGAAAAACTCACAAACTTCACAAATGGTGAAGAATAATCTCACAAATTTCCTTGAGAATACATTTATGAGAAAAAAGTCCTTAACTCATAAGAAAAATGTCACAAAAACTCAAATTCAGGAAAAAAAAAATCAAATTTCTGGAATAAAAACTTTTTTTTCTCTGCCAAGTTTCATCCACACCTTCCGAAATAAAGTGAAGAATTAAAATCTGACTTTATCTAGTACCAGCATTATGAAGTTCTACTCCCAGCTCTTTGTTTTGCTTTATGGCCCGTTTCATGGTTCCCATTAATCTTGTCTGGCAGGCATGGGCAGCTGTTGAAAAGTTGAAAAGTCTCTGCCTAACACTAAATTCCAGATAGCCTGCAAATATATTGGAAGGTTTCACAGCTAAAGTAACAGGTTTATTCTCCTGTAGAGTCAAAACATATCTCCTTAAGTGTTAAAGAAAGACATTTGCAGACACTGATAAGGGGCAAAAGATTTTAACAGATTTGATGACAGGCCACCAGCAGGGCTCTCAGGTTTCCCTTTTAGCACGAGTCTCAATGCACGGAACATTCAGCAACTCTTATTACACGCTAATCGTCTCTTCATCAAATAACTGGTCGATGACTTAACGTGATGCAAAAACCCTTAACAGTAACATGAAGGTTTTTCAAGGCCATGTGTTCTTTGTATGTCGCTGCAATTACCTGAAGAAAGAAATCATTTTAAATATTAACTCTACAGTTCAAAAGTCTTACAGCTCGCTTAATTAAAATTCATGTTTTGTCAATATTTGGATTTGTGATCTGACACGTCAAACAGGCTCACAGCAGGAAGACATACAATTTGTTTCACATTAATTATTCAGATCTTCAGTCTTTTACATGTGTAAAGACGTCTGTGTCTTTTCTCACTGTAAAAAGCAGAGCTTTGCTGCTGCTGGTTGTTTGTCAATGATCAAACAAATGAGCTGGAATAAATGTTGACCAGCATTAAAGGTTCTTCAGAGTTTAAACTTCCAAAGAAAAGAACAAAAAATTCTTGATAAATCAATATTTTATGAACAAATCAATTCAAACATTTCAGAAATTGTGATGCGCCTGCTGCTAGTGAATAAAATATATGTATTTCCAGGCCATTGAGATAACCAATTTGTACATAAACAAACCATAATTGTTATCTAAACCATAGTCCGATATATCAGACTTTTTTAGATTAGAACCGAAACAGCACCAGTCCCCCAGCAGTGACTGCAGATGAGCTCGGGATGCTTCTCCTCACTGCCTTAAGCGATTTAACAATAACAGGCCATAAAGTACAGCAGTAACTCAAGTGCTCTAAATGCAGCAGGACTCATACTGTACTCCACCTGGATGCTCGCCTGGTAATGAGCATCCAATACAACTAGTCGATACACAGATAATGGCACTCTCCAGGCCTGTAATTCCTAGAGAAGTGTACAGTATACAGAGGAGGCAGCATCACCATTAAAACAATTAGAAAGCAACGATAAAGTGTGTGTGTGTACGTGGTTTTGTATCAAATCCCTTAAGGGACAATTTAGAATCTGCTCAGCGCTCATGTTCTGTCCAGAAAGAGCAGCTCTGCTCCCAGTACCTTTGTTAGACCAAAAAGAGCCCTCTTAAACAGATGACATGGTCGCTCTATTGATCTTACATCCCTAACAGGCTAAGGAGCATCAATCTCCAAGCAAGGGCTGACAATCTTTAAATTTGCTCGGGCCCTTTACCGAACATCTCTCAGCACACAGAGGAATTAAGCACTGGGCTGATGCCATGTGAATTCATTATCATGTCAAAGCTCATGGCCTCCATGTTACTTTACTGTTTTTATCTGTCAGCTTGAGCTCTTGTTGTCTGTGGCTTGAGAAAGACCGGTTGCACAGAACAGAATGAAGCCATGAGATCTCTGTTGCTTCACATTAAGCCAAAAGAAAAAGTAGAAAAAGAATTTTAAAGCTGCAGTCTCTCAGTGTTTGGTAGTAAAGGGGTCTGAAGGATAGCTGGGGTTTATTGCAACATAGTATGAAAGAGTAATCCTGTTGTTTCCCTTTGATTCAAGTCTGTTTTGAAGGATGGCCAGTCTTTTGTTTTATGTCTGCAGAAAGTCAAAGCAGAGGGAGAGGAGACATGGATGGTAGATGGCCAGAACATATGCTTGATGAGCCTGTGCTGCTGCAAGCCAAGACTGGTTTAATTATAACTGCTTCTGTAACATCCATATGGATATAGAGGATAGGAGAAAACAAGCGGTAGCAGGTGGAGCGTGAACGCTTGGTGGTGGAAACAATGTTTCCTTTTATAAAAGGTGTCGAAACTGTATTGGCGCAAGAAACTCGGCATGAAACGCGTGATCAGGCTCATCACACTGCCGCAGCTGATGAGTCAGGCAAGGCAGTGGATGCTGATGGAATCATCCCTCAAAGTGATGATGCATATTTTTACATTTCAATTCGACATGTTGGAGGTTTAATCTGGTTTAACCATGCCGCGCAGGGTTTGTCACATAAGCTAAGCACATAACATAACAGTCTGGGAATATATATTCACAATCCACATGTCTCAGAAGGGGAAGGCCTCAGGGCTCTATAGGACATGCCGGTTGTTGCTTTTCACCACGGACACAAGAGACAGGGGCTAAGCTGCTACTGGCTGATGATGGTAGTGTAGGCGGGGCTGCTCAGGCCTGGGTGCAGGTGTTGTACACTATTTTCCTGCATATTGCATATTTGTATATTCTAAGGCTTACTAGCCCTTACCCTTAATTCCTACTTCCCACTTCACAAATCCCCAATTGTTCTGTATACACGGAACAAGAATGAACAATCTCTATTGAGAAGAGACATGTGGGAGGGATAGGACAATTGAAATACAACAAGATGCTGTCACCTTCACCAGGCTCCAGTGGTGGAGGAAGTACCGAAGCTTGGTACTTAAGTAAAAGTACAATTAACCAGCAAAATATATAAGTATTATTCAATATTAACCCAGAGGTTCTTTTGGGTCCCTGCAGTAGCTAAACCTAACATCACAACTAAAGATAAGAGAGCTGTTTGGTGGCAGCCATGACAAGAGCGCACAGTTGTGTGATTTATGTGCTGTAGAGCAGGAAAATCCCAGATGAAACAAATTCCGTTAGTGATGGTTCAGTTCCATCAAGTGTCCCAGTAAGCCATGGCAGTCAGAGCTGTGAAAGCGGCTCATCTGCATAGAAGGTACTCATTTTTTTATGTTATTGATTTCTCTTGCTCTGTGTGGAAAGATAAGATGAAAGGGATGGAAAGCCTCTCATATGATGCCTTTTAACTCTTCAACTCTCCGTTCTTTGATGGTCAAAATAACCTTGTTTGTTCTACGATCTTTAACATAAGATAAACCTTTGTGTGCCACTCCTATGGCTGTACTATACTGAAATATCTCATCACCTCTTGGATGGATCTAAGCTGCTAATTGAGGTCAGTGAACCTCATGATCCAGAAGGAATGATGTAACGTACCAACAAAAGGAACAGAGGGTCAGAAAGGAGCCAGTCAAGCACACTCTGTGCATCATCAGAGGAGGTCTAATTAGGGTTATTAAGTGCAAATGCTGTGTGGGTGTACCATGGGGGTGTTAGGCCTTTAAAGGTCTTCAAAGGATGAATCCTAATAACTCTCCAAGTCTTTCATTTTTGTTTTAGTTTTCTGTGAAATATTGTGTTTCATGTGCGAAAAAATGTCGCCCCATGCATGGCTTCAGTCTATAGTTTTCAAACACTGACTGGAAGATTCAGGGCCAACTGTCATGACAGTCAGGCATGAGTAACTCTCTTAATGTGGTCCCTCCCTTGCTTTCGTGCATTCTGTGTGTCCTTAAAAACTCCCTGCAAAAAATAAAATCCCTCCCTTTACATGGGTTTCAACAGTCTACAATCCACACAAAGCCCAAAATGCTGGCAAGTACTGAAAACTCTGTTAAGACTCCCACCTGAAAAGTGCAGTAAATGTGAGTTCTACAAAGTGCACACAGATTTGGATCCTTCTCCACTTCTAGTTAGGCACATAGATACTTCTGAACAAGGCTTTTTCAGTGTAATTGTGCTCTCGGTATCTGAGGATTTCTGAAGTTACATGACAGGTCAGGTATTCAGGTGGCATGTTTAGCATTTCTTTTCATCTTCCTGGAGCACTGGAGCGCAGCATTTCTGCCTGTACGTTACGCTATCATGACCATTAGGAGGCCACAAAGGAAGTCCAGCAATCACCTCAATGCTTTTGGGAGAGGAACGTAAACAGACATCAATGAAAGCAGCGGTCGGAAAGCACTTTGGGAAATTGCTTTATTCAGCCTGGTGATATCAAAGGAGTCAGCGTAGTTTCAAATGACAACACTGATAAATGACATCTGAATAAAAAATTTACATCAATTTTCAGTCTGGAACATTGAGAGATTTATGAAGGTACACAGCAAATCTTCTGCTTCTCACAGCTAACCCACACAGAGGAATAAGGGACCATTCCCTTCCCTCCACTCGAGCTGTAAGTGCTTAGCTACACATCTTTCCTCTCTCCATCTCTGCCTGTGTAATCTCTAAAACATAATGATCATGTATCCCTCCACAGTGCTAATGAGCGATGATCAAAGTGCTGTAATTACAGGCCACAGTGCCAGGGCGGATGGGACAACCAACAGGATTAATATGTGCCAACAGGCCATCCCTGTGTTAATTGATCATGTTACCAAACAGGATGAAGGTCATGTAATGAGATTAGCATGGCGGCGGCAAGGCCATGTTTTCATGTTTTGCCTCTACACGGTGTGCATGTATGAAAACACCTTCAAGGGAACCTGATGCCACTTCCAGTTTTTAGAGTAGCACCCCACATGAGGCTGCAGGCTGACTCATGTGGGGGTCAGTTTGTAGCCACACATGTGATCAGCAAAATGAAACATCATTTTTTAAATGAACAGGGAGCCCTTCAATAGCAGCCATGACAGCGACAGGAACAATTACATATACAAGCAATTCTCTCTGCACTATGTTCTGTATTAGCACATATCAAACAACCTACGCCATGTCTATAATAAGCAGTGGTGGAAAGTAACTAAGTATTTCTACTTTGTTACTGTACTTGAGAAAGTTTTTATGTATTTCTACTTGGTAAAAATAATAGTGCATACTTTATACTTTTACTCCATTACATGTTGCAGCTGTTACCTGTACTTTCTACTCCACTACATTTCTGCAGTGTCTGTAGTTACTTGTTCCATGTGATGAACACAGTGCTGGACTGATGTGAGGTCAGACTCTGCATGGAGGTGGTGTCACGCTGCCAGCTGTGTTTCTATAATGAGCCTCAGTCATGATGCCGGTACTCTGGCTCAGTTAGCTAACTAGTTAGCTGCTGTCTGCTAACACAGGTCCATCCATTAATGTCTGATGAACATGAATCATAACATGAATCTACAGCAGGAACACTGACACAGTAAACATGCTGAATGCCTGTTTGTTATCAGCAGCCTCTCTGTTCACTTGATGCCCACAGCCTGCCTCATGACACACAGACCTGTCCATAGCTGCTTCTGGACTGAACATGGACATTAACTACACATGCTCCATTTTCATTTAAGATGATTTCTTTGATTATTTTAACCTGTTCAGATCCTTTGCAATGGAAATCAATAATATATATTCGGTGCATGAGTACTTTTACTTTTAATACTTTAAGTTTTATTTTAAAAGTACTTAAGACTTTTACTTAAGTATGATTGTTGATGTAGCACTTCTACTTTTACTTGAGTATATATTTTGCTGGGTAACTTTTACTAAAGTACCAAGCTTCGGTACTTCCTCCACCACTGTTAGTAGGCCAATATTTATGGAGAGAGTCAGTCGCGTGATGGTCCACAGGTTAAAAAGAAGAAGAAGTACAATTTTTACAGATGTGCAGATTAACATTTTGCCCTCTCTAGAACTGGCTTGGACAAATAAAAACAAACTGCAGTGTTTGCAGTCTGTTGATGAATGAGGACTGTCCTTATCAAACAGAAAGCTATTAATAAATAAATAATAAACGTCATTCTGCAGCATAGTCGTGAGTAAGTAAAAAAACAAAATGTGTACAACACAGTGCCAGCTCAGCAATCATGTTGCCGTGATTTATAGCCTGTCCTTCCAAAGGCTGTTGAACTGTGACCAAAACATTTAAAGCTTTGTTCACGTCGTCTACATCCAAAACCAAACGAGCTGCTGCATAGAGAACAAACCTCACACGAAGCTGCTGAACATACCTGTGTTAAAAGTGCCTTCAGCTCTTTCTACTATGTTTGCATGTTTGTCCTTGCATCCAATATTTATTATGCCTCTCGTTTCAGGCTTCACTTCTGCACATTGGTTGTCTGTGTAAATATAGATCTGTCCTTTATGCATTTTTTACAATCTACAGTTTTTGGTACTGAAAAGTTACCTTTTAAAGAGTAAACGGATGTGAAGAAATCAACACATCCTCATCAATGAACAGTACTCTGTTACCTTCTCCACATGGTTATGTCTCTGCTTGATGGCTTATATAGATGTTGATCTCTCTTATTACAAAAAAAACATCAGCTTCCCAGGAGATGATTGAGAGCTCTTAGTCATAGGCACGGCCCCCTACCCCTCTTTTCATTTTCTTTCACTCCCCATTACACTTAGTCCACATGTTTCTCCACAGTTAAGCTCCCAATTTGACTTCGTTACGTAGGTACAGCCGGGCTGTCAAGCTTTTCATATTCTCCTCCCGTCGGGATTTGGATGTACCTGCAGCGCCGACGTGCCGGCGTTTTTATTAATCATGGCAGAGCACCTCTGAAAATCCTGGACACCTTTCAGGGCAAAGTTTGCATAATGAGAGTTGCTTTACCTTAATAGGCTTCTCAGACACTCAAATGAAGTGCAGCTAAAGACTTTCTGAGTGGATTTGAATTATGTGCATGACACACTGACCAGGTTGTCTCATGGAAAAGTAATGCAAAGGCTTGTTGTAGGTGTTAATGCAGTGTGTTTTTGTGGGAGTTTGCAACCGCCACTCATGTTTATTAATGAAGTCTTCTCAAATAAAAGACTCATAAAGAGTTTCCCTGACAGTTTACCAAGGTCACTTCATTTCTGTAGCATATTTGTTGCTCACATTTCCCCCTGAACGGTACGAACGACACAACAAAAGCAGCCTGTGCTCCTCTCCACAGCGGATGACCTTTACTCGCATCCAACCTTCTCTGAATTAGCACTAAGTGGTCCAATCAGCACTTGGCTGTCAGTTAATTGGAAGCATTTCCAAACTGATCTTCAGTTGAAAACTATTTAGTGGTCTTTTAAGGCCAATTAGCTGCTCAAAGCAGCAGTTTAACCCTGCAGAATTGCAGTAAACCATTTCAGCAGCAAAGGAGCACATGTTGTTTTAGCTTCAGCGATGTGTGTGTGTGTGTGTGTCTGCTGAATTGCTGCATCTCCCGATAGAATTGCCAGTCAGAGTACATCATCCACATAAATTGGGTAGAAGACAGTTAAACCTCTCTACAATACAGGATCAAAGAAAACATGTGAAAGAAAGAGAATTATTTTACCACCATAATTTTTTTTTGTAAAAAAAAACCAAACTAATTTGTAATAATGTAGGTTCATCATTGACATTAAATGTTAGGAAACAAAATTATACAATATACAAAGTTGGACGACGCGGCTAATTTGTCTGACAAGGCAGTCGTGTCCAAGTGGAAAGGACATGCACACAAGCACAAAGCAGCCATACGTATTACAAGTCTAGCGACTTTAAACTTTAAAGTTTTCTCCCTTGGTTTCTTGGGTAATGAACTGTTTTATTGCCCAGTGTGGATGTTTCATTTCTTTTCATCGTGGCCATACCTCCCTCCTTGTAATTCCTAGCTACAGAAAAAACAGGCAGGAAAGTTTCTCATGGCCAAAGAAGAGACACGTGGACAGCTAGCCATCTATAAAGGCACCTTGCAGCAAAAACTGCAATTCCTCATGTGGCCTCTTGAGGCTGGCTTCAAAACGGGGTCAGTCCCCATAGATCCTGGTCAAAAAGTCCAGTTTAACAGCAAAGAAAGTGAGCTTTATAAGTAATCAAACAACTACACAAACAACAGTGTGATGAGATGATGGAGACACCCTGCTGCAGTATTGGCACTGTGCTTTAAACCACTGCGGTGTAAAGAGACTCTCTTTAAGGCTCTAAGAAAAATATTAACACAGATACAAAAGTCAGAGAAGGGTAATGAAAAAGCAGCGCATGAATGCTGTGCCAGACTAAAGCTGCAGAACGTCACATTATCTTCCTCAGATGAGACATCCTGACACACTTTATTAGGTAAAGAGGAATTTTCATGCAGCTCTTTATCTTGTAGTATCATGAGAAGAGCTTCTCATGTCATTACTCTGCTCTCTGTCCTGTTTTCCTTTAATAACCCAGTCCCTGTCTTGTCTTGGAATACTTTAAATCTGCATAAAAGCAGGTGTGCAGGCAAGGACACCAGTAAGCTCGGATCAAAGAATGGGGGCTACAACACCCTTTTTTACTACACCTCAGCCTTTGTAGCAAAAGACTGATTTATCTCTGTAGTATATAAACATCATCATATAATTAGAATGTGATGTGGAGGGCATCTCAGTCTTGACTGATTTTCTTCTGGAACTGCCACATGATCTGAATGCAGTAGTTAATCTGCTTTTATCTGGTGATGTTAAACCTGGTCTGGCTCCAATGAATGAATGAATGTGGATAATTGCCTGCCTGCTTGTTTGCCTTGTGTTAGATTGGTGACCTGTCCAGCGTTTACCTCTTTAATAACAGTCGGGTCTTCTTTAAACTTTCGTTTCATAGTTACTCTACATAAACTGATGTGTGTCGCTTGTCTTCCATGGATTTCAGCAAAGCTCCTTTGTTACAGTTAAGGGTTTACCAGTTGTGTTTGTGTGCTCATCCTTTGTTGTTTCCGCCCTCGGGTGTGTTTATCCGTCTATCCTTGGTTTTTGTCCATGCACCCAACCACCTATTCATCCATTTTATTCACCTGTTTGTTCTGAACACAGGTCACGGGGGTCAATGGGCGAGAGATGGGGTACACACTAGATCACAGTGCCGACTAGGGCTGCAACAAACAAGTATTTTGATACTCGCCGATTATTTTTGCGATTACCCAAGTACTCGGATCACGCGTAAATGTCATAGTTTTTCTATAGATACGGCTGCATCTAGCAGCAGGTGGATATCTGCTTTGGACCGCTGCAGTGTCATTGCTTCAGCCTCCATGCCCAGCGCCAAAACCGCGCGTGTGTAAACGGCTCACATGCGTTTCAAACCCGCTGATCATCCTGCTACGCCATGAGAGAATCATCCCCAATGACGTCACTAACGAGTCATCGAGTACTAAATTAGTTGTCAATGCATTTTGCCCTTGAATATTACTCGAGTAATTGTCCCTAGTGCCAACATAGACAGTCAAACAACCATATACACCCACAACTACGGCCAATTTAGAGTCCCCAGTTAATCTCTTTGGTCTGTGGAAGGCAGAACTCCACGTTTTTTGTTTGTTTTGTTTCTTATGCTGTATATGGATCCCAAGCACCAAATTCAAAACATACATCTGGTAACTGTCAGGATGCAATCCAATAACTCTGATTGATTTTCACACACTGCGAACATATTCCTGACCAAACATGCAACTAATTAAATAACCACAAACCCATCACCATAATGATTTATTGGCATTTCTGTGCTGCTGATAATCTGTAAGCCCTCAGGCAGTTGCCTACTTTTCCCTGATGAAAAATCAGTCTTGGAACATGGGGCTCACAAACATTACATCTTTTTGCCTTTCATCCTTCTGGCATCACAGAACAAACTCCTTCAAATTAAAGGCATTAAATGTATAGCTGCTGTGTGTGAAGTTGCCAAGTGTGGATCCGATTGTTTTTGCAACATCTCAAGTTGCCAAAGTTCCTCCCACACAGGCAGGACACCAGAGGTTGGTTGGGATAACGTGGGAGTTTCCGTGAATTAGCTTCCTCATGCGATGATCCCATTTAGCTTCTTCTTTACTGTTTAATGAGATTAAGGGAAGTTTAATCACCTTTTAATCTACTTGGGGTTTTTCTTCTGGGTGGCACCAGCACAGTGTTGCCAGTCCATTCCAGTTTTTTTTATACCAAAAAAATCCCACACCTTAAAGGCTTTTCAGAAGGTAGCATGGGAAATTACCTGCAATGTGTTTATCTGCTGAAGTTGCATTCATCACAGAGCATTTTAACACATGTGTAATGAGTCTTCGCTGTGCCGTTGGCTGGAGGGAGCTCCGTGCATCAGATGGGTTTTTTGAGGCATGTGAAATGACTGCAGCAACAAGCAGGGGGAGAGAAGAGAGAGAGATCAAAGAAGTTGCACAGTCATCCCTCTAATAGACCTGTGCTTGTTGTGCCGGAATAACAGCAGACAAAAATAAAGCCATGTGGGTGGCACTGCCTGGAGGGCTCCATCCTTTGGGCAAGGCATCCGTGCCTCATGGCTAGGATTGAATAGCACAGTCTAATTTTGCCTGCAGTGACTCTTGATACAGGGTGTCAAAATAAAGGGCCATGTCTAACATATTCTGACACTTTTGAATAAATTTAGGTTTTCCTGACATGAATGTAATTAAAAGCAGGTCATATGTGTCAGGATGCTGTACAGAAAGGCAGCAACATGTCGCCTTTCTGTGCAAAAACCCAACTGAAGTGCTGTAAATGAGGCCAAGCCAGAGCAATCCTGGTCCTGTAGCAACGCTAACCAATAAAAAAAAGCAATATTTTTAATATTTTTCAATGTGTCTATTATTTGTATTATTATTTTCTTTGATGTTATGCAGTTAGTCAATTTTTTTCCTGATATTTTTTTTTCGAGCAGATAGCGGCTCAGACAGCAGCAGCTGCTAGCCGACTGTGTTTGTATACTTCTTCTTTCTCGTCCTTCTTCTTCTTCTTTGAGATTTTTGGCGGTGGACAAACAGCACATTGCTGTATTACTGCCACCAGCTGGGTTGTTTGCTCTGTTCAGTTGGCTGTAAATGGTTTGCAGTAGGTCATGAGTCTGTTGATCGCAACGGGAAGTGAACGTGATGCAGTAATCCAGCCGGCGAGTCGAACCAGAGGCTGAGGGGTTTCTGTAAACCTTTTCAAAGGTTAAACCTAGATCATTTGTGTGGTTACAGAAGATAGCAATAACCCTTTTTTATTTTGGTTGATTGAGTTACTGTAAAACTTCAAATAATAGCCCGGGCCTTTATTTGCCTAAATCGCAAAATTGTCCCTGCTTATGTTTGGGACAGGCCTAGCTAAACTAGCTGAAAAGTTGTCCACATCCCTTCCATCATTAATGTCATCGTACATTTCTTTAGCCTTGTTTATGTGTGTCCATGACAACGTCACACGTTGGAATATATTGTTGTTGTTTTTCATGTTACATTTATAGTTATATATTTGCGCCTTACCTTATAAGAAAATCAGACCCGGCTTGTAAGGCCGGCCTTTATATGTCCAAATCCATAGTCGGACCAGGCCTGTAAACGGAACCGGCGTCCGTTTGGGACTCGGCTATTATTTTACGTTTTTTACATAGTTTTTACGTAGTTTTACGGTTCTTCATCATTGTCAACAATAGCATATCTCAAAATATAGTTTTGAAAAAAGAAAATCTTTCTTTAAAAAATGTGTGCACACAGCATGTCACAGGTCACCAACAGGAATACACCACAGCAATAAAAATATGGACTTAAGTGTTAAATTGTCTACACTTTCATACAGCTTTTATAGCTTAGGTACAGAAAGTGCTTCGCAGTGTATTCTATCACACACGTGCACCCACACACTTGCAAGCAGAGGCATCTAAAACATCAGTCGTAATATTGCAATAAGTGCAAAGAAGTGAAGGACTGATATTTCACGTAGATATTGCAGTACTCCTAATTATGTATTTCAGCGGTGTGCTGCAGCACTGAAGCCTGAAATCAGCCGATTTGAGGCTACAGCTCAACAAAACCAATTAAATTCACAGCCTGTGTGCTATTTTGTCACTTACACACGCACACACTTACGTACATTCTCATTTAAATGAAAATAACGTGTCTGGTGAAAATGCAGGTGTGAGACGACAAGAAATGTCTTGTTTTTTGACAAAAACATGATCTTAAATCATCTACTCCACACTTTCCAGACAGGAGCTGAGCAAACTTTGAATTCCTAATGAGGTGTAACACAGCTCACCGAGTTAAACGTCCCCAAAAAAAAAAAAAGGTATTTCTTCACTTGACAGCCAGAGGACCTTGGTGCCCTTCTTTTATCATTGCAGTCAGTGATTTGGCCCTGCAGGTTTGCAGGTAACAAGGCCACTCTGTGTCAGTCTCTGATCGAGAGGTCACCATTTATAGAGCCGGGCCCGCCAGGCAGCTCCGCTGACAGACACAAGGCTCAAAAATTCAGATAGATATGCCTGCTAGTGCACGTGCACCTGCACACCACACACACACACCTCAAAGCTCCAATATATTTCTCTATACTTTTCACCCAGCACAGGATGATTACAGCAGTACTCTGTATTCTATGAAATTGTGATTTTTGCATTGCAAATATGAGAAAGATCACATGAGGCAAGTGTTCCGTGCTCAGAGCTGCAGGGACCAGGCAATCTGTTTTCATCAGGATGAAGTGGGGGGTCAATTCAGCCAGCAGAAAATCACAAACCAGCTTCAAAATAATCCGACTGAACTTTGTTGGAGTCTCTAAAATACATGCAGGTGTAATGATACATCCAACTCTCATCTCTTTTTCATTATTTAGAGTGTAGATACAGTTTGGGTCTGACAGTTTTTTGTAGTTTTCAGTGTTTATTCGTGCCAGCGAAGCAGTGCAGTCAGAGGAACTGCAGCGGTGATGATGGCTTTGAGACCATCCAGTTTCTGGCACTAATAAAAGCGTTGGTTTATTAGCAGCCTTTTAAGATTGGCGAATTCTTCCTGTTGCTGTTCCATCATCAGAAATCAGCTGCTGTGTCCCAGTTGAAGGGCTGCATCCTTTGAAGGACCAGGTCTGCAGAGGTCTGTCCTCTGTGAACTACAGGCAAGTCTTAAATGAGATGGTCCAGTCCAATGAAAGACTTTCTGCTCATTGTGGCGTAGCAGTGATGTTTACATTCAAAAGTTTACTCTGTGGCCTTTTAAATTCGTAGAGTAACCCAGCGATTGCCAGAGATGGGAAGTAACGAAGTATAAATACTTCGTTACAATACTTAAGTAGAATTTCGGGTATCTATACATCACTACTTATTTTTGTGACAACTTTCTACTTTTACTTCGTACATTTTAGCATGAGTATCTGTACTTTCTACCCCCTACATTTTCAAATCATTGTTGTTGTTTTTGCGGTTAAATGGTGTTTATTATGCCATTTAGCAACACATGTCAATAATATGCACCATCCAGACAACAGACTGATTGGTTCATGCTTACGTACATCACACACATGAAAGACAATCTTATTGGTGCATTTGTCTTTACGCGCTCTGACACACACAAGACGTTGAACGTAAAACGATAAAAAAAATAAAAAAAAAAACAAAAAAAAACAACTAAAACCAAGCGACAACTCGTTGGGAAATCATAGCACCAAGAACCATAACGGACTGGTGAGGTTGATAGTGGAGATTTCCTGGGCAATGGAGAGTCAAGTGACTTATTTTTGCTCGGCTTATATTTACTTCCGTAAAATGGTGGTTTTGTCCTTCGTTACTTTATACTTTTATACTTTTATACTTTTATACTTGAAGTATGTTTTAGAGCCTGTACTTTTTACTTTAACTTCAGTAAAAAAGTTGAGCAATACTTCAACTTTTACTAGAGTCTTTTTAAACACAGAAACTATACTTTTACGTGAGTAAAGAACATTTGTACTTTTGACACCTCTTGCGACTGCTGACACGCAATGAATTCTGGGATATATTTAGCTTTGAAGGATGCAGCCCTTCTCGTAATGGGATTGCATTGTCATACCACAATGATCTCAAAATGCGTCCTTTGAAGGATGTAGTCCTTTAACACACTAAATTAGCATTAAAAGTGCCACTAATTTGATTAAAACAGGTCACTGCATTAACATTCACATCTTTACCTGCCGAAGGTGATTCCTGCACCTATTACGAAAACATATTTCTTTCCAGAGGGAAAATACGATATGTTTCCATGGTACCCGAGTGAATGGTATGTTTAATATGCATAATGTATTTACAAGAGATGCTGTTAAAGAGGGCATGCTCAGAGGTGAAGCTGTTACGAGATGCACTTCTGATCTGTTGACAGTGTGAGAGCCTGCAGTGCACAACTGACGCCTGTGCATCAGTTTAGTGTTTATACTTGTACTGTGAGGATGGAGCAGTGGGCGGATGCACATATAGTCACTTATATAGCTGCTCAGATGTTTAATAAATCAGCTAAGGTTAGGATCAGAGGTTTCTGTGTGGGCTAACGCTCTCAAATTAGCTGACCAGGTAAAAATGGCAGTGGACTGACTCAAAGTGAGTCTAAACTCTGTTTATAAATTAATCCTTAAAGGTACCATGGGCCCAATGTGAGCTGAAATCTCTCCTGCAGCCCCCCTGGGGAATTATTTCACAATCAAATGCTTTCCAGTGACGGTGTGAATCCTCATCTGTCAATCAAGTGCCAGCATTTTCACACCTACGCACAAAGGAAGGTATTTAAAACCGCTGTAGGTGCATTTAAAGTGATGTGAGGAAGATATAATCTGAACTCCCACAACACTCAACATCCTCAGCCAAGATTATGTGCAACAACAGGGAGAGAAAGCCCTCCAGCTTTCAAAGTGACCTCAACCGGTCAACATAAGACATTCAAATCAATGTTTACTGGTAATATATGACCTCTGTTGGACTTACAAGGTGCTGCTGTCTTAAAAGTAGAGTATCCACAGTGTGCATACAGCATAGTGTGTCTTTGGAAAATGAGTTTTTTTTAGTAAAGTGATTAATATGTCTAATGTGGAGTTGAAGAACACAGTCCCACTTAACTAGTTCAATAGTTCAGAATATGAGATATGGATGCATACAGCAAGTATATAACGTCCTTCTACAGCCCTAACAATACTCTGTGCTGCACTGACACTATGTCATTTTAAATGAAAATGTGCTTTTACACTGACAAAGACACTTTCTGCTAATTCATCAACTCCTCCAGAAGCTGAGAATCCCATTAGTTTCCCTGATGCAAATGTCAACTCAATTTCTTAGACCGTAAATTCTTATAATAAAAATTCATGTTTGTTTTGTTTTTTTCTTTAAACACTCACACTTTAAGGTTTTTCTTTCTTTCGTTTTTTTTTTTTTACAAAGAAGAACATCTGCATGTTAAATAAATGTCACAACATATCGCCTTTCGTTCTAGTGCATTTAATTAAATAGTTTTTCATGCTTTTATCCGTCATTCTGAGGCTGATGTTAATTTTTTTTTTTTTTTACTTCCAGCTTTCCCAGCCACTTGCAGAGAAAAAGAGGCTTTCAGCACATTTTTGACACGCAGGTCAAGGGCTTTTTTAATTCCAGCTTTATGAATAAATAATGAGCAGTGCTGTAATATCATATTTGTCATTCTGGCACAGTGGGCCAAACACATTACAGTGCACACTGGCCATGAGTGATGGCCCACACGCGCACACACACACACAAGTGCTTCGACCAAAAGGGAAATGTTTTTATGGGCAAAAAGTGTAAAACTTATAACAATATGGAGTAAAAACATGCTATAAGAAGAGATTTCAGCCGCTCATATTTGTGATCTTCCTCTTTTAATCATTACCTAAAAAGTGTATCGCTTTCCTCAACTGGTGTACCACATGGTTCTGTACTTGGTCCTCTATGGTTGTCATCAGCCTCCACCTTCAAGGGCATTGTGGGATGGGGTGACATGTAGGGCTGCAACGAATAGTCGATGGCAAAATTTGTCGACAACTAATTTAGTAGTCGACGGGTCGTGACGTCATCTCATGGCACGCAAGTTAGGGTTGGGTGGTATCCAAATTTTGATACCGTCAAATGCCCTCCACATTTTACCCCGGCATATGGGAATACCGTGACCTGGGTTCTGCAGGTATTTTTTATATTAGAAGTTACGTCTCTCCCTCTCCCTCTCTCTCTCTCGCTTGCTTCTCTGCGCTGTCACGTAAGGACATCATGTTCATAACCATGTTCATAAACTTTATCAAACAACCCTAAAAGTGTAACGCATTTGAGAATGATTCTCTGGCTCGTGTTGTAGCGGGATGATTGGCATTTGATGTGGGAATGAGTGTCGAGTGGACACACACACACACACACGCTTGGATCGTGGCCCAAGATTTTCAGCTTTAGACATTGGAGCAGCAGCATGGAGGCAGGTGAAACAATGACAAATTAGTCGACTAGTTGTTAAGGTAGTCGATGACTAGTCGACTATTATAATAGTCATTAGTTGCAGCCCTAGTGACATGGTTCACTTGTACATTTAGCTGTGTCAATATCAGTAAAGTTTCCCTTTAAGAGAATATATGCGATTTCTAAAACGCCAAGTGAAAAGAACAACTATCATCTGTTATTCTAGATGAAGCGGTGTCTATCTTCATCCTGCTGTATTATCACTGCAGCAGCAGAGGAAATTACATGGAAGGTGCTTTATCTCTTTGCCAAAATCTTTACAGCCTTCTATTCACTGATAAGATGTTAATGTATGAGTGTCTGCAGGGCCACAGGACTGAGTGGAGTGATGCTGCAGCTACCGTGTGATGTTGCACTCTCTGTTCCTTCTGGGCACTCTTTCTGGAGAACTGCCAGCTGCTAATTAACACAAGACTTTTTTTTTTTTGTTCCACTGATTTTTAACAAAGCAGCATGTGCAGTTCTTGTGCCCTCATGCAGAACCAATCAGCCAAACATGGCTTAATCGGCAAAGGGAAAGAAATTGTACCTGAAGTGTTCTACACAGACCTGCGAGGTGCCCTCATCTGATTATAGCACGGCCCAGAAGCTAATTTTGAGATGGTTAGCTGTGATCAAAGAGACCAGCCGATGTGGATCAGTATGTCTAACGTGTCAAACTTTATGCACAACCTGCTTTTCCTTTAGTTGTTCAAGCTCTACTAACTCCAAAGATAGATAGATACAAAATCTTCACCCAAAAGTAAAACATGATTCAGAGATCTTGTTCTCTCTTTATCTCTGTCATTTAAGTAGTTTTATCCCCCCTCCTCACATCCATGGCAACAAGATTATGTCTTAAGCTCCAGCAGCAACGTTCAAGGACATGGCAGCTCTGTGTTTGGCAAGCCTGAGGATGTACTCTTGGATTGAATGAAAGCAACTCACAACTATTGATGATGCCAAAACGCTATGAATCAGGAGATGTCTGGAAGAAATTTATTTCACATCACTCTGACCTCTGAGGAGAATGGAAGATAAATATCTAGACTCACAGGCAGTTTCCTTACAGCCACGACACATTTAAGAACATGTAAACAGCTGAAAAAAATGTAATTGTAATTATACAGGAAGCTCTTTATGAGCCATTGTTTACCCAATTTCTAGTCAACCAATATGCCTACTGTGAATAATAAGTGATTTTAGGTGAGTATACCAAATTCTACCTTAACTTAATAAAAGATTTTCACATAGAGTGACCCAACATGCATTATGTCCTGTGGCAGTCCCCAGCTGATGTTGTCCCATTTTACATCCCCTTTGCAGGCTGTAAAGGCCACAGTTGTGGTCTCTTAAAACCATGGAGTGCTGCAGGAATCCTAAAACCTGGAAAATGGAGCTACAAATTATGTCCGGGGCATTAAACCTCATCAAGGCATGGTGCATGCAAGGCAAACGTAGTCATGCAAGCATGCCGTAGTTTGTTAATTTAGCTTGTTTACTTCATGCGACCATATTTAGGCTTCAGAAATCATGGAAAATGATGTCCATTCGTAAAAGCTTTATCCCTATTTATTAAACTATTATTTTGTTTATCACAGAGCTTATTTTTCTGCTAATATAAAAATCCTGTTGGCTTATAGAATAGAACGCTAACTTCCTGGTTGCAGGTCTGTAAAGGACTGACACTAATCAACAAACACAGCATAATCCATCATAAAGCGTCAGATTTCTGGTCTTTAATTAAGGTGAGATTTTAATTGACACCAGTGGTAACAAGAGGAGAATGCCATTTGGGAGCAGTATGATTTAGACTGTAGCCCTGCTGGTTGTCTTCTAGGATATTTTCTGTCATTAAAATCTCTTATATTGCTGCGTAATTAGTCCCCCAGCTGTTAAATGTGTTAAATGGCCTAAAGCTTGTCATGGAGCGCCGAATGGTTTCCTATAAATGTTACAGATTATTAACGGTCCAATAAAAGTCTCTACAGTTAAAAATAATTTTATGAATCAGGGCCACATTAGATAAATTAGAAGCCGTATTTTACTTTCCTTTTCGCCACTATTAAAATGATTACATAGCATAAATGAAAAGAGACATGATGACTTGGGCTATTTTTTAATATTATCTCATACATAGAAAGGACGCTGCAGCTGTTTTTGTTAATTAAGAGCACATAATTACAAATTTAAATTAAATATTTTAACTCAGCGTCAGTTTCTCATTTAATGTGGATTAAATAAGGAGCAGTACCCACCCCTGTTTCCCTTTAGCTCCCTCTGCTAGTCACACTGTCTCCCCTGCAGTCGCACGCATATTATAGCTTGCTGTGGATGCCCACTGAGAGCTTTTCCACGGACATTACAATAGGCAGCGAGCGGGGCTGGCAGCGGGCTTTGAGTTGGATGTTGTGGGAGGGCTACATGCGTCAGAAACTGAGGATGAGGGAGTGAGTAAGTGAGGGAGTATAAGGAAAAGGTATCGTCGGATTCCCGCTATCTACCAGCGCTGGTTCGACAATGTTCTCCTGCAAGTTCCCTCTGATCAGACAGAGATGGGTGACAGGCCCAGTGTGAGGCAGAGCTGCAGGCTGAGGGAGCTCAGCGCTGAACCACACCACTGCACAAATACTGTAACTGTGGATGTGTTCTGCAAAACCTACTGCTCACTGCACACATGACGAACAGCATCATTTGTTGGAGTGAATGCATGGGTCCATCAGTCATTTTATGGGTCACACTGTAACCACTTTTTGCCTTGGTGTTTGTGGAATACAATGTCATGGTTTGGGGCTTTTTTTTATTCACTTTTAAAATAGTTTAGTAGATTCTTGGGCAGTGGACGGTGTAGTATTTATGGGTAGGATCTGCATGATCTGCTCCATCTTCCTAGCATGTTCCAAAGACATGCATGCTCCAAAGTGGCCGTCCCTCTGATAGATTTGCGATTGGCAACCTGTTCAAGCTGTGCCCCGCCTGGACTCATTTTATGTTCCTATGAACCACCTGTTAGTTTGCCCTTACTCATGTAGTTGTTTTTCCAGTATTTACTTCTTGCCCTGTCACTTGCCAGGCTGCCTCACTTGACTAGCTTGTCAGAAAAGTTTGGTTTGAGCTGTTGCCACCTGCCTCTTGAGTCCTGTGTTTGTGTTCTCTTCCTTTGTCTGAAGTACAAGCTGATCAAATATGGACCCAGTGGCCAGACAGTCCCTGATGGAGGAGCTTCGCTTCGGAAAGCTTTGACATTTAATGCATGCTGGAGGCATTAGCCTTAATGGAAAGCTCTGTTTTCTATGGCTCTATAGAGCTCGTGTTCAGCTTGCTGTCCTCCACAGTTTCTTACAGCGACCACAACCTAACTCTAACATTGGCACTGCCAGCTACCAGCCTCCTCTTCAGTCTCTTTTTCAGGTAGCAGGGCATGGCTGGAGGTCTCCTGGCTGATCAGCCCTCTAAGCTGGCAGGCCTTCACCTTGCTTGCTCCTGAGGTTTCTGTTTGTGAGGCAAACAGACTCTGCCTGGCAAACTGGGTGGTTCATTTGGGTGTGCTTCAGCCAGCCAGATTGCAGCTTGTTTCTGTTCCTGGGAGGTCAACAATCAGACCCTTAAAGGGACTTGGAGACACATGATGCCCAGCCAAAGACCTTTCTCCTGACTTCTGCTGTGCCAGAGACTGGATTTGGAATTTATACATAGACCTTGTTGGTGTTGACTTTAAGAATCAAATCACAGTAGAGGGGTGTGTTTCCTAATTTATTATTTTCCTTATTTATTCATTAAAAACATTAAAATTTGTGATATTTTATTGTAAAACCAAGAGGGAAGTACAAAAAGATATATATTTTCTGCAAATAATGAGAAAGAGACATTCTGTTAGACAGTAATTTGTGGTCTTGAATCAAATTTCACACTTCCAGTGTATATTACATAATCATACTCTCTTATCCTCTGCTCTATATTTCCCTCCTGTTCCTGTTTCTCAATGTTCCCTGTCACAGATTTCTTCAGATCGTACTGTACTTTCAAGGCGCCAACATTCCTATGCAGCCTCAGTGAAAATTGGCCCTCTCTGGGGCTCTACATCAGGGTCTTGTGACTGTAATTTAATTTCAGTCACTGAGGGCCATTGCCTCAGCTAATCCTAGTGTACAGAAAGATCATTAGTGTTTGGATGAAAGACAGGGGTAGCATGACTGAAAGCCAGAGCCATAATTGTGAAGAGAGAGGGGGAAACAGAGGGGGAAAGGGGACAGACTGCTAATGAGACAGGCTGAAAAGAGGAGCTCTGACTGATGTAATTTATGGAATCCACACTTTGGGGAATTAGGATTTTAGGTAACTGGCTACAAAGGAGAAAAGGTTGTACGGCTTTAGAGTGTCCTTAGCTCACTCTGTTCTTTGAGGAAACATTTAACAGAGGAAGCAGTGTTGCAATTGAAGACAGACTGTGTTAAACATAGGATCCCAGTAGTGGAGTATGTACAATGCTGTCTGCTGCTGTGGATGTAAGTAATTAGGATCAGTTTTGGTTTATATAATTATATTAGAAAACTTTATTTGTGCCACAAAACTTCTTTTCTTTTTTAGATTCTGTTCAGACTGCTGTATTTAGGCAGTCAACACATTATCATTAACCCACCTACTCCACAAACAACAGATGGTCACCACATACTGTCAGGGTGAAATCCCCTTGTTTCTTCTGATCACCTCCCTGAGTTGGTTTGTGAGGACGAAGCGGATAAATTCTGGTCTCAAAATTACAATTTATTGAACAATGAGGCAGATTCGGAGTCACAGAGCTCTGGGTTGTTGCAACACAAAGAACAAGACAAGAACAGAACAACCAACAACAACGAACAACCATGCAGCAACAACGAGTAGACATGGAATTCACACATTGATATACCACAGGGGCGTTCCTGCCTGCCGGCCCACAGGGGCATCTACTGCAACCCCCCCCCCCCCCCCCCCCCCCCTGCAGACCCTGGGTCAGACAGCGAATAGACCATTAGTGTTTACTGCCTAATAAGGTGAAAGCTTCAATGCCTTAAATCTCATATGTGAGTCTGATCTTAGGGTGACCATAAACTGGGTACTCAGGAGAAAAACACATTCCTTTAGAATCTTTTTTTTATCATGTCAGAGGTGCTGCTGTCCTGAGTCTGAATTTATGACCATCTCGTACCAACCGGAGCTGTCTCCAGAGAGCAGAAAAACAACTGATCTCATCTGCCACAGCCTGAACCGCAGAAAACAAAGTTATATGACACACAATGAAATTACCACTTAATACATTCAGTATCCTCAAATTATTACTTTGATTTTCTATGAAACTTCCTAGCACATAAACATAAATCACATTATTAAGTAATAAACACTTATAAAAAAATAATACTTCATGTTATGCTATATATGTGAATATATGTGAACACACACTGCATGTTAACACAGTGCAGAATAAATTCTTTCACCCTTCAATATCCAGTCTGATGCCTCTGCCTCTGACTCTGGGCCACACACTTAAAGGATAACAAAAGTCTACAGCAGGAGTTGGAGTTCAGGCTGGTGGCTATAACTTTGTTTCAGACAAACTAGACGGCCCATTTAGCCACTTTTTAGCATTTGTTAGCAAAATTTGTGAAAATCCTCTGATCTCATGTTAACCTCTAAACTAAAACAGAAGTGCGGAGGTGCTAATGGATTTCTGGGTTTTAGGTATCATTCCTGCCGCGCTCTTTTGTATGTTGAGCTCCCTCCACAGTCCATCCGTTTATAAAACCATGCCAACCCCAGAATGGGGATGGATTTTTGGGGCTGCAGTCTAAACAACGAAGTCCAGACCTGCCTTTGTCTGGGGGGAATACTAAAGTGTTCCCAGGCCAGCTGGAAGGCCAGTTCTCCTCCCACTGGGGATATTTAATCTCTTCCACTGGAGGGAGTAACTCATCCCCAAACCAGAGACAGCATTTCACCCTTTTCTGGTTTAGAACCACAGCCTCTGATTCTCAACCCATCACTTCACACACAGTTCATCACTTATAGAGTATCTATGCGTACCATTAGTGGGTATTTATTATGGTATATCTTTTTTTATTATTTTGTATTTTTTCAAACATGAAACAACACAGCGTTGTTGTTCTATTTTCCTTTTCCATCCATCTTTCTAAAGTGCTGCACTCTAGTGAAAAGCTCCCACTTGTCTTCACCGTGTGCCGTGGCGCTCTCCAAGGTCCTGATCCTGTTGCTGTGTCGCATCAATCTGTATATTCACAACATAAACTGACCAATTCTTCCCATTTAATTTAAGAAAAAAACACAGTCCTGCAGAGATTGTTTGCATTTTTACACATTTCACCCATCACTGTAACAAATGTCCTTATTATGCTGCAGAGAAAATAAAAACAGGGAACCTTTATATATCACAATGTGTGCGCACAGATCGAGGTTGTGCTGTGTGTTGGTTGCTAATACTGACCAAAGTGAAGTCACAGCTGCTCAGTGGTGCTCTTTGTCTTATGTGTTTGCCTTTAGGCTATCTCATTATAGGAGGCTTAGTGTTAGCTATGTCAGCATCCAGGGTCCATATGGTTACAGTAATGATTCCAGACCTTTAAGGTCAGCCTCTAAAATTCATCTCTACCACACAGCTACTGATTGTTTATTTATATAATATTGTTTTTTTTTTTTCATCTCTGCAACATGCCATTAAAACTCCACATTTATATGCATTTATGTTTTAACTCTTTATCATAACATGTAATGTTGTGCTGCAGAAAATACTAACTGAATCTTCTTCTTGCTTTGCAGTGTTAGAATTCATACTGGAAGTGAAACCGGCCAGAAAATTGACGGACTAATTTAAAATGAACCACGGACATGGTGTTATCTGATTCCAATGGACAACGTTACATGATGAAACGGCAAAAGTAAGACACGCTTTGTTGTTCTACTGTAGCAGGAAGTTTGTTTTAGGACAGCATGGCCTCCCTAACAGGCTAATAGATACACTTTGCCAGGTGTTAAACTGCACTTAATTCAGTTGCAAAAAACACAAAATATTCCTTGACTATTTTTCATTTTTCTAACAATGACCAGTGGCGGTGCATTTGTTCCAAAAGTTGCAGCATCTTGAAGGCAAGTCCTGCTCTCTAAAATCAATAAAGTGTCAGTGTTCACATGAACTCTGCCTAATGTCTCACTGTGTAATTGTGCTAATGTCCCCAAGTTGCAGGAAGCAAAAATACACATGATGTATGCTGACATGTGTGCGGAATGAAGCTGTCACATTGAGACAGGTGCCTGAATATCAGTACTAATGAACAATTAAGCAGCAGCTTTAACAAGATGCCTCAGCCCTCAGTAGAGATCTCTTAAATGGGGTGGAACAGATGCCTCGCGGGTAAATGGGCGGCTTGCAGAGTTGGCCTTTTAATGCAATATTAACAAGCTCTGATAGAGATAGAAAGGGCTGAATTACACCTTGAAGCACAGTTAGTAAAAGACCTGATGTAAGAAAGCACAACTATTATACTATTACATACATTTGAGGCAGCGTTGCTGCCTTTCAAGCCACCTCCATCGCCTCACACCCTTAATTAAAACTAAGAGATGAAAACTTTTCCTTTCAATCTGTATCATTTTCACACTTTTGACACTGCTTAAGGCTTTTTTTGAAAACTTAAAAAACACACACACAACGATAGATCTGATCTAAAGATTACACTGTAAAACCTTATTTTAAACAGACTTAGTCAACATGAACAGAGGGACAAGGCAAGAAGAGTATTTTTTTGAAGATCTTAAACAATATTGGACATTTGTTCTTAATATTTTGTGGACACACAAATGTTCCAGTATGCCTGTATCGACTGTATGTCATACTTCTGCAGTACAGACAGATGTCTGCTGTTCTTCAATATAAATGTCTTCACTGAGGGTCACATTGAGCTGGAAAGTGTTGCTGTTTCTACTGTTTGTTGCGTTGTTGTTTGTTTGGCCATCAATCATTTGTAACGAGCCCTCTGCAGTAGCTACAAGTTCAGGAGGATATGAGCGTCAACAATGGGAATAAAAGTGTCTTTGGTCTCTTTCCTTTTCCTGCTTGTCTCTGAAACGGATTCATAGTCATAGTCCAGGTTACACACAGATGTTCAGCATGTGTTGTTGCTCCACCCTCAGCTTCTGATTTGATAAATTAGCATACGCAGAGGAGCACTTTCACTACCTATTTGCTCTCTGTTAGCTCTGTTTTGGTCTTCGTGACTAGCTAGGTGCTACGTGCTAACTCTCTTCTGCTGTTTGGTGAGGGTAGTTCTCACCAAACAGTTGTAGTTCTGTGTTTTTTGGCACTAGGAGGCAATGTGACTGTCGCCCACTGCTTTTGTTGTTAGCTCTACTGTGTTTTAGAGCCAACGACAACAAAACTGAAAATTGTTGGAGAATCTCACATGAGTGTGTTGATTGAATTCCCATAGTCCTACACTCTAACACAAAAACAATGAGCTAAAAGAGGCTAAAACACTGAAGTAGAATGCATTTGTGTAATATCAGGCTTTTGTCTTTGTGTGTAAAATACACTTGTGTAAAATGGTGGATCACACTTATTGGTAACAATGTTATCAACTTTGTGCAGCCCCATTCTGAGTCATATAGATTCTCAGATAAGTCAGATGATCTTATATGAAGTGTGTTATCTCTATAAATGTGTCTCAGGACCAACATGTCAAACTTGTCCTTGAGCTATTCGATGACAGCAGAGGATAGTGGGATATTGATGTCACCTTTTGCCACCCCGTTTATTTGCCTCTTCTTGTTTCGTAATGCTTCAGTTTTTATTTTTTTCAGTGTCTATGAGTTGTTAAGAGAAACACAGAAAAATCAGAGATTCAGATTGAGTCGAATATCCACACAATTTACTGATTTTGTGTTCGTAATTGACAAATAGGAGTGATTCTGCAAATAATTACTGAGTTTTTATGGCTGTTTAAAGGCTACTAATGTGGCACACAAACACAATAATGCTCCTATTAGATGATGATAGCCTCAGGTGGCTAATAGAGGAGGCTGGTATGAGGTGTAAATGGGCTTTCTGGATTGCTGTTTTTATGTGTAGACTCTGTTTATCCACAATGATAATGTCCAAACAGCAGCTCATTTCAGTAATAATCACGATGTTATAGTGCAAGTGTGGCTCTATTTTTTTGTCTTTAGTCTTGGATTTTTTTAAAAAAAAGTTTTTAATCTTCAAAACCTTCTGAAGCTGGAGTTGTTACCATGTTTGAGTGGTGTTACTATGGTTACAGGTGTTCTTGTATATTGCAAGGAGAGTGGAAGAGGCTGTGTTTACTTGCTGTCACACACACATCCTGCGATTGCCTCTGCTCTGCAGTGATGTGTCCGCTTTTCTTCAGTAAACCCAGTCGGTTGAACACCAGCCAAGATCATTCACTCATTTGAGAATTTGTGGAAAAGCGTTCAGCTTTCGTTTTTGTGATTCATTGAAGTAAAAATAACATTTTTTAATGCTGTAACTTTTAAGATCTCAGTGCAATCTTAGGCTGGGTAAAGACTGACTTTTTCGTCTCTTATTGATAAAGGCCAAGGTTGTCCAGTTAGTCTGTAAGGAGTTGTATAGTTGTGGCTGATTGATTTAATGATATTTTAAGTGAGCCTAAGAACTCACACACAGCTTTTGGATCTTTTATCAATTCTATTTTTCACTGCCACCTCTATGGAAACAGGTAGATAACTACTTGCACTCTTTCTATAAACACTAGTTTTTCACTCAATAACTGTAAAAAGCAGCCCATCCTTACCAGTCATACACAACGTGAGGCTGATTTTTCAGTCCTTAAAAATGTCTGCATACACTGAACCGTGGGCCATATTTGGAGTGTGCGTTGTCAACCAAATGTGGTGGGGTTTTTTTGTGAAGATCTGTGAATTTTTGAGTGAGGTCTGGCTCCCAAGAAAGTCAATGATAGTTGTGTTGATGAGGGAGTTTATGTGCTTGTTTTCAGAGTCTTTGTTGCACTTTTTGACCTAATTGTATGTCAGATTTCAAATATTTTTAACCCCACTGATTTGTTTTGGGGTTCTGAGGGTTAATATAACTTGCTGTACCCAAACCTCCTGCTCTATGTCTTTGTGTAAGTCCACCTGCTACATTATAACCCGCTCTTTAAACAAGCTTATGATAAGAAAGTGCACTATGTTGCAGAGCAAAACAACACAAAGGACAGAATGGAGGGAGGGGTGGGAACACAGAAACTTGCTGTACAGCACAAATATTGTAGCTATTTCACAAATTCACAGCTTGAATAATGCCCTTCCTGAACTCCCATTGTGGATCCAATTTCACTGCAGAGTATAGCATTGGCATTGAATGGAAAAAAGTCATGAAAATACAACACACACACTTCACACTCAGGGGTATTACGTGGTGAAGCCTCCTGGGAAGCGAGGCAGTTCCACCTCAGGGAGCTGTGAAGGCCGATGGTCGACTGAAGCAGAGCGGCGGAGGATGGTGCATACAGATGATGTCTATAGATGTGTACTGGAGAGGCAGAGGATGCTCTGTACAGTATGTGAGCTGAGGTTGGGGGGTAAAGGGCAGAACTTGTAACTGGAGGGGCGACAGAAACAGATGGTGTTTTCAGCTGGGAGTGGGCTGTGAGTGGGGGAAAAAAAAGGGGAGGATGCAGAGAGGGGAAGGAGCTACAGGAAACAGCTGGCAGACGGATAACCTATCAAAAATCAGTGCACAACTGTGGCTGCTCAAGTTTGGCAGTTTATGGAGTTTAGGATTTGACACATGTAGTGCAGCTTATTGATCTCTAGCTGCAGGAGTCACTCACAATGCATTCACCTGTTTGTTTATCTCAGGGGTATTCAACCTAAAGTTATATATATGTGTGTGTGTGTGTGTGTGTGTTTGTGTATATATATATATATATATATATATATATATATATATATATATATATTTTCCCATAGATACGGCTGCAGCGTCATTGCTTCAGTCCGCGACCGCCTCCACACCCGGCGCCAAAACCGTGTGTGTGTCCGACCGGCAAACGGCTCACCCGTGTTTCGACCCCAGGGCCTCTTGCACCCAAAAGACTGATCATCCCACTGTGCCACGAGAGAATCATTCTCAATGATGTCACTAACGATTTATCGAATGCTTAATTAATTGTCGATGCATTTTGTCCTTGAATAATACTTGAGTACTCGAGTAATCGTTGCAGCCCTAATATATATATATATATATATATATATATATATGCCTCTGGGTCTCTGTCTGCATTGTAGAGTTGTAAATTTTACCACCTGGAATGCTCGGACTTGATTGGCTGAGAGCTATCACATGGGATGAGTTAAATTTCCTCATGCGTTAAGCCACTACTATAAAGTCAAAGAAAGCTGCGCCGGTTAAAATAGAAGCTCCTTGTCAGGTGTTAAAGAATAACCTGCTGTTTTGGCTGTACGTTCGGGTCCGTATGGGACGGCTTCTGGATCCTGGACCCGGACCGTGATCCGGCTTTGTTAGTGTCCCTTTGGTTTACCTGATTAAAGCAGCCACAGTATTATATGTTCCTTAGCTTTCAAGGTTAGATTTTAGCACCACTGCTTTTTAGAGATCGATCTCTCATCTATTTGTATTATTTGCGACCACAACAAGTATGACTGATGTTACACACACACAGCGACATACTGCTGAGAGTGTAACTAATGCAGCGTGTGAACATCGATAGTATTCCTGGCCTATATTGCTCCACTGAAATTAAATATGTTTTATTAGGGCAGCAAGCTTTTTAGCAGAATTAATGTCAATATTGTTAAGTTGCTGAAGTAATAAGCCTGTCAACACTGCTGCAGCCTAACACGAAAGCACTAATATAAATAAGAAATGGCACAGATAACACACTTATTGATCTTTCAACATACTGAAATAGAAAATTGGCTTTGGCATACAGGCTGCGCATTAGCATCATTTGGAGTCAGGTGTATTTATATGAGTTTTCTGTTTGATTTGATAATGTGTAAGACTGAGTAATGTACGCGGTTATATTAGCTTCATCAGGGGATGCATGCAGCGACATTAATATCAAATAACACACCACAGACCTTTACATGGGTCCTGCTTTATTATCTGATCGCAAAGAGAGGAGTCCTGGCTCTCAATTTCACCCATGGGTGGGTTATTCAATTGGAACACCTTTGCTGGTGTCAACTTGTTGTTTCGTTAAGAGTAAATCCAACAGTGAGACTCTGAGTTGATTAAAGAGAGAGAGACCTGTGCATGCTTATGAATTCAGGAGGGCACTATGAACCTTTTCTCTGGTGGCATCTCCCTCTTAACCTCACACTTATTGCACTGATTCAGAGGCCAAAGCATGATGAGTCAACCTCGATGGTGTATTTTACCAGCAGCAGGTGCTCCTAGGCATATTACTGCCTGTCTGATAAGTGAGATGTCTTTTAAATTGACATCACTTATCTCTGAATCTTTGTTGTTTTTTTTCTTCTTGCACACAAAATTTACCTCAAGGCTAAATATGACTATAAACACAGGATCTGTAAACATTTAACAATGGTACACTGTTAAAGTTCGCACAGGAATAAAAGTTTCCCCTGCAGGGTGAGCAGTAGCTTTTAAACAGTGATTTGTTAATTGCTGTTCAGTTAAATTATCCCCAGGGTTAATGTAATTAGAGCGAGGCCTGAGGAGAAGAAAGCAGAGGAGGCAGATGCACTGTGTTATCCTTTAATAGTACACTCCAGTGCTTTGGCAACCTTATGGCTGTTTTCTTATTGAGCTGGTAACATTTAGCAGCTAAACCCGTCAGCCTGTGACGGAATTATAGGGTCAAAGAGTTTCTGTTTTCTCAATGTATGTCAAATATTCTGAGAAAGTGTGATTATTGATGAGTGAGTAAGGTGAGTTTTGATATTTTGTACCGTGCTAAATTCCACTAGGAAGCTGTTTGGAAGAAACAGGCACAGCCAATTGGATGTATCATCTGCCAGTGACCGTCTATTACAGGGTAGCTCCAACCAATC
The DNA here is from genome assembly GCF_900634625.1 of Parambassis ranga. Classification (NCBI taxonomy): domain Eukaryota; kingdom Metazoa; phylum Chordata; class Actinopteri; family Ambassidae; genus Parambassis; species Parambassis ranga. Next base: position 12,645,187 of record NC_041027.1, read on the forward strand.
AATCTACAAATTATGGTGCAAGTTGCAGAGCATCTTTAAGAGCTATAGCAAGTAGCAGTTAGCACGTCTGTAGAAAGTACGAGTAGAGAATGTTGCTTCTTGGTGTCTTTGTATAGGCAGTGTTGAGGAGTATTTTTGTATAGTATAGTAGTAGTATATTACTTAATAATGTGTGTTTATTTGTTGTTAAAATTCAGGATACGGAATGTATTAAGAAATAATTTCATAGTGTGTCATTTAACTTTGTTTTCTGCAGTATGAGATCAGTTGTTTTTCTGCTCTCTGGAGAGAGCTCCGGTTGGTACGAGATGGCCAAAAATTCAGAGTAAGGACAGCAGAAAAGCCAGATTCTAAAGGAATGTGTTTTTCTCCTGAGTACCCAGTTTATGGTCACCCCCAGATCGGACTCACAATCTATGAGATTTAAGGAATTGAAGCTTTCACCTTATTAGGCAGTAAACACTAATGGTCTATTTGCTTTATGACCCAGGGTCTGCAGGGGGGGCAGTAGATGCCCCTGTGGGGCCTGCAGGCAGGAACGCCCCTGTGGTATATCAATGTCTAGTGGTTGTTGCGTTGTTCGTTGTTGCTGTGTGGTTGTTTGTTCTTGTTGGTTGTTCTGTTTTTGTTTGGTTCTTTGTGTTGCAACAACCCAGAGCTCTGTGACTCAGAATCTGCCTCATTGTTTAATAAATTGTAATTTTGAGACCAGAATTTATCCGCTCCTTTCTCACAAACCAACTCGGGAGGTGATCAGAAGAAACAAGGGGAATTTCATCCCTGACAGTAGTAAGCAGGGGGCTGATTGTTGCACTCTATCACTTAAAATGCAATTCAGTAAGTAATCCAAGTATTCAGAATACTCAGATTGAGTAATGTAACAGAATACATTACAAATTATGTTTTAGGGCATGTAATCTGTATTCTGTAACTGAATAGTTAAAGTATTCTTCCCAACACTGTGTATAGGCCACCATCAGCCCTAAGACATGCACATATGCCCATCACTGACAGCACTTCCTCACAGGAGGCTTTATTATTTCGAACCATCGGCGGTTCTGCTGCAGGCACGTAGCTGTCCGGCAAATTACAGTTTTAATAAAAGCATATATAATCCGATCCGTGCTTTCCCCTTTAGAGCAGGGTAAGTTGTTTCACTGTGTGTGTTTCCCCGTTTCGCCCCTCCCCCAAGAAGCCACTTGGGGGAGGGGCGAAACGTCTTCAAAAAACAATCCTTGAGTCCAGTTGCCTGGATTTAACCCTCATGGACTGTTCGCAAACACTACCCTTATGTGTTGTTCGGAACAAAAACGTCCCCTAACTTTAACGGTTTTAAAAATATATCAGATAAATATTTTTTTGATTTTTTTTTGCGTAGACCTTTTAATTAACTTCAGTTCTAATCAACAGTAGTGAAAAAATCATTTTCCCCCAGGATTTTATTTTGGTCATTAAGTTGTTAACTGTAAAAATCACAAATTTTACCTCCTACCAACAGGGTAAACCACCAATAATCAAGAATGCATGATTATTTAGTGCCATGGCTGTGCAGTCAAAAACTGTGGTTATAATGGAAGTCTATGGGACAAAAATGGCCACGAACAACACATTAGGGAGAAAAAATGAAAATCCAGTGCTGTGCAAAAACTAATAATGCAATAAAGTCAATTTTTTTACTGATGTTTGACATGACCAAGACTGTAATAAAGGTTAAAAAAAATCCAGTCCACATTCACCTTTTCTATTAAAAATTAGCCATTTTGTGTGTTTTTTTTCCATTTATTTGCACTACCCCTTATAAAATTGGTGATTAAAGGGTTTTAAAATCCTGGGGGAAAATGATTTTTTTCACTACTGTTGATTAGAACTGAAGTTAATTAAAAGGTCTATGCAAAAAAATTTCAAAAAAATATTTATCTGATATATTTTTAAAACCGTTAAAGTTAGGGGACGTTTTTGTCCCGAACAACACATAACGGGCCAAAATTTGCCCACAGTGTACTGTTGACCTATGAAAAATTTTAAAATCATATTAACAAAATGTATGTAAAATTAAGCTTGTTGAGCAAAAATGATTCAATTTGTTCACATATTGACAAAGTTATGGCCAAAGTTATGGCCTCTCAGAGGACAAAAATGTCCCGAACAGTGCATGAGGATTAAGATCTTGGAAATGCCACCATGAATGTTTCTGTATTAGACCAGCTAAGTTTTGTTCTTGTGAATGGGAGTTTTTTCCCTTTCTTTCACAAAATCAGCTCTGTATTTTTTCCACATGGCATTGTAGGAAATAATTCTATATGGCTGTGGCTGTTCACATGGTGTTCACATGAGTTGTGTTCAACCTGTGTGTGTTTGCCTTCACCTCATCTGATTCTAACTAGGTCAATGAGTACTCAGAGCTCAGCAATTACAATGAAAGAATGGAGAAACCCGTAATAAACTGGAATTACAGGTGGTGCTGTGAGCTAATTTTTGTCATCTTTTTAAATGTGGTTGTCTTCTGCTGCTTGGATAAAGGAAAGGGCTAAAGGACAGTCAGTGACAGCATGTGAAATGTGAAAGCTGTTCCTGTCAGGCTGACATACTATCTCCTGTGACCCAGGGTGACCCTCAGCAGCAGCTTGTCACTATTGTGTTATGCTCTTTCATCCCAGATTATACCCTTTAGTGTTGGAGGGTTATGAACAGGTAATCTGCTCGCCCCTCTTTAATCAGATGAAATGTGGGATATTTGAGTTGATGTGCCAGTTTTTAACAACTTAGCTCTCTGCTCTCAAAGTCACCTTGTGTTTTACACAGAAAGTAAAATCTCACACTGACAACTGAGAGTGAACTCACAGCCAGGATTAAACACTGTGCACAAAAAGTCTCCAGATCAGGGGGTAGATTTTGGTATTGTGCATCAGTGTGATGTTCCATACCTGTGATATTCTCCCTGCATGTGAAGCCTTTTCATAAATAAACCTGCAAATGATCATTTCAAGCCACTGAGTTTGGTCTACCATTGCCAAATGGTGAGTGGGTGGGAAGAGTTTTCAAATATGTATTCACAGAAACCCACCTCTCCTGCCGAGCTGCCCACAAGGAAAACTTATTTATGGAGCACAGTGGGGTTTTTTTTTTTTTTTTTTTTTTTTTTTTTTGCCAGTTTCGTTTCCATAGTGCAGTGCAGCTCTCGCCATAAGGCAGTGTGGTGCATATCGAATTTCACTTCTTCTCTGCCTGGTTGATGGAAGCCTTAAAGGCTGAAGAATGTGGGACTGTCTTTTTATTAAGCACCGCTGATTTCATAAATATGCTCTTATCCTTTTTGCTGACATACAGGATACAGTAAGAAAAGATTGTCAGCCTTGAAATGTATGGTTACAAACAGTATTGCATACATTGAGTTGCTAGGCAACCCTACTGAATATGATGCATATTATAAGTTACTTTTTAGTCACAGTACACTGATTCATAAATGCTGTTCTGTATTAAGCCTGACATCCAGGTGCTGCAGCATTATCTTACTGTAACAAGAAAACAAAGTCAGTGGAATTGCTGTGCTGGCCTCTTTAGCCTCCTGTTGTCATGATGCTAACAAGCTAGCTTAAGAAGCTACAACCAAATAGCTGGCCACTACAGCCCACTTTAAGACTTGGACTTGTGTCTTAAAGGTAGGGTAGGAGATTTTGAAAACTCAATGAGTCAGCCAGATTTGGAACGTAAACACACGCCCCTTTCTCTCGGAGCTCACCCCGAAGCCACGCCCCCCAATCACATGGACGCGCATTACCTGAAGACGAGCTGCGGTCTGTACAGTGCAGCTGCTCTGCACGCACCTCTCTGGTGCGTGCAGAGCAGGAAGAGAGTGACAACCAGCCAATACTCCACACAGGGTCCACCCGGAGGATTGGCTGATGTTTTTAGCGTTTTATAGCTTCCACAGATGATTCATATTCTTCTTTTTAATGCGAAACTGCCGAACTAATCGTTTGCTATCGGATTGTAAAGAGAAGTTACACTAATTTAACAAAAAGTGCATCAGGATGAAATCTCCTACCCTACCTTTAAATGCCACATAAAAAAAATAATGTGGCTATCCTGATGTCTGCATTGTTCTCCCATTTAGCATCCATCCTTCTAGCAGCACACACTGGCACCTTCGTCTTCACCTTTTGTTGTTTTGTGCTGCTTAGCAAGCAGTCATTTTGACATTGTTGAAGTAAATATTCTTAGGAATCACCAAGAAGCTGATAGTTTAAATAAATAAAATAAAATAGTCAGACAGGTTGTGATAGAGTCCTCAGTGTATTCAGGTATGTGTGTTTTTTTTAAAGCAGTAAAAATACACACAAAAACTGCCAACCAGCCATCAAACTGCAACCAATATCAAAAAAATATGGAAGCATTGCCCTGCTTTCAGTTTCAGTTTCATCATCATTCCTCAGCAATTCGCCATTCTTTGGATTTCTGAGTTTGCTTTTTTTTATGGTGTTTTTTTTTTTTTTTAGAGAGCTTTTCAATATACTGCCAGCCACCTGCAGCTAGAAACTCTAGGAAATTATTTCCTTCAGATTTTTTTATCAGTTATTTCTTATTTTAGGACATTAGAATAATCTCTACATTTGACCTAATCTGGAGAACTGGAGGGCAAAAAAACAAAACACTGGAAGACAACACACTCATGCTGAGTCAAACAACTCTTGATCATATTCTGAGTTTATAAAACAGCAGGACAGTTTGTGGGTGTGACAGGGACCAATGAACAAAAACACAGCAAAGGGAGAAGACGATGAAGAAAAAAGGAACATTATAGCAAAAGAAGCCCACAAAGTTATTCAGATTTCCCTGCAGGCCTTTAACAAATGTTCCATGGCTCAGTACTACTGTGTGGGACCTGAAATCTATACTGCACTGCACCAAGAAATATTTTAACAGATCCATTTATGTGGTCTGAAATAGCCTCTTCACCGGAGCGTGAACAGGACAACAGTGAAAGCAGAGATGTGCTTATATATTTTTAATTATACATTCATTTCACAGAATTTATAGATGAGCTGCATGGTGTTTTGCAACCAACCAAATCATATCTAAAGGTTCCTTATATTCAGATTGAATACGGAGGTTTTTAAACATCTAAAAGTTTCAATATTAACATCCATTATTTTATTGTCCTACTTCAAATTACTTAAACAATCTGATATAATTGCAAATAAAACAGTCCATTAACTTTTCTTGTTTTGCTTGATAAACAGAGACGTGAGAGTTTTACAGTGTAGTATTATGTTGCAAATACACTGAACTTCATCACTATTCTACAAAGACACTGCAGCTTTGGTGTCCTGAAATAACAAGTGGCAATAAGTGGAAACCTAAAAATGTTTTTTTTCCCCCTCATATATCATAAACTGTCTTATTCATAAAAGACAATCATAGTTTTTAATGATGAGAGCAGGTAAATGAGCTGGTTGATGTCCTGTGAGCCCGCTCGCATCGGCAAATGTGTGTTTTCTTCAGTGCAGGAAGCAAAAATCAATTTTACTTTAATTTGATCTTCTCTTTTTTTTTTCTTTTCATTTGGGGACCGATTGGCAATGAACACATAAACAGTCTAACCGACAGTCTTCCACAAACACACAGAATGTGGATCTGGTTTTGTTGATGGGTGAAAAAAGTGTGGCTCAAACTGCTACTTGAGGCATGAGGAGGGATAAGATGAAGGGTGCTTGTTGTCTCCACTGTGCTTTATCAAGTCCGAAGTTAATGCGGCATCGAGCAGGTGATTTCAGAGCGCTTCACGCTTCATCTGCTGATAAGCCCATTTCCTTTTCCAGCAGGACGTGGCACCTCTTTAAACTGCTACCACCAAAACTGATCGGACCATCTGACCTGAACACCACATAAAATATTCGACTCATGCTGGATACTTGATTTCTTCTTTTTTTAAAAAAAAATCTATAATCATCAGAATTTAAAGAAATCCAGCTTGAAAATATTTCCCTTTCTCTGTCATGCAATATAGACTATATGAAAGTTGTACTTTTTTAAATAACTGATGGAAAATATTGAGCTTTTCACAATATTCTAAGATGCACCTGCATATGGCAGCTTCCAGTCAGAACACAGGCGTCTTATTAGAAGGTATAACGTGTGCACACTGCACGTGGGAAAAATCCTTTTGTCAGTTATGCTACAGTTGTTCACATTTCTGTTCTTGCCCATTGTTTCCCTGGTTATCAGCTAAGCAGTCACTAACACCAACATATAAACCAACCACCGCTCTAATTGGGTTAAATTACGATGTTCGGAGCAGAGGCTTAGTTTGAACTGAGGAGCAGCTGCTGCACCGGGTCCAGGAGGTTCGGTGTGTTGACTAAGCTGATAAAATTGATTGCTGTGTGTCTCTGTACTATCTCTACAGGGACACCGGAGGCTGGGCCTCACATCCCCAGTCGGTCAGACTTCAAAGGTATTTCAGTTAGTTAGAGAAAGATTTGCAGTGAAGCATTTGGGGGTCCTGACTGCACTCACATCAATATTTAACCAAAACTGTGTTTTCCTAACCTAAAATCTCACCATAAGAACAATATGGATTTTATAAGGTGTATCATTTGTGGAGGTGTATTACTTTGTTTGATTTAAGAGATAGATATATATATGTTAGGGATGTCCCGAAATCGGGCCCGGTTACGTGATGTCAGACTTGATCGGAATCAGACGATACCTCCCGATGAGGACTCGGATACATATTTAGTAGGGCTGTCAAAGTTAGCATGTTTTCCGTGGATTAATGTAGCATAATGCTGCAGAGACTGGCTCTCTGGCTTGTAGTGTAGGGGTATGATGTTGATGAAGATTCTCAGTCATCCAGGTCATCATACGTAGAGAAGATTGAAGCAAGGCGTCTGGACTTGTAGAGTTTTCTTGAAGACGTTTCGCTGCTCATCCAAGCAGCTTCATCAGTTCTGTTTGGTGGGGAAACATGGTTTATATGTGGTTGCAGACCTCAGTGGGTTGGTCTGGGTAAAACTTAAAAAACAATAGCACTAAATGTTTCCATAATTACCTGTGATGTTCTGGCTGACTGAGCCAGGTGTGTTTAACGACTGGCTAAGGACAATGAAACTGCCGAAGGGGGACTGGTTGACAGCCCTTTGTTCTGGAGTATGATAGTCGGTTAGGGTGCAAGAGGTCCTGGGTTCGAGACCTGGATGAGGCTTTTTCAGTATCAGTATGGGATGGCGAAGCAGTGCACTCGAGGAAACGGGCCAAAACGTTCTAAGACTTTCTAAATTTTATCAAAAAGCTGGAAACAAATTTACATACCAGACAATCTATTTGAAGTGGCTACTAAACCACATCCCACTGAATACAGATAAGAACTCATAATTGTGTTTAACAGGTATTTTATTGATCAAAACATTTTCACATCGACTGATTGAGCCATTTGTGTGCAGATGAAACAATTCCCATTAGTGGCTTCAAGCTGCCCGCATGGTGGATATTTTTAAACTCCATCATTTGCTGATTGAGAGATTCAGGTTTAACAGCTATCAGGTAATCTCTTTCCAAGCGGTGCAATGATTTGCACGACTGACGCTTCAGCATCTTAACTATCAAGGGCTGAAGAGCCACCAGTTACCCTCAGAGATTTCCTTTTCTTAGAGCACATTTAACCCTTTCAAAGTGGGTGTGTAAATGTGACCTGATGCGTGAAGGCTTCAAAGAAAAGCTCTTTCTGATGTCATTCTTTTCTTTTTTTTCAAGCCATTTATCAGCAAATGAGTCTTTTATATAAACCACTCCAATCCAGCCAGTCACCTCTTCTAATTAAATGGTATGACATGGCATCAGAAACGGCACAGCAGTAAAGAAAAATAAACTTTAATGCAATCAAATACGTATTTGTCGTTCCATTAGTCAGAAACATCTGCCCATGAAGAGCTCTCATTTAATCAGCTGATGACTGTCGTTGCTTACCGTCCTTCAGGAAGCACAGTTTGGTTTAATGTGCTGTCAGTCACAATGGGAGAATAGGTTTTTGATTAAATGGAGATCTCATGCGCTCCTTATACGTCTTTATTTCTGACACACAAGCATCAGTGTGCTCATTTAGACTGGAAATGAAGGGTTAAAAGTGTGAATAAAAGGAACAGCTGTCCATTAACCAAACAGTTTGCCTGATGGTCTGATGGCAAATGTGTTTTTTCTGCACCACTGGACATTACATAGATAGATATGAAGTTTTGAGAACAGTTGCAGGAAATGGAGCTAAAGCTCTTTTTGCTGGTTTTAAAGTGTTTATTTTTTTTGGAGAAATTGAAATTGACTTGCTTATGAGGTAAGCCCCTGTGGCTGTGTGGGGAACTGCAATTCCAGAAAGGTTCAGGTGTCATTGTCAAGATTACGAACCATATTTCTCAGCGATGTGTTGAGTCAGTACCATCAGTGTCAATTAGAAGCATCTCATTTTTGTGGGTATATCTGTAAAACATTAGCAGCTGTCCTTTCTTTCCTTTGGATGTCCTCCAGGCGGTTAAAAGAGAGAGTGAGAGGGACAGAATCTCATTAAACTTTTGGGGTCAGCGCTAAAATAGATTTGGGTGTCATCAACATAAAGGTGGATGTTTTGTACTCTTAAAAGATGTCCACCAGGCAGTATGTAGGTTGAATGTAAGATGAGGTTGAGTGCAGCCTAAGGGACCCCACAAATAAGCTTTTAAGGAGAGAACCTGTACTCAGAAATACTATGATTTAAAAAACAAAGTCCTATATTTTAATGAAGCAGGACTTTAACCAATCCAGAGCCAATTAGGGCTCTATAATTATGGGATCTGAATATTCAGCATGGACACATAGGAACAATATTTGACACTTTTGTTTTGTCACAGTACAGATTTAATGTCAACAAAAAGTCAAATATGTGCCCTTTTCCCTAATGCACCCACGGTGCCATTATAAATCTGTCTTTGATGGACACTTTGGATCCTCCCGAGGACAGAGAAAAGCTGTCTGTTTACAGCAGCACGACAAGAGGAAAAACAAAACCCTGGCTGCATAATAATGAGACCTGGCCGTTGTGGACAGATACATTTGAATTAATCATAATTAGCCCAAATGAAATCTTTCACCATGTTGCATTTTCTCCCCCCTTTTCTCCTCCATGCTGCTAATCTCTCTCCCTGCCTTCCTTCCTCCATCTGTTTCTGAGAAGGCAAAGTCATTGAAGAAAAATAAAATCATTTGGCTGTCCTTAATGTGTTTTGATTTTCCCATTAGCAACCCAGTCATTCTTCCTCACACGGGCATGAGCATAATTAGTGTCTTTCATCTGCATAAATTTGGCCTCTGAACCTCAAGAATATCGATCAGGCTCACGAGCACAGCCATACCTGCAAATTATGAAGTCTGCATGTTATGAATCCAGGGTTCTGCAGAACCAGGATACTTCATTTCTTTCTCCTTCTTTTCATTAGAAACACATTAAGACTGTCTCTCTCACATTTGCCTCCTGCCAGGATTTGATCCCATGTCTTACATTCAAACATTTTCCAATGTTAGAAATGCAGTTTTTCACCAAGAAAATCTCTCAGTGAAGACTGGCCATTTCAGATGCAGGGGGGTGGGGGTGGGGGTGGGGGTTTAGGAGAGGATGGCCAAACTAATCCCGTTACAAAGCCGGTGTCTGTACAACTGTGGGAAGATTTGAACATCTGAGAGGAGCCGTGCTGCTCATATGGAAAATGCGCCAAATGTGTTTGGAAAGCACCGAAGCCAAAGACTAATGACTGCATGAAAATGGATATGCATCTCAAAGACGTTCAAATCTTCAAGTGTTGACAGTTTACTCGGATATTATCACTGGATGATTATCAGTTTAGGTAGTAGATAGTTTGTTCTCAGCTTGTAGGCTTCACACAATGGTTATTGTCTTTGAAATATTATTATTGATTTTTTTAAGTTAACACTTTTTATGTATATTTTCAGCATCAGCAGCTTTTACCTGCTTGGGAGTCAGAGCACCGCTGTCAACTCAGCTGCTCATTTCTTCTTTATTAACAACATCTTAAGACTGTGATTATAGTCACATAACTGAGTATCATATTTTCCGGACTATGAGTCGCACCAGGCTAAAAATGCGTAATGAAGAAGAAAAAAACATATATAGGTCGCACCGGACTATTAGTCACACCAGCGTGCCAGCGTAAATCACTACATTTTTTTTGCATTACATTGCATCTTGAATTCCTCTTAACTTAAGTTGTGCGGCTGCAGGACATGGAGAGTGAGACACACAAGTTCTTACGCGGAGAAATGATTAGCTTCACCGCACAGTAACTCCGATAAACATCCTGTAAATGAGTCAAAGGCAGACTACTGTGCGCTCATATAGCTGTCTGGAATTAGCAACCTATCAACCAATCAGAAAATAGAATTTCTTTGTTGCCAGGTGAGGTCTGAGGCTCAGGTGCGTCACCTATGCTCGGAATGCAAAGTGTGGACAAGCTGGAGGTGGTGGGACGTCAGGACACAAGGCTAACTAACTGTATATTTTAATATATAAGTCGCTCCTGAGTATAAGTCGCATACCCAGCCAAAGGATGAAAAAAAAGTGTGACTTATAGTCCGGAAAATACAGTAGTTAATGTTAAGGCATGGAGCTGTTATAACTTGCTGAAATCTACAGCTTCAACTACCTGCACATTCAGGCCATATGGTGTTAAACTTGTGCATTCAGTGACTGTGACTAAGCTAATAACCTTGGCTGAGAAACGTCACTAAACCTGCAGTTCCTTGTGTGGCCACTTGAAGGCTGAAAAACGAGCCAATCTCCCTGTGTTTACAAACAAAGCAGCTGTGTCGCAATGAGTTTGGTGGGAAAGAACCAGAATGCTAAACTACATTTGGGGATTTTAGGGCTCATCCCAGCTGTACTCTGTTGTTCATACAATTTGACTGCAGGGGTGGTGGTTTATGACACTGTTTTACCATCACACAAACTGTTATGATGAAGTGCTGCAGCACCTGAAGAGCTAAAAGGAATTGAAAAGTCAAGTTGAAGTGCAAGCAATGAGGTAAAAAAGTGCTGCAGGCGACAGTATTAGATAACCCAAAATGTCGGAGCCTCAGCATCCTTCAGGCGGGACATTAATTCAACGTTTCATCATGCGTTTCACCGCTTATTGACTTTTATCTATACAGCAGAAACACTAGTTTCACTTCTCCTCTGTGGCAAGATTGTCATGATTTGAACTAATTAAAATAAGTGAAGTACAACCATGAAGTATCTGCTACCACGTCGCTCATGACTGGGCTGCAAATGTGCTTTTAATGTGCCTGTAAAACACAAAAGACACAGAGGAGGAGTGTGTGTGTGTGTGTGTGTGTGTGTGTGTGTGTGTGTGTGTGTGTGCGTGCGTGCGTGTGTGCGTGCGTGTGCGTGTGTGTGCTGACGCAACAGACTTTTGAATTTCCAGATATTGGAACAACCCACACTTCTACCGGACGTCTGGGATAATAATACCTCCAGTAATGAATAGAATATAAGCGCCATCCACAACCTTCAGACACACTCCTACTTATTCCTCTCCTCTGCTGCAGTATGTAGCTGTAACAGTGTTTACTGTGTAGCCTAGAAGGCATGCCTACCTGTTTCCAAGAGTTTAAAGAGATCATAATATTAATTGCTTCATTTTGAGTGAAGACAGACTCTTGATCATGTTGGAGTAGATCCTAACATCTGCCTGCCCCCTAGTATCTGGAATCAAGTCCACAAATGGAATTAGTGAACTTTGCAAACTTTTAATTGCACATAGCAACAAGTGAGAACAGAGTGCCAGCAGCTGAAATGTGGTCTCACTTGTTATGCATCATATTAAAGGAGGGAAGCCGTGAAGTAGTACCAAAATCAGATTTCCACTTGACCCGTTGGACATTAAAAAAAGTGGAGTGAGAGTTTATGCTGCGTCTTATTGGCTGGTGATCTGAAGCTATGTGGAAATGGCTGACGTGGTCAACACGAAAACCCGCCACATTTGGTCCATAAAATTACCCGGCCAATACGACTCGTGGTTATATTTAAGCAAACGGAACATAAGGATGCTTGTATATGTAGAATGTATATAACAATAGATTTAATGACAATACCTGATATTTTGACACTAAAAAGTGGGATGCACCGAATTTTCGGCCACCAAATATTTTCGGCCCAAAAGTGCATTTTCGGTTTTCGGCCAAAACAAGATGTTGTGATGACGACGCTCCAGCATGTCTGCGGTGTCTTTTCTTGCTCCATTTGAGCAGCTAACTAAAGAGATCCGCTCCTCTGATGCATCTGCAGCTGACGTTATTCTTTTAAACGCAGCACTAAAGCATCTTCTAAGCAACAAGGTTGAGCAGAACCGTGGAGTGAAAACGTTAAAAAGTACACTCATAGTCCGTCAGCACGCGTTTCACTACTCGGCTTCTCTGCACTTCATCACGGTATTGATCCGCGTTATAAAGATCATACTTGGATGTGGGAATAAAGCAGCGCGCACAAGAAATGATCCAGGTCGCTTGGAGATGAAGAACCCGCTTAGAGTGCCTCAAACAATCACAGACAGGCTGTTCTGTTCTGATTTACTATGTATGTGATATCAGATTTATTTTTCTGCTGGACATTTTTTTTTAATTTGACAAAATGTTTATTTATGCACTGGCCCTATTTAAATAAGATGTACACATAATGTACACGAGTGGGGTCAAGCTAAGTTATTTTATTTTATATTGTGCATTGTTTGAATGTGCTAAATAAATATTTTCAATTTCTTTATTCTTTGAAACATTGATATTAAGTTGTGCATTTGCAATGCCTTGATTTTAGTGAGGTTAGAACACAGTTATAGCCATAAATGCAATGGTACTAATAATTGGCATAATATGTTTGTTTTTTTCGGTGTTTCGGTTTTCGGCCTTTGATTCCTCATTTTCGGTTTTCGGTTTCGGCCAAGAATTTTCATTTCGGTGCATCCCTACTAAAAAGAGAAGGTAAATGAATGTGGTCTCTGTGGAATGTTGTTTGCTGTGAACAATCCTTGCTATTTTTGCCCATAATAAACATTTACAACAGGTACTGAAGTTATCTGTCTAAAGAGGGAGAAGCTCTGGAAATTTAGCCTTTAGACCAATTTAAAGTTTGGAATTAAGGTGTAATCTAATCTAATCTGCTTCTGGGAAGCTTCCAAACAGCATTTGAATAACAAGTCAGCCCATTTGTTTTTGTACGAATCTCAACATTATGCAGCGGATTTTTCCTAATCCGGCTATAATCGTGAAAAGATCATATTTATCAGCAGTGACAGAGTGAATCAGGGAGCACGTCGATGGCAGGATGAGTTGTGAGAAGAGCAATTTCCTTCCTCGTGCCAGCAGCATGGAGACCAATGTCAGCTGAATAACAATCATATCTGGGCTTAAAACAGGAGGTTTCATTGTGTGCTTTCTGGTTGGAGTAACCTTTGAAAGAAGCAGCTTCACACAATGCAGGAAAGAGACACCGGATGAGTCTTGATGGGTAAAAAGCATCAAGGTCCGAAGGGACCGAGGGAATCTGAGGGGATGTATCATTTTGATGTAGAAAAGTGCCACTTGAAAAAAAACAGGCTGTGTATGGTATTGATTGCCCGTCATTCTCTACCTCCTGCTCAGCCATTGTTACTTGGAACATCACAAAGACCATAAGCGGCAAAGGGATAAACGGAGGAAAATCATAGCATTAAGTCTTTATACCTTCAAAAAAAAACAAAACACCTTTGGACGATATTTAAGGATTCAGAAATGTGTCCAAGAGATGGAGTGAAAGATTCAGTGTTTTTCACTTCAGTGGTCAGTGAGAGCATCAACAGCTAGCTTTGCATCTTTGCACTGTAGCTGCTTGCATTTCAATGAACAGGCAAGATCCTTGAGTAAGCCTTGTTTTTGTCAAGGAGGGATCAATAGTGAGCTGTATGTGCTTGTCAGAATGTAAAGTGACAGCTGTAGGACTATATTGGAGCAGTGGAATATTAGTTCAGCATTGTAATGATGTTGTCTCGTGTCATGACATCCACTGAAAAAAGACCAAAAACCTGTCTCAGGTGGTCCCTAACGTTTGATCCACACGATGTGGATGAAAAAAGGCCTTCATGTTTCAATGGCTGATCGATAAGGAGGTCCATGGGGACACGCAGGAGGACTCTAAGGAGAAAGTGCTCCTTCTTTTAGCATGGTAAAAAAAAGTGAGCTGTTGGCTCATGGTAGAGTTTGTGCTATTAAATGCGGATCAGCTGTTATTTCAACTGAACTTACTGCAATGGCTGTAATGTTTTATGATATACATTATCATTATATTATATATTATCATTATATTCAGTGGTGGAGGAAGTAAAAGTACAATTACCCAGCAAAATATATACTTAAGTAAAAGTAGAAATGCTACATCAACAATCCTACTTAAGTAAAAGTCTTAAGTACTTTTAAATGTACTTAAAGTATTAAAAGTAAAAGTACTCACGCACTGAATATATATTATTGATTTCCATTGCAAAGGATCTGAACAGGTTAAAATAATCAAAGAAATCATCTCAAATGAAAATGGAGCATGTGTAGTTAATGTCCATGTTCAGTCCAGAAGCAGCTATGGACAGGTCTGTGTGTCATGAGGCAGGCTGTGGGCATCAAGTGAACAGAGAGGCTGCTGATAACAAACAGGCATTCAGCATGTTTACTGTGTCAGTGTTCCTGCTGTAGATTCATGTTATGATTCATGTTCATCAGACATTAATGGATGGACCTGTGTTAGCAGACAGCAGCTAACTAGTTAGCTCACTGAGCCAGAGCACCGGCATCATGACTGAGGCTCATTATAGAAACACAGCTGGCAGCGTGACACCACCTCCATGCAGAGTCTGACCTCTCATCAGTCCAGCACAGCTGTATGAACACAACTGTATTCATAAATGTACTTGTAACTACAGACATTGTAAAAATTTGTAGTGGAGTAGAAAGTACAGATAATAGCTGCTAAATGTAATGGAGTAAAAGTATAAAGTATGCACTATTATTTTTACTTAAGTAAAGTACAAATACATAAATTACTTAAGTACAGTAACGAATTCCACGAATTCCACCACTGATTATATATATATATATATATATATATATATATATATATACATATATATATATATATATACATATATATATATATATATATATATATATTTATTAATTGTGTCCAGGGTGTCCCTCCAGCTCCCCACATGTGAGAAATCTGCTTAAAGACACATTGATGATAGTGGTGTTGGAGAACATTCGGTCTGTGATGTCCTAATATGAAAATAGGCTAACACAGTACCCCTGAGGAGCTCATTGTGTTCCCATATACTGAATATTTTAGTGCATGTAACAATATTTTAGGCCAATGATAAAATATTCAACTTTGGTAGAATCATGCATACTTTTAATTTGAAAGGGACAGAATAAATGTGGAGAGTGTGTGCTTCACGTTCCATTTGGGACTCATTGACCTGTTAGAGGCACAAGGCGGGGAAATCAATGACTGTGCGCCAGCTGAGGTTCTCTAAGGTTAATTGTCTTTCCGGTGATTCTAGAACCTTCCTTAAATCGACTTCATGATCCATCCAACAGACACAATAGTTCAACACCAAGCAGTGCGTTTTTTTTAATCCACCTGTGCGCACCCCCGCTTCTCTCCACTGAGACATGCATGCGCCTCTCGGTGGCGCGCTCGCTCCTCATGAATCCGCAAACCCGCAAACAGCGTCACTTCGGTGCCCGCGGTGTCCCTGGACACCAGCGCCGGTCGTTTTCTCTGCGCTAAGAACTGCTCCGGTCTTGACGCACAGTCCTGTTTCCGGATATTCTACGGTGCGTCGAAGCTCCGCGGTTATGAGTTTTCTGATCTTTTATATTAATCGCAAAGACTTGATTTCCCACTCGCTGTGACTGATGCGTCCTTGTTCTCACAGAAAAACACACATTTCATCTTGTATTTACTCAGGAAGTCTGTAAATCAGACAGATCCGTGCTCAGGGTGTGTGAGAAGTGTCCCTCTGTCAAGTTACACGTAAGCAGGCGCATCTTGACCGGAAGTTGTGCAAGTGTGGATGAAAAATAAAAGCATGTCACTATTAAACGACAAAGAATGATAAACAAATGTGCACAAATAGATTGTTATGTTTATAACGATGTATTTATGTACATGTTTTTTTAGTTAAAAGCGTGAATCAGTAGCTCCACCGTATACAAGTTTATTTCCATTGTGGGTCTCAGGACATTTATTTGTTTGGGTTTTGCACTCGTTCTGTTCTTTGCACAACCTAAAGGATGTTGGAAAAAAATCTTTTCAAATCTCTAAATTCTCCTGCGACACTTTTATACTTACAGGATTTTACTGCGCGTAGAAGCGGTGCTTTTATTTTGACAGCTCCTGGCGGAAGTGCTGATGTCATCGAGTAAAACTTGACGCTGAAAGGCACAAGTCTCGATTCGAGGCTCGCCACCTGGCGATGCGAGTTTGCTGAGTTGTGAGGCGTCTCCAGGTGTTAGACCGAGCCCACAGCTGTCCCACCATATTCATCCACGCTTTCTCAGTCACGCTGTTCTCTCTCTCTCTCTCTCTCTCTTTTCACTCGCAGATATTTTCCTGAAGCGATCATGTGTGACTTTCCGTGGTAAGAAGTGACTCTGTGAAACGGCACACCGGGGTTTGGATGGCTGGATGTGTCCGTACCAGGGCGCGCTGGAATAATACTGTGAACTGACAGGATCGCAGCGTGTCTGTGGAGTTTTTTTTCTTTCTTTTTTTGAAAGTCCATCTTTGGAATTTGTACATTTATCAGTGGGAACGTGCAGCGTTGATTTCTCAGGTTGTTTTGGTCACCTGCTATGTGTCTGGCGTGGAAAATACCTGGTGGAAGGTGTACAGCGGGATCCAGCCTGGGAGGACAGTACATCAGCATCTGATACAGCTCCGTGTCTGAATTATTCCCCCCTTTTTTCTAATCTCTGCGTGATGTGCGTGGAATGAAGACAGAGGATGGATATAATTTTGGAAATACTGATCATTCTTCAAGCTAATTTTATTGTCTGCATATCAGGTGAGTTATATGTGTGTCTCTGGTGCTTGAAATACATCCACAGATGGATGATCTTTAACTTTTGCAGGGAGCTTTGGGCTGTAGTAGAAACACTCCTCACTGGAGCATGTGGGGTAAAGGGTGCAGATTCTGTCACTTAGTGCACCTGTTATAAAATCCCCGGTTGTTTTTAAGCTTTGGTACCTCTCTCAGCGTGTGTGTGTGCGTGTGCACCGTATAGCCTCCAGGATGCGCAGTCTTCTGACGCACGCATGACACGGGTGGGCTTTAAAATAAACTGCGCCGGGCGCACGGCAGTCTGCGGTGTGAGACACGTTTGCGGCGCTGTGGATCACAGCTTCATGTGCGTGTCCAGGCAGATGAGCAAAGCCCCTCTCCACGCTCCGTCGTGTTTGAACGGATCCAGGACCTCTACGCCCACTTTTTACTCTGCACCTCCCGTCAGCTACGACGGGTTCTGTAAAAGCACTCATGGTTTTTTCTTTAAAATATATTACAACTGTTCAAATATGTCCTGTAGTTTTGTTAAATCACGGCACATATTTGCGGATTGATCCATTGCTTTCCAAATCCCGACGCGCCTCAGGCAGTCGGAGCATTTGCATTTTTGGGCACAAAATGCAGATACAGCGAGAGCTGAAGAATTTGAAAACCACAATTTTGAGGGAGGCATTTCGTCATTTTGTTATTTTGTGCTTCCAAATGACGCAAATCTGGGAATTCACTATGAAAACTTGTGCGTAATGCTCTGTATTTACACATTACGCACGCCAAGCTCTCCTTTCTTCTTTGTACTTCAGCCCGCAGGTTGTCAGGAGAGAAGGGAGAGGAGAGAAAAGGGGATTTATGTGACTCATCAAACCACGTCAGTGGCCTAAGACTCACCCTTTGGTTGTGATTTAAATGATTTTAATTGAGGGCAGCTTATTGCTAAATCCTGCTTTGCTGTATGTGCTATTAAAGTCCAGTAGGAATGAGGGTACATGAGCTTCCACTACTGCCCATGCAGCCA
Organism: Parambassis ranga; assembly: GCF_900634625.1. Lineage (NCBI taxonomy): Eukaryota > Metazoa > Chordata > Actinopteri > Ambassidae > Parambassis > Parambassis ranga. Next base: position 12,663,325 of record NC_041027.1, read on the forward strand.
TATTAGCATTCAGGTGGCGAATTAAAGTCGAAAATACCAGACTGTACCATTCACCAGTTGGGAGCACCACACAAACAACTTTTAGAGATGCAGCTTTTTTATTTCTGGACATTAACTGGTAAATGGATGTCAGTTTTTACACAGATTACGAGTTGATAGTCACTGATGACTCAAAACACCAGCAATAATACTTGATACAAATTGTTTTCGGTCTATTATGGCAGCTGTACTTTTGAAGCTTGACTCACAAAAGGCCCCGTTCACACTGGAGAAAGTGAATCCAGCTAGAATAGGATTGAATCCAGATTTAAACTGGATATGTTCAGACATATTTTCAAATCTGTGTCCGCACTGAATCCGGCCTTTTTGCGGTCCTCCAAACCACTAGGTGGCGCCTCGTAATATACAGAGTCCGTTCAGGCCGTGGTACGACTGCGTGTGCGCATGTGTCGTGCATTTTTTTGTCCTGTGTCGCTCGTTCCTTCGTTTTTTTCCAGTTCAAAAAGCAGTTTATAGAGCTTTTGTACACGACCAGGACACTGTCCCTGCGAACTGGAAGTATCACGTCACTAACTGGAAGTATCACGTTGCTAGCCAGATTCGCTAGCTGCATTTGCGTTCAGACCTGATCCACATTTGAGCCAATCCGGCTAGATCCACCTCAGAGAGGTGGATTGAAATCAAGCTAGATATAGCCTGATTCGCAGTGTACAGGATACGGCCCGAATCCCACTCTAGCCGGATCGATTTCCCCAGTGTGAACGGGGTATTAGGTGTGGTTCCTGAGCCAAAAGATCCAGAAGACTGTGGTCTGGAGTAAAGACTTTGGGCTTGTTACAGCTGAGTGAAACACCGCTGCTGTACGTGTGCTAACCTTTAGGCCTGTGTGTGTGTGTCATCTGTACTTGTTGTATTAGTCACAAGCTGAAAAGTGAAAACCTTCCCCTCACAATGCTTGGGATCGTCAGCATTTTCCTTTCAGCTACTTAGACAAATGTCTGAGAGGGGAGAATGGAGCTGAAGATGCATGTATAGCGGTGGTAAGGCTAGTAAAGCACACTTCAAAGTCAGCCCTATTATCTTGCACAGTTGAGCCAGGATTGTGTACATGAAAGTCTCCTCAGTGCAAAGACTTTAATCTGTGATGTAATCAAGAGGCAAAGCTTGACAGTGAGCAGGAGGATGGCTCTGTGGGCAAAGTGACAGCACTGATTTACTGAAGAGAAGGAGCTGTGCTCAGAAATCTGAAGAGATTTACTTTTGTTTTTTTTTTGTTTTAATGTTTTTAACACCTCAGCAAAAGAAAAAAATGTGTTCGATCATATGAGTGTGTATGTGATGACATTCAAGCAGATTTATGGACATTTACTTAAGGTGGAAATACATCATTTGCCTCTTCGTTATCACAACAGTCTCCATGAACTGTCAAGACCACATCTTCTAAGTAAAACTGCACCATTTCAGCTCACAGTATGAAAACATCTGACCCATTTCCTGGGAGAAACTGACTGTTTTCTGCCAAATGTGAGGCTGAGGCATCTATCAAAAACACGTAAATACACATTTCTACACATTATGATGTTGCTAACACAGGGCAGGGTCTTAAAAAGTCTAATTTAAAACTAGGGATGTCCCGATCAGGTTTTTTTGCCTTTGAGTCCGAGTCCGAGTCATTTGATTTTGAGTATCTGCCGATACCGAGTCCCGATCCGATACTTTCAAGATTCTCCATAAGCTCAATAAACTTTAATTTCTAAAGAACATTTAACCCTGGAAAGGCCCCCAATCACCAACTTTATTATTATTATTGTTATTATTAATGATATTAATATTAATGTTGATATTATTATTATGAGTAGTGGTAGGCCTATTACCATGGCTTATCTGAGCATAGTCAATGGAGTCAAATCAAACCAACCAGCACGTCATGAGCAACAGAGCCAAACAACACGCACTCTCTGGGAGTGGGCTCACCTGTATGCACATGTGCTTGTGTGCGCACGCGTTTGCGTTTGCATGTGTGTATGCGCATCAGGCCGCTGCAGACAGCTGCAGTGAATTTTACAAACGCCACCATGTAGACAGAAACACATAGAAACTGATAGAGATTGCACCAGAGGACTGGGCAAGAGAACTAGACTGGGTGGCGCTGCAGTGAGTGCCGCCAGTGAGAAGGCAGAGAACTTCACTCGTACAAGACGGACTCTCTCTGAGAGCAGGTTCTATACATGAGCATGTTTAGTGTCGTGGTGAATTGTGGCAAAGTGTTGAAACGGTGTTGAGCAGCTTCACAGCTCTCTGTGTTGCTGTAACGTCCAAGCCCTGCAGCGCTGTGACGCACCGTGGCGACGCAGACAGCGAGCTGACCGTGGTCTGCTTAGAACATCCCGTAAACGGCACACAATGAGTTAAAAAAATAAGAACTACCTGTTGATTGACACATTTTAAGACAGAAGCCGCGGGCCATATAAAGTCCGACGGCCTTTATACGCTACGACGCACCGGAGTGACGCCTTTTGTCATCCAGTCTCTTTGGCAGCGAGAGGGAGAGAGAGGGAATTTAGTTTTGGTTGCTGGGCAACCAAACTAAATATATATCCGAGTCCTGATCGGGAGGTAACAGCCGATTCCGATCGAGTCTGAAATCACGTAATCAGGCCCGATTTCCGATCACGTGATTGGATCGGGACATTTAAATTTAAGGCCTTAAAAAGTCTTAAAACAACCAGATTTTCACCCAAAGGTCTTAAATTTAATCCTTTCAAGTCTTAATTTTTATTTTTTTTATTGTTTTAAAATAAAGTGAGTAAAACGCTGCAATCAGAAGCTGATTCTGCATCGTCTCTCTTTCTGAGCGGCTTGGATCGCTACCGTTGTTGGTACATGGCACTATAAATCCAGCGATAACTGCTGGTCAGTTTGCCGGCATGTTTGAGATGCCTGCGGATTCGGTCACTTCGCCTTCTTGTCGTAGAAAACATGGGCAAGTGTGTTTTCAACGAGGTGATAACAGCGATTCTCGCTGCTTGTTGCAAGCAGTTCCTTGCAACCAGCAAGCTCGCTGTAAACTTTGCAAGAGGACCATCCAGTTAGGGACCTTGGGTGTCAAAGCGCTTGGAGTCTCACTCCAAAGCGGACAAACACCAGCTTGCTGTAAAAAGCCTTCAGGCTCAAGCTATCACCCAGTTTTGTATATCACCCCCGCCGCCCTCACCTTTGTCAGCGCCCGGTCCCTCCGCACTCCAGCACAGTTTCACTACCACTTCGACTAACGACCTTTGAGCTACATTTGGTTCCAATGAGAAATCAAATCGGAGGTGCTTTGGATTCTTCACTCAATTACAAAACATCTGTCATACAACAGTTGTACTGATATTTGCAGCATCTTGTTTCGGGTAATGCGTCGTGTTGGTCTCACAGTGGTCTTTAAAGGTCTTAAAGTTAACCTGCTAGAACTCTGCTAACACAGTTGGTCCCTCCATGAGCCGTGTCACATGGTGTCATGTTCGAGCCACATACCTGTGCTCCAGCATTCGTTCTCCTCGGCCTTCAGCAGCTAATAATAATGATATCTGTCTGTTTAGCTGGTAGATGTGAATCATCTTTATCAGGTCTGACCTGCGTTTCTGGCAGGAAAGCAATTGAAGCTATTTTAAGACTATTTCTTGTGTAGAGTAAGAGTAGAGTAAGGTCCAGGGGTCATGTGGACCAACCACACACAACAGAAATGCTGTGTTGTCGTTTATTTGGTTTTCTTTCCCAGTGCTTGGAGCACCATAAACAACCCCCACCCCCCCTTTCTGCTGTGAAATGTTGTGAGGTTACAGGTCAGGTGACGTGGGCTTTGCGGTCTGGAGATTTTATTTTTATTTCACCAGAACAGCTCCTGTAACATTTCAAATCATTCCCTGGCTGTAAATTAAAATCCTGGAGGAGGGTGGCCACCGCTGGACCGATGTTAATGTAAGGTCAATCTCATCTGAAATTTCAACTCTCAGGCCTCATGTTCGATTTGTCAACACACTGTTCTCCATTTCCTGCCCGCCATTTTTCTTTTTTTTAAAGTGAACGGAGCAAAGATGGTGGCTGTTACCTGTCACTTTCTCCTCATTTTCCATGATGAAACACACCCTTTAGCTTATAGAAGGCACTGTGGTATTACATTGGTCTCTCATATTGCTAAGAGGACTTCAGGCAGGAGATGGAGGGAAGAAATCATCCTGACTAGGACTCTTATCTATTACAGAATGCTAATTTTAAACCTTGGTTTCATACTTATTTGACAATTCTGCTTTGATGTTACACAGGCTACATATAACACTCCTCTGCTGTGATGTAGAGGTTATGCTGGCGCACAGAAACACAACTCTCAGGTTAAACGGCTGCTTATTCTGTTACACGATCTTCAAATGTATTATGATGATAGCCGTGGACGAGAAAGCTAAATGCACACTGATGGTTTTTCCATATATCGGTATCCCACAGAGACCGTATGTACATAGATGATAAATACTTAACAACATTATGGATGGAAAACAGGGCCAGAATGAATCCACAAAGGGCCCCAGGGGTAGAACACATTGGGCCCAGATTGGCCCCGTTCTTGCTGCACGCTGCAAATTACACACTGCGGTGCACTATTTCACCTACAGCCTCCAGGTTGCTGGGTAGCAACCAGCTTAGTAGCAGGTCAGTTAAATGCACAAATTTCTGATTTGACTTGATGTATATCACCTATTAAATTTGAATTTTAGACAGATGTTTTTATTGGTTATTTTTAAGAGGGTTCTTCTGTCTGAAAGGGGTGGAACACATGGTCAGTAGCGACCTTATCAATGGCTGCTCATCAGCCGTCTATTGTGCATGTCGCTGTCCAGGGTGTCGGTATGTGAGGACCCATCACTCTACAGTACATATGGCTACTTCTTCTAATAGCTTTACTTTAGTGTAGTTTGTTAAAACTCCAGTTTATCCATTTACTGCAGCTTGTGTTTCTCAAATGACCCATGAAGACCTCCATCTGTCCTCAGGGGTCTGAGGAACTCAGGCCCTACACAGACTTAATTGGGTTAGAAAGGGTTCATTTGACTTCTGCAGTCATGTACCAAATGTGTAGTGTATTTTGGGCTGGCAAGGGGAACACCCAATGGATTGTGGGTAACCTTCTGACCTTTATGTGTGAGCCATGTTGCTATGTAATCATAGATTATGTTCAGACATGGTTGTATTGTTTGGTACAGTGATAAAGATGAAAACATCCATCCATCCATCCATCCATGTTGTTTAACCTGCTTTGTCCTGTAGTACAGTGGGCATCTCATATCGGGGGTTGAAGGAGTCATTAAGGAAGCCATAAATGGTGGACGCAGGCCCAAACTAGATGCTTTTTATGTCTAATCACCAACCACGGAATGAATAAAACTAAGAACAAAGCCCTTTGGCAGCTACATTAGTTCCATGACTGAATGTGTTGTGTGTTTGTGAGCTTGTGTTGCACCTGTTTGGTCTTGTCTGAGCCAAAAATCACTTTCTGCTCATTATATAGCGTGTTCTGTAGTGCTGTCCAAACGTGTGGTGATGCAGTATACAGACGATGGTCACTACGTTAGCATTGGCGATGCACCCGGCTAAATAAATAGCAGTGACTCGGTTGAGAAAATGATGTGAGCAGTGTCCAAAATGTCCCTGTAGGGCCCCCTATACAGCACCGTCCCCATGTAGTGAGCAGTCAGTAGGCAGCGAGTGGGTGATTTCTCAGGTGGTTCGATAATTCAGCTTCGATATGAAGTCTGAAAAGAAGCAACTCAAGTGATGCTTTTGGATGTGAAAGATCAATTAAGTCTAATAAGCAGCATCATTTATTGGCAGCGGTTTAGCTCTGGTCTCATCCTCTTAATTATTGGAGCCTCAGTTCTTCTTTGGTTTGTCGTTTGAGAAGATGTATCTTTAACAGCCCACTTATTGACCAAACTGTCCACCATTATAAAAGTAATCAGGCTTTATTTTTCCTCTAATGACCAAATCAAAGATGAGACATTTAGGCTAACAGGATGCAGAAAGGCCTCTGGCTGTTTCACTTATTCTAAAGAAACAGAAAGAAAAGTATTGATTGTCGGTGGGCTGTGGTTGTGGTGAGACTTGTGGTGCTTGTGTGCTTTTACACCCTTTATTTCTTTGATGGCAAAAGGCCAGAGTGGGACTGTTGTTGTTGTTGTTGTTGTTGTGGTGCAGACACACAGGAGCTGTTACAATATCTGTTTTTTTTTCTTTCTTTTTTTCCTGCGGCAGCATTTTGTTTGCTTCCTTCGCCCGGAAGTGCTCAGAAAGCTTCATCTGAACAGGATTTGATGATGTGCCAGGTAAACAGTGGTGTCTGCTGTTCTCAGTCTATTCAGGCACAGACATGCTTTTTTTTTCCTCCATATTTTCACTCCTCAGCGTGTCCTCCCCTTACACTGTGGCAGCCTTGTAATAAAGGACTGCCTTTTCTTATATTTTTCTTGTTTTATGTAAAGCTTTCCTAAGAACATGTGAACAAAGAAAAAGACAAGAGGATTTTACTTAAATAGAAAAGAGAAGACATTTACTGCAGATGAAACTGGTGGTGATGGAAATGTCAGAGTGATGCTGCACTTTACATGCTTTTATCTATGCGCTTGTCCCAACCTCTTAGTGGATCTGTCCTGCTGTTTGTGTCCATTTATTACTCTTATTACTTATCTCCAAAAAAAAAAAAGACACTGACGAACACCATGAAAGGTGGTGTAGGCTGTTATATGTATTTATTCAAACAGGAGGAAGCGGTGCATTTGTTGAGGGACTATTTTCAGTGAGCTTTAGTAGCATGAACAGGGGTTTTACTTAGCTGTCCTCAAACTGTGTTTGTTTTTGGATGTTCGACTTTTTTAGAACCTATTCTTTTTTTTTTGCAGACTTTTATTAGTGGTGGTGCATCAGCTGTGTGTCTTTCCTGTCTCCTGTTCCATGGATGGAACTTGAACTCCTCCTCCTTCTTCACTTTCCTCTCTCAACCAACCAGGACATTTTGTGTGTTTAAACAGATTTTTCAGCTCGCAGTATGACGTATTTGAGCGTTCAATTCTGAATTCTGAATTCTGCAACAGAAGCAGCAACAAAGACAGTAGATAGGAATAGACATAGTTAGATAAAATATGTGAAAGGTCATCATACACATCCAGTCATAGCCTAAAAAACATGCATCCATTCACACTCTGCTGTCACACATTCTCCTGTCAAAATATACATGATAGAATAAGTAACAGTGATTGTGCACATTATTTCGTAGCAGCATTTAGAGTGGTTATTGAGGTTGGGTAGAGACTGTTTATTGTGTCTGTTTGTCCTTGCATGAATTTGTCTGTAACGCCTGCCAGAAGGCAACAGTTCAAACAGGGGGTGGGCCAGGGTGTGAAGTGTCCTTAATAATGTTCTGAGCCTTTTTGAGGTCTTCCAGTGAGGGGAGAGGGCAGCCAACAATCTTTTTGAGAAGTGTTGATGACCCTCTGGAGTGCTTTCCACTGAGCTACTGTGCAGCTAGGGCAGGGTAGGTAGGGTAATGAGTCGTTTAATTTTCAAAAACAAGCTGTGCAAACTGTTTTTGGCTCCAAGGTAAAGTTATATCCACACTTAGAATTAGGGCTGAAACAAACTATTTTGATATTCGAATACTCGCTGATTATTTTTGCGATTATTCAGGTAATCGGATCGCACGTAAATGTCATAGTTTTCCCATAAACACAGCTGCATCTAATAACTATTTCAGTAGTGGACGCCTACTTTGGACCGCTGCTCTGTCATTGCCTCCACCAAAAGAGTGCGAGTGTGTGCCCCACACCAACCTACAGACGGCTCACCCGGGTTTTGAATCCAGGGCCTCTTGCACCCAAAATGCTGATTGTCCCGCTACGCCACGAGCCAGAGAAACATTCTTGATGACATCACTAAGGAGTCATCGAATACTAAATTATTTGTCGATGCATTTTGCCCTCGAATATTACTCGAATAATCGTTGCAGCCCTACTTAGAATTCTGCAAAGGATTGGCACAGCACATCAGCTGCTCTGCTAAACCTCATTTAGTGAGAAACTGTGACAAGCGCAGATAATGACACGTTACTTTCACAGAAAAAAAAAAAAAAAAACTTTAAAAACCATGGCCTCGGGGAAGCTGAGAAATTTAAATGGGATGATGAAATCACAGGGTAGAGGCCTTTGGTGTATTCGTGACAATAACACGTGTTTCCACCAGCAGGCCATATGCCACAAAGCACATAACCGTGTTACCAAGGACGCCTGCCTCCTCTGCTCTGAGTGGATGTAGCTCATGTTGCAAACCTCAGTGGCACATGGCGCCCGCAGTGTGTTTCTGCTTGAATCTCTGCCCATCCTTTACTGCATGGCTGTCTGGTCAGTGTCGGCATGTGTCTGCTCCCCTTCTGCTGCACCAGCAAGTGAACTAGAGCCGCCAATAATGAATCCAGTCTGGGATTTATTCACTTCTGCTTTTTATGAGCAGCTTTCCTGATATAAAAATAAGATTTATCCTAATAAATGTTAACAGCTTGTAGCTGTAATCTTTAGATGAGATGAACAGCAGCAAACATGATATGTGTGTTAAATATAAATCAATCTTGTAGACTACTTTTACACAGAGTCACTGCAGATAGTAAGTCGATTAGCTTAAAATAATAAAATGGCACACACCATCAAATTCCGAAGGTGCACAGTACTTAAATCACTCCAGGAGAAAAGTCTGTGCTTTAGCAGTGATGAAGAACTGACACTAGCTAACATGGAGCATCCTTCACATGTCAATAGAGTCCAATATTCACCTCTTTTACTTCTTTTTGGTCTACACTGATAAATGTTAAGCTGCCTGTTGGCTTCACCATGTTCCATAGCCCATAAAGTGGTCCAGTTCAACAAATGTTGGTAGGAGATATGCTGTATCTTTATGAGTTAATGCACCATTTGTTTCCCTTGTGTGTCTTACTGTGTATAGACGCTGGATTCTTGCCAGAATCATGACATAGTAAGATCAGATCAGATCAGACCAACAGTCCGTCTTGCCAGGCGTCACGCTCTTTAAATATGGCTTCCATGATGTTATCAGAGGCTTAGTTCATCTGGGTGGGAGGCTTTGACCATCAACATGTTTCACCTGAACTCCCAGTTAATGCAAATACAGGCGCACATTGTAGTGGAGCTGAGATGAGCTCACTGCTGCACACACACCTGCCACTTTAAGTGCTTAATTTGTCAAAAAAGGTGTTAATATAATCAGTGACTGAAACAGTGCATTTTTTACCAGGCTGAAAACAGGCTGACATTTTAACACGGAGGTCTATAAAGATCGACTTACTTTTGGAGTCGGACTCCAGAGGCTTAGAGGGAGACTTTTTTTTTAGTTTTTAGTTTAGTTTAGTTTTTTTAACAGGATTCATTTCTAAGTCCTGGAGGCTGCTGCTTGTTGGGGCTCGGTCAGGCCAGTGATTTCTTTTATTCTTTTATTTTTTTCTCTAAAATGGTCAAAAAGTGCTGATTTTGAATGAACACTTAAAGATGTGCTTGTTTCACCTTAGCTTTCTTGGTATCTTGTGTCTTTGCTGACATAAATAAATGCAGGTTTCTGCTGCTTGTAAAAAGAGGTCTCAGCAATTTTTCCTACAAATGACAAACTGCTTGACATTTAGTCTGTGCGCACAGTAAATATGTCTGCAATGTTGATATGTCTGCAGTGTTGATATGCTCCAGCAGACAGGCCGTCTCCTGAACAAACAGCATAAATGACCCTGTTTAAAAGCATATATTTACACATTTTATGTTTGCATGTGCTTGTCCCTGTTGTAGTTATAATGACCGTTGTAGAAGCAAAGGCTGTGTGTGTGTGTGTGTGTGTGTGTGAGACTGACCACCTTGCTTGTCGCCAAGCAGCCATAGCTCATCACATCTGCTGCTCAGGAATCTGAAGTCTATCAGCCAGCTGGAGTGCGACGACCTCCACGCCAGCTGTAATTTACCATCGGGAGATGGGATGGGTGGTGGGGAGTGTGTGTGTGTGTGTGTGTGTTTGTGAGGAACTGACGCAGACAGGGGGTGGAAAAAGGAGTAAGACTGGCAGAGAGAAAGCAGTAAGGAAGGCAGCAGCACCCCTGGTATCAGTGGTGATGTAGCAGCACCCCACTGCAGGCTGGGAGTTTGTTTAAGCACCAATCAGGAAGCAGCCCTGTGTGATGGCAGCAGCCAAGCTCCCCGAATTCACTCTCCACCACACACACACACACACACATGCAGAAGCCCTGTAAGGAAAGCCAAATCTCCAGCTGCTAATCTGATAATCCTGTGCAGATGTGTGTCCTGCAGCAGGAATACTGTGTGGTAAAGAGTGAGTGTGTTCCACAGTTAGTGGGTGATACAGACACACACAGAGCTGCTGTTTAACCAGCCTGCCAAGCTCTCTCTTCTCTTTCTGTGACAGTTGCTGTTTGTTTTGCCGAGTCACCATTTTTTCTGGAATAATCTGCACTGGTATTTACACAATCTGCCGAGCAGAGACGCTGTGTTTTCTCCATTCTACCCTTTTTTAACGTCTATATTGTAAACACAATGGAGCTTGAACTGGTCGAATGTTTGTACCACAGTGGCAAACTGAATGATGTGAAGAGCCAGGCGGGCGTAATGCCTACCTGGCCGTATGCTGCTGGGAAGGGGGGGGGGGGTTGGAACCAGACTACTGGGTCTGGATCTGAAGACAGAGCAAGGAACAATTGGCAGTCTGTGTCTCAGAGGCTTTGTCAAATGTTGTGTTTGCTGGAAAGGGGCTGCCACATGAGTGGGACCAGCTTCCACCCCCTCTGGACTGAGGAACACTAAATGTGGGCAAAATGTAATTTTTTTGTTGCAATACCACAAGTTGCCACTGGGGGGGAAATGGCTGCCTTTATGCTGCGTGAACTAATGAACAGTATTCACACTCATTTCCTGATGTTTGTTTTGAAAAATAGGAAATATCACTCGGACATAGAGAGGGCCTCCTGCTTATAATCTCTGTCTGCACAATATGCATGAGAGCATTAGCATTAGCCCACAGCTAGCTTGTTATATCATGGTAAATTAAATACAACTTTATCTCTTAGAGCTGGTGTATGTAGATCAACAGATCGGCGCACACACAAAAAAAAAACCACAAGCCTTTGAGCTAAATATGCAGATTAATAAATATTGAAAGATATAAAAATATACCTTGTCAACGCTTGGCAGATGTTTTGTTCAAAAGCAAAGTGTATGTGAAGTCACAGTGCGTCTCTGTTCTGTGATAAATAATGCTTGAATGACTAAGTGTAGCTAACTGTGAGGGTCGACTCTCTTCACCTGAGCTATTCTTAGCTCTGTGTGTGCTGAGACAAAGTGGCTGAGTTGTTGCACTCTGTGGTAAGTACAGTGTCTCGTCAATGGCACAGCTACACAGGGTTTTTCTGGCTTTTAGCTCAATAGGATCAGAGAGGCCAGCATGGACAAAGGTACTTACCTTCTTTAACCCCCCCCCCCGCCCTTCTCAATTATTGATGGCTGCCTCCTTTTCTGTCCGAGCTCTGTGCTGTCTTTGAGCACAAGCAAAAATAATGGATTTCTTCTTTTTCCGGCACTGGGTGGAGGCGAAGTAGCATCGAAGTTTTAGAGATGAGACGCCACACAGGGCGGAGGAACAGGGTATTCTTCTCAGAGGCAGTTTCGATGTGATCACTGAGGCCCAAACACTTAGCCACTTCTCTGTGTCTCTCTTGAGTGCACCTCCGACACATTAACTGATAAGATGTGTAAAAGAACACCACTCTGTTGACCCAACTGCGCCCATCAGTGGAGAGACGGGTTGATGTTAGTCTTATCAGATATTGGATTATGTGTTCCTTGTGGCCAATTAAATACAGTACCATTAGAATAATCTTCATCAGTGATAAATAGGAGTTTGGGGACGTACAGATGTTCCAACAGGACTGGATTTTGGAGCCAGAATAATTTGAAGTGGAGAGACAGGAGCCATCTCTTAGCTTTGAAGCGAACTGTCAAACTGCTCTTTAAGCCTTCTTATCTTCAAAGTGAGTTACCTCCACTAAAGTGAATTAGTGGTTTAAAACCTGCTTCATTTCCACCGTGATTCGGAGTTGGGGTCACTGTAACAGAAACTCTTCGTTAGAAAAAAAAAAACGTTTGATTGACGTTGGCATTCAGCAAGAAAAGCAGTGTCTAATGGGATTATGGGGACTGTAGAATCCAGCAGTTTGAAGCCTTCCGAGGACTAAAAAGTCAGATTATCTCCTCATGTGCTGCATCAGCATTGACTTGTGTGGTTGTCTTTAAAATTACAGATAAAGCAGACAATATTAGGTTAGGGATACCTAGTTTAAAATGTTCAATGTCTATTGATTCTGATAAAGAGCTCTGAGGTGGAGTCAATTCAGTACCTACAGTAGTACCTAGCAACAACATTGGCCTCAAGCACCACTTCATCAATATAGGATCTATAGCAGTATGCAGTGCAAGAGTTTTTGGAAAGTTGGAAGCAAACATCTTCGTTCATCTTTCCAACACTCCTTTAGCTAATGTGTGCTTTAAAATGCTGCCCCTTTAGTAGGTGGTTTTGAATAGATCCCTGGTCTTTGGACAGGTCATCATCCAATATACTCTATATTTCTGCACCATAGCACATAGACATCTTATAAAGTGTTTCTTCTTGTGGTAAAAAGGTGGGGTTTGCCTCAGTGGCGTCCCGGGCCCCCGCACATGAAGATGGAGCAGCATTGCGACAGCATATCGCCCGCTGCATTTTTAGATAGGAAACCAATTGGTTTTGGTTTGATTCAGTCTTCAGGGTCCAGATCTTTCACTCTGTGACACAGAGGCAAATACACCCTGGCACACACACACAGCGAGGGTTATTAAAAAGAGGCACCAATAGGGGCTTGGTGAGAGATAATTGTCTCATAAGTCAGTAAGCACAGCTGTTGGCAAGGTCAAGTTTCATTTATGGATGCACATCGCTTCTCCCAGTTTTGTTTCAGTGCTTTTTCCAATCTGTCTTTCTTCATCTTCTTCTTCTCTCTCTCTCTCTTCCACTGCACCTCAGTGTCTGAGCCCGTCCTGTACCTGTCCTGCTCCCCTGTCACTCCCCTCCATCCTCTCTCTTTCTGCATGGTTGGGCTCCTGGATTGCTCGTGCCCTTCAATGAATATTAATGGAAGAGTTTGGATATTATATGAAAATGAACTGTTTATTTACAGAGTACTCTCTCTTTAGGGCTTTATGGCAGGTTGGCAGGGGCTGGTTGAACGCTGCCAGCCCTCCAAATATGAGGATGAAATAGACTGGTGCTGTGCTAAATAGGATTCAGGTCAGTAAGAGGCTATGGCCAACCTGATCCGTCATAGAGCTTTAGGAGAGCTTTCTGTTTTTAGAACAACATCACAGCAAAGTGTGTTTGGGAGGCAAATGTATGATGCCTCAGCTGGTTCTGAGTCATGTTTGCCAAAAACCAAATTTAGGTTTGGCTGCTCCTTATTTATGACCTGGTTTAATGTAAAGACATAATGCCAGAATGTCTTTTAGGAAGAGGAATTTGCAGTTTAATCCCCGTTTTAGGTGGAGAAAATCTCCTGGATTTCCTAAAGGAAAGAAGGAAGTTTTGGAAAAGTACAGAAGGCACGATTATTTAAATGGATTCAATGATTAAACCATAGATATTAAAGCTGAATGAAGTGAAGAAACATGTTCTATGTGGCTGATGATAGAAGTATGATGAGGGAACCTGCAGTTTGTGGGACACATTCTGACATTCTGTTGTACAAATTGTTCCATTTTCACCCGTTAATTAGAGCTAACTGACAAAGTGCTGACAGTACAGCAAGTACAACATAAGTGAGGGCTGACATGGTGACAGGCTGACAGAAATGCGAAGTCCACATTTAGACCGGGTGCAGTCTTCACAAATACACTTTAGCAGAGAGAGAGAGAGAGCGGCAGATTGTCTTTGGCTGATCTGCCAGCTTCTGTATTTAGAGACAGATGCCAATCCAAATGTGCACCATTAACAAAGCCTGGTTTAACATGGGTATTTAAATGTGATGTTTGATTTTCCTCGTTGGTTCTCTGATTGCCATGTGACAGCTTAAACAATCGATTAGATCAGTTTACATTAGCTAATGGCTACAAATGTCTCCAGACAGTTTAGCGAACATGGCTGCAGTCAGCTGGCTGTGAAATCGTATTTCTTGGCAGCTGTGTTATGTAAATGGCTTTACATATAGATGAGATTTATGTAATGTATGTAGACATGTTTAACATAAACAAGAATCGTACATCGGGTTCCTGGAGACGATCTTTCAACAAGGTCACAATAATAAGAGCGTTGTCATCCTGGTTGCTAGTCTGATAGCATTTGGAATTGCAGTGGCTCTTCCACTCTTAGGGTCATCCTCGCTGCAAACATTACAGAGAAATCGCAGGTCTTATTCAGTCTGGTGCTGAGAATCCAGCCATGGATTGCAGGACTGCATGTTCCTTTTTAGTGCTAAAGTATAGTTAAAGTTCTTTATGCCTCTGGATGGATGATGATAACCTCATGATGGTGCGAGGCTTTCACAGAGAAGCCATCTTTCATCTCAGACTATTGACATTTTAAACGTCCTACATTCAACATGCTGTACCTCCACTATCCATCTAAGCATCTATGGGAGCCTGTAAAATGGAAAATAAGGATCCATCAAGCCTCCCTCCCGCATCTCACCCTCTGCAGCGTCTCGTCTGCATTTCCCTTTATAGATCGGAGGCATTTCCTTTCTGCTGATGTCAGGAAGTGTGTTTTGGGGGCTACAGCCAAGCATTGTGAGAAATGGGGCAGTACTTGTTATTCTGCCGTGCACTCTCACTCTCTTCAGATGGGACTCAGGAAGTGAATGCGCTTCTGACTGTCATACATATCACATATACAGTATGTCACATATTAATCATTTCATTTTATTATGTAATTTGAAGCAGATCTAAAACCTGGAGTCAATCCACCGCTCCCATCAAGAGTTTTTATAAACAGCAGCCACCACCTGGAGCACCAGTGCCAACCAGGGTGTAAACATGTTTATTTTTTTGTAGAGTTGGACATTTTAACATGGAGGTCTGTGGGGATTGACTCAGGTTTGGAGCCAGCCTGCAGAGGCCATGGGGGTGTTGTTTTTGTCAGTTTTTTTTTCTGCTTGATCTGCACATTAAAAACAACAGTGTTGACTATACAATCCTGCAAACACTCGGGTGGAGGGCGCGCATGGAGTGCAGCTCCGAGGCAGATTCGAAAGTAATACAGTGTCGACATAAATGCCAATAAAGTAAAAATCTATTCCCATTTTTTTTTACAAAAAACTGTTGTAAAATTACCTTACCATAAATAATAGCTCACAGAAAACTGAAACGATAATATATCTCTCAAATGATTGGAATGTATATAGCATACATAAATTTGCTACATTTTGCATAATTGCAGATATTTTTCCTTCATATTTTAACATAATGTATGTTGTTGTAATTAGCAGTGCTGCAGCAGCTCTGCTTTCCCACAGGGATCATGAAAGGTTCAATTTACCTCACAGAATTTATCATTGTATTATCTCAGCAGCCATTTGTCTAAAACTGATGGTGATAAAATGGTTTCACATTCACTCTAATTAGACTGAAATAACAGGGAGAGCAGGCACACACGCTGAAAAATTGTGTTTTTTGTCGTCAGCTGTGTTGTTATTATTGCCTCTTATTACGGCGCACGTGTGCAGAGTGTGAGTAACAGAGAGAGAGAGAGAGAGGACTGTATCTGTGTTGTTGTCTGTGTTGTGTAAGAGGATCATGTCCACAGGTCCCTAAATCTCCTTTATATTATTACTTACAGCAGCTAGAATCCCAAGGGCTCTCACTTACACACACCACCAGCCCTCACACACACACACACACACACACACACAAACGCTGCATAGCATTGTTCTCTCTGAACACTCATTATTTTTCCAACTACTGATCTTTTTTCTCTTAAAACACGATGAAAACTTTCTGTGGCACAACTATAAAGCCCCTTACATTAGGCAAAAAACACTTTTGTCTGCAGTGCATACATTGACAAATCAATAGACTTTACACACTCTCACCTGGTTATCAGCTTTGGCTTTGATACATTGTTAAACCTAGGAGGAAGTACTGAAGCTTGGTACAACCAGCAAAATAAAGTAGAAGTGCCTCATCAACAATCCGTACTTAAGTAAAAGTCTTAAGTACTTTTAAACATAGTTAAATTATTCAAAGTACTCACACAGTGAGTTGTCTCTGAACATCTAGGTGGCGCCATCTTGATAAAGAGTGCCGATGTAGCTCATGGTGATACTTCTGCCTCTACAGATGTCAGTACTATTAAACCCCTGCCATTTTTGGGCCCCCTAAATTCAAACATGTCTTTTAAATACGCCCCCTTGTGGCTCAGCTCAGTGGAGGCTGAGTCTGGATCCAAGGTTAGCTGCAGAGGACAGGGGGACAGAGACAGTCTGCTGCCAAACACCAGCTCTGCTATCACTGGAGCTGATGGAGGCGCTTGATTGGTTCAAACTTCAGAGATAGAAACACAATCCATAATTCTGTCTGTGGATCGAGGAACATTTTGAAGAAAATGTAACAAGTAATGACAAACATTATATTTATAGATAATAGCTGCAAACTGTAATGGAGTAAATATCTAAAGTATACACTATTATTTTTTAAGTAAAGTATAGACATGTAAAAGTCTTAAGTACTTAGTTACATTCCACCACTGTTTAGCTTTGACCAATGACCATTGACAGTAATGAATCCTCCTGTAAGGCTAACATGACCTCACATCTACTATTAGGACCAGTAAGATGCTGAGTGTGAGTCCGCTGTGTCTTAGTATGTTATGCAGTCCTAAATGTAAAGCTTGTAAATTGCTGCTGCTGCAGGGTTATTACAGGAAAACATCTCTGCCGGGACTTTTTGAGTAAAACTGTAAAGCTAAAGTGAATCTGTAGCTTTAGGTTGTCTCCAGGCTCTTGAAGCATGCCTGAAGCACCTACCTGATGTTCCTCAAAAGTATCCAGCGGAAGCCATATTACATTGTTTACATTGAATTTCACAGAAATGTGACTCTTTCTGTGGAGAAAACAAGTGTTGTAGCACAAAAAAATTGCTATTAAAAGTTTTTTTTTATGTGCACGAGGTTTGAGTGTCATCTGCATAGAAAGAAGCATTTCTTCCAGAGCTCGTTTCTATAATTAGTTTCGGTGCGTTTCATAACAATAAAAGAAGCTGAGAGTTGATTCAATTTAGCCTGAACTGAAGAAGTCTTGATCTCAAACTACTCAATATTTTTTGCCATTAAATGTACTTAAGGATAAAATTTGAAGGATGCTTAATCACATCCTAATCTGGCCTCTGGCTCTTGAGTTTTTCTGTCACACTTTTTGTAAAAACACTACTGGAAAAGACAGTTTAACCTATAAGGAGATGTGATAATGCATGTGAGCATGGGTCAGTTTTCTTCTTCTAAAGGCATGATCTTCTCTTAGCATGACACACAGAGATGCAGTCATTATTTGTCACTTCTATATGTAGAAATGATTTTGTCCATCCAGGCTACTGAGCCTAAAACTCTGAAATAACCTTTCCCTTTTGGAAAAATGGTGACATAAAGCTTCATAAATGATCTTGTGTTGCACTTTAAGTGGATGCTTTGCCAGGGTCCAGCAGTGCTGGGCAGGGGGCCAGCCTCTCTCTCTCTCTCTCTCTCTCTCTCTCTCTCTCTCTAATGGTTTCGAAAGCCTGACACACTGCTGCCTGGTTGGCTGGTGCACTGATTTAGCTCCACTCCAATCAAAGTTGGTGCTTGTTTCAAGTTCATTTACCATCAAAAAAAAGGAGAAACAATTCATCACGGTAAGAAACAAGTGAACAGGATTCTTTTTTTTCCCTCCTTAGGCCAACTGCTGTTTCCCACCGCCCTCCCTCTCAGCTTGTGAGTTTGCCCTCAGAGAAAATAACCTTTTCTGGACCGTGTCCAGCCAGCCCACCCCTCTGAAATTGAACCCACTCTCCAAGGCTGTTTGGACGGGATAGCAAAGGGAGGAAGGTTGTTCACCCACCTCAACTTCCATTAAAGACAAGCAAGCAGAGCAACCTCTGGACCCTCGATTAAGCCCCACTTTTCTCATTTGGTGAATGAACAGGAAGGGGGGGGGGGGGCAGGTGGGAGAGTTGAGGTGTAAAAAGCAATATCCCGAAGGTGCGGTGGGTAATTCTCGGTCACAGCTCGCTTTTTGTACTGAGACCTTTACTTTGTCACCTCAATTATACTGTACACCCTGCTTTAATCCTGACTTTCTTCTACTGCTCGAGCGACATAACTGAGTGCATTTCCATACCGGCGCCTGAGGAGGCGTCCCCGTCACGTGTGCGAAACCTGAATTCATACGCAGGTCTGTTTGCTCTGAGGCCGTCTCTAGCTGGGAAGGTTAGCGGGATATCTGGAAATGAGGAGGATGGTTAAAAGAATAAGTGACTGATGTCCCTGTTTCTGTGTCTTTTTCTCTTCACCTCACAGCACAGCCAAATCCGCCAAAAATTCATGAAGGATGGTGGGCGTACAAGGAGGTGGTGCAGGGGAGCTTTGTTCCAGGTAAGCCTCAAAACAGTACGCAGAGCTTTGATGCGTGAAAGTTTCCCACAGAATACTGATTTTCCTGGATGCACTTTAAACATGCTGGCTGCTTGATCCTGAAGTCGGAGCTCGCAACATATTTAAGATAACATCAGGCCACCTTGCCAATGGCAATAGTTTTATTTCCACTCTCTGACAGGACCTCTTTGCCCTTTCCACAGAGCTGATTCTTTTTCACTGATTGATTGACTGCAGCTCACTCTTTCTTCCACCTTTTCCATCTTGTTGTGTATCTGCGTGTCAGGCCAATTATTTTTCCTCGAGATTGTGTTTTTCTGCTGCGCTAAGGTACTTTTGATAAAGCCTGGAGGTGGCTGTGTTGGTGAGGTAATGTCTGCCCTTATGAGGTCCAAACATCTGGATACAGGGAGAAAAATTAGGGATGTATACGAACGAAGGACATTTAGTTTGTACTTTATTGTTGTTATCAAGGTTATCTGTAGCTGTGGATGTTAAAGGTGAACGCATCATGTGTGGTGTATAGATCTGTCAGGAAATAATGGCTAAAAACCAGGATTAGTAGTTTGCACTAAGAAGGTTTTGAAGGTTCTGTGTTCCTTGAGGCTTCTTGGAAAATCTTGATGTGCATATTAGCGAAAAACTAGCTTGTAGAGTTCGTCAAACTTCACCTGAATTGTACTGGATGAAGACATATTTGAGTTCTCGAGGTCTTTCTAGCCATAATTTTGCTGTTTCTTTAAAACTGCAGGACTTTATATTGCAGTAAAATATAATGCCACAGTTCCTTAAAATAGACCAGGAGTGGAAAACTGCTTGGAGTTCAACCCCACAATTAATCTTCTCAGGTTTTGGCTGGCAGGTTAACTGTTGCATTGTTGGCGTACAGAGATACTGCATGAAGTGACAGAAAAACTGCCATTTAATATGATTTCTTGGAGATACTTTCAATGTCAGCCTTTTTTTTGGCGTTTTTGTTTGAAAGATGAGTTTGTCATAGACGAATCTGGCTTTTTTTTTTTTACAGATGCAGTAAATCAGGCTTCTTATGGGCAGAGAGCTCAGCAGCTGTTGTTTGGGCGTCTGTTGGATTTTGCTATAAAGTTCAGATTTGTCACTTACTGAAGGGAAAAGATGCTCCTTCTCAGTTAGCATGACTGAAGTCCTTCCTGCGTATACGGTCATAGATAATTACTACTCATCATTATTCAATGAAATGCAGCCTGAGACGCTTTATTACTGAAAGTAAAAAGTGTTTTACAAAGAATGAAAGTATGCTGTTTCTGATCTTTTTTTGTGTGGGTTTTGAAGTAAAATCAAATCACTGTTCTAGTTTCATGCTTCTCATCTCTGTTTTAGAGCTGGGCTTAAACCACAAATACTTTTATTCATCATAATTAAGAATATAAATAAAAGAAGAGAAAACAAAGGGATGGAAACACCACAGAGAAACAGAGGACAGTTAGTTGTTTTTGCAGCCTCAGTCAGGGCCATTTTTGGGGTAAAATGTTTAAATTCAGAGGTAAAACTGTAAAAGAAGACACACAATTCCAGCTGTAGCAAGATAACGTTTAGAAAGGACAAGTGAAAACAGCTCAACGTTGGCCTTTGACTCTGTGGATTGAGTCAGGTCGTACTGACTTATCACAACACTAATGACAGTCATTTCCTTTAAATGAGCTCCTGTGGTTGAAACACACCTAATAATAGCAGTAAGAGAGGAAACGTGGGTTTCTTTGCAACACGTCACCTGGGCTAATACTCAGCCACCATGCAGCCTCTTAAACTTGTAAATGAGGGCTGAGGATTAGAGTTGTCATATTGTGGTGAAGGCTGAGGTTAGGCATAAAGCCCCGGGGTATAAAAGCCCAGCTGCAGCGCGGCACAGTGCTGCCTGCAGCATTATGGTGTGTACGCAGTGAAAACAGGCATCTGTTTCCAAAAGTAAACAGAGAGGCTTCCTCAGCATGTCCAGACAGACATAAATAAGCACCTGGTTGTCCTTCCCTCTGGCACCAACCGCTCGGCAGTTTTGCTGCTCAGCTTTTTTTGAATCTTGCAGTTCTCCATGGCACACTTGCTTTGCTAACCACCGTATAACAGCTGGAGCAGTTAAACACTATTCATGATCCTCCCATGGCCGCGCAGAGAACTCCCTTCGCTGGCTTACCAGCCGGTCGGATTTCATCGTAGAGAAAAGGAAAATGTCTTTCAGTGCAAATGAAGCCCAATTAATGATGCAGAGAGAAATAATATCGATGAGTCGTGTCCCGTCCGCTCGGTTTGTAAAAGATTTCATTGATAATTGAACAGTTATGTTTAATATGCACATCGAAGTAATCCCTCTAAGCAGTCATTTATTATCACAGCTTCACCTTCACCATCCACACACTTCAGCTATTCCATCCAGAGATTATCAGTGCTGCAGCTCTGGAGACGTTTGCACAATTGGAATATTTTATCATCCAACACTTACAGGGATTCCTAATAAAAGTTGTGTATTTGACTGGCAGCCGAAATAATACTGTAGAAATTAAAATGGAAATGATACTTCTCTCCCTCGCAGTCATATCAGTGCACAGCTGCACTCGGCTGTGGAACAGTAGCGCTATCAGAGCGCTCAGCCACTCTCCACTTCTTTTCACCTGTTAATGGCTTCGTTGAAACGTCTCTCTGCAGAGGTCGAACTCTGCGGTCGGAGAAACCTCTGAACATTTGCACCACCAAGGTTAGCAAAGCAGATGGAATCACATTTTTATGCCCAAATCTCTGTGTTTGACCTTTGGAAGATTGCTTATCCTGTTTGAGTGCTCTCAGTTAGCTTTAAGTTTTGTAAAGGTCGGTATGACTCTTAAGTGCTTAACCGCTTTCCCCTTTGCTCTCTAATAGCGCCCCTTACATAGATATCTCATTATATGACTGACAAAAAAATCTGAGTGTGTAATCACAAATAGAATACCACACAACGTCTAATGTGACCAGAAATAAGATTTCCAGGCCACAGAAAAACACAGTCCGTCACTAGCAGGACTTTTCACAGTTGTCTTAAGTTGTGTTCGGTTTTGTCGAAAGCTCCGTTATAATCAGACATAAAGCTAACCACGAAGTTTAATGTCATATCTAAGACCACGCTTCGCATGCTTATTTCATAAATGTCTCCTCGGCTCAACCGTTTATTCCAGTAATACGTCTCGGAATCAGGCTTCTTTGTTTGCTCGTTTCACTGTAATTAATGGAAGCACATGGGATACGTGTGTTTTTATTTAATTTATGCACTCATTAGTTTGTGTCTGGTGTGTGATTTTATAATTCAGCCGCACTTTAATTAACACGGAAATTCAAATACACAAAAGAAAATTATCTTATTATTCTCACCCCCCCTCCTCAAACTTACAACTTGAGTGCCTGCTGTGTTTTAAAACTCTGTTTAAACTTATTAGAATGTCAAAGGACTAGAAATAGCACAGGAACGCAAAGCCTGCATTCAAGTCCGCTAATAAGGAGCCACTATGCTGCTCTATGATGTAACACAACGACTGAGACGGAGCGTTATATTACTGAGAATCTCCTGTTTTATTAATGTCTTAAAAATCAACATTTAGGTTCAGAAAACATGAACAACTGCAGTTGACAAAACTTTTTTTTTTAACTCAAGCATCAATTACTGATTCATTCTTGAGGTTTGGATCGTAACATGTCTTTCTATTACTGTCTACTTTTTGAAGACAAATTCTGAAAAATCTGATGCCAAAGACACCAGTTTGGTCTCAATTCATGGGCTGCATCAAAAGTCCACCCATCCTGACATCCTGTTTGCTTCACCAAAACCATAATAGTGCCGCCACTGTCATCTCCCAATGTAACACAGTGGATTATTTACATTTAAAAGTGTACTCCATGCCAGCCGGTTTGCAGCCAACTGTTGCAGAGGGCCGATCACGGCATGGTCATTAAAAGAATCAATGAAATCAGAAGATGTTTGTGGTTAATCAAATTCGAAGACAATGCTAAGTCAATGTCTCCTCACAAAAAAGGCACATTTAGGTAGTTATGCATGTTTGTGTTTCTGCTAATGGAACTTATTGCCCTACGTCATCTGATGTCTGAGGTGTAATTCCCCAGACACCGCCAGCTGTTTTGTTTTCACTTGCTGTAATGTTTGGATTTGACATAACAAAACGACTGGTTAAAGTTAGTCACTTAAAGGTAGAGTGGGAGATTTCATTCTGATGCACTTTTTGTTAAATTAGTGTAACTTCTCTTTACAATCCGATAGCAACGTGCGCATCCATGTGATTGGGAGGCGTGGCTTCGGGGTGAGCTCCGAGAGAAAGGGGCGTGTGTTTACTTTCAAAATCTGGCTGACTCTCACTGAGTTTTCAAAATCTCCTACCCTACCTTTAAAACAGGGCTAGGGTCTGAGTAAAGATTATCCTAAAACACAGAACAGTAAACATGGCGTGGTCACCATTTTCAGCTGGCATCGGGACACGTCTCTGTGGCCAGAGAAATATGCACACACCTTCCATTTTCAAGTGCTGGAATATCATCCTCATATATTCCAGCCCCAGACTATAATAAGAATGAGAGTAGGACCAGTAGAACTCTCTTCTACTATTGTGACCTGCCTCTCCCTTCCCATGTGATAGCCTCTGTGTGCCAGTAGAACCTAGTGTCGAGTACATTTCTTCCTTTATGTGGCCATAACCCCGCTGCTGCTCCACCAGTCAGATCGATGTAATGGGACAGCGCTGCTGCGTTTGGAGCAGTGGGGCTTTCCCCATGTTAGCTCCTACCCGAAGCTAATGAAGCCAGTGGAACCAGCATCCGAGGAGGGGGGGAGGAAGGAGGGATGGAGGAGCATCACTGAGGGCAGCTGTGGGGCAAAGAGCCATGAGAGTGCAGTGATAGTCATTACAGTCGAGGCCTTTTATTTGGTGAGGTTTTTCCCATGAATCCTTATTAGAAGACTGTTGTTGTTGATTTAGGATTAAAATGTTTAACTGCCTACTTATACTGTATTTGTGGAAGGATGAGTGTTGCTGCTAATTCTGTTATTGTTCATCCAATAATTAGCCTAATTTCCTTAAAGCTCTTACATAATTCAAAAGAATTTGGCTCCCTTTTTATGACATATATATAAATGATATACATATGCTGTTCAGTTATGTATTTATTTTCACTGATTTGTCTTGAATCTCAGTTGAGGTTTCATGTTACCATTCAACACAGTACATTGTTGTCAGCTTTTATTGATTATTGGACAAAGACAATAACCTAATGCCACACTGAGCCGTCATCCTGAGTGTGAGTTATCTGTAAACATCAACATCAAGCATTTCCTCGACTGTCACTCAAGTGTTCTCCATGCTGCAAACATCACATGCTATTTACACCTCCTCCTCTTCCTCATCTTCTTTTCTTCCAAGCAGTAATCAGTGTATAAAGGTGACCCTGACAGTCACCTACAGATGCATGGTCAGGGTATGAAAGCTTTATGGTGTCAGTTTGTCATTTTTTGGCAGCTATAGGCGCCATTGGACTGTGATAGTGACTCCTTTTTAGGCAACAACTTGTATGAAATTGGAAAAACTGCAACAAAGAGTAAGTGAAGATGAAATTTTAGTACGAAAGGGTCACCTCAAAAAGCTCTAACCAGGCTCTCCAGGGCTGTGGACTTTGCCTGCACGACCCTTTAGGTGCAGTCTTTAGTTGACCTCTTTGCAGGCCAGTGTCCATCATGCATCCAACATGTGACGAGGTCGGTGTGAGATTGTATGGGTGAAGCCATCACCAATATTTCCAACAGTGTAACTTCGAGTTCACCCAAATTACCGCAGTGCAGGTGGAGCCCTTTCTGCTTGAAGGTTACCCAGCTTCAGCATTGTCCTGTCCATCTCAGTGGCTGCATGTCCGCTTGGCTGCTTCCATAAATCATAACTCCACTTTGATTTATCAAGACCTTTTTTAGGCACGTGAGGTCATGTGAAATCATGTCTTCTTTCACCAGCCTCCATTTTGAGCTCTACTCTTTACTAGCCCTCATTTTTGATCCTTTTGTGCCGCTGAACACAGAATTCAGTGTAAGATGTTTCAAAACCACTCGCAAACCTTTGTGTTGGGAATTGGGTTCAATGACCCTTTGGAAGGTGCATTTTCTGACACGGTTTGGTTGAATTTGTCAACCACCCTCTTGATTTAAATAGATTTTTGTTGCGACTAACAAAGCATGATCTTAAATGTGTGAGCATGCTATCTAATCATCAGACCTTATCATACATGCACAGGTCTGATGATGCTCCATTTTCAGAGGTGTCAGTGCGCTTTGTCACAGCTTCTTGTCGGCAGACTTTAATTTAATCCGGCGTTTCCCCTCCCCACCTTCCTGTTTGATAGTCATTTTTGTTTCTAGCAATCAAACAAACAGCTGCAGTTTTTCTTGCAGATTCGTGAGCTGATTAATTTTTTTTTTTTTTTTTTTTGCCCACTGAGACAAGAGCTAAGCACCAATTATAGAATTTAGCCACCACTCGCAAAGCACAAAAGCAGTGTTGTGAAAAATCCCCTGAAATGTCATTTTTTTGTCTTTTTTTTTTTTTACTGCTCCAGCTAAGCTTTTGTCTGAATCAATAGAGGATGTTAATTGGCAGGTACTTTGTATATGTCTGGCAATTGCTGATCGAAAACCAATTAAAAGGGCATAGACACCACCGGCTGGGCCATGCATGATTTGACGCAAGATGCTTTATGTGAGGAAAATGGATATTCAATAGCTTGTTTCGAGTGCAACCGAGCCAGCAAGCGGCTGCGGCACTGTAATGTGCTGGCAGGGTCTGATGAGGGAGAGGCCTCTCTGTGGTGAGATCAGTGCCTGCAGAGTGCAGGAGATGGTTTCTGTCAGCCAGCACTGCACACCAGAGGCTGCTTGATAGGCAGTCAGCATCTAGCTAAACAGATTTGGCCCCAGTGGAAATTTGTCCTCCCTATCATGGTGAAATATTACCTCCTGCTCTGATACACACTATTTTTCCACTTTGGTACACAGTGGTGCCATTCAGTGTTGAGATTTAAGAATCAGAAAAATACTTTGGTTCAGTTTGACTTGTAATAAAAGAAAGAACTCTCCAGGTTTCCGGCTTATTTTTGAGCTTTCTACATCAGCAAAAAACTTTAAGCAAAGATGGATATTTATTCCCTTTCTTAAACTCTCACTCTTACATTTACATCCTTGTAAAGCTGTCCTCACTAAGCACTACAGGCTAGTATTGATTGACAGGTGCATCACAGATCACAAACTTTGTGCTTTTTTTGTGCAGAACAGTCAGTTATTTTCTCTCCCAGAACTTGTGACCTCCACCTCCTGCATCATGTCCTGCACAGCAGCTGTCCTGGTGTTTCTCTCTGTACCTGGATGTCTGACAGAGTTCACACTCTGAGGAAAAAGCCTGTGTGGTGTTCCTGCTCACTGTCAGAAAGGGCTGGAAGCACGCAGCCCAGCAGGCCTGCACACCACACCACACACACCCTCCATCATCTGTTCACACACACACAGAGGGAGGAAAATAATTCAGTTTCAGCAGAGTGAAGGGAAACATTCTGGGCCCATGTTTTAGCGGTATTTACATTTTCGGTAACCTTCTGTCAATTACTAATGTGATATTTGGAAAATCCTACACACACACACACACACACACACACACTCAAGCTGCTCACACATACACACATACAGAGGAACACACACTGGTGTGCATGCAGTGACAGCTGTGGGTATTAAGTGGCAGTGTGATGGATGGGGTTCAGACAGGATGGCCCTCATAACCTCCCCTTTATTTACCCTCCACTGACTGACAGCAGGAGAGGAGAGGAGAGGAGAGGAAGCATGAGAGTGAAGAAAGATGAGGAGAAGGACAAAGGAAAGAAAGAATGCGCAGAGGAGAAAATGTGATAACAAGAAAGGAAAGGAAAGGAAACAAATGAGGAAAAGGAAACAAGGAAAGGCGACAGATGAGAAGAGGAAGAGGAAGGAAACAGATGAGGAGAAGAGCATGGGAAAGATTAGGATACAGGGAAACAGGATAATCGAGGGAAAGAGAGGAGGAGGAGATGAAACAGATAAAGAGAGAAGATAGGAGGAGAAAAACAGAGAAAGCAGGAAATAAGTCGGATTAGGAGGAGAAAGAAAAACAGATAAATGGAAGGAATAAGGAGAGGGAGCAGAATGAATAGACTTAAAAGGAAAGGAGGCAGACAGCAGGGTGTGGAAAATTATGGAGAAGATGGGCATAGGGAAAAAAGAAAGGATAGAGGAGGAAATATAAAAGAGGACAGAGTTAGTGGGAGGCACAGTCGGAGTGAGAGTGGAGAAGAAATGACAGCAGAGAAGGAGAAGAGGGGAGGAGGAGGAAGATGAAAGAAAGGAGAGATGGTAGATGGGCAGGGAAGGGTTGAAGAGGGGGGTATGCAGGGAGAGAAGTCAGGTCCGAGTTGGACCAAGCGAGGAGATGAAAGCAGAGGCAGCCGAGTGGAGGTTAAGAGAAAGAAAGCGGCGGTGGTGATGGTGGAGGAGGGGGGATAAATAAAGTTGAAGGTTGGATGGAGGAGTGAGGGCCTTAAAGAGCCAGGCGAAGAAAAAAAAATGAGTGAAATTGAAAAATTTTCCTCATGGTTGACAGTAACCCTGTGATGATGGGTGCAGACACTTTCCTCACCTCCTTTAAATCCTTCAATTCTACAGGTCGGTGTGGATCTGTCAATCACAGCCACTGTGAGCACCGCTGGCCTCCCACTTACACTGACAAGAGGAAAACTTTCTTTTCATGCTTTCCTTCTTTTGATCTCTGCTGATCAGCCAAACTGGCTGTCTGGGTTACTGGAGTAACTTCAGCCTTATTTAAAACACATCCACCATTTCTGTCTGTCAAGTTAGTCCCTGTCAGCTCAGCCTTCAACTCTTATCAATACTCGCTCTGTTAGATCCACTAAGCAAGTGTTTCAGGGTTCACTGATTACAATTGGCTATGTTCATCTTTATTGTGATGACTTCTGATGTAAACAACTGCCAGCTTGTTCTACATAGGCTGCCTTATAAAAGTAAGAGCTGCTAAATGAGCTGCGTTTTGGTGGTGTCCTACAAGGATCTTTTTGTAATATACTTTATTATGCAGATGATAAAGCCTTATGTGTCACATCTTTTCACATGAAGCTGCCGTTTGTGGTTGATTTGGTGAGGTGCCCCACAAGGACCCTTACTAGGCCCACTCCTACAACAAGTGTTTTCAACTTAGTACTGTAATATACATCATTATGCAGACGATAGCACCTTATACGTCACACCTTTCACATGAAGCTGTCTTTTAAAGGTAGGGTAGGAGATTTTGAAAACTCAGGGAGAGTCAGCCAGATTTCAAAAGTAAACACACGCCCCTTTCTCTCGGAGCTCACTCCGAAGCCACGCCTCCCAATCACATGGACGCGATTACCTGAAGACGAGCTGCGGTCTGTGACTTCGGCCATCATGCACGTACCTCTCTGGTGTGTGCAGAGCAGGAAGAGATTGACAACCAGCCAATACTCCGCGCAGGGTCCACCCGGAGGATTGGCTGATGTTTTTAGTGTTTTATAGCTTCCACAGATGATTAATATTCTTCGTTTTAATGTGAAACTGCCGAACTAATTGGTTGCTATCTGATTGTGAAGAGAAGTTACACTAATTTAACAAAAAGTGCATCAGAATGAAATCTACCTTTAAAGGTGTTCAGATAATTCAAAAATCTATATAACAGACAAAAGTGTCACAGACCAGTATTACGATTTTACACAGATCTTGTTGGGCACACTTAGGACTGACATTGACCTGCTGTTAAAAAGAAGCACCGCGCATTCAGCAGCTGACATTTAAAGATTTGCACTGATGTGAATAACACCTGTAACCATGGTAACTATATACAAATCTGTAGCAGCTGTAGCCACAAAAAGCATAGATAAAAAAAATCTAAATGATATGACCTAATTTTAATTTATATTGGCTACAATATTTGTGTGTTTGATCTGACATTTTTCTTGCACGTGTAAGCGTATGGTGCAGTAAATCCTTGTTACAGAGCTAAACAAGGCTGGATTCTTAAAGAGGAATGATGGCAGATGATCATACACACCTCCTACTGACTACAAGCACTGAGTGGGTTATGTAAAATACTGTCCTTATTCTGGAAGCATCTGTCTAATTTGATGTGGTCACAGCACAGTGCTTGTTGTTCAGTGTAAGTGTGAATATAATCTGCCAATCAAGTTCAATAAAAACAAAAAAAAAAACTGCTGTAGCAGTGATTCAGCTCCAGCACAGCAAAGTGTGCATTGCACAGATTTATTAAAATCTCCTGAAGACAATATCATATCGAGAGCGTCTGACGGCCCCGGCTTTATATCTCACCACCAACATCTCTGCCAAATAGCATTTCATTTCATTGATACTGATACTGTGTGCTGAGGGGATTACAAATTGTGATATAAGTCAAATAATCTGTTGTTGTCTGAGCCTGGTGCAGGACAAAGAAGATTACAGAGGAAAACACACGATTACATCTGGTTCCCTTCGTCTGCCCGTCCTGTCGGCGGATGTGTGTTTAGCTTCTCGGAGTGGCATTTAGGAGACTTAGAGCACGGTGTGTGCACAGCAGCTACGCACCTAACGTTGCCGATGTTTGTACTCCAGTCAGCTTTTGGTAAATAGTCTTGTATAAAACTCCTGCACCACTAGAGGGTGGAAATGGCTGCTCAGATACACTGTGTACAGATGAAACAAAGTGTTTTATGGTTCATCATCACATGTCAGCTCACGGTAATGGAATATTTTTTCAAATGTTCTCAAGTCTTTTTCAACACTAAGTAAAGCCGCAGCCAGAGGCAGGTGAACAAAACAATCACCGTGGAGTGACTCAGTGTTGATAAAACTTCTTTTTGTCCTCGAGGATCTGCAGAGGAATGTCAGCGGAATGCAAAAGCTGAGTATTATATCACAGGCTCGTGTTGCGGCTCTCGCCACCGCTCACAGAGCGATGTAAAGATTAAGCTGCATCCTCGGGCTGGATGCATTCTCCATTTTGCTTATGGAGGCAGAACAGCATGCGTGCATAGTAAATGTGAGGCAGCTGGCAGAGGGCGTCTGAAGACATTATGCAGAGTGCACTAGCAGACGCTGATGGCTTCCAACACAGACAAATCAATGATGGTCAAACACACAACAAACCTGTACAGATGCTGCACTGAGTCGACGATGAGGAGCAGGTCTGCCAGCTTCCTCGGTTTAAACACGGGCAAATTTAGATTTGTGTAAAAAAAGGTCCACTGTAAAAAATGAAAATGTTGTATCATCAGTTAAACAGTTTAATCCCATTAAAACACTTGTATCTACACAGTTTTAGGCCAAAGAGTCTGAAATCTTATACTTCAGAGGCAGGATGGTAAGCAGGACATGGACATTGGTCATAATAATGACTCTGAAATAAAAGAAATGGACTAATTTTGAATTTAGAGAGTATTTAGAGTATGTGCACATGCAAGGACTGTCAAAACACAGTTGATCCACATGCCACTAGTTTTCTCCTGTTAACTTAGCGAGGAAGGCCTTTTTTTTTCAGACTTGCAGTGAAAGCTCAGCATCGGTTATGGTAGGAGGAGCCGGATCAAAATTCATTAAACTACAAATATAATTACCCATCTTAATATGTTAATTCCACTACACGAGAGACTTGATGTTCTCTGCAATTAGGTAGAAAAAAAAATGTGAATATATCTGCATGATTTGGATTGCTGCGAAAACTCCACTATAACTAGTATGAAATTATTTGTAAGAATTTCAGGATTTTGAGCGTTTCTGGTCTTAATACCCACAGTATTTTTTTTGCAGTGGCTACATTTTGATGCTAGTTGAAGAACAGATTAAGTCATTCTTCTCGCTTAAAAATGAGCCAATTAATTAACATAGTGTTTAATTTCTGTTATAGCAGGAGGCAGATTGGCTGACCTTACAGCCTCACATGCTCTTCGGACAATTTGTCAGCTTTATAAATATATTCATACTTTTTGCATGCCACCCTGGATAAAATTAAATTCTTGCCCTGTGTTCGGATAGAACAGGATTGCTAATATATGCCTTTACTTGCATGCATAATAGACGTGTTGGCAGGAGAGTTGAAATTTAAAGGTCATCCTGAACCCGGGGAAAAGCAGTGTGACAAAACAATGACAAAACACCGAATGTAACTACATCGAATTTTTTATTGGGCTGTGAGGGCTGCCAGGCAGTGTTGTAGCAGGGAGTCCAGTGAGAGCTTCAAACCTGCAGACACCAGCAATAGATGGATTCTTTTTAAAATCATTTTATCCGCCTATGATTGTTAAATCCATGAGTGCACATCTGCACTTCTTTCCCCCACTAATTGCAGAAATCAACAAGTCTTTTTTTGTAGCTGGGTAAACATATTATTAGAATATTCCAGTGCAAATGATGGTAGACACTTTCTCTGTACAAATCAACATTCACAATCCTGAAAATTACTGCTTTCATAATTATATTTGCACCTTCATTTTCTCTGTTTGCCTGCTGTGGATCCTCTCCCATTCAAACACAACTAAGCTAATCACTGAGTAAAGCAGATTTATGCGGCTAATATTCCCATTTTCTTTACTCCACTTTACTCCTCCTTCTGCCCCAGCCTGGCTCGCTGCCCTACGCATGACATTGAAAAGTAGATCTCCCCATGTAAATACACGGAGCTGCTGAGGGTTGGGCCCAGGATGGAGTCTCCATTATGTTGGGTAATACAGCGCGACACCGTTTAAACAAAGCTCCTCAGCGGGGCTTCTGCTGCTGCAGTTCACCCCCAGTGCCTGTAGGACACCTCACTGGACTGGACTATAATGAGGAAGGAGTGCCTTCAAGGCGGGTGACCTCCCACTGATAACCAAATCTGCACCAGCAGATCTGAGCCAAGGACACAAAGATGAATTATCAACGTGGAATTCTCAGCAGGGACTGAGTGAAATAGGCAGATAATGACATAACTATTCATTTGGCCTCATCTCTGGCCTTCCTTTCATCACTTTTGCCCAGCAGTGGCTTCTTTTATATGTTTTACCATATGTGGAATGACATTGTGTTCAATCTCCACAGGGCTGCAGGAAGATAGTGATGAAAGAGAGGTGTAAAGTGTGTGTGTGTGTGTGTGTTGCAGCGAGAGTAGGAAGGATGAGGTGTGTACGCTTACCGTTGATGTGCTGTGGCAGCCTTTTACTCAGCCTGCTCTCCAGAATAACCTTTTCCCTGCTCTGTCTGATTGAGAAATTGCATCAACTGCACGAAACACTCGACATGGAAATCAATTGAACTCTGGAAATCTTATTTCATTTCAGATCCATTGAGTGGGCTCTTCCACACTCCTTGATCACTCCCTCTTAACGAATTTTTCATTAAGTTGATTGCAGTGTTTTCTTCTCAAAGGTCATAAAGTAGCCCGCCCTCTGCTCAGCAAAGCCTTGTTGATGCACTAGCTTTGTAACGCATTTACACGACGCCAGCTTGGACAGATTAATGGTGTTTTTAATGCACGGCGAGACAGATTACTCCTTCCAGCTTCCTAAGTTTTCACACCATCTTTCATACCTTGCTGTAAACTTCTAAACTCAGCAAGCTGTCGCCGTGGCGATGAGTGTGTGCGAATCAATGGCGGTGTGAGGCAGCTTGGATTATGATATTATCTACAAGCGGGCAATTGTACCGATCTGAATCAATCAATCATAGAGCGGCTTCCAAAGGAAATGACTCAATTACTGCACCTGTCAAACTCAGACAAAAACCAGTCGCCGCTTTAAAGGGTTGAACGCCGTGAGCACCCGATCAGACTCGATTTTCAGTCCACGAGAAGAAAAGATGGAATTATCTGTCAAAATACAATATCATGGTGATGCTTCAAGCATTACGACATTAAAGACCTGGTTTACAAAGGACAGGGTGAGGTATCTCACCATGTGAATCATGAATTATTGAATCCAGCACGCAAACCATGACTACAAAGCAACACACGATGACTAAAAAAAGACGTAAAACAATCAGAAAGTACATAAAAAAAACAATAAACATAGAAAAAGAGAACACATTTACACAAACAATCTCAAACAGATACCAAAGTGGCTCCAATTGACAACGAAGTGACACAAAAGAACTACACAGAGACACACACCGATCAAATCAAGGACGTGACTGCAGGAACGTTCGGGCTGTTGTGTGTCACCATCGGACCTTTCCTTGTTGAAGAGAAAAACAGAAAATGGAAAATAAATCCACAAATCAAGTCAAAGAATATAGATGTTTGTGCACCAAAATGTAAACACACAAGCTCAATGGGCTGATTGAAGGTCAGTTCCTGCAAATCTGCCAGCCCTAAGTTCCTGCTAAAGGTGCAGGTGTGTTATTTCATGCCGTATAGTGTTAATAACCTACACTTTACCCCCCATTTTTAACCCCTTACCTTAACCATCCTGTCTATTTAAGTTCAATACAACAGCTAATGTACATATAACTATTGATCAGGGGTTGCATATGAAAGCAGGGGGCATGATGGGAAGTGTAGTTCTATGGCTTTTAAAGGGATAAATAAACATCCTGATCCCGCCACGTTCTTTCCATGCAGAGATGAATAAACTGTGGCCCCGCAATCCATTCACAGATGACAGTGTTCTGTCCTAAAATAGTTTTCATTCATCACGCTGTGACTTTGTTCTATCTTTATAATTTTAGCTCCGAACACAAACTGTGGAAAAAAAAAAATACAAGACATACCCCCTGTTGTTCCCTCTGATCCTTAGTTTATCAGCAGTTATTTTAAACAGTCTCACAAATCAAAGACTAATCCGTCTCTATTTGGTTTTAGGGAAATTAGATTTTTCATTTTTGCTCTGGATTTTCAAACAGACTTCTGTAAACTTGTATCAGACATGCTATTATTATTATTAGTATTATATCATTATAATATTAATATTATTATGTATTGTTATTTATTATTTCACTCTGATGCTGTGGGACCGCCACCGCCCTCAGTTACACGCACCGACGATTTCTCCGAGCTTAACCATTTCACACGGCCCGCAGGAGGCAGCTGCGGGGGTGCTGTTCCTCAAACTAAAGGTTAACCGGGGTGATATCAGTTTCATTATCACCCTCGTTTCATTTGACTTCATCTATTTCCCTCCTCAGAGGGGCCTACGTGTCTGCCTGCCAGGCCACAAACCTGGGGAGAAATTTACACCCCGGTCGGCCTGATGTAAATTCAGTCGGCATTTTTATGAGCTGTGGAGCTGGGCGCTGAGCTGGTGGAGCAGACAAATGGATCTGGTCCACGAGCATCTGCAAACAAATCACAGTCAGGCAGGGACCAGTGTGATTTGTTTATGTGTGTGTGTGTGTGTGTGTGTGTGTGTGCGTGTGTGTGTATTCAGAGTACTGAAGGATTGATGAATATGTCATTCATTAGAACTATAGCGGATTGAGAGCAGGGAGCTCATGGTCAGACTCATTCTCTCTCACACACACACACACACACACACACACACACACACACACACACACTGCCCTCTTGGTGCTCAAAGCAAAAAACAGTCTGAACAAATAGACTAAAAACTGGATCTGATAAATTGTGGATAAAAACGCTAAGAAGCAGTTTTCTTACTCTGTTATTCCGCAGTGATTTTCTTCTAAGGCAAGTTCTAGACAATGGAGAACATTAATCAATGAATATAAATATATGTTAATATAATATGCACTATACATTACAGTATCACCAAGTAAATGCCAACTCACCAAGTAAATCTCTCTTAGTAGAAACACGTGGACTGCAGCACCGCAGTCACACCTGAATGCACCGCGAAGTGCCAGCAACTGTGTATTTAAACATAGTCCTGTACCCTAAAGTATAGGTAGTGTGACATGACGGCATGATGGCCGTGGTACTGCTGGTATCCACTCATCAGCTATGAGTTTTTGTAGGTGTTCTGATTTCTTTTGTGGGCCGGAGCGGAGTTGGGCCAGGCCCGCTGGCTTCACTTCGCCCTGGTCTGACATAAACAGGTTCTAGATGTAGAAATAGCTCCTAGCCACAGTGTGTGCCACACATTTCTTAGGTCCTGGTTACCATGGTACCATTCCTAGCCCTGACTACTTTGTTTGCTACTTAAAAATGAGCGACTTAAATCTCCGACAAACTTAATTGTCTCCTGATTTCTTTGTCAGAATGTTCTTGAAGATGTGCGGCTTGTGACTTTAGTGATTATGCAGCAGAAGAATCTCTCACAAAGGATCTGCAGCTCCAGTTTTTACCTACAGTTGACCCCTCATACTTTTTAATTCCACAGCTGCTCAGAAACATCCAAACCTGCTTCTCAGATCTTCATCTTTTATGCTAATCTCTGTCGGGAAATGGTGCCAGTGAGACAGGAAAAAAAAAATGAGATGAAAGACTTGGCAGTCAAAACAGTATTACTACCAGTAGACCTCATTAGTTCTTGTGCCATTGTTGTTGAGAACAGGTTGAGCAAAACTAATGTAACACCTCATTTTTTATTTATGTCCTGCTATGGACTATACTGCATTATTCTGCTATCACTAATACTCTCAATGATGTGT
Organism: Parambassis ranga; assembly: GCF_900634625.1. NCBI lineage: Eukaryota > Metazoa > Chordata > Actinopteri > Ambassidae > Parambassis > Parambassis ranga. The sequence goes on from NC_041027.1 coordinate 12,698,729, forward strand.
TTAGTGACACGGTTAATAATATCAGAGGCAAAAAATAAAAGCATAACATGAAGGGTTTCCTGTCAGTATGTGGAGCATTAAAAGATTAAGTGTGCAGTGTATTAAACACATGTGTGCGTGTAGTTTCATCATCAACCAGTCATAAATACATACAGCATAATTCCCTTAATCTCCTTTAGCCCTGTTGGCCCAGTTACCTCTGTGTATGATACCCCAAGTTTCTGCTGGCAGAGGGGTTAAAAAAAATGCTTATTTAGCTGCTCATGCATAATAATTATGTTACCATGTAGAACATCTAGGACAGCACTTCCTGTCTGGCTCCTGCATTCTATAGGGTCTTGAGTGAAATATGGTGTATGCTGAGAGTAAATCCGTCCCTATCTGCTTGTTACTGCAAAGAAACGAATGTCATTAATTTAACACCGCAGGCTTAAGTACTCTGTGCATCTGTGTTGTTAAAATATATGCTCACATGAATCCATGTATGAGCTCATTCTGTGTAACAATTTCACATGTGCTGGTGAATTTCTCATGAGAGCATATGGCACAGGAGAGCAAATGTGAAGTAAGTGCGTAATCTGCGAGAATGCCATCAGCCAGCCACCTTCCTGTTTCATATCCAGCACATCTGCCGCGGCTCAGCATGTACACAGCTCTCCCGCTGTACGCTGCTCTTCTAGTGGAAGCTTCCCTAACGTCAGCTCCTCCACTGCTTGTTCGCACAGTGTGCACTGTTTGGATAGATTCATTATGCCATTGTTTGGCTTTGTTTCCCCATTGTGGACCCTCTCATTTATTGCAGTTGATTTAGGTCCAACTCGTTGTGGTCTTGTTTGTCTTTCTGCCGTACGCTTCTCACAAGTGCAATTACTTTCTCCGGTCCTTCCCTTTGTCCTTCTGTCTTTGTCTTTTATTAGCTTCCAACAGCAGCTAGTGGAAATCACTCAGCTGGTCCCCAAACTGTCAAAATCTGCTATGTTTGTTTCACCGCAGGACATCTACAAAGACACATCGATCTCCAAGCTTTGTAGAGTGGAATCCAATCTTGGAATACTTGTTGATTATTATGTACCACTCCAGGGTGCTTTTCAACTATCTGGGCTGTTTCTTTGTGGAGTCTACATGCTTTACATGTGTTGGTGTTGGGTGCTTCACAGCTGGCACTGTTCGAAGACATGTGATCATTGTGATGTTTGACATTCTGGGTGTCCCATGGGACAGACTTTAGACCTGTCTTCTTGACCTTTAAAGCAAGTAGATGGTTAAAAAAACAAAGTTCTAGACTCACTTTGACCTTATCACGGAACGAGTCTTTTAAATGATTCTTTGTTGTTATCTACTGTAAGGTTTCAGCTCCTGGAAGAGAGTCCAGCTTTAGGGTCAAGGTAGGTTGGAGACTCCAACCATAATCAACAAGCTCAATGTAGAACTGCTGCTCTTCTTCATTGAGGAATGTCAGTTCAGGTGGTTCAGGAAGCTGATTGAGATGCCTCCTGGATGTCTGTATGTTACCATTATAACCATATGAATTACGATGCTTCTTAACGATCAGCTGTATGATTTGTTTTAGAATGGATCGATTCAGGCAGGCGTGTGTTGAAGGACTGGAAATACGTCAGTGTCTCCCATAAGGAGCTGTAGAAAGCTGTCTGGAAATGAATGAGGAAGTGTCAATGCAAATCGAATGTGATGCCCTTTGAATATTATTACCATGAGTACATTTTAGAGAAATGTTACATTTTAAAATGTTGCCAGTAGACATTGCACTTGTTTGCGATTGCACAGTCAGTCTCTTTGCCCAACACACCTGCCAACATCCAACATGATACCCATGATAATCACATTTTCATACCTTGTTGGGGTGAGATCAGTATGTAACACCAGAACCACATGACCGAATCAGTATCGATCAATGTCACTTTAAACAAACTGCATCATATCCATAGTCAAGCAGGGTGCAGCTGAACAGCCCATGTGACACGTCGAATTTATGTCCAAACTGACCCTATCAATCGATGTAAGCTGTCCAGGCTGCAGAACCTTACTGTGGGTCAAGAAAAGGCAGACTATTGGCATTCCGGAGTGACGGTGTCTGGGTCATGCTCGAAATCAGAGAGCCTCATTTAATCAATTCAATCTAGGCCAGCAGCATGGCGGGTGGAGAGAGAGGCTGAATAATCAACACCTTACTGCTCGGCCTCTATGATCTTTTCCTTGAAGTGGTGCCCCAAAACACTGATCCCTTGTTTCTGCCTCTGGCAAAATACCAAAAATTATGATAAATAAGCCTGTTAAGCAGCAGGCAGTGCAGAGATCTGAGCAGGCTGAGTCCCTCTCGCTCTTCTCTCTGTGCTTCTGTATTGAAAGACCAACATGTGCAGACCTCCAGCTTCAGCACAACAACAACAACGCGCTGCTGCCTTGGCTCCACTGATTGCTGCACATTTGTATTCAAATCAGCCTGTCGAGACACTAAGATGAGATTCCTCATATATTGTGCTGTTTCATTTTACAGCCAACAAATAGCGCCGGCTGGTCCTCTGAAGCCCTCGGCAGCATTACTGCAGCTCAGAGGTTTTTAGTGGAGTCCATTTGTTCACTTCTAGCCAGTCAAACAGATAAACTGCTGGAAATTTGAATCAGAACCAGAAGAGGAACAGGGGGGAAAAAAGAAAAAAGCTGTGGTTGTGTATCCATCTACTTTTCCAGGGGACTATGTGTTGGTACACAGAATGGTTGTGAGTGTTTTCATGTGCATACGCCAGCAGGTTTGCGTGTGTTTGTGTTGTTCTGGGAAGTGATGAATCACCTCAGGCCCCAGGGTGCAGTACCTGAGAGTAAAACCAGAAAATTTGTTATGGTTGTGTGTGTGTGTATGTGTGAGTCAGACACCTTCCCATGCCTCAGTGTTTTAATAAGTTGACCCACGAAGCCACAGAGACTGCCAAGGTGGAGCTCCACTCCCATGAGATGGCGTGTGACAGACAGAAACACAGAATGGCAGATTCAGAGAAGAGCCTCAGCTCTCGCTCTCTCTCTCTCTCTCTCTCTCTCTCTCTCTGTGTGTTTAGGGTGGATTTTTCTCTCACCAATCTTCTCCGCTGCACTGTCTCATCTTCAAGAGGCCATTTTTAATCAGTGATGTAGAGAGAGGCACTCCACTTCTCTACCGATCAGATTTCATCACAGTGGGGAGAAATCATCTCTACAGGCGACGTCTAGTCTCTGTTGAGGAGTCTCTTCTGTAATGAACAGAGAAAGCAGTGTTTCAAAACTCTAGCAAGTATTAAAGGGAACTTGGAATCAGTTCACCTTGTTGGCCCGAATATTCAATTTACAGAGGCAGAGAGGCACAAACAGTGAAGTTTGAACGGACTGCAGAATATAGACTAAAGCTATAAAAATGTTTTCTTTTTTTCACGTATCATTATCAAATGGCTGCCAGCCTGGGTTATCGTCATGGACTGTAAATAAATATGGACAAAGGTTCCCATAAAATATGGACGCTCCGACTGTCGGCCTCTTGGCAGCGCCTCGGAACGCCTAAATTCTCGGTTGTCCAAACACAAACGAGGTTGCATAAGCAGGCAGCTCCATCTGAGTGTGCACCGGCCAGTGGTCAGGTTGATGCAAACCTCACGGAAAGTAATCTCTGTCCTCTCAAGTAGCCATTTGGATAGAGCGAATAACCTTTTTAAGACGCTTCTTTATTAGCAGCATACATTTTCTTGAGTGATCTCCACCCTGCTGACATCATACATTGCTACACGCTGTCAAAACACATCATTAGCACACCCCCGAACTTTCACAACCAATAAAACGGGACCTGATGTGACTGTGACACTAAGGTTACAAGGCAGCTTCGATAGTATGGAACGTTCTTGGCTTATGAAACATCGTAAATGAATACTAGACCAGCACCCTGACAGCGACGCACTGCTGCAACCACTTTGCACTTTGTGTGTATTTATCACATGTGTGAGCAGTGTCACAGGATGTAATTAGCATTTTCTTAACACAGGTTAGTGGGGTGAAGAAGTGTTTACCTCACTCACTCACAGCAGCAGACACATTGATATATCCACCACTGGAAATGCCCACACATGTTAATGTACACCGAAGACTGGGAGCATTGACCCATAAGCATACATAATGGCTGTATGTAATGCTGTGCTATAAAGCATGTTGGAGTGATGCCCAGAGTGTTCACTTTACAGGTAGGGTGCCAGAATATCTGCTCTGCCATACAGGCCAGATTGATGGAGAGTTGCTCGTCCTTCTGAGTGGTTCTTCTATCACTCCAATGACTAATGAAGCTCCTCCTGTGGGGTTTTAACACATAAATTCCACTCATTTGTGCTCTGGAGATATTAGGTGAATCAAGATGTGTCTTGAAGGTTTTAAAGTGACAGTAGTCAGTCATTTTTCTGAGCAACCTTCCTAGGTTACACACTTCGGCTGTATAGCAGAATGCATCAAGAGGTTTTGTAGTTTCCAGATTTTCTAGACTCCCCTGTTGGGGGAGTACAAGTTTCATACTCCTATCTCACCTCACTTTCTTGGCCCTGAATGAGCATGGTGGAGTTTTTGAATCCAGACGCAGACAAGGCTGGCACAGGAAGGATCTGTAGCACAGAGCACATCACAAGGGCCAAGGAGGGTGCTTATATATGTGGCCTGTGTGCCAGATTTGGCCCAACCTCTTAGCTTATTCTCCCCGACAATAATAATAATAATGATATGTTTGTAACAATTATTATGTACATGCATCCTCTCATGCACCTTGACCAACCTGGGAGTGAGATGGTTTTTTTGTACATGGCTTTGAATAGAGCAGCAGAGTGTATTTTTGTACCTCGGCCACATTTCTGTAGAATCTCTGCGGTGCCAGATGGCAGTAACTCAGCCTCATCATACAGTAATTGGTTAGAAAGCACGAGGAGAGCAATGCTCCCCAGTTCGGTGAGACCTTGAACAGAATTGTTTGCATAATTTTCATTTTATAAACTGTTGGCTAACAGAAAGCCAAAACAAACAAAAAAAAGCTCACAAATGTTTGTATTCTGCTTGTCTGGCTCCACTTTTCCTAAACTCTCATCCCTGTTAAAGAGGCCTTGTCCTTGTAGTTTTCCTTACACTTTTACTTATCTGCCTTTAAGCTGTAATTGCTTTGGTGTTTGCACTGCACTCTGCAGGAATCACTTTGCAACAGTATCTCCAGACTGACAGCAACTCCCACACCTCCAAACAAACCAGCATGAGCCACTCTGCTCAGAGTGGCTCAGCAGCTACTCCTGCTACTCTGACCAAGAGCTAAAGAAGGACGTGTACACTGATATTTAAACATGATGTATTCCCGTCCTCTTAAAGCTACACTGAACATTATTTATATTATCAATGACTAATATGTATGAGGTTGTTTGTGTTGAGTATCTGACTTTACAGCTCCAGTCCATTATGCAATGGTGACGGTAACATCAATCCAAACTATACTTGAACCAGATGACGTGAATGTTGGATTTTAACTCAGCAGGCGGAGAGATTGCTGAAGCTTAGCTATAAAGAAACAATAAAGATCAACCTGCGTCCAAGACCTGCTCATCTGAACCTCTGCTGCATGTTGTTGGCTCTTTTTCATCTCCGAGTCCTTTTCATCTTTAAAAGGCAGTCAGTGTGTTCGCTGTAGCGTTCCCCTTTAGCATGCCTGTCTTCCAGGGTCTGATTAATCTTGTTGTTTTTATGTTCTTTGTCTATTCAAGCAAAGCAGCTCTCACTGCCCCCCCCCCCCCTCCGCTCCTCACTTAAGTGTACAACTTCTGTTGCTGCAACTACAACTAACAGAGGAAGGTCTGTTTCTTTTTATTTGAGGAAAAAACAACAGTGAGTAGCTTAGTAGAGCAAATGGAAGCACCCGGCAGTGAAGTCTTTTGGTTTTTAAGTCAACAGGGATCTGCTTCATGGCTCTACCTGATACAAAACCTGAAACTCGTAACAGTCATTTCAAACACTACTGGCCATAGGAGCTGAAATGGAAAACACCACCAAGCATCATGGGTAAAAGTAAAATGATTCACCCACTTTGTTAATCCCGCTGCTGTGGATGTGAGACAGGATCTCCTCTGGTAAATCACAATCCTTTTCGCTTACTCTGATCTTTGAAGCAACACAAATGAGTTAAGACTTGAAAGAGCAGTTTGAAAACAGCCAGAAACAAGAATGAGAAAGGAGCACTCAGAGGAAACGAGCTCTGAGTGAGTGAAAACATCTCAGCCTTGATGGAAAGTTTCAATGGTTCTGGGCTTGTTGCATCAGCGCTTTAATTACAGTTCCACAGTTTGTTGGAGTAAACAAAGCAGACATGATTAAGAGAAGAAAACACGGCAGCCAAGAGCAAATATATCTTTCCAAATTATCATTTCAAACATGATGAGTGCAGTCACACAAGGACTGCCCATCCCCAGTTATCTTCACACACACACACACACACACACAGAAGTGACACAAATATCTGCTTTCATTTTAATATAAATGGCCTCATTTACACCTGTATTAGAGTGTGTTAATAAATATGATATGTATCTGGAAAGCTTATGTGATCCTTTATGTTTACACCTTCAGATGTGTAGTAATTACTTTTACCTTTTGTTCACCAAGCTACAGTTTAAAAGTACATTTTAATAGCGAAGCAATTACACTCCATCCTCAGGGAACAACGTGTACATACCCACAGGCATTATATCTGCCAAGGCCACAAACGACAGGCTACAGGAAAAAAAGTGCTCGTAAAATATCATCAAAACGAAACATGTTATGATATATTTTTACAGATAAAACTACAGTATATATTCTTCAATGGCCTTTATCTGGTACAAAATCCATGTGCTGAGAGTGTTATAAACAACATTGAGTTGAAGCAGCTCTGCTTTTTATATATATATATATATATATATATATATATATATATATATATATATACTCACTCTCAGCACATGGATTTTGTACCAGATAAAGGCCATTGAAGAATATATAGTTTTAGCTGTAAAAATATATCATAAAATATTTCGTTTTGATGATATTTTATGAGCAATTTTTTTCTTGTAGCCTGTCATTTGTGGCCTTGGCAGATATAATGCCTGTGGGTATGTACACGTTGTTCCCTGAGGATGGAGTGTAATTGCTTCGATATTAAAATGTACTTTTAAACTGTAGCTTGGTGAACAAAAGGTAAAAGTAATTACTACACATCTGAAGGTGTAAACATAAAGGATCACATAAGCTTTCCAGATACATATCATATTTATTAACACACTCTAATACAGGTGTAAATGAGGCCATTTATATTAAAATGAAAGCAGATATTATATATATATATAATTTTTAACTCACAATATGTTAAATAAGAATTGAAATGAGCTTATTCTTCTTCAGTTATTACATAATGTCTTTGTGTGCTTCACTTAGCACAGTTTGACTACCAAGCCTCTGCTGGTGTTCAGTCCTGACACAGAAAATAATGACTGCTCATCAGACACTGCACTGCCTGTGTGTGCTGCCTTTAAAAGGTCAACAGGGCAGAAAATGATAAATCATGCTGAATATTCCCTGAAGACATGTTACACTGAAAAATACCACTAAACCTGCGGGAAACATGACTACGGCCATAATTAGTGGTAAAAGCATCTATCAATACTAGAACATAAACTCAGCACATTGTAACAACAAACGCATATTAATAATAGAAGTGTATGTGTAAGAAGAAATCCGTGACAGCCTAGTTATTCCATCTGTATGCTGGCTACTCTGCTCCAGCACGGTGTCCTTCATTCCCCTCTCCTTTTTTCTTTCTAGCTACTTTCTACAATCCTCTTTCAAGTCTTTTGGCTTTTCATTTGCTTGGAGCTCCTGCTGTGCTTGGTATTGCTGGTGTGATTGTGAAGCCCGGCTAAAAGGCACGGCTCAGTCTGCGGCGGACGGATTCACTCCTGTTTCTCCCCTGACACACCAAATAACAGTCAGAGGATGAAAGAGAAAGGGTCGCCGCCTAATTTTGCAGGTTTGCTGTTTGTTAGAATGATTGATGAAAGTCACAGTGGTATATTTTAGTGAACAAGTTGAGGAAAAACCCACAGTCCACACAAAAATACATGTTAAGATAATGTGGTGTTTGCCATAAAGAGTGTAGATAAGGAACCAGGAAATCAGACCTTAACAGTTGCTGGTTTATTATTAGCATTTTATTTTTTCACTGTCAGATTTTGGCATCCTGGACAGGATTGGATTAACATGTACAGAATTTAATTTAAAGTGTAGCTAGCATGCTGTGTTGTTGCTAACAGTCGAGAGTGGATCTAAGACAGAGGGCCGTCACCTTTACAGGTGAAATCACAAGCTTACTTATGTATGTGCAGTGGACCAATTTAGTAATTCTCTGTGGATTTAAGGTGGATTTCCATCAGGCGGTACCAACATATGAATAATAAACTTCCTCTGGACAAATTTAATAGGCGCACAACCTCAGAGAATGGAGTAGGTACGCCGGTGAATGAATGTTGCCGATTTTGTCATAAAAACCTGAAAATCCAAGGGAATATTTTTGAACAAGGTGAGAAGGAAGTCATTAAACTAGGGATGTCCCGATCAGGTTTTTTTGCCCTCGAGTCCGAGTCCGAGTCCGAGTCATTTGATTTTGAGTATCTGCCGATACCGAGTCCCGACCCGATCCGATCCTAGCAAAACATGTGTGTGTGTGTGTGTGTGTGTCCAGACCGCCACGCTAGGAGATTTCACACATGCAGCGGCTCATCGAGGTCTCGAACCAGGACCTCTCGTGCCAAAAGCGACTGTCATACCCCTACACTACAGGACACAGAACCACCCTGTACAGAAGGCATTAACTTTGAGAGCCCTAATAAATATATTCCAGTCCTGATCGGGAGGTAATGTCCGATTCCGATCGAGTCTGAAATCACGTAATCGGGCCCGATTTCCAATCACGTGATCGGATCGGGACATCCCTACATTAAACGGTTATGATTGGTTATGGTAGTAGTGGTTGGCCAGGCTTGGACCAATCAGCGCCCACCCCTGCAGTGCATTCAGAGGCCATGTTCATCCTACAGCATGACACATTCTCTTTTGAGATACGTAAGAAGCACCAAGGCCCGTTCACTAAACAGGATTCATGAAATAATACTGAGTGTATTTTTAGCAAACAAAACAGATTTACAACAGGCAGAGGATTACTGTGCAGCTTCCTCCAGGCAGCTGCCCCCATCCCCCTCCTGTCCACAGTCTCCCACACACTTGCCTCCCTCAATCTTGGCCTTGTAGCACAACTTGCACAGCTATAAGGTAAATACGTTGTGACTGATGGCAGGAAAGCACAGGGCTAAGTTTAGCCCAGGCCCTTTATACCTGTACCTTTTCCAGGTCACATGGGCTCAGGAGATTACAAAAGCAATTGTACACCTATAGCCCTACATCAAGCTATACAGCCATGTGTGCTCCTTCAGGCCATTAGCCGCCCCCCTATATGTGTTGGTGGCTTTCCAGTCCTGGTGTAATAATCGCCAAACGCTCCACACCTCCACACACACGAAGTCTTAACCTCCAAGCTCAACAACTTAATTCTAGTCTTGTTGTTTTAGACATTCTGTCAAGTGTTAAAGTCATGATTTAACTCTCAGTCAGTGGGTGTATTTCAAAGTGAAGCTGGGCAGTAATTACCATGAAAAGTACAATATTAGGAGTCAAATGTTTCTACTTTGTGTTAAAACATTTAATGCAAGCTTCCCCCAACCTACTCACAGAGGCGGAAGTATTACCAGGGGGGCCTCACGTCACTTCTGCGTCACTTCTGCCACCATTCATGCACAATTTGCAGTAAAGCTGCATGGATACTCTCTAGGAACAATGGTGGACATTGTCGATAGGCTTGTGAATGATGCAGGCATACCACACAATAATTGTGCAGTGTATTTTTAGTGTGTAAGCTACAGACATTGGTGCTTTGAACTTCCGCCTGCTCACATGATTGCATGATAGTTTTGAAATAGGTATCCGGTCGGATAAAGGATTGTCAGGCTGGCTCTACTCCTGCTGCTCACAGATAATAGCCATTATTCACACAGCCACACAAGATCCATGTCAAGACTACCTAAACATGCATTTGAACAAATGACTAACGCTGTCGTTTCCTCCTGACAGCCCCCTCAGTCACAGAGCTGGTAGAAACCCCGGAAACAAATTCTTTGCCAAATAAAGCTAAACAGCAAAGCTCCGGCTCAACACTTGTAGATGCTTGTAACTGGCAATGATTTAGGGCCCCCTCTTCTGTGCCTTTTCCTTTATTTCTCTGTCATCTCGATTCTCCCTCTCTTCCACAATTCCTCTCATCTCCCACTCATGCTAGGAGTGGTGGCTGCTCTCAGCAGGGTGTTCATTTTGTAAGTGCTGCAGGAGTTTGTGGAGTGGCAGTTCTGCTAACAGAGCTGCAGAGGAAGAGGCAAAGAAAGGAAAGAGGCGATGATGAAAAAGAGAGAGGAGGGGAGGAGGGGGAGGCAGGAGTCCAGTGTGGAGTGGAGAGAGAGAGAGAGAGAGCGAGCAGGGAATGATCCAATTGGAACAGAAAGGAAACAGAATGGAGGGGAAGTGGAGGAAGTAGGAGAAATGTGGCTGTCAAAACACTGACAATGTTTATGTGCCTTAGTCCAATAAGGATAATAGGTGTGTTTCAGCCATAGGGGTTTGGACTAGTGTGAATTGGTGCAATTGTTTGTGAAGTCCTGTAGAGCAGCAGGTGTTTTAGCAGACGTTTATGATTCCAGAGAATCAAATCAATATCACGCCATTTAACCCATGGCATGATGCTGAGTTTCTGTTTTTTTCAAATGCCACACATTGTCTTCCTTTACCTCTAGGTAGGGTAGGAGATTTCATTCTGATGCACTTTTTGTTAAATTAGTGTAACTTCTCTTTACAATCGATAGCAACCAATTAGTTCGGCAGTTTCTCATTAAAACGAAGAATATGAATCATCTGTGGAAGCTATAAAACACTAAAAACATCAGCCAATCCTCCGGGTGGACCCTGTGCGGAGTATTGTTGTTGTCACTCTCTTCCTGCTCTGCACGCACCAGAGAGGTACGTGCATGATGGCCAAAGTCACAGACCGCAGCTCCTCTTCAGGTAATGTGCGTCCATGTGATTGGGAGGCGTGGCTTCGGGGTGAGCTCCGAGAGAAAGGGGCATGTGTTTACTTTCGAAATCTGGCTGACTCTCACTGAGTTTCCAAAATCTCCTACCCTACCTTTAACCCCAGATTTACGCCAGCTACGTAATGGATGTGTAACGTAGGTGTAACCCAGCCTGATATGTGTAGAGAGGACAGTAACCATCAGGTAAACAGTCAGACTGCTACATGTTGCTGGATCTTCTATCGCTACACTTCAGAAAAGTGTTCGGTGGGAATTGAAAACGTGGCGCTTACCTTACGCAGCCGGTGTAAATCCAGGCTTAGTTTAACTGCTGCAATGCTGAGCCAAGTTTGCTTCTGCTCCACATGTCTTCATTAGAAATGCTACCATGCAACTGGAAGCCTCATGCTGAATATCCAAACAAATACGTCCTTTGCATGGCCTGTGTGAAAGTCAAAACACTGTCACATCATGAACTGCTGTGCATTATTAATGTATATAAACGTGCTGACTGAGTGATCAAAGACCTGCTTGTCTTCTCAAAGGATGATGCACAATTCCAGTCTCAAAACGTGATTTACAGTATGCCAAAATGATCTTTCAGTTTTCTTTGATTTATATTTGAGGAATACAAATTCCAACATGTTTGATCAAATCTTTATCATAAATTTAAAACAACTGCTGTAAAAAAAGGAATAAAATAAAACAGCCATGAAACTTATATCCCTTATTTGTTATTCATGCATACGCTCCAGCTCCTCTTGCCTCATTCATATCATACTTCAAATGATTTGGCAATCAGGCCTCAGGGGGTGTAGAAGAGAGACAGGAGAAGTATTGGCCCGCGTTTCAGCTGTTCAGTAATTATTTCTCAGGCAGCAGCAGAAGATGTCCACAGACTGATGAAAGACCAAAAGATCTTTTGGGGGGTGTCCTCTGAGAGCTTCAGTGTACCTGGAGAACAGCTCCATTAACTGAAGCACCATGGGAAATCTTGCACTATCAATTGGACACTAGTTTATTGTGAATCCTCTCAACAGCCAAAATCAATAGAGGTTATTTATGATGTGATCGTTTATGCAACTTTTCTATAATTATTTCAAATAGAATTGTAACAGCTTGTCACATACTACGGTGGCCTGGAGTTTACATCCATCCATCTTCTACCGCTTATCCGGGGCCGGGTCGCGGGGGCAGCAGTCTAAGCAGGGACACCCAGACTTCCCTCTCACCAGACACTTCCTCCAGCTCCTCTGGGGGAATCCCGAGGCGTTCCCAGGCCAGCCGAGAGACATAGTCTCTCCACCGCGTCCTGGGTCTTCCCCGGGGCCTCCTCCCAGTGGGACATGCCCGGAACACCTCCCCAGGGAGGCGTCCAGGAGGCATCCGAACCAGATGCCCGAGCCACCTCAGCTGGCTCCTCTCGATGTGGAGGAGCAGCGGCTCTACTCCGAGCTCCTCTCAGGTGACCGAGCTCCTCACCCTATCTCTAAGGGAGCGCCCAGCCACCCTTCGAAGGAAACTCATTTCGGCCGCCTGTATTCGCGATCTCATTCTTTCGGTCACTACCCAAAGCTCATGACCATAGGTGAGGGTAGGAACGTAGATTGACCGGTAAATCGAGAGCTTCGCCTTCCGGCTCAGCTCCTTCTTCACCACAACAGACCGGTACAGCGACCGCATTACTGCGGAAGCTGCACCGATCCGTCTGTCAATCTCCCGCTCCATTTTCCCCTCACTCGTGAACGAGACCCCGAGATACACAAACTCCTCCACTTGGGGCAGGAACTCTCCTCCGACCCAGAGAGGACAAACTACCTTTTTCCGGTCAAGAACCATGGCCTCAGACTTGGAGGTGCTGATTCTCATCCCAGCCGCTTCGCACTCGGCTGCAAACCGTCCCAGTCCACACTGGAGGTCCCGGCTCGATGAAGCCAACAGGACAACATCATCTGCAAAAAGCAGAGATGAAATCCTATGGTTCCCGAACCAGATCCCCTCCGGTCCCTCGCTGCGCCTAGAAATTCTGTCCATAAAAATTATGAACAGAACCGGTGACAAAGGGCAGCCCTGCCGGAGTCCAACATGCACTGGGAACAGGTCTGACTTACTGCCGGCAATGCGAACCAAACTCCTGCTCCGGCCATACAGGGACCTAACGGCCCTCAGCAGAGGGCCACGGACCCCATACTCCCAGAGCACCTCCCACAAGATGCCGCGAGGGACACGGTCGAACGCCTTCTCCAAGTCCACAAAACACATGTGGACTGGTTGGGCGAACTCCCATGAACCCTCCAGCACCCTGCGGAGGGTATAGAGCTGGTCCAGTGTTCCGCGGCCAGGACGAAAACCACATTGCTCCTCCTTAATCCGAGGTTCGACTATAGGCCTAATTCTCCTCTCCAGTACCCTGGCGTAGACTTTCCCAGGGAGGCTGAGGAGTGTGATCCCCCTGTAGTTGGAGCACACCCTCCGGTCCCCCTTTTTAAAAAGAGGGACCACCACCCCGGTCTGCCAGTCCAGCGGCACTGCCCCCGATTGCCACGCGATGTTGCAGAGGCGTGTCAGCCAAGACAGCCCCACAACATCCAGAGACTTAAGGTACCCAGGGCGAATCTCGTCCACCCCCGGTGCCTTGCCGCCGGGGAGCTTTTTGACTACCTCGGCAACTTCAGCACAGGTGATGAACGAGTCCACCACTGAGTCATCAGCCTCCGCTTCCATAATGGAAGGCGTGTTGGTGGGATTGAGGAGACCCTCAAAGTACTCTTTCCACCGTCCAACCACCCCCTCAGTCGAGGTCAACAGCTCCCCACCTCCACTGAATACAGTGTTGGCAGAGTACTGCTTCCCCCTCCTGAGGCGCCGGACGGTTTGCCAGAATCTCTTTGAGGCTGACCGATAGTCCTCCTCCATGGCCTCCCCGAACTCCTCCCAGGCCCGAGTTTTTGCCTCTACAACTGCCCTTGCTGCAGCACGCTTGGCCTGCCGATACCTATCAGCTGCTTCAGGAGTCCCACAAGCCAACCAGGCTCGATAGGACTCCTTCTTCAGCTTGACGGCATCCCTGACCTCCGGTGTCCACCACCGGGTCCGGGGATTGCCACCACGACAGGCACCAGAGGCCTTGCGGCCGCAGCTTCGGACAGCTGCATCGACAATGGAGGTGGAAAACATAGTCCACTCCGACTCAATGTCTCCAGCCTCCCTCGGAATCTGGGTGAAGCTCTCCCGGAGGTGGGAGTTGAAGATCTCCCTAGCGGAGGGTTCGGCCAAACGCTCCCAGCAGACCCGCACAGTACGTTTGGGCCTGCCGGGCCCGTCCAGCCTCTTCCCCCGCCAACGGATCCAACTCACCACCAGGTAGTGATCAGTTGACAGCTCAGCCCCTCTCTTCACCCGAGTGTCCAAAACACAAGGTCGAAGGTCAGCTGACACGATTACAAAATCGATCATTGACCTCCGGCCTAGGGTGTCCTGGTGCCAGGTGCACCGATGGACAACCTTGTGCTCGAACATGGTGTTCGTTATGGACAAACCATGCCCAGCACAGAAGTCCAATAACAAAACACCACTCGGGTTCAGATCGGGGAGGCCGTTCCTCCCAATCACGCCTCTCCAGGTGTTACTGTCACTGCCCACGTGGGCGTTGAAGTCTCCCAGCAAGATGACAGAGTCCCCGGTTGGGGTGCCATCCAGCACCCCTCCCAGAGACTGTAAGAAGGTCAAGTACTCTACACTGCTGTTCGGCGCATACGCCGAAACCACAGTGAGAGACCTCTCCCCAACCCGGAGGCGCAGGGAGGCGACCCTCTCACATACTGGGGAAAACTCCAACACATGGCAGCTAAGCTGTGGGGCTATAAGCAAGCCCACACCAGCCCGCCGCCTCTCACCATGGGCAACTCCAGAATAGAAGAGAGTCCAACCCCTCTCAAGGAGTTGAGTTCCAGAACCCAAGCTGTGCGTGGAGGCGAGCCCGACTATATCTAGTCGGTACCGCTCGGCCTCCCGCACAAGCTCAGGCTCCTTCCCCCCCAGCGAGGTGACATTCCATGTCCCCAGAGCCAGTTTCTGTGTCCGGTGATCAGGTCGCCCAGGCCCCCGCCTTCGACTGCCACCCAATCCACTCTGCACCGGCCCCGTACGGTTCCTCCCACCGGTGGTGGGCCCATGGGAGGTCGGCCCCACGTCGCTCCTTCGGGCTAAGCCCGGCCGGGCCCCGTGGGGAAAGGCCCGGCCACCAGGCGCTCGCATTCGAGCCCCAACCCCGGGCCTGGCTCCAGGGTGGGGCCCCGGCTGCGCCATACCGGGCGACGTCACGGTCCTTGGTTTTATTTGCCTCATAAGGGGGTTTTTGGACCGCTCTTAGTCTGGCCCATCACCCAGGACCTGTTTGCCTTGGGAGACCCTGCTGGGGGCATTAAGCCCCCGACAACATAGCTCCTAGGATCATCTGGGCACTCAAACCCCTCCACCACAGTAAGGTGGCGGTCCATGGAGGGGGCCTGGAGTTTACAAAGCTATTAAAACAACCAGACAATAGGTACCTACCATGGTAGCCACAAAACGGTGGAGAAGCTTGTGGCAGATGGGGGTTTATCTTGTAATGTCTTATCTGGTGTAACCCCCCAAAAAATGATCTTTACCTAAAATTATTAAAGTAGATTTGATTACAAAGGAACATAGACATCTCCTTATAATAAATTAGACGTGAGTTAACACCATCATCTACGCCTCCACATCTGTTCATGGACTTATCATATTTGTCGTCTGGTAATTGTATCATTGGCAGTTGGATGGATGGATGGATGGAAGGTTCATTCATCCCAGAGGGAAAATTCAGACACTGACGTTGAATGTGAATGTCAAACATGACATACAGAGTAGAAAGAGTTCAATCTACCACAGCTCTGCATCCCACATGACGTCTCTTGTCAATTAATTTGAAAGAGTGTCAACTCACAGAAATAACAACTTGACAACGGCAGACAAAATCATTGCTCGTTACTGCACCTCTGTGTGAAATTAATATTCATGACTTAGAGAGCTGGTTCACAGTTGAAGTTTTCAGGGCCTTTGCAAATTGCTAATGAGGGTGGGCCTTGAGGCACACAATGCCAGACCCTGAATGCAAATGTAATATATACACGCTGGACATTTAAATATCGGAAGAAATAAACCCAAAACAAAGTGAATATAGTGAATGTTTTACTGTCGTTTGTGAGGACTACCCCTTTAAATCCTTCAACATCCTTTAGAGATTCTCATTCTAAGTCTTCACACTTAGGATTGAATGGCCTTGACCAATCCATTCATGGACCACATGCTTCGTTTAATGCCTGCTGGATTAGTGCATATGTGATAGAATATAACCAACATACTAATGAGTGAATTATAACAAGCATCCTTTCATCTTGGACACAAACAGGAGGCAGCGTATCCTGGATTTTATAGGAATAACGGTGAGATAAGGGATCTGTGTAATTAGAGAGGGATCTGGAGTTGGAGGATATGTGAGATATGTGAGTGTGGTGTACAGTATGAGGGATTAGTCTGGATTAAAGCAGTGGTAAAGGGCACTGCTAACACTCCCTCCTACTTTTTCCACAAAGAATTGAATACAAAATGATATGAGGCACAAATAGCACTATTTTTATCCTTTGGCAACCTGGCGATAGCTGCCTCCGCCTTCATCTTCTCGCGCTACCTCAGATGTCTGCTTCAGTGGAAAGACTCTCTCTCACACTGCCAGCATGCATCACCAGGGCCTGTAAATAGACTGTCGAGGTGCCAAGCATGTGATTGCAGGTTTGTGGTGGAGTTTTCAGATTTTTCTGCTGCCATGGCTGGACTTCGCTCCTGGCTATATGGCACAGATTTCACATGCTGCCTGTGACGACACAAAAGAGATACGGCTGGCAAAAATCAAAGCTGCAGCTTTGGGAAAGTAGGGAAAATATGACATACAAGATCTAAAAATAGATGCTGTAATGTGACAAGATCTAGTGCAGTAAGTGCATGAGTTCATGGAGCGCTTCGCTGTTAAAGGGTCAGTTCTTGTAGAGTTTGATTTGTCCACAGTTTCCGCCTGCGACCTAGATTTCATTCTGCCCTAACCATGGAAGTGGATGTATCTTCAGTACATGCCCTGGCACAAAATGTGGAGTCCAGGTTCCACTTTGGTGAGCTTTGACACGTTCCATCAGTTCAAGACTCTGTCTCTCAAAAGAAGCCAGGAGGATTCACCACCATGAACATTTACTTCAAAGGAGCTGGGAGGCTACAGGAAATTAGGTTCATGATGCTTTGTGCCGTTTGATTGTGACAGCAGTAGGAATTTTGAAGGTGACTTATTTACTGTGACCATGTAAATAAGTGCCTGCCAAATGTAGCCAAGAAACTGGTGGAATGGCTTGTTGCAGATGAAAGGAGTTAGTGTAGTAGTGTTTGGTGTCTATGGCTCTGTGCTGTTCGATTACCTCTGCTGCCTACCGTAACTCTTGTAATAGTGTCAGGTCCTTCTTCTATGGGTTGGATTTGAAGACATATACCTTGCGGTAAAGTCGCTTTGTAAGCAGGAACTTTCCACAATCATCATCATCCGTTTTGGGAGTAGTAGTTAGTGAGAAAAGTGGAAGCGTAATTCTTTGTTTGTTGGTCTGTTATTCAGGTGAACCGGTCCTTAGTTGCCTTTTCTCAGGGCAGATTTGTAGAGGAGATTTACAGGCCTGTTGTTTCAGAGTGTTTATGATGATCCCCCTGCTCAGCTTTATGCTCTCGTACACTCTGCACAGGTGTAGAATGAGCTGCCCTCACAGGTGTACCAAGCCTAACAGCAGACTGAGACATATTAGATGTCAACAGGCCTCTTTTTATGGAAGACATTTTGACATGTCACTGTGGGAAGAGGTGTAAGTTATAAAAAAGGATGGATGGCTGCATTTCTTCTAGCCTTCTATTGTGTGCAGCACTGGGCTCATTGTTGGCTTAATGGGACATTTGATTAGAGCCTTTGTTCATCTTATTTAGAACACCGGACAAGTCAGAAGTTAGCAAGAGTTTCTCCCACTTCACAACCATTGATGTGATCTTAAAGGTAGGGTAGGAGATTTCATTCTGATGCACGTTTTGTTAAATTAGTGTAACTTACAGTCCGATAGCAATAAATTAGTTTGCAGTTTCGCATTAAAACGAAGAATATGAATCATCTGTGAAAGATATAAAACGCTATAAACATCAGCCAATCTGCCGGGATGACCCTGCGTATTGTATTGGCTGGTTGTCACTCTCTTCCTGCTCTGCGTGCACCAGAGAGGTACGTGCATGATGGCCGAAGTCACAGACTTCGCAGCTCGTCTTCAGGTGATGCGCGTCCATGTGATTGGAGGTGTGGCTTTGGGGTGAGCTCCAAGAGAAGGGTTAGAAATCTGGCTGAGTCTTTCAAAATCTCCTACCCTACCTTTAAGGTTAGGTTAGGGTTAGACTTCATCATGATTCACTGCAGTTGTTTTTAACAACCGTTTCGTGACCAGGGTGAACGAAGGACACATTTGTCTACTGCATTTGAAGGAGCCTTGTTGTGCAATCACTGTACAAATATGTCCTTCAAAAGATGCTGTCTCTCAATTGGGACACAGCTTATGCACGGGAACGTAGAGCTGACAGCTTCACTTAGAGGCTTCGCTTTGACAGACCTGTACAGTGCAGGTCTAATCCAATCTCCCTGAACCCTCAGAACCCTTTCACTTGCAACAACTCTCGCTCTCTACCCAAAGGGGATAATCTGCTATTATCCTGGCAGACATATATATAGCATGAAATATAATACAATTTCCATAACACAATCTTTGGTATCAATACAAGGCTGCTGCAGCTAAAATAAAGAAGTGAAATCAGCAGAAAACAGTGCATTTACATATGGGTGCTGTCTGTGTACACTGATTGCTGTGGGTGTAGTTAAAAAGTGGTGTTGTCACCCACACTTCTCCACAATAATGTTGACAGACTTCACATTGTGCCACATACAGAGATAATCCTAAAGCAAATAGGGCCTTATTTGACCTTTTTTTTCCGGAGAAGAAAGGCATCAGAAAAGATGACTTCTGACTTTCAGCAGAGGTCTTTGTAGTGTCTGATGCGATCGCTTCTATGTGTAATACTTGCTGAGGAGAGCAGAAGGAGTTTCTTGTGTGTTTGCTCAGTATTCCCCGCTTAACCTCACTGCCGGGATCAGCCTGAAGGCTCGCCCCCAGCCTCAGACACACAGCACGCTGCAGATGCTTTAGGTTCTGTTCGGGACATAGAAACTGGAAGAAAAAGAAAAAAAAAATCCTGATGCCCTGAAACCTCAAGCTCATGACTCATCTTCTTCATTCCATAGTACACACGTCTCACCCTGGAGTTGCACATTATGAAATTTTTAACACACATCAACTCATGTTCTGAAGATCTTGGATCCGCCAAGCTGCAGAACATAAGAAGCGAGGGAATAAGTGAAAGGCTTGATGATGCTCTCTGGGTAGGGAAAATCAGATTAGGGCTTCATTGACGTGTCTGTCTGTTCGCAGCCCTGGGAACACATGACACTGTGGATAATCTGCTTAAATAGCTCACAATAATTAAAAAAAAAATCAGACACGCATCAGCCTGCAGCCTTCATTTTCTTTAAGCATCCAATGTCAACATGTGCCAACATGGATGGAGCGCACACACGCATCCCGACTCTAGCCTGGCAATTGGACAACGAGCATTCTGCAGTGCATTCTAAGATGAGTCAGTGGTAATGTGCTTCACTTTTATCATGAATAACTACACTGAAAGCGAGGCAGTTCGACATAAGCATAGGGAGGAAATGGTAACCCTCTGAAAGATGATGTTTTTCTTCAAAACAAAGGGGTTAATGCAGTTTTTTTGCAGTGCTGGAGAAGCTGCATTTCATCTCCCAAGTAGTTAAAAAATTACAGCCTGGGTAGCTTCATTCAAGGGAAGTGTGTCTGCTGTTTGATGGTGCAAAGGTACTGCCAGTTGGCACATAGACTGTAGGGTTGTATAGAGGCATTAGGGCTGGGCAATTAACCGAAAATTTATCGAAACTGACATTTAGGCCCTCTAACCGATGTACTTTACTTAATTCGGTTATTACGTTTGTGTGCTGTCCCCTTGCTGTAATAATAAAATGATAGTGCTTTGTAGAGCTTGTTACATATCCGGAGAACAAAGAAATCTGTTTGTGTTCCAGAGGTGGCAAGAACAATAACACACTTATCATACTTCATGAGAAATGCGTGTAGTCCTCAAACGGCTCTCCCGCTGCAGCGTATATGCAGCGCATGTCATGCATACACGCATACAGGTTCTGACTTTTCGCTGCTGAACGTCAGCTGAAGCAGCAGCTTAGGTAAACGTTTGAAGCTGAGATATTAGGGAAACAAGCAAAACCGAGAAATACCAAATACCAAAGCAACATCTTCCTCCTAAGCTGCTGCTACTGCCGTTCAGCAGCGTAACGTCAAACCTGTGTGTGAGTGTGCTGCAGCGGGAGGACTGAACGAGGAGTAATGCACACACATTTCTCGTGAATTATGAAAAGTCTGGGCCGAAACGAACTTGTTTTTGTTCTTACCACCTCAGAACCACCAATATTCTCTGTTGTGTATGTAACAAGTAACCCCCCCCCCCCCCCCCGCTAATCGCGGAAAAAGCTTCAATTAATCATGATATCGATTTTAAGTAATATCGCCCAGCCCTAAGAGGAATGCAATTTGAGATGCACCATTTTCCTCCAACTGTTATTGTGAACTGGGAGTACATTATGCCAAAATAAGACATTTTAGAAGCAAACAGTGTAAATAAACAATGCCTGTTGTGTACACCAAGACTTTCCCCATGTTGAGCCTGGTGTCAGTCGAGCGGCTAAGTATTAAAGTCGCTCAGGATTGCACTACAAGTCAAATCTGCACATCTGCTGTCGTTACTCTGCTGTTCGGCATCCGGCCCAGAATTGACTCTTCTCTTTAGAGCTGATTAGATTTTCTCTCTCTCTCTCTCTCCTCCCTCCTCATCCTCCTTTTTGCTTAGAATATGTGCGTTTGTCTATTAGCTCTTTAGCCTGCATCTTCTGGTTCACTCCATACGTCTCATCTGTACTCTGAGCTGGTAATACAAGAATATAAATGGTGTGTTCACTCATGTATGTGTGCATCCCGTTCACACACTCGTCACTGAGCATGTAAAGCCTGCCGCTGCGCTGACCTTTACGCTGCAAAACCTGGGAAAAACACATTAAAGAAGATCTATGGAGGCATTTGACTTTATTGTCAGTTGATCTCCGTGTGGCTTTTGTGGATATGTGGACGCGGCTCACGAGCATGCATAGCAGCTATTTGTATGATAATGTAACACACACTCTGTGGAGCGGCCGCTCTGTGTGATGCCATGCAGGAGACAGCTGACATAAGCACTTATTGAATCTTACCGAGCATTCAGTAGAAATGTGAGTAATGCAGGGGGGATAGAAAGAGAAAGAATGAGAAAAATAGCTGGTTCTGGTGGTTCATGTCGCAAATGTCAGCTTCACGGGGGCCCCTGTATGCTTCCTTTTGTGCTTTTTAGCATTTAAAAGAGGAGGGCTACAATCCTGTTCACAGAGTAATGCAAGTCTCTTGTGCTTGTTTCAGCATTGACTACAGTGACCAGATTAATGAGCAGCCAAGTCTCCATTCCACCCACCTCCCACTCCCACGTTGTCTTTAGAAGAGGCTTCCAACACATTGCGGATGATGTGACATGATATAACACTCTCTCCCACCTCAATTCATATCTCTTTGTTGAGGTGCCTTTGAATAATGAGAACGTACATTAGTGTACTCAGGGCTCCCAAAGCCTGTCTGGAAACATTACAGGCAAAATGTTTCATCTGGTGATAAAACACAAAAGGCACGCTGAGGGCCGGCGTCGCTGAGAAATATGAGGCATTGATTAGTAGTAAATCTATTGTAGCTGGTGGGAGCAGAGTACAGTAAAGAGAAAAAGATGTTACTGTAGAATCTGAAGTGATGCTGTTCACCGTGGTAACAGGCCAGAGTTAGTGATTTTAATGCATGGGAATGGCCAGGCCTCAGGCCACATGTCCAAATTCAGCTCCAAACACTAAAATGAAAAATCTTGAGCTCCAAGAATAATAGAATTTTCAAATATGTCATATTTTTGTCCCAATAACGAGGGCTCAGTGAGACATTTAATCTTAAATATGTGACACTTAAACTTACTTACTCCTGCCCCAAGTGGAGGAGTTTGTGTATCTCAGGGTCTCGTTCACGAGTGAGGGAAAAATGGAGCGGGAGATTAGAAAGGCGAAGTTCTCGATTTACCGGTCAATCTACGTTCCTACCCTCACCTATGGTCATGAGCTCTGGGTAATGACCGAAAGAATGAGATCGCGAATACAAGCGGCCGAAATGAGCTCTCTTTTCGAAGTGTGGCTGGGCGCTCCCTTAGAGATAGGGTGAGGAGCTTGGTCACCCGAGAGGAGCTCGGAGTAGAGCCGCTGCTCCTCCACATCAAGAGGAGTCTGAGGTGGCTCGGGTATCTGGTTCAGATGCCTCCTGGACGCCTCCCTGGGGAGGTGTTCCGGGCATGTCCCACTGGGAGGAGACCCCGGGGAAGACCCAGGACGCAGTGGAGAGACTATATCTCTCGGCTGGCCTGGGAACGCCTCCGGATTCCCCCGGAAGAGCTGGAAGAAGTGTCCGGTGAGAGGGAAGTCTGGGTGTCCCTACTTAGACTGCTGCCCCCATGACCCGGTCCCGGATAAGCGGTCGTAAATAGATGGATGGATAAATACTTCTTGAAGATAACACCAAATTTGCTATATTAACACTGCACCACCACAACAGAATTTTGTGTATGGGTCAGTTCCATGTGCTTGGCCATGCTTCAAGGAAAGACTAAGACATCAGGTGTCTTCTTTATGCCATTGCGAGTGCGCCTCAACTCCACCTATTTGCCTGTTTCAGGAGTTAAGGCAAAGTATGGCGCTGCCAGCATGGCGTCGCTCAGAAGGTTTGCTCATACTTTGTTCAACTGATGAGTTAACACCAAAGAAGAAGTTTTGTTGTCCACGTTCTGTTCAGATAGCGCATTTACAATACTGGGACAGAATGAATAATTCAGAATCACAACGCCTTTGGTCATCACTGTTGCCAGTGTGGAGGCATTACAAATACCAACTGGACAAAATGCTGGGACTGGTGGTGGTGGTGGCGGCGTGTGCCCATTTTAATGAACCATCAAATACTGCAAGTCTTACTCATGCAGAAAAATGCCAGCTACTCTGAGTTGTTAAGAAGACGTCCACTGCATAAAGTAAATTGATTATTTGGTAAATAACATTCTCTTTTTTCCATATTCTAAGAAAAGGCTGGATTTAGATTAACTATAAGTCCAATGTGTCATTCAGTACTCCTCAGTGTGTCTCTGAACGCTTGAATAGACCGGGTAAAAATGTCCTCCTGTAAAAACGCCTCAAGCTAAAGGCTGCATTGTTCGTCTGTGTTGAGGTGTCCATTATCAGGATTCTGAATCACCTCATACGTTCCGCAGCCGCCACCGCCAATCTCTGACCCGCCTTAAAGAGAGAAAACCTTTCAACAAATCTTGAATCACATTATAATTAGCTGTAGGTTGTGCTCCTCCACAGTCCTCCTGTAAGTGGGTGTGTGTGTGACACTTTCATGTCACCAGCAGGACAGAAGAGGTTTTTAATACAGCACAACAACAGCGAGCAGCCCAGGCTTTCAGCTCTAATACTCCCCATCGCTTCATTAGCAGGGACAGTGTGCCTGTATGTGTGTGTGTGTGGGAAAGAGAGTGATGGCAGAGCAGTGCTGATGCTGTCACTCGGCTGCCATTATGCTTAAAACAACCCACGCTATGGCAGAGGGAGTCAAAGAAGAGCCATTATTAATATTTCCCCTCTGAAATGAGCCTGAGAAGCGCACAGTATGGACTCATTGTCTGTTAGCATTGAAGTCCTCTTTTTGGGGACATGAAAGAGGACACAATGATTTCTATTACAAAACCTTATCAGGCGCTCAGCCAAGAGATTAGCACTGGTAATTCTCTCTTTTCTGGTTTAAAGGTCTTTTTTGGAAATTTAGAGCTTATGAGGGGGGTAAAAAAAAAACAGGACTGGATTCATTAGTCTGGAATGGATCCTTCAGTTAATGGCTACAAGTTAAAGACTTGGCCTGTGTCTATGCATGCGTGGATGTGGCAGAATTTTAATTTCGGGGGGACGTAGTCAAGGCGGGGATCTCGGTGGTCTCTGAATCCACCTGTTGTATCTTCATAGTGTGGTGGGTTTCCTGTATTTTGTTACCATCATTACATCTGAACTAAGAAAATGCTGCAGCTGATTAATTCCAGCATTTCTCATTCGCTTTCTTCAGCAGACATTTTGACTCCTGAGGACTAGTGTCAGTGCCATACTGAGGGTTAATCGTGTTCCTTCCATATCGACTGAGGGTCCATAGTGTTAGCTAGACTAAGAGGGGGCCCGAGGGAGTGAGGCAGAGATTACCCCCCCCCCACACACACACACCCCTCGCTTGGACATGCTCGCCACGTAGCCCGGCAGAGCACAATAAAATGTAATGACATGGACTGTCGTGGAGGCCCAAGTGCCCTGCTGTGATTGAAATGGAGACACAAAGCTGTGGGAAATTGGAAGAAAAGCTTGAGCTCAGTCTCATTCTGCCATATGCAGCAAGGTTGTTTCACTCATTTTCACTGTGTAAACCTCAATCCTTGTGGCACACTAAGCCAATATCACAAACTCATTCTATATTTGAAGTTTACACACACGTTTTATTACAGTCATCTTTACAGCGGAGCTATCTGCAAAAAGCAGATTATCCCCAGGACAGATTGGCAGAGCTGTGGATCTTTTACCTTTAGGTAATTATGACTTCTTTTTTTTTGCTTTACCTATCTCTTCCCTTACTGCGGGGGCTACAAATCTCCAGAGGATAAAAGTATATTTGCCATGAGTTGCAAGGTGTCTATCAGTCAGGGGTTAGCCTTCCAAATGGAGTCTGGAGTCTGCCCTCAAAGATCTGCCAGTAATTAACGCAGCAAATGACTGACACTTCTTCTGTCTGCGCGGGATAAAGCTAATGTGCTAATGTACTCCTGCGGTTAACTGCATTGATATTTTGTCACAGCTGTCAGGTGTCATTAGTTTTATTCAAATGCTTCACACAGTTTTTAAGAAATGGAAAATCAGAGTAGCTGTTGTGCGACTGTTCAGCTTCATATCTCAAAAGTTTTCTGGGGTTTTATTACAGTTTTACAACTTTAGCGCCATTAATTTTCAATTTTTTTTATTGTGTCAACACAATTCTAATGTTGTTTACTATCCCAGCATGCAGTGGGGCAAGAGTCTGTGCAGAGACAACACATTTTACAACAGAGTTGACAGTTTGGAGGCAGGCAGGTATGTGAACATTGTGATTTCTGCTGTAAAGTTGGACATTATAAGATTGAGATTAATAGTTATTGACCTGCTTTCGGCGGTCCTGGAGGCCATAGAAAGAAGAGCAGTGTGTGACATTAGATTGACAGTGGTGGAGCTGACTTCCTTTTATTATTAATGAGTGATAACTCATAGAGTAAGACAACTGATGTTGGCCATTTCATGGAAGGAAAGATATGACACCTAAAGCAAACACTCACAGACACAGTGAGAACATGAATCCTTGTGAGATGTTCTAGTCCAAAGGCTCTGTTTCATGTCTGCGGTCGTCTTCTACCCACTGAGACATTTTGGCACCTGGCTGCCCTTAGCGGTCTTGCTAAATTCACTTGCTGAAAATCAGTTAAGACATCCTCTCTGTCTGAACTTCCAGGCAACAGCTTCCACCCAGCACCTACACCTTATGATGTGTCTGCTCACACAGCACCTCAGTCAGAGCAGAAATCCCCTGTCTGCACCACTCTCTGGAGTAATGCTCCACTTCCTCTTCCACTGCTTCCCCCCTCAAGCTCCACCCCACCTCCTGGGACTTTGTATTTGTTATTCCGCCCCCGAGAGCGAAGGCCTCTGCTGGCCGCCAGCTTGTATATCCCAGACCATTAACAACATGACAGAAAGAGTTAGCTTGACTGGCATGTTTATTGTTCTGTTGACTGGGCACTGCTAATGAGGCCTTCGCGCTGTGCTGGGCCAGCAGGATTAGCCCAGCATCACAGAACAAGCACAAACAAGACCCACTGTCACTGAACATTTCCCTGAGAGCACCCACACACGCACAGTGGACCCATGCTGCCTTCAGGTGCACACACTGCAACCCTGTTCCAAGCCCAGAGTTTAAGAGCTGGTAGGCTTATATTTTAAATGCATTTGGCCATAACAAATGCAAAATGGTGCAAAGTAATTATGCTAGTGGCTTTTATAGCAGAGGTCAAGCAGTGCTGGGAAATTAAGGAAGAAGGAAGACAAAATTGGCATTATGCATATAATTGATGTTTTAATAATTTATTAACAAGTAAGCGTTAGCTCAAAGCAGCAGTGGGAAGGCACCGTATTCTATAAGGCAAGTTATCCTTGAGAAAACTGTATGTGTGCTCAGTGGTAGGCCGTGTCTGACATGTTTCATGAGTGAATTCAGAAAAAAAAGAGAACCTTCTGAAGGTACTTGAAAGCACCATGTGTGACCTTTGGTCTGAACAAAAAAAAACACTCCAAAATGACAAATATTTCCAGTCTTTGCTGTTTTTTTTCTTACATTTTACAACATTACAACACAACAGATGCTAAGAGGTTTAGCCTGTTAGCACAAACACAGGAATTATATCCTTTTATCCACTTTGTCTGCCTAGTTTCCGGCTAGCTGGTTAAGCTTTGGTTGTAGGTAGCATTAAGGCTAAAAGCTAAAGAGGTTTTTTATAAAGTCTCATGTATTCTGTCCTTGGCTTTCCTCCCTTCCTCCTTTGTGCCTGGTTTATTCACTCCAAACATAGCCTCCTGTTGATTTACGGTTAGTTCTGCTGATGGTCAGCAGCGAAGGTGTTAGTCCTATTAGAAGTAATGCTATGGCTGATAAAAAGGAGCTATTGATGAACTGTAGTAATGAGACTGCTGGGGACTGGATGATAACAGTTCCTGGTTAGGGAACACCATGAGAGCGTTGCTGCTGTTTCTGTATTTCCAAATTTCTACTTCATATAGTGTACCACCACAATGATATTTATGATAATTCCAGACAATCTTTCTTTCAAAAGTATCAAAATAAATCTCTACTGACAGCTTATTTAACCTTTTGATGTAAAAACCTGACAAAGTCAGTTTTTTCCTTTATGTAAGAGCCGTTACAAGAACAGGTGCAGGTATTGTCACATGAAATAATGATACATTTGGATAACCTGTGAGCGTCCTGAACAAACAAGGGTTCATCTTATGTAGGTAGCACTTAGAATGGCCTTCATAAGAGCCCGAGAGAAGAAGCGCTGAAATTACCCTTAAAACAGCACTCGCAGCTGGAGCTGTCCAAGGTGCTGAGCCCTCTGCACTGAGAAGTAGCTGTGACTTTTACATCACAATGCAGCGTTGTACCATGAACACACATTAAAAAGTGAAGCTCTTAAATATCCTGTGACTCACTTCTGGGTCCTCAAACCAGTTTTTGGGAAACTTAATATACAGCAACAATGTATTCCTCTGATATGACTGCCTGAAGATTGACCAATCAGAAGTCAGTATTCAACACAACTGTCATGACCTGGTGTTTATTTCTGATTTTGTTCTCCTTGGTTTGGGTTTTTAGTTTAATCTGTGTTTAGTTATTGTGATAGTCTTGGTAGTTGTTAGGCTTGTGTGTTGTTCTCTGGGTTTGCGTTTAGTTCTTGTGTCTTTGTGTCTTGTTGTCCTTGTGGTTTTGTCTTGTGCTTCCTGTTTTATTTTGATAGTCCTATCCACTTTGTGTTTTGTCTTAAGTTTTACTTCCGGTAGTTTCCCGCCTTGTGTGATTACCTGCTCATCCCTCATGTGTGTCACCTGTGTCTCGTTGTCTTCCCTGGTCTTTGTGTATTTAGTCTTTGTCTTCCCTACACCCACTGCCAGTGTGTCCACGTCTTATCCTTGCCAAGCCATGCTTCAGGTTTTATGCCATGCCATGTTTTTGATCTTGTTTTACCCTATGTCAGTTTTGTTACCACGTTAAGTGAGACTTTTAGTTTTGGACTTTTGCTTTTTGCCCTCCTGGCCTGCAATAAAAGACTGCTTTTGATTTTTAAAACCACTCTGTATTCTGCAACTGTGTCCACACCTCACACGAACCCTGACAACAACAATCTGATTTAGTAGTACCGAAGTAGCTAGGCATTCAAATTATCAATTATTTTGGTGGTTTAATACATAAAAAAGTTATTATGTTATTAAAATAATAAGCTAAGATAATAAAAACATGCTAAAATATGTAAAAACAAAATTATATGTTGCTTTAATTTAGTAATTGCTTTAATAGGTACTAAAACGCCTGAGCTGCAATGTTGCAGTGCACCAAAACTCCACAAGGGGGCAGTTATCCTGAGATGTGACAGCTCTGGGTGTTTACCCCTCAGCTCATTTTCTCTGCACCATGCAGCACCCTTTAATTAACAGCCTGCAGTCCTCCCCCGGCTCCTAAAAACAACGACAACTTTTTCATAAGTGTTCTGCACCTGCTCCCTGTCCAGAGCTTTCACATAAAGCATCCCTCCCTCTGTTCACAGACGCACCAAAATGTCTGTTAGAATGCCCCCCAAGTGGGTAAACAAGATGGAACCTGCAGCGCCTGAGCAGCGTTTCAAATTGAGAGCTAGCAGAATATGACAGCTCCTTTAATGCTGCTCTTAGACATTCATTATCATTAAGATGTTGGTTTCCATACCTGCTTAAGTAAGCATTTATCCCCAAGCTGTTAGGTCTCCTTCAGCACTCCCTCTCTCCCTCTCTCTCTCTCTTCCATTGCGGGCAAATTTGCAACCCAGCTTTGCATCAGCAGTTACAAAGGGAAGGCACTTTTTGTACTTTTCTTGACGCTCGTCCAAGAAATTGATGTGCAGGATTCATCTGGGAGAGGCAGAGAAGGACCATGTGTGTGTACTTTGCATTTTTCCTATTCCCTCCTGTTTCCCAAAGACTATTACTCTAACTTTTCATCCATATCCAGTTGACAGAATAAAGACATTTCATTAAGGCCATCTCTGCGCCTGGGCCTGTTTTAATGAAATGCATACCACAGCACCCTCCAACACTGTTTCCTATATGTGTGTGTTCATGCATGTAGATGTGTGTGTGTGTGTGTGTGTGGGTGCATCTCATTTGGAATTGGAAAGTTTTGTAGCTGTGGTATAATCTTAAGTAAAGACGCTTTCCTCGCTCGGATGCAGCTTCAGTCCCATCTGTGCCTGCATGTGTCCATAATAATGCATTTTGGCGCCGACGTTCCCCTATAATGAGAAACAGTGTCTCTTCAGGCTCTGCATTTACAACTGCACTGTCTATCTGTGAGATACTCAGCAGTGGAAGTAATTAATGTAGGGCTTAATTGTCCAGTGAGTGTCTCCTCAGACCTCGGATCCCACCTTCACCACAACCCTGAACTCTAATAAGCCCACAGGGAGGACCTAGCACGCACCTCAGACCCGGTCGAGGTGGCTGCATAATTAGTCTGCAAACATGGCCTCACACTCCCACGCCAAGCTCTGGCTTCTAGCTGCATGGAGGCAAGGGTTTTATGCACAATAAGAGAAAACTTGTGTTACAATCAGTGTCACAGTCGTGTTCGTGGATTCTTGTTGTGTACCAGCATGAGGAAACCTCCTATAAAGTGGACAGCAGCTCAAAGGTTTATGGAGGTCAATGTCAAAATAATTACATAATACAACTAAAGTGTGTCCGATAGCAACCAATTAGTTCGGCAGTTTTGCATTAAAACGAAGAATATGAATCATCTGTGGAAGCTATAAAACGCTAAAAACATCAGCCAGTCCTCCGGGTGGACCCTGCGCGGAGTATTGGCTGGTTGTCACTCTCTTCCTGCTCTGCGTGCACCAGAGAGACTTTAACCCCTTACCTAACCTCAACCTGTCCCAGGGACTTGAACCCTGTGCTGCATGTACCTCCACCAACTCCATCTGCTTCTATACATGGCGGTATCAGTCCCATGATACGTTGGCATGAACATAAGCCAAAATGTCAATATGCTGTTTTAGCATAAACATAAGCATGTGTTGCATCTGGCAGACCAAATGTGGCATCTGGGGAAAGGATGATCCATGCACTGAACTGAATGAGCCTGAGTGGGCCAACACCTGTCCTAATCTAATCTATTTTATCACTTTTTGCTGAGAACTTCTATCATTTCTTATATTGGAATGAACATGTTTCATTGGTTAATCAACTCTATCTTAGTTGCATCCTTTACTACTGTGGTATACCTCAGCATGAGCTGTCTTTAATGCAAAATGCCTTTGATAAAGGAAGAAGATGGGACATGAAACATAGGCCCTCCCACCCTCAATTGCCCTTTTCACTTGCACATTACACATCCACCCTGTCCGACATCTGCAAAAGGCCACACCATATATCCCCGTCCACTTTTACAGCTTGCCAATAAGAGAAAAGCGTCTCTAACAGCGGCTAAGTGAAATATAGGGGTATCAGAGCTGCTATAGGAGGGTGTGTGTAGACTATTGACAGAGCTGCTTGTGCCTCTGTCAGCAGTGAGTGATGTCCCTTGCCACCGTAGCTGCATTCAGGAATTTATCAACGGCCAATAATTATGTGTACGTTTACGACAAGGGGGACCCAGGTTTTAATGGATCGATCGGATCACACTCCAATCCCCATTCTGCACATGGATTTCCTGTCATTTTCATGAAGGATTCTCCATCAGAAGAGCTCCCCCTCTCCCCACTGAACTGAACCACCCTCTCTGATAATAAAAACTGTTGCTCCTAAATTCAACTCTGCCTTTAACAGATGACAACTCCAACCGTGTTTAATGTGTTCTTCTCTCTGTGTTTTCCTCCTGAAGGATGGATAGTGATGGCACATTTCTGGCACAGATTGCTTTCTGGGTGTCTCTAGTATGATGTGCTGACACAGTGCATTATAAGTGGTTTAGATTATGGTGTCATACGTCTTGTTAAAGGTGAATAATAGTGAAAAAACTGAAATTTGTTTTCGGACTGTGGATTCAAATGGTGTTCAGGTGCATCCTGTGTGCTGTAATTATCTTTGGGATGTAACTAGAAGCTGATTGCAGTCCACCGGAGGCCGATCGAAACGGACTGGACACACCTGTGTATACAAACCCATGCTTCCGTGTCAGGTGGAAGCCAGGAGGTGTTGATGAGATGTGAAATCCAAATCGCTCAGGTGGTCATGGGATGAATACTAACCTCACCCTGCACAGGAGGTTGTGCAAAATCACCTGGATAGCAGTGAAAACAGCTATATGGAAGGTGCTTCATTCTCAGCAGTGCTTCCTGTGTTGACCATCAACATCATATATTTGGGAGAATGTTTGGTTGAGTTGGTGAAACCCGATTCACCTCGGTGTCTGCTGCACTCTGACCCTTCCACACTGTGAAGTGGATTTCGCTGTAGCTGCCAGTGATATGTTAACACACAACTCATCAGAACCACCAGAGACACTGCTTCTGCATCTCGGTCAAACAGTACACTTCACCGGGCAGGGCTCTCATCTACATCTCACAGTGCCAGAAGAGAGGCCAGTCTGCCAGAGTCTGTCAGGATGCTGCACAAATGGCAGAGAAAAAGCTTGTCTTCTTCTCATGCTGCACTGCTGGCACCACCACACTCTGCTGACAGGAATAAAGACAGAAACTTGCCCCCGCCTGCTATGAGGACTCCTCGAAAGTCAGCGTCAACCCCAGCGCTGGGTTACAGGCATATTTCCTGCTGTTCTTACTGTATATGTATATACTGGTGGTGATAAGGTATTGACGGCTCATCAGAAACTCTCACCTACAGAAGTGTTAGCTTGTGATTACAGTGTGACTCAGGTCTTACAGTATGCCATAACATATGTCAACACATACACATACATACTCTACTTTTTCACACAGTGATGTAAATCATAGTGTGTCTTTTATGAGGTCGAAGTAGATGAACATTGACATTTGTTTCCAGTTTCAAACCAATGGTCACTTTTTTTAATCCAAATCCTGCTGTTTACATAAAAATAACCAAGTTGTTTTGGTGCTTAAACAAAATTTATAAGACGTCTCCTAATCAATAAATAAAATAAATATCAAAGAGTCCCCAGTGACCAGAGCAGTGTCCATTGCAACAGTGTTTTTCTTCAGAAATAATTGATCGTAGACTTGTAGGGCCGTAGTCATGATGGATTGATCAGATACATTATTCAACATGGCCGTCCAGTAAGCCTATACCCACTAGTAAACCTTTGACAGAAGTGTATGTGTATGCACACACGTCGGCAGTTTGTGTAGTTCCTGTCCCTGCCAGAGGGGGGAGACCAAAGGTCAGCACTGGAGCTTTAATAACACACCGTGCCACAACAAAATCTGTCCTACAAATGATCAAAGTTCGGAGACTCTCATGGCCAGACGAACATGTATGAAGGCCGGCTCCTCTCTTACAGTGTACGAACTATTTAGGCACCTGTAAACTACATTTTAAGAGTAGGAGGACCTTGATAGAGGTTATGTAATGAATTCGGACCACCTTAAGACCCCCATTAGATATCTGCTGTAGTGGAGCATATTACCATTAATTAAGCTAAGTACCACAAAGCAATTTCCACCAAGGGGTCCCTGTGCACTCAGTGCAGTGTTTTCCCAGCTGAAACACTTTAACGACCTTTAAAAACTAAAGTTGTGAAAGTAGTAGATTAAAGCTGTGTCGATTGGTTTCGTGGCCACTTGGGGGTGCAGCAGAGCAAACACTTATTGTGTATCGTCGCTTATCCAGTGTTGATATTTCAGAGTGCGGCTTTAAGTTGCAGAGCGAGCCTCAGTCACTTGTGTTTGCTCGAGTACTTTAGCAAAATGCTTTTTGCTATTCAGCGTGTGAAGCACCGTGACGCCTGCACATAGCCCCAGCTAACAGCCTGTTCATGGTAGAAAGGGTGATGAATACACTGCCACCTGTTTCACTTGACTCCGTGCTTTTATCTGAACAGTGATGTAGTGCTCTCTCTCTCTCTCTCTCTCTCTCTCTCTCTGTGTCTCTGCCGAGTCTTAGAGCACAGCAAACAAACAGAGTGTGGCTCGGAGTCTTGGAGGACTTGTTGACTCGTGCGCCTCTAGCTTTGAATTCACGCTGCGTCGTGTCTGCTTCCCTTCTGATTCATCACGAATTTGCATATTTTCAAATTATCTCTGCTTTTGTTGGAAATCTCAGTGGAATTTGCATAGCAGAATCCCAGTGAGTCATCTCAGTGTAATGCTGTGTTCCTAAATGAAAAAAGCAGCTCCAGGCTGCAGCAGATATTGTTGCTAAAAGCTGCCTCTTGCATGAGTTGACGGCGATAAGACTTTTGCTCTGCACTCTGCGATGGAATTGAATTCTCGGTCCCGGTGGCCAAGTCTTAAATAGGAACATGACTGGCTGAGATACCTATCACTCCCACAGTGCTGACATTCTCTCACTGTGCCATCCT
Source organism: Parambassis ranga (assembly GCF_900634625.1). Classification (NCBI taxonomy): domain Eukaryota; kingdom Metazoa; phylum Chordata; class Actinopteri; family Ambassidae; genus Parambassis; species Parambassis ranga. Next base: position 12,732,621 of record NC_041027.1, read on the forward strand.
GTCCTCTCAGTCTTCATCTCTGCAGTTATTATAGGCTTATTCTACTTCTCTCACTCCTGTAATATCTGCAGTGGGGGGAGGTTCGGACCGAATTGCTAACAGTCATTGTGGATTAGTTTTGCCCGGTACGCTTCATGATTCTCATCCTAGCTTTGCCTGACTAGCAACAAGCTATCCATGAAGCTCTTTTTTTAATGATGGAAGATAAGAGTGTAAGGTAGGTGTGAAAAATGGAGTGAATGTAAGGATCTAGCCAAAGATAGACACCATGTTTTTAAAAAGTTATTGAATTTTAACAAGGATCAGGGTGCTAGCTTAATGCTAATATTAAAGAAATAGGAAGCCTGTAGCTAACTACCTAACTTAGCTACAGCTAATGGCAGATATGAGCTTCTTCAGAGTTGGTTTAAAAGTTGCGTGTGTGTCTGAAAATAAAGGGCATTTGGTATTTGGTTTTGGCATTAGTGGGGACCAAGACTCCGACATTTATTATTATGATATACTAAATTCATTAGCGAACTTGACTTTAAAGGTAGGGTAGGAGATTTTGAAAACTCAATGAGAGTCAGCCAGATTTCGAAAGTAAACACACGCCCCTTTCTCTCGGAGCTCACCCCGAAGCCACGCCTCCCAATCACATGGACACGCATTACCTGAAGACGAGCTGCGGTCTGTGACTTCGGCCATCATGCACGTACCTCTCTGATGCGCGCAGAGCAGGAAGAGAGTGACAACCAACCAATACTCCGCGCAGGGTCCACCCGGAGGATTGGCTGATGTTTTTAGTGTTTTATAGCTTCCACAGATGATTCATATTCTTCGTTTTAATGCAAAACTGCCGAACTAATTGGTTGCTATCAGATTGTAAAGTGACTTTAAGTGACTTACAGGTTTATTCACAAAATAACTCCTTATATAGACCTTCTTTATGGCTGTTATCTCTTCGATATGCACCAAGCCACACATGTGACAGCAGGGAAAGGCACAGCCACATGTGTTACGGTCGGACCAGAGCCCTTGATATAACCCAATCAGAATCAGAATATCAAGGGCTTTGGGGCAGGAGGATAACTATTGGTAGGACTCCACAAAAGAATGGAATTTAACCCTTCCTGCACCCAATAAGAATTTGTTTTTTTTGTTTTTTTTTGGAGGGGATCAATTTATTGGTGGGGACAATTTAGTAATTGCTGGACATTGGTTGGGGACGTGTCCCCTCCGTCCATGCTAAAACTACGCCCTTGTGTGAAAATGTTGTAAACTCCATTGACTTCAGGATGAAGAACCTGGAGATGCTAGCAATAATAATAATAATAATAATAAATAAATAAAAGAAGGTCAATTTTGTGCTTAGTTATAAAAATTGTAATGAAACATGCTGGATTAGATACTTGTAAGGTTCTTATGGGAACATCAAAGGGGCCAATCCAAGACTGTAACACATGTTAATGTATCAGAGTAGAAACAGTTTGGCTTGATCTGATTGGACAGTTTTCTTCTTATGGTTTGTTTATTTTCCTTTTAATGTTTTTATGTATTACTTTTTACACAGTTTATCTTTGTTCCAGAGAAAGTGATAAAATGAGGAAATTTAAAAAAAAAAAAGGTTTTAAAAAAAACTGATTTAAGTGTTATAAGCCTTTAGAAACCCACAGCAGTTAAGCACTGCTAATTACATTTCTCCCACTGTGAGTCTGGCAGGTCTAAATGTAAAAAAAAAAACAACAAACGCTGACGCACAAACTCCGGCCGTCACTCGGTGACCTCTCGTTAGTATGCGCTCCTATCTGTGCGCTGCAGCTGCTCGCCCCTTTGAACACCCGCTCTGTCCTTTTTGTGTTGCAGTGCCGTCGTTCTGGGGGCTGGTGAACTCGGCCTGGAACCTGTGCTCGGTGGGGAAGAGGCAGTCGCCAGTCAACATCGAGACCAGCCACATGATCTTTGACCCCTTCCTCACACCCATAAAGCTGAACACAGGCGGACGCAAGGTAAAGACACACACATGCACACTGTCTGTTTGATGGATGCCTGGGCTTTGTGGTGTGTGCTCTGCTCTGCTCTGCTGCTGTTGTGATGCGTTTTTGTTTCAGAGCTACTATAAGGTGTGTATCCCTAATCGATGCCTCTCACTGCTGTTTGTGTTGGTAGACAATGTGAGCTATTTATCTGAAGAAACGCTCACCAGGAGATAAAATACAGCACCGTTCACCTATTCAAGGATGCACAGTGCCTGTGTTGAGGCACAAAAAGCTTTAAACTTTATCTTAAGGGCTTTACAGATGAAATCCTGCGGATTAGGGGCACATATTGTTTATTAGTTTCCTTTGTACAGTGGTGCACCAAGGACAGAAATCTGTTCCATCGTGTGCCATATGACAGCGGCTAATTAGGAAGCCTTCACAGATGGGCTGCTTTCAAAAGTGCACACTTGCATGGTGAGATTAATGTTATGATTAGTTTATGTTTATATTCCAGCAGTGAATCCAGGGTTAGCCTTGAGTAAGAATGGAGCAAGCAGGGAAAATTGTAGAGTATGGTAAAGATGTTTTCATTTAACAAGCCTCAGAATAAGCCCACAGAGTGTCTTTGGAGCCCTGTTTGATCAGGTTTTTGGTCCTAGAATTGAGAAGTCCGCTCAGAGAATCCAGGAGAATCGGTATGGAAACCTGTGATTACAATCATCGCTCACACAGCCCCTCGCCGCCATAGCTTGAACTAGAAATGAAAATGAAATTTAACAGTTCCTCCTTTTTGTGAGCCCCCCCTTGCTGCTCCCTGAAGGACTCCGCTTTAAGAGCAGACACCCTGCAGAGTGTCCGCAGTAAGGACATCGCTCACAGTGGCACTGTTTTACTGCAAATCCATGGTAAATCCATGTGAATGAGAGAGGTAGAGGCAGCTGGGGTGTTTAAGCTTACATCTCACTGTCATTGGGAGGAGATGAACCACCCTAATTAGGGCTGCAACCATTAGTCGAGTACTAATATTCGAGGGCAAAATGCATCGACAACAAATTTAGTAGTCGACGACTTGTTAGTGACGTCATCGCATGGTATGCTAGTCGCCGTTTTGGATGCAAGAGGCTCAGGGTTTGAAACCCGGATGAGCCATTTGTAGGTGGGTGTGGAGTAAGTTTTTAGATTTGGCAGTAATGTGTTTCGGGTAGATGTGGGAATAGGTGAGCGGACACACACACACATTTTTAAAGAACGAGGGTTTTGGCTCTAGGCATGGAGGTGGTTGCGGATGAAGCAATGACAGATTAGCTGTCCAAAGTAGTCATCCACTATTGAACTATTGCCATTAGTTGCAGCCGCACTTATGCGAAAATTACGACATTTACGCGTGATCCGATTACTCGAATAATCACAAAAATAATCGGCGATTTTTAAAACAGTCGTTTGTGGAAGCCCTAACCCTGATACACAGCCTCAGTGGTTGTTGCAAAGATGTGAATGTTTGCAGGGATGTTGCCGCCCTTTGTAAAGAGAGCATACAGATATACTGTGATGCAGATTAGCTGGATCGAGCAGCTGCCTTTAATTTCATGTTTCTGATTGAGTTTTGGATTGTTTGTTTATAGTTCTTCACTTAAAGTAGGAAAAAGCTTGAGTAGAAAAGGCTTGCATTGCCCATTGTGTACACCAAGATGGATTTATTTATTCACCCACTATAAAGTGGCTGCATGTGTCCACTGTGCTCAGTGTGTATTTTTTATTTTTTTTTGGTTGTAATTTCATTTCCTTGAGTCTGCACTTGCGTCGGGCTGTAGCTGTTAGGACAGAGGACAGCACAGAAATAGCATTAATTAATGTTTCCAATCACTGAAAATGAACTGACGGCGACCCTTTGGAGGTCGCCTGACAATAAAACATAACTGCAGGTCGTAATAAGCTGCATGCGCCAAACGATCTGTTGGGTCATTCTTTATGGAGAAGAGACAGTGTCAGAAAAAACGAAACAAAAAAAACAAAAGGACCACACATTTTAATTATTACAGATTATTTATTGCTTTTCTCCGGCACCATGCACCAACAGCTCACACTTACCCCCACACAAAACCACAACTTTGTCTTTTATCTCGGAGAAAAGTTTCCAGAGTCCAAAAGCCATTTTGGACTCTTTTTTCTTTTCCTTTATCTCGTCCTCCCTCTCTCCCTCCCTCCCTCTCTCCCTCTCTCTCTGCAGTGGCCTAAATGTAATCTGTTGTGTCTCCATCTCTCTGAGCACCTGAGCTGTCAGCCGCTGAACACGAGGCTGGCTTCACCTTGTCAGTGCTGATTCATCCCCGCTCTGTCTCTGGCTGTTTGGCAGCCAGTCAGCCTTGGCCAAACACGTTACGGAAACTGGCACAATGCTCTTCTGCTCGGGCTCGCCGTGGCTCAGCTCGCCACCTTGACATGGAGAGAGCTTAAGCCCGCTCCCCTGGCCAGGAGGAATGCAAAGAGAAAGATTAACTCTGCCACAATACACAACACACATGCATGAAAACTGCACAGGGAAGATGAACTCCTCCTTTAATAGATTTCTGTGCTGCCCTGTATTATGGCTAATGAACATTTAAAGGAAATTTAATTGACCTCCGAAGAGAAATTTTAATTAACGACAGGGAGACATGCAAGGCTATGTGCAATGGATTGAAGAAATCACAGTTATTAAAAAGGCACTATTAATTGAATATTTATTCCGCCGTAGATGAGCTGCAATTACTTGGAGAGAGTTTAATGAATTTAATCACGTTGGAGCCTGGGAGGTGGGAAAAAAAGGGTTTTGGTGTCCTCGCCCTCTAAATGCAGTGTTTTCTACCAGTGCTTATGAAACAGGATTAGGATTATGTCCCCTTTTTTTTTTTGCTTCTGTAGCCAAAGGCATGATGATTCAGGGTGCCTCCTCTTCTGATTCTGATTGTGATGATCTCTGGGAATTTTAAGAAACAAAATTTCACACATTCTTACCAAGATAACAGTTTGGAAAGGACGGCTCCCTTTTAAAATTCGTTTTATTGCCGTTGCTAGGCAATCAAACTCTTCTTCTTCTTCTTCTTCCGTACGTTTTTTGGTGCAGCGTATCTTCAGCATACATTGACCGATTTCAGCCATTCAACTATCAAAATGTTCATCTCACAGAGGACATTCCAGGTCAACTTCAAAAAAACTTTTCAAAAATTATAGTTTTAGTATAATATATAATTTAATATATAATTTTAGTATTTCGGTGTCATTTTTAACATGGGAGTCTATGAGAGAGCCCTTCAACGAGGGTCATCTGCCAAATGTATCTCCTCCTACAAATTTCAAGCTACAGACTTTTAAGACCATTTTAGTCTTAAAACGCTCATTAGATGCTGCTCTATCAAACTTGTATTCAGAATTTTCTAATTTCGAATCGTTTCCGCACACCAGGCTCTCGCATTTGCCGTAGCACAACAACCTAACAGGTGGTGTGGAACCTCCTCATTTGTGCTCACGCCACGTTAAAGAACACCATTAACGAAAAATAGTTTCTTTCTTGCTTTTCTTTTCAAAATAAAATAAACTGACAAAAAAACCTTATCTTACAATAGCGACACAGAAAAGGGCACTGCAAGAAAATACAAAATAGCCTAACTATGCATTGCTAAGGGTGAAATAAACTAGCTTAGTGTAACATGATGTTAGCTAATCTAGCATAACATAGCAAAACTGTGATAAATAGTCTAATCTAGGTTTAGCTACTATGCTACATAGTGTGTAACATAACATAGCTTAGTCTATCAGGTGTAGTTAAGTGTAACCTTACACCTTACAACATAGCTAACTGCTATGTACCATGGCTTATTGTAATCTAATGTAAAGTAATTCCAGGTAATAAACATGTTATTCTAGCTTTGACAGTGTCAATCATAAATCATAATGAAATGAAAACAGACGGATGCCCCCGTTAAACACTAGCATTCTGCTACAGGATGCTGATGGAGGTCCTGTGTCATCAAATTATTTTATTAAACTCCATTAAATGTTAATTACATATATTATCCTGCATGACGTGAGTCTGTGTGACGGCAGGTTGGTGGAGGTAATTCTACTTTTCCTGCTGAACACTCAGGGAATCTATTAACGCTGTAAAATCGGTGGCGTCTCTCACATTTGGGGATGCAGGCTTCTCGCTTCTGCTGGTGCTTTGATGTCAGGTGTGTGTGTGAGAGAGAGAGAGAGAGAGAGCAGGAAAACAGTGTGAACAGTGTGATCTGTGCCAGGTGGAGGATTCCATAAAAACTAGAATAATATTCAGTAATGACATCTTGTTAAGTGGAGCTCCTGAGTTCAGTGAAAGTCAAGCTTTAAAGCTTTTAATCACATTTCTTATGATCAACAAGCTCCAAATGCTTTTGTGACAGTCTGTGACCCCTGTGAACACCAGGAGGTGACTTCCTGCTTCAGTTTCTGTCTTGTTTCTTCTTCTCCTAATCAAGAAGAAAACATTTTCTGTAATCCTGCTCATGCAGATGAGGAAACCTGACAAGCCGGCAGGCTGGCTGGCTGGCGTGGATGTTGGTGTGGATGCTACTGGCAGCCCTGAATCTGCCTAATTACAGGGAGTGTTAGGTAGAACAACAAACAGCAGGCTCTTGGATAGCAGCTGTACTTTCACTCTGCAGGGAATAACCACATCTCCAGTTTGCCCAGCTGGCCAGGCAACCAATCAGTTATCAGCCAGAAAACCAGCCAGTCAACCAGTCATCACATCATGTGTGCTAAAGCTCTTTCTGCACACGGCTTTAATATCCTGTATTTGATGTCGGTGCAGCGTCTGTACCTGTGTGTGCAGCTGTGTGCAGGCCCAGTGCTGGTTCTGCTGCTGAGGCTGGGACATATCCAGGCTGGACAACTGCAGATATTTACAGGTCAGTGAGGGGTTCACATGAACATCTGGACCCACAGATATGATTTAGTGTAACGTAGCATAGCTGAGAGTAACATACAGTAGTGAAAATGTAACGTCATGTGGTTAAATGTGTGGGTCTCCTCTAGGGATGGCCCGATCAGGTTTTTTTGCCCTCGAGTCCAAGTCATTTGATTTTGAGTATCTGCCGATACCGAGTCCCGATCCGATACTTTCAGGATTCTCTATAAAGACTCATTGCAGCAAAACCTGTGTGTGTGTGTATAGAAGGCATTAACCTTGACAGCCCTGATAAATATATATCCGAGTCCTGATCGGGAGGTAATGTCCGATTCCGATCGAGTCTGAAATCACGTAATCGGGCCCGATTTCCGATCACGTGATCGGATCAGGACATCCCTAGTCTCCTCTCTGCTCTGACTGAGAGAAAGTCGCCAGGTTACCAATGTTCGTCTCCGTGCCTCCATGTCCCGAACCAAACAAATCACACCCCGAACCGACACACGTTCACTGAACAGTTTGGATGTTTTTTCCAGAACCATCCTATGTCTACAAATAGCACACAGTAACACAGTAGAAGTAACACAAACACTGAATGATGGCTCATTTTTTGCTCCAGCTCAAACACGACTCTTGGTTCTGGTGGGACAGGGTCACATTCGCAGTCTTGTCATGCGCTGCGTTTGCTGCTGTACACATTAGAGTCAATGGCCTGACAAGTATGTGTCTGCAGACACATGCTGATGTCAGCTACAAAAGCTGTAGAATGCATTACAATAATGTAAATATTCAATTATGCAAATTGTGACTCCGATTAATCAGACACAAGTTTGGGTTGGCTGCGACATTACAAAGAGGGAGCGCATGAACACAGCAGCAGCATCGTCTGGCTGCTCTCTCTCTCTCTCTCTCCCCTTTTAATTGCCTCCATGCTGAAGGATCTTCTCAGGTCTTCAGCTCCACAGATAGCCGGACATGTTGAAGTGATGTCAGAGCCAGCATCCATGGTATATCCATCTGTGGGCCTGAATCTCAATTACAAAAGGAAGAGCAGGAGGGGGAGGGCAGCAGTGCAGCTGGAGGAACTTGGACTTAAGTTCAAAGTTTAACAGTAAAATGAAACTTTTTGATTGTGTGTCTGCACCACCTATCTGCTTACTGCATCCTCTCAGACAAACTTCAATCAGCTACATGTTCCCGCTCGGCATGGGGTCCTTTCTTCCTCCCGGGGTTTGCTTTCGGCCTCAACACGCCACCGTCGTGCCTCTGCTTACGCTCAGCCTGGTTAGAGGTATTAGATTAGAAGGCGGTGTGTGCTTGCTGATAGCGTGTTGGAGGGTGTTTGGGTGGAGGAGAGAGACCAGTGAGTGCACAGCAGCAGCATATGGCAGAATGATTCACAGGGAAGTGGGTCAGAGTTGGTCCTGCAGTCCCACAGCGCAGGCATGCACTGTGATGCTGCACAGCATTAAAGCTAACACTCCCTCCGTTTTTTAGGTGTTCAAATACCACTAATAGCGGTGTACAAAGAAAAGAAAGGAGCAGAAAATTAGCCAGCTAAAGATTTCGCTTTCCAGAATGCAGACATGAAAACAGAGTCCTGCATCGGTCTGTGTCCCCTGACTTGTTTGAAGACTTGTCCCTCTCGTTCTCATTGATGGCTCAGAGAGCTGCTAATGACGTCTCAAGGGAGGATGCTCTGTAGTCTCAGTGTCTCATGTATGAAGATTAGGGCTCAGCTGATGGAAGGGTTTTCAGGGCCAGGCTGGGACCGATGGCCATTAAAACAGCACGGGCAGTAGAGTTTTTACTTCTTAGCCCGACTTTGCAAATATAACCCTAGCTAGCTAGCTCTCCCATCCATCCTGGTCTTTTATAGTTTCCATCAGATGCTACAGTTGCTCAAGTGCAACTATCTCGCATGTTTGACTGAGGACAGACTGGACATCACAGTGTCTCACATTTGAGGAATATATTTGTTTCAGTGGTTACTGGTTAGCATGATAATATCCTGTCCAAGACCACTGTAACTGGGTCACTGGCTGCCTGTGAGAGATCTGTTGTGTCTAATCTCACCAAACCAGGCTGTTGTAATTGATGAAGTCATGCAGGTGTCCACTGGGACTTTGAGAGTCTTTGTTGCTGATGAAGACGAATGATTTAACCTAATAAGGTTACCAGACACTTCTCAGAATATAGATGTGCGAGTCGGTAATTAGAGTGCAGTTCCTGGCAGACTTGTCATACCAACACACGCATGGACACGCACAGTGGGTACAGTGTAAATGTTATTTTGGAGAGAGGACGGCTGGCTGGCAGCTGGGACAGAACAGACGGCTTCCTGACAGACTGACGGAGAGAACATGAAAGAAGAAACGTAGGCAGATATTCTTCCATTAGGGATATCAATCTAGCTCTGCAGGCTGATGGAGGCAGCTGAATAAAAGCAGTGTGGGACACTTTAAAATTCAAAATATATTGAAGGTACGAATATTTTATGACAAATACAAGTGACAGAAATATTATATTTAGTCATTTTTTTTATTTAGGAAAAGTGGCAAAAGTAGATGAAACTTTGCTTTTAGTGTCATGTGTTTCTGGTAATGGCTGATCTGCCATTCACAGGCTTCAAATCTTGAGATTTTGTTGGGTTTCCTCACATCATCTGCAGTGTTTCAGTTGGATTTAAGATCAGGATTGTGACCAGGCTGTTCCAAAATATTAACATAACCTTAGGATTTCTTGTGCAGAACAACATAAATGCAGCAAAAGGCACAAAAACCATGATGCTACCAACACCATGCTTCACACATAGGATCATATTCTTAGGCCAGGATGCAGTGATTCTTCATCCATCCAACCATCTCCTTCCACTTATCTGTAGTTGGGTCACGAGGGTTGCACCCTGAGCAGGGAAGCCCAGACCTCCCCAACCTGGGCCACCTCCCCACAGCTCATAATCAAAATTGAGATGGACTGGTAAATGAAGAGTCCTTCTGGCCCACATCTCTGCAAATGATCTTCCACTTCATTCTTCCCCCACTAGTGAAGAACACCCAAGATTCTTAAAATCCTTCACACTTGAGGCAGTAACTGTTTCACACTATTCCAGCTGAGGACCATGGCCTTTAGTTTTTAGAGGTGATGATTCTTGTCTCTGCTGCAAAAGTGTCCCGAACCGGACCCTCTCTGGCCCTGGGGCTGCATCCAGAAATTCTGTCTCTATAAATTATAAACAGAATCAGTGAGAAAGGGAAGCCCAATCTCCACCCTTCTCCACTGGAACTGTCTGCTGGCAATGCAAACCAAGCACCTGCTCCACTTGCAGAGGGACTCAGAATGGCCTGTGGCAATGAACCCGGCACCCCATACTCCCACAGCACCACTCACAGGATTTCCCAAAGCACACATTCTTTCTTCTCCTCTCTCCAAACATAATGCTTCACATTCAAACCACACAGATCCAATATGAATACACAGATATGTGTATGTTCTCATCGCCCTGCAAACTCCCAGTGTGTTTGTTTAAAAATGAGAGTTTGTGGGAGATGTAGTGTTTGAATCATGACCTAAATAGTGAAAATAAAAATCAGGAGCCCTTCTTCTGTTGCTTTAGTTTGCATTTCTTTTCATGTTGTCTCTTGTGAGCCTCTCAGTTATATGGAAATAAATGAACTGGAGTGTCCCTTTGAATCAACTAATACTTCCCTGAATGTTCTACGGTGAATGATACCACAAGGGCAAAAAATATTCCAATATATATTTTTCAAATTAAACTCCACACGCTCTTTATTTGTGAATTTTTTTTTTATGACCTCAATCTACCTGAGCTGTGTCCACTCATACGGTGACACCTTCACATGCGGCTCGATGGCTGTCATTTGAATCTACATGTTTTTCGCTACTTATCTCTCATCCATCACCGCTGCTGACGCCGAGCCCGAGGGGCCCCCACTCATATATCCGTCAGCGGGGAGCAAGATGGATGGAGAGTCCACCTGCTCCATCACTCTCCTCTCCACCACTCACACACATTCACTCCTGCTCTGTTTCGCCTATAATCCCATATTCTCATCAGTCATTTCGCTCGGGTCTCTGGAGCCCTCTGCGATGGTGGAGTAATGATAATCCTGTTTATATGGGCCTGGTTCTTCAGTATGGAGAGGCACATAATAAGGAGTCATTTTTCCCCAAAGACACCTGTTTTTGTTTGAATCCTGCTCTTGGTATTTGTTAGATGGTGGGAATTACACAACAGATATATTTCCCAGCAGCCCCTATATGCTCTGCTGTCACCAGGTGAAATGCTGCAAAGACAGAAACAAAGGCTCATCTGCCTTTCGGTACCTTTTTTATCTTCCCCAAAGCAACAAGTCTATCTTCTGATATCCACACACTTAACACACCGAATTAATTCATTTGCTGTTTGCCAAAAACATTTTGACATTTTACTAATGCCAGCCTCCGAGATGGAACATATGTACGAGGAATCAGCAGCTGTGTCATCACAAGTGGAAATTACTTTTTGTCTGCTTGTTTTTGTCGGAAGTTAAAAGATGTCAATAACGCTAATAATTCCACCTCAGAGATCTGTGCAATCCTGCTGCTGTCATGTAACATCAGATACAGATACAGCGCTCCCAGCCAATCTGTTGCAACAGTGCCTGAGCCAATTTTTAAATTGATCAGCTCAATAAAACCTCATTTGTTTTTGTTTGTATTGTGATACCTTAAGCTTAAATCTGTCGTTATATAAACACACACCGGCAGGGCTGGCAGTACAAAGACATAAGAAACCACAGCTGCTTTAAATGAATGATATTTACAGTGACAATGAACACCTTTAAAAAGCTTTTTGTTTAGCTATGTTCCATGCATAATAACGATTACTCACTTAAACAATTACACTGCTGAAGCACCAAATAATCTATTATAGAAAAATCTGTATAAAAATGTGCTTATTTAATTTTAGCTTAGCCTTAAATTTCACTCTGCTTCAAAGTCTAAAGTCCTCACAGGGTTCTTGCAGGGTCTTAAAAAGTCTAAAAATGTCTAAAATTTTAAAAAATTTAAGTCCTTAAAAGTCCTTATCTTAAATTAAATCTTAATTCTGATTCTGCATCGTCTCTCTTTCTGAGGGGCTTGGATCGCTTACGTTGTTGGAACGTGGCACTTGCTGCTTACCTGCTGGTCAGTTTTCCGCCATGTTTGAGATGCCTGCGTGTTCAGTCACTTCACTTCTTCTCGTAGAAAACACGGGGAAGTGTGTTTTCAACACGGCTTGGCTTGATAACGGCCATTTTCGCAGCTGGTTTCAAGCGGTTCCTTGCAACCAGCAAGCTCGCTGTAAACTTTGCAAGAGGACCATCCACCTTGGGAACCTTCAGTGGGCTCAAGCTATCACCCAGTTTTGTATATCACCCCCACCGCCCCTACCTTTGTCAGCGCCTGGTCCCTCCGCACTCCAGCGCAGTGTCACCACCACTTCGACTAATGACCTTTGAGATACATTTGGTTCCAATGAGACATCAAAATCGGAGGTGCTTTGGATTCTTCATTCAATTACAAGCACCTGTCATACAACAGTTTACTGTTATTTGCAGCATCTTGTTTCGGGTAATGCGTCATGTTGGTCTAACAATTCATTCACAGTGGTCTTGAAAGGTCTTAAAAAGGTCTTAAAGTGAACTTACTGAAACCAGAGTTTTCATACGTTAACAAACAAGGTCATCTCCTTCCTACCCAGAATCCTCAGCAGCCCCCGTCCCGTCCTGCAGGGTTGCATTTAGCGCCACTGTGACATAATGATACATTTGGCATCACTATCAGAGCTGTAGGGATGCACTTAAGGGACTGACATACTGCCGGAAGGGTATTAAATATGAACGCTGCTGTATTGCTAAAAATAATGACATTCCCATTTACAATAATAAAATATCGACACAGGCTGTGGCCTGAGGACACACACACACACACACAGCTATTACAGGCATTACCAGCACTGTACATACTGTAATTGCTGTACTGGGGTCCCTTTTGGAGGATTCAGGAAACACTTTGCCTCACAGAGACTTCATAGCGATGTAACATGAGGCGGACGCATGCGCACCTAAAGTCCGCCAAACATCTACTTGGTTAGGTTTGATTTAAAATCAGTCATAAAGTTTTGGCTGCAATATTTTCTCATCTTTTCATTTTCAGTTACCATGGTGACAGGTCTTTCCCTGACATGCATTACCACATGTGCACACTGCTCGATTCATTAGCCTGAAAAAATATCGACCTCCTGGTGAGCGTGTGCGTTTTGCAGGAGTGGTAAAGATAAATGAACGCTGTTTTCTTTTTTTACAGTCCCCCCTCTCTCTTTCATCTCTTCATTTTTCAGAATAACTACTCCATTTTAACAGGCTTCCTGTGTTTCTTTGGCTTTGTCTTATTAGATGAGTGCTTCCCCCCCACCCTCCTCCCTCCGATCTTATCAGTCCAATAGTTTCCCATTTTAGAAGGTTAACGCAGCAGACTGAAACACATTGCGGCAGCCCTCCAAATCCAATTGCGTGTGTCCATCTTGTCTTTTTTTTTTTTCCACACAAGCATTGAAGGATAATGCCTGATGCTTTTATCTCTGCCAGTGTTTTACCATAACTGAAATGCTACGTGTCACGCCTGTTTAAATGCACATCTATACTCAGGTGTTATTCTTTTCATCCAATCCACCTGACTCTGCCTGCACCCTGGAGGGAAACAAAATATGTAGAAATTGGCGACCTGCTTTTGCAGTTGTGGGTTTTGACATTTTGTTCTGGCCCTAACAAGCTCCTTTTGCTTTCAGAATTATATTATTATGTGTGTTGGCTTTAATGTTTATTCAAAGAGACGTGGCAGACAATAAACTCCAGCAGTGGCTTTTTTTTTTTTTTTTTTTTTTTGGGTCGACTGTTATGCTAAATGGTGCTATTTTTTTGTCGCTGTGTGGCCTTTTCAGGGGAAGAGAGCAATACTCAGCTTGATTAAGATGTAGATAACTGCCGCACTAATCAGCACTCCTTCTCTCCCTCCCTCTGCCTCTCCCTCCACGTCCTATTCTCTTGCTCCATCTTTGTTCCTACTAATGATACCCAACCTGAACTTTCTCCTCTTCCCTCCCCTTTCATTTGAGCTCCGGCCATTATGGCAGACAGTGAGTTAATGAACAGCAAATGGGAGAGGAGAATGGTATTAATCATCTCTGGGCCCGATGTGGGTCTATTATCATTCAGCTTCTTTCATCTAGGACTAACCTCTCTGCCTTCACCTCCTCATTTTCTGATGCCTGTGAGTGCTTTAAGGTTGCTCCTGGTCAGAGAATATTAGTAGGACATTAAGAGGGATTCAGAAAAGGAGAGTCTGGGACTCTGATGTGACGTCTTGGGAAGTATGTCAAGGAATTTTATAGTTTCTTTTATGTATTTTTTTGTATCATGCTTCTAAATGACATGCTCCTTCTGGCTTATCGGCTGTCTCCTCTTCACATGAAGGTTTTCAGTCACTTATTTGCATTTTGGAATGAAGATTAAAGTATTTTATTGCACATAAAATAATCACTATATAATATAAAAACAGGTGGGACGTCTTATTCCACAGGGTAGAGCCGATGTACAATCGATAACCAAGGATCTTACCCGCTCCATCTCCCATCGCCAAGGTCCTTCAGAGCTGCGTGTGCAGACGTGTGAGTGTGTGAATGTAAGAACCAACCTTATGTGTGTCTAAATGTAGCCCCGCCAGCTCTCCATCTCCAGGCCGGGGAGGTGAAGGACGGGGTCAGAGAAAGAGCGCGGGGCCTGAGGGTGAACGTGATCTCACTGTTAATGACGGGGGAAGGTAGACACATACCGGTCTGAGATCTATAGTCCGGTCCTGCTGCAGCTCCTGTCCTTGCTTGGTCCCCCCTCGAATATCAAACAACTCCATTTCTTTGGCATGATGACATCTGGACTACTGTTCCAGCTGTTTTCCTTTTTTCCTTCTATATCTGCTTTCCTTCATCAGACCCCACATGACCATGATATGCAGCATGCTCCAGTTGTTGCATCTTTATTTATATTTGTAGCACTCTCGTATTCCGTCAGGATCATGGAAAGCGTGCAAACTTGCACATTAATACTATATTTATTATTGTAGGCAACAGAATATCTGATGAAAGTCTGATGGAAGATGAATGACTTTCTTCAATGTCTGCAAAAACCTAATTGTTAATCAACAAGCTGGATTTTGCTGAGTGTTTACTAGCTAGTCGAAAAGGCTCCCTCATATTTCCCCAAGTTAAACTTAATTAAACACAGTTTAATCTGCAATTTGTTGTTAACAATTAAATGTATTTAATAAAGGGTTGTGAGGAAGAAGCTCCTCACTGTATGAACTTTGGATAAATCAAACAGAGTCTTAAATCATAATGAAGGAAATATTATGAATTGCTCCAAAAGTAATTTAGTGGCTTAAATCAATAATGAAATGTGCTGCAGCATGGATGGTTGCGTTTTTTTTTTTTGTTTGTTTTTTGACAACAGCTGTTTTATCACTGCTTTCAGAAGCATTCATGGTTTTGTATGTTTTGAAATAACACATTACCGCTGGTATGGTTTTGGCCATTGTGTTTGCTGCCCTGTGCCAGTGGAGAAGCAGGTGGGAGGCAATCCAGGCCAGAGGTAGTTTTATGCAGACACAAAGTAAAGACACTGTGCTGTGCTGTTAGTCGGAGGTTTTTTTTTTTATTATTGAAGTTTCTCGCCGCCTGCTGCACTCAGAAACAATCTGAGGTTGTCGCGCTGTCATCTCCTCCTGTGGAGACACTCGAGGAAGTGACTACCGCCGTGCAGACGTGTATCATTTGTGACAAATGAAGCACAGGAAGCTGTTCCCCCTCCTCCATCATCTCCTGCAACAAAATGGAGGTTATTTTCCAGTGTCATCCCTCCCTCTGCAACAGCAACACAAAGTGGATTACTAGTCCTCGGAGAGCTAAACAGCTACAAGAATCCCCTTTTGAATATTCTGGTGTCACTTCCTATGTGAGACAAATGTGGCTGAAAATCAGGCGAGTATGAGCGCCTCTCCTCCTGTGTGTGCAGGCGGCTTCTCTCTGCAGTGTATGAGTGTCAGCAGTTTGCAGAATATACAGTCCCCCTCTATAAAGGAAGGCTTGAAGATCACAGGGGTGTTCCCTGCTCCTTGATGTTTGCTTAGTTCTGCCTTTTTTTACCCCTGCTTTTCCACAGTAATAAAGTTAGCTGTGCCTCGCACATCTCACTGCAGTCTTCAGGAGTTAGTCTGAAATACATTCCAGGTTACTATAATTATTCTCTTTATGTGTAAAAAGAAAGAATATGTATGTAATAATAACCATGGCTGGATGGAGAAGCCATGTGTGTGTGTTTTTATGTGAGCTAACCTTAGCTACACATGCGATTTTTAATACACCCCCATCATTTGTTGTTTAGCTCCACAAAAGCTCGGCACTACACCTGAGCTAAAGGTGCTGCGACCCCATTATAAACCTGCAAGTGAAGCCACTTCAAGTTGGAGGATGAGGGTAGAAAGTGCAGGTTTCTGAGGGAGAACACATTAAGTTTATATTATTATTCTGATATTATGCGTGCATAGGGAATACAGACAGACCTCAGTGCTGGGTGTGCGGTTGTTTTTTTGTTGTTGAATGGTCCTCAGCGAGTTGGATTAAAAACCAACACCCTTTAGTCGCAGTTGGCCCTGTGCCTGGTTGCAAAGTTACAAAACATTAGTAGTATTAGTAGCTTCAAACATAACATGCAAATTAAGAGCCATTTTAAAAAGTTCTTGTTGAGATAAATCGGTATTTATTCACCAAATTAGGAAATTACACCTTGAATCGTCACCTGGTTTCTTCTCTGGGACTCAATATTAGTTCAATCATGAGAGACTCAGCGAACTGAATGAGAAAGAATTTATTAATACAATAATTGTGAATGTGCATTGGCGTCCTAGACCCCGTCGTGAGGACCACATCCGAAAGGGGGGAAAGCTCGAGCGGAGAGGCCGCTGATCAGAAGACCCCCCTGGGTCTAGACCTGGTGGTGGTGTAGAAGCAGGAGAGCAGGAGAGGGGAGACCTTGAACTGCAAGGATGGGGAGGTGCTTGGGGTGGAGGAGGGTTGCCGGATTCGATCAGGAGACAGCTGGAGAAGAGACAGAGACTTGCTACGCTATGATTGGACAGGAGAGGGACAGATCGACAGCTGATTGGTGAGGGAGGTGCCATCTATTAAACACCTGACTATGTGGGAGGTCACTAGACGGAGTGCAGTGCAGTGAAAGAGAGTGCGAGGATGGTGAAGAGGGAAGGGGATAGAGATAAGAGGTGGATGATGTGGAATAGAGTCTTCATGACTGAACTTACGCTGAGAGCTACATTTGTAAATAGTTGCCACATAAATACAATTTAATAGGATTAAAAATCAATTAGACAAATAATTTATTATAAAGAGGAAGTGCTTATTTAAAATGACAGTTATTATATTCAGATTTGGATTTTGGGACATTTTTGCAGCTGGAAATGAATAAATCAATGATCAAATTCTGGCTCTCTCACTTTCATATTGTCAATAAACTAAATGAAGTCACAGTTCAAAATCAATCAGAAATTATTCACACAAGTGCTAAATGTGTCTCACATGTTCTGCTCTTGTGGCTGAAATAAAGAGTTAATTTTCACTTACGGACACGGTTTGTTGGCATTCAGCGCAGAACAGGTTTTCCAGCCGTGGAAGTGAGATCAGCTGTGTCACGGAGGTTGTCAGGTGTAAACAACGATTTCTGCTTATGTTTCCTTGCAGCAGCAGCAGCTAATATACCACTCGGAGTGAATTTAACACTACAAATGTGTACGAAAGGAAGGAAAGGAGCGTGACGTGCAGACATCACACTGAACCCGGATTATCAGGAGTCAGGCAGGTTGATAAGAAACACTGGCTGTCTGCGTAGAGCCCCGT
This sequence comes from Parambassis ranga, assembly GCF_900634625.1. Classification (NCBI taxonomy): domain Eukaryota; kingdom Metazoa; phylum Chordata; class Actinopteri; family Ambassidae; genus Parambassis; species Parambassis ranga. The sequence goes on from NC_041027.1 coordinate 12,750,508, forward strand.
GGCTCACACTGAGGCCAGTGTCAGCTGTGAAGCATGCTCACACATCCATCCCTGCGTCAAACTGAAGGCATGAAGTGTGTGTGTGTGTGTGTGTGAGGTTTCTCTCTGAACAACACCTCACATCTACCTTCAGCCATTTCTCTTAGCATCCAGCTGTTGCATGTCACATACACACTCATCCATGCGAAAAAGCTCTCTGTCTTGGCTTGCCCTCGGTGTGTCTCAGTGATTTCTGGCCCATTTTAGGCCCTAAGATTCTCACTGACAGCAAATTAAAGCTGTAATTATACATTTATGAATAAGAAGAAGTTGTTTGTTTGTTTGTTTGTTTGTTTAAAAAAAAGAATCATTGTCTGACTAAAATAATCTTCCCAAAATATGAGTGATGTGAGCTTCTCCTTATAATATGTGAATGCTACTGGAACCTTAGACAAACGTCTAAGCGATGCTTTCTGCTGATGCCACAGGCGTCCGGCCTCCTCTGCTGCTGCTGTACATTGTACGCTGTCCTTAAAGCATCACCGTGGCTGTATGCTGAGGTATAAAGAGCCTCTGTCTCTCTCGGCTTGTTTGGGGAGACGCTCAGTATACACTCTAAGGTGAGTTGTTTACCTTCCCCTCCCTCTGCTTGCACTGTGCAGTACTAATGAGAGAGAGCGGGAGGGGGTAAAGACTCAGCGGGGAGTCAGGCTAATGCGACCTTTACCAGCATCCCACCTTCCCGCTATCACGCTCACTCTCCATATTTGGCTCTATCCATCTCTGTGTATCTCTTCCAGTGCAGGCTGTGCTCATGGGGAGGGGGTGAGTGGGGAGACGGTACACAAAAGGTCAGAAGCACCTCCATAGCCCGCTGCATAGAGGGGAGGCTCACACAGCGCTGCACATTTAGTGTGTGTTATTAGAGAGAAGCACAATCCCGCAGCATCCCATCGATCTGCGCCTGTGTGTGTGTGTGAGTATCCCCCACTTCCTGGATTCGACCCCAGCTTTTGACCTTCCACCCCCCACTGCTGACCACTCCTCATTCTCCTGTTAACCCTTAGCTGCTGACCTCAGTACTAACAAGCTGACCCGGCAGCAGTAATGACAGACCTAGTGTGTGCGCTTGTCAGCAGAGGGCAGACACCGCGGACACCACAGGCACCTCGACGCGCTTCACTTTTTAATTACTCCAGCTGCAGAGGAGTGTGCCATCAAACACCGTTCCATTTGTTTTTTTTTAGACCATCTCTCTCAGTCTAAAGCAGGAAAACCTTCTGGAGATTCTCTCAGACTCTCCATTAGTGGATCTCTCCCCTGATTTCTAAATGTTTTATCAGATGAAAAGATCCTCCGGGCAGGCTGAGGCGAGCATCGCTGTAGGTTTTACAGATCGACCCTCCTGGAGGCTCCGCAGCTCTTCTTCACTTCCACGTCTACGCTCTGTCCATCTAATACTTCACATACAGCATTATCTTCTCTGAATCTTTAATTAGCTAGGACGACGTCTGTCATCTCAACAACACTTCATATGTACCACAGGAATGGTTCATTTTAACTACAAAGATCTTGCTCATTGCCATCTGCAGCATTCTCTTCATTTGTCACACTTGGGAGTAAAACCATGTGAGTGCAGCGTGCTTTAGGAGCCACCTCAACTGCACTTGACTACAGATTAAAAGATTGATGAGTGGAGTCTGGAGAAAATGAACAAAAATGTGACTTTTCCATTTGACTCCATAAGATGCTGTTTGACTGGCGCAGGGTCTGGACAATTATAGGTTAATGTCGTAGAGGTTTGTGTGCGTAAAAATGAAGCAAAGATTGAAAACCCGCCTGAGGTCTGGAGAATAATCTGGTTAGCAATTAAGTTGGAGTTTTGGGCTTAAGTCTGTTGTCCTGCAGACAGATGAGCAGAGGCTGCACTCGTGGCTTTGGCTTTTTTAAGGTTGTGAGTAAACAAGGTCATTTTTTTTTTTTTTTTTAGCTAAAACAGGACAAAATAGCACTAATCCTCTTTCCCACAGCTTTGAACACTTTCCATAATTTCAATACTATCAAGTACTCTGTGTGCACCCAACCTTAAATCAATGCTCAGAGAATTAAAATCCTGCAAAATCTGCTTTAAAGCTCCTTTTTTTTTTAGATAACACTGAAACTATTCCTCCCTTTTCTTTCCCCCTTCTTCTTCTATCTCTTCTCTCTGCTGTCACTGTTAATTGCTTCCCCTCCAACTGCCTGCGCTTGATTTCCACCTGTCTTATTGTGTGATGCGATTAAAATGTAAAACGCTGCGGCGGATGGGGCCTGCTCGCGCGCTCGGCTCCTCCATCATTCCTTATTGCGCCGGGCCTTGGCTGTTTTCGCAGGCGGTGCTGTGGGGGGGTAGGGGAGCGCGTGGAGGAAGATTGAATGGGTCTGTGGCTTAGCGCGCTATTTCCTCTAATGCACGGTGGGCATGAAGGCTATCGGGGAGATTAATACCGGTTTGGGCTGTTTGTAACACTGGCATTTATTCTCTCCAAAGTCCCAGCCACCGGAGGGCACTTCTTCATTCCAGCCTGTGCCAGGCCTGTTTACCCATCAGCTATCTGCTGCTTGCCTCGCTGCCTCATCCCATCCTCCCCTTCCTCCTTTCTTTGTGCCTTCCTTCACTCCTTATGTCAATGTTTTCTATTCTCTAATCTGATTCCCTCCTCTTTTGCATATTTCTCTCTATTGTCTCCCCCCAACGCTGCCGGATCTATGCATGAAATACTGGAAATACATTCAAAAAATCCAATAAGGATTAAACAGTGCGAATTTGGACTTCTCTGCAGATCTCCAGATAAACATCAGTTTATGATTTAGATTTATAGGGTGTAAGTAAGGATGCACCTCATCAGAAGCCGCCTCCCTTTGCCTCACATTAGGAATGACATGTCTCCTCTGAATAGGTAAAGAGCCGAGAGGAGCCAGCTGAGTTTTAATTTACAGCCTGGTGCTAAATAAACCTGTCTATATAGGTGTCAGGGACATCACACGGCGGCATCTGAAGCTGTGGTATCAGCTCCACACACACGCAAACCTCCAAACGGGTCCGTTCATTTTCATTTCTCACCCCCGCGACCAAGACCCATGCCTTTCTGCAGCACAAGCATCCTGCAAATACCATTTGCCTTCCCTTCCCTTTCTGAAAATGAATTTAGAAAAAGTTCAAGAGTACCATACATGTATTTCTTTTCCCCCTATGGATTCAATTTACACTCATATTTCCTGGGTGTTGACACGTGAGGTAGTTTTGGAGTCAGCAGAGGCAGCATTAAATCCCCTGCTGTTTTCTCATCAATCAAGTGTTTGGGCCCTGCCAAGGAGGCACATGTTAACGGATTTCACAGTAAACCTCACTCAATATTGCCTCACGCCCAGAGGGGCTACACTCACACTCAGGTCTGCAATTTAAAAAAAAAAAGGGGACGAGTTTTATATTTTCATCCATTTTTTTTACTTGGAATGCTGTCAATAGAGTAGTAGTATATAAAACCCTGTAGTGTACTGTGGATACTGACACAGTCACCTATTTGTATTCATACACAGCTCAGGTTCTGGTGTATTCTGCTCGACATGTCAACCATTTAAATGTAAATTTTAAATTTCCATAAATGTGGCCTTTATCAGCACTTTCTCTGGGTTAAAGTGAGAGAGACAGTGTCCAGCTATTGAACATAAAACATAGATTATTTTAGTCTTTCTTCAGGACTACAATGAAAGCTTCTGCTGTAGAATTTCTTCCATACCAGGAGGTAAAGACAGGTGAAGGAAGCCATTCAGTCAATGGGAGATATTAGGCTGGTACCGTAGTCACACTACGTTGACAAGGACCCAGTTGACTGAGTCAGAGCATCTCCAAACCTACAGCGTTTATTGGGTGGGCCTGGTCTGATCTGGAACTGCTGGAAACATGATATGTGCCAGGACACGCAGTGCACAGTCTGTGTGTCTGCAGACCAATCAGGGTGACACCTGTCCACAGGTGAAGAACCAGGATGGGGAGATGTCGTGGCCTCCTTCAGCAGGATAATTCTCAGTGCCACAAAGCAACAATGGTTTGAGGAACACAGCAATGCATTCTGGGCCTCCAAAGTCCAGTCCAACATCTGTGGGATGTGCTGTACAAACAAGTCTGATCCAGCACACCGATACCACAGCATGCCTTTGGAGGTCTGGTGGAGTCCATATCTCGACGGGTCGAGGATGCTTTGGTGGCCACACATATTTGTCCCTCACGTTAACACGCACGTTGTCTTTCTGCATCCAGCTTTGAAGCAGCTTTCCTCTCAGATGTACAAGCAGCAGAGAAGTCCCCTGTTTCCAGAACAGTTAATGTCTGAACATGATGTGAGCTGAGACAGAGAGTAACAGTGAAAGGAGACGGGCTGATTAGTATTGAAAAGATCTGAATGAAAAGGAGATATTTTGCACCTCTGAGCTGAAGGTTAAGCGCAGCAGCAGCAGCAGCAGCACGCAGGATGTCTTTACATCCGTCCAATTGTGCTCTGTCTGGCTTCTTCTAACACATTCCTGCCACTTTGTGCACTTGATTCCGGTTAATTGTGCAGCGATTTACATGAAGGGAGGGTAAATGCTACAAGGTAGTCTGACTCATATGTCTCAAGTTTTGTCCTGACAGAGCCCCCTTGGTTGTAACGCCTGAGTCTCTTCTCTTCCCTCTCCCGGGTACGAGGCCACACTCTTTCTGTCTGAGCTTCCTGTTATTCACTTTGCGCTCATTACGTTGGCTCGTCGTGTTCTCGTCTTTTATGCTCTCCTCCAGTGTCACAGTGGCCAAGGTTTAACATGAACAACCATAATTAATAGAGCCATCACTGAGAAAGGATGCATTACATTACCTCACCATGAGGAGACATAATAAAGCTTATAATTGTCCAACTCTTCTGGTATTAGAGGCAATTATTTTCACACGCTTTACACCACTAATATTTTGTGACATAAATTTCTCAGCTTTCTTTACATTGTTATGAAGGTCACTGCACCGCTACCCCTGTGGAAGTCCCTTAATTTTATTTATTTCCACTATGAACAAAACTAACAAGCACTTAGGACGAGAAAAGGAGTCCTGATGAGATACATAGTGGTACAAAACAGGCCCTTAAAACTGCACTACAACTTTTTTATGTAGATGAAATGAGTTAACCTCATTTCCCCTTCACTCTTTAGAGCATTTTTGTTTTCATTTTAAGGACTAAAATCTGTTTTGTTCATTTCTTCTTTGTTGTTCATTTACAACATCAAACTTTGCAGTTCCTCTAACAACCAGTAGAGGTCGGCTGTGTTTTCTCAAAAATCATTATAAGATTGATGGCAGAACCATCTAGGTACAGTAAAATGAAGTTCAAGTGCAGGTATATCTAAATTAGAGTGTAGCAATCTTAACCCAGCTTCATTAGTTTTAACACTGAGCATTTAATTTAGAAGCTAATGGGTGTTTTTCTCAGTTTAGAACCTAAAAAAAAGCAAAGTTGTCACAATCTCACCCTGATAAGTGTAATATATCAAAAGCAGTGACCGTAGTAAACACATTGATATGCTTCTGATGATCACAGTGACATCATGAATTAGCTTTAGCCGCTAGAGGCAGGCAGCGGGGAAAGGGTAAGGGCAGGACGAGGTGGATGGGAAAACACACATCTGTGGTTAAAGTAAGCTAGTGTGACAAGTGAAATTAGGACATGAAGTTTGCACTCTGCTTCAAAGCACAAGGTGAACAAAGCCCAGGCTGGGTTGAAAGTAAGCAAAAGGTGGAGAAAGGAGAAAGTGGGAGGAGGCGGAGGGAGCTCTGGGAGACTTTGTCCTTCACCTCCTTGGCAGGGCGAGTCTCCACCGCCAGAGGCCATCGCTGCACTCCCCTTTGATCTTCCCTCTCTCTTAAAAGTTGCTGTTCAGTGACAGTGATAATGATGTTCAGTGAAAGTATGTTTTTTTTTCCTCTTTCCAAATGCTTTCTCTTTCATGTGTTCAGCCTGAGTGTAGCACAAGAGAGCAGCAAAATAAACTGGATCATCGTGTGTGAGGTTGTGTGTGTTCTCTATTGCTTATTATTATCTTCACTGTCATCTTACAATTGTTCATAAAAAAATCAGCTGAGCCACTTTTGCACGTCTCTTTGTACCAGTTGAATTTGTTTGTTGTCTGTGTGAATCGTACCTACAAGTGATGACAGCGTGCTGAAGGGTGTGTGTGTGTGCAGGCACCCCCTCTCCAGCTGCAGTGATGTGTCGAGGTAAAAATGGAAATGTTAGGCTCCCATATGAAACGGCTTGTTATTCAGAACACGGCACCTCGAGACGCACACGCTGCGTGGGAGCCACATCTTAATGGCTTTGTAGTGCATGTACAGTATGTGTACAATTATAAGCTATGAATATATAGGATCTGTAAAGGGAGAACAAATGAAAAGCCGCAGACAGAATTATACAATATGTATGCTTTAGGAGAAATAATCTGATGATTATGCTGCTGAATATCACCTGAGACGCACATAGAGACTCACTCCTAGGAATAAAAGGGACGTTCTAAATCAGTTCTGTGGCAGACAAGGTTCAACGACATCACTGTGGTTATAAGGCTAAGATATCAGCGCGCTAATGTCTGGACTGTGGAGGTGAAAATGTATCATGTGTGTTACTTCAGCCAGGAAGCTGATCCTTCTGTACAGTTCTGGGCATGTGTGCACATGATCCAGGCACGCCTGGGTTTCTTCCGTATTCAGTGTGACCTTAAGAAATTTAAGGCCCAGTTCACACTGTAGAAAGTCAATCCAGCTAGAGTAGGATTGAATCCAGATAGTCTTTAAGCTGGATACATTCAGACCTATTTTCACACACATGTGTCCGCACTCCATCCAGCTTAATCCAGCTTGTTTGTTGTCCTCCAAACCACTAGGTGGCGCCTCATAATATATAGAGTCCGTTCAGGCTCGCTCATTCTTTTGTTTTTTTTTTCGGTTTAAAAAGCAGTTTATTCCTTTGTAGCCCTGTCAAAAATAAACTTGAGGCAACGCTGTGGTAGTTTGACGGTTGTTTACATACAGCTTTTGTACCCGGACACTGTCCCCTTGACCCGGAAGTATCACGACACTAGCCGCATTTGTGTTCAGACCTGAGCCACATTTGTGCCAATCTGGCTAGATCCACCTCCTTCTCGGATAGATCTCGATCCACCTCCGAGAGGTGGATCTAGCCGGAAACTGATTTTGACAGACATTGTGTCTCTTAGACCCCGTTCACACTGGGGGAATCAATTCAGCTAGAGCGGGATTCGGGATTTTTTGTCTGAACAACGCGAATCCGGATATATATCCGGATTCCCCCAGTGTGAACGGGGTCTAAGAGACACAATGTCTGTCAAATCAGTTTTCAAGAACCACCCTTCAGACTGCTAGCTTTTTTTTTCTTCTGACCACTGCAGACAGTAACTCCACCTGCAGTCCCTGCCTGGTACTACGCAGCTCTGACTCCCCCCTGCACTTTCTTCTGCTTGAATAAGTAGCTGTGAAAGTCTGGTATCAAGCTAAGTCCACCAGATCATTGTTTTTTTCCCTCAGGGAGGTCTCTGGGAACAGGGCCTGATGGAGGGACTGTGTGAGTCTGCAACATTATTTTTGGTTGTAGCAGTCTGATGTCTGTTTTAGTACACGGGGAAGCGAGCAGCGTATTTCTCTCTGTTTTTGATGCTCCTGGAAGCAGAAGTAACCTTAGGAAGGTAAAGTGTGGGTGAGGAGGTTTGAAGGGTAGACTGCACTTTTCACATCAACCACTTCTGTGACCTTGCTGCGGTAGAAGACAAAAATAATTCAACACTCCACCGTGCATCAAGTCACACACCCTAAGACAACGCACAACCTGATACGAGTAACAGATCGAACGTAACAGATATTTTATGGACCCACTACAACCTTCTTCCCCTCCCAGACTTTCAAACAAGCCTTTGAAATGTGAGAGCGGCCTGCTGTTGGTCCTCTTCGCTGCTCTCTCTCTGTGTATCTATTGTGTTTGCTATTTATCGTTCCTGGTAAAGTGGCTTTCTCTGCCGTGGTGGTAACACAAGCTTGAGCATTTCTCCCCGTGCTGCCACCGCCGCCGCCGCTGCTGCTGCTGCTGCACGCAACCATCAGAGGATGATAGACTGCAGTAATACGAGCTTCTTGTTGCTGCTCCTTTTAAAGATTTTATCTCAGATTTGGCAAGTACGAGCTCAATAATCAAGCACTCTATGAAGGCATGTTTTTCATCCGACGCACGACTGATACCTGGTTTCAAGGCAGGTGAATTTATGGCCCTCCTGGGAACATGTTTAATAGAAATCATTGTGTTTGTTATTGGGATGGTTTTAATGTCAGGGTGGATTTTGTTTTTGATGCTTTGAAAGATGAAATGTTGGATTCAGCCTTTTCACCAGGTGAAAGGTGGAGGTGTGTGTGTGTAAGTGGGGGCAGACAGATAAATGAGCGGTCCTTCTGGAGGTGTGGATGGCTCAGGGTATGGATGACATTTTGAGCTCTGATTGCCTGGCAGGTCATCTGACACCTGGATATTCTGCAGTTCCACAGGGAATGTGACAACGATGGAGTGAAGCTCACACACACACACACACACCTGTATCTGTCTTAGTGTGTGTGTGTGCACCAGGTGACCTAGGTGCTGCATCCATGACCGATCTTGGATGTGATTGAGGGGAGATCCAGCCAGTGGGCATGTCTAGGCTGTTTTATCCCAGCTGCCTAACCTTGTGAACTTACAATCCTGAGAGAATTGATTGCAGGTGTCCAGCGCACATATTTAAGTAACACAATATTCTGCAGCACAGGGGTCAAACCTGCACTGAAAGGAGAAGAAACAGCATCTATAATGATATGATGATAGACAGGAATGAGCTACCTTTTAAGCTGAATATACACGGACAGTGCATTTGATCGAATGCTTTTACTTTGAAAGAAACTTTTTTTTTTTTTTTTTTAATAAAGAGCTTGAACAAAGCGTGAGTAAACAAATTCAGCGAGGCGTTCGTGGCGTTTTCTGAGCTGCAAATTTAATGCCAGCCAAGGCTAAAGGCTGATTTAGATTTGATGACTTTCATTGACTTTCCATCACTTTGTTTCCCTCCATCATTGCTGGTAAATTGGACCGTGTCTGGTGAAACGCTAATGGAGAGCCTGGAAAATTTGCACTTGGCTATAAAACGGTGTGTCATTCAAAACACAGCGAGAAAGCTGCAAGATGGATTTTGTTGGTTGAACTCAGTAAACTGCATACAAATCAGTCCACCTGTGGTTTTCAATCTATCTGACCTGAGACCTGTAGGGCAAGAAACTTACAGACTTTCTCCACACCTTCAATTTAATTGTAAGTTTAGTTAAAATAAAGCTAAGATAGCTAATCTGTTAGCTTAAACACATGGATGTATGAGGTTTCATTGCCCTCTGCTTAAATTAAATGTGCTTCTTGGTCCAGTTTTGGGTTTGTGTTAAGGTTCATTTGCAACCTTCACAGTGTGCTTACTACATCAAGAAGGTGTGGTTAGAAAAAAAAAAGCCAATGTGGTGTTTTTACATGTTGCAATAAAACCACTAAAGAATGAAACTTTTATTGACTTGCAGGTGTTGAGGAATGATACCTGGCTTTACTGTAGGATTTAATGCAGAGCATCCATGCATGGGAGTGGATCGGGGTGGGGGGTGGTCGTTGTTGTAAAAGCCACTGTTAATAATTTACGCTTGTTCTCACTCACAGACAGCATGGGCTGTACCTGGACCTCAGACTTCTAACAGCCCGCCATGCTTCATCTCTCTGTTCTCTCATGTTAAATCCTCCAAACAAGGCTCCTTCTGTTTCCCCCTGTTTGGATGTCCTATTCTCTTTGAATGCACATGTGCTGTTCCATCCTGGAGCTCATTAATGTCTCACATGTTTTTCTCCCAACTGGCCTTTAAATTAAAGCATATATTATGCACTCTGGCTGCCTTTATTTCTGCGCAGTATAAAATACTACAGTTACTGTTACTTTGCTCCCACCTCTTGGGTTTTATGGATCCACTGCTCCGCTTAAGCACACTGGACAATTGCTAATGAGTCTTGAAAAGATTGTGCGCTCCTTTTTTTTATTTTATCTTGCAGAAATATCAAGAAATCGATCATTTATTTAAGCTCTTCAGCAAAGTTTGAACGGGGTACCAGATGACAGGTGTTATTTTCCCGTCAGGTAAAACTGAGAAGGGTCAAATAGTTGCAGTGCTTGTCAGCTATTCTCAGTAAGCAGTGGGGATTGTCCACAGTCAGTGAGGGACATCAGGAAAGGCAAAGCCATACTGTCACATCTTTCAATGACAGAAGATATGGTGCTGTAGCTATAAAGAAGGTCCTTTACAGGGATATCAGCAAAGAACAACTCGACAAAGCACAGCATGTTTTTAGCTAACCAATGATGTCCTGATAAAAACACTCCATTGTTTCTGGCTGTTATGAATCTGGTGCCAGGTTGTGGTTGAATTGGAAAAAAAATGTATTGAATTTTTAGTTGTTATGTTAGCTACAAATGCTACTATAGCAAGCTAAAATGCAGCCATACCAATTCACCGCTACTACTGAGGAGTTTGCAGAGGTTTGAGTCACTTGAGAGTTATCCTTCATGCAGCTCCCTCACATGGCTGTTGATAGACATTTGAGTATTTTAGTCTAGGGGTCCACCCCCCCCTCCCAGATTTAATCCATAAAGTGTCTATTTTCAGAATACCAAGGTATTATCAAGCTGAAATAATGTCCCAATTACTTCATTTTAACCCTTTACTGCGCCCCGAAAAATTCAGAAAAATCGGAAAATGATGCAGAAAGTGTGAACATGTGATGTAAACAACTTACTGAGACAATTGAATAGTTATTTATTACATTTAACTATATCTTGAATCTGTTTCTGGACAAAAACAGCAAAAAATGTGTGAAGGATGCGTGAAGGAGCAACTATCTTTCTATTTTCTCAAGTGCTTCGGTTGCTTTTTTGTCCAGAAACAGATTCAAGATATAAGTGTAATAAATAACGATTCCATTTAATTCCTTGGGTCAACATTGTAGCTATGCCACTGTATCATTTTCCGATTTTTCGGGCTTGGGTCGGGCGCAGTAAAGGGTTAAAAATGAAGTGACTGGGACATTATTTTAGCTTACAACCTGGCACAGTCTAAAAATAGACACTTTGGGGATTAAAAAAAAAATCAGGTGGCATAAAAAAAGCTGGGGGGTTCACGTGGACTCCTATGTCCATCTAAACTCTTTGTATTTGGCATCATTTTAAAAAGCTTGCACATTGTTATTGAACCATTGCCGAGGAGAGTCCGTTTGTTCAGCTCCACTGCAGTGCTGGAAGGAGCCTCGTGGCATTAGATAGATAATTAGCTTTGCATACGCACTTGGACCTGGCAAAGGGATGAAGTCTTTGTGCTTCTGCCTGCGCAGCCATATGGGGTTTTGGAGCACACATATACATGCATCCCCATGTACACACAGTACCAGGCCACCCACAACAGCAGAGCCTGATTGACAGCCAAGAATCCTAAGAGAACCCAACACACGGTCAAACAAATGCACGCTGGTACAGTCAGAACTGCATGTACCGCCAGCAGCTGTGCAGCTAGAGACGGCTCCCTGTTGGCTCGTTGACTATCGGCGAACAATCAAACTGAAAACTAACAAAAAATATTGATCTTCAACAGCATTTCTCTGCTGTTTTACTTCATTCTGTGCTCCGCATTTCCCTCCTACATGATCTAATAAATCCTCATCTTTGGAGAGTTCCCCTTTTATTGCCTGCAAATCCAAAGACAGTGAAGTGATTACTGTTTCCTCACACTCTGTCGCTACAAAGCAGCTTTCAGCCTCGCAGAGCTCCTCATGCATTCAGGGCAGCACACGGCGCAGCATGATGCAATGCTGCAGAACAGAACAGACCAGGGTCAAACAGTGCTGGCAAGCCATTCTTCATTTTAACCCTTTGAACCCAAATTATTGCTGTGAAAGTTCATTAATATGCAGCCTTTTCTAATCCAACAGAGAGATATATCTCAGAAGTTCTGGCTTATATCCAGGGGGGATCTCTTGCCCAGTGTAGTGTGCTGATAAAGATCATCAGGTGTGCCCCGGGGAAATTATCCAGTTTCACTAAAATTATCATTTATTCACTGTAAATAAATTGTCTCAGTTCGTCTATGCCAGCAACCTATAGTCAAGGGCAGAACATTTGAATACCCCCTAGAGGTAAATTAGATAAATAACCTATAATAATGTGGCACAATAAACCTTGGGAAACTCTGATCTAACCTAAGCAATCAGTGATAAGAAGGTTGTAATAATAATAATAAGCAGTGTGTGTGTTAATCTGAGACCTCAGTCTTGTTCATGTAAGGCCATCGCACTCTCACACTCTGTCTGTCTTGCTGCCAGTGTTAATACACTGCCATAAATAGGAATTGCGCTGGCTCTCTAGCATCTCTCCACTTTGGGTACTTCCGGGTCACTTCACTCAGTGGACTTCCCAAGCAGCCTGCCTGTTCTCAGTGCAGGGTGGAGTCATGCACCTTGTGGCTTGGTTGGGGCTCAGTGGCAGACAGGAGAGACAGTGAGTGTGATTTAGGGAACAAGCCGGGGAGAGAGAGAGAGACGGCCTGATTGTTGCAGTCAGTTTGTGTTTGCTAACTAGCCTCTTTGCTTTGTCTGCAGTAGCATATGTCACAGACCTTGTGCACTCTGTCGAGCTGCCAACAGAGTGCATGTTTTGTGTTTTTGAGGTGGTGCAGCCGAAGAAGAAGAGCTAAGTTTTTTTTGTCCACATTGTTCCCCTCTTATCTATCAGCGGTGCCACTGTGCCCGTTCAAATCTCTAAAAGAGCAAACTTACTCCCAAAAAACTAAGACTCCGTAAAATGCAGAGAAAGTCAGAGCACTGCTGTGTCAATGTCGCCATCACTCAGCGCGCAGACCCTCATTCTGTATATTGTCTGAAGTGGCGAGTGCTGGCATGGTGTTATTGCACGCCACTGGGGCCTCTCAGCGCTGATTGATGGCTAAATGCTACTCATACATCTCAACTTCCATCGTGGACGAGACTGTTGAGGGCAGCTGACTGCCAGTGTCACCTTACAATAATGGCGGCTGCCAAAGAGAAGGCTGGGAAGTTGATGTTAGAACTGAAGGGTACCAGATTGCACTGATAGATAGACTGACTCATGGACAGATACAGAATGCCGAGTCCACGAACAGATTGTCTTCTTTCTTGGTCTTGGGGGGTTGTTGCCCCTCCACTCTGCTACATTTTTTTTCTTCCTTTTCCATTTGTACACTTAATCCCACCCAGCCTTTCCACCTAACTGACGTCTGATAATGAGGTCATTTATCACCCCTATGTAGACAAGACCTCCTCTTTTTTAATGCATGTGTTTTCACCTGCTCTAGGAAAAAAAGACATGTTTTCCACCAGAATTGCTTTTTTCAGTTCTGATAATGTTAATCCCCCAGAACAGTCATTTTAAAGCCTCTCCATCGCCTTTCTCAGAGTGCAAAAGCCATTATAAGTTGTGAGTTTCCTTGTAATGGCATTATGAGGAGTGAATTGCGTGGCCTGTGTCACAGCCTCTGCCTCCCTCAGGCCATCGCCCACACTCATGTCTTCTATAGCATATGCACTTTCTCCACACGAATGCCCACACAAGTACACACACCTTCGTCCATTCCGCTTATATTGATCATTTTAAAAAGAAAATACTCATTATAAACACACACACACAACTAAAGTCATTAACTTGAAGAGTCATTTGCTTAATGAGTCATTATATGACAGTAATTGTTCTCTGATTAGTCTAAAATAAAAACTTCCTTTCTTTTGAAAACACCAGTGTTCATCTTTAAATGTATTTTTCTTTGGTTGAATTAAAAAAAGCAACACAAGTATTTTTTGAAGTAAGACCAGAAGTAGCTCTGGATGTTTTTAACCTTTAATGCTCATATCTCTACAAACTGATAATTCAGTCCTGGCCCAATTTGTTTTCACGTCACCTGTTTTGAAATGAAAGATGACTGCACACGTATTCAAACCTTTCCCCAGGTAATTATTTAAAGATCTGTTTCTACATAAGCTGTGTTTGGCTGCTACATATTTATGTTAAAAATAATATTTTAATATTTGACCACTTCTCAGCAGGTCTGTCATGCTGATGATATGCTACATCTCGCCTCAGTTAGCTAGGCATGCTAGCATGATGACTTATGACTTATGAAATAAAAAGGTGTATTTAAGATTTTATTACATAAAAACGTATAACATAAGCGCAGCAACAGTCGCTGTGAAACGCTTCCGTTTTGTCGATGAGAGTATTTACACCAGGCGCGTAGCAGCGACTTTCAGAAGCATCCCAGAAGTGGAGCTTTGTGCTGCTCCGTGAGACATACGTGTCGGGTCCAGTTTGAAGCCGTGTCGCTCTGAGAGGTGAATTAACCCAGATTGAAATCAATCCGGATTTAACCAGATTTGTGCTGTTCAGACTAAGAAAAGTGTGAACAGGGTCATGCGCACGGATACGCTACGCTTCAGAAACACATGTCGTAGTAATAAAAACACACGGCTGGTGTGGATCCGGGGCGAGCCTCAGACAATATGACATCCGGATCCTGTAATAAGAGATCAGGAGAAATGACAACAGATAACACTTGTTGTGTGGTTTTAGCCTTGTGATTAAGCTGTGAGACTGATTGTACTTATTTGCAGCGCAATCACATATGAAGAACAGGATAATAATAATCATCATAATAATAACAGTTTCGGTGCAAGTCCTTTGTATTGTCAACGCAGTTGCTCGTTTGCTGGCACCTTTCTGTAGTGAACAGGAGGAAGGAGAGCTAACAGGCACTTGAATGCACTTGATCATGAAGTCACCCGGAGCAGGAGATGGAGGTGTTTATTTCAGTAAAACCTGGCCATGATGGAATGAGACTGGCTACTGAGAAAACAACATTCCAGCCTCCTAAAAGCCAAATGAGAGCTAAATGCTGTTCTAATGAGTCGTCTATTCAATATTAAGCATCTTTTTTTTCCTTGATAATTTGTTTTACTCCCAGTTTCCCCAGTGAAGGCAGCCATGTTGTCAGTCTGGGTCAGGTGGCAGTGTCCCAGCAGGAAGTGACGCCTCTGCCTGCCCTCTATAGTGGAGCCATGGCACAGAGGCGCCATTTTTAATAGTAAGAAAGGGTGTTTTTACCAGATCCGGCTTCAAACCAAACCAAGTCGTTCTTCTTCAGACATACGCCCCTCAATTTTCTCTGTAACTCTATACAAACACTGAAGTGCTCTCCGAATGACCGGAGATCAACAAAGAGGGCAGAGACGCAAAGAGTTTCACAACTCACTTACAGCCAAGCTGAGTGATCGCCAGCAGGGAGGAAATCAATAGCAGGAGGGGAGACACCATCAAAGCTGTCCACAGACCAACATCCCGTTACTGTCGACAGGTTTTAATCCATAAAGCCGGTGTCTCCCCCGGAACAAAGGGAGAGGCAGGAGGTCCTTCTCTTATCTCTATCAGGGCTTTGAATTACAAAAGCCTATCACTGCGGCAATAAAGGGGAACTACGTGGAAATAGACTGCGGATCAGTCTCTTGTGGGAAAAGAAGAGGTTTCATTGTTGTCTGGAGGTTTCATAATGGATGTTTGTTTTAAAGAGAATTTATGATACATATAAATACTATGGAGGTGGAGCGGTTCACAGAATCCACGGTTCGGTTTGTCTGAAGTCACAGTTTTCGGTTCGGTTGCAAACTCCTCAGTAAGAAAAGTAGCTATTGGCTCCCACTAAATGACATCATTGCATAATTTGCATAATTGAAAGAGTTCGAACTACCACAGGTGTTTTTTTGTTTTTTGTTTTTTGCCATTGACATGTAACAAGACATGTGACAAGACCAGCGGCAGCTTTGCACACGATGGGACGCAGAGTGGTGTGGGTCTCCCCTCTGCTCTGACTGCAGCTGAAACTGACCTCCTGTGAGGGCTTTGAGGCGGGGGAGGAATTCACTGTCGCACCCGCTGCTCATTGAGGACAGTAACTGCTGAACGATATGTGCTCTCACGTCAGAGACAGTCTCTGGATCTGTCGCTAGTCACTTTTGACAAATAAAAGATCTGAAAAAGTCGGCAAATTTAGCGAGAGAGTCGCCAAGTTGGCAACACTCCTCTGATGTGCGTGCCCTGAACCGAACAAAACACCCACCCCGACCCTGACACACGTGTACTGAATGCTTCAGATGTTTTTTCCTGAAGCGTCCCATGCCTGGTACAGGTGTTTACCTTCTTCCTCGTCTTTTCGTGTGAAATCATGTGTTTTATATTTTTGACACATTTTCAATAAATCCAAGCAGACAGCAGCCATGACAGATAAAGAAAACATATAGACGCTCAAACTTCATTAACAGCTTGAAAGACGTGCACTGTACAGCCCACGCTGTTTGACTGACAGCTGATCTCTGACAGTAAAAGTAAAAGCGCTGCTTCACTGCCATTGTGGTTCTGTGTCTGACTGACAGGTGTGCATTCTCCTAAAATTATCTGATAGATTGTGAAAGTGTTCAGTGAAGCAAACCTCAGATCAACGGGACGAGAAGGCAGCTGACAGGAAGTGCTCTGTTCTCAGGTTTACCCGAAGGAATCGGAAGCACAACAGCTCGCTTTTATTTTTAAGAAAACTTCATTCGACAAATAAACATACAGTATTCTGACATATTGACATTTTACATTTGGGAGCTGATAAGAAAGCATGATAAATATACATTGTAAAGTATTATGCTTATTAGATATACAGACAGAACAGACAAAAGTTTCAGTTTCACCTTAGTACACAAAGTACTCTACAGAACAGCTAGCTCGAAGAAATCCTACAGTCTGTGTGTCAGCTTCTCTTCCCCTTTAAAGTACTGGTGGACCACACTGGTCACGTATGTGCATGCATTATGAATGAATATTCAGTGGAGTCAGCAGACAGGAAAGCGCATTGATCCAGTAAAGATTCATCCTGACACTGGCAGACGCTCTCCCACCTCCCTCAGTCTGATCCCACTGACTCTTTCTGGGGGATTTAAGTCTCTTTTGATCCACTAGCCTCATTGGCTTCATCTAGCCTCCTCGATATGTGTGTGAATGTATGCATGGGCTTGTACGTGTACATCTTCAGACAGGCGTGGGACTCTGTGTGTGTGTGTGTGTCTTGGTAGACGGCAGGCTCATGTAATATTTAGCAGCCCCTGAAGCCCCTGGGTGCTACTGTGGTCTGCCCTGTGCTGGAATAGAGGTGTCTGCCCTCATCTCACCTGGTGACTGCCAAAGGAAAGAAAAACCAGAACCACTTTACGGCCCTCACTCTCCTCATCCTCCTCCAGGCTCTCTCTATCATCCTGTCCTGTCCTCTCTCCTCTCCTTTCCCTCATCCGCTCTGTCATCTCATCTATATTTGTATCCTGCTGCCCACTGGCCGTCACCCCACCACCACCCCTCCGTGTCCCCCCTTATCGTCCCCTCCTGTCTCGGTCTTTCTCCACCCTATCATTTCCAGCTGCACACCCCTTTTTTTCCCCCTTGTATCTCTTCTTTCTTCCTCCTCCTCCTCCTCGTTGCACAACCTTTCCCCGGCCTGTTTGCTCCCAGCGTGGCAGAATAAGCCCGTCTCCCTCAATTCCTTCACTTGATCCTGCAGGAAATGACAATGTTGCAGTCTGCTGCCGTGCTTTCACAGATCAAAGCGTTGAAATTGAACCTGGCTCGGCCAAAAGAAGAAAAAAAGAAAAAAATAAGTTACACATGCTCCTATCACGTTGTTCACCTTTGCATCAGTCTCCCTGCTGCCAAAAAGGCGTGTGTGGGTGTGGGTGCATCCACATCCCGAGTGTTGTCAGTCTCAACACTCCCCCTGGTGGCAGTTCAGTCATGTGCAGGAAGCAACAAGTGTTTGTAGTGTTCTCAGACTGCAAATTATTATTGCAACAAGGGATGGTGAAATTAAAACTGTGATTGAACAGGAAGCAACAGATGGATTTCAGAAACGTAGCATAATATTTGATCACATATCAGAATCAGAATTCCTTTATTTATCCCTGTGGGGAAATTCTTTTTTGTTACAGACAATAGAAATTAAAGATAAATTGAAATATGAGATAGAAATATATAATAAATATCTAAATACCTAGATAGCATTTAAATCCCTGAGGTGTATCTAAAGAAGAACATATTTACTACTGTATAAAAACCTTTACATAGTAAAGAGCAGGACATGAATGTACCAGTATGAATGTGCAGTGTCTGTTGCTGAATGAGCTCCTGCAGCTGGTCAGCACAGTGTGGAGCGGGTGAGAGGGACAGTCCAGTATAGTCTTTATTTTGGACAACGTCCTCCTCTGACACACCTCCGTCAGATAGTCCAGTTCCTCTCCTACAACATGGCCGCCTTCCTGATGATTCTGTTGAGTCTGTTTACGTCCCTCACCCTCAGACTGACAACAGCATACATGATGGCGCCGGCCACCACAGACTCATAGAACATCCTCAGCATCGTCCTGCAGATGTTGAAGGACCTCAGCTGCCTCAGAAAGTAGAGGCGACTCTGGCCCTTCCTGTAAACAGTGTCCACATTCTTACTCCAGTCCAGTTTGTGGTCCAAGTACATTCCCAGGTATTTGTACTCCTCCACCTCCATCAAACACCATTTCACAGGAAGATAGGACACTTAAATACAGAAATACTCCAGAGTGTGTGTAGCCTGCTGTGTGTTGGTCTGTGGAGAGTGTTTTTGAGGTGACGGGGAGTAGTCTGACCTGAGATGAGACAGGGAGCCGGTAAAGTGAGGACAGGATGGATGTGTTCAGATGTTTCGCTTTGTTTTGTAAGAGTCCTGGTAGCTGCACTCAAGTTAGAACTGCCGTTCGAACAAATCCCTCTTTACATCTGCATGAATAATTTAGGCACACAGTGTACGCAATCAGTTATATAATCCTACAAGATACTATGTGAAGCTGAGTGTGGTGAGTTTTAATCAGCTTCTGTGCTGTACAATTAAAAATGAGCGCTCTTAATCACATCAATTTATCATGATTAATTGCTCTTTTTTTATTTTAATATTAATTAAGGATCAAAATGTGTTTTTGAATTCACATTCTGCACAATGATTCTTCATCAGGGACGGTTTCTGTGACGCCCACATAGTCTTCATTGTCCATGTGTGTGTGACATCCAAGCTCAAGTTCATCCTTCCAGACCTTTTGTCTGACACAAAAAACACAAATGTGCAACAAAAAAAACACAATTTAATGAGAAATAACCTCTTAGCAGCTATACACTGTAAATATTCTTCTATAAAAATGGTGTCAACACACAAAAGAGGAGCCCCACAGCCAACTCGTCCACCTTTGTCTCATATGCTGTGTGTTTGTATACACTGTACACGTCAAAAGCAGATGCTTTATGAGATGTGCGTTTTTTTTTCTTGTATTTATGCACACACAGAAAGTATAGAGCTGATGATGCCACCATTTTGATGATGCCACCATTATAGTCCAATCAACCGAGCCATCTGGATGGCTGTTAAACTGCAAATTACGGCCTCCTACGGAGCAGCGTGCTGACATAGTATCTCTTCTCTTCCATATACAGTCGAGCTGGTTGTAATGTTTTCTTTTTTTTGGGACCAGGAAGAAAAAAAAAACAAATAACGTGTGATATCCAAACAGCTGCAGTTGCCAGTATAATATGGGAGCAGACAAGGATGGGCGGGATGTGTCAAGTGCAATGGGAGTTTCAAGTCAAGTGGGTGATGTTCTCACCAGCCGCCCGTGTATTTATGTGTGTGTGGAGGTGTCGTGGTTGGGTTTTGGATGAGGAGCGATGTGCGTGCGTGCGTGCGGCGGTTTTGAACATCTGGGCATCTTTTTGAAGTACCCAGGTGGATAGTACAGCGACAGCTGCAGCGCTTCCCTCCTCGCCTCTCGGAGAAACGAAGGGAGCTTGACAAGCAGAAAATCCCCCTTGATCTACGACGCCTCGCCCCCCCAAAAAAACCTGTCTTTTCTTCCCGTGGTTCTTGCGACCACTAACACCACGGGCTCCTGGTAGATTCGGGCAGATGGACCCGCTCCACATGCAGATAGGCCCCCCTCCCCCCTTCCCTGAGGAACTCTTCCCATCAACAATGGCAGAGATAGAAGGAGCAGTAACAAGCTGTTGCTTCAGAGGCAGGTCCAGCATGTCAATGAGGCGTGTGTGTGTGTGTACTGTCCAAGTGTTAGGTGCAGAGACATGGAGGAAGGAGCAAAAACCTCTGGAGAACAATCAGACAAAAAAAAAGTAGAATAAATGAGTGGACTTGCGTCACCGACTGATCCTGAAGTAAACATTTTAGCTTCCGAAATAGGGTTTCTTGGGGTTTTTCTTGATCTTTGCTCTCAATTATAATGATAAAGCTCTTTTCTCCAATGTGATGAAACTTGTGGCAGTGTTTGGTGCAGATAAAAAGACGGCTGGAAAGTTTCCTCAGCCAGTTACAAACTCAGAAGTAATTGCTTATTCATTTAACTTACTTTTCATGTAAGTTTTTCTTTGAACTTTCCCTGCAGATTACAGCAATGTAAAGTTCTTGGGTGACTTATGTGGCTGGAATTTCTCCGCTCGGCGGCTTCTACGCATTATGATTTAGATTACATTTTGTGTGCTGCAAATACCGTGCACTAATTGGAGATCCTGCAGAGTTGTAGTATTGTACTTTTTGATGTGCTTATAAAACTGACTGAAGTGAAGATTGAATTTGAACTGTTCACAACTTGGGTATCACCAAGTTCTCTGTACCCGCCCGAGCAATTTTTTAGACATTTTTCACTCTTCTCACTTTCTCTGGTCACTGTGGGCTCATTTTTCTCTGCAATATAAAGTCCCCGACCTCTATGGGAACACCGAAATGATGGAGAAAACTCAGACATGTCAAATATTGAAAAAAAAAATATATGAGCTCCACATGCTGTAGATACTGAACTATTTTTTATGGCCTTTGTAAACACGTTTTCCCCAGAACCCCCAGAATTTTTTATCACATGACTGCAGGTTATATATGAATCAATTTTGACTTTCTACTTTCAGCAAGGAGTGCAGAATTTTTTGTTTTTTACAGAATCTTATTCGTGCGCATAGTTTTTTTTTTTTTTTTTCAAATGTTTATTTGCAAAAAAAAAAAAAAAAATCAATACTGAATCACATGTTGCATTCAAGCACCGCTGGACAGTTTGTTGCTGTGATGAGCTGTCATGGGCTTTTACGATTTCAGGGTTTAGAGGGTTAACAAGAGCTGTGAAATAAATTGAATACCTCTCTGTAATGAATCAAGGCGAGTTACCTTGAGTGTGTTTGGTTTTTCGAATTTCACTCCGTGCTGGCGAGGAGCGTTATTGTCCTGAGTGTCACTTAGAGCCCAAGGTTTTCATTTCGGACTCTTGGTGCTCTTCCTGACTGAGTCTGTGTTTCGAGCCACAGTTTAATAAATAAAAAAAAAGGACTTGAGAGTTGAAGCTTGTGTAAAAACGGACATGAATGAGTGTGTTTGTGTCTCTCTGTCTCACTCTCAAAGCCGTGGTCCACCCTGAAAGTCCCACAGCGTTCCTCTTTGTCTCCTCCACAGTGTGTGCACCTCCATACCCTGATCTAATTTAACAATCAGGCAGCCTAATTAGACCCTAAGATCTGCTCCACTGGGTAAAATGGCTTCTGTCTTCTGCTTGAGTGGCGCAAATAAAACCAGTGCCCCGTCGCTCCCGATAAAGAAAAGGATGGAGAAGGAGCTGACAGAGAGCAGCGGTGTTACAAATGAAAGTCTTTACAGATTAATCAAGAAAACCTCAGATGTGTGCTTGTGGTAATTAAGGGAGAGATTAATGACAATATGGTCTTGTTGTAGCTTATGAATTAGTATAAATGGAGATGAGTACACAGCTGGATTCAGAAAACCTGCATCCTGGATATTAGTGAGTCCTCCCTTTGTCCCTCCACCATCTGCATTTAGGCAGTAGAACGTCTGCGCCCACGTCTAAAAACAGGCTCGGGTGCTGCACTCAGACATTTATGTTTTGAAAATAATAATCTGAGAGGACATTTTCTAAGTGACCTTCCAGTTACAGAAGGATCTTTCAAGCTCCATCTTGACCATACCCTCCATCCAGCCAAATCCACAAGGCATTGTTAGGGCCCTACAAATGGATAATCCTGTCTGTGTGTTGGACTGTATGGAGTCTCAGGTCAGCTGTTATCAGATGTGGAGGCGGGCTGACTGCACCTGGTGTGCGCCCTCCATCTAAAGGCTGAACAGATTAGGGCCGAGCCTTAAGACTTTGTTAAAGGTCAGGATGCAATTGAGATTATAGGACTAAGGTTATGGATTCTCACTGTGAATGTGCTGCATTTTGGTGCGTTGTTTGGTGATGGGTTTACCTTGTATCTGCAGCCCCGTGCACATCACTAGCATGCACGTGTGCGTGGAGGTTGGTGATCTGTGAAGAATGGGCGACCATAATAACAACATTTCTGCTTCAAATGCACATCTCTAGTGTAAGGACCTCTATTATGTGGGTTGTTATTGCTGTCATAAAAATGGAATTTTCAAAATAAAAGCCTGCCAGTGGCAATGAAGACTGACAAAAAAAAACTCTTTTGTGAGCAAAGCAAAAAATGAGAATCTGCGGGGTGTCTTTGCTTACGTTAAAGTCAAAAAAGATTTTAGACTCCTCAGAGGAGCACACAATGATTGCAGAAAGACACAAAGCACCACCCTGAGATACAAAGAGAAGCAAGCCGACAACAAAGAGATGAAACCAATTAAAACAAGAGGCGAAAATCAGAAACACATACGACCGTGATGAGAGGTAACAGCACTGTTTGTAGCTGTTTCATGTCTTCTGTCTGGGGTAGGGGGGCTTTTATAAGTCCGTTCCCAGGGGCCCAAATTTTGGAAGCAACACAAGAGTCACAGACATGTGGGCCCGCTCTTAATCATCGATAATCTGAATGAACGTCTTCCCACCCCGAGCGCTCTCCTCCACAGCGATTAGACAGGTGACATTTTCATCAGCCGCTCTCATAACTGTGCCTAAGTGGAATGGATTGACAATTTGAGAAATCTCACAAAATGCTTTCAGCAGGAAAGAGTTTTTTGAGCCCAAAGTTCACCTAGGAGAGCTGAGTCATTCTTCGGTTCAAGTAGACGACGGAAATTGGCTCAATTTTTCCATTTCAGGCTTGTATATTTTATCAACCTTCAGCCTGGAATCTTGCCACTGAGGCCAGTTCTTGTGTTGATGATTATTTCTTCCTGTTCGCTGCATTGATCTCTGACAAGACCAGGCCAGCTTCCTGTCACCTCTCCTTCCTCATCCTCCTATCTTTTCCCCCGTCCTTTCTCTTATTATCTCCCACAGCAGCCTGCTCCTCCATCACATCAGTTTTACTCTATCATCTCCCATGCCGTGCAGATGTTTCATCCTCCTCCTCCTCCTCTTCTACTCAACCTCCCAGTCCTCCTCTAACTCATCTCTTGGTTTTTTTAGCCCACGCTGAGGGCCTGACTGACATAAAACACAGATGTGTGAAGAGCTCTCATCGCTGAGATCCCTAACACACACACACACAAAGAGCAAAGTGAGATGAGTAGATAAGTAACAGCCTCCAGTTTTTACTTACTAGCAGAACATAAAAACAAAGTAAATACCTGTAGTACATCATTGTGCACAGTGTGGTTAGATTGCATCTCTGGGGAACAAAAACTATTTGTTTTTACACTAATTTATCAGAATATAGCTCCTGAAGATAGAGACCTCGTTTTAGATCCAGCGTACATGTATAGGTGATGATCTCCAGAGCCTTATTTTAGCCCCTTATGCTGGCTCAACATGAAGAAGGAAGCAAAATACAGTAAAGTGTCATAAGTATTGACTGTCCATCGACTAGACGGGTAAATAAAAAATCAGAAAAGGGTCTGAATGCACCTTCTTAGCTTGTTCCTTCATAAAAAAAGCCATGTTATACTTATAAATTGAGGTTACATGCCAAATTATACACCTGCTGCACTAATCTTTGGTTGTTACTTCCTGTTACTTTTGGGAATCGTGAAGTCCTAGCTAGCACTCCCCTGTTCAAGTCTTCACCATCCCAAAGAAGCCGGGCGCTGCAGACAGATGTCCCCACCCGGGACCAGGCAGCTTTGTATGTTTTGGGTCAGTCGGGGGACCGATAAATAAAACACCCAGTTTTCCAGATGATGGCTGAGAGAGAGAGAGTATAAAGACTCTCACTACACATTAGGACCGCACTACAAGATAGTTATTAGTCATTTCTGCTCACATTATTTGAGACTTATTTGTTTGAAGTGTCCCTTTATCCTTTGTGGGAATCTGATCTAGCTTGTGTGTGTGTGTCAGCATATGTCTTAACGTCTTCCTGTCAGATATTAGTTGTGAGCTACAGCGCTGCCTGAATCTTGTCTTTCCATTTTTATAAATGTTTTTTTGTTATTGTAAATCTCTTATGAAGTGAAAAGTTCACACCCATCACAGGCGGCGGACAGAGTGACATGAGACAAGCTATCTTGACATCGTCTCGCTTTGACTGTGAAAACCAATATCCTCGGTATTTGCCCAACACAGCTTCTCATTTCGGGGTCAAAATCACATTATAGAATCACGTCGTGTGACAGCAGGGCATTTTGAAGGGCCCAGGAAATGAGAGAGAGAGAGAGAGAGCGGGGGGGTGTACATCATTGGCTTTCCCACGAGTAAAGCTGTCAGGCTAACGCACAGACATGGGAGGCGGTTTTTGGTAATGTCTCTGTCTGTCAACAGAACTCCTGGGTCACTCGTGTGTTGCGGAGCGGCCGCCCGGTCGCCATGTGCCGTCACATGTACTCCGTCTCATCTGAGTCAGTCCTTCTGGCAGTTCTCTAATAGAGCGACAGGGAGCAGATCTGGTGCCAGCGCTTGCGTGGGGGACACATTTTGGATGTTGCTGTGCCCTTGAACAGATCAGATTAGTGATGTTGTCAGGGGGGGGACCTGTGCATCACCGGATTCATATGATGCTCATTTGATGATGGGATGGATACAACACTGCACATTCTCCTGTCACAATGAGTGGAGAGTCTATTTTCCTGCAGGAGGTGTGTTCTTCCTATCCAATGATAATAATGAGGAAGATGCTGTATATGGAATTTGTTGCTACATGGATTTGTAGCCACAGGACTTTTACAGCCAAATCTAAAATGGCTCTGTCTGTTCTATTTTTTGATACTTTCAAGTTAGTTTTGAGAAAAGAAAAGGAGTCTTAATCATTCTTCATATTAGCACTGATGAGGTAGACCCCCTGGAATTCTTCTAGTCACCTCCCCGAGTTCTTTTAATTAGGAAGAAGCGGACAATATCTGGTCTCAAGATTACAATTTATTAAAGTGGGAATAAATATATATATATTATATTTTTACAGCAGTTTTTAAGGTGTGTACATATTTTGTCCCGATGATCATAAGTGTGAGTTTTGTTTTAAAAAATGCAAAAAAAATAACTGCATCAAAATCAGTTACTGCCAATCATTGACATATCAAAGGCTCTTAGTATATTAATGATCAAATACTACATGGAATGTATTTTATGGAAATTATTTTGGTTCTTTGTTTTTTTTTTTTCATAAAAAAACAGAGGGGGTTTGGTAAACCAGCTGGCCTTTAAAGGGTTACAATTAGGGATGTCCCGATCCGATCACGTGATCGGAAATCGGGCCCGATTACATGATTTCTCACTCGATCGGAATCGGATGTTGCCTCCCGATCAGGACTCGGATATATATTTATTAGGACTGTCAAAGTTAACGCCTTCTGTGCAGGGTGGCTCTGTGTCCTGTAGTGTAGGGGTATGACAGTTTTGGTGTGAAAGGTCGTGGGTTTGAGGTCTCGATGAGCTGCTGCGCGTATGAAATCACCTAGCGTGGCGCTCTGGACACACACACACACGGTGTTTGCCGCATTTATAGAGAATCTTGAAAGTATCGGGTCGGCACTCGGTATCGGCAGATACTCAAAATCAAATGACTCGGACTTGAGGGCAAAAAAACCTGATCGGGACATCCCTAGTTACAATCCCAAAAATATAATGAATATTTGATATGTATAGTTCAGGCTGAAGTAGTTTTAAAAGACTCAGTCATTTATATCATATTTTTATAGCAGTTTTTAAGGTGTGTACATATTTTGTAAGTTTTTTTAAGGATCTCCTAAAGGTTACAACAATAAAGGCAAATTCTAAGTCACACACTAACAGAGATCTCTGGGTTGTCCAGAAGCAACAAAGAACAACATTCTTTTGTTACATGTGCCTTTTATCATGTCAGAGGCGGTTCCACTTCACTTCTGGTTGTTCAGACACTTCTACGTATGTGAACACACGCTACATGGTAATACAGTGCAGGATAAAATTCTTTAACCCTTCAAATCTTCCGTGTTTCCAAAGGTGCACTGCTCGGAACAGTTCAGCCTTCACGTTGGAGTGTTTGACAACATTTAAAACGGTCACATAATGTGAAAAAATGTTTCATTTCACATGTGAAAACATGATGAGCTCATAAGGCCCATGTGAGGCTGCTGATACCTGCAGGGGAGAGGGCACCTGCAGGTGATCTAACACAGACACTGCAGCACTCTCCTAAAGAATAAATCCAAGTTGACTAATGAAGTGCCAAATCAGTACAAGTGACAGAGGACCAGGGTTGTTAAAGGAAGGCTAAAGGAAGTTTGTCTCTTCAGAATTGTATTGAAAACATTTTCACATTTCTTCGTGTTTAGAGAGTCGTTCCGATGAAAACAACCTTGCGGAGCTGAGCAACAAATTGAATTCATCATGTTCATCACCTATAAGATCAAGGTCACTTCTTCCAGAGAGATGTAATCCAGAGCCAGAAAAACTGACAATCAAGCAGATAGAAGCGATACTTTAGAGGTGTCTGTCCGTGACTCCCAGGTTCAGAGCTGTTGTAAAACACAAAGGACTGCATTAGTCAGGAAGTCACATTGTATTAGCAGCA
This sequence comes from Parambassis ranga, assembly GCF_900634625.1. Lineage (NCBI taxonomy): Eukaryota > Metazoa > Chordata > Actinopteri > Ambassidae > Parambassis > Parambassis ranga. The sequence goes on from NC_041027.1 coordinate 12,777,664, forward strand.
TCAATGTGCAATTCACTAATGTACTGCAAAACATTTTATAATTGGTCTGGAAATGTCTTTTGCCCACAGTCACTCATTGGACATACCAGAGTTGATAGATTTCCAAAAACCCCTCACAGAACTATTGTGGCATCCATCGTGTTTGCAGTGCCAACCCGTTGACCCTTTGTCGGACCGCAAATCTAACGGCCGCGCCGGAGTTAACACTTATCCGCAATCATGTCTACTTATGTAAGAGACGGGCCAACAGGGAGCACGCCAGAGTGAAAGGGCGAGAAAAACTCAGAGATTATGAATGTGCCAGTGAGCGATGGGTTGTGTGTGTTTGTGTGTGTGTGTGTAATTGGATGTGGCTGTGTTTGTGTACTCTCCCAACATGTACATAAATTCATGGCCTGTGTCTGCCTCCCTCAGCCGATGAATGTCTGCGTTTTTCTGCCTCTGTCTCCTTGAGTAATAAGATAAGCAGCTTTTTATTTTTTTGCTTTTTGGAGGCAAGGCAAGGCACGGCAGAGGATGAGAGATCGCCCTCCAAATCCTCCCGTAATCCTCCACTGGCTCATTCTTTAACTCTAATTATGTATCAGACACAGAAACAGGAGACAGGCGACATCCAGGACCACAGAACGCTACGAATCCATGCTTCTCACAGATGTTTTATCTGCTGTCCTGATGAGTGTATCCTCTCCGTAGACATACTGTCTTTATGCAGGAACACATGTTTTGGGGCCATGTAGGTAAAAGTCAACATCTTGTGTTAAGACTACCATCTCTCTTTAACCTCAACCACCTAGTGGACAAAACAATCTCAGCTCAAGGTCTGTTTATTTGCTTCCAGTCTTCATCTGTTGCCATTTTTTTTTGACCTTGGAAAGTGCAATTGATCTCAGCCTGAGGCCCACTCCTCACGCCCTTCTCTTCAGCAGAGACCTGGAGGTGTTTAGAAAAAACCGATAGATGCAGTCAAACATGTGATGGCTCCAGTGAAAGTGCATTAATGCTTACCGCTGTGCAGCCATAGACAAAACAAAAACAGGGGTGACGCATGTTAGCATTAAAGCTGAATTAATACACCTCTTCACCAGCTGAGAACAAACAGATCAATGAAGAGAAGTGGTCCATGAAAACATCGCCTTCATCTCGGCGACAGTAAACATCATTATCCAGCACACCTTCCTGTGTTTATCAAGTCGTATTCTCCCGTGTCTCGCAGCTAGAATTTGCTCCGTTGCTGCCCATTGTGCATCGTTGGTAAGAGCATTTCATCTTGTTGGTAGCTGCAAAAAGGAAGAGCTGCTTTCTCCCCCCCCCCCCAACTCATCGCCTCAAAGTCTCGGAAAAATATTTGATCATCTTCTGTTCTTTGGTAGCTGTGCATGTGTGGTGTGATCTGCAGAATAAGTGACTAAATGGACTCTAGTCCTGTTCCTAAGCAGCTCTGAAACAAAATATGTTTTGCTGAAAGCACCAAATAACCAGTTTTGAGTTGTTGCTTTTCTTTGCTCTGTTAGGGTTAGGGCTGGGGTTTGGACCATTGACAGTAAAAACTATGGACAGAGCTTCCGTGACGTCACCCGTTTGTTTCTGAAGAGCCGTTCTGAGGCTCGGTGGGAGGTTCCAGGACGTTGATGACCGCCGCCATGTTGGCAGCGTCACGTCCACCAAAACTCCAAATATGGACAAAAAGGGGGAGCACGAGCGGGGTTTAGGGGGGCGGGTGATCGTGGAAGCAGGAAACTCACGTTGTGATACGTCAACTGTCTGTCACTCAAGCGGCAACGCCCATAATTATGCGTAATTTTAAGTCAGAATACAATTGAAACGAGTGAGTTGTAAAAAAATTCACCCCCCTACAATTGACACTAGAAGAGAACCTATCATCTGAGACCAAAGTGTTTTTTTGTACCAGGCTGTAAACATGTTTTTTTCTGCTGTGAAGTCGGCCATTTTAACATGGGAGTCTATGGGAAATTACCATAGGTACTCGCTTTTGGAGCCAGCCCCCAGCAGTTTTGACACTTCTGCATGGGCTTCAACTTTGAGCCCCGAAGGTTGCCGCTTGGTTTTAACCCATGATCCAGGCTTTCCCTACGGAGGTTGGGATTTGTGTCTTGTGTCTAGTCACCAAACTTGGTTAGGTGTCCACATTGTTATAAGGCAAAGCTCACTTTTCCACCAGTTTCTTGGCTATAAAGTTGGCATGTCCCACTTTCTCCGTCCTGTTGGTGTCTATTATGTTTCCTACAGAGTCTTCATTCTGATGGAAACTGGATGTTTCTGTTTTTAAGGAACTTCTTTGGAGTATGTGCGGCCTTTACAGCAGCATGATCTAAGCGACTTCTCTTCTGTTTTCAATCAGCTTCGTCCACTGCTGCAAGGTCTCTAAATGTCATGAGCACCCACTGTGAAATTGCAATTAAGAACATAATAAATAAGTGATCGAGAAACACTCTCTCACAGGCATGGCCGGACCGAGGGACATCCAGCTAATTAAGATTTTATGATCAATTAGAAGCATTCTTGGTGAAGGAGACGAATCATTTCAGCACAGAGCAACAAAGGGACGTAATTGAGTTAAGGAGTCGTTTATTTGCCCTTTACATTGCTATTGGGCATCTACTGTACACTGTGGGACTGTGTAAGCATGTGTGTTTTTTTTTTCTAAGGAGATCCTCCTCATCCTCCTCCCCATGGTGTGCACCTTCAGCTCCAGATTGGCGTGGGAAAGGGCTGTGAAGTTCACCAGGCAGATTTAAAGTGGCTAAAAAGTTCCCCGCAGCGCCTTCTCTATGCCTATCATGAGGAGCAGCAGAAAGCCGAGCAGGAATTATTTTTTTCCCTGTTCACAGACTGTGGCAGAGAAAGAGCAGTGAGAGAATAGGATGGAGGAAGCGATGGGAGTGGTCCTCAGAGGCTGCATCCTGTAATACATTTCAGGTTGAAACCAGATCATGGACAATTAGAGGAGAAACGGCTGACTTGGTAAACAGTGTTCCTCCACGGACCCATCTCAGACGGAGACTAATTTCACTCTCAGTGTCTGAGAGGAAGTGTTGTCTCTTGCTGTCATTAGCAGCGGCGGTTTGGGTTGCTGCAAATTCCTCCTTGATCATTTACATCATAAAAAAAGAACAAATTAGATTTCTCTTTTACTTTTTTCTTTTTTTTTTAAGCCTTCACTCTCTAAGTGCTGTTTCCTGTATACAAGATGTCCCCGTCTGTCCTCCATCCTCTGTACCTGGCAGATTAGTCACAAAGACGCTGAGCAGACGCAGACAAGACGAATGGAGAGATAAACGGGAGAGGGAGAGGTAGCTGACTGTAATGAGCGTGACAGATTGGCCTTTAAACAGACTAATTGTAATAAGGCATATTCCCTTTTAAAAATAGATGAGGAGTAATGAGGCGGGGACACAGAGGACAATACAGAGTGTAGTGGCGTGTGTGTGTGTGTGAGCGTCTCTGGGAGGCACGCTGCGATATGTGAACATGTTGTCTTCTGGCACAAAGTAATCTGTGGCCTTGGGCCGGGCATCGGAACATCTCGGGTGGATTAAAGTCATGGCGGGGTGTCGAGCACGGGCCGCTCCTTTATTTACACACCTCATGGATTCTAGCACATTTACGCTCTGCTGTCTGCGAGCAGCTTGATGGGCAGATGACTGTTTTTATGTCGTTTTAATTAGCATTTGGAATGGTGGGGAAGATGGTGCTGTGTTTGTGTGTGTGTGTACAGCGAGGCTCAAGCTGTGTCACAGCCAGTGTTAGGCAGGGGAATATTCACAAGTTATGGCATTACTCTCTTTTTTATAGGACGACAACTTATATAACTCCAACACAACTACACATGTCACATTGGAGGATGTGGATCCAGCACCTTGTAAACATCATATCCCTTGTTTAGAAACTAGATTTTGGAAGTTTTGTAGTGACAAAGTTTGTCTACCTGAGAGATGCCAGAATTTCTCCCTGTTCACGTCCTTTCTCTCTCATATTATAAAGCTGCAGCTGACCAATTATATCGTATACAAGTTCACGGTCATCATAAGACCACCACAGTCTCCAAGATGGCTTCACTGTCTGCCAGAAGCCCCAGGCTCAGTAGGTTTCACCTGGTTGGATGTGCCACAAAAATATAGGGTAAAGTAAAGTTAAGTGAGTCCACCTTGCATCAGCAGAGGGATCATCATCTGGCGACCATGAATGGAGATGGATCTATGTTTTTATATATGTCCTGCAAAACTTTACAAACCCCTCAGACACTTCACTTTAATGTCATGTGACGACGCCTCGCTGCCTCTCAGTAGTGATGTCTCTTCTGTTTGCTGTGCATGATTCTTGTTTCAGATTTCACACAGTAGCCCGCAGAGACTGAATTATCTTTTCTACACAGAGCACTATATGTGTGAAAAAAAAAGGCTTAATGAGGTGTCAGCCCGGAGGAGGTGGGTGTCACAACTCCTGTCACGCTGCATCACTGCAAGGCCTCTATACTAACGCTTCATGTGTCTCCCCCACGTGTCATGTGTGCCCCGCTGCACACAAAGATGGAGAGATAGACGAAAACAGGTTGTTTAGAATCATTCCTTCTGGTTTATTATATTACTATAAATTGATGGCTCGTGTCATGATTAGCTGCGAGCTAACTTCAGGTTTCAGGTCGTGCGGCTCTGAGCCTGAATAAGAGGCGACCGTGACACAAAAAAAACCTTTTATGTGAAAACACTAACATTTCATGAATCACTCTAACAACAAGCAGACCTTGTCTGACATTGTTTGCAGACAAATATTACTGAGTAGCTCTCTGTCTAAAGATGCAAAGCGCACACTCAAACACTACACTGGGACCTTTTAGTCTTTTTCGCATCCATCAAAATGAGCTCAACCTTGAAACGTAAGCAAAGCTTGTGATTGCTATCAGAGGAGAATAAAAACAACAACAACACAAGACTGTGTGTGTGTGCTCGCGCTCATACCAGCAGAGTAACACAGAGTCACTCTGAACTTGTATCCAATGAATGTAAATCCAAGCTGAAACCTTTTGCCAAGGCCAATTACCCGGCCCTGCATCCAGCTGACTAATTATCCCATATTAGCTGACTCAGCGGATTATGAGATGAATTAGTTGTTATCGAAATCGTGCAGCAGTGCTGAATATTAACGGTGTCATTTAAAGCGAGTGGTTATCAAGCTAATTTCAATGTATGACAAACACTTGTCGTAGTTTAATGCAACTTAATGCAAAACCACAAACTATATCTTTATTAATTATCAACTCGTCAACAACAGCAGAGGAGTTTTTGGCCGCTTTTAACACTTTGTGATGTGCTGCAGGGCCGTGGAGGGATGTTCATGAACCACATTACCAGATTTACAGTCAGCTAAGTTTTAAGTAAAATGATTGATGTTTCTGTAAGTAGTAGTGTAATAAGTGGGATTATTTGCGATAATCTCATCGTCGTGACATTTGGTGTCTAAAAATGAATTTAGTATCAGGCCACATGAGTGTCAGCACCATTATTTGCTCATGTTTTGGCTTTGTTTTGGCCTGACCAGCCTGGAAACAGCAAGAGATGGAGGCAGCTCAGCTGTTAGTTTGTGTTTTAATGGCCCATTCAAATTAAAGGTGATGTGAACAAGGAAGCGTGCTGTATCAGGGTTGTTGATTTAAGCAGAAAATTCTCTTTCTTGAAGCTAAGAATTAAATGGTTGAGAGTGAAAACAAAACTCACTCAACTGTTTGTGCTGAGGCTGTCTCTCACACACACACACGTTAGTCTCTCCATAGCTGTGAGGATATGCAATATCTACAATCCTAATTTTGAAATTGCGCTTAAAATTGGCGAGGAGTGGCCACATATCATCAAAATTGGTCACACAGTAAACCAGCAGACCGAGGAGGGAAGTCCATCCAAGTCTCTCTGGTCATCTCTTTACTCGTAGGTCATTTCTTTTCCTTTCTTTTAGCAGGTTCTGGCACTTTACTGTAAGTTATACATTGGATGTTATATTTCTGTCATGGCTACAGAGCATCACATGTAGAAGAAAACATCAGAGTGATTATTACTATTCTGTGTGAGGCAGAGACAGAGAGAGAGAGAGAGAGAGAGAGATATCTCCCCCCTGCTAAAATCAATCTTGTGGGTAGCCATGAGTGCAGCATACTAATGAGCCTTCATTCACATGTATCCTGGCGTTGTTGCTCTCTTGGCCTCCTGCTCACCAAAACTGAAATTAATATCTGATTTGTACAAACCTGCGAAATCACGCTATGCATCTGAATGAGGGATACATAGGTGCTGGAGCCTGCATCGAGTGACCGCTGATGGCTTTGCATTTTAAAGCACCTTTCCAGAGGCTGGGGGGGGGGGTCGCCTCTGCCACTCACTGAGCTCCACCAACAACGAGGCGTCATCGTTGCATTGACACGAACAGCTGGTGGCGCTAATTCTCCGTTCTCCTTTGTTATGCATTTTTATATTTAACCTTTAAAACCCACAGCCAAAGAACTCCTGTCACATGATCAGTCCCTGCAGGCTCATTGTTTACTGCAATATAAAGACCTGCACCTCCATGGAAACAATGCGATCGTAGCTTCAAATATCAATAGCAATGATATTTGACTTTTAGCATTTTGGCAGCCCTCTACAAACCAATGTTTTATTCAATGAAACTGTTTATTTTATTGGTTTAGATTTGATCATTCAGGTACCATTGCTAAAAGTCAATTTATTGCCTATGATAAATGTGTAGTGTTGGTCGTTTATGAGGACATGTGCCACATACAGTGTACGTGGGTGGAGCACACTTTTTTCTATAGAATGATCATTTTATCTCTCATATTTTGCTGGTAATACTGTTCTTTTTTGCCTTTACATGATTATTTTAAGTCCTTCTTTTCACCGCTTTGTGGACATTTACACCACGACCAGCCTCTATTGTAAAGACATGTATATGATTTCCATGCGGCCATATGTCTTTTTTCTCCTCTGGCCAGGCTTAGTTTAATCCTCTTTTACCTAATTTAGCACGCTTCCAGCAGCTGGAGCATTTACTGTACATATACAATACTATAGCTGGAGTCAGGGGGCAAATTATTATCCCAAAACATGTTATTAAGTTCATTATGGACTGTTAAAAATCTTGCCAGTGCTGTATGATAACTCCATACAAGCCAGCTGCCTGCATGGTGTTTATGTGATGGGCCAAGACGTGGGGCTCCCATTCAGCACACATGTGGATGCTGGCTTTTACAGCTGGAACGACTGCCTGTGTTATCACACTGACCGCCTCGTCAGACAGGACCATTGTCTAGCTGTCAGTGTCACGTAATAAAGGAACAATCAGAACAAATCAGAACAAAGCGGTAACAATTTAAAATCACCGAATAAAGTCCTGAAAGTGCACTCAGGTAATAACTACAGCCAGTCCTGTAATTATTCACAGTCTGAACAGTTAAGTAAAGTACAAACTCCCAGCTGGGCCTGTCTGTGATTAGAAGGTGCATAATAATGAAAAAAGCATTTTCATGAGAATCCACATGGGTTATTTGCCCTGATTTACACTCACAGAGCTGGTGGCAGTCAACAATACAAATGTGAGAGAAGTGGCACTGAAATATTTGCTGCGTGTGTGTGTCTGTGTGTGTGTGTGTGTGTCAGGGTGTGTGTGTGTGTACGCTTTCTATCCTGCACATTCTTTCTGGCCGGCTCTCCTTCCTTTCTCACCATTTGTCCCCCCTAAGGCAGAATATTGGAGGAGTCTTTAATCATCTTTACTGCCCACTCTATAATCCCTGCTAAGAGACTAATCCATGATGTGCCACAACAGAGACCAACCCCACCGAGCGAAGGGAAAGCTGAGGCAAAACAAGACAGAAAGTCAACCTCAGTGCAGACGATAATCATAGGTTTTATGATTTTTTTAATAATAATGTCACAAATATTACGTTTGTGCTATTATTATGTTATTTATATATATATGTGTATATGTTATTATATGTTTTTTTTTTTTTTTTTTGCTAATAGCTACACATTACTCCTCTTAAAATGTGTTTTTACTGACTTTCTGTGGCCCCACTTGTAGCTATTTCAAACCATGTCTTAATGCTAAGCTAGGCAAACTGGTTAATTAGCCTAGCTTAGCATGAAGCGTTAATCTCGTCCTCCACAGGAGTGGGTAATGTTTGTGAAATAACCAGTGTGTACACTTGCTGTGTGTCCTCCTACACTCCTTTGTGTGTCTCTTCTTGTGTGGGCGGGGCTTGTTGCCACGGTAGCCAAGACAAGTTAGCCAGGTATAGAAGGGTCTGTTTTGAATATAGACTGTAAATAAAGATGGACTCAGCTGTTAGATTCTGCTGTAAACATCATGTAGGGTTGTGAGGACGGACTCACTTTTGGGGCCACCCTCAAGTGGCCACTAAAGGAACTGCAGGTTTAATACTTTTAAATTAAATTTTATTTCTCAGCTAAGCTCAGTTTGAGAAGCTGTTTTGTAGTCAAGAAGTTGTTTCTTCCGTCTTTTTGTCTTCTAGCCAAAGCTGTGCAGGTGCAGATTAAACAGATCAGGTGCTTCTCTTTTCCCTCATTTGTTTTTTTTTATGATTGGATGATAAGTGGCAGTAAGAGGGTCTGAAAAATTGAGCAGTGCTCAGACCACTTCATACTCTACTCCAGAACTCCTAACATGTCTTTTTGGTTTTTTTTTGTGTGTGTGTTTCAAACAAAGCGAGGTCAGGAGCTCTGCAAAAATCAGAGTGGGTTTTTTACCATAACAATAGACTTGAGTTAATTGTTACGCACAACACTGATCAGACTGGAAAATAATGGACGTATTAGTCATATTAATCCCTCAAAAGCCTTTTAAATTCACTTAGCATCTTAGTCACTGCCTGAACTTTGCTGAACTAAGAGAAGAATTTCAAGTGTTCTTTCCACTCTGAATCAAAAGTTTACTTTTAATTATAACCTTTGTGTTTCTCAAAACATTCAAGTTTCCTGTATAAGTTTGTTTTATACTAAAACAATTTCACAGTTTGAAATGTAAAAGGAACTAAGAGCTGCAATAACCATGAGAAAGAACAGACACTCAAACAGCTCTTTATTATTTCAATCAGTAAGAAAACGGCTCCATAGTCACAGGATTGATTCAGGATTGATCTGAAATTCTGAAGTGGGCGTCTTCTTCCTCTGCCTCTTCTTCTCTGCTCCTTTTTTCCTTCTGTAAAAAAAATCGTTTCTTCGAACCGATGAGGAGCAGATTGTTCTCACTGTCTGTCTCATTATTCCGCTGGTTATTGATAGAATGGCTGCACAGATTGGAGCTGACACATTTAGGTGATAGCTTTCCATATAGCATAGTTAGAGATCTATGCTGCCTCTTGTTTACACTGTGTTGTGACACTGCAGTTCATTGATCAACAAAACTTAGCAAGCAGTTCTTCCTGTAGCCTGTTGTCACACCAAGAAGGAAAAAAACCTGCCATTTCCTGTCCCCTCTTCTTCTATTTGCTGCCACACACACCAGTACATTGGGTTTCCGTCAGACTGCAGGGCTACGTCTCTTCAGTTACTGAAACTTTTACAGCTAACACACTTTTCTTTTGATAAGAAGCATCCGATCACTAAGCATAAAATGAATATTCGATTTTATGCACCACTAATAGCAGGCAGACATGAGAGTTTAACAGTGTGAGAAATCTGATAAAACATTTAGCAGCTCGCTCTGTGGTTTTTTTGTGTTGAATCGAAGCACTTATGGCAGAGTGGTGTTCCTAATTTGCGGGACTTGCATGAATTGGTGCCATACACCGTGTCCAACTGTGTGTTCATCACCACTATAAAGATCACATTATCAAGCACACCAAAATCATACATTTGTATTTTCTGTTGTGCAAAGCTCTCTTAGCCACATTTGGGGTGCCATTTTGTTCATCTACACACATGCACATAGGCCTACCTGTGCAGCACAATCCCTGTCTCACCTCCTGTTTTTGCAGCTGCAGCACAAAATTGCATCGAAAGCCACATGTGTGTTTGGTGAAAACAGCCAGTACCAATATGAAGAATTTAGATAGTGAAGTGTCGTGACTGTGACCTGAATATTCAACAACACTGCTAAATATGCAGCTAAAAGTAGTTAAAGGCTTTGGTGCATGTGCAGGTTAAGACACTAAATGATGCACCAACAGCAGGTAGCTGCAAGCTAATAAACACACCAGATTTAAATAGTCTATGTTTGACCTCAAAGATAAACAGTATATTTTGGAGAGAAATGTTAAATGTAAAGCTTGTTTACAAGAAAGCGAGAAAAGAGTGTGTGTTTCTTGATTTGTAAGAAAAATAAAAATAGAACCGAGTCCTTGAAGTTAAAACTTGTTTGACTTCTAGTCCCAGAAACCCGCCGCTCAGCCCATGCATATCATGTGCGCTGCCCTGGAGAGCAGTGCAGCACACATCTGAAGAGTGAGAGGGTCAGCGTATGTTTCTGGCTGCATGTGTGTGAGGAGTGACAGCTGGCCGGTGGAGAGATAAGTGCCTAGGCTCGACACACACACACACACACACACACACACACACATATGGATAAAAGAGGAGCCTCCATAACGCCGGCTGCTGTGCAGCAATACAAAGCCTCAGAGACAGAAGTGATAATGTAGCAGGGATGTGTGTGAAAATATGCATCCACAGACATGGCATGCCCTGTTTAGAATCTGGAACACACACAGTTCAGGAAGAAAGAAAATAAGCGAGCACCCAGACCAGCTGTTAAACTGGGACGTTGCCTGACTCCTGTGAAAACAAATAAATATTAAGGTTTTTTTAAGTCAGTGATGAAGAGGTGACAAAAAGCTTGGCTACTGTATGTGGAGGTGTGTGTGTGTGTGTGCACATGTTCTGAAAGTGTGTGTAAGAGAGGGAAGGAAAGAAAATTCCGATCCAATTCACTTTCAAGTGGCAAAATATTGCAGTTCACCCTGCAGCCTCTAGGGGCAGGCTCCAAAAGCGAGTCAGTCACCATTGACTTCCATGTTAAAATGTCCAACTTAACAGCAGAAATACAGAATATTACAGCCTGGCACAAAAAAGGTTCTGGTCTCTTTTGATCCTTTTTCTAACAACATATTCACACAAACTTTTTTGCATTTGTCTGTATGAGCTCAAAGTTGTGTGTAGGAGGAAATTCTGGACTTAGCCATTAGCTTCTGTAATTGCACTTTCCTTAAAACTAGTCACTGTCTTCGGCCACACAAACCAGATGATGCTCGTGTCTGGAAAGGGATTTAGTTGTCAAGCACCTCTAGTAAGCCAAAGAATCGAGGGCTGTGACAGTAGATTTCATACCCGTAGGTGTGTGTGTGTGTGTGTGTGCTGCTTTTAGGGGGGAAAGGATTGAACCTTTAACACCCTCATAGATTGAACCTTTAAACCTTTAAAACCTTCGCAGGAAGGTTTTAAAGGTTCAAAGCTTGCTCTGGTGCTCGCTCTGTCCTCTCCCCAAAGACAAGACATTGATGTTTTACTTTCCAATGAGTTGTTTAGGAATAAAGATGAAAAAAAATAGGCTGATGTGTGTTAAAAGGGTTGCCATCAGAATGCCAATACAGTGAAAGGGAGCGGGGAGAGGACCTTACCTTAATGGATTTGAGAGGACAGACGGAGAAATAACTCTATTTTCTTTTCACTTTGAATGAATGTTGAAGCATGAATCTGAGGTAAGTAATTTTTTCACGGCCTCGGAGTTGACGGTAACGTCCTGCATAGTGATGTCACTGCTATCTAAATAAGTAAGGCACGCACAGCGGCGGATGCAGCAGGATGAAGAATGCGCTGTCAGAGGAGCCCGTGTTATCTTATCTGTTTGGACAGCGCGCTTTTTTTCCCCCACTGTACTGGGAGCATTTAAATGCAGCAGGGCGGTGCAGCGTGACATCACAGCTGTTCATCTTTATAGGCGGTAGATACCTGTTGAGGATGACATTAGACATGCCTAATGATGGCTGTCATCTCCAAGTGATTACGGCCACATAGCTGCTGCCCTGCTATCTATCCCCACTGCTGCGGCTCAAAGAGCATTTAGTGCTGGCTCTCAGGATGCCACTAGGTATCGATCCAGCATTAGCATGATCGTTAAAAGATATTGACCCTGACCATACCAGTGTGTCCCATGGATCAGTGGTCAGTGGCCTCGGGGTGCTGGAAATGGAGTATGACTGACATGGTGATGTTTCAGTCTCCTAGCAACAGCATCACAGCACCAGGAAACCTTGAGTGTGTACATCACATTGTTATGAGTACTATTCCTTTTATCCCTGCATTAAATGTGTAGTCGTAGTTTGTAATTTGTTGTAGTTTTGAACGTTGTAAAATCTGCTATATTTCTGCATAGATATGACCCAAAACATCAAACAAGTCCTGAAAGTACAGAAAAATAACCCAATCATACAAATGAAACGGAAATATTTGACGAGCCGCCCACAATGGCTTGGAGGACTTTCATCCCTCTCTTCAGTACAGAACGGCTGCAATCTGAAATGTTGGTGCGTTTCCTCATATGAACTTATTAGTTGGATTTGGTCAGAACTTTGACTTGACCTGTGTGGTTTAAATGGCAGCAGTGGCTCAGTGGTGAGCAGGGTTGTCCAATAACCGGAAGGTCGGCGGTTCGACCCCAGCTCCTCCCTAGTCGTTGTTGTGTGTCCTTGGGCAAGGCACTTTACCCGCATTGCCTCCAGTGCACTCACTGGTGTATGAATGCGTATGAATGAATCGGCGGTGGTCGGAGAGGCCGTAGGCGCACCTTGGCAGCCACGTCTCCGTCAGTCTCCCCCTGGGGAGCTGTGGCTACCACTGGTAGCTCACCACTGCCACTGTGTGAATGTGGTGTGAAAGAATAATGCATCTCAATGTAAGCGCTTTGAGTGCCTGCCCAACAGAGCAGAAAAGCGCAATATAAGACCAATGCATTATTATTATTATTATTGTGGTTGTCGTTGTCTTGCTGCACGGCCCGCTTTGCCTTGAGCTGACAGACAGATGTCCGCTATTTCCTTGTTGAATTCTTTGGTATAATTCAGAATTCATTCTTCCATCAATGCAGGCAAGTTCACATGCAGGCCCAAACCATGATACTACCACCACCATGTTTAACAGGGCTAGGATAGGTTCATATACTGAAATGCAGAATCATTCTTCCTCCCAACATTAAGCTTCTTATTTAAGCCAAATAATTTTATTCTCGTATCATCAATACCAATTTCAGAGAGGCCTTTAGCTGCTTAGAGGTTAGCCTGGGTTCCTGTGTGACCTTACAGCCTGTTAGATCCCGTTCACACTGGGGAAATCAATCCAGCTAGAGCAGGATTCGGGCCGTATCCAGATATATCCGGATAGTTTTTTTTCTGAGTCTGAACAACGCGAATCCGAATATATCCTTCCGGGTCATGTACAAAATTCATATGTAAACAACTGTCGAACTATGAGAGCTTTGCCCCGAGTTTATTTTCCACAGGGCTACAAAAGAATAAACTGCTTTTTGAACTGAAAAAAACAAAAGAACGAGCGACGCGGGACAAAAAAAAAAAAAACGCACGATGCATGCGCACACGCTGTCCTACCGCGGCCTGAACAGACTCTGTATATTACGAGGCGCCACCTAGCGGTTTGGAGGACAACGAACAAGCCGGATTGAGCACGAACATGCAAATGTAATAGCCAGATTTGAAAATAGGTCTGAACGTATCCAGCTTAAAGGCTATCCGGATTCAATCCTACTCTAGCTGGACTGACTTTCTCCAGTGTGAACAGGGCCTAATATGACTTGTGTTGGGGGGATCTTTGTTGACAGACCAAAAAAAAAGAATGGTCTATTTTTTGTTGTTTCTTTGGCCATGTCCCATCTTTTTATCTTTGTTTTGGTCCCCGCCAACTTCAGTGTAACACATCGATTAATGCAGTTCCTACTAAAGCGTGTCAGTCACACGTTGCTGAGATTATAGTTCCAGTCAGTTTCATTTAAGTCATGTTTCAAAGAGGAAATGTGTGTAACAGGAACAGAGGTGGTTCCATGCGTGTGTCTGTCTGACAGCGTGCTGTCTTATCTTCTTTTTAATCTGAGACTGACTTGATTTTCCCTCAGTGGGATAACAAAGCACGTGCTGAATTCCACCCTTACATACATCTGACATGTTTTCTAACAGTTCTGCATCTCTGATCTTTTACTGCAAGTGGTGAGAGCCACAGAGCCATGTTTCTCATCAAGCTCTTTGCTAATGTGATGGATCAGTTTTTGCATTACTGCAGCCATTAGATGTTTTTGTTGTTTTGGACACCTAAGCCTCTGACCTATTTCAAGTAGGGCTGCACCAGATTACTGGGCCATCAGTCTGTGCAGTTTTTGTTTTTTGTAAGGAACACCTACACAGCTCAATAAATCTAGGTTATTATTATATCCTGCTGCTACTGCGGGGGTTTTCATGTAATAACTAGAAATATAAGCCTGCTGCATTGAAATCCAGGAATTCATTTGGGTGATTATTCCTATCTTCCTTTTTTTTCTTTTTAAAATCTTTTGTGTGTGTGTGTGTGTGCAGCCCTGATTCTGGCACTGTATAACTCACATTGTTCTTGGCAGGAACACAAAATCCCAGGTAGCTCGGGATGCCAGTCCATGTGAGGCTGTGTTTAAAAAGAATAACTAATCACAGCAAAGAGGTAGACTGAGGTAATGATAGAATAACGGAGTAGCAGAGGGGTCTGCCTTTGTCAGTGTTGTTTCATCATCAACAGATATAACCACAGGTTTACACCAACCGCTGTGAAACACTTCTATTTCAATGAGAGTGTTTACACCAGAAGCGTAGCTACGCCCTGCTCGTGCCGGTTCTATTTCCGAGCTCTGTCACGCCCAAGACGCATCGGTTTGTACCAGCCAGATCGAGCAGGCAGGAAGTCAGGCACTAAACAATTTTCAAAATAAAACACTGTGACTGAACTCTCCATCATTTAACATCGCAAGCGGTGGAAAAACCGGAGAATCCGGTGTAAATCCAGGGTTAATCTCTCCCGCTGCGTGTGGCTCTTCAGAAGTTATTTGGCATCATTATATACAGCTGATGTGTGTAGAGAATCAGGACCAGACATTGTCCTGAGCTGCCCTTTTTTACACCTGTAGCACAGAGCAGGAAATTGTCAGTGTCAGATGAGTTCTCACCTTCAGGAAACATACTGTAGGGTGAAGGTGAGAGGTGACACTGTGGGAGGAGGAGGAGGAGGATGACTCATAATATGTTTGGACGTCGTTGAAAGCAGAAAGCTACATCATCCATCACCAGTAAGTCTGTTATAGTCAGAACTCACTGTTAGACATTAAAGTAGTCTTAATTAATTTACATCAGGCTTGGTGGTTTTGGAGGTTTATCATTTTGTGACTCATTTGGACTCATTTGTCTTGATACAAGTCTGACTTGAGACTGTTTTAGCTCGATGGAGGCTGAACTTTTTTTAGGTACTTAACGATCTTGACGTACTGTTCTGGACTATAGAGCCAAGACCAGTTACTAAACAACAATTGAATCCAAAGACAGTTACTGTCCAACTGTCAAGTTGTTGAGACAGTTTTTCAAAAAGGAGAATTGTTTTATAGCGCTTTAATAACAGATCAGGGATTCTGTAAAATTGTATTTTTTTAGCACGGAGTTCGTTTGGAGATCGCCTCAAGTGGCAATGCTGAGAACTGCAGTTTTTGGCCCGTCTATGTTTTATTTAACCTCCTCCAAAAGGACCGTCTGAGAACCTAATGTTTGATCTATTGCAATCTCAAAAGACATCTGCGTCTTCATAAGGACGGGTGGGGAAAAACAGCATGTAATATATAAATATGTGGCTCCAATGTAGTGGAGATACAGGATAATAACTGTATGTACACACTCAAACTCAGGCCCGCCAGCACACTCTCTGAGGAATTAGCTTTAAAAGTGCTGAAAACCCACCTGGCTCCTTGCCACTGTTACTTGTTTCTTGTGTTAATGAGTTGAGGACTCTGCAACAAGCCCTTCAACTTCAGTGTCCCAACTTCAATCAACACCAGTTAGAGCCAAAAAAGCTTTAAAACCATAGAGGGCCTCTGCTTTCCTGCCTCTCTGGCTTTCTTCCTGCCTTTGTTCCGCTGCTTCAGTCCTTCAGTCTTTGATTCTGCAGTGTTTCGAGCTGCACATCCAGCGAGATGAGCAGCATCCCTGACCCTCATCTTTCATCTCTTCCCCCACTTAGCACACAGTCATTTCAGAGGCTATTTGGCTTTCTCTTTCTCTTGTTTCGTCTTGTCGATAGTCCTAACCTTGCCAGGCTGCTTGTATTTCTCTGTTGTAGCCCCCGTCATGTGAGCACTAACTGTGAATCAGATACGCTGGAACTTATTGTCTTTTACTCTATCGCAGTATTGTCCCAGAAGCCTGTACTGTCCGGAGGCTTAACACAGATCACAGGATTTCTCTGTGATTCCCCAACATTGAAATACACTTCATCCACTAGGAAACCCATTTCTGTATCTGTTCTCAGCTCCCGTGAAAGCAGCAGTGATAATGATGTGAAAAACCCTGGGTTTAAATTTAGAGATACTGCAGCCGCATAAAGAAAGCCTGAGGGCCAGGCATAGGGCTTTCCCCTTATACAATCCCCAGTGGATCGCTCCTTACCACAAACAAAATAAATAAATCAGAGCCAAGTACCCAGGAGCAAAGTGTCTGTGTGGGCGGCCTCCCCTATTTTAAGACACATTATGAGGACAAGTTTTTTTTTTCCCTCCATCTCTTTGATTCACTTTCCATCTCCTCCCTGTAGCTCTCTGTCTTCTCAATAAATGGCAGCAGAGTTAAAATGATAACGTTGTTTCTCCTTTTAATTTGTGATAAGCCTTCCTGCTGTGTATCAAGTTAAATCCCAGAAAGCAGAGCCGTACAGTACATCAGCCATAATCTGTTTGGGTTTTATTGTTCCTCATCTTCAGATGTGTTTGGTAGGCTGCTAAAGTGATTTTTTTTTTTTTTAAATATAATCTCCCATGTTGAATCGCGGCAGTAGTTACACTTTGGTTTTGTTCTGGTTAAATGCTTCCGGAGCCGTGCGGCGGCAGAGGCTCCGAGCACGGCCAAGCAGAACACAAATATGGGGCTTTCCACTTGAAAAATGGCCTCTGCGTTTTCCCGCAGTATACTCTGCTGTTGGAGCAGCTGGAACTGTGGTGTGAATCCAGATCTTTGCACACAGATATGATACAGTACTCCTTGCAGCCTGACGCATACATATGGCTCCTCTTTTTTAACCACCCCACAATGATAAGTAGGCCGACAGCAGCTTTGCAATCCGGCACTCTGTCTGAATGCTAATGAGTTTGCTGCTATGCAATCAGAGAGCGGCTTCCAGAGCTCCAGCAGAGACCTGCGAATGGACCAGTATTCTGACGCTAATTTAATTGAATCCAGACCTCCTTTGCTCTCCTCTGCCTGGGGAGCTGCGAGTAATGTTCGAAAGTTCAAGACCTGAACGCCATGCGTGGGACACATGAGCTGAAACTCACTCCTTGCAGTCTTCACAACGGACTGTGTTCTATATTACAACCTAAAAATGTGTTAAGCTCAACTAAATCCTCCAGTATGTGGCTTTTTGTGATTTTTTTTAAGGGTTCTTTTCATTGACAGTAAAAACTATGGACAGAGCTTCCGTGACGTCACCCGTTTGTTTCTGAAGAGCCGTTTTGAGGCTCGGTGGGAGGTTCCGGGACGTGATGACCGCCGCCATGTTGGCAGCGTCACGTCAACTAAAACTCCGAATATGGACAAAGAGGGGGAGCACGAGCGGGGTTTAGGGGGGCGGGCGATCGTGGAAGCAGGAAACTCACACTGTGATACGTCAACTGTCTGTGACTCAAGCGGCAACGCCCATAATTAGGCGTAATTTTAAGTCCGAATACAATTGAAACGAGTGAGTTGTAAAAAAATTCACCCCCCCTACAATTGACACTAGAAGAGAACCTATCATCTGAGATCACAGCGATTTTTTGTACCAGGCTGTAAACATGTTCTTTTCTGCTGTGAAATCGGCAATTTTAACATGGGAGTCTATGGGAAATTACTCGCTTTTGGAGCCAACCCCCAGCTGTTGCAGCGTGAATTACAAGTTTTGACACTTCCACATGGGCTTCCACTTTGAGCCCCGAAGGTTGCTGCTTGGTTCTTTTAACCCCTTATCACCTCCGGTCAGCTGGTGTTTCAGACCTCATCATTGCTCCACCCTTTTGTTGGTCCATGTTGTTGAAGCACAGTGAACATAAAACATGGAATCTTCAGCTCACATGACTCATTTTCAGTGTTAACCATGACATTCATGGCATTCAGAACCATTTTTTGAGGGTAAAACTTGTGCCAGAATTTCATTTAAACCCTAGTTTCTCCAGTGGATTTTCCCCACCTCCATAAAGATGAAAGCTGGATTATTGTAAGTTCTTGTAAGTTGCATACTTGCTGTAACTATAAGGAGCCGATGAAAAAGTGTCTCACTCAAACATTGCGATGGGATTCCATGGCTTTTATTTTTGACTCCCAGCATGCCTGTGTTTGAGTGCCCGTGTGTGATGCCATCACATGTGCACGTCCTTGCTGCCACTCTTCCTCCATCTAACCCTCCACGATGCGCCTCCTGAGATAACAGATGGCGTTGTGGGACGGCTTCCAGAGTGGCGCTTCCAACCAGGCCTCTGCTGCACTGTCATCTCCCTGGCATGGCCTCAGTCTTAATCAGGGGCTTCACTGGATGCACACTGGATGCCACTTTGCACCTGCACCTGTCACTTAGCCAGAAAACACTGACGCTGATGGATCTGATGCAGAGAACAGAAGGCGATGCCTTCTTCTCCTCCTGCTCATTGGAGAGAAAAGAGCGACCAAGAGTTTGTGGAAAGTCAGAGGAGAGAAATGACAGCCAGATGCTTTCAGAGCCCCAGATTTCTTTCCAAGCATGTTATACATTAAGGTTTAAACTTCACGTTTAAGCAAAACTTGTCACCATCTGAGCCAATAACATCTGAGAGACGTCCTTATTTAGCCAACTCAGCATTTTTCTGGACCAAAAGTATGGAATCAATATAAGCTTTAAGAGCCGATATCAACCCTTCTAATGATTACTGAACACAAAGATTCAGTGTTAGTTTGCTGGCAGGAGTTTGCCTTTTATGATGTTAGGCTGCACAAGATCCATAACTCTTATTCTGAGCACAACAACCCGTCAATAGCATCAAATATTTATCGTGGTACCTGTCTTCCATCAAAGCTATTGGCTGCCTTTGCCTGTCTTTGCCCTGAGGTAAGCACTACAATGTCAGAAAAGTGGGAGTGAAGAAAAAGTCTATTATTCTTATTCACCCTCTCGATACCTGTACACTTCATTCGTATATACGGTGTAACCTTGGCAGAGCTGAGAGAACTTTTAAATTCAGGAACAAGCTGAACTCTCTTGTACCCTCAGTGAATTCCAAAACACAGCCGCTGTCCCGTGTTTTGATTGCAATCAACTACTCAGACAGCAAAGCTATGACATTATGCTCAGCTTTTTTTCATCTTCTTTTCTGCCTTATCAGCTGTTATTTGATTTCCAGCGGTGGTAACAGGCAGCTAATCTGGCCGGCCCGGCCGGCTCCGTGCTGGAAGCTATCAACGTGGCAGGAATGACAAAAAAGAAGCAATAAGCTCAGAGGAAGAGAGTCGCAGACGCAGCAGAGGGCTTATGGGATGGAGGGTTGAATCAGTGGCCACTCATCATCAAGCAATTAGGGTCAGTCAGAAAGTGTGGATGTCTGGCGAGGAATCCAGCAGTGACCTAAACTGAGGTGCCTTGGACAAGTAATGACTGAGGGCGAGAGAGAGAGAGAGAGGAGACGATGAACCAATCTGCCAACTCAACAGTCGCACACTATGAAGTATGTTTGCTTTGAGTCAACCTTGAGTCTCTGGTCAAGAAAGCTGAGGCTGTGCTTTGAAATAGTTATTGTGTATTATGCTTATCATGTTATGCATTATAATTTAATACAAGCTGAGAAGAGCTAAGAAACACAGCTTATCTTATAGGAAGGCTAAAAAAGCTACAAAAAATGTGCTAGCTAGCTATTACATTTACTGCTAGCTAAAATGATCGACCATGTTTACACCTTGTCAATTACGTAAAACAGTTAAAGGTAGGGTAGGAGATTTTGAAAACTCAGTGAGAGTCAGCCAGATTTCCAAAGTAAACACACGCCCCTTTCTCTCGGAGCTCACCCCGAAGCCACGCCTCCCAACCACATGGACGTGCATTACCTGAAGACGAGCTGCGGTCTGTGACTTCGGCCATCATGCACGTACCTCTCTGGTGCGTGCAGAGCAGGAAGAGAGTGACAACCAGCCAATACTCCGTGCAGGGTCCACCCGGAGGATTGGCTGATGTTTTTAGTGTTTTATAGCTTCCACAGATGATTCATATTCTTCGTTTTAAAGCGAAACTGCCGAACTAATCGGTTGCTATCGGATTGTAAAGAGAAGTTACACTAATTTTACAAACAGTGCATCAGAATGAAATCTCCTACCCTACCTTTAATGCAACAATGGCTGAAGGGCTTGGTGAGAGAAGGGCAACAGTATATCTCAGATTGGCTTTGTTCCCCACAGAGATTACAGATGTTCCCCCGTAGGTCATCATGCTGGTTGCTTATTGAATGATTGCTATGTTGTCCCAGCACCTGATGATGATTGCTAGAAGTAGGTCTAGGTGTTAAATTTAAAGTTTGGCCAAGACAAGAAACTGGACAGCAGCTCCTTCATTCTCCAGTCACTGGTTGTTACAGACTTCTCATCAGACGGGTGTGAGATTGATCGCTTTGACTGTTCTATAAGAAAGAGTGTGATTTTTTTCTCTCTGTTAATACTGGACACTCTTTTGATGCTTACTATGTCTGAGTCCTTTTGCTTCGAATGAAATCTTCAAATATCACAAAAAACCTCATCCTGGTTTCATTTGGGAACTGAACCTTGAGCTGTCATAGAAAAACAACAAACACACAAACTCATCCACCTGACCGTCGTAGCCTCAGGCCACCTGCCAGCTTCACTTGTGTCTTCTTCATGCAGTATTTCAGACTTTCAGGTGCTTACGCTTCATACATGATTCATGCCCGCCACAAATTTATGTGAAACTTTTTTATTTCAGTCACAAAATTGTGCTCCATTACCTGCAATGGTGTTCTGTGACCCCCAAGGCTCGGTTTGGAAACGTACCAAGAGAACTTCTGTTTGATTTGATCTGGGCCTGGCTATGATTGCTGTGTTCTCGCTCGCCCCAAATGAACCCAACAAAGAGGAGAGACCGCTTCAGGGTTTAAAATACCTAACTGCAGAAATGGGGGGTATAAGTTGAAAAACTTGGACCAAACATAAGACTGGAGAAAATGAGCTCAATCATAGTCTTCCTGGCTACTGACTTTAACTGATGATTCTCTGACAATCACGGTTGGGAAAGTACATTTCAAACACCGGTAGGCTGAATAAACAGCCTCCTTGAACTCCACTCCCACTGCTTTATACTTTGCTTGTTTCGGTGACAGGAGACGTTATCTTAAAATGCCATCATCTTGACGGCCACATCCTGGAGAGACACCTCCCAACGGCTCCTTTGAAATTCACTGCACTGGCACGTAAGACGTCTCCAGATAACTGCGGACTCAACGACAAAGATGTGACTCCATCATGAGGATAAAATGAGGCTCGGAGAGGCGCACAGAATGATCCGAAACCACGCGTTCCCCTGACCACTTGCTTTTAATGTGAGTAATGGGAGAAGGACGGTCTCTATCTGCAAGGAGGCTGTTAGGCTGTCACATTAAAGAAGCCTCCACAGCACTCACAAGCTATTTCATCAGAGCAGCTAACAATTTACCAAATGACTGAAAGGATGCATGGATTTTTTTTTCTCCACTACTGTGGGTGCACTGCAGTGAAAACGACTCACCAAGGCCTGGAGACCTGGAGATCCTTTAATTCATGGTGGTTGCAAGTTCCTCATGGATCGGACCTGCTCTAACACATGTTTACACAACCGGTTCATGGCTTAGAGCCACATTTAACCCTATTGGAAGTGACTGGTGATGATGGAAATGCATGCATCGAAGTACAAGTTCTACATGACAACATTGACAACTTTCTAGCTTTAGTCCATTTTTTTATAATGACGTCCCAGAGGAAGTGGAGCCTGATTGTTTTACAGGGTCTCTCCCACACCCACTGAGTTTTAACAGCCCGTTTCCACTGTTTGCGGACTCAAAGCTCGGACATGCACTCTGATTTGTACGCCAGCACACGAGTCGTGCCTGTGAACCTGCGCCATGTCTCTGTCTGCTCTCTGAGCTGCTTTACTTCACAGACAGATCATCCACGTGACATTTGGGTGATTTCTTTGAATTTCATCATTATTGTTTTTATTTCTGTAAATAAAAAAAAAACAGACTTTAGAAGTTTGTTTTGTGATGCATTGTTGCAATAATGAGTCAGTCTTTACTCACAGACAGGATTCCCAACCTGTCATAAATAAAGCAGCTTTTTATCATCCAGAACATTATGACCACTGACAGGTGCAGTGAGTGACTGGACTTTTCCACCATCCTTGTTGTGATCGCTCCTTTCTTTTATTCAAGTTCTTGCTTAAATATTTGATCCTTTGAACAGTTGGCTGTTGGCTTAAACTAAAGCACCATCTTCTAATGGACCATCTGTACGGAAACGCCCCCCGGATGTTGATCACCGGAAGTACAGGTTACTTCAGGTCCACTGCCTGTCTCTGCCGCGGGCCAATTTCTGCCACCGGGCTCTGGCCACGCCCAGGTTTTCCCGTGATCCCCTAGGAACTGGAGACTATTTCAACACCTTGTTGACGACTACTCCCTGCCAGATCGTCTTGTGGATTTACCCTTGCGTTCCTGTGTTTTCTCGGATTACTTACCTGTGTGTGTTACCCGCTTTGGACCTCGTTTTGGATTACTAGCCTGCTACTTGTCGGTACCTTCGTCCTAGTGGACTGATTTCCTGGTTTGGACTCTGGCTTGGATTTGGCTCTCCCTCTGGTTAGTTCTGGTTGACTGTGTTTTTGCCTTGCCCTTATCTGTACTTCTGCTTCGTGGACTGATTTCCCTGGTTGCCGAATTCTCATCTGGACTTTGTCACTGCTTTGGTCAAGCTTCTGTACTGTTGCCCCGCGGACTGCCTTTTGTGTACCGACTCCCTCCCCGGTGAACCTGTTTGTGTCTGCTCTGGAGTCTAGCCCCTGTACTACGTGACACCATCCTACACAACACGGTCTGACTTTCATTCCATATAAACTACTGCTTCACGTTAATATGATCAGGTATCATAGAGTGTAAAGACAAAAGTGTCGCCACCTGATATCATCTCTTTTTTCCTGGTAACGGCAGCGATTTGAAGAAACTGCCGGTGCTTTTCTGTTCCTTCGTCTTCTGAGGACAGCACAGTCTCTGAAAATCTTTTTCCTAAAGCCTGGGCTCTGTGTTGAATCTTTCTCATCATGTAGCATTACTGGAACTGCTGTACATAACTTCACTGAGCTGCAGCAGCCCACACAGTCCTGCTTGTATTTAATTCATCACGGCTGCTCTTTTTTTTTTTTTATATGATGTTTTATTTTCTCTCGTCCTTTTCTTTCTCCTGCTGCCCTCACCACTTCGCTCTGCACATACGTCCCCTCCATCTCTATCCATATTCCATTTACTCTCCATCTCTGCGCACCTTAATGAAAGAGCGGCAGTCATCTTGTGTTTTAATCAAATACATTAGGCTTTCTCCATGATTCAGTGCTTGCAGCTGCAGGCCTTTATAGAGGAGATATTAAAACTCATATAATGGGTGCTAAAACACGTGTGCACTCCAATATATTCATGTAACTGATCATTATTTCCACCACACAGAGATCTCATATTGGATATTAAAACTTATTTTCTGCGTTAGCTACAGTCTCTTTTTCCCTCAGTCACTGCTGTTAGTGCTGAAAATGTTCCATATAAGTGCAGCACTTTGAACATACAGAGCAGTTAGCGCAGACTCCTTCTTGTTACAGGCTAATTTACTCTATTGATCTGCACTCTGATAATGATGATGTTCCTTGTGTTTTCTCATTACCAGCATGCAACTGATGTCTTCTATTACCGTACCTGCCTGCTGCTGCCCAGACAGTCAACTTTCTCCTTTATGACTTGTTTACGTTCGCCAGGCTATTACCTCTAATGTGGTAGCGCGCTGCGATCATCACTATCTGTTAAGGGGAGGACCAGCTCACAGTGCAATTGTCCTTCTCGGCTCCATCGCTCCTGGAAGCTTCTCGGAAACAAATTAAAGAGACGCTAAAGCTACTTGAACAAAATGAGGTGTGTGAGAGGTTACAGGAGACGCAGTGACGAAGACAAGTGGCTTTTCATTAATGAACTCAATGCATGTTCGTTCACGGGCCTTCATTGTGTTGCTATATATCACTAATGCATGGTGCATCTGTTTATAGAAATGCCCGTGTGTGAGTGTATCAGTGGTGTATCAGCTGTCACGCTGAGCGCTGTTTGCTTGATTTCACTTTCTATCTAAATCAAGCCGTGTTGGCAGCTTCCTCTGTCCTTTAGATGTTCTTTTGATACACTTGTTGTGTTTGAGTTAAAGCAGCCGACAGTACCAATGCACATGCTCGCCTGTGTCTTCGTCTTCTCTGTGTTACTGTGTCAGCTGGAGAAAGACAAAAAGACGCTTTTGGTTGATTTAACCAACTCCAGGAATGACACATGAAGGTGTGTTTTTACCCGGATGCATGAATCTGATCACCTGGTTGGCTGTTGCCAATCACATGATTCAAGGACAGTGGATTATGAGTAGATTTTTAATTTCTGTCACCCAAAAATATGCACCAGGATGAATCTGCACTACCTCGATATGCAACTTCTGTGCATTTTGTAAGTGGTAAACAATCTCCAGAGCGATGACCTGCTAGTGTAGCCCCTCCAGTGTCACAGACAAATGCTGTAATAACCAGAAGGGACGTTCTCCTGCAGTTCAAAGTGAAGCAATTTGGTACAAACCAGCAAGTTTACAAATTCATTAATCATTTAAGTTGTGAAAACACCCTTTAATTACTGCTCTAATTGAGCTATTTGTGCAGGTTAGGCCGTGCTTTAGGTCTATGGCTCTCTTTTTTATCCTGATTGTTTTAATGTAGTTGTATTTTCCTGGTTCTTTTACTCGTTTACTACATTTTGATTGTTTCCTATTTTATTTTGAAAGTACTGTTTCCTGTTTCCTTTTGTCTTTCTGTCTCCATCTGTTCCCCTCCATCTTGATTACCTGTGTTTCCACCTGAGTCTTGTTAACCCCCTATTGTAAGTCTTGTGCTCCCTTTGTCTGTCGGTGTCCTCCCCGTGCTTCAGGTTGAGTTCTACATTGTTTATACCTACAGTATATATATCTCAGTTTTTTGTTAGCTGCGTTATTTTATGTTTATTAAATGCACCCTTTGGCTGCCAGTATCTCACTTTTCTTCACCCTTTGTTAAACCATCAGACTGCATGTGCTGCTAATGGACAATTCTTTGAGTCGTAGCATTAACCTACGCTTTTTGTGCTCTACAGTGTGTGTGTGTGTGTGTGTGTGTGTGTGCATGGTGATGAAGTATTCAGCCCAGCAGTGCAGTTCACTGATGCGTTTCACCAGTTTTTGGATCACAGTGGAGCTCTGCGGCACGACTCGCCCTGTTTTGTGATTGTTTGAGTTACACACAGTTTAGGGCAATATTCTCAACAAAAGACTGAGCAAAGTGCAGCAGAGCATTTCCTCGTGTTGTTCGGAATTCCCATTAGCATGAGAGCAGAGACAGTAATGACTATAACAGTGTAGCGCTGAGGCATGAGTCGGACAGCTCTAAGTGTTTGTTGATTGTCATACAGCCGTGTTCATCAAAGAGCAATATACAAACACTGCTTGTCTGACAGGCTGGATTTGTTTGTTTGTTTGTTTGTTTTTTTATGAATAGAGCACAAATACATTTAGCACACAGAATCGAAATATGAGCTGCTTGTAATAATGACTTCCCCACTCGTGGAGAAGTGTTGGGACTCCAAAGAATAATAATGAAAGAGCAGATTGGAACGTGGTGCCTCTGCTTTGTTTGCAATCTTTCCAGCACATTGACTTTGTCTGCTAACAGTGGAAACACCACGAAAACGAGGTAAGCAACTTTTACTGGAGTGTGCATTCATTTATTCTTCAAATGCGGCTCCCACCAGCAGCTGGCAGAATTTCACTTAAACTATGAATGATTTTTTATGTTTTCATTCACTTCTCAGAAATTGCCTTTGCACTCCAGCAGAGTTTTGTTTTTCTTTGTAAAAATCCCTCATTTTAAAAAAAAAAAAAAAAAAAAAGTTGATCGTTTGCATATCTGACTGTAAGTGCAGCGGGTGTTCGAGTCCAGGCTTATCGATCCCCAGAGATGAAAGAATGACCAATTAGAAGAAGGCGGCGCTTGTCACCGTACACGCTCTTGTAGCTGCCGTTCCGTATCTGGGTTTCACTGTAAAACACAAACACGATTACTCTCCTCGCCGCTGTCGCTCCAACCACACTTCACTACCCGCGCCTCCGAGCCAGCCTCCAGCCATTTACCCTGACACGAGCAATCAGCCTGAACAGCAGATATTGGCAGAGGTTAGGGGCGGGGGGGCTGTAGTCACATGAAACAATAGACAAGACCACAATCTTTTTTCTCAGTGTATTATTGTTTAAGTGTGGACCTGGGGGAGGAGGACCTGCTTAGTGCTCGTTCTTGCACACATTATGATCTGGAACAAGCTGGACTTCAGAGAGTAGTAGTAGTAGTGCATTTGTAGGGGAGAATCTGCAGGATCTGGATCAGACCATAGAAAGAGTAAACTGTTAGAGCAGCGTATTAGCGGCCTGGCTCAGGAGTCCTTGGTTACTTTGGTTTTTTGGAGACTCTCCAGACTTCTATCTCATGAATAACAGCCATAGAAAAAATGAGGCCTTGAGGGAGATGAGAGTTTTGGGTCTTTTTTTCATGGGTCTCACCTCCACTCCTCTGTACTTCTTTTTTTTTTGGGCATTACTCCAGCACACCTCTCTCCTCCTCTTTCATGGTACTTATCTCCTCTTTGCATCGCTCCCTCTTCCTCTCTCTTTCTTCTTTCAAATCATTGATTTTTCAGAGCGTCCATAAAATATTTACAATGTGTGGGCAGACTCTTTCTCTGGGACTTTAGAGGAGGGATGGAGGGAGGTGGTGGTGGTGGTGTGGAGGGGGGGGGGTGATTATTTTGAAAGTCAGTGGTAAAAGGAATGAAGGAGCAGCAGTGGAGGAAGAGAAAGAGGCAGCTGAGAGCGATGGAAGTCCAGCCTGAGCCATGGTGTGAATATCAATGCTTCACTTTGAACAACTGCTGATTATAAATAAGTAATCATAGCTACGGATAAACAGCATGTTTCCCCCTGCGATGTATAGATTGCGATTGTTTCAGCCTTTTTTTTTTTATCTCCACCTGCTGTCCTTTCTTTTCACCCGCTCAGATTGCCTCCTAATTAAATAAAGCCCTGGGGACTGTTCCTGTGTAAACTCTGTTCAATGAACAGCTTCAATGAAAACCTGAATCACCAAGCCGTCAAAAAAGAAAAAAGCAGTGTCTCCTTATTACAAAAAGCAAAGCTCACAGAGCTGAAAAGAGAACCTGATATACTAACCCAATGATTCACAGAGACTCAGACTGAGGCAAACATTCTGCACCAATAGCCTTCAGTAAAAAGTGTTGGAAACCAAAAAGAGATTTGATGAGATGGTGAGAGTTCTTTCACAGTCTGCAGGCAAGGCTGGGTGTCAGCTCTTGTTTTAGTACGGAAATAAACCCACAGTCACATGTTGTACGCAGCTAAGTTCATGCCCCCACTGCTACGCTCGTTTAAGTCCTTTAAGACCGTTTGTCTCTCTTCCTGTCGATAGTGTTGGAACACTGTGGTTACTTTGATTGGAGCTTGGGTTAAGAAAGCTCCTTTCACCACATTTACAAGGCAAAATCTCTTTTTTTCAGCTACCATGGTAACAAGTTTCATTCCACTGTACACATATGTGACCACAGGTGGGCATCAGGTTGGTTTAAAGGCCAAGAAAGAGCAGCGACTGTGTGTACGTCCCTCCTGGTTGAGGACTGGCTGGACCTCCACCTCCACACCGGCACAGCTTTCTGAATAAAAAAAAACCCCGCTGGTGTCACTATGAATGATCATTTCTAGTCAAGTAATATTACTGCAAGCTGATGGAGATGTGGACTAAGATGTAGGCGTGACAGTGTGCGGTGAAGATGATGCCTGGTTGTGTATCTGGGTTTTTTTTTGGTGGAAGCATCCATCCGGCGTCCATGTGCGATGTAAAAGCTGAGCAGATCAGCCAGAGGAATGTTGTAGCTCAAAAAAAAAAAAAAAAATCTGATCTGCATAAACAATGTAATATTAATGCAAAATAATGTAGTAACCATGGTAACACTGATTCTGATCAGTACTTTAATGCAGAGGGTTTTTTTCTAATGCATCAGGAGGTGAGAAAAAAAAAAGTTTAGTGACAAATACACAAATATAGAAAGCGACTGTCACAAAGCTGCTCTTTGAATGAGTTCACGTTTCCCCCTCTTTGCAGTAAGTCAGTACAACACATCATGCACCAGTGTATAATTCTTCAGTCGTGTGAAAGAGACCTCTGGAAATGTGTTGCTGTGTGTGTGTGCTTTAGCACTAAAATGTGACATGTTTATTATTGTGTAATCAGTTCCCATCTGTTTATTTGTCCAGGTGGGAGGGACGATGTACAACACAGGCCGCCATGTCTCTCTGCGACTGGACAAAGAGCATCTGGTGAACATCTCTGGAGGGCCGATGACGTACAGCCATCGTCTGGAGGAGATCCGGCTACACTTCGGCAGCGAGGACAGCCAGGGCTCCGAACACCTGCTGAACGGACAGGCCTTCTCTGGAGAGGTGTGTGTCTGCGGATGTGATAAAAGTATTTATATTCTTAAAAAAAAAAAAAAAAATTGCATAATTCCAATCGAATGCATCTGTTTTTGTGGATTAGTACGGCTCTATTGAGCTCGTCAGGAAGCGGCGTCTGTTCATGGCCGACACGTGCCGCAGCCTGACAGAGCCATGTTCACTGTTCACAGAACAGAGATATCAAGGTGAAAACTGAAGTACCTTTTTTTTCATGTTAATTACACACGTTTCCATGGTTACAGACAGTTTTACCTCACTGCACTCTGAGGTGACAAGTAATTAAAGTTACATCATCCCTTATGGTAACTGATGGAGGTACAGTAGATTAGAAACTCGCAGCCGGACAGCTGTGAGTTTCTGGAACATTCCTGCTGCTTCCCTGTTCACTTAAACAAACAAAGAAGAAGCCTTTGAAATGTACTAAGAGCTAGTTCGGAATACAAAGAATCTCCCAGCAGACTTTACAAATTCTGACCAGTTGGGGGCAGTGTTACACGCTGAAAAACACATTTATGTATTACCGTATTTTTCGGACTATAGGTCGCACCGGGGTATAAGTCGCACATAAGGTGTATGGTATGCTAATAGCATTAGCATTATGCTAACGTAACACATTAATGACTATTCAGCTAAATAGTTGTTCATTATGTAACATATTAACAGTTATTCGGATAACAATAGCATAAAGAACATGATAAGATGAGTTTATCAAACCCTCCATCTCACCTCAAATCACTAAATCCATTGAATTCTTCTTCCTTGGTGTCGTTCTGAACAACTCCGCCAACTCCGGGGGTACACAAGTCTAGAGCGCCCTCTAGCGGCTGTCAGTGTGAAAACAACCAACATGTGAAATTATATATTTTTTCATTTATAAGTCGCACCTGAGTGTAAGTCGCATTCCCAGCCAAAGGATGACAAAAAGTGCGACTTGTAGTCTGAAAAATACGGTAGACATTTTTGCATTTTTCTGCATGTACAAGGTCAAGGACACGGTCAGGTCACGCATAGAGTTATTAAAAAAGCAGTTTTTAAGCTCAATTCTGCAATTCTGCTTGGACATTTTAACATACACGTATGTGTGGATTGACTTTTGAAGACACCCTCAAGTGGCCATCTAAGGAACTGCATTCATTTTCAGCCCATTAATTATATATTCATTTGTATTCTGTTTTTTTTTAATGTTTTTCTTTTGCAGCTGCAGCTGAATTGTAGAGTGTAGTTACTTTAATTTTAGTTTAAACACATTCTAAATGAGTTTTCACATGATGGCATCAGTGCTTTCAGCAGGAACAAAGTTGTCTTGGAGATGACAGGAAACTATTCAACTCTACACACACACACACACACCCTCCCAGTGCAGTTTTGACATTTAAATTTTTTTGACGAGTGAAACAATTAGTTTCCTTGCCTTTGATTGTTCAACAATATCATGAGTCACTCGCACCACTGCGTCCCACCACCACCATCATATGAATAACCAATTTGTGTGGCAACAATGTAATTGCAGTCTTGACAGGCAAATTTATTATAATTAATGATAATCATTTATCCTCCCTCAGAGTGTCAGAGCTGATACTGAGATCATAATAAAACAAGTGTTTACTGTGTCCTTCGCTGCTGAAACCCGAGCCTGAAAGGACACCTCCTCCTTCTCCACACACGCTGAGGTGTAGTTTATGAAGGCTTCCCCTCCGGGGCTCCATGTTTTATTTCACCCCGGCCTTCACTCACTGATTCGCCCTTTTGTAGGTGAACGTTGTGTTGGAGGAGGAGTTGTTGCAGCTGATATCTGAAAAGTGATGTCACACTGTTGCCATGTTGCACACAGAGCGCCTGGCAGACAAAAAGAAGGGGAAAAGGTTGCGTGGAAGGCAGAAGTTTTTCACTTGGGATGTGGGAGGCAGCTACTTCCTCTCACAATTTGGCTAATGTGTAGCATTAGCTATTTTAAAATATTATTTCTTCTGTGTTTCTCTAACAAAACAAAATTACATAAATTATCGGCATGCAGAGACGCCATAGATCCTTTATCGCTGTTTGTTGTTTAATTTTTTTATAATCCATAATACAGAAAACATGGATCCATTTCTCTCTTTATAAGATGTTAACAATGAAGCACATCTTTGTCTGAATAAGCAGCAGCTACACTGATATTTCTACTGTATCCTAGCAAACCGCAGGGAAAACAGGGCCAGTAGGTTGCTTTCACATCCCATTCCCTTTTGCCATGTTCTCCTCACTCAAGCAAATGTTTTCTGAGTGTAACATCCTCCGCCACCTCCTTTTCCTCATAGTACCGTACCCCACCCCCACCCCCACCCCTCTCCACCTCAGCCAGGCTCTCAGTGAGCCAAAGCCGTGACTTCAAGGTCCGATAAGATGTTTCATAATCAAAAAAAATACAGAGAAATTCTCGCTCGCCGGCTCCCTCTCACCCCCATCTGCAGATTGAGTGGTGGCTGAGCGTGTCCTTGAAACATGAACAAAGAGAGTAATATTCAAAACTTTTTAAAGCGGAGCATCCTTCTGAAATGGCGGTCTGTGGGAGGGAGGGGTTGGGGGTGGTGTGTGTGTGTGTGAGGGTGCATTATCACTCCAAAGCTCTGGTCTTTAAATCATCCCTTTATATCTCCTAACTCATCGTGCTTTTTTTCCTCAGCCGTCCTTTTTGTCTGACAGCTGTGTGAGTGTGTGTGTGTGTGTGTGTGTGTAATCCAGTCTTATTTTACTGCATACTGTAGTTTATGGTAGCAAAAAAAAACTTAAATCATGTGTGGAACAAATAACAGACATGTGAGCACTTGATGAGATAAAACATCCTCGCCAAAGTCACACTTTGATGATGTAAACACACACGCATTGGTATTCATTGGATGTCTTATCAGCTGCTAACATGTGTGTGTGTCTACACTGATGAACATATCAAACCCCGTCTCACACACACCAGTGTGTTTCTCTGAATGTGATTTATGATGTGTATCTGACGTGATGTTTGCTTCACAGCATTTTACTGCTGATAAATCTGAAGGATCAAACTACAGTTTGTCCTATAGCTTCACCATGCTACCAGCCAGGATCAGCAAAAAGCATTTAGTACTTTTTTACACTCCTGTTACATTTTCAGGCAATGATCAGTGCTGCACGTACAGAAAAAAATAAAAAATGTAAATTATATTATCATATTTTGAACTGAAGAGTGCAGAATTTTTGTTTTTCAGGATTTTGTGCTCAAACTCAAGACTATTTTTTTTTCTTTTCTTTTTTTTTTATTCCGTCTGACATAAAAAAAGTAATTTCCAAATCCAGTCAGTGAAAACCTTGGTCTCTGTGGACACAAAATGCCATTTTGGAGTCTCTTGAAAAAAAAAAAACTCCTTATGACATGTGTTAAAGCACGAGTCATATAAATCAAACTCTTCTTAGAAAGGTGTAAAAGTGTAACTTTCAGACTGTCGTCATGCTTTCAGGTTTTCTGGCTAATGCCGGGATCATATGTTCAGTGCAATAATAGAATGTAACGCGCTGAAGAGCCTCTTAAGATTAACACCGTGCAGAGAAAGTGCTATCATCTGCATACATGGTATTATTATTAAGTGTGGGGGTTTTTTATAGACAGTAAGCACTGCATGGAGTGTGTGTGTGTGTTTGTGTGTGTTTGTGTGTGTGTTTGTGTGTGTGTGTGTGTGTGTGTGTGTGTGTGTGTGTGAGAGAGAGAGAGAGAGAGAGAGAGAGAGAGAGACAGCGATGCTGTGCTTTGGCTGTCTGGCTATGTGAAACACTCCAGTACCTGGAGGGTAATATATGCCATGATGTGTGTGTGTGTGTGTGTGTGTGTGTGTTCGGCTCTGTGCCTTTGGAGCTGCTTTCACAGTCTAATCTGGAAATGAAACACCTTGCTCTTTTAATGAGTGATAAAATATTCCAAATATTATTTCTCCACCAGGCTGGCTGATGCTCAGCCATCCCATTATTCACCGCAATAACATAAAAGAAATACAAATATTCATGTTGAATCAATGCAGGTTAAAGAACTGCTGTTTTGAATTTTGTTCTTTGGGCAGATCTGAAACTAAAATACTGACATTAAACAGGTCATGGGATGATGATAATCCAACATGTGTAATGCATGATGGGATATTCCATCAAAAACGAGGGGGGCATGAGGACCATCCTGCTGAATGTTTTAGCCCATTAAGTACATCATTTCAGCCAAACCTTCTCCGAAGTGAAGTCGTACATTTTCATATTGATTTCCTTCCTTCCAGGCAGCCGCTGCTTTGTGTTCATTCCAGTCTCACTGTGGAGACTGGAAACGGAGGTGATCCATCACAGGGAAGAATTCAGCTCCTTTACTTTGGTGGCTGCCTTAATGTAAAGTTACACAGACCCTGTGTAAGTCCAACTTATACAGTTTCAATAGATTTCCTTCTGTGAAAATTGTTTGTTTTCTAGAGTGATCCCATGCGTCGGGCCTTTAAAACACTGTCCTCCCGCTGTTGATTTTTACAGCTTCATACAGCAGCAGGGTCCATATGCAAGTCTGTAGTGTCACACAAACTTTTTAATTAACTCATATACTATAATAACAATTATTAAATTATTATCATATAGCAGCACGAGTGAGGAAATATTGTGATATAATAGACTTTATATTGTTTCATTTCTCCCTTATGACCTCATATTTTGATTTGATTTTGATTTTGAAATAAATACTTTAATAATTCCAGAAGGGAAATTGCTTAAGGCTGCTGCCAAGCAGTGTCATACAGTGACTACAATGACCAGCAAGGAGCGCCACACCAGGAAGCAGTGCGGGTAAAGTGTCTTGCCCAAGGACACACAACAATGACTAGGGAGGAGTTGGGATCGAACCACCAACCTTCTGGTTATTGGACAATACCACTAAGCCACTGCTGCCCAATAATCCTATATATATATATATGTGTGTGTGTGTGTGTATATATGTGTATATATATATATATATATATATGTGTGTATATATATATATATATATATATATGTGTGTATATATATATATATATATATATATATATATATGTGTGTATAACATCGCGATGATGGACAGATAGCATAAAAAGGTATCTTCAAACGTTATCAGCATAAACTAAATTAATTTAGGATTACAGATGATAAACTGAGCAGCGTTGGCCCCTGCGTACTGAGGGAGACACGGCTCGTTGCTAAAGAGAGGATCCAGCTATATTTAATTCAAATCGTGTCAAGTGTTGGAGACGGATTCGCCACAGGCAGCTGTTCCAAACATTTTAAAGCCCATCAATCACTGAAACACACCTCGTGTACGTCCCTCTTTTTCAAACGCAGTCCCACAGATGGAAAATCACATTGAGCTAATATGGCTGCGGCAGATTATCGGTCACAGAGCTGCTGACGAGGAGCCGTGTTCTGTTTTATTTTCTCCTCCTCTAATTATCATTAATCACTATTAAGCGCCACATTTCACCCACATCTGCAGCGCGGCGTATTCATTCTGGATCAGAACATCGCTGTGTGATGTCTTTTGAATACATGCAGAAGAAATGTCACTAAATTAGGATTATGTTGAATTCCTAATGCAGCATGACAGCTGATGGATCGAGAGATGATGATTTCTGTTTCTGTCATGTCCCTTAAAAAACAAACAGGTGGCTGTGCACGTTGCATAATCAGTGTGTGATTGGTGTGTGCAGCACTGGGCCTTGTCTGTTTGTTAGTTTTATGGATCTACGCTCCAGTTAATCTGAAGGAGGGAGGACGGCTGGATGGAAGCTTTAGATGGAAAGCGCCATTTCCATCCCAGTGCTTTTAAACCGTTAGCGCAGAACACCTCTCTTCCGCTATCGACTTGCTGTCTTCATATTTCCCTATCCCCGGGGGCTGGGCCAGCCATCATGCCATAAAGAGGCTGTCATGACCCCCCCCCCACCCTCTCTCTCTCTCTCTCTCTCTCTCACACACACACACACACACATACATACAGAGAAAACTGGCCAACCAAGTAGCAGCAGCAGTGACCCTTTACTCTGAATTCAGTGTTAGAAACCAAACCAGGTTTAACCAAGTGAATGCCAAAGGAGCTGCTAACACACTGAAGAGCTATTATTGGTCAAGCTTTGTATTGAATAAAATTGACATGTATATAATCCACCGGGTGATACAGAACGGGTCATCAGTGGACTTACGAATCAGTACTTAGGGCTTAAAGAGGCTGAGAGTCAGCTGGCGAGGAAAGCAGTGCATCAGTGTTAATTTTGTTGACGAATCATTTTCGTCATAGTTTTTGTTAACAACCTTTTTTTGCTGATAAAAATGAGACGATAACTAAATAAAAACAAACGCACGGCGCCAAAAACGAAGACGAAATGTATTGACACTTTCGTCAACGAATAAAAACGAGACGAAATTATTGATGGAGATGAGATCCAATCAGAGCAGATTTTGTTTGTGGAAGGGAGGGACGAATCAGGAGACGGCGGCAGAGAGCCAATCAGAAGTGATCTCTCTGTGTAAGGACGTTACCCCGCGATGCTGGAAGAAGGCGTCCTCATGCATGGTAACACAAACAGGAGAAGAACAGACACATGGACACGTTTGATGTCAAGACAAACAGGACGGTTTGCAAATCGTGTGGAGCGACGATCAGCGGTAAAAACACAACAAACCTGAAGCGACGTTTGCAGACGAGTCATCTTAACTTCCATTCAAAGATACACGTGACTAAATCTATAAATGAAGACACCGCTGCTGATGGTTTTACAGCATGCGCACTGTTTCTAAGTTGTCACTGAAGTATTTTGCTGTAGTTATGGAGTATTCATGAAGAAGGTCATGACTGAACCATGTATTCAGGGAGAGCAGCTCACTGTTCACTGGTTCTTTTGTGAAAAGGTAATAGCAATTAAATAGAAAGGTGTTTGTTTCAAATAACACAAGTTAAAGCTGTGTCTGTTTTTATTGCACTTCAAACCTTAATTATTTCATGACAAATAAAAAATATCATAGAATTTTAGTCGACTAAATCCACGGCAGATTTAGACAACTAAAATTCTTTGATATTTAGTCGACTAAAACTAGACTAAAACTTACAAAAATGTTGATGACTAAAATGTGACTAAAATCAAATGACATTTTAGTCACGAGACTAAAAAAAAAAACTAAATCAGAAATTGCTGCCAAACTTAACACTGCAGCGCATGCTTCAAAAATGCTTCAAAAACCATACAGCAACATACTAATGTTTGGTCAGACAAGCATGATAGTGCAGCACCTGGGTTACAGGTTTAGTGCAGAAGAGCATGAGTCCCTTGGCTTCAGTTGGACTTTTGCCTCTGGAAAGTTTGGTCTTTAAATAATATGCTGTGCAGGAGTAAGCAGGCTGTCAGTGTTGCCTTATCCTGTGCTTGTGTCTCCTGGTTAACCACCGCCTGAGATTCCATTTCTACAGCTCTGCACACAAGTTCTAATTTTACACCCGCCTGATCATTCTGCAAACGTTTAACAGAATCCAGGATCACTGTGTTTATGTTGAATCTGAATAAACTGTACCTGTTATATGAGCTGTGGTGCTGCTGGATCCTGTGGTTACACAGAGTCTCTGTTTGAACAGCGGGATGCTGTGATGAATGATGTAGTACCGCTCGCTCGGAGGTGCGGACAACACATAACAGCTCCTCTCTTCCACTGTTTCTGTATCTAATTACAACCACTATTTTCTCCTTTTTCTCCTTCTTCTTCTTCTTTGCTCTGCATCTCCCTGTTTTTTCCCTCTCCATTTGGCAGATATTCTCACTTTATTACAGCCCACACTGGCCTTTTATTGCCCACCAGCAGCAAACTTTGTGCAATTTGTCATTGAGGGAGCGTGGATGAGTTCCTTTGGCTGCCTGCACCTAAAAATCTAATCAGATCAACATAGGGCCCTAATCACTTCCTCTCTTGTCTTGATTGCATTTATTGACGTTCTGTCGCTCTGCGCTCCCCCAGCCGAGCGTTTCATAATTACTCTCCTCTTAGATTTGTTTATTTATATCCTCCTGTACAGTGTGTGCCAGCTCTTTGCCGGCGAGGG
This sequence comes from Parambassis ranga, assembly GCF_900634625.1. NCBI lineage: Eukaryota > Metazoa > Chordata > Actinopteri > Ambassidae > Parambassis > Parambassis ranga. The sequence goes on from NC_041027.1 coordinate 12,814,869, forward strand.
AGGGTGAGAAGTTTACGGAGGGTGAGGAGAGAAGGACTAAGTGCCTTTGGGAATGATCTAAAAATCATTACAGCCCCTTTGTGTTTAAAATAAATGTTTTACCACCTTTATATTCATTGCAGCTTATTGTATGTTGGGCCATTAAAACATTGATATACCCTTAGGTAGGCCAATACGCATCCTCCTTACGCATTCATATTGCAGTGGAGAATATGGTCCCCCCTTTTCAGCCTAGTGTAAAGCGGCTGGGATGCAAATCAGCACCTCCAAGTCCAAGGCCATGGTTCTCGACCAGAAAAAGATGGCTTGTTCTCTCTGGGTGAGAGGAGAGCTCCTGCCCCAAGTGGAGGATTTTGTGTATCTCGGGTTCTCGTTCACGAGTGAGGGGAAAATGGAGCGGGAGATTGACAGGCTGATCAGTGCAACCTCCGCAGTAATGCGGCTGCTGTGCCGGTCCGTCATGGTGAAGAAGGCACGATTTACCGGTCAATCTACGTTCATACCCTCACCTATGGTCATGAGTTTCCTTCGAAGGGTGGCTGGGCGCTCCCCTAGAGATAGGGTGAGGAGCTCCAAGTAGAGCCGCTGGTCCTTCGTATCGAGAGGAGCCAGCTGAGGTGGCTCGGGCATCTGTTTCGGATGCCTCCTGGACGCCTCCCTGGGGAGGTGTTCTGGGCATGTCCCACTAGGAGGAGGCCCCGGGGAAGACCCTGGACGCGGTGGAGAGACTATGTCTCTCGGCTGGCCTGGGAACGCCTCCGGATTCCCCCGGAAGAGCTGGAAGAAGTGTCCGGTGAGAGGGAAGTCTGGGTGACTGCTGACCCTGCGACCCGGCCCCAGATAAGCGGTCGAAAATGGATAGATGGCGCTAGTCCAGCAGGTGCCATTCAGACTGTAAATAAATAAAGAACTGCAAGTAAGAAATTGAAGTTAAGTCAGGTTTTATGATAATAAAGGCAAAAAGAAATGTACAGTATTCTGCATATTTCATTAAATATTCATCTTCGTCAGCTGCCACAGGTTTCACACTTTTGGAGCTGGAAGTCGAAACAGCCGTGTCTGCCCACGTCGAAGCCTCGTTAAAGGCAGGAATATTGAACAGCTGGAGTGGATGAAGCGCCTGTGTCAGGGAAACATTAACCCCATGCTGGGAGATGGTTTAGCTGTGCGAGAAGGCTGGCCTTGGATCAAATGATGACAGAATCCCTGCCTCTTTACACCCCTCTTATTCTATTCTCATTTACACAGAGTATAAAAATGTTCAGCTGGGTGAATCCATGGGAGAGATTGGACACCGTATTGATTTTCCCCTTTTAATTCATCTGACATGATGTAACTCGGAGGAAGGATTTAAGGGAATGAGGGAGTCTTGATGCAGGGCAGCTGTCGATCCTTTAGAAGTCCGAGGTTTTCGCACTCGCTCTTGAGCTGAAGACGGTTCATAATGTTGTTGTCAGTAACATCCATGTGTCTTTTCTTCATGTTCCAGGTTCAACTGATCCACTACAATCATGAGCTGTACACAAACTACACAGAAGCTGCTAAAAGCCCCAATGGACTGGTCATAGTGTCCATATTCATGAAGGTGAGTCTCATACACGATGGCTTCCTGCCTACAAATATGTTCACAGAAAATAGGGTTTTATCCTAATATTGGCACCGCTGTAATGACAATCTGTACAGGAAGTGCAGCAGAATACTAATCATTGCATCATATGGTACGTCGAGTTAGCAGCCACAGCGGCTACTTGACCCGGTGTAATCAGTGTTCAAGCATTACAAGACAGCTACATTATAGAGTACACTGATGGAACATGCTGCTCAGAATGAAACAGGACTTTATACATCATGTTCGGCACAGGCAAGACTCAATTAAAGAGGGACGAGTGTTTGTTCAAGTGTAGCAGAGTTGACGTGGTCACAAGCAGTTAGGAGTGTTTTTCTTCTTTCATCTCCTCCTACACTAAAAAACAAAAAAACCCACTTATTTTACATTAGTAACCCCATGTCACTCAGGTGTAGCTTTGTTTTTTGTTAACTTGAGATGAATCATATTCAACTTCACACTGAACATGTCCAAAAAAAAAAAAAAAAAAAAAGATCTGCTCCTTAGCCTTCAGTTTATTTATTTATTTACACTACAAAGTTACCCAAAGCCCGAACTTTCCTCTGCTCCCAGCAGCTGTAACAGGATTTACATTCATTTACAGGGAGAAAAAAAAGGGGCCATTTTATTTCACTGCAGCAGCAACTCAGCTGGCAGCTTCAAGGTCCTGCAGTACTTACAAAAACAGCCACATAAATGGCTAATATTGATTCAACAGGGTCGTGCAGACACATCGTAGCACGATGAGCACACTTTACATGTGTGTTTGTATTGTGATGTAAGGACCCATTTTAGAATGGTCCACATTTATGTGCCCTATTAGATAAGAGAGACAGAAAAACACAGATACTGTTTAATGAAGTGTTTCAGATGCCAGGGGAAGGAGGGGGGGGTGGGGGGGGTACTTTGCAGCGGTCTCACAAGCCTGAGGAATGAGAACCAAATGATGCCTGCACCTTTAAGAGACACAAGAGGCTGGTTGTCAGTGTTTGTGTCTCGTAGCCACATGTTAGTTTAAAGAAATGTCTGTTTGGCCTCCACTGCTGCTCCCTCTGTGCACTTTCCCTGAAATCCAAGAACCTGTGACTCAGAAAACAATTAGCACTCTAATTATCTTGGCTCACGGGCTGTGCTGAGCAGCAGTGCTAGGGCGGTGGCGGCAAGCACTCCTCTGTCTGTCTTTGTTGTAGATGAGAGTGTCTCCATCTTGAATGAGAGGCTCAGAGATCAGAGAAGCAACGTCCAAACGTCCTCGCCAGTGTGCGCAGCAAGCCTTGGAAAGATCAGCTGCTAACTGCTAATTAGCTCCCCAATGTCAATGTGACCATCAGTGAGTCTTGAAGAGAGCGAGGAAAAACGATGACCCAGGTCAAAACCTCCTCGACGTTCCCTCCTTCATCCGGCGGGAGAGTGTGTGGGAGGAGGTGTGAGGAGTAAGCTGGAAGCTTTTGGAAGTGAAGTGCTGCAGGTGTGATGGCCTGAAGAAATGACCCTGTGACAGCGCTGTGCTACTCCACACCGCAGCAATGTGGTGATTGCAGTGATAAAATAACAGCATGCAGATATCAGCTGAAGCTACGGCTAACAGAAAAACAACATTACCTTTACACTACAATAATAGATCAGACTAGCGACTATGCTCAACCTCATCAACAGTGCCACATTTAGTTGAAAATACATCTGCCAAATAAGACACATGTTTCTCTTTATGTCAATGGAACATTTGGACATATTGCCCAACACACAAAAATACATTCATGCTAATGGAGCAATGTTTAAAGATGTAACCCTACTGTAGGATGGTCCGGGGTTTAGGTGCCTGTGACAGACAGTTGTCACTGTTTTGTTTTTAATCGAGATTGGACTTAGATGTTAGGTTCTCCTGGCTGAGGTTTGGCATTATACCATAAGAGTATTCTTTCGATCAGGCCAGTGTTTTGTGTTTTTACCTTGACATGTTTCGACTGCTTCCTGCAGTCTTCTTCAGAAGTCACGTGATGTTACCGGTGACGTGTCTGCCCACACCTGGGACACTGTACTGAGGAGACCAGACTGCTGTCCCACATCTGGGACACAGTGCTGAAGAAGCCGGACTACAGGTGGCGCTGTTCCCCTACTACCTGGAGTAGTGGGAGAATGGCGCCACAACCTGCATAAAATCAGCTGGCAGACACGTCACCGTCGAAACATGTCAGGTAACAGGTAAAAACACAAAACACTGGTCGGATCGAAAGAATACTCTTATGGTTTAAAAGGTGAAGACCAAATGAATCTTGTTGAAATATTACGAAGGAGGTTTGACATTTATTAAACAGGGGTTAGGTGAAGATCAGCTTATAGATCCCTTAGATCCCTGCTCCAATAAACACTTGAAGATAAAGTGTCACACAAATCTGCACATGTTATGTTTTGTTGTTTCCATTGTTCTGAATCTGCTAGAGCGAATTTGATCAGGCGCTAGCTGTGTAGCAACAGCAGGCTAATGGCTAGCACAGTGTTCAGATGTGTCGGTCTTGTGTTGCTATAACCTCGGCGCTCCTTCACTCCTCAGCAGTGACATTACATCACAGCATCGCTTTCCGTTCCTCGGAGAGCCTGGTTTTGTTACACTTTGCTTTATATTGTTGTGCATTGTCATGTATTTCCATGGCCCAGGGTTTTATTATCTAAGAAGCAGATGTTATGTAACACAATATTAAAGTGCCGTTGTATTACACTTTGCAGAAACTCTCACAGTGGCACATTTTATCGGAAGTTTAATCCATCATCTAAAAACAGGGGAAGGAACAGTCAGAAAACGACTCTACAGCTGACGACAATCTCCCAAATGTGTTCACCATTAATCTAATAGCAGTTTAATAAAGTGTTCCAGAGAAGATTCTTCATTATTCCAAAAAGGGTTCAGACTCATTTCTCTGTGAGCTTCAGACACTTTAAATGCCACTTTTGTTATTGCCTACATGTTAAAAAAAAGTCATATTGGAAAAGAAGATCTATTAAAAAAATTCACACTACAGCACCTGCCAGCACAACCTGTGTTTTTTCCTCCTACTTCCGCTGTCTGAGGCAGGTTTCAGCGGGTCGGTCTCTTGAGTAGTAGCACAGATCAGTCAAGTGGTAATGAGCCACATGCTTCTCGGAGCAGACACTCCTTCTTCTCACTTTCCAGTGACTCATGCTTTCCAAGGCCTCGTCAGATTTCCCATCTTGTCGCTGTGATTCAGAATGCCAGGAAGGGCCCCCCCCCCAGTGTGTGGCTGCAGCTACATGTGGTGGAAGCCAGGTTCCCTACAGACAGGAAGACACTGGATTCATTGAATGTGTCCTGAGACGGATCGACGCCGAGCCATATGGTGCCAAGTCTGTACTTTCCTCACACCTAATTTGAAGATATTCCTGGAAATGTGGCGAGAGAATGACTGAATCCCCTCATGTGCTTTTTGAGGGAAAATGATGAAAATGCGAGAGAAAGGCCCAGAGCAGGACAGCTGAGCGAGCATCCTGAGTGGCTGGCGAAGGCAGACCGCCTGCCTGAAGAGCACGGGAAAAAGGTCAAAGACTAAGTAATTTCAGTCGCGGTGAAAGGAGGGGAGAGGATGAGCACATCTCTTTTTAATCACTTCGCCCAAAGACATCTCGACAATTAGAGCCACGAAGTCCACCGAGCATGATTGAAGGATAGATGGAGTGGAGAGGAAGGCAGACAGAAGTCATGCAGGAGCAGCAGGGTGCATGTGAAGTGCAAGGTGTGCTATTAGTGAGTGTGTTTCAGAGGTGGGAGCTGCTCCACACGTCTCAGCCTGAATAAAGCAGTCATGAGGATATATTTAACTTTATTTGTAACTTTTAGATAGAGTAAGATAACACATTTCATTAGATTTTTATAAAATGTGTGCTCTGCCTCTTGCCCATTGACAGCTGGGGTAGACTGCAGCACCCCCATGACCCTGTAGCACAGGACAGAACGGGTTAAGAAGGACGGATTGGATAAAAATAAATACTTTGAAACTTTTTTCACAGCCCCCAAAATATTCCTGTTCACTTTTTCGTTCTTTTCTTGTGTTGCTCTGAGTGATCCCTCTTTAGTGAGACATCCTCCTACACTCCATCTCCAGCTCCCAATCACCGCACCCTCCCTAACTAATGTTTACTACTGTAGACAAAAATGTTCTTTTAAAAGCCACGGCTGTGTTTATGGTTATATCTGTGATCATCAACCACTCAGAGATATTTCCCTGGAGGGATGCTCCAACTCTCTCTCTCTTTATTTCAACACAGACAAAAACATTTGTATCACCAGAAAGTGCTTAAACACAGCCCTTACACCCTAACCTCAGCCTCTTGCCTTCAGGGAGAAGGTTCTGAAGCCCTCAGGCTCCAGACCCCCCTCTGCCCCCTGCCCCTGGACCCTAACTCTGCTGAACTCGTACACATGGTGTGAATTGACATTAGAAGTCTTTGAGTCTTTGAGCGTACGTATTTAAAAAAGATGGATCGTGTTTTGGTGGAGACGCAGTGTGTGTGTCTCTGTGCTGTTTTTAATGGTTTTTTGAAAGCAGTGGGAGCCTTTGTTTTCTCCAGAAGGCAGCGCAGCAGTGAAGCGGAGTGTAGGAGCTGTGCAAAATACATCAGTGGGTTCAGACATTTCACGGATGTTAAAGGTGATAGATTAAAAAATACACTGTCATTATCCTTAAGAGTGCCGTCCTGAGTAGATTAAATGTAGTTTAATTTTAGATGGGCTCTCAATTCATTATGTGACCATTTAACCTCACCTGTTTTTTTTCTTCTCCTCTCTTTAATCCAGATCGCTGAGACATCAAACTCATTCCTGAATCGAATGCTGAACAGAGACACCATCACAAGAATAACATATAAAAGTAAGTATGTGCTGCTTTTCACACACACACACACACACACCTTGTCACTAACAGGACATCACTCACTGTTTCACCAATTTATCTGGTTAGGTTGCCGGTACACCTAACAGCACGTGCTTCTAGACTGTGATTGGTTACCGGAGAGGAACCAGCTGTGACAGAACTGTGACATCTATGTCTGTGGCTTAAGCATTACCACTGACGTATACAGGAACAACAGAAAACTATATGTGACATGGTCAGATTGAAGCCACCAACTGCAACTGTTTAACAGTGACAGGTGGAAAATCATAGTAGTTCTTGAAATAACTGGTCATTGCAACTCCTGAGGTGACAACTGCCGCTAAACCAGATGGAGCTAACAACGCTATCAATGGCGTAAGAGGTGGTTAACACTAAGGATGTCCCAATCAGGTTTTTTGGCCCTCGAGTCCGAGTCCGAGTCCAAATCATTTGATTTTGAGTATCTGCCGATACCAAATCCCGATCTGATATTTTTATCGTGTGTGTGGAGTGCTTCGCACTGACTATTCATCGCTGTCGCATCGACTTTCCACATGGTTGCCAAACTGCCGGCAACACATTGCCGCCAACTTTAAAATGCTTCAGCCTTCCTAAGCTACGACATTTTTCTCACACGCAGTGGCTCATTGAGGTCTCAAACCCAGGACCTCTCGCACCAAAAGCAGCTGTCATATCCCTACACTACAAGACACAGAGCCTCCCTGCATAGAAGGCATTAACTTTGACTGCCCTAATAAATATATATCCAAGTCCTGATCGGGAGGTAACGTCCGATTCAGATCGAGTCTGAAATCACGTAATCAGGCCCGATTTCCGATCACGTGATCGGATTGGGACATCCCTAGTTAACACCTCTTCATATCTCATCGTAAGTAGATATTATTAATTGTAAACAAATTGTAACAGTTACACATTTTGTTCACCACTTTATGATTTCTGAAGCCTAAATATGATGGCAAGAAGTAAAAGCTAATGCTAGCCTTGGTGCACGAGTAAGGTCATGTGTGTTTTAGCCACTTAGAATAGAATAGAATAGAATAGATGACACCACAGCTCCACCTCCCCCTAAACCCGTGTGCGTTTACTCTGAAAACAACAAACTAATGAACTTGTTGTTGCTTTTACAGCAAAACCTTCACGGCTTCTCTTCCTGCTGCTACAGCACTCCATTAAACGCTACTGGAATGCAATTCATGTTAGAAGCTGATACTAAAAGGCTGCTTTCAGTTTCATATGTGTGTCAGTGGTTCACTGGTGGAATTTGTGTTAATTGAAAATATTTTTTTTGAATCGGATGAAATGCTTTTATGAGAACTCTTGATGGTTGGAGAAGGCTGAAGGAGGCAGCAGTCGACGGCTGCTCTCCAGAGCCTTCCGTCTGCCAGCATGGAGATCGCCCAGGGCTAGCCTGAAAAAAGACACAAATAATTGGATTAATGGGATGAGGTAGCGAGGGCAGCGAACAGATGAATAAAAACTGCTGACCTAACTGTGGCTGTGGGGAGTCTCACCCTCACAGACTGCATCGGGTGGAGATGCAGATGGGTGGGTGGGGTGCTGGTTAGGTCTTGGCTGAAGGAGCTGGAGAGGAGCACAGATTCTGACAGCTGTCAAAACTCTGTCAAGTACACAATGTCTCACACATGCTTACTCACACACATATGCACTCACCACCCACTCATAAGTCCTTAGGCATATCCAGCACAAGATCAATAATGCCGCCAGCCCCCAATTGCATGGATGTGTGTGTGTGTGTGTTTATTTCATCAACACAATCAAAGAACAGGGACGGAGCTGCTGATGGCATTTAGAGAGGTGCTTTTAATGAGACCTAACATGCAAACATCAACCCCGAATCCCTTTGATGCATACTGTTTGAATAGTCACTCGGCATTAGTAACGATGCAGCTGAATTAGCACTAAAGCTGCGGCCGTGACCTCATCACAATAGGTAGTCCATTTGTCAGCATAGCGGCCTAACGGATGACAAGCTACTGGTAGCGTCTACTGGAGTGTGAAGAGAGAAAGAGATGCAGTCTGTCCAATTAGCGTCCTGACAGTGGAGACAGTTTGGATAAAAGAGTTTTTGTGCTGCAACACCAACAGCCTGTCATTCACAGGACAGTAAATGATATGTGAAAGGCGAAGTGAGAAAAATTAGTTATGAAAGACAAGCCGAGTCCATGATGAGTAGTGAGGAAGAGGAGGAGGAGGAGGAGGGTGTATTCAGCAAACTTCCAAAAGACTGCTATTACAGCTCACCAGTATGACGAGGCAGTCAAAACACTGTCGTGATTGTGGATGTAGATTCCTCTAATGATTCACGGTGTGTGTGTGTTTTGTCCCTGCAGATGATGCGTATTTACTAACCGGCCTGAACATAGAGGAGATTTACCCGGAGACGAGTAGTTTTATAACATATGATGGATCGATGACCATCCCCCCCTGCTTTGAGACAGCCACATGGATCCTGATGAACAAGCCAGTGTACCTCACACGCATGCAGGTAAGCCAGCATCCAGCAACTCCCAGAATCCTCTAGGGGATTGTCTGGTCTCTCCTTCTAACTATTGTTCTTCTTGTGAAACATGTCAGCTCAGCGCTGAGGCTTTTACCCCACAAGCTCTCTCCTCTTCCTCTTGTTTAATCCTGCACACAGTTGTTCCCTGGAAAATAATGCAGTGGATCAAAAAAAAAAAAGACTGGCTCACATTTCCATAACGCCTTACCCCCCTCTCTCTCTCTCTCTCTCTCTCTCTCTCAGATGCACTCTTTGCGGCTGCTGAGCCAGAACCAGCCATCTCAGATCTTCCTGAGCATGAGCGACAACGTTCGCCCCGTCCAGCCCCTCAACAACCGCTGCATCCGCACCAACATCAACTTCAGCATGCAGGGCAAGGACTGCCCCAACAACAGGGCTCAGAAACTGCAGTATCGAGGTATAAACGTCTGACTGCGTCCACATGCTATCCCGCCTTCTCCATCTCATCACTAATAGACTTTTACACGTCATTATCACGGAGATACATCTGGGTTTTTTTCCATCATTTTGATGTGAACATAAACAAATGATACGCAGCTTCTTTCAAATTAAAACCAAAGAAGAGGACACTTTACTGAGCAACTATTTCCTGTATCCGTGTCACATGGGCTCCGTCTTTGCCCCGCCTCTTCAGCAGACTAGCTAGTTGTAACTAGTTGGACGTAACTTTCGTCAGCTTTAGGACTCCATGCGACTGACCTGGAAAACCTCCAGATAACAGCGCCACTCACAGAAAGGATGAGGATAAATAACACCCAAAATTAGAGTTCATTTCTTTTCCCCTCGCAGCTACTATCAACTATCTTATTTACATCGTGAGCTTCTGACGAGCTGCTTGGCAAGATTTCTGATCAGTAAGCGTGATATAAAATATTACTCATCAATCTCAGAGCTCCGGGGGTGGAATATCACTCCCCAAGTGACTGTGATGTAATTTGTTTGAGACATCCACAGAGATTCCTGGGGATTATTGCTCAATCTACGCTTGCATAATTAATAAACCTAATAGTGAATTTCAGTGCCGAGCAGGGACTCGGCTGATAAACTGTACAGTCCACACTGCTGTGTGCTACAACCAAGGAGGGAAACCTGACATTTGGGCTGAAATCTGGCTCGCTGAAACCTGAGGAGGTGTTGCTGCAGTCTGTTTGTCATCTTCTCTCCGCTGTTTCAGACAATCTATCGGAGCAACTGCTGCACAGAATGTTGAGTTTTCTCACTTGAAGCGTAAAAGGTAGCCACAGTGTCTGCAATTCATTGTAGGATTTACTGTACTGTGGCTGAGCCAAACCCGCCGTTTTCCTGCCCTGTATCTTCTCTCATTCTTTCTGTTCTGCTGCTCGCCCCTCTCTCTTAGCCTTCATCCTTATGAGATGGGATTTTGTGTCCACACCCACCTCAAACCCTCCTGATCCAGACAAACACACAATCACAGAGCACCACCTGCCACACTGAAGCAGACCCTCTTTTTTTAAACGTTTGGAGGTTTAAAGACCTTCAAGATGCAGCCGTCACAGAGGGAGCCGGGGTGCTGTGTCTCATTAAAAAGGGGAAATGTGTCTCTTCTGGTGATTTGTGTGAGGTCAACCTGTAAAGTAGAAGGAATAAGACGCACTTCTCCGTTCTCCCCGGAGAAGTAATCATCAGCGTAACTGCAAGTGAAATAAGGGATGCGTGGGAGCTAACCAGGATGTTTACCAGGGCTGACAGTTCTCATACAAAATTTGAATGTGTGCAAACAAAAATAGTCCTGTTTGAGTTCAAGTAGGCTCCTCAGCATTATGGTTTATCATGAGCTCCTAGAACATTTAAAGGATTATTATCCAGGAACTTTATAAGGTACTAACAGGTTTCTTTAACTTCCATGTTGGCACCACAGTGGAATAAAGCTCACCTACCCTGTAAGACGCACAGTGGAACAGTGTAAGTCCCTGCAGTGGAAAAGTGTCTATCATTCAACAGCTCATAATGCTGTTTACTGACAGTTTCTAAAAATAACATTTTTGTTAACTGCTTTAAAGTTCAGCTACCCCTCTAGTAGGTATTTTTCGACCTAAAGAATGGCTCAAAAGGTCCTATGGGGGGCCAGTTCCTGCAGGAGCATTTTGATGCAGGAACTAGGGCCGTTTTAGAGGAGCTTGTTTTTTGCATGGGGTTCCACTTCTACAACTTTAGGGGTGGTTTTCAGTAGGGATGTCCCGATCTGATCACGTGATTGGAAATCGGGCCCGATTACGCGATTTCAGACTCGATCGGAATCGGACGTTACCTCCCGATCAGGACTCGGAATATATATTTATTAGGACTCTCAAAGTTAATGCCTTCTGTGCATGACAGTCGCTTTTGGCACGAGAGTTCCTGGTTCGAGACCTCGATGAGCTGCTGCTTGTGTAAAATCTCCTAGCGTGCGCTCTACACAAACACACACACACGCGCGTTTTGCTGCTAGGATCGGATCGGGACTCGGTATCGGCAGATACGCAAAATCAAATGACTCGGACTCGGACTCGAGGGCAAAAAAGCCTGATCGGGACATCCCTAGTTTTCAGGGTAAAAATATATGTGTTTTATACTAAATGCTTGTACACAGGTTGCCCTAAACAGGCCCATGAGTTCCTGCAGTGGAAAAATGTCTCTTGCCAGTTGGGTTATCATGTTATTTCAGCTCTTGGATCATTTCTTCTGATTGAAATATTCAGGTTATAATATGGATAACGGGGGGTCCAGGCATGAGTATAGTGTATGAGTTGTATTTAAATCAGCTTTAACAAATGTCAGGTCAAATACGAACATTCCAACTTGATCTGTTTGGAAAAAAAGTGTTTCATTTTTTTTTACTTTCAGAGCCTACAAAAAGGAAATATTATGATAACACACTTGAATAAATCCCGTCTTTCATAAAACTGGCAGACTGCTTTTTATCAAATTACAGTGTTTACCCTGGCTCCTGGCACTGCTTCATTTTGGGTGTAATTTTCAGTTAAGGCTGCCACTCGAAACATAATAGCACCCGTTCACCTCCCCCTCTCTTCCATCCTCACCCTCAGCCAACCACTACTCCACCCATATATATATATATGCACGTTCATTCAAGCACCATCTCTATAAAATTGCATGTTATATCGCTTAAAGATGAAATATGGCGGATGGGGCGGGCGGGTAAATAATGTCACAGAACAGTCGAACTGTGGAGGGCGCTGCGTGGATATAAATCAAGTATTCTCACTCCTGTCCTTCTCCTCTCTTCCAGTGAACGAGTGGTTGCTAAAGTAGCCTCCCTTGGATGAACGCGGAGACGGGTGTCAGAGATGGAGAGGCGAGTGGGGGAGGATGAGGAGGAGGAGGTGGTGGTGGTGGTGGAGGGGAGGATGGAATGGTGTGAAAACTGGTTTTAAGGCTGCATCTCATCTAAGATTCTTTCATGGCATTGTACAAAGACAAACACTGGACATTATTCAAATGAAGGAACTTTGCATTGCGAGCAAAGAGACTCTTCTTTTCATACAATGAGAACCCTCAATCTAACACATGCTAACGAGCCCTTTGCCCCGCCCCCACTGTACTGTACTGTACTGTACGACTATATCAATACGGACATTTTGATACCTTTTTTTGGGAGAAAACAAAAGAAAAACTGACGCTTGGGAAGCTTAAAAAAAAAAAAAAAAAAAAAAAGCAAACACACACGATGTGGAAGCATTTATTTGACAGCCTCCCAATAGGACAACGTTGGGGCCTTTGTACATAAAAGATGTTGCTATCAGTGGGAAAAATCCGAGGACTAAGAAGTCACTGCCCCCCCCCCCCCCCCCCCCCCCCAACCCTGCCAGTCAAGACAAAGCAGGCGTCACATGGATGTTTCATTACAGTCACCAACAGGGCATGCAATCAGCAAAACCAAGAGAGAGGGAACACAGCCTTACATTTTCCAAAACTAGAGAGTCATGTCACGGGATAACGAGCAGGCTTTTCTTACGGCCTCGGAGCAACCGGTGTCTTGGCCTCGTTTGTACATATTATAATTATCAATATTGCAGAAAAATGAATATGTAAAGAAAAACGTAATGAATTTAACATTCAAAAGATATATTAAGAGATGATTTAAAAAAAAAAAAATGTTAAGAATTTTAAAAAGCTTGGCGCACTTTGAATTCTGGAGCAGTTCTGAGTCTGAGCTGATGCCTTTTTTCTGTTTTATTGTTTACAATGGTCATACACTGTGTTTGAGTAATGTTATCAGCCCAATAAATGTGTCTGGAAAGTTCACTTTTGGAAAATGCTTCACTATATGAGGATTATTGTACCTGTACTTGTTTTGTACTGATCCATATTAAATGTGTTGATATGTCAATATTCCTGCTCGGAGGCGTGCTCAATGACGCCGGTGTCGCTAAATCGCAGAAATCGCAGCGGGCATGAACGAGCAGCAGGGGACTGATGATGAGGGCTTTCTTTCTATTGTTTGCATGATACAGCTGAAGGCTTATCAGCCGTGCACAGAGGACACAACGTCAGAGCTGCCCGTGTGCTGTCACAGTCCCTCAGATCACATCAGGAGACGTAGCGGAGACGAACCTCCACCTGCTTAACAATACAGGTCAAATCCACTGCGCTGTTTCTATATGTGGAGCTGATACAGGGAAGTGGATCAGCAGAGAGGGGGGCTTATAGCACGGAAACACACTCCTCATGTCACTGAAATGAAGAAAAAAAGATTGCAATTACAAGACAGCTACACAGAGAGTGTGCCAATTATAAGACTAGAGAGTGGCCGCAGGAGCCTGCCACTGATTCAGCTTCTGATAGGCTGGCAGTGGAAACAGAGGAGCCGGCAGGACGTCTTTGTGCCTCATTGTAGTTGTTATAATAAACGAGGAACCTCATGGGAAACTAAGCAGCTGTGCTTTTGAATCAGTCATGATATTTTGTAGCGACAATCTACACTTTACCTTCACACCATATCTATATTTAAACATTTCAAATACTCAATTCTGATTGGCCAATCACTGAGTTCTGGAGTCAATCAATGCTGCTGTGAATGCCATGGTGGATCACATCCAGTCTGCTAATCTGGTGGATTATTTAGAAAGTAGTCATTTTATTAATGTGCATTGTTCCAGTCATCAGTGGTTCCCATATCACCCTGTTGAGAGGAACTGTAGCTGCTAACCTGACAATACAGAGACTAGACTAGGAATGCTAATGGCTAGCATAGCAAGACTAGGGTTGCTGCCGTCAATATATTTTACTGTCAAGCATTAGTGGTGACTCATTTTGTAGAGGAACACCCTCACTTGCTACTGCTAGCCAATCAGAAGCTAAAAAGAGGAACCTACAGTGTATCTTTGGAATAAAATAGTGACAGCAGCCCTAGTTTGTAAAGAAAAACAGACAACATCCAGTGGTTGTCCACTGGCTGGAGGCTAAGCTGGAGCCTGCAACTTGGCATCTGTAGACATAAATACTACATCTATCAATGGCACCACATCATTCAATGATGCTTAATGCTCAAGTTGTTATATTAGTGTAGAAAGAACAATGTTTTTGGCATTTCAAGATGAGATAATGTCCCTTCTGACCATTCTTCAGCATGACATCAGGCTTTATTATTGATTTTTCCCCCATATTTCAATGGTTGGCATATGAAACTTTAGTTTTCTTGCAGATACGAAGACGACATTCCACCATGGCAGATCAGAATTTTTGGACCTCCAACATTTCTAAAGACTTCTAGATGCACCAGCTGTTCAGGCAGTGACCAGGAGAGGTGGTGCACCCTAGAATTTGTTATGCTATATCTGATGTGAATCATAATTTATTAAAAAATAATGACTTATCCAACCACGGATATCAACCTGGAGGCTATGTACATAGCCAACACTCCTTAAAGGAGGGGAAACGAGGTTCAACAGATCAGTATGGGGATTGCGTCCTGAAGGTTTTTTTTTTTCTCCAGCGTGCCTGTCAAGGCCAGCAAGAGTGCTGCACTCCCTGCGGAGTATAAAAGAAGCTGTACAGTCTAATCCCCTCCGTCTATACTGCACTTCACAGAGCCCTCAGGCAATCAGGGGCTGACCTTTCCCACCTATTTACCCCCTAAGGGAACATTGGTTATGTGCATAACCTTCTTCCCTTCAGGTCCACATCAGTATGGAACTTGTCACCTTGGTAGCTGAAAATGGCAGCAAGTGATAAAAAAAAACGTTAAACCTACGATTCTCGAGCTAAGTTTTGGTGACGTCATGGACAGATGTATTGTTCTGACCATCCACTGATCTTGACCAACCAAGATCACCCATCTGCATCATGTGATGACAGCATATGATGGTGTTTTCAATGAAAAGTGTGTTCATAAAGTGCATTCTGTTCATACTTCTCTTACAAAGGAATAAGCTGTCAACATGCTAACTGCTACATGCTAGCCTTTGAAGACCCTCAGCAGCTTGTTTTGTTTGGTAGTAATGATCAAAGTTGCCTTACGTAGCTACGTATATGTAAAGGTTTCCTCAAGTGACCTCCCAGACATTCTTGTGAAATCTCCACCTGCACAAAGACGGGCTTTAAAGTTCTTCAGATTGCCTCCCTGCAGTGTTGGTGACATTGGTCTGTGTGTTTAGAATGCTGCTGAGCAAACCAGTGTACTTTTAATAAGGGAGTCAATCAATATTTAGCCTTTTTGTTCATTATGCCATGGGCAGCTGCTCATTTATGCTGAGCAGGTAGTGAGTAGTTCTTTACACAAAATGAAGTGAAGTTGCTGAGGAGTGGGAGGCTCACTGCAGCTGCTCTTTCTGGTTCCTGGCCGTCTGGATGCAACTAATCTTAGGCCCCGTTCACACTGGAGAAAGTCATTCCAGCTAGAGTAGGATTGAGCCCAGACAGCCTTTAAGCTGGATGCGTTCAGACCTATTTTCAAATCTGGCTAGCACACACTTGTGTCCACACTCAATCTGGCTTCATCCAGCATGTTTGATGTCCTCCAAACCACTAGGTGGCGCCTCGTAATATACAGAGTCCGTTCACACCGCGGTAGGACCGCGTGTGCGCATGCGTCATGTGGTTTTTTGTCCTGTGTCGCGCCCCATGAACCGGAAGTAGCATGTCGCTAGCCGGATTCGCTCGCCACATTTGCGTTCACACCTGATCCACCTCTCGTGGGTGGATCTAGCCGGATTGAAATCAAACTGGATACAGTGTGAACGGGGTATTTGTGACGGATTCGTTGCATCTCCTGTTACTCCTTCAGTTTTTAATGTGAAACATGACATATCTTTGACTGACTGGCCAGCAGCCATTGGCCTGCATACTAATCAGAGTACAGGCATAGGGAGTAGGTCATTATGCTGGAACACTAAGGCTGCAGGTGAGTGGTAGATAGCAGCAGAAAAGCTTCTACTCGCAAGTTTTGTGAGATCAAACACACAAAAAACCCTGCTTGCCAGGCTTAAATCTATGTGTCTGCAGCCGAACCATAGGGGGTTCGGCCCAATCAGTGTCCTGTGAGGAAGTACAAGCAAACTATTGATCTGATTGGGTACCTTAGCATAGATGGCGATTGACTGACAGCCCATCCTTTCACTTGTTGAGCACCTGTTGAGTATTGACCTCCCCTTCTGCAGACTTTGCAAGCATTTATACACGTGTACATGTAAATCTCCAAACTTTCGTTTTGTTCCAGACAGAAAAATTAGTTTTATTTAAAAAAAGAAAATGAAGAAAAAGAAGCTTTAAAGTCTTCAGACTCTCAAAACCGTCACTTGACTGTTTTTATTTAAGAAATGATATCTTTCAAGATGAGGAGGAAAAACTCCACAAGCAGTCATTTGAATCTTGAAATGCTTGCGCTGGTATTTTGCCTTTAAAATGTTCAGTTTAGGAGATGCTCCACACATTATGAACTCTGAAACTAGTCCAGATCTTTGATAGATTTTGTACTCAGCCCGGCCTTGTGTTTATGTGAAGCAGCCGGCCCTGTGCTGTCTGTTTCTATCAACAGGGTCCTGCTGCATTGATCCCACTCTCCTAGCCCTGCTTCATTATCTCACAATCAATTGAGGATGCCTCTTCGTGTAGCCCTGATGTGAAGAGAAATACTGCCTCAAAGCATGTGGGAGTGCGTGTGCTGGGGCGCTCTCTGTTAGTGATCTGTTTCGTTTTTTTTGTTTTTTTTACAGATCTGTAATGAAAAGATAGTTGGTTGGTGGGTGGGGGGGGTGTCCTCAGAGGCCACAAATGCCCAAGGTTATAGAGGCCATTACTCTACCTGATCTAAGAGATGCAGGATTGAGCCAGAGCTCGAGGACGGATAATAAATACACCAAATGATTCAATGCCCAAACCACCTACTCCAACCCCTGCCTCCTGACTCTGCAGTAGATCTCACCGGACCCAGCCGCTATCCGGCCCTGCCAAAAGGAATAGATGTTACGAGGCGTGTATAAATTGCCGCACTCAGATGTTCAGGGGGACATTTAATGATATTACATTAATAAGAGTGTAATAAGGCGATGGCACGCGGGGAGACGGCGTGGAGAGGAACAGCTGCAGAGCCAAATCGAAAATGTGCAAATCTCGGCGTGTGTGTTGACTCGTGAGACGCACCTGTCCAGATGTGTTTGCGGCTCTGGGGTTTTCAATCAGCCGTGCTGCGGCACAGTCAAACTTTTCTCCTTTAGTACATCAGAGCAGCACTTGAGTCCGTGCCTTTGGAAGTAATATTGATTACACCTTTTTTTTTTTAACTCAAATGTATCTAATAGGATTGACCAGACTTCTGTCTTCACTTTCTCAACATTGCACATTTCTGAGCGCTACCCAGATAAAACACAGAGGATCTCTGTTGGCCACTTGCACCGCTGACATCTCTTTGTTTGGACCGAAGGCAGCTTGATTGCTGCGGCTGAAGGAAGGCCTGTTCAACCACTCAGACCTGAAGGATGTCCGTGGATCCTATATGAGAAATGCCTCTTATAACACATCCTGAGTGGCTTTTACTGTTTCCCTGTGATAGATTGTGACTAACCGAAAGCTCATCCAGGAAACTGCTGGATATCAGGGTGAACAATTTTCTTGAGCGACCTCCTCGTCTGCAGACGTTTTAGGCCTTTATACGCATCAGCCACCTGTTCTTTGTTTTATTACAAGATCAACATTCTGCACACTTGCAAAAATGGTTGCTATAAAGGCTTGACCTGGAACCTTGGAAACCCTGTGCACAGTTTTGGTATCAGACTTAGAATAAGATATTATGATTGTAAATAAAAATGGGCATAAAGTGAACCAGTTGCAGCTAATGGTTGACACCATATTTTACTTTTGGAGTACAGGACCTCTACATCAGGGTCCAGGTAGCACTTGGAGGATTGGAGACACTCAATCCTCAAGCAACCCTAACCCAACAAGTCCTGAGACGTCCTGAGGGCCTTCAAGCAGCTGGCCGGTAACTGAAAAGATCAGCCTTGCCTGGTGTCTCCTCTCAGTGCAGCTATGGTTGTATTTACGGTCATTACACAACATAGACGATGGGGATTTGGCCTCTGGAGAAACACCACTACCACTGTCTGTCACCCTCATGGCCCCTATATTCCATCACTTTACAGCATGACGCAGACTTACCTAAACTTTTCCAGCTGGGTGCTGCATCTGATTCTCTCAGTCTTTTTACCAACAGTTTCTGCTGAGGCTCTAATCTGTTCTGCAGATTTCTGAGGCTGGTAGCTGTAATGAACTTCTCTGCAGCTGAGGGAACTCCTGGAGGTTTCAGCCAATTAAGAATGTAGATGTTACAGTGTCTGAGCGGAACACTGAACAGCATGCTGTATTTAGTCCCTTACACTGTCATGTTTACATCTTAATCAGGCTTGCTGAGAGGACTTACCACTGAACTGCACTGCTGTTTTCAAACTGTTGACAAGATATCTTTCGATTGTTTGAATTTTCCCCCTGAAAACGTCTATACAGAGCCACGAGGATGAGCTGTGTAATCTACTTACTCCATAATCACCAGCCTCTTCTGAGGCCTCAGAACCTTCAGAGAGCCACCCAGGCTGACACTGTGCTGTCTCCAAGGACGCTAAGTAATTTCACCATTCATATATCCTCACTCTCTTTAGCTGTGGGCTACTCAGACTTCTCTTTATCCTCCAAGATGGCATATGCTCATGGTTTGCTTCATTTCTTCATTTGTGGATGGAGCATTGTGTCCCCCTGTGGTGACGCTCGGTTGGTGGTGGTGGTGTGATGTTGCATGTGCAGTCAGCTAGGAACAAAAAGGCAGAGGATCTTTCTTTGTAACTGTGAAAGCAAGTAATTTCTAAAGCAGGGTTTCTTGGACCAGTGTAGGCTATCCCTTCTGACGGCAGCCTTGGGATGAAGCTGTTTTTCAGTTTATTTGTGTGTAGTGTAATAGCCCTGTATGTCCATCCTGGAGGCAGGGAGACAAACAGCCTGTGGACCAGGTGGGTGGGAGATGTGGCCTTCCTCCTTAGGTTGCCAGCATACACTGAGTCCAGGTCTGGAAAGGGGCTTCGTATGATCCTCTGGGCCATGTCCTCCATGTCCTGTTCTGTGCAGCTGGCCAGCCCCAGAGACTCCGGCCTTTTTCCAGCTTCCTGAAGAAGAAAAGTCTCCATTGAACAGGTGGGAGGTGTTCAGCATCAAGTCATGGGTCTGTGCTGATATCCAGGTACTTGATGTGGTCTACTTGCTTCACTTCGTCCCCCCATATGAGCAGCAGAGCGTGTGCTGTCCTTCTGGTGCATGTTAAATGTACATTTTCAGGCCTGGAAAGGACACTATACTTCTTCATACTGCACAGGAACTAGGGATGTCCCGATCAGGTTTTTTTGCCCTTGAGTCTGAGTCTGAGTCATTTGATTTTGAGTATCTGCCTATACCGAGTCCCGATCCGATACTTTCAGGATTCTCTATAAAGGCACTTATTGCAGCAAAACCTGTGTCTGTGTGTGTGTGTGTGTGTGTTTCACGCTGCCGCCACACTAGGACATTTCACAGACGCAGCAGCTCATCGAGACCTCGAACCCAGGACCTCTCACACCAAAAGCAGCTGTCATACCCCTACACTACAAGACACAGAGCCACCCTGCATAGAAGGCATTAACTTTGAGAGCCCTAATAAATATATATCCGAGTCCTGATCGGGAGGTAATGTCCGATTCCGATCGAGTCTGAAATCACGTAATCGGGCCCGATTTCCAATCACGTGATCGGATCGGGACATCCCTAACAGGAACCCTGTAAGAGCAGTACTAAAACTGTTGTTGAACATTTGGTTCTTTCTTACTGGAGCATCACATAGGCAGAAATCCGAGTTTATTCCATGGCAAAACTGTTTCCAAGAAATCTCTGTATAAAACACACCTTCAGGTACATGTAATGAGGGTCAGTGCTAGATGGAGACCTGGCGGCTCGATGAGCTTGTGCGCTCTCAGTAGAGGTGTTAAACCAAACAGCGCACAGGAGATGTGCATTTTCTGTGTAGCTGCAGGCCACAGCCATTTAAACAGCAAGGAGAGGGCAGCCCATCTGTCAGCTAATAAAAGCAAGGTAAAGAAAGCAGCAGAGGCAGCGTGAGAGAGAAAGGTCATAAGATATGTAGCAGTCCTTCATGTTTCACTGCCCCACTGCAGCCTTTATATGTTTGGTTACTAGCAAGCCAGTGACACTCGCTGAGCTGTTAAAGCAGCCACACACATTGGAGGAAATTTATGGCACACAGCAATAGGCTTGTTTCCAGCATCTGAAGGCTGTTATCTGTGTGTATGTGTGTGTGTGTGTGGAGAATCTGTGGAGGTTATCAGAGTGTGCTCACTGACACTATATAGTTCAATAGACCATTACATGTGTTTTACAAAAAGTTTTGGAGGATAAAGCTGGAAGGTGTCATTACACCCTGTCACATGATCCAGTGTTTTCATTACAGGCTGATGGTGCCTGTTGGTGTCCAGTTCACCAGTAATGCACAAGCGTAGAGACCTGTAACACCTAAGTATTTACATTCATAATGTATATACCTATTACAAAACTTTAATAAGATCATATATCCCAGTGGGTTTTACAGCTGATATAAACAATGTTTTATAGGGTATCATGGTGCTTAACTGTAATGTATGGAGGGTGTGGTTGTGGTTGCTTTCTTTCACTGTAGTGAGCCTGATATTTTTATTGGTGGAGACCAATATAGGGCGTAAAGCAGGGCGACTGTGGCTTCATACAGTGTCAGAGGATTTTGTCATCACAGCGTTCATATTGTTGACATTAAAAACTTTGAACACGGCTTCCATGACATCACCTGGAGGTTTCTGAAGTGCTGTTGGAGGTTCAGACTGTCGTCATGTTGGCAACGGACAAGAAAAGTTAGACATCTAAACATGGGAATCTATGTTCTACGTACTTTTGGAGTCAGCCCCTAGAGGCTGCAGGGTGAACTGCGTTTTGAACACTTT
The DNA here is from genome assembly GCF_900634625.1 of Parambassis ranga. NCBI lineage: Eukaryota > Metazoa > Chordata > Actinopteri > Ambassidae > Parambassis > Parambassis ranga. The sequence goes on from NC_041027.1 coordinate 12,836,385, forward strand.
GCTTCATGCCTCAGCCCCTGAAGATGCTGCTTGGTCCATATCTGCTCTGACAATGTAAGTGCTACAGCAGCAGGAGTTGTAAACTAACAGCAGGTAAAAGGGGGAAGAGGGGGAGAGTGGGGCACAGCAGGGGGGAGAGTTCAGCTTCCTGACAGCCTGGTGGATGAAGCTGTCCCTCTGATGTCTGCTGGTCCTGGCCCAGAGGCTGCGCAGTCTCTTTCCTGATGGCAGCAGACTGAAGAAGCAGTGAGAAGGGTGGGTGGGGTCTCCTGTGATGCGGAGGGCCTTTCGGGTGAGACGGCTGTCGTAGAGGTCTTGGAGGGAGGGGAGAGGGACGCCGATGATCCTTTCAGCTGCTCTCACTATGCGATGAAGAGTCTTCCTGCAGGTGGTGGTGCTGGCTCCGTACAAGGGGTCCACCATGGTGAAGAGAATGTGTTGTTCAGGGCTATCATACATTCCAAACCATATTTTGTGTAATTCAGAATATTATTTGCATTTCAGTAAAAGAGACCTGACAGACCTGAACCAGTATCGTGAGGTTCACTGAGACGTCCAGCACACTCCCTCAGCTCAGGGTCAGCCAGTGGACAGCACGGCGTTAATAGGATGAATAATGAATGCCATACTGACCATACTGTAACAGCACTGCCAGCAGCATGATAACACTCTCCTAATTTTTTTTAAAATTTTATTACCTGTTTCTGTGTTCTTCTCTTTTTTTTTTCCTGAAATCCAATTAACAGAAGGACGGCGCTCTGGTGCACCACACCACATCAATTATTCATTGTGGGTTTTTACAGCCGATTCCTGGGAGTTTCTGTGAATATTAAAGACCTCGGAGCAGCCGACAGACCAGATGTGTTACATCGCTCTCATCTGACAGATCACTCCGGGATTCAGCCATTCCTCAGCACCACCACCACCAACACCACCACCCCTCCTCCCCCACCTTCTGACTCTGCCAGGCAGCTGCATGCACAGATACTTCACCTGGGTCTGTTGATGAGTTATATAAACTTCCAAGCCTGAGAACAGCAGAATGCATATATCAGTGCAAAGAAAAGAACTCCTTATGTTTTACAAATGGATGTCTACACAAGGCTAAGTAACTGTCAGACCTTACATGTCAGTGTGTTTCCCATGAAGCAACGTCTTGAAAAGTGTTCTGGTCTGCAGTGACTTCCAAACATGCATGTGTAGGGCCTCTAATGTAGTCTTGCAAGTCTTGCATAGCAGTACATGACTTGTGCATCTCCTACATGCTGGCTCCACTCGTGTCCGCCTCATGTTCCGACTTGTTTGCTGACCAGCGCTCTTAGAATGAGCCAATCAATTATGTAGCTAAGTGCTTGTTGGAAGCAGCACTTCCTGTCACAGCTGTAAGGCTTCCAGCTGTGCAGTGTCCTGACCTAACATCTCATCTTCATCCTTAGCATGAAGTATGTCATGCAAACATTTTTTTTACAGTAACACCATGAAGCTTTAGTGCACAGCTACAGTTTCTTTATGCTTCAGAGCCTGATTTGACAGCAATCATTTGTCTCTATGTCAGATCCAGGGCCATGTCATGTCATATTATGTTTTTGGAAGAATGGATAACATCTCCCAAAAACATAATATTGTATAATAAAATGGAATAATAACTAGGGATGTCCCGATCAGGTTTTTTTGCCCCGAGTCCGAGTCATTTGATTTTGAGTATCTGCCGATACCGAGTCCCGATCCGATACTTTCAGGATTCTCTATAAAGGCAAATAGCAACTCACTCATTGTGTGTGTGTGTGTCCAGAGCGCCACGCTAGGAGATTTCAGACACGCAGCAGCTCATCGAGACCTCGAACCCAGGACCTCTCTCACCAAACGCAACTGTCATACCCCTACACTACAAGACACAGAGCCACCCTGCACAGAAGGCGTTAACTTTGAGAGCCCTAATAAATATATATCCGAGTCCTGATCGGGAGGTAATGTCCGATTCCGATCGAGTCTGAAATCACGTAATCGGGCCCGATTTCCGATCACGTGATCGGATCGGGACATCCCTAATAATAACTATATATTAATTGAACCAATAGATGGGGCAGTAAACAAAGAAGAATGATGGTATCCTGATGTTGGGATACCTGGGGAACAGTGTGCAAGAAGGCAGAAGCCTTGGCCTTGTTTTGAGGGTCTTGGACTTGTGGCTCTGCTGCAGGATTCTGGAAACACACCACCTCATTTTGTTGGTGGAAGTGCAGCTTTGATGTGCTCATGGTGGTGGCTGATGTAGCTCATCGCTGGTGGAGTTGTGGTGGATCATGATGAAAGTGGCTGTGGTATCTCTGGACTGTGGCATACCTCCAGTAAGTAATGTTGTGAAAGTTTCAGAGTAAAAACTGATGCACTCAAAACTCGTGTCTAAGTTGGCTAATTCAGCCGGTCCGCTGCACAAACCCACCTTCTATTTATTGCTCTGTGTTCATGAGTCAGTGGTGCACAGCATTAAACACAGCTCCGATCATGTAGGACATGCAGACGGATATTTGGTGCACAGCTGCTGCTGCACAGCTGGAAATGGACTGGATTCTGTCGCAGAATCTGTCACGGCAAATCAGTGTCACCTATTTTTTTTTTCCCCCTCCTACTTCAAACAGCACTCCGCGTGTGACCCGGCTATTTTATGACGGGCGAAGCAACAGGGAGCAGACCCATCACAGAAACTTGACCCGGCAGTCGTGTCCTTGATGGAGGTGCGTGATCGGCGCAGGATTTTAGGGCACCTTAAATGAAATGATCTGCGAAAGCTGTGATTTGCTTGGTTAACACGCTGCTTGGATTCAAAGAGAAGCCTTCCTGTTTCCCGCAGCCACCAGACGCTCAGCGACACTGAATATCACTGTTTTCCTTGGCCGGAACTAATACCCCGTTCACACTGGGGGAAAAAATGTGGCTAAAGCGGGATTCGGGCCTATCCAGATGTTTTTTTCTGAGTGTGAACACCTCGAATCCTGCAGTATCCAGTTTGATTTCAAGTGGTGATTTCAGGTGGATCTAGCCGGATTGGCTCAAATGTGGCTCAGGTGTGAACGCAAATGTGGCGAGCGAATCCGGCTAGCGGCATGCTACTTCCGGTTCACGATGCATGGTTCACATGGGACAAAAAACCGCACGACGCAATGGCACGCGCATTCCTTCCGCGGCCTGAACGGACTCTGTATATTACGAGGTGCCGCCTAGTGGTTTGGAGGACAGCAAACACGCTGGATGAAGCCGGATTGAGTGCGGACACAAGTGTGTGCTAGCCAGATTTGAAAATAGGTCTGAACGCATCCAGCTTAAAGGCTGTCTGGGCTCAGTCCTACTCTAGCTGGAATGACTTTCTCCAGTGTGAACGGGGCCTAATGGTTGCTGTTTGCATGGGGCTTGGCTATTTACATCAAGTCTGTCCGTCATATGGTTTCAATAAACGATAGTAAATGCGAATTTAAAATCAAGATGCTCATCTCTGCAATACGCCTTGTTAATCTAAACAAGCACAGCGCATAATTTCACTGCCGTTTGATGTAGATCCCTACTGTATCTATCTGTCTTCTGCAGAGAGCATTTAGGTTCACTGAGAGTCACCAACTTTCAAAATGGGCACATAGGAGATAAAAAATACCAATTTAGAGACACAAAGCCCCACAGTGATGAAAACACACACACACAGCTGCCGTTCTCCTTAAAATGATGTCTGTGTGTTGTTAAACTGAGGTTTTAATCCTCCAATGCAGCAACTGTTGTTGTAGGTATGTGGTCCAGATAGATAAAAGACTTCCCTTTAACCAACAAAACACACAAAGTAAAACTTAAATGAATTATGTGAGGAAAGCAGGGAAATGACCTACAGAATACAGAGGTGTGTGTGTGAAGCAAGAGACATACATTAAACAGGATGTCAACCTATAACCAGGCAGCTTTAATACTTACTTACTCTGTTGTCTCTAGATTAGGTGTGAATCCACTGATAAGGTCATGCATATGTAAGGATGTGCTGGTGTTGGTCGATGGCTGGAACAAGCGATCAGTTAGGAAGAAAAGGCCGGAGTATGGACCCAACCTGGGCCGCTGTGCCAGCCGGTGGTTTGGAGCAGGAAGCATGAACATGGCTCTGAGTGTTTCAGACCCTGTTCAGCCTCGCTGCCCCATTCTGGGCCCCCTACCTTTGATTTGTTAATGCAACATCCTAAAGCACACCAGCAGTGGATGTGTCTGTGTTGTACGCTTGTGCTTGCATCTGAGAGGAGTCATTTAGCCAAAACTGTATTGACGCAACTTTGCTGTATTAATCTAATGTACTCAGCACTGGATTATAGTTGGATTGTTTAGGGGGGGAAATCAGTGGATTACTGCAATTAATAGATTGGAAAGGAAGTCAGAAAGTGGGACATGAAGGGGTTAGATTTTAGAAAAATTAGGTGAACACTGTAAGGATTTTATGTCAGAGTGAATAAACGGGTCAGCAAGCATCCCCACCTTCGATGGATTAAAGAGGCATATTGGAAAAGGCTTTCGGAAAGTTGCATGTTTCACAAAAATACCTGCAGGTAGGATGTCCCAGAGGAGCTTTATGTAAATACCAACTCCTAGGCAAGGAATAAAAATGAACCATCGCCCCAGGATCATGAGGTTTAAAGTAAAATATGAAGAATCACAAAGGAGGTTTTTTTAAATGTGGTTTTGTGTAAAGTATTATTGTGTAGCTTTTATAATGGTATGTACCTGCTGTATATTCAGACACCCCTGAGTAAGCTACATGAGACACTATTTACACTGAGATGGCGGCATGTGGAGCCACCTATACAAATCCAGAACTCTCAGCTGACTGGATGCTACAGTGACTAAGGCCCGGATCCCAACGGCTGCGCCCACATGTATGCTCCAGCCTCAGCGCAACGCCAGGTCCAACCGGGATTGTTCAGAGGCAGAGCGCTCCTAAGGACTATCTGTCCGACCCGTATGTCCACCCTTATTCTCTTTCCCTGCTGGAATACATTATTGTGGTCCACTCTCTCTCCACTTCAGTGTAATTTTGATTGAGGATCAAAAGCATGGCACAAACGAGGCCTCACTTTCACCTCTGGTGGTATAAAAAGGTACTACAAGCATAGCACTAGCTGTTTAAACTAAAGGCACTCACTCCAAGAATCCAAAATTAATATTATAATTATTATTTTGGCTCCTGGACTCAAACCCTGTGCTGGATAAATCCTTAGTAGCAGTGGTCAGCTGTGCAGCTTCTGTGCTTTTATACACACATTTCAAGGTTTGTAAATGAAGCACAATCTTGGGGCAAACGTGTCTGCTCTGAATGATAGCCGCACAGCCTGTTAATACCACAGAGGACATTTCATAGGCATGGCATTTAGGATATGTTTGATGTGGCTTGCTTTAATTTTGCTTGAATTTATGACTCGTGTATGAAATGCACACAAACACACAGACACACAAACACACACACACACACATCTGAGCTGCCCTGGTCTTCCCACAGTTCCATTCCCGAGCTATCACTGTAACATCCATTCACTCTTAACTTTTTGCCATATACTCATGTGATATCTATGTTGTTTAGCCCAGGAGATAAAGACCTGCAAGATCCCCACACACACACACACACACACACACATCGCTGGGAACCACCACCCTTATTCCATTTCCCTGCCTGAATACATTATTGTGGTCCTCTCTCTCCGCTTCAGCGTGACAGGGACAGATTGAGGCAGCCTCTGATAGCTGCGGTAGCTGCTGTTATGGGAAATGGAGCTGCACATTTACATTTACTCATTCTATTACTTTGATTGATCTTCTGGGCTACTAGGCAGCTATTTTATGGTTAGGGCGCCATGTGTCTTTTAGAGTAACGCAGGAAAAGATTGAGGACAGGTATTAAAAATTGCTTAAAAAGTGCAGAAGTTTGCTCTCAGACACTGCAGACTTTGCAGATAGTCACTAGTTAGTTACGCTTTAGCACGTCAGGCTGTACATTGATTTGTATTTGTGTTACTGATGCTGAACAAACAGAACAGTCGCACTTGGAGAAACACGGCCTGCAGCTCTGCCTGAAAGCAAGGTGCATTTCCACACCCCTGTTGAGCAGCAGGGCCTTGTTTCTTATCATACCATAGGCTAGTTTTGACGTATATAGTTTCTATGCTGCAGCCACAGTATATAGAAAGCTAACAAGTAGCAGTTAGCATAGCAATTGGTGATTTTTTTCTGCCATTGGAGGGAAAATATGTGCATAAAAATCAAATAACTGTCAGTTAGCGCCACAGGAATAAGTTGTTCACTCACTTCTAGGGCTGCCCTCAAGTGGTCATATATGGAAGTGCAACAAAAACAATGGAAAAGACTACACAGCCACTCAATAAGCTGCTGGCCAACTTTAAGCTGATTTCTTTCTACTTTCCTAAGTGTTGCAGACAGTTGATCATCAGTAAACAAACGTTTACATGAGTCAGAGGGTTATTCCGCATCCTTAACCACAAAAATAAGAGCAGTTATGAATACCATAAGGAAAATGTACTTGAAATAAATCCATCCTGATGACATAAAAAAAAAATCAAATAAAAGCAGGCTTAATAAAAGCTGAGTTTCTTGGGGATAAGAGGATGGTAGCAAAGGAAACGTACAAACCGGTGAAGCCTCGGAGACGAGACACTGCAAACATGACTTCATCTTTGCAGGAAGGCAACTTTTATTCTGTTATATAACACACAAGCAAGCAGCTTTAAAACCAAATCCAAAAGTGCAACTTTGCAAATGTATACTGATGAAAGAAAAGCACAGTGTTCGTACCGTTGCCAAGGTAGCAGGTGTACAAACACCACAGCTCGTACATAAATGCTTAGGTCGGAATGAAAAGGCTTTTATGCTAATTCATCACACAAACTCCTGGTTTTACATTTTGTTTATACAACACCTTCATGATGTGATTACTCATAGCTCTAAAACGCCACTTGCTTTTTTTTTTTTTTTTTTTTTTTTTTTTTTTTTTTTTACAGATGGATGTAATGGCTCTGCTGGTGTTTTGGGTTAATTTAGTGTCATTTGCTTTTCTACACTGATGCGCATGAACTTCGGGAGATGGACCTCACAGGGCTGATTTTCTTTCTTTCTGTTTGAGGCTGGCTCAAAAAGGAGAAAAGGCAGAACACATAATGGCTGTGTGTATAAAGGCTTTTTTTGTCATTGGGACTCAGTTATATAAATGTTGTGTAACGGACGTTTTGAAAGATGGCAGCATTTTTATCCTCTTCCAAGGTATTTGGATTCAGGTACTCAGGAGGGAGATGAATGGAAATATCTAACAGAGAAGAATGTTTGGGTTATAAAGGTTATTTAGTAATTAAAGACCAAATTTAACACAAAATCCATGTCTTATTTAACACATCCAAAAGTATTGGAAAGAGAAAAATCTAATGTTATTTTATTAATGCATGATTTTAAATCAATATCTAAAGAGTTATTGATGAAATAAACTATTCAAACACGCCTTATACTGTTTGTGTTGGAAAAAAATTATCTTCCAATCAGAGCTTTGCTTCAGCTGTTGCTAGGTAAAAGAAAAAAACGTACATATTGCTCACAAATCGTGATTTTTTTTTTTTACTACTTCCGCCCACTGTGAGGACGACCAATCAGAAACGAGCTAGCCTGTTAGCTTACCTATGGAAACCGGAAGTAAACCGAGTAGCGTTAGTTAAGGAGCCTTCCTAGCTAGATTTGTGTTTGAAGAGCTACACCAGATGTTAATTTAAAGGAGGAAACCAGGTGATTTTGATTTGAGAGACACTGTAGCTGTGTCTCATTTCAGGGTCTGCATCCTTCGCAGTGCGCATTTTAAGGCCGCTTACGTCACAAAGCTGCGCGAAGGCTGTCCCAATTCGCCAAAAGTCGAAGGGTCCTTCAAATGCGTCCTCCTTTTGCCTGAATTTGGAGGACGCATCGCTACCATCCTTCGTGGCCTTAAAGAGCAGTAGTTCAAGAGTTTTGAAATGCTAGTAGTGACAGCGGCATTAAAAAAATGAGTTTTATATTTACAAACATGACGTCCTGTTGATACGAGGCGCTGTAAACTAAACGCTTTGATTGAATGTTGTTTCTGGACTGTTAAAGTATAGTTCACGTGAGGAGCAATATCATCGTTATTATATCAAACGGTCATTCTGCCTGTTGGCATTTTGTTGTAGGAGGAGCAGAGAGAAACAGAAGAAACCTGACAACTGATAACGGAGGAGATGAGACTGGAGAGGGAGGGAGAGAGAGAGAGAGAGAGGGAGGGAGAGAGAGAGAGAGAGAGAGAGAGAGAGAGAGAGAGAGGGAGGGAGGGAGAGCAGAGAAAGAGCGGACAGACCTCAGCTCATACAGAGGATGGTGGACAGCAGTGATTTTTATGTTCTGTGTTATTTAAATGTTACTTATTAAATTGTGTATTAAATCGTTCTTGTCTCTGTGTTCTTAAACTCTTCTCACCTTGTTACATTATGTGTTTCATTACCTATTTATAATTTAAGTAAACTTTTGAACAACTTCTCAGTGGCCACAGTAAATTATTTATTGTTCTGTTATGTACAATATTTACAAAGACACAGTTTGAACATTTCTAACTATTTACCAGTGGGCATTATGAAAATGTGCAGTTTATTATTTATAAAAGATCAGCAGAAAATACGTTTCACAAAGAACATATATATAAATGTTTGGCTGAGCAGGAGTCCTTGGTGCTGCTGGACTGGATGATGCCACGGTGAAGACCTTGGAGTCCTCTGGCTGTGAGTGGGACATCATCTGGGGGAGGGGGGTGTCTGTCTCCTCTGTCCACCACATCGTCCATCAGGGTTTGCAGAGCTGACGATCGGCGGCTGCCAAGTTACTAAAGATGTTTTTAAAAAGGGCAAAAATAAAAATAATAACTTCAACAGAGCGGCTTCCAAAGCAGCTTAAAATATGAAAAGCTATAAAATATGTATCCTCACCCTCCAGAGGTGATGATGGTCAGTACACCTCCTCCAGGACAGACAGCTGGTCCTGCAGGGAGCCCCACTCTCCTCCACCCAGCAGTAGTTCTCTGGTGCAGTGACAGACCTGATGCTTAATGACACATTAAAGCAGTGGTTTCAGGGTTATTTGCAGGGTTCTTACACATTTAGCTATTTAATTTAAAGTATTCAAATTACAAACAGACCCTGTATCAAGTCTTACAATTGAATAAAATATAAATTACATTTAATCATATTTGTCTATCTACTGGTTATATATCTAGCGTTTGCTCAGTAACCGGTATATTAATTATGATCAATAATATGGTTAAACAGCAGCTTACCGTCACCTCCCCACTGCGCTCTCCCAGCCTGAAGAAAATGAGCCGTCACCGGTTTTGCTGCCGCTGGAGCCGCCTCTCCTCTTCCTCCAACAACAAATAAATATATTAAAATATTCCAAATGTCTAAATCCACACTGTTGTCCCGCTTGTTGTGTAGTCCGTGTTGTGTCGCTGTCGCTGCTTTTGTTTTTCCCGGGGCAAAATTTATGACGTCGCGCCACAATCAGGAAGTGCTTTGAAGGCCAGACCGTCCCAGGAGGACGCGGCCTCCTGAGGATCCTCCGGAGGATCCTCAACCGTTGGTAAATGGGACGGTCTGGCCTTCAAAGCACTTCCTGATTGTGGCGCGACGTCAGGAGGACGCGTCCTCCTCAGGATCCTCCGGAGGACGCAGCCTACGCGGCCTCCTGAGACCGCGTAGGCTGCGTCCTCCGAAGGATGCAGACCCTGAAATGAGACACAGCTTGTAACTCCGGGAATTAGCATCAAGAACGGAGCAGAAGCAGCACTTCTCTGGTTGTTTGGCGGTCAGGTCGTCAGACTTGGACTTAGTTTACATTGAGAAGAAACTGCTGCTGGATTTTAAAGGGAACCCGGAAGGACATGAAGACGTTTTCAACAGACGCGACTGTCAAAATGTGAGTGATTTTAAATCAAACAGGCCGCCGTGCCGACTGGGTTCCTTCTGGCCTCTGCCTATGTTAGTGTTTATTTGTTTACTGACGTGTACTAACCGGTAAATCTGTACATTTACCGACAGTGCTCATTCTGTTGATGTAGTTTATTGATAATACTGACAGCGTGGTGTGTTTTGATTGCCTCTGTTCGCTGTCCGTGGCTCTGCAGGTTTTGCGTGGTAGGTCTCTTTCTGAAGATATCCTGTTTAAAGTCGTCCTCATAAGCCCCAGAAATGATGTTGCTAAACTCGTGCCATGTGCGTAATTGCGCACAGAGGAGACCAGTGGATGTCAGATACACTGGTGGTAATACTGGCTTGAGAATGTTGAGAACTTCCTCCTGGTGTGAGAAGCCATGATGTCTGATGGTACAGTGCATTTTGTCTTTCTGTGCTGCAGCAGTGATGGAATTCCATCTCTTCACTTGCAGAAGATGCACATATACACTTTGCTCCTGTGTGGACATTGTGAAATGTGTTCATGCTGCACAAACTCAGATGATGGAAAGTCATGAAATGCAAGAAGCGAAAGAAGACACTAAATTAAAACCTGCTCACTAGCATCTATTCCTGCACAGAGATATGACTTTTGCAATCCCACAATTCTGTGATCACTAATTAAAAGCCTGAAGGGCTAAACATTGTTCAAAGAGCCAATGTGTACTATGAAAAAAATCAAGTTAAAACAGTAATTTAATAAACAGATGGAAATAAAACAACAAAACATTTCTGAAATCAGCATTTGGAACAAATACTTCCCCCTCTTTCCTGTTTCTATCCTGGACCTGATTTGCTGAAAGCAAGAGGATGTTTCTGTGCACCCACGCAGCAGATGAGTAAACACAAGTTTAAACTGTGTTGTGAAATATTAAAAACGAGAAAGGTAGCGTGGAGTGAGGCAGACAGAGTGCAGAGATGAAGGGTTGGAGAGGTATAGTCACAAACAAACAGATGAAGAGCAAACGCACGACTTGGTCGAAAGACATACAGAAATCACTGGAGTTGTTCAAAAATAATCTTTAACTCACACCAATTATTTCACTTGTGAGAATGGAAATGACTTTATACTCCCACTTATATTACATGTGGCAGGTGAAGTGCATTAATGCTATCTGGTGTGAGGAAGAGCGGCCTGTGCTGTCCTTTCAATTACCTCCTCAGCGGGGATGTGTAGGCCAGAAACAATCATTCTCTCTCAGCATAAAGACAGGAAATCATACATTTTGAAACGATGTTACAGAGGCCGTGCTCTGTGTCACCCTTCTCATCCCCCTTTTGTTTCGTCCTCTCTGATGTTGGCTTGCTGTTTAAGCGAGCTGATGTTTACATGTCTCAGGGAAGCCAATTAAAAGCTAGCCCGTGGCTAGGCTGCGCGGTATAAAAGTGCATAACGTGACACATCCTGAATATATTCATCCTGGTAATTCACCTGTGGAAAGTCATGATGCGCTGATCAAACGTTGCTGGGCCCTGCATGCATTTGCATGTAAGTGATCGGGTTCAAAGGCGTCAATAAAACTGAAGAACAGAGCGTGAGTGGTTAATCCCCCCGTGGCCTGAAAGTTATGTACAAATATATACACAGGCACCGACTTAGTGCAGGCACACAAATGTAGCTGTGAACATACAGTAGAACTCATCATTATAATAGGAGCAGAAAAAGCAGAAGACATACACTGCTCAGAAAAATCAAGGGAACACTAAAATAACACCTCCTAGATCTAAATCAATGAAATATTCCAGTTCATTACATAGTGGAATACGTTGAGAACAAAATAACGTAAAAATGATCAGTGTAAATCAATCAAAATTATTATCCCATGGAGGTCTGGATTTGGAACCATACCCAAAATAAAAGTGGAAGATCACATTACAGGCTGATCCAGCTTATGGAGTGGAAGTTCCTCAAGACATGTCAAAATGAGGCTCAGTAGTGTGTGTGGCCTCCACGTGCCTGTATGACCTCCCTATGATGCCTGGGCATGCTCCTGATGAGGCGGCGGATGTTGTCCTGAGGGATCTCCTCCCAGACCTGGAGTACAGCATCAGTCAACTGGAGGTCATGTTGCAGGGCTCTGGCAGTGCTGCTCCTGTTTACTCCTTGCACAAAGGAGGAGGTAGCGGTCCTGCTGCTGGGTTGTTGCCCTCCTACGGCCCCCTCCACGTCTCCTGGTATCTACTCCATGCTCTGGACTCTGTGCTGACAGACACGGCAAACCTTCTTGCCACAGCTCTCATTGATGTCCCATCCCTGGATGAGCTGCACCACCTGACCAGCTTCTGTGGGTTGTAGACACCGCCTCATGCTACCTCTAGGGGTGAGAGCACTGACAGAATTCAAAAGTGACCAAAACATCAGGCAGAAAGGATGAGAATAGAGAAATGGTCTGTGGTCAGCACCTGCAGAACCTCTCCTTTGTCTTTGTCTTGATAATTGCCACCTGTTGTCTGTGCTGTTTGCACAACAGCAGCTGAAACTGTTGCTTCCTAACTGGACGGGCTGATTTCACTGAAAAGTGATTGACTTGGAGTTACATTGTGTTGTTGAAGTGTTCCCTTTATGTTTTTGAGCAGTGTATTTGCCTCCATACTGTCACAATACTACCTTAAATTCTCATTTCTCAGTGTTTACCTCATCTTCCCTCCCTAATAATCCTTGGATGTAACAAATTATACTACTATTAACATTTTTTAATCCTAAATTTAAATCATTTCTTCATTTTCAAAATTGACTGACGTGAGCTTCCATATCTTGTGACACACACATGCACAAATGAGCACTTTTAGCTTCCATGTTTCTCCATGTAGACTTTAATAGCAGAAAGCTCCCTGCTGAGCCCAGCCATCTTTTATTCATATACCCTGCTCTGTCTTTGCACTGGGACACTTTGTGCCACTTTTTATTTTTATCTTTTACCTGTAAAGCAGTTTGAATTACCTCTCTGTGTGATAAGGGGCTATATAAACGCACGTTTTATGCCTGTGACACTGCAGGCGTTTTTCAGCTCTATTGTGAAGCAGTTGGAGTTTTTCTTTTAGTGTTAAACTTTTAAATCACGTGGAGTGGGGATGACTTATATACTTTACACATATCTCAACACCAGTGTTAATTTTGGCAGCAATTTCGGATTTAGTTTTTATTTTAGTCTTGTGACTAAAATGTCATTTGATTTTAGTCACGTTTTAGTCATCAACATTTTTAAAGTTTTAGTCTAGTTTTAGTCGACTAAATATCAAATAATTTTAGTCGACTAAATCTGCCGTGGATTTAGTCGACTAAAATTCTATGATATATATTTTTCATGAAATATTTAAGGTTTGATTGTGCAATAAAAACAGGCACAGCTTTAACTTGTGTTATTTGAAACAAACAAATTATTTAATTGCTATGACCTTTTCACAAAAGAACCAGTGAACAGTGAGCTGCTCTCCCTGAATACACTGTTCAGTCATGACCTTCTTCATGAATACTCCATAACTACAGCAACACACTTCAGTGACAACTTAGAAACAGGTCGCACGCTGTAAAACCATCAGCAGCGGTGTCTTCATTTATAGATTTTGTCACGTGTATCTTTGAACGGAAGTTAAGATGACTCGTCTGCAAATGTCGCTTCAGGTTTATTGTTTTTACCGCTGATAGTCGCTCCGCACGGTTTGTAAACCGTCTTGATTGTCTTGAAATTAAACGTGTCCATGTGTCTGTTCTCCTGTGTTGTGTTACCATGCATGAGGACGCCTTCTTCCAGCATCGCGGCGCAACGTCCTTACACAGAGAGAGCACTTCTGATTGGCTCTCTGCCGCCGTCTCCTGATTCGTCCCTCCCTTCCACAAACAAAATTTGCTCTGATTGGATCTCATCTCCATCAATAATTTCGTCTCGTTTTTATTCGTTGACGAAAGTGTCAATCCATTTCGTCTTCGTTTTTGGCACCGTGCGTTAGTTTTTATTTAGTTATCGTCTCGTTTTTATCAGCAAAAAAAGGTCGTTAACGAAAACTATGACGAAAATGATTCGTCAACAAAATTAACACTGCTCAACACTGCATATTGTCTTATCTTAGGCATCAGCTGAGGCTAATTAAACACCTGTAGTTCTTATGAGGTGAAAAAAAACTTTGAAACTTATTTTCTGAGTGAATTTTCATATATGTGTTGACAGTAAAGATCATTTCATTACTTATTTTGTGCCATAATATTACATGGTAAGCAGTCCTGTCACTACTTCAGTTATGATTTATGCTAAGTGGGGTACTATTCTTCTAAGCTAAGTACAATTCAGAAGTGCAATAACAATTACACTGAGTGCATATGCAAATCACAGCTTAGTACCTCAGTAAGTTTACACAGTTCTGTTTGCAGACTGAAGTAGACTGGGGGTTGCTCAGCCTGTGAAGCGTTGCAAATAAAGGGACAATATGGAACATTATTAGAGGAATGGACATTTTAACCTGGGAGTTCTGGAGGGATTTTGGACCTAGAGGCCGCAGAGTGAAGTGCATTTTTTTTGGTGAAGGGTACACCACTATCTTTAGTATTAAAGCTAAAATGTTTGCATAATTTAGGGTGGATTAGGGCTGAACGATTTTAAGAATAAATTGAATTGCGATATTGCGATTTCAATTTCATCCATGATTTTTTTCAGATCAAGTTTTAGTGCACATGAGCATTTGCAAAGATCACAGAAACTTACATCATACCTAGGGGTGGGCGATATGGCAAAAATGTTATATCACGATTCTTTAAAGAAATTTAAAGAAAAAAAAACTCAGTTTTTCGGAGCTTCTGCTGTCACCTCTGTCCACCGTTTACTAGAGTCCTCATATGGAGCCTCTTCATCAAATACCTGCGTTTTGTTTTGGTGACATCATTAGCTGTTGCCTCTGTCTGCATCTGATGTACACACAGCGGCCCTCCCACACACACACACAGGTGTAGAAGAGCTGCTGATGGCACAACAGCAGCGAACCTGAATATAACGAGCTGGTAATGTTCAGAGAGGTGGGCTCGTACGTGCTCGTAGCATTATAATACATTCATATACAAGCGGCCCTTCCACTGCGACACACGTCGCGCGCACACACACACACACACACACAGGCTTAGAAGACTCGCCGCTGCTGCCGGCAGAAACAGTACCGAACATAAAGGTGGAGTTCCTCCGTTTTCTTTTCGTTTTCAGCCGTAGCATTTGACAAAACAAAACCTGATTCAGTTAGGAGCAGTGCAAAAAAACCGTGGCTTTGACGATCTCAAAATCGCGTTGTCTGAGATCGCGATTTTCGGTCTAAAACGATAGAACGTTCAGCCCTAGGGCGAATCATATAAGAAACTGGCTGCTGCAGACAGCATCTACACCAGCCGTCCCTGCCTGGCATCAGGCTGATCTGCACTGCTCTTGCTGTAGTGCACTTTTCCTCTTATGCCTAATTGTCCCCCGCTTGCTTATGTAGCCCTGAAATCCCAGATTGAGCTGTGATCTCCGTGACGAGCATTAAAAAAATTAATGCAAGAAAAGTGTGATTTGTAGTTTGTGCATCTACCCGAGAGGCCACCTGACTTTTTTTTTTTCTCTTTTTTCAGCAGTTTCCCTATAAAGGTGTGACCATGAGTTTGATATGGCTGAGTCATTGCGAGTTATTAGGGTACTGCAGTTTTTCAAGCCAAGGGAGGATCTAAAGAAAATATTAATAACGCTGCAATACAGCCTAGCTTCACACATTCTGGCCTCCAAGCTCCACTCTCCATGAAGGAGGTGCAGTGATGCAATGTAAATTCTTTTATTGAGTGTGTAAGAGCTCCAGGGAACAGGATTCACAGAGAAGTTTCTTTAACCTTTCTCAGACTGAACCCCCTGTGTTGCACAAAGAGAATAATTCAAGGTATGCCCCTGAAATGGTGAGACAGAGGAGGAGACTGAAAATGTAGGGAAGGTGCGTGCGAGTCAGACCATGCACATGGGCATTGCGTGCACATGTCACTCGATGTGCACAGAAGCAGTCCTTCGCACATGTGAGGCGAGCGAGGTGGGGTGGTTCTCATGCCCCCCGCGGGAACGCTGAAGTAGTAGGACGGGGACAGACGAGGCCAGGCGACTAGAATAAATCCAATGAAATATGCAGGCAGGCAGAGCGTCTTTACCTGCTTTCATTTTCTGCCTGTTGTCTGTGGGGACAGCAGGCAGAGATGAGAACAGGAAATGGAGAGGATGAGAGGAGGAAGAGGGTATGAAGTCGTGTCCCTGGATGGATTGAGGGAGGGAGGGATGGCTGAGAATAGACAAGAGATGGCTGAGGCTGCTAAGGGCCCGTCCGTGCCCTCAGCACAGGTTCTCTCTGAGCCTCTGTGTTTTTTGTATCTCCTTCACTCCTTTACACTTCTGCCCTGGTATCAGGGAAACTTTGGAAATATCAAAAAAAAAAAAAACTGAAAGGGAACCGGCACGATGATGAATTTTAAAACCTCAGGATCTCTGGTGTACTAAGGAAAGGAAAGACTTTTGCCATATGAAAGTAACTTTAGATATAGATTTAATGTAATTCTGAAACTCGTCACACATTGAAAGACAGCTGCCTACACAGCCGAAGTGTTATATAGAAGGCTAATTATGTGGCTAGAATAAGAGTTAATGGGAAGCTTTGCTGAGTTTAAAGCAGCTTTGTGTCATTAGAATGTGTGTCGTTAGTGTCAGGCTTGATTTGTGCCCCTGCTGCAAGGTTGTCCTCATTGTAGTTCCACAGTGTCTGGACAGTTGCATATAGCTTAAATGAGTGTCTACACTCTCTCCTGCTTCCTGAGCTTTTCTGTTTATTTACCAGCAAATATCAGCCAGGTGTAAAACTTGTCATCTGGCAGACTTTTTTTCACCTTCAGGGCTTTTTTCACACACTCAAAATTAGGGATGTCCCGATCAGGTTTTTTTGCCCTCGAGTCCGAGTCATTTGATTTTGAGTATCTGCCGATACCGAGTCCCGATCCGATACTTTCTATAAAGGCACTCATCGCAGCAGCCCTAATAAATATATATCATATATATCCAAGTCCGGATCGGGAGGTAATGTCCGATTTCGATCGAGTCTGAAATCACGTAATCGGGCCCGATTTCCGATCGCGTGATCGGATCGGGACATCCCTACTCTAAATCCTACTTCTGCATATTTCTTTTAATGTCTGCAGACAGACTAGTGCTGGACTAAGGTATGCTAGACTACTTCCACAAGCAGAAGTGTGTAGATATGAAGGAGAATGAGACCTCCACAGCCAAGAGTCCCACACCACCACCAGCCAGTGAAGATTAAGAATTAATTGATTTTATTCCATTCAGATTATTTTTTAAAGAGTCTGCCTGTCCTCTGTCTCTCCAGCCTCACTCCTCTCCTCTGCCCTCTCTTTGCAGCTTCATGTCCTCTCCTCATTTCAGCTGGCTCTCCTCCTCATGGCCATCCACTGCTGGCCCTGGTGTTGTCCTTAGGGATGGAGGGATTTAGGACAGGAGGAGGGTGGAGGAATGTGTTTGTCCCAACACCTCATTCATGAGGACAAACCCCAGCCAGCTTACAGCAGTGGGTTTCAGCCAGGAAATCAAAGAAAAGTGGCACATTTCAGCAAAATTCAAATGATATTTATGTGTTTCTGGTTTGGCGCTGGCAAATTGAAAGTAGTTGGGACACAAACCAGCCTTCTGCCACATGTGCTGTATTTTCAGGAGGAAAAACTCATTATTACAGTGAAAACCAACCCAGTCACATTCACTGAGCTCCAGCTCCTTGCAGTCTTTATCAGAGCAGCGGCTCAACGCTTCCCACGCTTCTGGACACAGCCAGCTGTGAAGCACTTTACTGTTCCGACACACAGTGCTGCACTTAAGACACAAAATTAATTTCCAAATAGCAAGATTGTGAGATGATCAGCTTAGCGTATCCCCAGACACACAGTCTGTCTCAGCACTATTATATTGGATTTGTTGTCTGGGAACTGATAAATAGGAGAGGGCGTGCTGATGCTGTGAATTTGAGTCGTCTTCTCAAGTTTTCTTGTTCCTGTTTTTTTTTCTTTCTTCTTGATCTTCTAGCCCTTTCCTGTGTACTCAAGGTGCCTTTTAGATGTTTGGTGAACAATAGTTAGGCCCCAGTATGAGTCATGAAGCTTTGTTGACTCCTATCAAGCACCTCTTGGGTATTCCAGAGTAGGGATGTCCCGATCCGAACATGTGATCGGAAATCGGGCCCGATTACGTGGTTTCAGACTCGATCGGAATCGGACGTTACCTCAGGATCGGGACTTGGTGTAGTGGTATGGTAGTTGTCTTTGGTGGGTTCGAGACCTTGATGACCCAGGTTGGGGATTGCTGAAGCATCACACACACACTTTTTGTATGCCATTGTAGCAACATTCATATGCCCCACGATAGCACAAAGGTGCAGGATGATCGCAACAAGCGCCTTGCTATTTGCCTTTGTAGAGAACCCTAAAAGTATCGGCAGATACTCCAAATCAAAAAAATCAGGTGCACATGGATGTAAAAAGGGAATCATAGTATTTGCCAGCTGATCAGCAACCTCTCTCTCAAACACACAAGTGAGACGGTCTCATTCCAAAAATATTCACAAATTCACTTTGAAGACTAAAACTTGAGCCCAGGCAGAAGACAGGTGGCCTCAAAATATGGAGCACAAATATACAGTATATTTTTACTAAGAGAAGCAGTTGCTTTCTACACATTTCCCTCTTTGTCAGCAAGTTCTTTCTTGAAAGGCAGACAACAGGGCATCCTGCCAGCAGTCAGATGTACAAATACAGAATGTGTTTAAGTCTGCTACTTCTACAGCTTCCTCTCTTTCTATCTTATTCACTGCTCCTTTGTGGCTCCTTAATGCCTTGAAGTTCTCCTCACACAATCTGCGCTTTAGAAGAACTATAGGAGGCATTATTTTTGCAAAAGGTGAAGGTCATCATTATGTGAGGGGAAGAATTTTCAAGTTGTCATGTATTATTCTAACTTTCAACATTTATTCTTGCTTTTATCTTAAAGTTCTTTGTGCCCTGTTTTTGAACTCACAGACTGCTTGGAGGGATAGTATTTAGTTATAATATATAATTTCTTTTAACCTGGCTGTCCAGGAAAGGAAAAATATAAACATCCTGCAAGCAGGACTTCATAGAGGCCAAACAACACTATGGACTAGTGATTAGATTTGTAAAGCAAAGACAGTGGAGGCCTGTAGGCTAAAAAATAGGTTTCTGGGGAGTGGTAGTGGCACCTAAAAGCTTTAGGTAGTCCACAAAGGCTACAAATTTACACATTTTAACATGGATTTGCGTCTAGAGCCTCCCCCAAGTGGACACTTGCGGAACTGCAGTTTTGTTTTACTACTTTGTGTTAACTCCATTTGAACCTTGAGCTATTAAGATTAACATAAAATGACAAAAACACTGCTAGAATATAAAACATAGGTGATCGTAGCCTCCCGTGTACTCTAAGAGAATATGACTGACGTTCCACATTCAGTGTTGGAGCAGGATGTTTTATTTTCCTCTACTTTGTGAGTCCTATGAGAAGCAGCTCCTTTTGTGATAACCCCAGGTTTTATTCATGGAGGAATAATGATAGCAGCTTAAGAAGATTACCTTCCAGTCAGCGCACTAAGTATTTCAAAACAAGAGGGTTGTCTTCATGCACTGACTAATATGCTTGACATTGCCAAGAAGATGTCGGAAAAGTCTGAAAAAAACCCCACAACTTTACTGTCAGCTTATATTTCCTAGAAATCTTTTCATCGTCGTCAGTGAGATCTTTGAGAAGGAGCAGCATCACCTTGTCGGTGGTGATAAATTTAGCATAATGATTGTATCACATCACATTAATATAGAAATTTACTAAAGAAAAAGCCCAAAATAACAATGTACAATGACATATAGGAGGCATTTTTGCTGGTAAATAGAACTGTTTACACAGCAACAGTCTGTTCTTTAGAAATAACAGACTGTTGAATGATACAGTCAACCAATTAGAATCAAGTACACATTCTCACAAATAGACAGTGTCACACATATGACACGGATGGTAGCACTGATAACACATGAACAGAACTTTCCTATAAAATCAGCTCCTCTTTTGTGAGAACAGAAGTTCTAATCAGAAGTTACAAAGTCTTCCGTTAAGTGTCCTTGAATGCAGATATAAAGACTTGAATATGGAAAGATATCATACTTACTGAACTGTCTGAAAAGCGTGGCTGATAAGAGTGCACCATTTAACAGGTCCGGTCGTGTCCAGACAGCGTGCGCACAGTGACCTCTGTCCTGACATTTTGACTGTCGTAGCCGTCGGGTTAGAGGCTAGCTGAGCTTCATGTCCATTCCTGATTAGAGCTTCCACTTAGTCGTCCACTCCAATCAGCTGTCTGGACAGGGGATGTTATAACCTTAGCTGACTAAGGTGTGTGTGTGTGTGTGTGTGCAGCTCGCAAGGCCATACAGTGACCTGTAGAAGAAAGTTCTGTTTCTCAGGGTGAAATAAATAATAAAAGAATAAAAGAAGTAGCACCCTGAGAATATATTACCATCTCCTCACCTACATTAGCTTGTTTTTTTATTACTATTCATAATTCTGGTGATATTGACACAGTGATAAGCTGAATTGAGTTTATGAGGCTTCTCCGCTGAGAGGGTGCACCGACATGCGCTTCTGGTTGAGTCAGCAGAATAACATGAAAACTAATCACAATTTAATAGATCTCTGAGTCCCAAGGTCACAGGGATGTGAATAAAGCATAGCCTGGAGCGCACTTGGACAACTCCGTCCTCGCTACATCCAGACCCCTTCTGATGAGCTGCAACATCGAGGGGTTGGATCTGCCTGAAATTGACACTTCTTGCCACAGGCTTTATTTAAATATGTAGTTTCTCTGCAGGTATTCCTTCAGTGATATCCATATGCCATTCCCTATTCAATGTAATTCTTCCACTACGCTCCACGCCTTCTCAGGGAGGATGTGTGGAATTAGATTTGTGTCAAACCTTTGCATAGAAAGCTTTTTCTTCAGTTATTAAAACAACTATAATATCACATGACGTTTCTTTGAGGACACAGGAAATAGAACAAGATATAGAGTCTTCTGAACATCCACAATGATCGTCCCTGTCCAACTGCACCCTGACATTACATAGAACAGAGGCAAAGCTAAGAGACCACCCCCCCCCCCTCTACAGTTGTAATGAAAAGGAAACTTGTCAATAGAGACCACAACTGTGTTTTGTATCAGGTTATACATGTGTTTATTTCTGCTGGAAATTTGGACGTTTTAACATGGAGGTCTACAGGGATTGACTCACTTTTGGAGCTAACCCCCCAGAGGCCTTGAGGAGAACTGCCGTTTTTGAAACTTTTACATTTCTCAGCCCCCGGGGGTAGCAGTTGGCATCACGTGCAGCACATGTGAGTTATCAACTCATCTCTTGTGCACAAGTGTTTAAACAAATGCCTCCTAAAATCTAATGGAGTTTTTTTTTTAATTCAGCTCAGTGTTTGAGTCCAGCGTAGCTGAGAACCTCAGGGGCTCGCAATCAGAGACAGTGAAGGATTGCAGCGATTGTTTTGTAGTTGGATTTATTGATGGTCAGAAAAAATATACATTAATAAGATTATCATAGTTAGCTAGGTCGGGAGTCAAAGCATGCTGCATTAGACTGCTTCTATTTTTATGCTTCTATTCTTCTTCTCCAGTTGTGTTGTTCCAATTTTTAAGTGATTTTACAGAGCTCACACAGTGGGGGAGATTTTAGAGAAGCCCCCTCCCCTACCTTGAATAATTTACGCACCTCGGCTCTATACTATCACGCAGAAGACAGCCTGCTTTGATATTGCATGTAGAGTTAGACCATTCCTCATCCAGCGCCTCTGTCAATGATAAAGCACACTCAGTGGGCCCAGTGACATCGGCATCAAATGATTAATTAAGAAACACAACCTTCAGAGACAGACGTTTCAATTACCGTGTTTGCAAACTGCAAAGAGTCCAATCGAGTGAGGTGCAGCGAGTCCACGTCTCGGGATGTGCGCTGCGTTTGGGTGGATCTGGGTAATTTTAGACAAGGCTGTGCTTGATGAAAAACATTGTCTCTTTGTGTCTGCGGTACTTAATGTCTCTCTTTTATGAAAGCTTTTTTCTTCTTAGACACACAGCATCAGTCGTTTCTTTGCTGGAAAGAAATGCACAAAGCGGTTGAAGTAGAAGAGTGTGGAGTCACTAAGGCTAAAGTTTGCTAAGAGTAACCACTATAGGTGACTGCAGGTCATATCAGACTAATAATGCTGTAGCAACAACCTCCTTTTGGAGTATAAGTGACTACAACAAGGCTACTTATAGGAGAAAACAGCTTGCACAGTTCTAACAGAACTATATTTTGTAGGCTGCAGTGGTGGCAGCTCCCTCAGGCTTAGGCTAAACAGTATTTGAACCCCACAGGCTGATATTCACTTCCTTTACAGATTGACTTGTCTAAAGCGAAACAGCAGAAATACATTAAAATCAATGCTACAGGACCAGTGAAAATGGCAAAAGAGAAACTATGTGGTTCCCTTTTGCCAAACGTTGTAGTAAAACTTCAACACCCACAATGCACTGGGCTTAATTTCCTAGGCAAACAACCAAGCGGCAACCTTCGGGGCTCAGACTTGAAGCCCATGCGGAAGTGTCAAAACTTGTAATTCACGCCGCAACTGCTGGGGGTTGGCTCCAAAAGCGAGTCATTTCCCATAGACTCCCATGTTAAAATGGCCGACTTCGCAGCAGAAATTAACATGTTTAGATGTTCAGATGATAGGTTCTCTTCTAGTGTCGATTGTAGGGGGGGTGAATTTTTTTACAACTCACTCGTTTCAATGGTATTCTGACTTAAAATTATGCATAATTATGGGCGTTGCCGCTTGAGTGACAGACAGTTGACGTATCACAACGTGAGTTTCCTGCTTCCACGATCGCCCGCCCCCCTAAACCCCGCTCGTGCTCCCCCTTTTTGTCCATATTTGGAGTTTTGGCGGACGTGACGCTGCCAACATGGCGGCGGTCATCAACGTCCTGGAACCTCCCACCGAGCCTCAGAACGGCTCTTCAGAAACAAACGGGTGACGTCACGGAAGCTCTGTCCATAGTTTTTACTGTCAATGCAAACAACTAAAGCAAACTAACTGCTGCAGACAGCGACCCCGCCAGCTGTCCCTGCCTGGTTCCACTCCCCCCCCCCAGCAGCTGTATCAACCCTCTTGCCTCCACTTATGTAGTTTTTTTTTTTCTCCCCTTTGAGCAAGCAGATTACAGCAGCATATGCCCGTTATCACTTCACGAATAAAACTTAAATGCAAAATCAAGGAATGCCAGTAATTTAGTACAAATGATCACAGCGAGAGACGCCTCAAAATTACTGTTTAATCACTGGTTGCAGTCTCAGCTCTATTTTCCCACATGTGGAGTAAACAGTTATAAAAGACAGCATGAAGTCTGCAATATCTTCACATGTTCATCTGTGAGGAAAATATCTTATCCTGACACTGACCCCCCACCCTACCACCACCCATCTACCAGAGCCAGAAACAAACTCATCAGCCTGTTCGTCTCAGAATCCTGATCCACAAACAGCCTGACACCCGGGCGCCAATCATCTGGGAAATTGATCCGTGCAAAGACTAACATTCCCATGACGGATTTCAGGGCGTTTGTTTGGAGGCAGCGTTGCAGTCAGTAAGCACAAACACACAGCTGATCAAACTTGTGTCCTTTATATCTCTGCCCTGTGGCGGCATTTTGATGAAGTCTTTTGCTCAAAATTTAAAATAATATTATTATTTGCTAATGTGTGATACAACACACAATAGTGCTGTCTAAAAGTTAAAATGTCTACAGTTAAAATTAGGGATGCACCGAAATGAAAATTCTTGGCCAAAACCGAAAATGAATAAAAACCTATTATGCCAATTATTAGTACCATTGCATTTATGGCTATAACTGTGTACTAACCTCACTAAAATCAAGGCATTGCAAATGCACAACTTAATATTATTGTTTCAAAGAATAAAGCAATTACAAAAATATGAACATTTATTTAGCACATTCAAACAATGCACAATATAAAATAAAATAACTTAGCTTGACCCCACTCGTGTACTTTTTATTTAAAAAAAACATTTTTGCCAAATTAAAAAAATTGCAGGATCTGACTGAACATATCAGACAACGAGGGCAAGCTGTGCGCTTCTCCGTCTCCAAGCGGCCTGGATCATTTCTCGTGCGCGCTGCTTTATTCCCACATCCAAGTATGATCTTTATAACGCGGATCAATACCGACACGCTCTCAGTGAAACACGTGCTGACGGAGTACGAGTGTACTTTTCAACGTTTTCACTCCACGGTCCGTTTCACCCTCTTTGCTTAGAAGACGCTTTAGTGCTGCGTTTAAAAGAATAACGTCAGCTGCAGATGCATCAGAGGAGCTGATCTCTGTAGTTAGCTGCTCAAATGGAGCAAGAAAAGACACCGCTGACATGCTGGAGCGTCCAGACAAGCCCGTGCTGGTTGCGTCATCACAACATCCTGTTTTGGTTGTTTCTGTGAAAATTTTCGGTGGCCGAAAATTCGGTGCATCCCTAGTTAAAATTCCAAAATTTCAATAATCATAAGTGCCTAAGGATCTATAGTATCTACTTTATACATGTCTGAGAATCCGTATCTGATCTGGATAAGTCAAACAAATGTTTATCGACATCAAGACCCTCTGTATCCATACCATACGACGTGTACCAGCTGCTTAGCACAACAGATCAATAACTGTGAAATTGTAAACTAGAATCAATGTTGTATGTCAGCACTAACAGTCAGCCTTCATCCCTGACTGTTCATAAATGTAGTGAGAACTCTGTGAAGAAGCTGACCTTTGACTTTGTTGTTATGCACCGTAAAAATCCGTTACCTCATTATTTTTATTGTTCATTAAACATATGTCACACCAGCAGAGCCCCAATAGAGATATATTGTACATACTAATGACAGAGGACCTGCTTAACTAATCAAGTAGCATCACCTAGCAGAGTGCTAGCATGTTTTGTCTGAAGTGCGATGTCTTCACTCTAATACCCCGTTCACACTGGGGAAATAAATCTGGCTAAAGCGGGATTAGGGCCGCATCCAGATGTATCCAGATGTTTTTTTTGTGTGTGAACACCTTGAATCCGGCTTTATCCAGTTGGTGGATCTAGCCGGATTGGCTCAAATGTGGCTCAGGTGTGAACGCAAATGTGGCTAGCGCATCCGGCTTGCTACTTCCGGTTAGCGATGTGCTACTTCCGGTTCACGGGACGCGACACGGGACAAAAAAACCGCACGATGCATGCGCACAGGCAGTCATACCGCGGCCTGAACGGACTCTGTATATTACAAGGCGCCACCTAGTGGTTTGGCAAACACACTGGATGAAGCCGGATTGAGTGCGGACACAAGTGTGTGCTAGCCAGATTTAAAAATAGGTCTGAACGCATCCAGCTTAAAGGCTGTTTGGGCTCAATCCTACTCTAGCTGGAATGACTTTCTCCAGTGTGAACGGGGCCTAAAAGATACAGCAGCCTTTATAACACATGAACCAAAGCCACTTTTACAGCATTATTTACATCCTTTTATTGTGTTAATCTTCTTTGTACACACATTTTACTCCCAGATGTCAGTAGTAAATGCTTTTATTCTGCTTCTCAGCCTAATTTGTGTCCCTGTTGTTACATCCTGATAGTGTTTTGACTAATGTTTCTTGGTAGAATGAGTCTTCGCTGATGGACTCCCGGGGATGTTTTTGTTATTTTATCTCACCAGAGCAATGTTAAAAAAAAAAAAAAAAAAAAGATGTATCACAACCAGACATGACTTTCATCTGTAATTATGATATACAGCACACACAAAATCCACATGATGGCTGTCCTGTCAAGCATCATCATATCAGTGGGTGCTAATTACAAAGCTAATCAATACGCATCTAGGTCAAATATGCTCGGTGGCATTTTGCTGCTGCTGTTCAGTCATTCGCCCTCGATTAACACTCCGCACGACAAGATAGAGCCATTCAGAATAATGAGTGCCACAAGTACGCAGGTCAAAAGCTCTTTCTAGTTCTAAATTAGCGTAAGGGTACAAAGTCATGGGTATTAAGTCAATTGAAGGGTGAAATCTGCACCCAGCGTGAAGCCGTGGAATTTAGGACAGCACAGGAGTAATTGGACAAGATGCTTTACCTCATAACCTCTTTTTTTCTTCTTGGGCACAGGGGGGAGTGAGAGCAATTTGGTATGTAAATGTTCTGCCTGATGCAGCCTGCTGAGACCGTGGACAGATTATAGACTGAAAAAAGGTTACTTCACTCAATGTTTCACTTGTAATTAAAGTTGTCTTTGACTCCCTGTAGACACTCCTCATTGTCTGTCTAAACAAATGCTTCTTTTACGCTGGGGGTCACAGCAGGGTCACAGGAAGGGTGACAAAATAAGTTACTGTGAATTAAAGGCACATAAAAAATGTTCATGAGAATGAGTGTACAAACAATATGTTACTGTTTATTTTTAAAAAGCAGTGAGTCTCACATAATCAGAATTCAAAACTTTTTTGTTACAGACAAATAGAAATCAAAGATGAAATTGAAATATATAATAAATATCTAAATACCTAGATAGCATTTAAATCCCTGAGTTGTACCTAAAGAAGAAGAAACATTTACTACTGTATAAAAACCTTTACACAGTAAAGAGCCTGACATGAATGTACCAGTATGAATGTGCAGTGTTTGAGTGTCTGTAGTTCGGAGTTCAGTAGTTTGATTGAGACCATTGACAGTAAAAAATATGGACAGAGCTTCCGTGACGTCACCCGTTTGTTTCTGAAGAGCCGTTTTGAGGCTCGGTGGGAGGCTCCGGGACGTGATGACCGCCGCCATGTTGGCAGCGTCACGTCCGCCAAAACTTCAAATATGGACAAATAGGGCATGAGCGGGGTTTAGGGGGGCGGGCGATCGTGGAAGCAGGAAACTCACGCTGTGATATGTCAACTGTCTGTCACTCAAGCGGCAACGCCCATAATTATGCGTAATTTTAAGTCCGAATACAATTGAAATGAGTGAGTTGTAAAAAAATTCACCCCTCGTACAATTGACACTAGAAGAGAACCTATCATCTGAGACCAGAGTGGTTTTTTGTACCAGGCTGTAAACATGTTAATTTCTGCTGTGAAGTCGGCCATTTTAACATGGGAGTCTATGGGAAATGACTCGCTTTTGGAGCCAGCCCCCAGCAGTTGCGGCATGAATTACAAGTTTTGACACTTCCGCATGGGCTTCAACTTTGAGCCCCGAAGGTTGCCGCTTGATTGAGACAGGCAGGAATGACTTCCTGTGTCTCTCAGTGGTGCATCGTGGGAGTCGGAGTCTGTTGCTGAACGAGCTCCTGTAGCTGGTCAGCTAATAGACAGAAAGACACACAACATGGCCACAAACAGACACATAACCCTAAAATCATTAAAATGTGCACACAGAGACAGAAAATGACCAAACAGTTAGAAAATGCCCACAAGAAGAGACAATCCAGTCAGAAGGTGAGAGAATATAATATATAAAGTGTCAACAAAGAGACACACATTGTCAAAAATAGCCATGAAGAGGACAAAAAGAGGCACATAATGCCCATAAAAAGAGACAATTAAAATGAGGATAAAGTACACACATGGAACATGCTATATGTATTTATTCACTGCTGTGGTGTGTGTGTGGCCTTTATGTAGAGATCCCCTTCTTACACTTACAGTAAAGATGACAGAGATGCTGTAGTTACAGTATATCACAAAGAGGCATAAAGTAAGGGTTGCACTGATAAGCGGTAGAAGCTGTGGGATTCAGATAAGCCTTCTGTACCTGATCTTGTACTATATATATAGTGAAGCTTCATATTATAAATAATAGGCACTATATACCTGAGAGATTAGCACAGCTGGGACGTGTGTTAGCCTGTGCTATGATAACCCTGTCATCACTTGTCAGGTCTGTAAACTTCATCAGCATTTAGATTTCATCCCGACACAGGGGAAGCTGCCAGTTAATAGAGATTTACACCTTAAGCGTTTCCTTATCTGAACAGATGCATCACAGGGCAAACTATTCCCCTGCTGTTCACCTGAGAGTCCTCATGATATGTAATAACCACCATTTCTGGAGGTAATTGATAGACGTATATTACGCACTTATATTACGGCAAAAATGATCAGCTGCTAGTGCATCCTACAGGAGTGTTAAACTCATACCCCGGGAGTACTAAGGCAGAATGATAAAACCTGCTCAATAAACTCAGTGTTGAGGAGCCTACTGCTCTACAGAGACACATTAAGTCCTATATGAGGGCTGCAGAAACATTATTGAGACATTATAGGATACTATGGGGCCTATTTGTTAATGTTTTATAATAATTTCAAAAGGGACAAGATCAAGATTCCAATAAAGAGCTCAAATTCTGTAAAAATAACCAGTTGAGTGACACTGATTATTGAAGCACTAATCATGTACTAGATCCTCGTCTGACAGGATGACAGCATAATGGTGTTGAGAGTGTAGTCATGGCAACAGGATATCTGTGACACATCCACACAAATGTCTGTGCGAACATGTCAGCGTTGCTGTTCGGTCTAAATTTAGTGTTTTGATGTGACTTTCTAAAATAAAATTGCATAAACACTTCAGTCATGCCACTGCTGACTGAAGGTATCCATCTCAGGAGTCTTTTGCATATCATGGATTGGTTTGGGCTCATTTACAATGCAGGGACACCCACACGCCATAATTCAGACAGAAACGGATTAAACACAAACTCAAAAGTAACGATTGTGACATAAAAGTGGATGAAAATATGCGCGGCACTGGTAGACGCACCACTGACTGACTGCACAATACCTCACCCTCTATAGGCTGCGAGCCGGTAGCCAATGGGCTACACAGAGCTGTGAATGAGCTGTATGCTGTTGACATCCATTGCTTTGCATTCCATATAGACCAAAAGTTAGCATTCCAGGCTAACTATGACATCATGGAAGTAAGGAAGGAGAAACCTGGATAAAGCTCCAGCACTGCTGTTCATGTTTCCCAGTGGCCACTTGTGTAATATTTCACTTTATATTTAATAATTTGACAGAACTTCAGACTCTTTCTTCTTCTTCTGCTTTCGGCTCTTCCCATCAGGGGTCCCCACAGCGAATCATACATTTGCTCCTAACTCTGTCTCCAGCATTCGCTTCTCTCACACCACACAAAACTTCAGACTTCAACAAATAGTTTCTGACCCAGTGAAAATATATTTATGCTATTCTACTTTGATAATAAATATATATTCTGTTTTTCATGCGTTCACTGAGCCTCCACTGAAATTACACTACCGTTCAAAAGTTTGGGCTCACTTGGAAATGTCTTTATTTATTTTTTTTTAAATGTTGTTTTTTTTCAATGAAGACAACATTAAAGTATTATCTAGACATACAGTCTACACATTGTTAATGTGGTAAATGACTATTCCCGTTAGAAAAGGCTGATTTTAATGGAATATATACTATGGATGTCCCGATCCGATCACGTGATCGGAAATCGGGCCCGATTACGTGATGTCAGACTCGATCGGAATCGGATGTTGCCTCCTGATCAGGACTATTTAGGGCTCTCAAAGTGTGCAGGGCGGCTCTGTGTCCTGTAGTGTAGGGGTATGACAGTTGCTTTTGGTGCGAGAGGTCCTGGGTTTGAGGTCTCGATGAGCTGCTGTGTGTCTAAAATCACCTAGCGTGGCACTCTGGACACACACACACACAGGTTTTGCTGCAACGAGTGACTTGCTATTTGCCGCATTTATAGAGAATCTTGAAAGTATCGGATCGGGACTCGGTATCGGCAGATACTCAAAATCAAATGACTCGGACTCGAGGGTAAAAAAAACCTGATCCAGCAGCCATCACTCATCACCATCACATGTTCTAATGGTACATTGTGTTTGCTAATCGTGTTAAAAAGGCTAATTTGGTAATTAGAAAACTCCTGTGAAATGATGTTAGCACAGCAGAACTGTTATGT
Source organism: Parambassis ranga (assembly GCF_900634625.1). Classification (NCBI taxonomy): domain Eukaryota; kingdom Metazoa; phylum Chordata; class Actinopteri; family Ambassidae; genus Parambassis; species Parambassis ranga. The sequence goes on from NC_041027.1 coordinate 12,866,538, forward strand.
TGATGAGAGAAGCTGTAGAACTGGCCTGGTGACCCCAAACTTTTGAATGGTAGTGTATGTAAAGTCTGCCTCACAGTATCTAAATGTGTCCGCCATTGGATGCAGAGATTCTCTTTAATTTTAACATGCTATGAATCTCCATAAAGCCACATTGTTTTTGGTACGTTCTAATTATTCCATTTTTATTTTATTAGGTGTAAATGGCACAGAAGATGTGTCAATAATTGGAGAGACCGCTAACGGAATCTGAAGGGTCTAACCTCAGGATCACAGATTGTGGTTTTCTTACCAAAAAAGTTCATTTTAATATGCGCTTGACTTTGAAATCTTCTCTGTGGCCGTCCAGCCATGAAGAGCTATAGGAGTAACGGAAGCAGGAGTCATCGGACTAAAAGACTCATTCAGTCACACCTGAGCTGAGGTAGCCTCTCCACACCCGACTGTCATCTCTTTTTTATCAGGGTCATTTCCAAAGTGGCACTGAAGCCTGAACTTATCTGGCAGCCCCACATCGCGCTCTCCAGTCACGCCTCGCGCTCAGCCTGTCCGGGCAGACGAAAATGACTCTGCACATTTTTTTTTTTTTTCTTTTCGCACGTACTCATGATTTTCTCAAAATTAGCAAATAAAATCAACACTATCAACTTAACTGCAGCTACAAGCAGATTATCATCCTAAGCATCCAATTAGTCATTAGGATGCTTGTGAAAAGTGCCTGAACTTGGGTGTTGTTAGCCAGCATTTTGAGCAGAGCAAGCGTCTGGAGTGATGGATCTTTCACTCCATCAGCAGTAATGGGATAGACAGGAGGGAGTAAACAGGGGCTGAGGCAGAGGGAGCACTGATAGAGAGAGCACCAGGGGGCAAGGCTGCATTCAATTCCACTTATTCAAGTTTATATGAAGCGGAAACCCTGTACCGAGGTGCTGGACAGGAGTTCTTGACTCTTTCCACCAGTAGTTTTCAATCGTAGAGGCACTAGTGAGAGAGTACAATGCTTCAAATATCAGAAGCTAAGACCCTAGGAGCAATAAATAACATTTCTATGTTTGTATTAGTCTCTTCTTTTAGCTTATTGTGTTTCTTTTTCCTGTTCAACTGCTGTCAGACAAAGATAGCAACTAGCCACTGAACATATTGAAGCATTTTGCTACTAGAGCCTCACAGTGTGGATACTAGTGTCTGCGGGTCTCTGAGGGGACCCACTGTAATATTGCTGTTTTATCCAAAACATTAAGTAGTTCAGTTGTCTGGCAAATAATAGAAACACACACACACTTTTGTCACATTTTAGACGTATTGTGTGGCACTGCTGGGTGCACCGGTGTAAAAAAAATGGTAAAATATCAAGAGATCTATAAACTATTTTCTTATTTCTTAGCTGCGAGCTCTCCTTTAGCATTACCTATTATTATTATTATTATATAGTATTATATATATTGTTACCTCATAGAATAAAAAGTAAGAGTTATTTCAGGGATTTTGCATCGAACTGTGTTAGTTATGCATGTAATTCTAAATAAATAGTAACACTAAACATTACACATTTCACTGTGTTACCTTACTGTTAGCCTCCACCACACTACCCTCTGTTCCATGCTGGAGTTAAACTGGCAGAAGCTGTAAGCACTGCAGGAGCCACACTGATGGAGCAGTGGAACGAATCCGAGCTCAGAGGACCACTGCAGCCCTGCGTCCCTGTTTGTGCCATCCTGTGTTTATCCTTCTGTATATTTCTTTGTGTCCCTGCTGTATCTCACAGTGGCTCAGTTTACTGGGGAGGGAGGCAGCCCAGCAGAAAAGAGGCGATGATGAATGACACAACACAGACTCTCCCTGTTTCCTCTCTCTCTCTCTCTCTCTCTCTTTCTTTCTGTTCACCTGTCTTTCTCTCATTGTCTCTTTATCTGGCTGTGAGGAAGACGACGCTTGTCTTCTTCCTGTCATGTGTCGCTGTGCGGCTGCATAAAGACACAATATTGTCCAGCAGCCGTACAGCTGGCAGCCGGGTGGTGAAGAAGGCCTTACACATCACTTAAAGGGCCTGTCAGTTTCTGCCAGGCGTCTGGAGGACTGTGGGGAGCGAGCCACTTCATGTCCAAAGATTTGTGTTGTCTGATTTGAATAGAGCTCAGTGAAGGACTCTCAGTCTGCTGAAGGCGAGCCAGGGATCGACACATAACAGCCAGTGTGAGGGCTGTAAAATGCCCAGTGAGTGCATGCGTCCTCAGCTGGGGGATGTGCATGTAAAAAGCATGCATCTTTTGCACTTATTTCCATTTAATTTTGTGTATCTGCCCGTGTGTGATTACGCTTCTTGTTTCTCTGTGAACTCTCTGGGAATGTTTTTGTGCTGCCGTATCAAAGGCTATTCCCAATTTGTTTCTCTGGATCGGGCAGCTGAGTGGAATGTTAAAAAAAACGCCCTGCGGGAGCACCCTGTTCACTGTTGTTGCTGGTGTGAAGTGAATACTGAGTGCTGTTGCTGAGGCTGCAGACAGCAGAGGGGTGGAGCTGGGACGGGGGTGGAGCTGGGTCCAGTGTGATTTCTCTCTTCAGGGATATTCCCAAACCTTTGCTTGTGTATTTTTGATGAAGACCTGTTTCTCCACCTGGGCTCGCATGGTGATTTCAAACTTTGTGTGGAATAAACAAGCACAGGAGCATCAGACAGCATGCTGATGAAGAATGAGGAGACCAATGAAATTTTGATGGATGCTGTTTGTTGGTCCTAGTCTCCGAGGCATGAACCTCTGCTGCTAAGAGACTGGCTGTTTTAAGGGCAGACTTAAGATTCTCCCCTTGCTGCTGTTACTGTGATTTAAGGGGTTTACATTGATCTTCAATATAAAACCTGGTCTTAGCATGTTTAACATGTTTCCTCAACAGGAAAAAGAGGAAAAGAACTGAGAAGAGAATAAAGACAAATGAAGGCAAAGCTGTAGAAAATTACAACTGAGGACATTGTGTTTGGAGACCAATGAGTTTTCAAGCCCTTCCCTGCCTTAGGCTTTCCTTTTGTTTACATGAAATGATGGGGCAGTGTGCTCTCCTTGCCTTAGGTATTCCGTATGTGCCTTCCATTTATGTACATAGGAAGGCAAAGAGGTATCTTCTGTCCTTAGGCTTCTCATATTGAAATGAAAGGAGGAGTGATCCCTCTGCCTTAGGCTTTCCATGTATGCATGGAAACCATATGTACCAGATTAAACCTATTTCCTACAATTTCATATTTTGTTGACTTAGTCCCAATATAAGGTTAGTATTACTTTTTTACTAAAAGTTCTGAAGAACTCAGTGTGATGTGTCAGACAGCATAGGTTAGCTGAGGCTGCCAACGTCAAGGTCCAGCAGGATACTAATTACACCTCCGACAGACAGCATTAAGACTGAACTCTATAACTGAATCAGCTGCATGTTTGGAACTTTTTATCACTGTGGACATAAATAATTGCAGATTTCCTGGACTTGTGAAGGCGATTGACGGTGTTTATGGACATCTGTTTCAGCTGAGCAACAGCTGGCCTTACATTAACCACAGTAAGGAAGTCTCTGCTGTCATGTAGATCAGGTATGTATATCTGTTTAATTGACCTGTTTGATGTATCTGTTTGATCACAGATCATAATATGATCAAACTGTTTAAGTCTTTTTAATTCAGGGCTGTCTCTTGTCTTAAATGAAGTCAGTGTTGTGTGCTATTAAATACATAGATGTTGTTTCTTCCTGCACTCTGCAGCAGGTATGTATTCATCCTCCCCTCCGTTCTGAGGAGCACGCTGAGAACCTTAATCCACGCACGATGCCTCTTCCTTATTCCACACATGAGGCTGTCCTCAAGGCTCTCCGTCGCTAAAGCCACCAGGTTATTAGACATCCCACGTAGAAATGAAACACTAGCTGATACGCCCTTCACTTTGAAATCTTATCTTAGCTTATAGGAAATCCTCCCAAACTTATCTATGCCATTCATCAAAACCTTCCGCAGTTTCCTCTGTGCATATTTATCTCCTCCCTCCACCCGTTAGTTTACAGGATACATTTTCTGCCTGCCTGATCATTTATCCAGCCTCCAAAATCCTGACACATACGGATGTTCTCTCTCACCACCACCACCCCTCCACATCTGGCTCTGGTCTAAACCTGTAGAGTTTTGAATGTGGGACAAGTCTGCCCCCTGGTGGCAGAATATTATCATGCCTGCAAAGTAGTTCCCACAAACAGCTGCATTTACTCATGTCAAAGCATGAATATGTTTAGATGAATTCACACGTTCTTGTAATCAGTGAATGTTTTTCATACACACACAGGGCTGTCAGAAAACAATAACACACTGTAAGCACTCTATATGTATGACTCATACATCATCTATTTACATAAATAAGAAGCTACATAGCACTTTTCATGCAATTTGTAAAATTATTGAATGAATTTTGTTCTAAAATTGATCCTTGTGGCACTCCACAGGTTGTTTTGTATGTTTTGATTGGGATTCTATCAATCTTGACAAAACACACTCTGCATGAGAGAGAAGAAAATATATATTAAAAAATGCAACACTGAGTATAGGGGATAGGATGAGCCCTCTTTCAGGTTTTAGGAGGGTGTGGTTAGCAGCTGTTTATTGGCTTGTTTAAAGACACAGGCTATCTCCAAGGCTATACAGACTTGGTAGAAATGTGCTTTTTTCTGATATTTTTTGAGCTAAAGGTTTAACTCATACATCCAGCAGACGTGGAGCAGACAGTTGTGCTTCTGGCAGCTCCACTAATCATGCTCACTCAACTTTCGCTCTGTTTTGGCCCCTTAAGGAAAGAAGCTGGATCTTCACTACTAAATAGTTCACCAGGCAATAGCTAACTTTCCGATATTTGCTGTAGGGTAAGGGTTAGTGCGTGAGCTCTTTTATTGAGTCGATGTTAAGTTTTTACAGAAATAGTAGAGCTTAGTAGGGCTATAGGGCAAAGCAGTGAGCATTTGAGCCGTTAATTATTCATCTACAAGTATTGATTGGCAATCCTTTAATGTCTGTTTAACCGTTTTATTGTGTGTTGTATAAATGTTGATGATGTAATACTGCAGTCCTATAAAGATTAGGGTGTTAAGAAATGATTCCAGTAAACCAAACCAACAGTACTTGAGTGAGTACATGACACAGACTGGTAACCCTTCCCCTTTCCTTCATCACATACTGTTGAGCCTCACTGTGTCTTCTCTGCATGCAGGACCTGGAGTGAGGCATGTTGCTCATCTTTTAAGCCCATTTAACAGCTCGTTACCCATTCGTCTCTTTTCCTCTGTTCCAGGCTCTCATCACTTCTTGGTCAGGTTCCATTTTTGCTAATGCGGTGGAAATGAGCCGTGGGCATTGCAAAGCGAAGTGGAGCAGATTTACCACTGCACACACTGCGACACAAACACAAGGCTCGGAGCGCACATACACACAGGTAATAGACACTGGAGAGTGCAGTGACACAAAAGACATGTGGTTCAATTGGACAGCAGTTAAAACATGTACGGGTTGAGTGCACCAAATGGCTAATTAAAACCAGATTAGACATGAGGCAGAATATAGCATTTTAACTATTGCACACTTTTTGCAGAGGTGCTAAAAAAACATAGAAATGAAAACATACATCTGAACAATTTATGTAAAACTGAAGTTTATTGATGTGCGTGCTCGCCCATTATGGTGAGTCAGCCGGTTAAAAAAATACGGGAATGTGCTGTACTACAATATTCGCACAGGAAATCATGTATAAATGAATAAAAATAATAGTTTTATAAAAACAATTAATATACACATATTAAGAAACTGAATTGAAACATAAACACTAATAGGTAAAAACACATGTTAGAGGTTGGAGTCCAGAGTCTGCTCAGGATCACGGGAGTTCATCATGAGGAAGAGGCGTTTGGAAAGCTCTGGGCCAACCCTGCGAGTGGTGGAGGTCACACCCTCTCCTCTGCGAATCAGAAGTTCAGAGAGCAGGGACACCTTCTCACGGTCAGTCCTGCACTGGCTGTACGCCTGTGGACAGACGGGGACATGTGCTGAGATCATTGTAAGTAATGTAAATAATTGTAGGTCACATGGATCTGTCTGGTTCTGAGGAGGGACTACTGGCTATTCCTAAAGGCTTGTTGTAGGGGACAGACATGACAGAGGTCTTTCATCCATTCACTTGTCACAGATTTTTTTTTTCTGTGGACAACATCCCAGATGATTCTGTATAACAAACCATCTGGCATGTCGCATTATTCTACCGACACCCTGATGGTTATATTTGTGCTCTGTGTCAGATTTGCTCAGGTCTGGTTGCACACTGAAAGCGTGTGTGTGTGTGTAAGGTCAAAAAAAAAAGACTAAAAGAAAGACAGAATGTGAATATTCTTTCCCATGATTATGATACGGTTTGTCTGTGAGATGTGTTTGTACCTTCTTGAGCAGCTGTGGTGAAGGATAAGCAGCCAAGATGGCAGCAGCCATGTCTGGACTGACTCTGTTGAACTGCTGAATCTGTCTCTTCCACACCTGCAGCAGGCCTTTCCCAGCTTTATCCACCCGCTGGCCTCCTGCCCACTCACTTTCCAGGTAGAACGAGAAACCTGTCTTCTCCCTGTCTCTCCTGGAGACACACATACACACAGGAGCGTGTGAGAGCAACGAACTGGCAGAAACAGAGAGAGAGAGAAAAAAACAAGCTCGCTCACTTGAATGGAGCTTCTGCAACCGCTTTGGTTGTCATGGCGATGTGGTCCGAAAAATCCTTCCAGGTGGGCAAGAAACGGACTGAGACACCAGTGTGAAGCTGAAGATGCACCGCTGCCTGATGGGGTGAGAAATGTAAACACACCTTTAAATGTGATACGCCCAGATTTAAGATTCAATGTTTTTTTAAGGTAATGATGAGGATTCTGTAAAATGAGGTTCACTTCATATTTGAGAGCTTATTTATTAAAAAAAAGCATGGCTGTTTTAAGTGATTATAATCCAGTAGAAGGATTAACGGATGATCTTACCTCAGTTTTTAAGAAGATACTTTAGTTAAGGGGGTACAAACTGGTACAAACACTACTTTTTTTTTTAATTATGCCCCAACTTCTGGCTTTAAAAACACCTTAAAAGGCCATGAATAAATAATCCCCTTAACTCGAAAAAACAGTAAATTGTCCTTCTCATTTTTGGCCGATTTAAAGGATTTTTACTACTTAAGTTGCCCTCAAAGTGTGCAGCAAACTCCATTAATACAAGTTATTAAAAAGTCTAATTATATTGACAAAATACCCCTAGAACTGCTTAAAGATAACTTTTACTCTTAAAACCAACTTACTGAAAAAGCAATAACACATTCAAACGTATTAATTTATGCAATATTACAATCTTTAAGATGCTTTAAATGTTTAAAATCTACTAATAACCCATTTAGATCATTGTAGAAAATAAATAGGCTGTAATGAAAGAAGGGACGTTTCTTATTCTCATTATGAAGTTACGAAGGACGACGTACCTCCTCTACCTCCACTCGGGACACCTCAGGCAACACTTCAGCTCCAGCGATCTTCCTCCTCTTCTTCACCTTCCCTCCCCCCACCTCCTCACCCGCAACAGCCCCTCGAAACCTCTTCTGGTTCTGTGACTTCTGCGATCTGAGGACAAAGTTTTTTTTGTTTTGTTATTATTAACACTCCGCTCCATTCTCTGCTCTATTTGCCCCTTTTCACACAGATGGTGTTTCCAGCTGAGTTCTGCCAGACTGTGACAGCGACAGCCAATGTGTTTATGGCGCCTTACAAGGTATCTGAGTGGCAATCCTTGTTGGTTTTTAACATTTCATTGAGCGCTATACTTAACAGTGTTGTACAAATTCACACTGAAGGAACTCGTCGCCTCCTCCTTCATCAAATCAGTCTGCGATTCTGCACTACGGTTTAACTTTAGACACATCTAAAACTGCGTCCGCTGTATATTATTAAGGAGATAAGGGTCCATTTGTGACTGCATATAAAACTCTAAACTGAATATATTTGGACAATACAAAGGATGTGTGTGTAGTGTCTTCATCAGACGGCACTCACACCTATCACTGGCCTATCAGGTCCTTATTAAAAATTAAGGAGAGGAGATAAGTGTTTCTACCATCATGAACCAAAGATGAAAGTAAACTGATGCATCATGGCCAGTTTTCATGGTGTTTTACCCCTGCAAAATGATCAAAAAGACCAGCGGGGAGGAAAGAAAAAAGCTCAGCTCTCCACACAGTACGTAAAAACCCTTAACTACTAAAAATGCTGCATATCGTTTGTATTGACCTCGCTTCAGCACACTAAGTGGAAAGCATTCCAAGGCCTGATAGCTGTAAACAAACCAGCAGGTGAACAGTATGCAGGGTGATTAGGTCAACTGGCCAGAGATAAAACGTGTTAGCTTTCAGTATCAGTATCTTTAAAATGAAGAAGTATATATTCCAAATTCAGCTCTGCTACCGGAAATATTTCTCCAGTTCGATGACGACCAGGCTGAGAATCCTGTCAGGGTGACGCCTCTGCTGTTGCTGGATCCAAGATGTCAGCGTAGGACTGCCGTCTGACCTGCCGTGCCTCTCTTCCTGAGATCAACAGAAAGGAGAGGCATTAACACAAACACTGTCTCTGAAGTGTTGCAGCAAATGAGCTCTCTTCCAGCCATACACACCTGAATGTAGCTGTGAATCAGAGTGATGAAGTCATCAACTGTCATCTGCATCACAACATGGGCCTCTGATGCACATGCTCCTTCATTTGGCTGCAGGAACAGTAAGCTATATTTCATATGTTTATAGCAATTATGGTGGGGTGTCACAACAAATTTGACGAGTGTATGTATTCATGCTTTAGCTTGAGTAAAATGAGCCAACAGGAGGAAATTGCGTGTCTCTCGTCACCTGTGCACCAGGAGCTCTCCTCATCCAGCTGACACTGCGTGGGAGAGGTTGTTTCTCTATGGCGCAGCTGCAGCCCAGAGCCTGCACCGATGCCAGCAGAGTCCCACCTCCTTCCAGCTGTAACAGCGCTGCAAACACACACACAGTCAGACTGTCAATGATGCCTTAGAAAAGGACAGTGGCTGTGTTTTGTGTGTGCTAATATACTGTGAAGTGATTTTATCATTCACTTATGCACAGTATTTTGTTCATACCTGGGTCCACAGCCACCACCATATGCTTGATACACTCCTCTGGCCTCAGAGCCTTGGCAGCCTCTGCCAGAGCTTTCCTCTCTGCTTTCTGTCTCTCTTGTTCCTGCCTGAGTGCCTCCTTGTCCTGTTGCTGTCTCTCTCTACCCTGCCTCCTTCTCAGAGCCTCCTCTCTGGAGGCTTGGATCTCTTCCGCAGTCCGCTTGGCAGGTTTCCTCCTGGCAGAAGAGGTGTCGGCACTCCCTTCACTGGAGAGATGCTTCAAAGGCCGCTGAGGGAGATCCTCCAGCTCCTCTGGGCCACCAAAGGCCCCACAGCTCACCGGTCTCATGCCATTCAAGCCAAGCAGGCGCTCCGATTCAGAAAAAACATTCTGGCAAGAGAGCTGCGAAGTGGCCAGATTGGATGGCGTGTACAGCTCAGCATCGTTCCCATTAGTGACAGTAGAGGAGGCACTAATCACATTGTCGTGTTTCTGTTTGAGTCTCTGTGCCAGGGGAACATAAGGTGCGTCATCATCAGAATCACTGCTGATCAGCATTACGCCTGTGCTTCCGGTACGCGCGTTGACCAAGGCAGGTTTCTCTGAGCAGCTCTGGGAATTTATGACGTGTCGACCAGGCTGGAGGAAGTCGAACACTGGCATCTCCTCATCCAGATCACTGGTGGAGTCACTGTAGCTGCCCATGTCCTGGCAAATCTTTGTACCTGATGAATAAGAAGGAATTACGACAGCATAAAGGTCCCTTTCGTCATAGATACAAACAGGATTTGAGCAGGACTTTGTGGCTTAATACTTTTTTTTTTATTCCCGCCCACCTCACAGTATTCTGGTGTTGGAAGATAAGGAGGACCAATTACAGAAGTCGCTTGGTGTAACGTTACTGGTTGCTGCCTTGCTGAGTTAATTGGATATATAACTTCTAGCTACGCCATGTCAAACAGAATAGAACCGGCCGATAATGAAAGAAATTACTTTTTAAATTGAGTTTGGCACTGCATTAACGTCCCCTGAAAAAGACAAAGACGGAGCACCGAGGGCAAACCGAGCCTAAATTTACCCGACAAGTCATCTAAACCTCCGACAACAAACAGTTTTGTATATAGAATAGTTAGCAAACAACAGATTAGCTTAGGGTGGCCTCACTCGCTGCGGTTTACTTACTAATTTGAAATCTCGCATAAGGCAGCTGAGTTAATCAAGAAAACATATCATATTAGTAAACAGCCAGTACTTGTGCTACTACTAGCTATAGCTGGGAACAGTTTATTTACTCCAATCGTCCTGAGGCTGCATGAGAGCTTAGCCTACCATTTGATTTCCCCGGGCTGCAAGTTAATGTTGCATTCACGGATCATAGCACGGCCGACCTTTCCCACTCCTTTCTCCTGACTCTGGCGCCTGAGTAAGGATTTAGTAGCATTAATGTAAATTAATGCTTACGTTACTCTATAAAGCAATTAGCACACAATGTGCATAAAACGTATTGTACTAATACGCCGTGTTCACAATTCTTTTCTCGTGGCATATCAGCGTGTTCAGTATGTGACGCTGGTGGTGTGGTATGTTTTCCTGGAGTCCCGCGAATGCAGCAAAATTACCCGGATGTGACGCACAGGATTTGACGCACTAGTGACACCGTTCAAGATGGCGGCGCTGACGTCCTTGATGCTCAAATCCAGAGCAGGTAGTAAATACTTGATTTACCACGTTAGAAAACATTGTAATGGAATTAATTTAATGTTTAAATACAGCGCGCGTATTTAACGTGACTTCCACTTTAACACACGCTAGGTTTCAACGCATGTTATAAGCAAGGGATGCCACATGCTAACATAGCTAGCTAGCCTTGCTTGCGCCTCTATAGTAGTGATGAATGAATGTGGTTTAATGCGGGGTTTACAGTAGCCATACAAAAAGCTGCATTTGTTTAATAGTGACCATTAACATGTAACATGTATCTATCTGCAATAGACTGGTGAGGAGTAGCGGTGACATGTTTGTGATGCTGCTTTCAGGTTTGTTGGTGCCTGGCCAATCCACATTGCTGGAGTCAGTGAGGCTTGCATCGAAGAAGGCTGGTGGTAGCAGCAAGAACCTTGGAGGAAAGAGCCCTGGGCGGAGATATGGGTTCAAGAAACAGGATGGTACGTTTGTACATTTTTACTGCAATTCTAAGTTTGTTGTTGTTTGTCAGGTGGTGCTGTAAAAAATAACTTGTAAAATCATCTTAGTGGGGCAGGAGTTGGTTATTTCTTCTCTTTTGTTAACAAGGTAACTTCGTCCACGCTGGTAACATCCTTGCAACCCAGAGGCTGACGAGGTTTTACCCAGGAGCATATGTAAGTCTGATTTGGTCTGTCCTAGCTTGTTTCTTTGAAATGCAGGCACATCTTCTGGTCAAGTTTGTACAGTTGTCTTGTAACATACACAGATGTTGTCACCCTCTCCCAGTTGCCTTTAGACTGGAAGCTTTCAGTTTCCTGTGTGTTTTAATAATCACATGTTGGTGTGTTAGGCTGGCCCCCAGAATGTGTTCCATGCCTGTTTCTTTATCTTGCCACAGTACTTAAGTAGGGATGTCCCGATCCGATCACGTGATCAGAAATCGGGCCCGATTACGTGATTTCAGACTCGATCGGAATCGGACATTACCTCCCGATCAGGACTCGGATATATATTTATCAGGGCTGTCAAAGTTAACGCCTTCTGTGCAGGGTGGCTCTGTGTCTTGTAGTGTAGGGGTATGACAGCTGCTTTTGGCGCGAGAGGTCCTGGGTTCGAGACTTCGATGCGTGTGTGAAATCTCCCAGTGTGGCGGTAGCGACACACACGCACGTTTTGCTGCAATGAGAGCCTTTATAGAGAGTCCTGAAAGTATCGGATCAGGACTCGGTATCGGCAGATACTCAAAATCAAATGACTCAGACTCGGACTCGAGGGCAAAAAAACCTGATCGGGACATCCCTATACTTAAGATCAGCCTGCTACTGTAAATGCTCTGAAAGTAGGTTTAGATAGCCCTGTCTGTCCTTAAAAACAAGGTATAGCCTGCATGGCTAGACCTTAAAAATGACCAAACTAATAGCCTGGAAAGGTAGTGAAATCACCTGAAATCAGCCAATGGCTGTAAGGACGTGGGGGTAAATGTCTGTATCAATAAAAATGCATTCTCTGCCATATTTGGAGCTAGTATAGATATTGAAGAAGAGATGTAATAGCTTTCATATTTTACCTTCCCTTTAGGTGGGGAAGGGAAAAAACAACACACTCTATGCTATGGAGGACGGCTGCGTCAAGTTCACCAAGGAGGTCTACATCCCACACCCACGCAGCAGGGCAGCCGCCCGGGTCATCACCAGGCTGCCCCAAGGAGCTGTGCTCTACAAAACCTTCATCAACGTCATGCCCGTCAAACAGGAGGGCAAGTTCAAACTGGTGGATATGGTCTGAAAAAGGACTGGACTGGCACGTCGCTACACACACATTTGTTTTTGATTCTTTGGTTTCCAGAGACCTCAGTGAACCAGGAATGGCATGGAAAGATGGATTTACACAATCCTGACTCTCAGTTGCACTTATTCAGTTTGAAGTGCAACAAGAAGTCACTCAAAACATAAATAAATCTTCAGTGAAGGTTTTACAAGATTCAAAGTCAGCAATATTGCCACATGTCATATTAGTAGTTTTTGTTTTTTGTCAGTTGTTGACTGTACTCTTTAGTAAATAAAATCATCCTCTTTGAAACAGTGGTAAGAAATAGTTTAATTTTTATAATCACAGTTTAAATAAAAACCAACGTAGCTGCCAAAAAAAAAACATCTTTCTATCGTGAAGGATGCATCAGTGGTGTGTGTACATGAGCTTTGCTGTCTAGAAGTAACTATAAAACAGTTTGTCAACAAGACACAGATATTCATTGTGGCACAACAAATACTGGGTGTGGAGACAAAAATAAGCTTTAATTCAGGTGTGCTTAAAAGAAACCCCTCAGGCTTCTTAGCGATGAAGACGTAGCATTTAACAGCAGTCAACATTTTTCTTTTGTGTGTGTGTCTGAGGAGGTATTTCTGCGAAAGGGGACATTGCTTCTGAGAGTAACACCTCCATGATTTTTTTTGTTGAAAAAGTAAAAAATATATTGCATTCAGGTGCCTTACATTGACACCAGTGGAGGTGCAATACCATGAACTGGCCACAAGGTGTCATACTGTTACTCCCACACACTGCTTGTATTTTTTCATACATTCCTAGAGCAGAGGTTTTTGAAATATGCTTTAAGTGAAGCATATGAAGTGAGGGCAGATTTATCAGGAAATGCTTCGTCTTTGAAAACGCTGTCAGGATAAGCAGAGGATCGGTGGTATGCAGAGGGAGTGTGGGGAACGCCTGGTACGATGGATGGGAGTTGGAATGCTGTCATTAAGCGGGAGGGGGTGATGGATGCATGGACCTTACAGATGTGGTTTTCTCTTATGAGTTACCATGAACTGGATAAATTACAGGAATATACAGCGAGGGTGTAAATTTGCTTTTGATATTGGTCCTAGGATTCCAACAGAATTTAACCCTTCAAGCACTCGATGAGAATGTATTTTTTTTAAGAGGGGATCAAAGACATGTCATGCTCTGTCCAATGCTAATGCTACGCCTTGACAGTGTTACTCCTGTTAATACAGAGTGACCGAGATGTACTTTGTCTGATGTCACAGCAGGTAGGTCTGGAACTGGTTTGTTTTTTCAGAGGTCAGTGTTTGATCTGGGTTAAAGAGCTTCCCTGCACTGTTGTACCTTCACTTTCTAGAGTCCGATGTTGCCAAATAGACTTCAGCTGTTGAGTTTGTGTAGAAAAGCTTTGGGAGTCATATGACCGAAGGTACCTGAGCCTTAAACACTGGTTCAGGCAGCAATGGGGCTGTTTTAGGTGAGATGGCTTTCTGTAGTGACAACAGTGACAAGGTCTGAGTCATGGAAGTCAGATGGTTTATCCGGTCACCTGCCAAGTATCTTTTAAAAACACAGCTCCCTGATGGTTCTGTATAACAAGCCATCTGGAGTGTCAGAGTTTTTCAACCATCGTATGACATTTAAACCTGCAGTAGATAGTCAATGGTGAGGAGTAGCAGTGACATGTTTGTTATGCTGCTTTCAGGTTTGTTGCTGCCTGGCCAATCCACATAGGAGAGTCTTATTGAAAAATGCTTCCTTGGAGTTATTTTTGTCAAGAGAGTGTATGAGTGTGACTTTTAATTAAAGAACCAGATGAACTAGGGGTAGTTTCATGCCTATCGAAGGGACTTTTGGTCCTGGGACAGGGACAAAATAACAAGAAGAGAATAATGTACAATTCATCCCTGTAGAGAATTTCATTCATCATTAATCCTTAAAAAAGAGTGGATCAGTTTGACCCTCCCTGATATTGTTTAAGAGGTTCGCACAAACAAGAACATGTAGTACTGAACAGGTACCATACGTGCTGCTGATGGCTGGTAAAATATTAGAAACACTTTGCTCCCTGGAGATCCTTGGTACTGTGTTTAACACAACCAGCTGCCATGTTGAGCCCTCTGCCAGAGCGTCCCCTTGTTCCTTATTCAATGAAAGACAGTGAGGTCAAGTATTTGACCACCCTGTGATTTTGCAAGTTCTCCTACTTAGAAATCATTGAGGGGTGTATAATTTTCAGCATAGGTGCATGTCCACTGTGTGAGAGAGGATCTAAAAATAAAAAGAAAGTCCTGTGGTCAGATGAGACCAAAATAGAACTTTTTGGCCTAACTCCATTCGCCGTGTTTGGAGGAAGAAGAATGATGAGCACCATCCCAAGAACACCATCCCAAGAACACCATCCCTAGTGTGAAGCATGGGGGTGGTAGCATCATGTTCTGGGGGTGTTTTTCTGCACATGGGAAAGGAGAGGAAGACCGGGGCCATGTCTTGTGAGATATTGAACAAAAACCTCCTTTCCTCAGTCAGAGCGTTAAAGGTGGGTCGAGGCTGGGTCTTCCAACATGACAATGGCCCGAAGCGCACAGCCAGGAAAACCAAGGAGTGGCTCTGTAAGAAGCATATCAAGGTTCTGGCGTGGCCTAGCAGTCTCCAGACCTAAATCCAATAGAAAATCTTTGGAGGGAGCTAAAACTCCCCGAAACCTGACAGATCTAGAGACGATCTGTGGGGAGGAGTGGGCCAGAATCCCTCCTGCAGTGTGTGCAAACCTGGTGAAGAACTGTAATTGTTGACAAAGGATTCTGTACGAAATATTAGGTAAGTGATCAAATATTTATATAAAATATAATATAAAATATAAAATATATATAATTTGACACAGCAACTCACAAATAAATCGTTAAAAAAATCCTATAATGTGATTTCCGGATTTGTATTTTTAGATTCTGTCTCTCACGGTGGACATGCAGCTATGCTGAAAACTCTAGACCCCTCCATGATTTCTAAGTAGGAGAACTTGCAAAATCACAGGGTGATCAAAAACTTATTGACCTCACTGTACATTTCATTTTAAACTTCAACTCAAAGGTTAAAGTTCTACGTTGGCAGAAGTCAAATGGTTTACTTCTCCCACATGCACCAATGTCCTAAATAAAATGTGTCAGCAGCTCCCAGAATCCACCAGTCAGCAGCTCTGGTGCCAGGGCAGGAGTCTGTCCTGGAGTCTTGGGAGGTGAACTGTACGGACGCCGGATCCTCCTGGATCCTCCAGGACTAACCAGGAGCTAAACATGAACACCCTGTCAAGAGAGGTTGGCTTTCCAGAGCTTCTCATTCAAGGGGAGCTGAGTGTTGTGCAAACTCTAGTGGAAGTGAATGGAGATGCATGTAAATGCTGTTACTGTGCACAGAGCTGTGATCTCACTGCATCATTTCTTGACTTACATCATGTTTTTGTTGACACATTTGCAGGTTTGATGAACTTCACCGTGGGAAAAAAAAGTGACCAATCACATGACCTCCTCTCTCCACCCTCCTCCTGCTCCCTCCATTCCCCCCCCCCCCCCCCCGTCTTTTGTACTCTGTGTAGCGTGATGTGGTTGAACGATCACGACATGCCATTTAAATGTTAAGTGATGTAGGCTGTGATTCACTCCAAAGGAGGAGCTTTACGAAGATCTGTCAGCTCTTCTTTATTTCTCCTCCAGCAGGATTCAGCCTGGGAGAGGCTGCGCGCACGGCGGGGGTAGGACGCCAGGATGGAGCGGATGGAGTCGATGGAACCGATCTCTGCGTACTACACTACGGCTTACCCAGAGATTCAACCCGACGGCGGGTACGAATACACAGAGAGCACCGAGAGCCAGGCGAAGACTCCACCAGCGCCTTCATACGATGAGGAGTTTGTGCACAAGGTACGGCCGCGCTGATGCCCCCAGCTCCAGCTGAGACGCGTTCTTTCTTTCTTTGTTTGTTTGTTTGTTTTCATTCTTTCTTTCTTTGTTTGTTTGTTTTCATTCTTGACTTCCTGTTGAGGAGCAGATTTCTTTGCGCTCTCCGCGGTGCTGATCTGCGCTTGGATGCGGGTCCGCTTCCAGACCCCGATGCGCGTCCAATCTGCCCACAAACCAGCCCAGTCCATCTGCGATGAAGTGTCCGCTTCTAAGATTGCTGCTCTTCTCTCAGCAGCTCATCGCTTTTTATTTGTTCAGAGATGAATAAATGACATAAATCCCTCCGCGTCTTGGAGATGTGCGCATTTCTTAATTACTAGTCTTAAGATCTGCCTCTTGAGCCGCACTTCATGTGATTCTGTTTCACTCTCACAGATATAAAGTGCTTTCCTTTCGGCCTCTGACCTCCTCAGAGTAGATGTAACAGTGCTAGAAGAGAAAGTCCCTCAGGGCTTCGGTGAAATGTCACATTGTGTTACGGGAGCAGCTTCACCATGAGGGAGCTGCTACTGTCAAAACTCATATCTGTGGTTGTCCAGTCAGACTTTTCCTCTGTGTGCCACATCAGAAGTGGAAAAAAAAGAAGAAGTTTTCAGACAAAGGCTTTATCTCAGTGCCTACAAATACCCGCCCAGCTCAGAGACGACATTAAGATACTGAGAATTGGTCACAAACAGCCTCAGCAGCTCAGTTTCTGGATGCTCCCCACAGGCCATGTCCTCTGCTGTGGACTCTGTGTGAGTTTACAGTGAATTGTGTTGAACGTCTAATGATCTGATTGGACATGAAACGTTGTCGAACACGTTGCCATGTTTTGAGGAGTCATTACGTCCACCACTCATTCTGCGAGTTGACTTTTAGTATCGGAAACTGCATTAATCTGTGGTTTCAAATCCCAGCTGTGCTGCTGTGTATATTAGGGGCAGGATGGAAACTGTGGAGCTAAATTACATTCCAGCCAGAGTCACAGAGCTCATCATCTTCTGGAAGATATAAGAGACATTTCTCATTTCTCAGGCGAGAGAAAATCAGCACAACTCCGACTTCACTCTGCTCTGAGTTTATTAGCTTCCAAGGGAAGAATGGCGCTTAACACTCTGCTGAGTAAGAACCAGTTCTCCATCTTCCGCTCTGTCCCCGACACCGATGCACATGATACTGTGTACATCGTTAGTGTCTAATACCCCAACATCTGCGGTGCTTTTCGCCTAATTGCCTGCAGTGTCCTCGGGGGTTTCATGAGGGGAAACCTCACTTCCTGTCTAACCTCAGTTACCACGGAAACCATGCACACTTATATCCACATCACCATTACGCGCACATACTGTATGCATGTGTAGTTCTCTCTGACATGCAGGAATTATATTACATGCTTATCAGTCAACAGGAAACAGATGCAGGAGGATGAGATCAGAATCTTCACCCTGATTATTCCTTCTGTTTCACTTCTTGCAATTATAAATATTAGCATTTCTAGCTAGCTAGCTTCATACACTACCCGAGCATCACGCTGTTTCTTTACTTTGCAGTAGTGCTTCAAATGCACCAAACCGTAGCGAAAAACATGGCTGACCTTGAGAAGATGTGTCAGATCACATAGCTGTGCATATAAAAACATCACTTTACATGCAGATCATGTTTTATTATGACTTTTTTTGTCATTGTTTCGGCTCAGATCATGGTGTATTTTTTACACTTGAGGCTGAAATGAATGTCGTGGCAGTGTGTGATTAGGACTTAACCTGTCACTTCTCCTCTACTCCCCCTCATCTTCCATCACTTCAACTAAGCACCAGCCTCCCTCTACAGAATGTGTTTTGAAGGCATAATAATTCACTGCATAACTGCCTGTTGTGAAGTTGATATGAAAATTCAACAGCGGTTGAGGCAGAATCCATATTTTTTTCCACCACTGTGATATGACACTTTTCTTAAATCCGGCTAAATGCTGAGATCAAACAGAGGTGGAGAGACGCTGCCTCAGCTCCTCCTCTCTAATCCTCTCCTCTCATCCTCTCCTACCTCTGTCAGCCCTCATCGTTCATAAAACAAAACAGGATTAGCTCCGCCTGCTGTAACTGATGACTGCTCCGTCCTCACTCCTGACTCTTTGCTTTTATATTGATGTCGTTTTACAATCACTGTTGCTACTCCTGGATTTCAGGCTCTGCTGGTGATCTGTCAGCATTTGAGACAAAGACACTCAAAGTCTCTCTTTAAGGCAGTGTGCACGGACACTGAAAGAAGAACTCATTCATCACAGGCGCCAACAGGATCAAAGATTACTCATTTGTCCATTAGAAGACACTCAGGCTGCGTCTTTCTGTGAACCAACAGCTTGCCTGTGTCTCACTTGCTGCTTGTCACAGTTGGAGGGCAGTCTGAGTGGTGGAGGTGGTGGGTACCTCGATGTGTGACTCTCCTAAAGCGAGCTATAAATGAAAGAAGATGAGATATTGACTGATGGCCCTCGGTGACTAACTTGGACACTTGTGAATGCTGCCTTTCATTGCTTTTATTGTCTTGAAGGTTGTCTCTCCTCCGGTTTGTGAGTCACACGGTAATAGCGGCACTCCGCCACGCTCTTATAAAAGATAATATTATTTGTGCTGCTTGGGAGCAGAAACGTCCACCGTTGACGCAGATGCTGACTCACTGCTGAAAAATTCCAAACTGATTGCAAAGGTTCAAACAGAAAGAGAGATTTTCAAGGCCGAGTCTGGAGGTTGGAGGTTTGGTAGCTGCTGGTGAACAATCCTGACTGTTTGTTTGTTTCCCCCCGCAGACGATCCTGGTCGGGGACAGCGGCGTGGGAAAGACGTCCCTGCTGGTGCAGTTTGACCAGGGGAAGTTCATCCCTGGGTCCTTCTCTGCCACAGTGGGCATTGGATTCACGGTGTGTGGGATTCTCTTGTTGTTCTTGGCAGGGTTAAAGCACCATATCTGCGTGTTGCTTATCAAATACAACACAACCTCACACATGGGCTGATTCTTACCATCCCCATAAAAACAACATATGGTCATGGGGCTGGTGTACCTGAGTGCACAGGCTGCCAAAAGTCCACAGAAGTTCAACCGGGGTTTGTTTTCATCCAGCAGACCCTCACACAGGTTGCTGATGGACACTTTTTATGCTAGATGTGATAGCTTAGGTGACACTTGATGCTTCTTCATGTGATTTTTATCAGCACATGGTGAACAGGTGGTTGTAATTTGGTTGGATTGATCCTTTAATCAGTCTTTTAATCTGTGTATTCTCTCCCTTCTCCTTCTCTTCAGAATAAAGTGGTGACTGTTGATGGCGTAAAGGTCAAGCTGCAGGTCAGTGAGTGGGTCAATTAGCCAGCGATAACCTAATATGTGTTTTCACAATAGCAGCCTATTTATGGACCGCCGGCTGCTGTCCTCCAGAGCACCGGCGTTGTGACTGAAAATAATCGTACGCCAAGTGGAACCAGGCCAGTTTCCTTTCTGTTTCAGATTTGGGACACGGCGGGACAGGAGAGGTTCAGAAGTGTAACGCATGCATACTACAGGGACGCACACGGTGAGGCAGGAAAAACATCACGCTTGTCTTCTCACTGCTAAAGACCGACGTGTTCATTTGTCACTTCTGTGTCTGTCCATAGCTCTGCTGCTTCTGTATGACATCACCAGCAAAACATCCTTCGACAACATCAGGGTGAGTGAAGGATGACTCTGCAACCTGGAAACAAATATATATATATATATATAAACACTGTGTTGATGTGTGATATAATGTGTGTGTGTGTCTCCTGCTTCAGGCTTGGTTAACAGAGATCCATGAGTATGCACAGAGCGATGTAGTCATCATGTTGCTGGGCAACAAGGTGAGAGAGAGTTGTTGGAGAACGCTCAGTGTGCAGAGGTAACAGGGTTAAGGAGGAGATACAGTGGTTCCAAGATGAAAGACACTGACAACAAAGACCAACAAAAATCTAATTAAATACTTTGACGGTGCAGTCTTTGACCATTGGAGGCGCTATAGAGCAATGAGAACAGACACAATATCAGTGTCTGATGTTGCATCTTTCAAGCAAACTTTGTGGTCATGCTAATCATGCTAAGCTAGTTAGCATTAGCAGTTTGCTTGCATCAGTTTTTTCCTTCTCAGTGTACTTTTTATTGTATTTTGATGATCAATGTGTGAGAGCAGCCGCCTAGCCTGTTAGCTTAGCAGCTAGTCCAGATAGAAAAACAGGCTCTGTTGCATGTTATTGTGTCTAAACTTTACTAAAGTCCGCGTCCATCTTTTTCAGGCCGACATGAGCGGCGAGCGAGCGATCAGGAGAGATGAAGGAGAGCGGCTGGCCAGAGTGAGTGTTTTATTCTAGGGATGTCCCGATCAGGTTTTTTTGCCCTCGAGTCCGAGTCATTTGATTTTGAATATCTGCCGATACCGAGTCCCGATCCGATTCTCTATAAAGGCAAATAGCAACTCACTCGTTGCAGCAAAACCTGTGTCTGTGTGTGTGTGTCCAAAGCGCCACGCTAGGAGATTTCCCACACGCAGCAGCTCATCGAGGTCTTGAACCAGGACCTCTTGCACCCCTACCCATACCCCTACACTACAGGACACAGGGCCACCCTGCACAGAAGGCGTTAACTTTGAGAGCCCTAATAAATATATATCCGAGTCCTGATCGGGAGGTAATGTCCGATTCCGATCGAGTCTGAAATCAGGTAATCTAGCCCGATTTCCGATCACGTGATCGGATCGGGACATCCCTATTTTATTCCCTGCGTCTCTGACCTCTGTTTCATCACGGTGCTGCTCACTTTTTCTTCTCCTCATTGCTTCCGCAGGAGTATTCAGTTCCTTTCATGGAGACGAGCGCCAAGACGGGAGTCAACGTAGAGCTGGCCTTCACCGCTGTGGCAAAGTACGATGCAGCCTTCACCCCAACAGCTGATCATACTTTTAACCTCTCACAGCTTAACTCATTACTTACCTATTGGCTTTTTGTTCTTCAGGGAACTGAAGCACCGAGCTGTCCAGCACCCCAACGAACCCAAGTTCCAGATCCACGAGTACATTGAAGCACGGAAGGAGAAGTCAGGCTGCTGCAGCTACTTCTAAACATCATGTCCAGATTCATCCTCCTCCTCCCACCACCACCACCACCCCGGGCAGGCAGACTGTCAAAGACACACCGGGAGCTACTGAGTGGGAGGAAGCCCTGAAAGGCACTGCTGCTCTTAAAATATTACGCTGCCATTCATTCAAGACCAAGCGCCAAAAGAAAGTACATCCATCAATGGAGTCAGAGGAGGAGAAGCCCAGACTCACACAACCCACGGCTTCTTTTCAGCCACAGATTCTACAATATAACATAAAGTTTAATGGGATGAAAAGATCAGTACCACTATCCGGTCCATGAAGCAAACACACTTACTCTATTAGCACATGATGCATTGTTAGCTTCGCATTTGAAGCTTAAACAAAGCTGATCTCTATTGTCACGTATCAAGTTTTTTTTTTTTTTTTGCAGGTGCTCTGGACACCTGTGCTCTGAGCCGTCCACTAAAATGCCAATGCCAGGTCTGAGGCCTAATTAGCCTGTTAGCATTGTAAATTAGCATTAATATAATGTTCTGTTCTGTTCACAAAACATTTGACACACACGCTTACACAGCTGTCTTCTAGCTTAGCATATCAAGCTAGAATAAGAATTATCATGCACATCAGCTTTCCGCTGGATCACCAAAAATGTACCATTAGATTAGCCTGTTAGCATTGTTAAGCTCTTATGTTAGCTTAGCATGTGTGGCTAAAGTGACCGCAACAGAAGTGAAGCTATGGGCTTCATGATACTCACATTTTTAGTTACAAATGATGGAAGTACAAACAATAAACATCACTTCACATCACAAAATCTCCACACAATCGACAAAAGCCTGAAGAGATGACAGCCTGACTCATAAGTTTGGATGAAGAATTAAAAAAAAAAAAACAACATTGGTGCAACCTCAGGCAACAGATCCAGACAAAGGCCATACACTGTGCCACGGATGCGACTCAAAGCCAAGGCATGTGGACAAAAGCCCCGTCTGTCTGAGCTCATTCTTGACATAGTGTTCTCAATAAACTGACAGTTGACTGCTGCTGAAGGCTGGAGGAATGCTCAGGGACACAGCCGGGGAACGAACAGGAAGGCTGCCCCGCTTCTGAACACGTGTCTCCAGGGGAGGGTCGCTGCTTCAGACCAGGATCTGTGGGTGGATTTCCAAATTTTTAGGGTGCGTTTATGTACATATTGTATCTGTGAGTGACATTTTTGCAAATGTTTTTTGATATGCTGGCTGCATTATTTTCCTCCTAACAGAAACAAAGCTCATGCTGGAATGCATGTACCATATTTGCAGTGCCTCAAGCATGTGTTTATATATATATATCACCAAGACGAAACTAATCAGCAAATCCATTTGAGTTTATACTCAGGGTTAAATTACTAAAGTAGCTGAATGCTGAGTGTACAGCAGCTCTTAGCTGTGGCCAGAAAACCAAAACAAAAAGCTGAAATATGCAAAAATGCCACAGTGAACGTGGGTCAGCCACCACCAGACCACACTTAACAAAACAACCTATATATAGATATATATATAAAAAAAGTATTGATTAAGGCAGCTTTATCAATATATCTCTATGTCATGAGCAAAGTTTATGGATTTCTTTTTGACAACAGTATGCAAAGCTCCTTTGCAAATATTGTGTGTACGGTGTGCTCTGCTTTTTGGACACATGTGTGTCGTCGTGACTACACTGCCAAAAGTTGTTAGATGTGTGGTAAAAAAAAATAAATAAATGATTTTTAACTGAGCATCAGGTAACAAGTGAGTTGATGTGCAACTTCTACTGCAGTGAAAGTTCACAGCTGTTAAAAAAACAGGATTAAAAAAGAACGACTTCCTGTTTGCAGCCCTTCAAAATAAAAGCCCAGGGTTTTCTTCCTAGTTAATTTAGTCCAGCTGAAGCATCTTTATTATTAAATGTGTTCTCATCAACGTGGCTACAGAGACATCAGATTGTTAAAACTGTTCTAAAACGGATTATAATTAGTTTTATTAAGCAGACTGTAACGTTTTTTTTTTAGGTATTGTGATTTTACTTTAAGACTTGAAACCTATGTGACCAAAACTTCTCACATAATATGTAGCCTAATTATCAGATGTATCTATATATTTATCTATCCTTATGCTGTCTGATTGAGCAGGATGTTGCTTTTAATCAGCCTTTTTTCAATCTGATTGGACTACAGTATATTTCCTCAAGTCAGTAACGGTTAATTATAATAATTATTGTTTCCAAGAGTTTAAATCGAGACAACTGGACTCAAGGATTGTTTTTTGAAGACGTTTCGAAGTGGCTTCTTCAGTTCTGCTACTTTTCTGGTTGGGAATCTGAGTTTTATGTGTTTAGGACCTCTGTGGGTGGATCTTGCAGGAACTCACATGACTAAGATCCCTATAGTTGGTTAATGGTCAGTTAACAACGACCAGAAACTGTGTCTGGGCCATGTGCGGGACTAGTTGACTGAAGAAGCCCCTTTGTTAAAAAAACAATCCTTGACCTGGATGAATGAGAGCATCCACAGCTATAATAATTATTGTTATGATTTATTGTTTTAATTCCAGCCTTATCGATCCAAAAAGTTTAATATTTATGCACTTAAAAATAAAAATAATCATAAGTTCACTTATAAGTTTACCAAATTTCAACATGTTCAATGTTTTATAATAATACTACTAATCATAATAATAATAATAACAAAAGAAAATATGGCTTCACTAAAATATATATATATAAATCAGTGTGAGCGGTATGGAGCTTTTATTTTGAAACTCTGCCGGCAGGTGTTGGCCCTAGTTGCGTCACATTAACTGCGATCCCTCCGCGGCGCGCAGGAGGACGGCGCAGCACCGGATTGGAGGTGCAGCCCGGGATCGCGGCAGTCAGAGCGCGCAGGGGAGGACCCGAAGGCAGCAGAGCGAAGGCGACATCAGCCGCGGAAAAGTTTGCAGCGACTCAGTTGAGCGGAAGTGGAGCTGAAAGCCAAGTCAGCGTGCGCAACAGGTGCTGGTTGGTCTTTGTATGGTCCTTACGCTGCGAGGAGGTCTGGACTGAGGATAAAAAAGTTTGAACAAAAAAAAAAAAAAGGCTCCAACATGTCAACACTTCGACCCAGGCTCTGTGTGATGGAGAAAAGCCCCAGCGGCTACGGCTTCCACCTGCACGGAGAGAAGGGCAAGACCGGGCAGTTCATCAGGCTGGTGGAGGCCGACACTCCCGCCTCAGCGGCCGGGCTGCTCGCCGGGGACCGGGTGGTGTTCGTGAACGGGGAAAGCGTGGAGGGCGAGAGCCACCAGCAAGTAGTGTCCAAGATCCGGGCAACCACCGGGGCGCTGGAGCTCATCGTGGTGGACGAGGAGACGGCGGAGCTTCTGAAGAAACACAGCCTGCAGTGCCGAAAAGAGTTCGTCACGGAGGGGATTCCCCTGCCCGGCGGAGACAGCGACTCAGACCGAGGGGACTCACAGAGCAACGGCACCCCGAGGGAGTCCACCCCTGTCCCGCATGAGAACGGGGACACGTCCTCGGAGACGTCGGGGAGGCTGAGTATCAGCTCCAGCACCAAGGTAGGACCCGGCGGAAGAAAACCTTTAAATAAAGTTAGAATATATATATATATATATATATACGTATATATATATATATATATATATATATATATATATATATATATATATATATATATATATATATATATATATATATATATATATATACTATATAGTATATATATATATATATATATATATATATATATATATATATATATATATATACGTATATATATAATATATATAAATATATATATATATAATATATATATATTATAATATTATTAGTTTATTAGTTTCCAGTATATGTAACTAAATCGAACACAGTTTATTGACAATATATAATATATATAATGTTTATTTTTAACCCATTGTGCTCATTTTATACACACACACACCGGTGTCTGTGTACATGTTGGTGGATGGTTGTGAGATATTTTTACAGTTTAAACTTTAACTCCATCAACTGGCTGTTATTGTTATATATCTGTGGCCCTGCTCACTTACTGCACCACCACCCCCACCTGCTGCTGCTCCCATGGAGTTTACTGTGTTATGGACACATACTGTGTTCAGCATTATGCTGACATATCAGCTGTGCTCTGCATAAAAGCATTCCTCCTGACAGTCTCACTCTAAAGTCTGTCTCCAGGTCATTTTCAGTGTGTCTCACGACTGGCTGACAAGTGAGACTGGCTTGGAGTGACACTTCCTGGGGATGGATGTTAGAAACTGAGTCCACCACCTCTGTCAAGGGACGGTGTTTCCAGCTTTTCCAGCTTGACTCCTCTTTCCAACCACCTGTCCTCAAAGCAGTGTCCTCTTGGTGGATACATTTAATTTCCTAACGATCAGCATCGGTCCCAATCATTCAGAGAGCTATTGTTTATGATGGTAAAACCATGTTGGTGCAGAGCTTTATCACAGACGTGAGATTCAGGGCTGCTGTTTTGGAAATGGATCCACCTGTTAAGCAGCTCAGCAGGGTGACACAGAGCCAGGCCTCCAGTCCTGTTCAACAGCGCCTTTTGTCACAGAACTGTCAGTCAGTCTCTGCCCTTCCTGTCTGGAGCTCCCCGTCAGGTTTGGCTTGTCGGACCAGAATGGCTGAGCGCCTCTGAGGAGTTTTCTGCTTGTGTCGTCAGTTATAAAACACTTTTTCGAGAGGCTCATGCAGATTTTTGCGGGCTATGTAACGCCTGGACCCTGACGTGTTGTGTAATAGCGCCGATAAACATGGCCTCATTGTGGAGGTGCTCGTTTTAATTAGGGCTTAGAAAAATAATAGGATGCCTGGTTATTTTTAGCCCCCGCCCCTCCTCAGTGTGTAGGAGCCTGAAGAATCTGCTCATAATTCAGTAGTTGTGTTTCTCCCGACCTGAGAAGGCTTTTCTTTCTTTGTGAGCTGATTGATTGTAACGGTTCTAAAATAGACTGCATGTGTGTGACTGTGTTGGATTGTGGGACCATGACATGGAAGATTAATGATTACCATGCCATTGATAAAAGAAGGCGTGACACCATCACACATGTTATCATATCAGTGAAGCTCACAGTTCTGTACGTGACTTTTCCTTCTTTATTCCTTCTGTTCTTCTGTTTCCCTAAACCTAACCGAGTGCTTTCAATGACTAAACCTAACCTCACTCTTCTTGAGGAAGGCTGTGACGGTGACATGTGTGAATAAATGACCTAGTTTTGATTAAAGTATTCATCTTTTTAGCCTCTTTTTCTGCTATCACAGCTAATTATGAGAATGCACCGTTGATTAATCGATCAAAAAAATCATCATATAAATCACATGTTTTCTAGAGACCTGGGCAAAGTACGGCCCGCGGGCCACACCCGGCCGGCTGGCGTCTACAATGCGGCCTGCGGACCGTGCATGCAATATTCAACCAAGGCAGCAAAAGTCAGCTGTTGAGCACGGCATCACCGGTAACATCTTCTTAACCCTCCGTGTCTCTTCCACGCTGCTGTAGTGCGTAATCCCATCTACTCTCTGGAGAGACACGGTCGGGCTGTGTACACTTTAAAAATGCTGTGACTATGCTGAAATGTACAGTAAAGCACACAGAAACTCTACGGTGCATTCAGATGTTACCGCAGTGCTGCAGCCGACATATGTCATCGTCATCTGCTCTTAAAAAGCTCAGATCTTGCCCGACTTTCAGAACTCTGGGATTTGCTACTTTAACTTTTCCTTTAACTCTAATGGTTTTCTTCTGTAAACATATCTTCACATCATCTGTGCTGCTCTGCACTGTGTGTGTGTTTCAACATACAACCAGCACACACTCAGAGCAGACATGGACACACACAGAGAGGACAGAGGAGGGACCAGTAAATGACAGCACAAGATTCTTCCAGTGATGAAAATGTAACAGGAGCATATTTATAAAGGTAGATACTGTGCCAGTGGTCTCCAATTTATATTATTATTTATGAAAAAATGTGGCCCTTTGCTTTTCTTATGGAAGTCTATGGCCCCGTTCACACTGGAGAAAGTCTAGAGTAGGATTGAGCCCAGACGGCCTTTAAGCTGGATGCGTTCAGACCTATTTTCAAATCTGGCTAGCACACAGTTGTGTCCGCACTCAATCCGGCTTCATCCAGTGTGTTTGCTGTTCTCCAAACCACTAGGTGCCGCCTCGTAATATGGCTAATAATGTGGCTAGCCGGTAGGGCTGAACGATTTTAAGAATAAATTGAATTGCGTGTCATGTCAAACATGTTTCTGTGTAAATGACTTCAGGTAGCTACTCTGTCACTTCTCAAAAACTATCAGTAGATCTAAAAGTAAACTCTGATAACGTGCACTCAGTATTAGTTTTAATAAACATGAAAATTTAAATAACAATTACAGAACAAAATAAGGTTTTATTTCAAATAGGTTAAAAGCAGACTAATGTAGTTCTGTAAAGTATTATTCAACAGTCATTTAAACAGATTAAAGTGTGCCTCCTAAGGTTAAACAATAAATACAGTATTGAGACTTAAGTAACTCTTATGATTTAGAACAAATGATCAAACTTTAATGGGAATCATATCTAAGTACAAACAGAGCTGCTGCTGTCAGCTCTGTCCACCGTTTACTAGAGTCCTCATATGGAGCCTCTTCATCAAATGCCTGCGTTATTGTTTGGTGACGTCATTAGCTGCTGCCTCTGTCATCTGAGATCGCGATTTTTGGTCTAAAACGATAGATCGTTCAGCCCTACTAGCCGGATTCGCTCGCCACATTTGCGTTCACACCTGAGCCACATTTGAGCCAATCCGAGGGTGGATCTAGCCGGCTTGAAATCAAACTGGATTCAGCCGGATTGGAGGTGTTCACACTCGGAAAAAAACACATCTGGATTGATCTGGATGCGGCCAAATCCTGCTTAAGCCACATTTTTTTCCCCAGTGTGAACGGGCCTATGTGGCCCTCGCAAAAAAAAAAAGCCCACCCCTGCTGTAAATTGATGAGCTTGATCTCATCTTCACGTTGGCCTCACGCCTTTAATGTCCAGACCCAGACCCCTTCACTGATGCTCTGATTCCTCAGTGTACGGCCTGCCTTAGCTGGCTGCGATGCTGCAGACCTCCAGCTAACATTCCTGCCTGATGGGGAAAGTTGGCAGAGCCTGGCTGATGGTGTGATACTGGCCTCTGATACAAACCTCCCAGTGGGATCCTCTTGAGTGGGCTGGCTGATGATGACGTGAAACCAGCTCAAACAAAAGAACCCTTTCACGTGACTGTCGTTGGGTCGACGGACTCTGCGCTCTGTTTCTCAGGCAGTGAAATGTTTGTATCTGCACAGCTCAGGGGATAGAAGCTAAGTGAGCATGTCATCGTGTTTTTTGGTAAAATCCTGGCCTCCACAGTCCTCACCTCCAACACCGAGGGCCATGTATTGGTCACCATAGAGATCCCTGGCAGCAGAAAGAGGCTTTGTCCGCAGTGTTTGCCTGTGGAGAAAGACTGCCGGGCCAGAGAGGAAAGAAGAGAGCGCTCTCACGCCTCGACAGAGAGGCCATGCTGACCCTGAAATACATACAGCCTCACTTTACACACTGTGGAGTGGAGTGAGACTGTGTTTGTGGGTTAGAAGGGGCTGGCCCGAGGATTAAACAGCAATTTGTTCTGTGTTTGTAGATGTGAAAATGTCAAACAAGCGGTGCATACCAACGACCTGCAGCCTCAGAGGTTTAACTCACAGACTCTCTCGGCTACCTGTCTGTGTTTCTGCTATTAAACACATTCAGTTCAGCTCAGTTTTATTCATACAGCACATTTTACAATCAAGGTGGTCTCTAGGTGCTTCACAGACAAGGCAAGGCAAGAAAAACCTCGAGCTGGACCAGGCTCACAGGGGGGGAACCTTCCTGCTGATAGTCAGCCGGGTAGATGAGGAGGAGGAGAAGAAGAGGTAGATGGGACATAAAATAACGGATCATAGGTCGGCCTGATGGGCAGAGGAGGAAGAGGAGAGAGAAGGTGGAGGAAAATACATAAAGAAATATGCCGTCGTTGGTCCACATTAGCTTTGCTTCAAACTTTGATCCTTGTGCTCGGGCTGAAGACCTTGAAGCTGCTCTCATTTTTCCAGGCGTTCATTTTTTTTCTTGTTTAGTGTTTCACAACGTCTCTTATCGCCCTGCTGATATAAACCTAGGACAATTAATCTGGTGCTTTATTGATCTGGGGGAAGAGGACACTATAAATCTGGATTATGATGACGTTACTCAACATCTTTAATTATCAATGGATGAGATGGGTTAACGACAGGCCTGGAAAACTATAATTACATGTTGATCATTCCAGACCAGCCATAATTTCCATAAACTTCAGGGCTCGGTGGTTTAGCCGCCATGTTGGTTTGAAACCGAGGAGCAGCATCCATGTTTGTGCTGCTATGTTATTAGTTAGCAAAGTATCATTGTTGATCTGAATTTTATCCAACTTCCTCCTCATTAGCTTAAAAACTACAGAAGAAGAAAAAAACATGGATCGACATTATGTAAAAACTCTTGTTATAACAAACATATTTTCACCTTATTACAACATAAAAGTTGTTAATTACTATTTGTCACATTATAACCTGAAGCATTTTATGTTATAACTCCATGAATAGTATATAACAAGACAAGTTTATTATTATGTTGTAATAACACGATAATACTGTGTTATTACATGTGATACTGATCCATTTTTTTCCTTTTAGCATGGCAGGTTTTATTTCATGACCACCATTATGACCATAGATGAGCTGAAATGCAGATAGAAAGTCAGTCAATGCATTGTTATTACATTGTTATTACATGTGTTATTTGATCATCGGCTCAGGTTTAGCCTGAGCCTGGTGTGTTACAGTGTTGATGACATTGCCTGGGGGACCGACTTTCCATCAGGTGATTCCTATTATGGGCTCCCCTCCAAAACAAACTCCATAAAAGTGCTGCTGGCGTCATCTGACTGAGCTCCTCTCTGTTTCCTCAGTCACACAGTCAATGTAAACACAGATACATCATAACCAGTTGGTCATCAGAGCTTCTCTCATACCCCATTATAGATTTTATATGTTTTTTTTTCCTCTGGAGGCCGATCAGGGACCTGCTTCCCACGCTGGGATGACAGCAGAGAGCCGTCTCATCTTTTTCGTCCCCTCCGGCTCCTACTGAACCGTGCAGCTAAGCTGTGCAGTCTGCAGATGCATGAAGATTTAATCAGGGCTTGACAGGGTTTATAATTAGTAACGTGTCTTTGAAATCCCTTCTCTTAAACGTCTGATTGCATCGATACTTTGTGCTTGTTTCAGCTCCAATCAGTTAGCAGATGCTAAGAACTTAGCATGACTCTTTATGCACATAGGGCAAAATATGTGTAAAAGTTAAAAGTATGAATTGTGATAAAGCCTCGCTAACATCCAGGTGCATGCTAGGCTAAATGCAAACCATGCTCGCTGTCATCCTGCTAGCAAAGAGCTTCAGCCATTTTATAATGTTTCGTAAGTAACTCTCCTTCCTCCTCCTTTTGTTAGAGCAGTGACTCACAGAAAATGCACACACACACACACAGCGGGTTCCTCTGTCAGCAGAGTTGTGTGAGGTGTTAGGGTGGAAACGGTGAAGAAACCACTTCCTTGCTGCTTGTCGCTAAAGTGCTGAAGCTGGTTTGTTTATGTCAAAGATCTGTGTGTTCTGTGTGTGTGTGTCATTGACTTAATAACTTAAACGGGCAATAATATTAGAGATTGCAAAACAACCGCTGAACTCAGCAGGTGCTTGTTGGTGAGGCCTGTCAGGAGCAGTGCTGCGGTGACACTTGAGTCCATCATCTCCTCATCTGTTAAAGAGCTGGAGCTTTTTAATCTTTGCGCCCAGAGGTCGGTCGTAAACTTTTTTTTTTTAACCCGCCCCACCCACCCGTCCAGAGTCCCTTCCAGCCCTCAGGATGAGCGCGCGGGCTGAAGCACAGGATCTGATGTTTAACTACAGCGAGCTGTAAATCCATTAACCTTTGATATTGAACAAGCTTAGGGAATGTTTACAGTGGCTGCCTGCTGCCTCTCTTGTACCACTGCATGGAAAACTAGGCTAATCCTGCGTTCACGCTGCGGACGATCGCAAACCAGATGTTTCCAGGTGTCGTCCACTCGCGTTGGAACAGGCTGCTCTAAATATCATAATGAAGTATCCGTGTGAATCACGACAACAAAATGATCCACCCATAAAGTGAACAGATAACTGCTGTGTTAATTGATAATGAAAATCTTATAACTGATTGCTGTGTGTGTTAAAGGGACTGTGTGCTGGACTTTACCCCGTGCTGTTATTGTTATACAGCTCTAGCTGTCACTGCAGTGTGTGTGTGTGTGTGTGTGTGTGACTGTGGTTTTCCTGTGTGTGCACAAAAAAACCCTAATTATCAGAAAGCAGCGCTGCAAATGATCCACTGACTGGCAAAGCTTTTCAAAATAAAAGCCTCTCTTGCGTCAACACCTGTTGTTGAAGGTGATGAATAGCTCGCCTCCTCCTGCTGGGTGCTGTCACCGTGCCCAGACTTTAGCCTTAGCCCTTTTTAATGTGGAGCCCAGAAACAACAGACATGACCCCAGATGGAGAAAGAGAGAGAGGGATCAGACCACCAACGACCCACAGTTGACTGGTGTGTGTGTGTGTTAGTGATGCTGCAGATATGAGTGTTTCCACTGTTGGTTCCCATCACATGTAGCGTTAGAGGTTGCTGTTTATTTCTGGCCACCTGCTGTTCTGCTCCCCTGTGGTGCAGTAACCACATAACTGGATTAGAGTGTGCTGGTTCACCTGGCGTGGCACGTA
Organism: Parambassis ranga; assembly: GCF_900634625.1. Lineage (NCBI taxonomy): Eukaryota > Metazoa > Chordata > Actinopteri > Ambassidae > Parambassis > Parambassis ranga. Next base: position 12,899,088 of record NC_041027.1, read on the forward strand.
CACATACATCAGGGGCAACAAAGGCTCATGCTTGCTTTGTGTTTGTGTTTATGAGCCCATAGGTGACATAATTAACCCTACAAATTAACCATTTTGTTTCTTTTTAAATCAACAAGAAAGCCTCCAGATCAGCCTAAAACTTGCTGAATTTTTTTGTCACATGACCACAGGTCAGAACGCAGTCAATTATGGCGTCCTGGTTGTGGTGAGGCATGCAGAATTTTTTTGTTTTTGCAGAATTTTTTTAGTGCAAATACTTTATTTTTGGTGAATTTCTAATGAAGGCATGTAGATAAAATAGTGCATTTTTTTTGCTTTCCATCTGACCTGAGTGGGGTGCTTTCAGTGGGTTTCCACCTGCCCTTTCTTCAGAGCTTTTTTTTTAGTGTAAACAGCTTCTTGCTGGTGGAAGCGAGGCTGACGTGTGACTGAGTGAACCACAACGGCAACATTAGGGCGAGTAAATTCAGAACCACAGGCTGAAAAGATCGTAAAATATGGATTAGTGCATCTTGCAGTGAGATTTGAGTTACTCCAACCTGCTTTGAATGATCAGAAGTCTTTGAAACTGTTTTTGTCACCATTATTAGTTTTGTCCTGGCAGCTTTCTTAATAATAAGGACAATATATAAAGCCCTTTATTATAAATACATCACTAATTGTCTGTCAGTAGGCTCATTATGTCAGCTCATGCCCTGAAGAAGTGTCCCTGTGTGTGTGCGTGATGGGTCGTCTTGTGCAGCATTCCAGAGGTGCACTTTCCACCTGCCCTGTTATATCATCTCCATAAATGTGTGATTCCATCCAAAGGTTCATCCTGACTATTCATTCCAGCAATCATCAGCCAGCCTGAGTTCATATAAACCTCTGGATCCATGCCTGATCCGCCGTGTGACGGCTGAGAGCGCCGCGTTTGTCTTGAGTCAGTGCTGAGGCTGCAGTGCTTCATCTTAAAAATGGTCACCTGGCAGCGAATTATTGACAGATAGCCGCTGATAGCTGAGGATGTTTTACAGATAGCAGCGGGTTTATCAGGCGGAGGGTGGAAGTTGGAGGGTGGGGACCCTCAGGTGTTCTGTGTGCACACAGAGGAGGCCGTAAACCTGTTTAGAGGTCATGTCACATGGATATGGAATCTGGTTTATATATATATATATATATATATATATATATATATATATATATATATATATATATATATAAAGAATTTCCCCTCTGGGATAAATAAAGTAATAAAACTCATAATAATCATTTTATTCATTTACAAATTAATAACAATATGTATAATTCATTTATTAGTTTGGTTGCCCAGCAACCAAACTGTTGTTCTTCTACATCTTTATTATTAATATTCCGTACGTTTTTTGGCTCAGCATATCTTCAGAATGCATGGGCCGATTCAAACCATTCAAACATCAAAAGATTCAGCTCATTCAGGACATTCCCGGAAACCGTCAATAATAATTACAAATATTATAATATTAAAAATAAAAATATTAAACATTTTCCATGTCTTCTGCAAAATGCTACTCCTCCTACAAATTACAAGATAGAGAAACCATTCGAAGCTTAAAATACTTCCAACATCTTGGTCTTCAAAACTTGTATACAGAATTTGGAAATTCAGCTCCGTCTTCAACTGGCCGGGGATTAAAGATGAAGTGGTTTTTGAGGTCTCCTCTGAGTTTAACATTAGTGTGTATTGCGTGGAATGTGGCGTTCAAAGCAATGCTTCAGCTGTGGCAACCAAACTTGCATTTTCTTCAGGAAATGCAAGTTTGAAACCATTCGAAGCTTAAAATACTTCCAACATCTTGGTCTTCAAAACTTGTAGACAGAATTTGGAAATTCAGCTCCGTCTTCAAATGGCAGGGGATTAAAGACATTCAGGTTGCCATGCATGGCAACCTGAATGTTTGTTAGGAGCAGCTGATAAACATTCAGGTTGCCATCCCAGGCAGATATTCCACTGAGATAAATATTCCAGATAATCCACTGAGATCAATATTTAATTATTTGAACAAGTCATTGTCAACGGGAGAAATGCCCAGGAGGTGTAAGAAATCACAAACTGCAAAAATCCGTTGGCAGCGTTGTGATGACACTCCATTAAGTGAGCAGGTAATATGTCCTAGTTTTCAGTTGAAATTAAAAAAAAATATACAAAGTTATTGTAACAATTTATAGTATAAAGAGTATTTTTTAAAATTCTTTAAACATTTTTTTGCCAGTAATGGGGCTCCATAGTTCACATCATGAGCATGGACCTCATATCAAATGTCACGGTCCCCTAAGAAGGACAGTCGGTAACAATACGTCCTCTGTTCATTCGTCACCAGTTGAAATGTGCTTTTAGTTCCTGTGGTTCTGTGCAGCACATTGATGTGAATGTTAGTGATGATCAAACACAGGAAGTAGGAGCCTTTAATTGTCCCGCGCTGTGCCTGCATGCTGTGCGTCACGGCTGTCTTATTCATGAAATGTTTCTGTGTGCAGGAGGAGCGGGACGGGCCGCGGCCTCGGCTCTGCCACCTGAAGAAGGGTCCCAGCGGCTACGGCTTCAACCTGCACAGCGAGAAGTCCAAACCGGGCCAGTTCATCAGAGCCGTGGATCAGGACTCTCCGGCACAGAGAGCCGGCCTCAGACCGCAGGACAAGATCATCCAGGTAACACATGCTGATCTGTGCGATGCTGTGTGTGACTGTTTGTGTTTGTAGCGGCTGTAATCCGATTACATCAGTGGGCAAATAGGACGCTTGAATTCCCAGAAGTGCCAGAAATGAGTGAGTGTGTGTGTTTGTTACTGTTAACTGGGTGTGTGTGCATGTGATGGAGGAGAAGTGTGTTTGTGACAAGCAGAGGCCTTCTGGTCTCTGTGAACACGGTGGGGTCCGAGTTAATCCACTTAGTGTGTCTGTGGGCTGAATTACAGGCTGCTCAAACAGTCTGCAGGGCCTCACAGCCAGGAGAGAGTCCACGCAGAGACACAGACAGGACGGCGTGGAGGTGGACGGTCGGGAATGCAGTGTGTGTGTGTGTGTGTGTGTGCTCGGTACCACCTGCTGACAGTCGGCGTGGGAGCTGGTGAAACTCAGTTGGTATTTCCAAACCCAGTCTTCCTCCCACTGGAATTCCTCAGTGACTTATCTCCTCGGGTGCTTGATAAGTTGAAACTCTGGGAGTGTGTTTGTACGCCGCGGCCTGGCACCATTACTCTGATATCAGGCTTCCTTCAGGACCTTTGTCTACAGCCATAAATCCACGTTTTCATGTTAAGGCCCACAGTTTGTGTACATATATGTCTTAGTACACACAGTATATATCTTTCTTTGCTCATTCATTTTACAAAAATAACATAAAGTGAATACACGTACACATACAGTTATCACTATTGTATTAATGCTTTAGATATATATATATATATATCTAACCTATCTATATATATATAGATAGGTTTGTTTCAGCTGTTATTTTTGCTAAAAACTTACTTAATTTTTGTAATTTGACTGTTTGTCACAACTGGGTCATTCATAGCTTGCTGGTTCCGGTGAGAACTGCAGAATTTTTTGTTTTTTACCGAATGTTTTTAGCAGAAATACTTGATTTTTATTTTTTTTTTTTTTTCATGCCTGATGATTCTGCCTTCATTTTTACAGTTTCTTTCTCTGGTAATCGCTGTAATTGTATGCATGAATGAGTGAGGACAGCAGCAGCCAACCCCATGAAACTGAACTGAACCACTAATCAACAGGCAGATTAACTGTAAAATAAGTGCTAGTGGCAAAAATGCCAAAAAAAGGATCAATCCCAGATGGATGTTTGCGTCTCTGACCATATCATCCTCCCATCGTCTCCTCAGGTAAACGGCGTTTCTGTGATTGGTAAGCAGCACTCGGAGGTGGTGGCAGCCATTAAAGCCGGAGGAGATGAGACCCGACTGTTGGTGGTCGATACAGAGGCCGAGGAATACTTCAAGAGATGCAACGTCCTGCCAAGCGAGGAGCACGTCAGTGGTACGTCACGGCCCGCTCTGATGTTTGGAACAATGTATGATGCATGTAAAGTAAGACTGTTGTTTGTTCTCTGTAGGACCTCTTCCTGAGCCTGTATCAGAGAGAGCATCAGAGGAGGAGGAGGTGAGGACCACTGACACACACACACACACACACACACATTCCTGGTTGTAGATTACGTGCTCTGACCAGCGTTGTGTGATGCTTTCTGGCGTCCTGTCACTTTAAATCTCTAAAACACAGATAATGAGTGTGTGTGTCTGTGTGTTCAGTAAAAATGTTGTGTTGTACAGTAGATGTGTGTTTTTCCACCATACAGCCATAGAAATATGTGAAATGCTCCTTTAATTAGCACAACACAGGTACTACAGCCAGTTTGTCTAAAGTAAACACTCCTGTAAGAAGGAACAGCAGCAGAACCACACACACACACACACACACACACACATACACACACACACCATGGGAAAAGTGGATTGGCCCCTCTGGTGACATTGTGGCTGACCCTTCACCATGGCAACCAGAGTAGCACACCACTCGGTGATCCCCCCCCTCTCTCTCTGTGTCCTGGAGGATCATGGGATTGCACTGGCTTTAACTTGAGGATTATGCTAATGAGATGACTAACGAGTGCAGTTCACACACTCTCACATGCAGGCAGGCAGATTCTGCTCTCCTGCAGCAAAACAATCACTCATTCACCAGTTATTACATAACACAGCACGACCTCTGACCTCTAATGTGTGTGGTGTGTGTGTGTGGGGGGGTCCTTGTCAAATAGCTTTTTTTTTAGCTTGTTTAATGAGGCTGCAGGTTATTTTTAGAGCAGCAGCAGCTGCTGGACGCCAGTTTTTCATACATGAAGGGAATTGCACACACTGACAACAGCTTTAATAATGTGAGAGAATGTGATTTAAGCTGCTGCCCCCTACTGGCCAAACACATCCATCACACATTATATTATGCATGTTTGAAGATTTGAAAAGAAAAAAGTATTTCTTCATGAAACTCACTGTGGTGATAGAGGAGGACTCCTGTAGCAATAATACAGTGAAATACCTGCTGCAGCTTTTATAGATTATTTATAGTCAATTTTAAAAAAAATGCAAACTTTCTAAAAAATTTGGATTTTAGTGCCATTTCAACCTTCCATTTCTCCATAATTCTGCAGTATTTCTTAACAAGACTCACTGTGATGATAGAGGAGACCTCCTGTAATACAGTGAAATATATACTGCAGCTTTTATGAATTATTTATAGTCAATTTCTAAAAAATGCAAACTTTCTCAAAAATTCAGATTTTAGTGCCAATTCAACCTCCATTTCAACATACGTCTGCAGTATTTCTAATAAAACTCACTGTGGTGACAGAGGAGACCTCCTGTAATAATAATACAGTGAAATATCTGCTGCAGCTTTTATAGATTACTTAAAGTGAATTTTTAAAAAAATGCAAAATTTCTCAAAAATTTTGATTTTAGTGCCAATTCAACCTTCCACTTCTCTATACGTCTGCAGTATTTCTCCATGAAACTCACTGTGGTGATAGAGGAGACCTCCTGTAACAATGATACCGTGAAATATATACTGCAGCTTTTATGAATTATTTATAGTCAATTTTTAAAAAATGCAAACTTTCTCAAAAATTCGGATTTTAGTGCCAATTCAACCTCCATTTCATCATACGTCTGCAGTATTTCTTAATAAAACTCACTGTGATGATAGAGGAGACCTCCTGTAACAATAATATAGTTTTATACAATTCCATTTCCTAAATATGTCTTTAACAGGGCAAATACCAATGCACCAGTGTCAAAAATTTTTTTCGTCAGGGGAGGGTAACTTCAACAGCTGTTAGCAATCATTTAACTGCGACTTCAATGGGGTTATCATACCAAAATGTTACCTACATACCTGTGTCTTCAAAAAGTATAAGCAACCTTTGCCACCTTGGGTGGTACCGACATCTCATCTGGCCCATGGACTGTTATGTGTGTTTGACAGGCACCAGCAGAGATGAAGCCTAAAAGCTCTGTGAGCTCCTCGTCCTCCAGCTCCTCCTCCAACGCCTCCCTGCCAGCGACCACCGCCGCTCCACAGGTAAGTGTGTCGACATCACCGAACACTCCTGAAGCTCCGCATCACAGACACAATAATAAACCTGTGTGTCTCTTCCCAGGTTGAAAGGTGTATAGCGCCCGAGCCGGCAGCCGACGGCCTGGCTCCGAGCATGTCACTGGCTCAGGCCAGGGAACGGGCCCATCAGAAGCGGGCCGCCAAGAAAGCCCCGACCATGGACTGGAGCAAGAGGAACGAACTCTTCAGCAACTTATAAAAGATCATGGTGACGTCTCAGATCATACTGCTCTGTGCTGCCCTCCAGTGGAAAGTCCAGAGAGGTAATCAGCCTCTTGTCTCTGGGTCTCACTCCACCTCTGAAAGACACACGGCTCATTTTAAACAGTATTATGTGATAATTTTATTGTTTTAATTTAGGGTTTTGCCACTTTTCTTTCTTTCATGTTTTAATGATGTCAGCATCACACACAGGAATGAATGTTAATATATTAAGATGAGCTAGTAATGTACAGTTTCGAAAAAAATCTGTGGGGCAGAGGGAAGATAAATTATTGACAGATTCTGTCAGAATTTTAAAGTTAGAATGAAAAACTTTCTGTAAAACCAGCAGCAGGTCCGTGCGGAGGTGACGCTGTCCGTCTCTCCTCCAGACTCTGATTCAACACATTTTTACTTCATACGTTTGTACATATACATAATTTCAGATGTTATTTTTTTTTCTGAGGAAAGTGACGTTCTATTGATTCTGCTGTTTGAATTTTAAAGCTGCACCTTTTAGTCGTCAAATACACAGGATCTATTGATGGCACTGTGCTCTAGAATGTATTGATAAGCATCGACAAATATAGAATATGGATCAAATGGAACTGTTTGTAATGTACATTTGTGAATCAAAAAAAAAAGCATCTTTAAGACTAATGTGTACAAAAGTAGAATCTTTTCACCACAAATGGATTAAAAAAAACCAAACCTTTCTTACCTGCTGTACATGCATCTGAAACAGACAACACAGAATTCAGCTGGAAGTTTTTATTAAAAGTAACAGACACCCTTTAAAACAGAAGAGAGTAACCAACAGTGCAAAAAACAGTGAGCGCAAAAGTTAAAAGATGGCGGCTTTTAAAAGAGGTATGGCTCACAGACAGTAGATGTGTTTGCACCGTGAACCCTTTATAAAGTGCGTGAAGGAAAGAGGAACAAAGTAAGGAAGTAACAACAAACCTGATGGTCCTGGAAGTAGTTCATGCTACAGTACAAAATAACGGTATTCTTATTTATTTATTTTTAAATAATAAAAAACATTCATGTTAAATTAGCTTGCAAATTTGCCATTGTAAAAAGGTCCCTGCTAAGCTACAGAGTCAGAAGTGTGCCAAAATTATTAAATCGTTATTAAATGTAAAAGCAAAACACATGCTTCTATGTGTGTGTAGTTATACACACATACACGCATCAATTATTTAAATAAAAAAATGAATCAATTAAACAATCTGTCTATACAATCAAAAAAAATATATAATATATATATTTTTTTAATTTTACACAATGACAAAATGACATCAGTGGATAATGTAAAAATGTTTTTGTAATTAAAATTGTAAAATATTCTATTATTTATCAAATTATAGTGACAGATTTACAGTAATTAGTGTTTTATATATTTTTGGCACACTCCAGACTCCATACATAACAATCCCTTATAATGTTGAGTCCCTCTGGCTGACCTCACTTGAAATGCTTTGGCCTCTGTTGAAATGTTTTTTTTCCCCCCCGGGTTTGTACAGTATGCTCACCTGCAGTCGCCTGATAAACGTGTCAAAGCAGTAAAAAAACAAAAAAAACATGCACCACTGCAGGAGGAAGAAAGATTTTGGTAAAAAAAAAAAAAAAAATCTGTATGGAATATGCTGCTGTTAACAAATTAAACCGTATTTTTGTCATGTTATAGACAAAAAAGCAGCAATACAGTACTGTTTATATATATATATATATAATACAATAACTCCAATGTACAGTGAATCAGTGAATCAGTCGATAGGAGCTTGTTTTTGTTAAAAAAAACATACAGAAGTATAAATATATTCATAAGTATAAAGGTATCTGACTACACACAAACTGTAGACTCTTCTATACATGTACATGTAAAATGGACCCTCATTCCCTTCAGTGATACTGTTTGAACAGACATCTGGAAACTGATCTTGCAGCTGTCGCTCCAATAACATCTTCCCAGGTGTGTGTCCTACGGCGAAGTGCTCGCGTTGAAAAAGTTAGCAGGAAATCCTTGAAAATGTGCACCCAGTGTCCCCGTGGAGGAGGAGGAGGTCTCTTGTGTTCTTACCGGGCATCCAAGGTTCTTCTCAGGTTCTCACTCCAACATGGCGTCCAGCTGGTCAGCCAGGTCGTCGAACATGTTGCCGATGTCATCCAGAATGTTCCCTGCTGCCTTCACTGTGCTGCTGCCGCTAAGAAACAGACGGCATGATGTTTAGTGATGTTAGTAAATGAATCAGTGATGAACACTAATATGTTAACCCCTACCCGTCCACGCTGCTGCCCTGTGCCAGTTTGTTCTCCACCACTTTCAGAGCAGCTTCCAGTGATGTGCTGGTTTGCTCCAGTCGCTTCTGAGCCAGCACCTCCAGACCGGCCACACCAGGTGCCAGGGCAGCACACGCTGCCTGACCCGGTGCTGTGGAGGAAGGGGAGGACAGGGGAGCACTCTGAACCAGGCTGAGATTGAGTCCTGAGGAACAGAAAGTGTTACCGTGGCATCATGATCATTTAGTGTATATATAAGGAGAATGCTGATCAGACTCACCTGCGGCGGAGGCTGTGCTGGGCTGAGGGAGTCTTGGAGCTTTCTGTGGACTCTCAGGCTTGGACATGAGTGTCTGCAGGTGGTTCAGAGGTTTAGGGCTGCATGTCTGTGTGTGTATGCTGCCGCCGAGCTTTGGAGAAACTGTGTGAATCTGCACACTGGTGAGTTTTGGAAGTGCACTAACTTGTGTGGATGAAACCGTCTTCTGAGGGGTTGTAGGTCTGTTGATGGGGGGCTGTTTGAGAGGACTCGAAGGTTTTGAGGACACTGGAGGCTTCGGGCCTTTTCCCACAGAGCCCACTCTTTGGAACACATTCCCTGGTCTTTGAGCATCCTCGTCGCTTACTGTGCCTATATCACTCTGCATGTTGTCGTCCCGGTTGGGGGTGGCGCCCTCCTCTGGTGTGGATGCGTCTTTGTCTTTGGGTTTATGGCGTCTTTTCACCGTGTCAGACTCTTTCAGATTGAACTCTGGAAGCTCCAGGCTGTTTGGGGTCTGGACTGGTGGACCTATCGAAGGAGTCTTTAAGTCGGAGTCCGCCCGGGTAGCTACTGCCATCCTCGGCCGCTGTTTGATGGTGAGGTTGCCTTCTTCAGCAAAAGGCAGGTGGTCCCTGGAGCTGTGCTTCGGAGAAGCAGCAGCAGTTTTTGACGTTCGTTCAGTTTTCTTTGCTTTCTCCTCAAACGTTCCCTCTGTACCTCCACCTCTTTGCCTGCCTGGGTCTCCTTCCGTCCTCTCACTACCTAGCCTCCTTAGCCCTCCTACCCCTAAGGCAGGGACAGGTTTGGCTTGCTGGAGGATGATGTGAGATGAGAATCCATGTGTAAACGGGGAGGAAACAGGGCTGAAAACAGGTGAAGCGGGGACCGGTGTTGGTGGTATGTCTATCCTCCTGGAGGGACTACTGCTGCTGCTGCTCTCAAGCCTGGCTGCGATGCTCCTCACGCTGCCTACACTCTCAGTCTCCACCCCTCCCTTCACCTCTGGCTCCATGGCTCGGTGTACGGGGCTGCCGCTAACGGAGCTCATCCTCTTAGGTGGCGGCGGCGGCGGGCCTTTGCGTCGGGAGCGCACTGCGAAGGAGTGGCTGCGGTTGATGTGACGTTGGGCCCCTGTGGCGCTGTTGTGCCCGCGCCCGGGCCTGCGTGACAGGGTGGCGTACGATGGCATGGCTGCGGTGGAAAGAGACGCACAGGGGGAAGTGAGGTCCTCCTCTTCATCCGGCTCGCCATCAGACAGAGCGTAACGAGTCAGGCTTTGAGCACGCTTCTTATGAGGGCCCCTCTGGGTTTTATCAGCTGGGGTCTGTACAGGTGGGGGTCCCAGAAGAGGGACAGCTCCGGGCAGAGGTTTGGAGAGCACTCGTGGAGCCCCATTGATGCCTCCTGCCTGAGCCTGGATGTAGCAGAAGGCCTTCTGTGTTGGGGAGGGCAGCGGGGATGGAGAGGATGGAGAAGAGGGAGGGTGGTGCTGGGGCTGATAAAGGCGGTTAGGGGACTGGAAGTGTTTTGCTTTAGGTGGGACTGCTGGGTAGGCAAAACGGGGCATCTTGCTGGGAGTCAGCGGCGGTGTGAGGGGGGAAAAGGGGACTTTGTTTGGGGTTGCAGACCGACTTTGGTGCTCCCACATCTCGGTGGGTCTCTGTCTAATTTTTCCTTCAGGACTGCTTTGTCCACGCTTCACCTCCTCGCCTGCACCACTCCCCAGATTCTCCTCAGAGCGGCTGGCTGACGACATCGACGCTTGCTGGTCCTGAGAATATCCTGAATTAGAATTCCCCGAATTCCCTGAACCTCGTGAACGCATGCCGATGCTCTCCTGACTGACTGACATGGCTGTTAAGACGGCACCAGAGGACAAACCCCGGATGCCGAACGCCTCGGCGGCTCCTCCTCCTCCCGCCTTGCCCATCATGGCGCTCTGCAGCTCAGCACTCAGCTCGCTGTCTTGGAAGGAGAGGAGGGCCCTGGGCGTGCGAGGGGAGGGGCAGCAGTCGATGGACGGACCATCAGTGCGGGGGTGAGAGTGCGTGTTGTGGCTGGGCGCGTGTTCGATGGTCACCAGCTCCAGAGCAGCGGGGGGCTTTCGTCTGAGAGTCCCGCCTCTGGCACTGTCGCCATGGTTACGAGAGCGATGCAGGTCACACAGTCTTTTCACTGCCAACATCAGCTTCTTCTGATGGCCTGGAACACACACACAGAAACACACGTCTTTTACACCTCAACGCAACAAGCTGTCAGGGATCCTTACCAAGAAACTGGATCCATATCCTCACCCAGTTTGGTGATGCCAATCTCCTGCAGGTCCTCCCAGGTGATGTCCTTTACAATACTGATGGAGTCGTAGCCATTGTCACATAATCTCTTCTGGTACTGAGGCAATCCAATCACACTCAGCCACTCGCCCAGGTCCGCCTGAGGGAAAAGGGAAAGTCAATGTTCTACAAATCCAGAAGGAAAACAGCAGCAAAATGATGTCAGCAACGATTTCTCACTGGAATGTAATCTGGCAGCCACTCAGGGATGCTCAGCTTGCTGATCTCCATGGAGATCTTCTTTCGGTGGCCTGGTTTGGTCACGCCTATAGCTGTGAGATCCTGAGGAACAGAACGCACAGAGAAGAGCCAGTGAACACACAATAACAAGCTAAACATAATTTAACTTAGTACAAGTATTGTATTTTGTCACACCTCGGGGGTCATCCTGCTGATGGTGGGAACATCATACCCTGCTTTGATGAAGTTAGACGTGTACTGCTCCAACTGGAACTCACACAACCACTGGTAGATGGCTTCAGAGTCCTAATAACAGACAGAACGGATTCTTAAAAGTTTCTTTGTTAAACGTGCAACACAAACTTTCACAATAACAAACTCACCTTCCCCTCCAGAAGCTGATCTGGCCTCATGAAGCCTTTCTGAGGAGTGCCGTTGACTTGACGGCGAGAACCACCTGAAAACAACACACACACACACACCATAAGTTATACAGGACGACAAGCTGTTATGTTTTACTGTGGAGGAAACAAGAGCACACTGTTAGGAAGAAAAACAAGACACACCCGGAACACCGGCCCGTCAGTCTCTCCCCACAGCTGTCTGAGTGAGTGAGCTCTCCAGGTAGGTGAAGGTGTGTTATCTACCTGATCTGAACACACACACTCCTGACTCACCTCTTTACAGTCATGACACATAACCACTGAGGAATGCACCTCTCCTCACTTCTCCCCAGTCTCTTCTCCGCAGTCTTTTAGCCCTTTAGCATTAGCCCATCTTTTTAATTGCTTTCTTTCTGCTCTTTGAGTTATCTCTCCTGACAGGCACCGACCTTCTAATTAACTGCACTTTGAAATCACCAACACACAGACTCCTGCAGACGAAACACTCTCTGGTGAGATGTGTGTAGATCACAAAAAAAGACACAGAAAAACTATGTTTTACTACTGTTCAAAAGTGTGTGTGTCTCCCCCCTCTGGCAGTGAGAGTAGCAACACAAGCCATGAGCTCTCACTTCCTGGGATAAAAGCAAACCTGAACTTAGGTTCAAGTTGAAAAAAATAACCCTAACCCTAATTTAAAATTAGGGCCTTTATTCTTTTACATTTCCTCTCAGTCTGACACCAACAACAAGTCCTGTTATTCATGTATGAGAACAGGTGCAGCGCCGTTGTTTACCTCGAGTCTGAGAAAAATTATTTTATCTTCTAATCTATTTAGAAGTGAGGATAGGAAGATAAAGTGGAGCCTTTAACAGTCACTGTTTACGTTATGTGGGGTATATGAATCCATTTTTCATCTGTTTTATGTAGTTTATGAGGAAATGATGTGTTACTGCAATGTTTTAAAATAAAAGTCAGTATATTATGAGAAACTTGGAAACTTTTTAAAATAATTATGTCAGGTATTGACAGAAAAAAGATAAAACACTACGCTAAAACAGTATAAAAGTAAAATAAAGAATAAAGCAGTAACACATCTATCATCAGTCATTTAATTATAACACAGAAGTCAGTAATTTAAAAAATGTGGTGGCCCACACAGAAACTGTAAAAGTAGAATTAAGAGGATTAGCAGCAGAACTCTGACTAACCTGTGGATCCCTCAACCTGTTTGTGGTCAGTCCCCATAATGTGGATGTGGTCTCCTGATTCACCAGCAGAGGGAGCCAGCTGCACACAGAAAACACAATAAAGGCTCAATGAGTGCCACTACATTTACTAAGCAAAATAATCAATTTAAATCAGAAAGCACAGGGGGTGACATGTGTAGATTGTTGGTGGATGAAATCATGTTTTCTCTCAGTTGTTACTTTCTGACCTTGCCAGTATCAGCATTGTTGCGAATCCCGTTCTGCTTGTGTCCGCTCTCTGAGCTCTGGCCGCTGCCGGCGCTACGACTGCTGCCCACACTGCCAGCGCTGCCAACGCTGTTCCTGTCACCTGAGAGGAGAAGAGAGGAGAGGAGAGGAGAGAAAGGGAAACAAAACATTACGTTGTAAAACGAGACCTGCAGAGAATATGAGAGTTGGGAAACTCATGGGAGGGAGGAAGAGAAACTGTGGGCTGTAATTTGTAGGTTCAAGCATGTGCTCTGCAATCAAAACAAAACAACAAATCATCAGTGAGCAACTCTTGAAGTTTGGTATTTTTAGGAAATGTATTTTAATTTATATTTGTGTAGAGCTGGAAATGATAGGCTTAGCTTAGCATTTAAGATGAAGTAACTTGTAACAGTGTGGTTTGAGTGTTGGTGCTCCTTGTTTATCAACAACTTATTTCACACACTTGCTTCTATATGGGTGGGTGCTAATTAGTGGAGCTATAATGCTAAGCTAGGTTCATAAGTGGATGAAGTTTTCCATATTTTCTTTGCGAACGCCCCAGCACGCTGCAAAAAAAACCCGAGATGCAAGCAGAGTAGTAGGCAACACTGGAGTCAAAGAAAATGCTTTAAAGCCATGCAGCTCACTTACCTTTACGTCCGGCTGCAAAACAATTGTATTCATGGTTACTGGATTATTTGGGGTGCAGGTAGCGGTGGGGGTTGGGATTTGCAGGGTGGCATGGTAAGGTCAAGACAGTGGGATATAAAGGGATAAAGACAGGAATAATCTTCCTTAAAGAGGCCCGGTTTATCAGATGGCAGCTGGCCTACAGGTTCACACAGGGTTGGTGGGGGGGGGGGTGCCACACACTCTTACCAGTGGGAGAGCTCCTGAGGACCCAAATGTCCTGAGAGGGGCTAGCAGGACTAGCTGGAGATGAGAGCTGAGTGGCCGGTGGAACACCTAACAAACACACACACTTTAGACACGCACTCACTGTGGTGTGGTGGGAGAGGACCTATCGAGGACTCGTCGAAGGGAAGAGATGGGGATCAGGGTGGGATTCAACGAGAGGCTCAGGTTCAAGGCTCAAGACCTCCAACCCCTGTGGTGGCCTGTTCAGAAGCCCTTGCATGGTAGTGTGTACATGAATGCATCGCACAGGTGGGGAAAAGATGTGTGTCTGTACCTGCAGGGTCATAGCCAAGGATGTAAGAGTCATCAGTCTGAGGGGCGAGGCCGTGGCTTGAGGGAGGAGCTCTGGATGCAAAGTGTTGTCGTTGGCAGGGCATTGAGGCTTGGCGGGAGAGAGTGCCCCCTAGGGTCAGGGAGACAGGTTTGGGTTGAGGTGGGCATGCATGTGTGAGGGAAAGAAGAGCATGTTCATGCAATGTGTGTGTTGTCTGCGCATACACATAATAAAGAAACGTTATCTTGTTCATTGGGTATATGGAACAAGAGCTAAAAAAAAAAGGGCAATTTCACTGTAAATCCCCTCTGGAGTTACATAAGAGGCTGCTGAATGGGGAGTGTAAGATCACTAGCGACACTGAGAGGGCTTACTGCTCCTTTGTGTGTTGTTGGTCTACGACTGCTGACACCATTGACATTATCACAGAGCTCACTCACTCACACACACACACATGCACACACACACACTGCTGAGTTTGCCTGTCACAGACTTTGAGTCTCTTGTCTCTTTACCCTCGAGCATGAACACACACACACACATATATATATATATATATATATATATGCCACACACACACACACACACTGAGAGTGCACAATATCCCGGCGAAGACTGTGAGGGCTTTAGCACTGAGCTGACACTTTGCAATCTGGCCATAGTAATCCTATTAATGTGCATATCTGAACGTGTGTGTGTGTGTGTGTCGTCTGGCTTGATGAGGACCTAGAAATGGAGCGTTTCTGCTCGTGTGTGTGTGTGTTGTGCGTCCATGTCTGTTGCCGTTATCGGACTCCTCTCTGTGTTCATCCCACTGTTTGAATGTCAGTGGCTTTACAGCTGCAAAACAAGCGAAGGGCTCATATTTCCTTTCATTCACAGGGATTAAATCAGATGATTTACACGCATGCTGAACCCTCCAGTGATCATGCATACCAGCATGACAGATCCTGCTTGTGTGCAAGCCTCCAGACACTGTTTATTCCCAGATTTAACTGCTGCCATGGGTCAAGTTAGCCATTTTAACATCACTCTTTTAAGCTCAGGCCCTCCAGTGTCTGCTCCTGCAGTGCATCAAATATAACAGCTATGCTTCTATTTTCTAAAACAAATCAAATGTGAGTGTATGTATAGAATACATATGTACTCAGCCAACCCATAATTAGACACTGAAATACTTAACAGATCAAATTACATGTATAAAAGTAACACGAGAGGTGCAGACCACAGGTAATTATCACCCAGCTTAAGGTGGCATTTTAGCACCTTTCAGCTTGTTGTTTTGGTTTCAGTGCCAAACAAAAAATAAAATGTATTCCCTTCTCTCATCAACATTGTTTGAACTACCAACATGTTGTTACTGAACAGGCTGTGGAGTGCATACCCAGCGCTAAACCAAAGTAGTAGCCTAGACTTCAAGCTTGAGTGAATATGATTTCAGCTGTTGGCGTAGATGAGCTACTTGTTTGTTTACCTGCTCTTCTGCTGAGGACCTCCACCACTGAAGGAGGGAAGAAGCCCACCCGGTCGGTCCCCCGCTGCGTGTCGTGAATGTGACCTTTCCACCGGCCGTCTGAGTGCTGCTCCAGGACCTGACAACAACATATCATGAGCACATTTCAGCTGGAATTTGGCGTCCACTGACACGAGAAGTTTGATTAAAGCACCCAAATCCTACGCCTTGTCAACAAAACGTCAGCTCTAAGTATGCATGTTATGTGTTTGACTCCTTCCAGGCGTGTATTTAAGACCATAATGAGCGAGCCAATGAGCTGGAAATACACCGTCTATTCAGTGTGAGTGTTAACAAAATGCCTTGAGAGGACAAAAACAAACACCTCGGCTCTCTCACAACATCACACGAGTTCAGACAGGAGTGTAAGATGTCACAGAGACTCTTATAAAGATATCAAAATTCACAGCACTAAGCACATAAACACACGCAAATGCATGCACATAGGTATTAGTGCAAACACTCTATGTGTGTGTGTGTGTGTGGCTGGTAATGAAAGAGTGACAGCATCAAGTTTGTGCCTGTTCCTGCTCACAGTACACCAAATTACCTCACAACACCCCACACAAATCTTAACAAGACTGAAGCCCGTCTCATATAATCCTGCCTGTGATTCCCCTGATGATGAAGAGGAGGGTACAAAATGCATTTTAGAACAAATGTTGATGAGAAAGGTGAAAGGTGTGCCAGCTTTCCTCCTGCAGTTTATGATAATGAGATAAAAAGGGTCCGTGTGTACACAGCAGTGTTTGGTCCGGGGTTTTACAATCAATTTCGAGGCTCCACAGACAGCTGCGTTGCTTAAAAAGACAAGCAGGCCGTTGAGTTTAATTTCATGGATAAAAGGGCAATCATTAATCATCACACTTCCTTTTAAATCCATGGCATGATGAAGGTTAGAAAAAGGTGAGTCCTTTTTACTGCACCTTCTCTACTTGCTAACTTTTCTTTATTAGACATATATATATATATACACATATATATATACATATACATATATATATATATACACACACACATATATATACACATATATATATATATATACATATATATATATATATAAATAAAGTATAATATCAACACATGTAATGCTCTCTCTGCAATAGACATGCATATAAAACCATGTACCATAATGAGGTCTCCAGCTCTGAGGTTGAGAGCGGTCGGGTCGTGTAGATTCCAGTAGTCCTTCACTGCTCTAACTTGGAGAGAACTTGAGGCCTCTGCACATAAAAAAAAAAAAAACAGTCACATCATCAGAAGTCACAAATACCTTCTTCTTATTCTTCTTCTTCTTCTACACCAAAACACATCTGAAAAGCTTTCAACCTCTCAGAAGCTGTTTGATCTCTCTGCTGGCGGTGGAGGTGGTGAACTGGTTGACGATGTCCAAAGCTGTCTGGTTGTACGTGTTGCGTATGTTGACGTTGATGCCCGCCTAAAAACACACAGACACACATGGATGACGTGCAATTCAAAATAAATCCTCCCCTCTTTCATTAAAGAATAACAGAGCGTGCTGTGTGAAGTTTTGTCTGCTTCACACAAAGTCTTCGTACAAAAACATCAGCCCTCAGAATCACACATTGAAAATGATGTTGTTGTCGCTTTGGCTTACATCAAGCAGCAGCCGCACCACTTCCGTCTTGCCGTAGAGGGCAGCCTCATGCAGAGCCGTCCCCGCTTTGGTAGCTCTGTTGATGTCAATGCCGGCTTTGAGCAGCAACCTAAGAAAATCAAATCAGAAACACACACACACACACGTGAGCCTGCGGGCGAGGCTCAGAAACAGATTCATCTATTCAACTGTTACAGACATCTGCAACATCTCATTAAATGATAAACTCCCCACTCATCCACCCACACACAAGCTAACACATGTGACTGTGGATCTGTCAGAGGCCCAGATGTAGGAATGCTGATGGCATCATACCCAGACAGAGGTGCAGGCTGCTGAGGAGGATGAGGAGGAGGTGATCCCTGGCTCAGATTGGGAAGGTTGAGTCAGGTTTTAAAGATGTAAACAACCCTCAAAGTGTTGCTGTAGGATATTAGCTGGATACATCTGCATGGAACATTTCTGCTTCTGCTTTCCTTGTTCATGCAGAGTATTTCAAATCCACTTTTAATTAAGGGTTACATATTTTTATATATGACAAAACTCAGCAGAGACTGAATGTTGACCTATCATCATAGCATAGCATCATAGCATAGCAGCAGTTGACTTACTTTCAAATACCTAATTTGGCTAGAAAAAGGTTTCTCAAATGCTCAAGTTTCATTTTTTTTTACATATAAAATACATTTTTAATCATATGTAAATTAAATAAAAAAGTTTTATTCCTCCTTGGTGCAGAAGTTTGCAGTTCCAGTTCTAACCAGACCTAGAAAGCCTTCCCATATATTACTATACTATAAAGACATCTGCTGCATAAGTGTGGCAGTCTTTGAAGAGACATAAATCCCTAAGCAGGAGATCACAGCCAAATTCTGCTGAATAAACTCTGAATAAACTTGTGTGCTAATGCAGAGTGTTTGTGTTAGACTCCCAGCTTCTCTGCTGCACGTCTAACTGTTATCACTTCACCGTTAAGAAGGAGAGAGGAGGATGGAGAAGGTGGGGCAGGAGATATGTTGATAATATGAGGAGGATGGGAATCATTAGCAGCATGTCAAGAGGCAGGGTGTGGGTACTTGGCAAGATACATACATATTTACACAGATATGCCGACGTAGAACTCCCTGAGCCATGTGAAAGCCAATGGGATTAAATGCCACTAGTAGTGCTGTCTGTGTTTACATCTTGGAGATGTAGAGATTGTGCAAGTAAACGGTTGGTTACCTTGCTGGAGCTAACCGTTTAATATGAGGCGTAGTAGCAGTGCTAACAGTGGCAACTACAGTAACAGCTGCACCACTGGCAGTAACTGTAGTTAGTCAATGCTAATATCAACATGCTAACATGATGCTGAGCAGGTAAGATGTTCACATCTTACATTAGCTAGCATGCTAACATTTAGAGAAATTAAAAACAATAGTAAAACATGTTTCCTGAAGAAAATGCAGGTTTGATTGCTGCAGCTGAAGCATTGCTTTGAACGCTGATGTGAAGGATTGCTCTGAATTGCTGGAGAATCTGAGCAATTCAGAGCTTTGTGTGCCTCTGTGTGTCAGCCTGTCACCATGGTAACAGCAGAGGAGACCTCAAAAACCACTCCAACTTTGAGAGCCTGGCGCGCGGAAACGATTCCGAATTAGAAAATTCTGAATACAGGTTTGATAGAGCAGCATCTAATGAGCGTTTTAAGACTGAAATGGAGTCTGTAGCTTGAAATTTGTAGGAGGAGATACATTTGGCAGACGACCCTCGTTGAAGGGCTCTCTCATAGACTCCCATGTTAAAGATGACACCGAAATTGCTTAATATTTGAAAAATTATAATTTTTTTAAAACCCGGAATGTCCTTTGTGAGATGAACATTTTGATAGTTGAATGGCTGAAATCGGTCAATGTATGCTGAAGATACGCTGCGCCAAAAAAACGTACAGAAGAAGAAGAAGAAGAAGAAAGAGGGTGACGTTTAATTGTTGCCTAGCAACGGCAATCAAACTAAATATTAGCTGCAGCATCACTAGCAGCTGGTACTACTGCAATGAAAATACTAGTTCATCTTAGTTTACTATGTCACCATGCCAAAACATGGCAATAACAATAGCTTGTGTCTGTAACAACAACAAGTAGTAGCTATGATACAACGAGGGTTCCTTTAAGAACAAATTTGCGACAGATATGATTTGTTTTCTTTCTTGTTATCTTACTTGATGATGTCTTTGTGTCCGTTCCTGGCTGCCAGGTGGAGTGGGGTGGTGGAGGGTGAGTCTGGACTGTCGCTCCCTCCCTCTCCTTCTAACAGAGCTGCCACCATATTACTGCTCAGCAGCAACTGAGCCACCTAAGAAGGAATCAAACTGAAGATAAAGTGTTCGCTGGCAGAATCAGGACAGGAATTACAGCATTAGTAATACATAAATAATGTATGTATGCAAAGCTACAAAAATATATACTTATATGATATACAGTTAGTGATGACTTATATGCAGGGTTCAAGTAGCACACAGAAGCTTATCCACTACTCAGCAGCTGTCCAGAGATACCACAGCTTCCACACACACACACACAGTCTGTGACAAAAAAACAGCCCAAAGCCGTCTATTCTTTCGCAGCTAAACTGCAAACTCAGACCAGAAGAGGGAACATTTAACAAGCGTAGGGAGTGAGTGTGTGTGTGTCTAATTCTGAATTACGGGGCCAGCTATACATCCCACAGCCAGGCTTATCCGCCGATGTGGCAGAGAACCAGTAAAACGCAGTGAAATGGGCAATCTCTTTAACTTTACAGTGTCCAAAAAGGAGCCACAGAAGTCTGTTTTCAGGTTTATATTTAGCTTCGCTGACGCCGTGTTTGACATGTTGTAACTCTTTTCGCTCAGTATTAAATTGCGTGCTCATCAGCCTCATGTCTCCATACCTTCAGTCTGCCAAACTCACAGGCCAAATCAAGAGGCGTCTTCTTCGCCTTGTTCGAGAGGCAGGGATTAGACTGGTGCTGCAGCAGCATCTCCGACTGAGAGGGAGAGTGTAACATAAGTGAAATCACCTCATGTATTATGCACATGTGACACATTCACTACGTGTGAGTGTTGATGTTTGTCTTTGAACACATGATAGCTCTGTTTAGGTCTGTCGGCATGGTGCTAAATCTTGTTCTACGAGCGAGGTCAGGCCTCAGTGTGGGTTGTATGACATGTTCAGGTGTGTATACGTCCTTTAAAAACAACCAAACGAGTGAAGCTGAAGGAAAGGAATGTGTGCGGTCACTGCCTGTAGACTTGTTGTGTCACTACCTTAATGGAACTACTGGTATTGTTGGTGGACAATACCAGCTGTGACACAAAGGGGGTACATTACAGTGAAATGGGAGGACTGGTAGTGCTTGGGAACTTTGCCTTTGGCGGCTGTCTGTTGTCTACCTGCGTGTGTGTGTGTGTGTGTGTGTACTCACCACCTCATAGTGTCCATACTGAGCAGCTAGGTGTAACGGTATCTGCCCATCATGGGAAGTGGAGTTGACTGAAGCTCCGGCTCTCAGCAACAATAACACGGAGTCGGCTTTACCCTGCCATGCTGCGTAGTGGAGGGGACGCATGCCTTGGGACAGAAACGTGTGAGATGGGTTGTCGAAATCAATTTACTACTCACAATACTTTGCAGAATATTTTGCCTATGACCCTATTTTTTTATTTTTTTCCTCAAAAACAGGCTCACGGGAAGAAAAAAGACATTATTTACTTTAGGATCAGGTGGATTTAAGGAAGAATTATCAATAACACTGTACCACCTCAGCAACCTTTTCTTAAACCCGTCAATGGGCAAGAAGCAGGGTACAAGCTTATCACACCTATGATCAATTAAACCAATTAACCCCCAGCTGAACCAAGAATCTCTCTTAACTGAGCTGATGTCTGCTGTTCATGTTGTTGGGGGGTCTACTGTGTGCTACAGGTGTGAAGCCTGGTGACTGCCAGACTGGCAAGAAGTGGGAGAGCAAAGTTAAATCCATTCTTTCTACAGTGTATAG
Organism: Parambassis ranga; assembly: GCF_900634625.1. Taxonomy (NCBI): domain Eukaryota; kingdom Metazoa; phylum Chordata; class Actinopteri; family Ambassidae; genus Parambassis; species Parambassis ranga. The sequence continues at coordinate 12,920,668 of NC_041027.1, forward strand.
CTGCTCTCTGAGCACCGCACCCCTCTGGTCTCAGCAGCTGAGCTCCTTTTTCCAAATTCTGCTGTATCTGTTCCGGTTGGAGTCTGAACTTATTTGCTGCAGCCCTGCTGTCACTGCATGGCAGACAAACTTCAAAGTGAGTCATATTTTTTCATTTTGGAGTGTTGAGGAAGTTTCAGGCTCCATTTAACCCTAACTGACTTCTAGAGTGTGAACTTTTTTTTGGCTTCTGTGGTGAGAGTGGAACATCTGGTCAGGCTGTTCTGTCACTGTGATACCATTGATGTCCTTGATATCCACTGTAGCCTGGGCCTCCAGCAGCAGAGACAGCAGCTCCGTGGTGCCCGTCAGAGCGGCATGGTGCAGCGCCGAGAAGCTGTGGGCGAGAAAAAAAGAGGGGGGGGGGGAGAGAGACAAGGAGATGAGAGGGGTTATAAATCATACTGATGACTTTACAGCAGGTGAGTCCTTTTCAAAACTCCAGACTGAGATGACATGTGTGTGAGTGTGTGCTCCCATCAAAGTGCCTGATCTGTGTTCAGTTGTGTCTCTATACTTGTGTGGACACGTTTGATTTTTAGCTTTTAATGTGAGGACATTTTGGCTGAACCCCCAGGTGTGTGTGTGTGCGTGTGTACATATCAAAAACTCACACACATGAAATGCGGAGAAATTCGAAGACATTTTTGTGTTTTTGTGCACACAGACACAGCGAGGTCACCCTCTGAGGAGAGATGGGGCACAATCAGCAGCACCACACGGGGCATTCAGGTGATTTCATAGCCTCAGGCAGCCCTGGGATTTTGGGCTTCGGCCACAACAAACTGCCTGTAAGCACTAGTAGCTCTGTCTGCAGGGCTTCTACACATTGCTGTTTCCTTGTCACCCACAGTATGTAATGAATATGTCTTTGCTGCTTAACTTACTTCCAGATTTACATATAGGAGACCAAAGTTTGCATTATCTTTGGAGCCAGAATAAAGGTGCAGCATACCCGTCGGTGTGAAAAAAGGGCTGTGAGGTGTATGAACTTTAGACATGGATCTGAAGGATCTGCAGACAGTGACGTACTGCATCTTATCACATATCACATTGTTTAGGTTTCTATCTTCATGAGCAACACAATCACACATTCATTATCTTTCCATCTACCTATTTTCCAGCAGACCGTACTTCCTCCACATCTACAGTCACCTGTGTTTCTACACAAATCTGCCCTGGTCAGATGGTGTTGACTCAGTGAAAAGCAGCTGTTTGCTTACCGTCCCCCTCTAAACCCTTCTCATGTATCATCACCCCCCCCCCCCCCCCCCCCCCACTCCATCACATATGGACATGTTTGATGTCAACAACCCTATTGTGTATCACCTCCCACACACTGCACTGACCCTGCATGTAGACACATGCAGCACGCTTAAGTCAACACACGGCACGTAGCCAAAGCCGGTCGATCTCCAGCAAGGACTGTGCACACCTATATTTCAATTCTTGCATTTGACTACAGAACACAATCTCATAACGTGAGTCACAATGTGAAGACTGAACACAAACAGGAGGCACAGGTTAAGGTGTTTTTTTTTGCATGTCAATCAAGACAAGGTGACTCTTCCATTGCATTCTCTTGAATCACAGGGTGAGACAAACGCGAGCACGTACACACATGCGCCTGTCTTACCCGTCAGTGTCTTGGTAGTTGATGTTGAGTCTCTTGGTGGAGCCCAGCAACTCTGGAAAAAGACACAAAAGAAGAGAGGAGGGAGTACAATTAGTATTTTGTGACATCTTTTGTTTTTTTTCTTCCTGCGTGTGTGTTTTTTTTTTGCCATCATCACTCCTTCCTTCAAACCTGACAGCCGCGACAGGGTGGAGAGATTTCCTCACCTCCTGCTGCCTCACCCTTCTCTCCCGCTGACACCCTCATGCCAGCCAAATGATTCATAAACAAATGATGCTGCCTCGCAGAAATGCCACAATGCCACGTCATTTATGCTGCTATCTTGTCACGGCTCTTTGGATTTTAGAGTGACAACCATAAAGCCAGAGCACACCAGAATCAAAACATGCATATATTTATTTTTCCACAGTAGCAAAAAAAGTCAGTTTAGCAAGACTGAACAAGTTTTTTTTCCACTACTCACCTCGGATGAGACACACTGCTGCTTGTCCAATGTCCTCAACGAGGGAGCACACAGTAGTCATCTATTTACTAAAAAAATGTACTGACAACTCTATAAATAAAAAAATCTACTTCCAAACTGGTTTACAAACTGGTTCCAGCAGTAGCAGAATCTTGAGCAAAGGTTTTTAAAACCATATTTTTTATTGTGACAACACTAACTTCGTTTTCTACCTGCATAACCCTCCTTCCTCTAAGTATCCCACTTCTCTATTCACCCTCAGCCTTTAGCTATCATGCATTTTCCGCCATCTTGCACCTCCATCTCCAGCCTCTGAAGAAGACTGGAAACTCTCCTCACTCAGCTAAATATCCTTTTGACGTCCTACGGCAGGGATCTGGGCTGTAAAGGCCCCTACTGTCCAGCAAGACCCACACAGGAACAAGAAGCCAAAACCCTCTAAATACAGCACCATTCATCGCAGTCAAGCTCCATCACTGTGTTCTCCCACACAGGTGTGGAAAATCACATGTGTGTGTTTCTGTGTTTACATCCCGGTGGGGAATCCAATCACTGTGGTCCCCACAGGTCTACAGTTATGATTTAGTTTTTAGGGTTAGGGATAAGTGTAGTGTTCAGATGGAATGGATGAATGGTCAATGTGCTCACATTGTGGAAGTGTGTGTGTGGAGGGGGCAGAAAGGGAGACAGGAAGAGAAAGAGGTGGACAAAATAAGCAGTACAGTAGAAACAGTTCAGCTATTGAACTCAGTTTAAGTAGTCGTTGATCATCTTTTATATGGATCGCCCTGTATTTTACATCACGGCACTCACAGTATCATGGGCGAGTCAACGCTTTGTGTGCGTCAGGTGTCTCGTGAATATGGTGGGTGGATGATCAGTGATCATCTGATTGCTTGTATCTTGGTCTGATTTTTTTACGATATTGCTGATCCCTTAGCAGACATTCTCTTAGCGGAGCAAAGCTGCTACTGTCTATGGGAATAACAGCCACACCAAGTCCATAATAAACAGAAATGAAAAGTGGATTACATAACCAGAAAGACTTGCTATGAAATGCTGCATGGAGGCTTATAGATTACTTCACATAAAAACAACAGATATGAGGCAATTTGTAAAATTACAGCACATAACTGGGATCCCATGTCTTTCCTTCGGGTTTATTGTTGTTATCTTCCAGCTCAAAGTATTGCAGTTGCATAAAAACTAATGAAACCATCAACTCCTGCATTTCTATGTGGATACAATTCTATTCGATTTCCACGGGATTCTGCTGGATGTCTGTGGATAAAGGAAGAATTCTCACCTCCACGGTTAGCAGATCAATTCTCAACGGAGCCACTGCTGCACCCTGCAGCACCCCAAAACCACCGGGTACGATCATGCTTTACATTATAATGCCTTGATTTTATAGCAGTGAAATTTTAGTGCAGGCCTGAAGGCTGACATGCTTTAAAACAAGAGCCTGAAGGCACAAAAAGCCACATTGTTAATGAGACAGATAGAGGGGCTGGGCGTTGGGCTCTTTGCCAAAGCGGGGTCTAAGCTGTCCCAGCAGTATGGAAAGAACAGGGCCTTTCAGGAGTTCTAGTTACAACACGAGCCGGCATTCCTCACATAGCACACCCACCATGCGATCCTACATGTTTGCTGAGTCTCGATGTCATCCACCATCCAACTGTCAGCCCCTCTCCCCTCGTTCTGTCTATTCACAAAAGTAGTGGGAGGGGGGCTCCTTCTTCACATCAGGATCAATTAAATTAGATCGATGCAGAGTAAATCTCAAGTGCTGAGAGAGAAATTACAGGGTTTGTCACTGAAGAGTTGTCAGTGTGGAAGCCCTCCATTGTTTTCTGTGGTTACAACAAACAAAGCGAGGCGACCACGTGATGTTGTGTTTTGATTGCCTCTTCAGATGCATAAGCAACGCTCCTGTTGTTATGCTGCTTTCTGCACCTCTCTCAGAACAGCTCAAGCATCCCGGACAGAAGAAAGAGATCCTGGTGCTTTGATGTGGAGAACATTGTTCAGCGAGGAGCAGAGGAACGATCAAAACGGGAGGGAAGTAAAAGACAGGAGGAGGAGGAGGAGGAGGAGACATGCATCTGTGTGCCTTCATTCAGGTGAAGATTTTGTCTTGTGTCAGGTGCATAAACAAGAAAACATGGAAAAGATCAGAGTGGGAACTCAAGATGGAAAAACAACATGAATAAAAAAAATAAAAGACAACAAAAAAAACTTTGTGTCTTGTTTGTTATGTCAACCAGTCTGCAGCTGGCATATGTGTCGCGCTTTGGTCTGCAATGCCTGAAAAAGTTGCTTCGAAATGTCTTTGATCAACGTCTACACATGTGTAAGAAAAATGGAACGCAACATGCTGGCAAGAGTTTTGAAAAATAAAGCACTTCAACACTACAAAGTGAATTAATGCAGGGATATGAACCTATAACAACCTTTATAAGAAAAAACGCAAGCTATAGTACGACAGATCAGACTCCAATGTGTAGACCACTACTCTCAGACAAGTCACAGCAAGAAGAAGACTATACCCTGTTCCAACATACAAGCTGCTGGCTCTTCAAAAGGTAAAGCTGCATGTAGACAAATATTTTGCTATGATTAAATCAAGCATAGGGAACAATGTGGACTGACGACAGCAACGATTCTACCAAGCTAAACTATTCTGCAAGAGCATCAAAACAAAAAGTATAAATGTAGCTTAAAGGTTAGCCTGGCCTGGTCGCCTCTTAAATGCTGCGTCACATGTTGCACTAATGTAAATCTGGCTCTGACTTTTTGGTGAGTGCAGCTTTTGGACATTTGGCCTTTTCTTAAACTATTTGAGCATTTCTGAGAGGCCTTGTCTCACAGCATCGTTTTCTTCCACTTTAAAATAGGGCTATTCTAAAAAACACATACACACACACACATTGGAATCTATATTTTGACACCAGAAATCACTGAGGTTGCTCGCAGGTTATGCTCTTTAGAATTGTGTTAAAGCTTTCTGTCTAAATATTCCTTGGACTTCTACCACAGGGAATGCAACCTCTCTTCCACCCATGCCGCCTTCTCTTTAACAAAAGAAGAGCAGGACACTTGATTCCGGAGTTGTGGGTTGGGACAAACCCCCACACCGAAGTTAAAAAAAAAAGCGTACAAACAGCGAGACCACAGCTGCCTGGGGCGAGACCAAAATACAGGGGAGTGAGAAAAAGGGGGGTAATTTAAGGTCATCATCCCGTCTGTGGCGATAAATGGTTTGTGGTCAGGTAAGGACCTCATCAAGGGAAACTCTTATCCCAGGAACACATCCATCTAACTGCTCTGATTACTGAGAGCGTAAACAAAGTCCCTCAAACCAAACCACCAAGGCAGAGCAGGGATTTGGCTGCATTCCAGCTGTCCCACTCAATTCCTGATAAATGCTCCAACAAACACTATTTTGTGACATGGCTTGTTTGTGCTTGCAACAGCACTGGCTCTTATAACAAGATCTATGGCACAGAGGGATGTTAATGATTAATCATTAGTGCATCAATTGCCATTAAGTGTAGAAAAGGGATTTGCTCATGTTCTCTATCACTCCTTACGTCCAAAAACGCCACTAGAGATGCAAGTCCGGACAGTGAAATTTCACACATGGGGCATTTTCTAACTTGCTGCATTCTTTAAAGATCCGTAAGATCACAAATCTATCTAGCTTCAAGCAATGTGTTTGTGGCTGAACCACAGCTGGGATGGACCAATCAGCATCCTCCGAGTACTCTAGAGAAGTTATGAAGCACACACAGGATTGGGTGTTTGTCGCTGTCGGATGCCGTCACTGCTGAAAAAGCCTAAGGTGAGGGGTGGTACCTCAGTGGACCAAGTGGACCATCAGTGTTCTTCTCAGTCTTAGACCCAAACAAGGTTAAATTGGCTCTTATCCCACGAACTGAGCAGACAGTCCTGCTGTGACACCAAATCCTGTGACACACAAACACAGGAGCACAAATCTCTTCACCCTGTAAAGTGAAGTAGGTGCTCAGAAGGCTCCAGTACCAAGCTGACCACTTAGATGTTTTCATCAACATCTTTAATCTCTCTCCGAGTTTGACAGTGATCCCCCACGCCAGAACAAACAGTCCACAGCTACAGGTTTGTGTGTCAAAGTTTTAGGTCTTTCTCAAACCTTCCCCAGGTCATTTTAAAGTCAATATTTACATTTGAATGAATTTGGACTTTACCAAAATGTCACTGTCCATCTATCTTGAAGTACTTAGTGGCATCAGATTGTCAGGTGTAATCAGGTGTAATCCCGCTAAGCCACAGACCCGCAGCCTGATATGTAATGCATGTTAATGGCAGCTTGGGGAACTGAGGTCTATACATCTACCTGCAGGGGACAAACAAGCCCTACAGCAAAGATCGGGATCCGTTTTTTTTAATGATGCTTCCTGACAGACATCTTTCACCTCATCTCCACTTGGATACAGCGAATGCAAATTTTGCTGGTTTGCTTGAATATTATATTCTGACAATGGGTTCCTTATTTAATTACAGACAGGACTCGGTGCTTGGGCGTACACCCGAGGGCCTGCACATACAGCAAACTTGCAAAGTGACACACTTTAGCTTCATCAATTCTTCATCAATTACTCAAGCTCCTCATCGTTTAATATAATAATAATAAATGCTGGAACTGGGTCTTGAGGAAAAACCCCGTAAGATCAAAACAGCTCTGGGTTGTATTATCCAATAAATTCACTCCATTGTTAAAAAAAAAATGAAGAAAGTAATCTCCCATGGTGCTGCAGGCAACTAGGTCAGACACACTCAATATTTGCTGACAATGAGCCAGTGTGGAAATGAAACAGATGCACCAGCGTTGCTACATCTGTACCCCCCACCCACCCACCCCCAACATAAAAAAACAAGAGATTAACAAGAGGTGTAAACACACCTGTAGGTCTCATATTACATAACATGTCTCAACCCTGCACCTTGGGGACAAAACACTTTACATACCATTCAAATCATCTGTTTACTCTGCTCACCCAACTCGCTGCACAGCCCCTCCTAGTTTTCCACTCAGGCTTCCTACAACTATGAGTCCTGAGGCTCTGTGTGAGACGGCTTTACAGAATATTGGCCTGGGAGGAATACGTTTGTTGGCTACTTGTATTTATCAGGTATCTACCAAAGTAATCTAGGCCAAGAAGTGACAGACATGGATCTAAAACAGGTTTCTATGACTGATAACCAGTTGATCAAACCACAGTGCCAAGCCTTTTTCCTCATTTGCTCTATTACAGTACAAATTTCTGCACCCATTTCAAATTGCACAGAAACTCAGAGCTTTTATTGTGAAACATACCAAACAACCAGATCAATATCAATCTATCAATCGGATCAATCTGGACCACCATAGTGTGGGTAAACAAACCAGTTGAATGCAATAGCCGTGCTATATGAATTTGTTATGAGTGTGCAGGGCTCGTCATCTGTTGAGCAGCACATAAGGTAACACCAGCATGTGTAGTAGTAGTAGTAGTAGTAAGGTGTGACACGGCATCTGCGACAGGCGGAGGAACAAAAACTATAAAGGGCTGCTATGCAAAGTGGCTATAAATGTCCTGCAAATGACATGTGATAGTTATACAAATCTGATCGTTATGCAATCAGATGCCGTGACGTGCATCATGTTGGGTGTGGTATCAAAACCAGACTCAGCAGCGCTCTTAGTTGGGTGGTCAAAGGTTAAAGAGGCTTAAAACAAAAAAAAAAAAAACTCTTTAAATTCATGGTGATGCGATACGATATATTAATAAACGTCCAACAGATTGCTTCTTAGGTGCATGGGATCAAGCAGGCTTGCAATTCTGCACTGTTAACATAGCTACAGGGCTGTTTTCCATGATGCAAACACACATACTATTATTACTACAGGAGAGAGAGGAGGCGCTACCACAGGGAGGGAATAACTGCTAAGCTAATATGCCACTATTTAAAGTTTCCTACAATATAAGTAGGTCCTATGAGTAAAGTCCTGTTTTCTCATCTCCATGTCGAAATTGTGACAGCAGCAAACGCTTGAGGCCTTTTTGAATTATGCTGCTGAGGTCGATCAGTCATAGGCTACTCTGCTCATTGACCCTCTTCACATCAGTCATGTGATTATTGGACTTGCACCAAACACCAACACAATGTAACACACCCCTACATCGCTGGAAAAGTCATTCCATTTTACATTTAGCTTCAGAGACTAAGCCTCCATACGTGCTTATGTTTTGACTTCTGCTATAAACACAAACACACCAAAGATACAACTCACATCACCGTCTGAGCTGTGAATACATGTTTGACAAAGCACACCGGGAAAAGTTCAAACTTAAGTTTTCAAAATGAAAATGTATTACATCTTTAAACTTTCAGCTGTGTAGCATATCACAGATTTGCCTAACACACTGACATGTTATCCAACTGTTATCCCGACACTTCTCATTAAGATGATGAACAGTGTCTTATCGAACAACCACAAAGGCCCCGTTCACACTGGAGAAAGTCATTCCAGCTAGAGTAGGATTGAGCCCAGACAGCCTTTAAGCTGGATGCGTTCAGACCTATTTTCAAATCTGGCTAGCACACACTTGTGTCCGCACTCAATCCGGCTTCATCCAGCATGTTTGCTGTCCTCCAAACCACTAGGTGGCGCCTCGTAATATACAGAGTCTGTTCACGCCACGGTAGGACCGCGTGTGCGCATGCGTTTTTGCGTTTTTTTTTGTCCCGTGTCGCGCCCCGTGAACTGGAAGTAGCACATCGCTAACCGGAAGTAGCATGTCGCTAGCCGGATTCGCTCGCCACATTTGCGTTCACACCTGAGCCACATTTGATCCACCTCTCATGGGTGGATCTAGCTGGATTGAAATCGAACTGGATACAGCCGGATTTGAGGTGTTCACACTCAGAAAAAACACATCTGGATTGATCTGGATGCGGCCGAATCCTGCTTAAGCCACATTTTTTTCCCCAGTGTGAACAGGGTAAAAGTCAGCAAATGTGAACAGCTACCACAGAGTGTGATTTCTATTTGCTTCCTATTCAAAGAATCAAGGGGGAAAATGTAAATGTAGCTGTAAAAAAACAAAAAAAACTAGATAACGTAGAAGATCAAAGCTGCAACAGCAACCTCTCCTGCTGATTCTCATTACCGCTACAAGATACTGATACAGCCCCATTCCCATTAGGGAAACATGCTCCTCTCACCCCCTCCAGGAAAACACAAACACAGCGAGACCTCCTTGTCAGACAATCACATTATCCTTGTCTGTACAAGCAACCAAACAATTCCACAAAGTCAGAAACACCCCGCCTACACACATCGTTTCTTTGTCTTGTGTTTCATCTTATCATATGTTCAAATCCAAACATATGGAAACAGTTGCAGGGCGTGCATAGGCAGCTCTCTGCATTCACCTGCTGCCGGCTTGTTTCTCAGTAACAACATAAAAAAAAAAGAAAGAAGAAGAGCTAAATGAAAATGAGTTCCAGACACAACTATGTGCAGCCTGGAGCTAGTAATAAAACGCTAGTTATGCTACATTAAATGACACTGTCTACGCCAACCACAACCCCACACACACACACATTTGTACTACTTAATTCCTTTGGTAAATTTCTCAGCAATCCTAGACAGGCTACCCCATCTGTCAGGCGAGGAAAGGGGTCAGGATTACTGCGTATGTGTGTGTCTGATACAGTACAAGAGTGCCGCTAGATGAACCTGAAAGGAGTTCACACACTACTTGGCTGCTGCCCAACTGTCTGGCTAATAACGTGGAAGACTGATTAGCCCATTTAGCCAGTTAGCTAATGGCCCTAACTACAACACCCTGCTGCTACTGTCCCTACAGATGAGATGAGACAAACGTTAAAGAGCAGACAGAAAATTCTGTTTTTAACTATATGCTATAGTTGTGTGGAGATGGCACACACGATGATTATCCAACTGAACACACACACACACAGTCATACACACCTCTTCTTAGGTTTTCTTAAGTCTAACAGACTTCTAATCTGACATTAGGCCAGATGGGTTATCCCTGATTCAAGGTACAGTAATGAAGGCGGTGGAGGTGGGGGGTGGTTGAAGGAAAGGGAGAGACTAGAAACATAGCGTTGTAAAGGTATACATGGGAAAACAGCTAGCCTAGCTCAGTCTACAGTGAGAAAGAACACCTCTAAAACCCCATTAATGATCATGTCCAGACACGATTGTTCATCAAAATATCGTCATCCATTTAAAACAGTGAATTATTTTGTCCGGCTGCATTTAAATAAGCTTCAAATTTAGATTTGTCTATGATCTGTCTTAAAGCTATAGGCTAGGCTTACCCAACACAACCAGACATAACAAGTGTGAGTGAATTAAAGAGATAAATCATGCATAATTATAACAGTGTAGTGAGCTCAACCCACATAAACAGTACCTGTGTGTCAGATGCACCACTTTCTTCCTGTCTATCTCTACACAAATAACACGTTTTTAACCAAGCTGCTGAAACTAGAATAAGGTGTTCGCATGCACACAACACAGATAAGAACTTCTTAAAGTTCTTCTTAAATCACGCTGTCACTGTGTAAGTACCCCGAGAACATGTTATGTTGTTATATATAATTATTATTACACCGCAGCAGCTTCACATGAGAAAAATTACTGTAGAATGATCATTAACAATTCATCAATAAATAACAATAAATAGCTGGCACCTGTGTGTTTGGTGAAAGCTGATAAAGGCTTGTGAACATCTGTCATCGATACAATAAATACAGATCAAACAGGCAAATATGATCTTCCACCTTTGGGTTGTGGCCCATCTGTGCATTGAGGAGGACTCAAAGGCCTTGTATTTAGCGTGACAGAAGAGAGGGCTGGGCCGTGTGTCAAGATGAAAGCAAGCGAGTGTTCTAACAAAAGACATTGTAATCAGGAGAGCCTTTGAAGAACCTCTAGTCTGTAATGGTCTCCATTCAGGGTGGGGCCGACAACACCCACAAAACTCCGCTCCCGGTCAGTAGCATGTGACAATTCAGGCGGGATAACTTTACGAGCAAGCTGTCACTGGAGTGTGAGTATCTGGACAGAGGCTGCAGCTTTAAATGCACTACGCTTGCAACAGCTAAGCAGAAAGAAGGCGGCTGTGGTAACTCCACTTAAATTGACTGAGCACCCGACCTGATGTCAGCAGATGGCTGATCAGAGAAGAAACCTCCCATCTCAGCTCCCTGTCCATCAATCCAGCCTCAGAGCCACAACTAATCCCCTCAGGACACTGCAAGTCTCCTCTGCCAGCTCCCAGCCAGGCTTAGCATCATGTTCCTGCACCTATAGCTTTTAGTGACCAGCCACGAGTAACTGGCCTGCACAAGGATGAAGCAAAACAACAACAAAGCACACGGATAACTAGGATTGCTATCTTGGAGGCTTTATCCGCATGCCAAGTGACAAAGCAGCTGATAAAAATCACACAAAACGCTACTGTCTGCGTCTCATTTCTGTGCTTAACAATACTTTTGTCAAATGTATGCAACCGTCCTTTTTCTTTTAAATCAGCCATCTGAAATATCACACAAATAATCAAAAGAAAGAAACAGCAAGCAGCCTCCAGCGCTGCCACAAACAAAGCAAACACTGGATGTCAGACCATTTCCTGTGCTTTGAATAAACACAGTTTATCCATTCGCCCCAATGCTGCTCTGTACTATCAGGTCCTGTTGACTCAACTGTCAGCCTCCTGAACAACACACGAGCGTGCACACACACACACACACACACACACACAGAGGCAGCCCCTTTAGCTAATACCTCCATCCAGACCAGCTGACCGCCCGGACACCACCATAACAACTTAAAAAGCACCTGACCTCTCCCCGGAGGCTTTGCACTTATGAATAAGTTTTGTTGTAGTAACATGGGAGCCTCCTAAACACACACTGTTGTACTTCATGTGATGTTAAGTCCATTAAAAAAAGTCAAACGATAAATAAATACTGTAAACAAGTGCTTGTGCATTCCACAGACTTATTTTGGGTCCGGACAGTTTTCAAAGGAGGTCACAACAAACCAATCAATCAGCTCTTATCGACAGGGTTCTGTAAATAGGAGAGAGTGCAGGTCATCTGCAGAGCCTTCGCTGCCACAGCCAGGGCATCTGCTGCGCTGCTGCTGTCTGACGAGGTGACAAATGACCCCATCATTGACACCAACCCTGCAAGGGTCCTCCAGGATCAGCAGCTTTGGAAGCAGCCTGTGAGTGTAACGGTCAGAATGGCATGGACATGTTAATCATAGTTTTGTATTTAGCTTAAAGAGCTTCTCTATCAGAGATACTGTGCCTTTTTAAAAGCAGCAGGGAACACTACTCATTCGCCCTCTCCCCTGCCACTTTGCCTCAGTCAGTCTGGCAGTCATTGCTTTTTTTTGTATCATTTAATATTCTCTGCCAAGCAGCGCACGCTGTCTCTGTTGTGTGGAAAGTGTGTAACAGGCTTTTTCCTGACAGCCATAGCTTTGTTCCCAGAGCTTGTCACCGAGCAGCCAGCCATCCTGATGAAAGCCCAGAGCAGATAACGCCACAAAAGAGAGGCTGCTTCAACTTCACAGCCTGCTTGGCCCTAACTTTCCCCAGGCCTGGATAAGGGGGAGAACCCTGTCACTGTCAACAATGCTCCCATAACGAGAGCTCGCTTGTTGCCTGACTTGGAATCTATGTAGATAAGAAACTCTGAAACAAGAAGAAAGCCCCCTTAAAAAAACCCACACAGCAAGACACGGGAGCTACAGGGGTCTGTTCTGAGGAGATTAGCTCGTGTTTAGCAGCAGTTTGAATCCACTTCGTTTGAAATTGTCCCTGAATAAACTGCTGGAGGGGGGGGGGGCAGCTGAACCTGATCCGGAGGCTATCGCAAAGCGATTTAGTAACAATTTAGTAACCGCACAGTGGAAACAATTATACACAGAACAAACACTGTAGGACCACACTCACTGGTTTTGTTGCACTTGACTTTGGAGAGGAGTTTGTGAGCCAGCAGAAGATCTCCACTCTTCACTGCCACCAGCAGCTCCTGCTCTTTCCCCATGGTCGTCCTTTCTTCTGGTCTTCTCAGCGCTCCTTCAGGCAGTCCTTAGCAAACATTTGTCAGCACATTAACAGGCAGCTGCTGAATCCCAGCCATGAGCTTAGCAACATTCAGATGGACGGAGTGTCTGGTGAGGTGGTCCAGGAGGTCGTCCTTCGCTCGTTGTTGGAGTTTAGGTACATGGTGTTTAGTGATGTGGAGGGACAGTTAGGCTAGTGGAGGTCTTAGCTGAGTGTGTGTTCAAAATCTGTCTCTGTCCACCAGGAGGGAACCTGCCATTACAGACAAACAGCACACAGTTAGCAACAAAAAGAGTGCTACCATATGCCTCTGGCTATAAATCTTAATGCAAATCCCAAAATGGAAAAAAAAATTTTGTAAATATGCAGCTAAGAAAGCAGGAAATCATAAATTCATTCATAACATTTCTACAAAAAAAATAACTATTGCAGATCTGCCCAAAAGAAACAATGAATCCGTGCTCAGCTCAGCAGCATGGCTGGATGTCATTCTTCATCAGCAATCAATAGAACACCTTCCACTAGATAAATATTGTCAGGATTAGCCACGTGACTTTAACTTAACCCATCTTTTGTTTGTTTTCTCTGATCCAGGAAGGCTGCTCCCTTGGGAGTGTGCTGCTAATCTGTTTCACTTCCCATGCAGGAATACAGTCTCACTCCATTGAAAACATTCAGGAAGAATCGTTTCTGTGTTTCCCTCTCTGATAAAAACAGTGAGGTTGAGCCACAGCTTCCACTTCACAACCAATTCACCTGAAATCCCAGTCAGCAGCGAGGTTTGTTTCTGTCCCCGATGCAGAATCAATTCAAGGAATCTGTGAGGGATAGTGCAGGTAGAGCACTACCTGTCCTGAACCACTGGGTATACATGCAAGCATGGGAGAAATTTAGCAGCCTGCAGAAGTTTTAACATTAAAAAAAAAGCTCCAACTCAGAATTCTCAGTCTACGTTGAGCCTGGCAACACTCACGTGTCAAAACCATGAGCATCTTATCGTGTCTGCCAGCCTATTTAGAGCTGCTCGTCCAGTTATTCTGTCAGACTGCTGGGTGATCGTGCAGCAGTGTGTGCAGCACCCCAGCAGCAGATGCCAATGCATGTCTTTGCACTGACACATGATCTAAAACTAGCCGGGCACCTTGCCAGGCAGTAAACAACCGCACAGACACACACTACAACACAAGCCAGAATGTAAACAAGGAGTCCAAAACCGGCTTGTTAGCCCCAAATGTCAGTGGGTAGAGGGTGGTATACTTGAGTGGCAGTGGATGAAAGCTGCAGTGACAGGTGACAAATCAATCTATCACTGTTCAAAAGCCTTAAAATATTTACTACAAGTAGAAATGATTGTGCACTTTGGAAGCAAGTGAACACATCTCCCATGACTTCTGTTGGACTTTTAGGTTTCCAGGGCTCAATATTTAAGATGGAACCCCTTTACTTTAGTCATAATCCAAACACTTCAGACCAAACCTCACTCTTAAATCTACCGATTTAATCCCACATCGTTTCACAGCAAACATTACAAATCCGTAAGAGAAGTATTTCGGCACAAATAATACATAAATAAACAAAAACATGCAAAAATATAAACACACAGTCTGGCTGCAACCTGTATCTGTGCTGTCGCTTCCAAAGATGTAAAACTGCCTCTAAAAGTAGATATTTGTAAATTAAAGATGATGTTTTAAGTGCCTATATATGTTCTACTGTTTGTTTGTGAGCTTAAAACAAATGATTTGATATATTTGGCCAGGACTGCTCGGACCTATGTTCAGCGTCTCCGTGTTTGCTAACTTATCAGTCTCGAGTGTCACGATGCTACAACATAAACACTCTCAAACCTTCTTTAGAACAATAAAGCGACATTTTTTTGTACATATAAGGTCGTTTTTAGTCAGAAAATATAAGTTAACAGACAGCGGAGGCTCTCACCTGTTGTAGGCGGGGGACCGTGAGGTGTAACAGGCTGCTCCGCCGCGGAGTCACTGAGCGAAGACCGCCGAGTGCCAGGAGACGAGACCCGACGACTGTGCGTCAAGTGAATTACATCATTACGCACAAGTTCCGGTGCTACCTTTCAAAATAAGAGTATCCACACGTAAATATTTGACTAGTATTGAAACTTCGGCAAAACTGTTGGTTATATTTTTTCGCTGACTGAGTCTAACTTATATACATACATGCATTTCATAGTGAATTTCTGGCGCAGTGTCAGCTTACAGCCTCATTTATGATTTTATTTTGAAGGCAAACTTACATCAATTGTATCATCCGTAGTAAACACGTTCAACTTCACGTAGGTGAGAAACGTCGGTGGCTCCTGGATAACCGCGGGAGTAACACGTTGTCCAGAGAAAGTGCTAACAAAGTAGAACAATACAAAAATTGACGTCATGATCAAACACACTTTAATAAACCTGCAGTGAGAAACTTTATTATTTAAATCTAACTCGTGCAAACATGTTCTACAGGTTTTGCTATGCTTGACTGAAATGAAGTTTCACACAGAATGATAGTACAAAAAAATGAATGATTGTCAAATTGTTTCTAAAACTTCTAAAAAAAAAAAACTTAAAAAAAAAAACTACACGGCGGAGGAATCCGGAATGGTTGTATGGTGTCGCCATCTGCTGGCCAAACACAGCTACTGACATTAGGTCCAAACATTCAAAGCAGCCTCCTTCTCTTTTACTTTTTTTTTTGCTGTTATGCAATAATTAAATCAAGAAGATGAAATAAAATGCCACATTCAGGATGAAGATTATCCAGATTTGCTGGTGAGACTATTTCCCACCCTTTCCATTCTGTCTCATTGTCTTTGTATAAATAAAACACCTCGAATCCCACATTACACTCATAAATAGCATGTACATAAGCCAGGCTGAAACTAAATATAAAGCATCGCGTTACCGTGTGAATGAGGGTGTGATGAAAGCTTCGCTGGAAGTCGCTGAAGAATTAAAACAGAAACCGACGTCGTGATATATCTGAATCAGTGGTATAGCTTTAAAATAACACTCAAACACAGCCTCCCTTTTTTAACATTTCACTCTGAACACAGGATAAACCAGCTGATTCTAGTAAAGTAGCCATTTAGTAAAGTGAAGGCTGATGCTAAATTCACACAAACACACACTGAACAATGCAGAGAGCTCGTAGAGATTAACTGTAAAAGCAGATGTTAAATTTTATTCACAAATTTAAATGCAGATTTTACAATCATTCTGAGAGCCTGTTTACACTTGGTATCAAAACTGGAACACATGTTGACAGCCAAAACAACACCATGTCTGTTACATGACTGTACTGAATCTTTCTTGTTTAGGATGGAACAAACATTATTATCATTATTATTATTGTCGCTCTGTGTGGTTAGAAGTCTGGTGCATCTTGACTTCTGATTCGATCCTACATAAACCATTTTAGAACCAAGTGTAAACAGGTTTTGAGGGTGTCAGAAATAAGCCGGCTTCTCCGTTTGTGCAGCATCCCTCCTGTGGTCATTAAGCGGTAAGTGCCGTGTGTGTGTGTGTTCGCCTGCAAAAGCACAATTTGACTTTAAAAGAAAACAGAAAGGGGAAACCAAGCGACACAAATGAGGTGTGTTTTTGCATTAAATCCATGAAAAGCTGTCAAGTAAAATTGACAAAACATTTCCTTTTTTTTTTTTTTTTTTTACAAATTCCATTCACACAGCTTTGTATATATATCTTCCACTGTGAACAGAGCCTCCCGTTTATGGCCAGAGGGTTCGACAAAGCACTTCTGAGTCCCTGATTTGCATGAGTTGAAACAGCAGGGTGAAGCAGTGTATGGAGGTACGAAGTGTGGTCAGGGTTTGAACTGAAAGGTGTGGAGACCCACATCGGCCAAATCAAAGACATATAGAGCGACCGATATCTTTCAGATCTGATTTAATCATGTTGGGCTAATAACATGAAGTTCAAAACACGTTTAGAGCCGATCGAGGCTGTTCAGTGAAAATCCAACATATCTGTGTGTTATGTTTGGCTCTTAACCTGTCCGGGTAGAAAAAGAAAAGCTCGACCTTCATGAAGTCATGAAATAGTTCAACACTTTGGAAACTTTGCAGAGAAACGACGGTCGTTGTTGGGAGTTAAGGGAGCGCTAAGGCTAGCAGCTAAGGTTTGATCCTGCTTTCTTTAGGGTACTAGCAAAGGCTAGCTTGTAAACTCAAATCAGAACCAGCTAGCCTCGCTTCCATCTACATGCTGTGTGTGTGTGTGTGAAGCTATCCAAACTACAGACAGACAGATTTTGTTACCTACTAGCCCTTCCTAGCTGTAGCTTCATTTTTACCACACAGACAGTGACAACAACCCCACATTCATTCATACCTTGTCAAGAAAGTGAACAACTGCATTTCCCAAAATATCAAACTACTTCCTTAAACTTTCTTCAGGTAGAAACACAAACAAAACGAGAAACAACATATTGCACAATGTATGAAAAAAAAGGAGGAATTAAACAAAAATACATGTTAATTTTTCTGCTACTATTCTGTACAGTTCTACGTGGTTAGAAGTTCAGTCTGGCGCGTTGTGTGTGTGTGTATTTACAGTAACTACAAGAAAATCTAGTAATACTAAAAGGGGGACATTTCCCAATGCAGGACCAGAGAGGTTTGATGCTGCATATGTTAGCGTGGACCTGTCAGACCGACTCCTTCTGATCCTTCTTTGGAAACGCCTGACGCGGTACATTTTTTGTATACACCAACACATGTGTGTATGTATATATGACGACATTAATATGTGCACACATACCGAGTCTCTCTCCCGTCCTCAGAGGCACTCCCTACAGTTAGGTTAGGTGGTGTTAGTTGACAAAAATCTCAATATTTCTGATCTGTCTGAACTACGAGAATCATCTATGTGATTAAAAATAGCCGTCCTCTGTAAATTCCTCGGAAGACTTCTTAAAAAGCGGCAAGTTGTCCTTTCACAAAAATACTTTCCCTCTTTTTTTTCTCGTGTTTGGTTTGGATGTAAAGTCAGCATCCGTTGCCCCCTTCTGTCCTGAGACATGAAATCTGCATCATACTGTTCATACTTCCATCCATGTCCACCTTTGCACTGAGGGCCTTCGCTTCTCTTTCTTTCTTTATATTTTCCCTTGGTCTGACGCTCTTTAGCAGAGTCTGTCAAGAAAAGGACAAGTGCCACATAGGACTGCTTGTAGCTCCTTTAAAATAAAAAAAGGAAAGGGGGAAAAAAAAAAAAGACAGGAAGTCTGCAGAGGGGTCGGAGGTCATATTTTCTCATCGGTCATCTCCAGGAACTGGGCGTACACGTCTCTGGAACACTCCCCCTTCTGGTTGAACAGGAACTTGTAGTAGCTGCCGTCAGCACAAATGGCTACGAAGTAGAGTACAAAACATATGTCAGCAAATAAAACAGAACACCACACCTCCAGCTGCAATGACAACGATATCTGAACTAATAAGAAGAACCGAAGTGCGGTTTGGGTGTCACCTATGACGGCATTGGGCTCTGTTCCAAAGGCACACGCACATGGAGAGCCTGAGGGGACCTGGAACTTGGAGAAACTCCACTTGGAACTGAAGTATTTTGGAAGAAAGCTGGCAGATGCCAAACTGCAGAGAGAGGAAAAATTTGTTTTATTCCTCTTTATATTATAATTTTTCATCATCAGCTGAGAGAGATAAACGGACCTTGACTGCTTGTTCCTTTTGGGGTCCTCTGCAGCGAAGATGTGCACTGTGCCGTGGTCGCTGGACACGCAGATGAGGGACGCATCCTGGTTAAAATTAATGCTGGAGAAGATGGGAGTTTTCAGAAGGACACATGATCACACAGACATAAGGCAACACATGCACCATTTCAGTCTAAAGCTTGTTCCATACTCCACGAGAACAGAGAACAGGCTCCTCGCTCCACGGGTGGTAAGAGTAAAAAAAAAAACAAAAAAGTACCATACTCCGCGAGAAGTGTGTGTGCATACGGCCCTCCCACGCAGCGCACGTCACACACACAAGGTTGACAGTGCAACTGTATTCCAAATTGTGAGCACAGTCGTGGTTACCTGGCCTAACAAGCTGATAATGTTCAGGGAAGAGGGCGTACAGCATGACAATAGATAGAAGATCAGTGTAGCTGACTGTAGCAGACCTCTGGTCTGTGTGAGTTTAACTCTGTGAACGTGTGGATGACAGTCTGCAATAATACATCCCGTCTCCTGGTGTTTAATGTGCGCGTCCAGCCACTGTAACACCGTGATCAATACTGGGATTAATTTTTATATCGCCACCTTGTGGACAGACGCTCTCCTCTGTGCGCCGTGTTTCTCCTTCCAGGAGCTGTTTGCCAGCTGCTCATCTAAACTGTCCATCGTCGCTGTACTTCCTCCTTCTGTCTGTGTGTTCTGCACCTGAAGAAGCTCTTGCGCTTCTCCACATTCATCGCGCCCACTAAATTCCGACCAATCACAGAATTGTTCTCGCACAGCACTGAGAGAACAAGTTCTGCCCGGGCCATGTGTCCGAGAGAGCTGCAGAACCGGCGCTCCGAGAGAGAAATGACGTCATTTTGTGGGCGTAACGTCGGCAGCGAGGAGCGAGCTCTCTGTTCTCGTGGAGTATGGATCCAGCTTAAGCCATAGTATAGATGCTGAATACTCACCAGTAAATGTTAGCGGCCTGTGAGCCCCGTCTTAGCTCCTGTATGAGCTGGCCTGCAGATGTGTCAAAGATTCTAATAAGAGTCCCCTGAAACACAGATCAACCAGCGGAGTCAGACACAAGAGCTGAAGCAAGAGTCTCAACAAACTTCACCACAGCACTTCACACACTTTCTCTGATGCGGTAGCTATTCTTGTTCCCTGCAGGTTGAGAGCAATGCAGCACAGCGCCCCCTCATGGGCAGGGATGTCCACCGGGGGCTTTTCTGTGTTTGCAAGGTCCACTATCTGTACGTGGCCTGAATGAGTGCCCGGGAATGCCAACAGGGAGTTGTTGCTGTTGGGACACAGCACACACAGACCTGAGGAGGGACAAGAAGAGAAAAGGTCTGCATGGTTCAGGAGCTCATGTGGTTTTACAGCCGGAAATTAAACGTCAGCAGTTTGAAAAAGAGCGGACCGACCTTTGGGGTTGTAGCAGGTCTCGAACACATGTAGCTGATGGGGATTGTGGGTAAAGGTGAAGACTTTGATCATTGAGTCTAGGACCACCACGATCCTGAGAGCACAGAATAAAATGTCAAAACCTTTTTAAACAGCATGTACAAAACTGAGACACAAGATCATCCAACGGTTGTGCCTAAAGAGGAACCCCCCCCCGCCCCGCCCCTTCCACTGATTATTACATTACACAACACTGATGTTGCAACAAATTCGGAAGAAAATGATGGAAGACAAACATTTTTTTTGTACCTGTCACGCCGAAGCTTCACTGCTTTGACCTCTGTGGAAAATTCTATCTCAATGACTGTTTTCTTCTTCAGGTCATCCCAGATCATCACTACAACAACAGGAGAAGAAAGAAAACATTCACCCACAGAAAGTGTGTCAAAGTGTGTGTTTAATGTCCATTTCCATGCCCTAATATAATAAGATAAGATGCCATCACCGAGAGCATCCAACCAAAGATAAAAGCAGCAAAAACCATAGAAAACATGACGCGTTTAGTGTTGATTTTAGCTTGGCTAGTTTGATCCTATATAGAAACACATAAGCTGAAGCAGACTGAAGGGATGCATGTAGATTGTATATGTTTCCGGACACTGAGTCTTCAGGGAGACAGGAGACATGGTGCAGCAGCAGGAAGAATGTTAAACTGTGTGACAGCAGACATTTTATTGGTGCTTCAGCCCTTCTTGTGGGCGTCTCTATGTCTCTATGTCCACCTGCACAGTATTGCTAATGCTGCCTCCTGTAGATAAACTTACCTTTATTAGTTGGGTACTTGGGTTTCTTCCCTCCTCCCACTAGCGCTAGATAGTTACACCTAAACAGCATCTCCACGTGGCCAACCCCGCCTTCCAGGAACTCTGAAAGTAATGGAGAATAATTTCACTGCCACTGACCGAGCAAGAACCGAAAGCACAGCTCTCGTTAAGTGCTTTCTCATCTCTCATGGCTCAGTTCCACACAGCGAGACTGGCCTCTCTCCTTCTGCAGCGTACATAACATCAGCAGGAAAGAACAGCTCGGCACAGAGAAAACAAAAGCCACACGCTGTCCTTTGAACAATACTTGACCTACAGCAGTTAGCGCTGAGCAGTTTAGAGAAGTGGCCACACAGGTCATGTGCCAAGTCACACTTTCTAGCGCTCTTTGGGGGGGAGAATGAAAGGAGTTCCACATGTGCTGCCACAGTGGGTTCCTGTAAGCGTTTTTTTTTGTCACAAACGGAAAGCTTTAGCAGAATATTCCTCCATTCCAGTACAGTGTTCCTAATTAAATGATCACAGTTCAACTAGTCTTGTGAAACACATCACATGTTGTTACTATGTACAATGTGCACTACCTTGTAAATTCAGTCTTTAGCACCATGGAAAAACCCACAGCACACCAGATTCACAGGTGATGCACGTATTTACATAACAACTGGATAAACTAGGTTTATTTACTTACAGCAGACAGTCATGTCTGAGAGCACAGACTCAACTAACAAATGATGCTACCACTGAATATCTCAGCCACTTTAATGTCTTCTTACCTTGTTTCTCCTTCTCTTTGAGGGGATCTGTGTTGTACACACGGAATCCATTCTCCATTCCACAGGCAAAACATCCTGGAGGGACACACAGACACACACAGACAGGGATCAATGGCGTTGCTCAATTGTTGACATATCAAGAATTATTGGCATGGATCTCTACTATGGAATCCACTCAGTTTTTGCACGGATGAGAACACACAACACAAAGACACATGCGTGATAAAACAGCAGCCTTTCATACTGAGCGTGGAACAAATGATTAACCTGCCACGGTGTGTGTGGAATGTATGACAGTGACGTTTGGTGCCAAAGGGGTCACATGAGGTCCTTAAGTCACTTTTTAGATCTACGTTCTTTTAAGAGAAATGTGGGTGACACAAATAATTAGGTTAAAAAAAATTAGGTTTAAGATAGATACACTTTAAATGTACGGCCTGTGGATATGCGTGTGGGCGGGGAGCGAAGACAATGTTACACTGACTGTAACAAAACCAACGCAGTAACAACAGATGAACGTTACTTCTAAGAAAATGACAGTTTAATAAAAGTCTACGACTTTATTGAAAACATAAGGTTAAGTCAATAACGCGGTAATAGCCGTAACATTAACTTCACGAACCTAAATGTTACCTAGCTAACGCTAGCTAACGCCGTTGTGGTCACTCAGGTACAGCTAGCATGTTGGCTAACAGGATTTCAGCTAACATTAGCACATATCCTATGTTCACTGGCGTTATTGGGTACACATATATGTATCTTTTTTTTAAAAAAAAAATACGTTTTTGAGTCTAACACTACAACCTATGTCTCGTTGACCTATTGGGTTATTAGCCGTATAGGCTTAAACAAAAAAGCTAGCTACGTATTGTGGTTAGCCGAGCCTTGAAAGCTAGCTAAAGCTAACATCAAGTTAACGTTCCGTAGTTTAAGTTTATGAAGCAGCAACGCCTGGACAGCGTTATTACTAGATAATGTAATTGTAGACGATATAAACCCATTGTTAGAATGTGTAAACTCGGTGTTGGTAGGAAATGTTATGTTTAATTTATGCTCGTGGAAGATGTCGGCATAGCAATGATAGCTTAGCATCCTCGACGCTGCCAATTTCCAGTTGGGAAGAAAAAAAAACATCACGCTTCTTACCATGATCCTGGTTAAATCCAGCATAAAGAAGCCCGTTCCCGTGAGGGTTAGACGGTAGTAAATTCATTGTTATTACAGAACAACCGAATGTTAAATTAATCCACAAGCTCCTGTTTGATGAGCTAACCGGCTACCATTCCTCCTGAGTCTGCTGCTGGGCAAAGAGTAGGAAAACAACCGAGCCTGGTTCCTGCTTGGGGAATAGCTGTCATCAGCCAAGATCAAAGGGAGTTTTCAGGAGACCTTAGTAATGTACTTAGGAACACATTTAACACAGAAATAACTCCATTATCCTCATTAATAGTTTTAACCAGAAAAAACAGTCAGGTGGTGATCAAAGAAGAATTATAACGAAGTCCGATTTCGCTAACAGGAATCAATGATTTGATTACTTTTGACTTAATCATAGTTTCACCGATTAACACATAGTCAGACGTCAAGCATGTTATTATGATATCCGTCTTTACCGAAAAGTTGAGTTTGAGGAGTTTTTGAAGTCATGAAGATGCAAAAGAAAAGTAACCATACAGGCATCCATTATATTATTATATATTTATCAATCCTACATGAAATACACATGTGGTACTTTCATTCTCGTCGAGTTGCCCCAAGGCACACATACATGATATACTTGATCACTTATACAAATTACTTCTAACTACAAGTTACCTAGCCCCAGTGGCCTAATGGATAAGGCACTGGCCTCCTAAGCCAGGGATTGTGGGTTCGAGTCCCATCTGGGGTGAATTCTTTTTTTGAGTCAATGACGAATTCTGCATTAAAATATATCAAATTACGCCTGTTTTTACCTAATCCTATCATAAATATTTCGTCTGGTATTTTCCAAGAGAATATGTACACACCATTTGCAACACTGATCTACCTCTTGTTTTTTTTGTGGCATTCTGCCACTATTTTTTGATTATGCCTTAAAAATGTGAGCCAAAAATCAACATAGCCTACCTCCAAACAAATAAAAGTAAGTAAAATTGGTGACCCTTGAACTCAAATGTCATTTTATTCAAGAAATTGTTTCCCAATGGAAATATGGTTTATATCATTTATACATACAAATCTGGTGGTAGTACTACAGCAAACATTCCTGTAAAAAATACAGTTACATTTTTATAACGAGCTATACAATTACACTAACAATCCAACTTCTGGCAGCCATAGATAGTTGTAAAGCCGCTGATTTTAAAGAAAGAAAAATGCCCCTCCAATGGAAAACGTAGCTTTCCACATATTGATTAGCATCCATTCTGCTGAGTGTTCTCCAGCCTTTAACTAGGGATTGTTGGAAGAGGGCAAGGCAATGGTTAGTATCACGTTAATTTAACCTATGCATGAACAAGTCTCCTGTGTCTTTTTAGCCCGTGTAAGCTTGAAAAGCCCTTGCTACACACTGTACAAACATATGGCCTCTCTCCAGTATGGGTTCTCATATGTAAAGTCAAGAAGCAGGACTGGACAAAACCCTTTTCGCAGATGTTGCACTTAAAAGGTCTTTCCCCAGTGTGGTATCTCCTGTGTATCTTCAACTCTGCTGCGGATCGGAAAGACTTCTCGCAGTCATCGCACTTAAAAGGCCTCTCTCCTGTGTGAATCAGAGTGTGCCTCACCAGTGCGTCCTTTCCGAAGAATCCCTTCCCACAGTGCTCGCAGGGAAAGCGCAGGCCCTTGTGATGGAAATTGTCATGTTTCAGAAGGCACCTCCTGGACGTGAAGGTCTTCCCGCACTGAGCACAGGTGAAGGTTGGGGATGGTTTCTCCGTCACAGGTTCTCCGGAATGATGCACGCGCTCCACGTGCCTCGTCAGCGTCACGCCGTGTCTGAACTTCTTTCCGCATTCCCAGCAGAGGAACGGATAAGCTTTAGTGTGCTTCTTCTGGTGCTCCACCAGGTCAGAGTATGATCGGAACCTTTTACTGCAATGAGGGCACTGAAAAGGTTGGTAACCGGTGTGTTTCCACTCATGTCTGATGAAACGCTTCAAACTGGCAAACGTGGTCTGACAGTGAGAGCAGGTGTAAGGCTCTGTGGGGTTATGGACATCGATGTAGTGCTTGTGAAGGGCCTTGAAAACAGGGAAGTGCTCCTCACACCGGTTGCACTGAAATGGCGTGTGGGATTCTTTGTGCATTGCCAATGCTTCTGAGTCACGCACTAATTTCATGCACACCTCACAGTAGAGCGGGTTGTGAGTCTGTTTGTGGGAATCCAACGTTGACTTGTATTTGAAGGCCTTGTCACATTCGTTGCACATGAAACAATGCTTGATATCCTCGGGCCTCTCGGGATCCACCTGCTGCTCACTGTAGCAGATGTTTCTTAAATGGAACCTAAACGTTTGTTTGCACTTGAACTCCACACTGCAGTGAGGACAGTAGAACGGACCTTCTAACACACTCTTGTCTTCTTGGCCCGGTTCTTTAGAAGCAGACGGGGAGTAATCCGGGTCCTGGTTGGAGTCGGTGGGCTGATCTTCACTGGGTGCCTCACCAGGAACCCCGCTGGATGATTGTTCACCCTTGTCTGCTTCACTTTCCTGTTCATTCCCATCAGACTTTTCTTTAGCTAAACTTGTACATTTATGTTGCTGTAAGTATCGCAAGCTCTTATAAAACTTTTTGCACACGGGACATGAGATCGGCAGCTCCTCTGAGTGCTGACTCATGTGCCGCGGTAAAAACTTGGCATGACTCACCACCTTGCCACACACTTTGCACGTTCTCTCATCTAAGTCGGTGGCAGAACTTTTGGACTTGGCAAACTTTTTAGGGCCACTGTTGGTGGCATTAGTGCCCTGTGTCTTTCCAGATTTCCTCCATTGTGACAGATAGCGTTTCATTTTGAGTCCCCGGTTCTTTCGCACCGGCCTTTCCCACAAAACGTCAAATTCTGGGTCGTCATTTTTGCTCCTTGTGCTGCTTTCCACTACAAAGTCTTCATCCGCCGGACGTTTCTTTTTCCGTCCACGTCTGTTCGGCTTCTTTTCCACACCGTCCAGCACCGTCACCTGGCCATCCTCTCCGATGATCAGCGTTCCAGATTTTTCCTCATGATGGTCTTCTGCCATTTCGCCCTCGCTGGCCTCTGCACCTTCAGTGGGGTCTGTCACAACCTCTGCATCCATTTCTGCTTTCACCTCACCGCTGAGACCAATCCACTGGGTTTGTACACACTCAGAGTTCGCCGTTCCCGCCACATACACCTCTTTGTTCTCAGATTCAACCTCCATCTCTGTGCAGACAGTGTACACAGGGCTGCTATCTGTTTCAGTTTGCTCATTGACGATCACAACCCTTTCCATTGGAGGGAAACAAAGGGCTGATAAAATGCCACTGTCTACAATGCAAGACTCTAGAAAAAAAAAAGAAGATCACAATGAACATGAACAGACAAATACACCAGAACGGTGGGCATTGAATGTGTTACTGTGATATAATATTCAGCTCACCTATGTCCTCTAACTGGCTGGGATCCTTCTGAGAGTCCAGTAAAGCTTTGAGCTCTTGAGGCCGACCAAAAGTATCCATGCATTCATTAAGAACAGACGAAGCATCGCTGAGCAGCGAGGCAATCTGGCAAGAGAATAACAATGTGAGGCAAAAGCATTAATAAAAATTCTAGGATTTATTTGATGAAGCAGACATACATCCAAACAGTCAAAACTATCAACATATACCTAAATATGAAGTGATATTGTAAGGATACCTGTTGAAGAGTTCGGGAGGGAAGAAGTTTTTCAAGTCTGGACAAAAACAGCCACATCAGAGTCTGGATTGCTTTGTCATATGTAGGACCGAAGTCATTAGGAAAAACATCCTGGAACACAAAGAAATCCAAATACGAGCTTGAATAAGGTCCACAAGCACTTTCAAATTGTGTGTCTTAAAATCATATTCCATTCAAACTCACTTGGAAAAAGTTTCTTCTCTCTTCAGGGTCTCTCATCAGATTTTGTACCAGGCCCGTGAAATGAGAGTCAGGTGCATCCTGCTCTGCATCAGCATCAGCCTGCAATAAAGAGGTTTCCCTTAGAATGTTGGATGTTTTTCTTTTTAAAAAAAGGATAAAGGCACAAAACGAACAATAACATCTTGATCGGTAAAAAATGTTTCCACCCACCTCCATGTTCCACAGAGATCTGAGGTTCTGCATCCGGTCAAGGTGAGGCTGGATAATTTGGAGGTCAGCCGTCTCATCAGAGCGACACAGCTCCAGGATCAGCTACAATCACAGAATTGATCATGAAAAAGTGATTCAAGGAAAAGTGCCTTCTGTCCAGGGCTCTGGACTAACGTTTTGCACTGGTGCACCTAACTTTTTTTTCTTAGGTGCACCGGCACAAAACCACCGCATCACACCGCAGTTTGTTCGTGAATTAAAAAAAAGATTAAAATCATATATACCTTTATTTAATAGTTGTGATTGAGATATATATTTTGTTTTCTTCAACATGTTTCTAAGGTAGCTACAGTATCTCCTCTCTCATCTTCCTCACCTCTCTACCTCAGTGTCTCCTCTCTCTCTAAAGCTGAGCTCCTTTTCATTCTGTCTGTCACAGATTTAGCTGTATGCAGATATCATACTGGCAGACAATGGTCCGCTATAGCAGGATAATAACAATACTTTTTAAATGGGCGTTCATCATGTAACCATGTTCTATAACTCCTTAAATCTACTGCTGTCAGTCAGAGTGAATCTGCCTTCATGGATGGAACCACACAGGTCAAATAACACTGTCCGTCAGACCTGTTGTTCAGTCTGTTATAATGCTACGAGCACCTCCCTGAACATTACCGGCTCGTTATCATCCGTCATTCAGGTCAACAGCAAATTCTCTCTGTTCTCGTGGAGTATGTGACAAGCTTCAGCACACAGCATCAGCTCTACGCAGCATATGTTCGTGTTCTTCTTCTTCTGGATTTTCACGGTCTCGGTCCGACTGAAAATGTACACACACCCGCCCTTCACTGTCTCTGATTGGTGTAGACGACGATATGAGCCTGATGTGTGTCTGTTGTTGGACCACAGGGAGACTTTTAAGAGTCGTGGAGAATGTGTCTCCCTCTAACAGCTGGTCGCACCGGTGCCACCTCACATATTTTTTGGTTGCACCATTGAGAAATTAGGTCTCACTCTAGAGCCCTGAGGTCTAAAATAGGTTTACTCAACCTGCCTTATCACCAGAAAAGGAAAGATCTCCAACATGTGTATCCTTCAGTCATACACAACCATTCAAATATATTTTATAGTGTTTAAAGATTTTTCTACTTACTCGTGCTCTGAGGCCTAAAATGAGTTCAGCCCGCTGCCTCGTGGAGAGAAGTTGTGGGACAATCTCCGTAACGACAAACACAAACTCTTCCAGCAGCCCATAATCAGACACAATTTTCTGCTCCACAGTCTGCCAGATGGCTGCTGAGACCAGGCGAATCGGTGGGACCAGGAGGCGCAGGGTGGAGAGGGGGAGAGAGGGACCTTGAGGGAGGACAAAAAGGACAACAAGTTTCAAAAAAGTGTTTGAAAACCTGACATATTTACAACTTATTGAGCTGAAGCTGTTGTGCAAATGAGGTAAAAGGTTTTAAAAGCCATACCAGGAAATAGGTGGTATCAGTCTTTGAATAGAATAGTTGTATATTATATGAACACATACATTTATAGTGTTCTAGTACATTTTCTCCAAAACACATTGTATCCCCTAGAATTATGTCCATATCTCTGTAGTGCCCAGATCACAAAAACATTGACTAACAACAAGCACCCTTGCAGCAAAAACACTGACTTATTTTTATGCTATACTTCCTTTTGTTTCCGTGGTTTAAGGCAGTAACCCGCATCAAAATTAAAATGTTAATAGCACACATGCTGCGTAAAGGTGCTTGCGTAACACATAATGTACACACACTTGTTGACACCAACGTCTACGTGTTGTTGCGGCTCACTCTAAACATCCAGACTCAATTCTATGGCCGACCTAGCATTAGCTGAATTAGCACAGGCTAAACGTAGCATTAGAAAAAACTTGGGCTTGATAAACGCAGTATATATAACCTAGCTTCTTCTTTCCAGAGTATAATAAGCATAACGATGTTAGTGACTGTATACATACAAGTAAAACATACTTTGTCGAATATAATTTAAAAAAGATAGAAAGTTAAGGATGCTATTCCCGCGCGCGGGCTGCGTTGCGGCCTAGCCAAACAAATTAGCCTGCATCGGTTTATACTCACCAGGTAACTCGGAACTACCTCCGTCCATTCTGTGTGTTCACCGCAGTTACATTCCAGTTAGGAACAATAATGTTCGCGACTCGATCGAAGTCAAAATAGATAATTAGTAGATAAGTAGGGAGTTTGGTCAAAGAGACCGAAGTCACACAAGCGATCTTTGTGCGTCAACCACTATGCCGTGTTCCGTCCGCAATAACAGTCCGATCACAAACAGTGGGGGGGGCTTCAATAGTTCCGCTTCACTCTTCCTGTCTGTGCGCCGTATAATACATATAATATATCATTTTTAAACATGGGAGTCAGCTCTTCGAGGGCTATTAAACGTGTATTCGGATTTGTTCAAATATGTTTCAAAATATTAATAAAAGTTCAAAATGAGAGAGCCCTGCCAAATGTATCTCCTCCTACAAATTTCACGCTACAGACTCCATTTAGTCTTAAAACTTTAATTAGATGCTGCTCTATCAAATATCTATTCTCTCTATTCTCTATCTTGTATTGAGAATTTTCTAATTTCGAATCGTTTCCGCACGCCAGGCTCTTAAAGTTTGTGAGTGGTTTTTGAGGTTCTCCTCTGCTGTTACCATGGTGACAGGCTGACACACAGAGGCATACAAAGCAGCCATATTTGTAGTCTTTATCAGACTTTAAGCATTATATCTGTCATATTGATCATCCTTCAGCTGTATACTACTTTTCCACATTATAATCACACAGCCTGAGCTTCTTATAATCTTATGATCCCAGATTCTATTTTTTTAAATAATACTTAAGTATACTTATACTTTAAGATAAGATAAGATAAGATAAAACTTTATTAATCCCGAAGGAAATTCTTGTGCCAGAGGTATCAAGTTACATTAAATGCAGTTAAGTACAGAGTATAAGTGTCACTATAATCCAAAATAAGAGTACAGTACGCAGTATGAGCACAATATATGATACATGGATACAGATATGGAGATGTAAGGTGCTAAGTAAACATAAATATAAACCAGTGGAGGGAATGACAGTGATGCCTGACATGATTATCTAGCGCTTCTCCCTACAGAAAGGGGAGGAGTTATACAGTCTGATGGCCACTGGCAGGAAGGACCTCCTGTGGCGTTTATTTCATCATTGTTGCCTCTGTCTCCTGTATTTTCTTCCTCGCCCA
The DNA here is from genome assembly GCF_900634625.1 of Parambassis ranga. NCBI lineage: Eukaryota > Metazoa > Chordata > Actinopteri > Ambassidae > Parambassis > Parambassis ranga. Next base: position 12,951,202 of record NC_041027.1, read on the forward strand.
CATCTCATACATTAACCTTATTTATTTACCAGTATTCAGCAATATGATTATTACCAACTGCTTAGTGTCAGTCTCTTTCTACTCAATGACAGCACATTAAATCAAACAGGATTCTTTCTCTCTCCTCATGGACACTTGCAAACATTCGCAAACAGTTTATTATTTTTATAGTTTATAGTTTTATTATTCCGTTTGTTTTTTACGAAACCCATTTTGAATATCAAGGCAGAAAATAAAAAAATAAACAAATACAATTATAACACACATAACTATCATTTATGACAACACCAGTCAAGCAGCAGCAGTTGGAGCTTGTACATTGTAAGACAGTCAACATAAAGTATTGTAGAACTTGACGAATACTCTGAAGTTTTACAAAACATCTACAACATGGCAGCCTCTCATCAAGCATAGATCAGTATTGCACCCAATGCATGTATCAGTCTGAACATCACAATGACTTAAAAAGGCAGCAGGAGTTATTGTGTAACCTTTGTATGCACCAGTTTTTTGTGTCTCAGCATGCTGTAGACTTTGAGGAAAGCCTTGCCACAGATATGGCAAGCAAATGGTTTCTCTCCTGAGTGTATTTTAGCGTGTGTATTGAGAGCCCACAGATTAATAAAGCCCTTTCCGCAAACATCACATGTATACGGTCTGTCTGTTGTGTGGTGTAAGAGGACATGCCTCTTCACTTCAGAGGTTGATCTGAAGTACCTGTCGCACTCAGGCACAGTGCATTTGAAAGGTCTTTCTCCTGTGTGCATTAATTTATGGCGAGCCATTGTTGACGACGAGACCATCTTCCCACAGTACGGGCACGGATTTCGGAACAGCTCGTTTAAGTGGTTCTTCCTCTGATGCATTTTCAGGGCTCCTTTCTCTTTAAAGGATTTCTCACACTGAGAGCAGGAGTGCTTCTTCTCATTTCGAGCCTCGCCGTGGATGAGGTTGAAGTGTCGCAGCAGGTTACACTTATGGGCGAAAATCTTGCCACACTCAGCACACAGGTAGGGTTTCTCTCTGGTGTGGACCCGTTGATGGCTGAGGAGATCGATGTCCGACCTGAACCTCGCACTGCACTGAGCGCACTGGAAGGGCAGGTGCCCCGTGTGTTGCCATTCATGTTTGACTAAAAGGCGCAGCTGAGGTAGCGTTCTGGGACAGTGGCTGCATTTGAAAGGTGGACTGATTTTATGGATGTTTTCACAATGTCTAAGCAATGGCTTGAAAAGAGTGAAGGACTCATCACAGCGGTTGCACTGGAACGGGGTGTGTGAGGCCTTGTGCCTGTCAAGAGTCGCTGCATCCCGTAGCACCTTCCTACACACGCTGCAGTAGAGTTCGTTATGGGTGAGCTTGTGTTTCTTCACCAAAACTTTATACCTGAACGTCTCCTCACACTTGTCACATTTGTAAAGAGTTGTCCTTTCGTCAGGCTTCTCCGGGATGACGTGCTGCTGACTGTAGTCACAGCAGGTCCTTATCACGTGTTGCTTAAAAGATGTCAGGAGTTTAAACCTGCGGCCGCACTGAGGGCAGGCGTAATCACCTGTGGGAAAGTGGAGTTCCATGTGACTGCTCAGGCTTGTGTTTACAGGCTCCTTACAGATAAAGCACTGGACTTCACGGATCTTTTTTTGACATTTGACATCTGTTCCAGCAGATGGTACAATTTTAGAACCCTGTAAAGAAGAGTCCTCGTCTGAGTAGTTAGACAAGGAGTCATCCTCATTGGAAGCAGTGATGGGTGCCGTGTCTGAGCAGTCTTCAATGCAGCTGCCTGAATCCTTGTTATCTGACAGCGATGGACGAGCCCTTAAGGATTTCCTAGATGCAGATTCACAAATTCCTCTCTTCTCCTCCAGCAGGAACTCTTTAATCCTCTTCCCTCTGTTTTGTCTTACAGGACGAGTATGCAAAGACGCTGCCACATCGTGTCTTTTCATTTGAACATGGCACTTGTTTACATGTATTTTCAGGGCTCCTTTCTCTTTAAAGGATTTCTCACACTGAGAGCAGGAGTGCTTCCTTTCATTTCGAGCCTTGCTGTGGATGACCCTGAAGTGCCGCAGCAGGTTACACTTATGGGCGAAAGTCCTGCCACACTCAGCACACGGGTAGGGTTTCTCTCTGGTGTGGACCCGTTGATGGCTGAGGAGATCGATGTCCGACCTGAACCTCGCACTGCACTGAGCGCACTGGAAGGGCAGGTGCCCCGTGTGTTGCCATTCATGTTTGACTAAAAGGCGCAGCTGAGGTAGCGTTCTGGGACAGTGGCTGCATTTGAAAGGTGGACTGATTTTATGGATGTTTTCACAATGTCTAAGCAATGGCTTGAAAAGAGTGAAGGACTCATCACAGCGGTTGCACTGGAACGGGGTGTGTGAGGCCTTGTGCCTGTCAAGAGTCGCTGCATCCTGTAGCACCTTCCTACACACGCTGCAGTAGAGTTCGTTATGGGTGAGCTTGTGTTTCTGCAGTGAAACTTTGGAACCGACCGTCTCCTCACACTTGTCACATTTGTAAAGAGTTGGGATGACGTGCTGCTGAGTGTAGTCGCAGCGGGTCCTTATCACGTGTTGTTTAAATGATTTCAGGAGTTTAAACCTGCGGCCGCACTGAGGGCAGGCGTAATCACCTGTGGGAAAGTGGAGTTCCATGTGACTGCTCAGGCTTGTGTTTATAGACTCTTTACACATAAAGCACTGGACTTCACGGATCTTTTTTTGACATTTGACATCTGTTCCAGCAGATGGTACAGTTTTAGAACCCTGTAAAGAAGAGTCCTTGCCTGAGCAGCTAGAAAATGAATCACCTTCAGCGGGACCATTAACTGACTCATCACCTGAGCAGACAGACTGTGAATGGTGAGAGCCCTCATCTGAGTAGTCAGACAAGGAGTCATCCTCACTGGATGCAGAGATGGGTGCCATGTATGAGCAGTCTTCAATGCAGCTGGATGGACGAGCCCTAAAGGATTTCCTAGATGCAGATTCACAAATTCCTCTCTTCTCCTCCAGCAGGAACTCTTTAATCCTCTGCCCTCTGTTTTGTCTCACAGGTCGAGTATGCAAAGACGCAGCCACATCAAGTCTTTTTATTTGAACATGACACTCCTTTAGACGGCTGGACGCATCCTCTGCTTGACTTGTAAGGTTTACATTAGTCTTCTGTCTTGTTGCATCTTCATTTCTCCCACAGGTCCAGTTAGTTTCTGTCTTAAACGTCTGGTGCTCCGTGGTTGTGTCAGTTTGTATCTGTGCAGCAGGAGGCAAATTTAACAAATCCTTCTCCGAGGCCGATGCTGCAGCCTTTGAGATGTTGTCTTGTGCTTTAAATGACTCAGTTCGTCCCACAGTTGGAAATTTGAGAGCTGAAATGATGCAGCCACCATCAAAAGAACTCTCTGAGAAGAAAAAAGACACAAAGAATAAAACAGTAAAAAAAAAAACAAAGCAAAAGTAACAAAAGGAACAGTTCACACAATTTTTATTTATTTATTTCTCATATGACAGTAAAACAGAAACCGACTCACCGCTGTCATCCAGTTGGCTAAGTCCTTTTTGATACAGCAGAAGGATTCTGAGCCCCTCAAACTGAGAACTGACCGACTGCATGCAGTCTTCCAGCACAGAGGACACCTCAACAAACATGGATGCAACCTGCAGTACGGGAAAATGAATGAAAAGGAGGAAATAAAACACAAAAACCGAACTGAAAGCAATAACAAAAATACACAAAGTTTCTTTAATGTACCTGTTGGAAAGTATAAGGAGGAAGAAACGTTTCAAGTCTGGACAAAAAAAGCCACATCAAAGTGTGGAGCGCATCATCATATGTAGGCCCGAACTCTTCAGGGAAAACTTTCTGGAAGGCACAAACTGTATTATATTACACACAGAAGACTAAAGAATTCCACTTCATTGACACAGAATTCTATTCTACATGGTTCTCTATTAGCACAAACTGATGAGAAGCACAACAACAAGACTAACCTGAAAGTAGTGTTCTCTCTCTTCGGGACTTTTCAGCAAATTCTGAACAAGGTCCACAAAGTTTGATTGTGTCACGTCTGTATTTGCATCACCAGCCTGCAACACACGACAGCACAGAACTTTAAAGCAAACTACAGCAGTTATGCATATAAAAAAATATGCTTAAATCACCTCTGTCACCCACGCTTCTATGAGCATTTGCATCCTGTCCAGGTGTGGCTGCACATTGTCAAAGTCTGCAAGATGTTCAAGTCGACATAACTCCAGGATTTGCTGAAAACAGACAAACTGTATTTGCATCAATACATTAATGAAGACAGAAAACAGACGCTGTGCACAGATAATGATCGTCCTCACCCTCGCTCTGAGGCCCAGGATAAGCTCGGCCCTGTGTCGGGCAGAGAGTAGCCCTGGTACAATGTCTGTAACCAGGGACACAAACTCCTCAAGCAACCCATAATCAAGCACAAGCTTCTGCTGGATGGTCTGCCAGACTGCTGCTGAGACCAGGCGAACAGGTGGGACCAGAAGGCGCAATGCAGAGAGAGGTAGGGATGCACCTGTATGCAAAACCAGTGCAGTTACTTTAATGTTCTGTCTCCATTAACACTGACACCTGCAAAATGAAACAGCACAGTTATCATGTACATACTAGAGGCCGATTCATACTCAATGTCTGTGCATTGAGGATGAAACGGTACCTGAGCACTTTACGGGGTGATTCCAAACACCACAGACTGAAATAAATGTTTAATAGTGTCAAATATGTTTCATCAATAGCTTATAAACAATGTCAGGTAACGGTGTGTTGTTCAACAGCGTTTAGTAGTTGGTTAGCTTAACTTGTTTATAGCTTGACTTACGTGATACACTTCCCTCCGTGTCCTCTTCCATTCCTTTTTTCCGCTGTATTGTTCACGTTATAATATCTTAGCAGAGAATTGGTTAAATCTAAAAAGTAATCTTCCTCGCCTCCTTTCTTCTTCTTTGGTTTTATGTCGAGTAGTACGGTGGCCGGGAAAGCTCTTTAGACTTCAGAATTTGTGGTGAGTGACAGCCCCTATCGGCCAACGGTTATATTACACTTCCGCTTTGGAAGCCCCGGAAGTTGTCGCTTTTTTTTAATTCATTTATATGTATATATGTCCTTTTTTATCGTTTTAGTTTTACTCTTATTGTTTGGGTTAAATTGTTTTTTTTTGTACTGTGATATTTTATATATTGTTGAAATCTACCTTGTGGCTTAATCATAGCCTATATTACTATAACAAATTGTTATGTACACTTTTTCAATAAAGAAGAAAAAAATGCATTAATGAAAAATACAAACGTTAAAATCAGGGACATTAGCAAAGTTACCTTGGCAAGAAAAAACAAAACCAAATATTAATTTTATACTCTTTTTTTGATGTTTTTGTGACATTAGTAGTAGTAGTAGTAGAATGCAAGTATTGAAGAACTGTCATCACAGCACTGACACAAATCATTTTTTTTATTTGTGGTGGCAACATCATGCAAATGCTCTGGTGAGAAATGAAAAGAAAAGAAAGCTTGAAATGAGTTGCATGGAAAGGAAAACAGAAGACGATATGTTGTTTGTAGGATTGTGCTGTTTTTCTTAACTAAATGTTAAACGTATGCACGATTGGTTAAACACTTCCACAGACTCTGTTCACCGGAGACCAGCAAGATAGTAAATAAATACATCTGTACCCAGGACAGGTTCTGTAGTCTGCAGCACGTTAGCACCCCGACATTTAAAAGGTGCCGTCTGAGATGATGAGTGGGGTGATGTGTAATTACAGGTGACAGAGGAAAACCATTAACAGTGATCCTGTCTTCATTTCTAGAAGTAAGTAAAACACACAGAGGCAACCCATTCTAATGGCATACGAAGGAAAATAAAACCTAAGCATTAAATCTGCTTTTTTTAAAAAAAAAAAAAAAGAAATTACTGCATCTGTATTGGATTAATATTCTACTAAAGGCCGGAGGGGAAACTGAAAGAGAGTCTCTACACATGGGAATGCATACTGGTCAAAAAAAGAAGAGCAGAACATAAACAATTTGTCCACCGAGATTATGAGGATTCAACAAATGCCTCCCCAAAATCAATTCAGGAAAAAAAAACAAAAAACAATGCACATTTAATATTTCGATTGCAAATACTATTACAAACGCTCAATATTTTCCCACCACAAGAAGTCCGCTTCAATATCATACAATGCCAAATCATAGGCAATTTTACATCTTCAGCCCACCAATGCGTCGAATCTTCAGAGTACATATTTTTTATGTATAAAACTTTTCTTGTTTTTTTTTTTCTTCCCCCCCCCGTTTTTACAGAGTAATAAAAAAGTTAAGGCAAGATGCGTCAAACAGAAATCCGAGGTGTTCCAATTCCATCGACTCGGAAGGATCAGAAGGAGGAGGTGCAGCCAGCGGCTCCTGCTCGCTCTCTGTCTCAGGCATCTTACACTGGAGGGAGGAGGAGGAGGAGGAAGCAGTGGTGAAGGCTGAAAGTGGGTGGTGGTGGTGGTGGTGGTGGTGGTGGTGGGGGGGTTTATCAGAGGTGTCCACTACTGCTGCTCCTCCTCCTCTCCGATCCCCCCCCCAGCTTTGAGTCTGCCAACACACTCCTTGTTCGCACTTAGGCAGGCAGACTCAGCTTCTTTCCTTTCAGCACTGAAATGAGACGGGTGGACAAACAGTCAGCAAGACAACCTGCAGGTGTTTCACACTTTACTGTGAATACGCAGTCTTCGTAGTGAGGCGATGTCGGCATTCATGCAATAATCTGCACAAATTACATTCATATAGTTTTCACAAAGACTGCAACCTTCCCTTGTACGATGTACACTTATATGTATACAGTAAATTCACCTGCACATTACAGAAACAGCTAATAGTACAATCAAGCAGTTGTGGCTTGTTCGCACATTTGGTTGTGTCTTCATTTAAAGTTGCATGCACAGTTTATGTCTTCCTGGAAAGTGGTAAGACAGAGATCAGTACACAAACATGTGTGATCTGATGACTAAGGACTAAAACTAGTTCCTCTTATCAGTGTCAGCGTGCGATAACTGTGCACCTGCCCACAGCGACTGGAATAAATGAGCGGACTAGCGCTGCAACGATTAGTCGAGTACTCGAGGCAAAATGCATCGACAACTAATTCAGTATTCGATGACTCGTTAGTGACGTCATCGCATGGCATGCAAGTGTAACACATTTGCAGCGGTGAATGGTTCTCTGGCTCGTGTGTGTGTGTAGCGGGACGATTGGCGTTTTGGGTGCAAGAGGCCCTGGGTCAGAAACCCGGATGAGCCACACACACACGATTATAAAATGAAAAACGCAGCAGTACTCACCTTTTGTTACATACAAATAGAAGAAGTCGCAGTAGAGGATGGTCTGCACCACTCCGGCGACTATGGCGATCATGTCGAAGAATCCCTCAAAGTAGTACCTCCATATCCAGTTGATGAGGTAGAGGGCTCTGTAGAGTCCCAGGAAGAACAGGTAGTGGGTGGTGATGGTCTCGGCCTCTCCCGTCTTGCTGATCATGAAGAGCTGCGGCAGAATGGCCACAGACTCCAAGTAGATAGAGAACGTCCACAGGATCTGAGGCAAAGAAAGACTAGTGTCAGCCATAATGTGACATTGTAGGTACACATTTGCATTTTTATCGTCTCTCATTTAGAAACAGGGTGCTTGATAAAAACCAATTTTCCTACCTCCAGGGGAGAGAAATCGTGGTTAACCAGAAAAGCCAGACCGCCAACGGGTACGACCAGGAACTCCACCCTGAAGGTGTCATGATTCCCGTCATAGGTCGCCTTGAACTTCATGTAGATCAGGTACACAGTGGCATATGCGCATCCGATGTAGATAATCTGAGAAACACATGGAAGAAATTTCTGTGTTGGCTGCAATTGTTCACAATCGTGTGGCTGGGCAGCTTTATCTTTCAGCAAACACAGGTGTGTCTATGAGTTCAGCGTTGAGTGTGTGTGAGGATGAGGAGGAGTATGTGTGGTGGCGGAGTTTCACCTTCATGGTGGTGTTGTAGAGGGAGATGAAGGATGTGAGCAGATCCAGATAGCGAGTGGTAAACACAAAGGCAAACAGGACCTGACTCTTTCCAGAAATACCTGCGAGGAGACAGCAGAGAATGTGCAAACATTAGAACGAGCGGCGGAGGGTGGGGGGCTGACGTGTCTGACATTTGGCATGTGGAGGTTCACCGGCTGTAACACGCCTCACCCCTTTATTCTATGCATGCTTACTTCCTGTAGCCACTTTGCATAAAGAGTATAAGTAAAAACACCACAACCAGAGTGCAGAAATTACAAGAATCTTGGCTTATTATTGTGTTTCACTGACATGTGATGCTTAAAGCTGCACTGTTACTGTGCTCTTGGATTAGGAGCTGGGACTGTTGCCTCCTCAGAGGAGCTCCACAGTCTCTAACTTCACCTGCAGCCACTGTTTACCTGGCACGTTGGCAAGTGAAAACACGTATGCACAGTCACACCCATCATTACACCTTTAGGAGGCTGTGATCACAGATCCGAAGGCATAGCCCAGTGCTGCTGATTAGCAATGCCTTGAAGTAGCCATTGACTTGCATGCAGTGCTGTGTGTGTGTGTGTGTGTATTAATCTTCTACAAACAGCAGTATTGGCACGCGTCAGGTGACTGCTTGCGTTGCAGTGATAGTGATAGTGCTCTGACCTTTGACCGTTGGGAAAGCAGGAAAACACGACTTGCAAGTTGCAACAACTTCCTTGCAGCAATGCTAGGCATATATGCAAAAGTAAATGCACAGACTTAGCATCTGTTAGCTGGGAGTCCTGCCACGTCAGACACGTCATATACACCCCGAGCTGGAGTAAAGTGTAGGAATAGCACGGAGCAGCAAGGAAACGTCTCATCTGACAATTTAAAAGCATGTATATTTCAAACTAACAGCAGCTGTGGCCCTCTGGTGCCATGCCTGACGTTGGTATGGGGCCCAAACACTGTCAGTACTAGCTAGCACAGCCGGCTACTTCCTCACCACAAGAACACTTTAACCAGTTTCATGTCCCATTTAGGCATGTTCCTAACATAGCACCGATAGGACTGACAGTTTCATACATGACTGTCGTTGTGTAAAGGCAGGGCTCATTCTGTGGAGACTAGCAACTAGCATGCTTGGTTAAAGCTAACGTTAGCAAAAACCGGCTAATGAGCTCCAAGTGTAGAAGAAACTGCCCAGTGTTATGTTATGTTGTCTGTTTATGTCACAGGACGTTTCTGTACAAGACTGTGCGAACTCTTGAGTGAATGAATTAGTCTACTCACCTGCACAAGACCTGGTTTTCCATATTTTTAACAGCAGGATGATGATGGCTGCTAGGTGGGAAAGATCGCCGGTTAGCCTGAAAATGTTCATGTTTGTAGGCGCGCCAGGAGTCGCAAACCTATTTCTGACTCTACGAGGAGCACGGTTTGCCTCAGGTAACGGATAATTTTACACCTGAAGGTGCTGAATGACACCGTGACACCAGACCAGACTGATTCTGGCTTCAGATGATGGGGGAAAATGGCGAGTAAAGCGCGACGTGGCTTGGGGACGTGGCCAAGACAACGGTATCCAATGCAGGACAAGGAAGCGGCCACGGAATCAGCCAATCAGAAGAGAGGACGGAGTGATTTGCATAATATATGCAAATTGAACGCGGCTTTCATGTTCTGCGGAAAAGATAGTAAATCTGATTTTCGCTTTAAAACTTCTAGTTGCCATGACAAGGAAATGTATCATAAAGTTCCTCATCAGAGTAGGAAAGTATTTGACGCCTCTTTAAGACACAGACAGAAGAAGTCCAGATAAAAAAAACTTCTAGAAGCTCCCTGTGAGTCTCCAAGGGCGGGTCCCTGAAGGTCTCACCTAGTCTAGGCTTTGTAGAAATAATACAAACCTATATTTAATCATTTAACCTTAAACATGGAAAACAATATGACATATATATGTTTCATTAATTATTTGTTTGATAATTTAATTTATTTTTAATATTTAAAATGACAGAAAAAAAATCCACATCAATAATGCACTCCTGAAGACCTTCTATGACTCTGGACTCAGTGCAGGAGGTGGGGGACAGGAGGGTCCTGACAAAACTGACCTCCATGCTGGACAATGAGTCCCACCCCCTGCAGGACGCCCTGTCTGCCCTGCAGAGCAGCTTCAGTGGCAGACTGCTCCACCCTCGGTGTGTGAAGGAGAGATACAGAAGGCCTTTCCTTCCTGCTGCTGTATAATAAACACTTCTGATAGGTGCAATATTCACACACCACAGTGTACAATAAATTATTTCTTTAGTTTTTGATGCACTATGTAGTTTTCTTACAGACCACTTCTACCTCCACTCACCTGTGCAATAACTGTTAATATGTAAACTGTTTTTTTTGATTCTATATTTTATTGGTAGTTTATTTTATCATGTATATATCTTTCCTAACTTATCCTTTGCTGTCTGTATCTGCTGTTGCACAAACGTAATTTCCCCACTGTGGGAATAATAAAGGTATTCTTAATCTTAATCCACATCTGCCACTTATTGATTTTTAGTGGTGCTGGATTCTTACATTGCTTTATTTCACTCACAGCTGGTCAAGTATCTGTATCACATCAGTACCAGGAGTAAGATTTTTCTCCACTACGCACCATATTTATGTTAAAAAAAAAAGAGTCAAGAAATGCACAAATGTATATGTATATATTTTAATTCTGGAATCCAGTATACACTGTCATGTTGTTTTAATGTGACACATGTCTGTGCACGTTCATAACACTAGTTTACAGTAACTTTAAAAAACAAAAGGAGTAAAACCCATAATAAAAAACACCCTTAATCATTTCTGTTGCTTTAGTGTCATGTGACCGGTTTGGATCAGTAAACTATGGCAGCTAATCTTAGCTTGAGTAAGAAAACTAGATACTGAGTTAAGAGTTTTCATCTTGTGCTACAGTTATAAACACGTTAAAGCAAAATCGTTGCTCTAAAGCTGCTTTTTGTTTATTTTGTTCTAACAGTGGGTCAAATTACTACAAAGCTTTATTTAGCCAGATTTTTTACTTGCTAAGCATGTGTTATCCCTCCAAGGAATAACACGAAACACCCGGCATGACGCCAAGAATAATAATGTTGGCATTAAACGTCTTGTCGTGTGCCAGATGACTTGTTCGCCACATAAATCCTATAACACAAACACATAATAAAGATTATCCAGATTTTCATACTTAAGTATAAAACAGTGTGCATTTGATGTCACCTTTGACTGTGTGTAACTAACAGGCTCAGTTTAGAGCATTATATTGCATTTGTAGCTTTGCTGTGCTGCCCCCTTGTGGCTAAACTCAATGAATGCAGCTTTAAACATTGTTCATTAAACCTGTATTCACAGTGGTTGCTATTTAAAGGCTCACTCAAAACAAAGGCCTCTTTTAACTTTTGTCATCACTAATGACAAAATGAGTACTAGTAAATTACAAGGAGCCCAGCTCACATTGGTCGATGTGTGCATACAATGATAATCTGCATTACAGACACTGAAAAATCTGGATTAATCCCAACAATCATCCCAGACCGATTAACACAAACAACAGACTTTAAACTACAACAACATCTACGATATGATATGTGTTGGAAGATTTGATCCTCATTGGCACTGAGGATCAGTCGTTTTGTTTAAAAGGTAAGAGGTAACACTGTCACACAAGATGGCTGGTAAACGTAGGAACTACAGTACCTGAGCTTCACACCTGGCTCGCCGTTTTTTGTTTTTTTTTCTTTTAAAATCAGCATATTTTATGAATGAAGCTTTTGAAAATTGCACAGAAATCCATCCAGGCTCAACCTACCGAGATGAATTAAGTAAAATTAGGCCCTCCCACATCCACACTGTGCGTTCAGTGTTCACTGAGCAGACTCCTCACTCTCCTCTGAGGCCTTCAGAACAAAAACTGCATCGTCTAGAACGTAGTAGTCGTTGTACATGTCGCCTTCACAGAGGTATGGCAATCGGGTCACAGCTTCCACCTCAAACCCTGCCCGTCGGAAGACCTCGTTGGACAGGGCGGTCGCTTGCTCCTCCCACGTCGTTCCTTTAATGATTAGGTGTTCTTTCGGACGCTCCCACTTCCCTCCTGCGAGAAAGAAACCTGGTCACAAATATGACACGTCAATGCTTTATTGGCATTTAAAGAACTGAAATCCAACTGACCGATTTCCACATATGGCTGAAAGGGAAGCACCGCAGCCAGGATGAGTCTTCCTGTCTTGGGGACGAGCGAGCGTCTGATGTCCCATAGAAGATGGAGCGGATCGTCACAACGGTCCAGCAGGTTCAGACAGCTGATCACATCATACTGCAAACCTGTCTGCTGCCACTCATCTATACCCAGCAGTCTAAGCGTGCAGGAGAAGAGAGACGTTGATGAACACGTGGACTAACATGGGCCCCGTTCACACTGGAGAAAGTCAATCCAGCTAGAGTAGGATTGAATCCGGATAGCCTTTAAGATGGATACGTTCAGACCTATTTTCAAATCTGGCTATTACACACGCGTGTCCGCGCGCTTGTTGTCCTCCAAACCTCTAGGTGGCGCCTCGTAATATACAGAGTGCGCTCAGGCCGCGGTAGGACTACGTGTGCACATGTGTCGTTTTTTTGGTCCCGTGTTGCTTCTTCCTTCGTTTTTTCGGTTTAAAAAGCAGTTTATTCCTTTGTAGCCCTGTGGAAAATAAACTTGAGGCAAAGCTGTCGTAGTTCGACAGTTGTTTACGTACGGCTTTTGTACGCGACCCGGACACTGTCCCCATGAACCGGAAGTTTCGCTAGCTGCATTTGCGTTCAGACCTCAGCCAGATGTAAGCCAATCCGGCTAGATCCACCTCTGAGTGGTGGATTGAAATCAATCTGGATAAAGCCGGATTCGCGGTGTGCACACTCAGAAAAAAGGATATATCCAGATACGGCCCGAATCCAGCCCTAGCCGGACTGATTTCCCCAGTGTGAACGGGGCCTGTACAGAGAATCCTACTCACTTGTAGTTCCTCCTCTGGAGATGCCACTTCATGGGAACGGACACCTCTGTTGCGTAAACCTCTCTGAAATGGGCTCCCATCACCTCGGTAACACCCCCGTCCCCGGCTCCAAGGTCCAGGAGCCTCTCGGCCCTCCAGTCTGGGCCGATCTGGAGCAGCTGCTGGAACTGGTCTGCAGAAAACACAAACATAGATCCCCGACCTAAAAACCTGAGAGGAAAGAAAGATAAACAGTTAAGAGGGAAAACAGGCTACAGGTGAAACAGAGGCCAGGCTGTACCACCCACCCATTGATGGAAGTCCGTGAGACCACAGGGCTGAGGACGGTTGATACAAAAGAGTGGTAGAGCTGAGTGAACATCCAGCCAGACTTCTCCACGCTGCTCTTCAGAAAAGCCTTAGTGTCCGAGTCCAAGTGGCTCTGGATGAACAGGGGGCGCAGCGATTCTCCCAGCATGTCAGGGCAGCACCGGTACCACTACAAGACAAGAGAAGCGTCAGTGTCTGGTCTGTCAAGCATCATTTCCACAAAGCTCACTCCTCTCGAGTCTGGCCTTCTCAGACGCATTGACATGATTCCATCTGATAACTCAGCATTCGTACCTCTTGCGTCTCCGCCGCGGCCGCTTCGCTCTCGGTCACCATGTTCGTGAAGAGCGAACGGACGAGCGGACTGCGGACGTACTTCCCCGTCCACATCCTCCTGACGGAGAGCAGGAAGGCGATGTAGCCCAGCACCCACGCTACAAAAACCAGTGTCCTCAGCTGTAGATGACACATAATGGACACAACACAACTCTGAGCAGGGGAAGCTGTGACAGACAGCGGCTGCCTCCTTCGGTAAAAGGGGACAGAGTGGCCACTGAGATGTGGTTAATATTGGATGGTCATAGAGGAGGAAATGCTAACCAATTGTAAACCAACACGCCGGGGCATGTCTCCGGTTCCAACACAACAAACAAACAAACAAACCTGAGGAGGGTGCGGTGGACTTAAGATAAGCAGCTGTTATTTATTCTTCATCTTAGGCCTGTGAAACCACTGTCTGCTTATTTATATCGAACAGCGAGACGCGCGCCCCTGCCCACTGTGACAACAAAGACTCACTTCCGCGTTGTCTGCATTTCCTGTGTCACCGCTAAATGAGTCCCCGGAAGTTACTTTTTCTTTAAATACAAAAAAAAAACATATTTACAAACTATTTAAGTTTTATAACGTCACACAACACGAAATAACGAACGAGTGTAAAAATATGAGACAGACATGCTGAAAGAAAAAAAACTAAAAAAATAAATAAATAGGTAAAAGGAAATTTATGTTTTTTTTCTTAATAATAATTTTCAATCACACTTTAAAGTTTTAATGCTTGTTTACAGATCAATCATCTTATTTCGGTGTAGAAAAGCCCCTCCTGGCATCATTTGCCGAGGGGGTCCAGGGGGTTCCCGCAGACCGGTGAGCCCATGAAGTCCCTATGGCTCCACCTATCGGTTATAAACAGTAATTACAAGTACAGTTTGAACCCAACTGCCCACCTATTCTTCTGTTTAGTTTGGATGTGAAAATAAATGACTCAGGCTGTTTTTTTTTTTTGTCCCATTAGGACGCTGACACTGTTCAAAGGAAGCATGTCCGCCCTCGCAGCACACAGACTTCCTGGAACAGCCTGACCAAAGCGTGAGGAATGTTCAGTCAAACCCCTCCTACAACTCTTAAACATCTGGGATTTAGTCGCTTGCTCGTCCCAGCAAAAAAAAAAAAAAAAATAGAAATGATAAGACAGATATTGAGTTTGCATTTGCCCAGCAGAGAAGGCGTTTACTCGAAGAAATACAAACTAATAGGTTATGTGTTTTAAATAAATTTATAAAAAAAGCATTTATCCACTGAAGCAGAACAAACATCTATCACTTGTTTTTCCTTGTGTAACATAGGATACAATCTGAATAGACTTTTTTTAGTAGCCTGAACAGAATAAAATAATCAAGCAAAGAGACTGCCAACTTCAACACAAATGGTATCAAACACAGCCAATGATGACAAGAAAGAAAAAATCTGGACAAATGAAAAGTAAAAAAAAACAAAAAAAAAACAAATTAGACAAAAAAAAAAATTAAGTGCAGCACTGGTCAGAATCATATAGCGTAGATTCAGTCTAAAGTTGCTTCAGTTCCATATTCAGGTAATCTGCTCAGGTACATTGTTTCTAGATCCGTAACATGCAAGCTCGAAGAAGCGTATGCTCAAATACACATGGGAATATACTTTTTTTTATCTCATAGGATATTTGTAAAATATGAAAAAATCTGTACATGTACAGTGATAAAGAAATTTCTTTTGCATGAATGAGCAGAAAAAGAACATCCACTCCATATAGTGTTTTTCTTTAAAAGAAAAAAAAAAGGAGACTACATTCATTTCACTGAACAAAGAGTCCACATACAAAAACAACAAAAAAAAGAGGGATTCCCTAAATATCATATTGTGATGTTTAAATGTTCTCAAAGACCCCACGTATAGCTTTTAGTTATCTTAATTATTACTAGATAGTATCTGTGCCTTGGGAAACACTCAAAAAAGATCCAAAGATACACTTGTACAACAGAATACTGCATATCTACTCACAACTGGGGTTAGGTAGGTCAACATGGAGGCTAGCTGCCGAAGATGGGAATGTCCACACGTACATACACACACTTCCCTTTACACTACTGGTGATGTCGCTTTTCTATCTGACACATACAATTAAGCGCTTGTCTGTAATGCTACCAGGATGAGACCCCTTCTCATCTTTGGGGGGGGGGGGGTGAGTTTCTGACTCCTCACTCGTCTACTAAGGGTTCCCCCCCCCCCTATTAATCTTAAAATCTTTCTGTGCTTCTTCTCATCACCAGGGTCTCAAACTTCGGGAATTCACAGTCATCAGCAACTCTTTGATTACATTTTCAGTTTGGTCTTTAGTTTTTGCATCGTTTTTCGTGGTCTTAAATATATGGAAGAAAGGGTGGAAAGGTTTGCACATTCTGTAGTCCTCTTTTTTTTTGGCACCTTGGAGTAGATGATGGAGGGGGCAAGAGTGTGAAAGGTGTGGAGGCTCGATGTGCACAGCAGAGCAGGGGGTCAGGATGCAGATCGGAGTTGGTTGGGGGCAGGACTGGGACGGGGGGGAGGGGGGGAGGTCAGGGCTACTTGTCACCGACCTGCTCACTGACCCCTCCTTCTCCGGCTCTGTCCATGGTGCCATTGTTGTTGTTGTTGTTGTTGTTATTGTTATTGTTGTCTGCTGCTGCTTCACCGTCCTCTCCTTCCTCAGTTTTGATCTTCTTTGACTCAGGCTGATCTTTCATTTCTCCATTCTGCCTCTTGGTGGGGAGGGAAGCGGAGGCCGAGGCGTGAGTTGCTAGGAGATGCAGGGGGTTTGCAATAGCTGGGGTGAAAGAAGACAAGAGACTTTAAAGATGGACAACATGACAGCTTCATGGCAGAAGTTTAAATTATTTAAAGTAAAACAAATGTCTGAAGGTTAAGCTGCATCTCAACAGAAAGTGGGAATAAGTGATGGCATGCCTGTGTGTGTGTGTGTCACCTGTGCTAGCAGCAGTACTGATGGGGACCAGATGAGTCCCGTTCTGAGTAATGGCCTTGACTGGGAGCTGGTGTTGACCAAGCGGGGCTTGTTGCACAATGGTGACAGTTGTCATGGGAGCAGCCTGAGCGGTCTGAATGATGCGACTGACTCCACCTATAGAGGAGGCTGTAATGGATGGGACCGGCTCCACTTTTACTACAGGATGGGAGGAAAAAAAAATCATCAGTTACAAGTCACAACAATGAATTTATAAGAACTAGCAAGAGAGAACTACCTTTGATCTCACGGTGCTCTCCTCCTCCGTTCTCCTGAGGTTGTGGGCTCACTGTAGCAGCGGACTGTCCGCCAACAGTCGCCACGGTGACAGCTGGGATCTGGTGGACGACGTGCACCGTCTGCATGACCGGGGTGGGGCTAACCGTCGTCGTTACGATGGCTGGTGTCGCCATCGGGTAGGTCACAGGCTTCATGGTCGTTTGAGGCATTTGGCGCTGCACAGCGATCAGTACTGGCTGGTTGCTGAGGGGGGAGCCTGTCGAAAGGTGGAAGTAAAGGTTACCACGACTAATACTGTTACTTTCTGTGACCAAGTGTCTGAATTATTATGTTACCAGAGGAGTTCTGTGCAAATCGGGCCTCTTGTATAACAGCTAGTTTGGGCTGGACTGTAGTGGTTTGGGTGGGGGCTGGTGGTGGGGTTGGCTCTGACTCCATGGGGACTGGGGACCCCTCTCTAGACAAGCTATCTGGGGTCTGGACACCACTGGAGTGAGCAGACAGAGCTCCTGTGTGGTTGGGAGAAGCTGGAGCGCTCCTATTACAGTCAAAGAAAAGCAGGGTTCATCGTTGCCCGACAAAAACCAGACTGGTGACAGCATGATGGTGGGTCTACGTGAAGAACCAGGCTGGGTTTACCTGGAGGAAAGTGGGCCCATAGGCGTCCTGAAGCAGGGCACTCCTCTGGGCCTGCGCTTCCTGAAAGCTTGTTCTATCAGCTTGCCCTCCGAGGCGGGGTCGATCCTCCAGAAGGAACCTTTGCCCGGCTCCTCCTGTGAGCGGGCCACTTTGATGAAGTACCGGTTCAGGGACAGGTTGTGTCGGATTGAGTTCTAATGAAACAAATAAACAGATGTTTATGATGTGACTGCTGATAAGAGACACAGCTAATGCTGATTCAATAGGAAAGACAGCGGGGGTTCTGTTCAAACAGCCATATATGATAACATTAACTGAACAAGAATAACATCTGTAACCATGGTAACTATGCACAAAAATTGGGAATCGCCTCAAACACAAGCAGCTAGTACCAAAGAGCGGAGATACTGACCTGCCAGCCTTTATCTGCTGTTCTGTAGTAGGGATAGTTCTTGGTAATGTGGGTGTAGATTCCATTTAATGTTAGCTGTTTATCTGGAGCCATGGTGATAGCTTGGACTATTAGCTGTGCATATGAATATGGCGGTTTGGAGTCATCCTGTAGAAGATGAAAGAAAAAAAAAAAGTTTTTTTCATGCACTCACACACCAAAAAAAAAACAGGTCTACAAGGACCTGTACTCCAAAGTCTGCACTGTAAAGCTGTCATGAGTGCTGAGCGATTTTTAGACTTTAGTGAGAATCCACTGATGTTCCCAGCGCTCAGATCCATCAAGACTTCTCTGAAGTCTGACGCCTTCTTCTCACTCTGTCTCGTTAGAAATGTACAAATCAAGCTGCAGACACCGCCAGCGGTATGAGCCCACTCAACTGAGCTGCTCTCACCTTTGGGCTGTCTTCACCTGACGCCTCCTTGTCGTTTTCTGATTGGGAGTTGTCTCCTATGAGGTCTGACGCCAGAACACGGCCAGTCCTGTAGCTGGAGAGTCCCGCCCCCCGTGGACTTGATGGACAGGAGTTTGCCGCACTGTAAGACAAGTTTCAAACGCATCTTTTTAACTCTTGACACTAAAAAATGTATACTTATGTAAACAGACCACACCTTGTTTGTTTAACACACATCTACACAATACCTGATCGTGCCAGTAGGTGAAGGCAGCGGGCTCATGAGGTGGGCGATGTTGTCAGGAATGTTTATGGTCAGTGGGGATATTTGGGGTTGGACGGGCTTGACCGGTGATTCCGGCACGTTCCTTGGCTCCTTCTTGTCATTGGACAGGGCTGTGAACGTGATCTTTATACTTGTGCTGGGGAAACGGAAACAACACCTAGGAGAGGGGAGGCAGGGCAAAAAACAAAAAAACAAAAAAACATGAAACCCAGAAACTTCCAGCTGAGTTACTCCTGCCTGGCAACAAGGGGCTCCAGCTGAAGCCCAGAGAGGAGCGCTGAGAGTCAGTTTCACACTGTTTAAATATGGTCTCTCCATTATGTAACACACCATGTCTAACATGTCCATTTTATTATTAATGGAGTATATTTGGATCACTTGCTGACACATAACATGAGTTACTACTAGGCGTGGTGACACATCCTGCCTCATGCAGTTTAAAGGTGATTATAGGAACTGATCAATATGCTGCTGAGCAGAAGTTCAATCTAAGACATAGCAACTTTAAATAAACTACAGGAATTATATATTTTTTAAAAAAAAAAAAAGTAGTAACCTCACATTAAAAACTAAATACCCTGCAGTAAGAAGTGTCAGAAACATGGCAGACATGAGTTCAGCCATTGCTAGCATAATGCAGAACCAAAACAAGGAGTCATATTTAGGTTAAATTTAAGAATATTTAATTTTTAATGTTTCATACTTTGCTAAGACACATTTTTAAATTGTTTGTGACCGTTTTGGAATTCGGCGTGTGTGGTTTATTGACACACAGTGTGCAAAAGTAAACAGAACACGTTAATGCTGCTAGCTAGCTGTAGGTGCGCAAATATGACAGTGTGACGTCACGCTGACGTCTGCCGGGTGGACTATATATCTATATATATATATATATATATACATATATAAGCCGAACGAATCAGCGAAGGGAATGAATAAAACCCAGATAATGAATGAATGAAGGCCTGAGTGTTTTTATGTTTTGTTTCCTCGCTCTCATGGAGGTCTGCTGTGACGTGACGGGGCTGCTGTTGCTTGACACAGCACGTGCAACACCGCAGCGGGATAACAAAACAATAACAACACACCGACCCGTAAATCTGTAAATTTTTTTTACCCACTACAAATTCAGACAAATATGTTAAAACAAACTTACATTCGTGGGAGCTGGAGAGGTGGAGCCCCTCTTCTCTGGAACACCCCATCAACAAACACCCCGTTCTTTCCGAGGCATCGGAGGTAGAATTCCCCGGTGCCCGTGCCGTCCTCTCCCGCGGTGAATATTTCGAGGTGCCGCCGAGAGATGAAGCTGGAGTGTCCCATGCTGACGTCCACCGAGCCCTGCGAAGAGTTCCGGCCAATGGTCACCGACCTTTTCTTCATCAGATACTCGAATTCTCGGCCCTCCAGCCGGGCTACCGCCGCCGCCGACCCCGACATCCCGCTTACCACCGCCATCTTCAAAGGTATCTTGTAGAAATTTGGAGGTGTGTATTAAACGCAAACGTATGAGCAGCTGCGGGAAACTGAAGAGGGGATATTTTCTGGGTTTTGTGAAATTGAGTGGGGTGGGGGATCCAATTTTACACAGTGGAGACTTTAGCTAGGAACGTGCCAGACCGGGGACACAGCGGCTCCGACCCACCGCCGTGAAGAAGAGGAAAAAAAAAAAAAAAGAGAAGCGTCAGCCAATCAAAAGCGGCCAAACGGGCGGAAGCACTGTGACAGACAATGGCTCCAGCCAATGGGAAGCCGGTCTGTGTAGACAGATGTGCGGTGTTTACCAATGACAACAATAATAAAAAATAGCCGTGCAGAATAAAGGTCGGTTGCAGCGCAGGCTGACACGCAGATAGACGGAGAGATGCAAAATATGGCTCTTATTGAAAGAATCACGATTTAAACACTTAAAATAAAAGTTTTTTAAATTGAAATGAGTTATTTTATGTGAAATATTTCATAATGTGCCTAAAAATCTTTTTATTTTTTTTTAACCATTTCATTTTCTTGACAGATGATGATATTGTTTAAATTATTTATTTACCTTGGAATCATAGGAGTATTAAAAAAAAATCATAGTGTGCATTTATTGTTGTTAGTTGTTTGTTTGTTTTAAGTTTTTTGTAAAGACATTTATTTTATCGATTTGACTTTTAACCAACTGTCTCCACTAACACGTGTAATTTAGTCACACAGGACACTTTATATCAGAGCTACTTCCAATGGAAATTCAATCTGCTGATAAAGACCATGAGAGACTGTCTGTCTAAAATAATTAGTTGTAGTTCAAACAGGTTCCACCATGATGTATATAATAATAAATACTGGACGTATGGTTCACTTGTGCGAGCTGTAAATAAACCTGTTTACAATATTTATGAGTCCAGTTCCGTGCAGACCTCCACGTCGCCAGGGTTTTCATGCAACTCACTGTAGTACAACAGCCACCACGCCGTGTCCGTGGATCGTGTTAAATAAATAACGTGTTTAGAATCACTCGGGCCGTGTGTTGACACTTAACACTGAAGCTCACTGCTTTTTCCACGGAGCCCAGCTGAGCTGCCGCGGGTCCTCAGTGCTCTGCTGCCGCGGCGCGGGTTCACTCTCCCACCGGCATCAAAAAACGTGCTCCACCGAGAGGACCCATGCGCCATGTAACACGTGTTCTCCCGGGATGACGTAATCAGCGCAACCTGAGCTGCGTTCAGGAGTGATGACGTGTTCATAAACGCTCAGGAAACATGTAAACGTTCTGTTATTTTTGGCCTAAACTGTACATTTATCTATAATTTATGTATTTATCTATCTGCGGTTTAGATGAGAGACGAAAGAGGAAAAACAAATAATAAACCTAAAAGAAATGACACTTTAGAAACTTCATTTAAAAAGCAAAATAGTTATTAAATACCCAAAATACATTAAAAAAAATACTGTGTTATTATATAATGGTGACTGACAGACGTTTCAACCATATTTTAGATCTTAATTGGTGTTTTTGATGTGTGTACAATGGCAAATAAAATATATAAGGTCATAATAATAATAAATGTATTGCCCAGTTTAATTTGTGTGCCCTTGAAAAGTTGATTTAGGAGAACATGTGTAATGTTTTACTTATTTACTTATGTTTTTACTTCACTACATCCTGCAGCATCTGGACTCCGGTGGATCACTGACTTCCTGACAGACAGGAGACAGCATGTGAGGCTGGGGACGAATGTCTCGGAAACAAGGACCATCAGCACCGGTACCCCCCAAGGCTGTGTACTTTCCCCTCTGCTCTTCTCCCTGTACACCAACTGCTGCACCTCCAGCCACCAGTCTGTCAAGCTGATTAAGTTTGCTGACGACACCACCCTCATTGGTCTCATCTCAGATGGGGATGAGTCTGCCTACAGGATGGAGGTGGACCGTCTGGTGTCCTGGTGTGCTGACAACAACCTGGAGCTGAATGCCCAGAAGACAGTGGAGATGACAGTAGACTTTTGGAAAGTGCCAGCTCCATCACCCCCCCTCACCCTGACAGACACCCCCATCTCCACAGTGGACTCTTTCCACTTCCTGGGTACCACCATCACCCAGGACCTCAAGTGGGAGCTCACCATCAGCTCCCTCATCAAAAAGGCCCAGCAGAGGATGTACTTCCTGCGGCAGCTGAGGAAACTCAAGGTGCCAGCCAGGATGATGGTTCAGTTCTACACGGCCATCATTGAGTCCATCCTCACCTCCTCCATCACAGTGTGGTACGCTGGGGCCACTGCCAGGGACAGGCACAGACTGCAGCGTGTTGTGCGCTCTGCTGAGAAGGTGATCGGCTGCAGCCTGCCATCTATCGAGGACCTGTACGTCTCCAGGACTCTGAGGCGTGCAGGTCGGATCACAGCTGACCCTTCTCACCCTGGACACGGACTCTTTGAGCCACTCCCCTCAGGCAGGAGGTTACGGTCCATTCGGACCAGAACCTCACGCCACAAGAACAGCTTCTTCCCCTCTGCCGTTGGACTGTTAAACTGTAATTAATGCACTGCTCTGCACTGTCACTTCAGAAGGTCACTTTAGTATAGTCACTGCACAATGACGACTATTTGCACTGTTTACTCCATCTTGCACTACTTGCACACGAGTACCACCTCACCGACCCATGTGGTACCTGTTACATTATTACATTATTACACTGTTCCATTCGATCATATAAGGGTCTATGTTTACCATTTCATCTGCACAGTATTTTATGTTCTGTTCATTGTATGTCTGTTATGCCATGTCTGTCATGTAAATTTAGCCTTACTTTAGTTTATTTACTTAATTTTATCTTACTTTTTATCTTATTGCATGTTAATTGTTATATGTTCTTTGTATGCACCAATCACTAAGGCAAATTCCTAGTAATGTGAACCCCCTTCACTTACATGGCAATAAACATGATTCTGATTCTGATTCTGATTTATTACTATTTTTGATGCCGTTATCATTACTGTGCGAGGCTGTTTTCTGGCTTCACTGCAGTGTAAACCTCTTTAAACCTTTAGGATTATCTTGGATTAGCCTTTTATATGATTGTTTGGTGTTCTGTCTGACCACAGATATGTTTCTGTTCATGTACAGCACCACTGGATGCCTGTGTTGCAGTGCTGCCCCCTGCTGGCTCTGTGTATCATCGCTGCTGCTGCTGCTGTATATACAGTATGTGTGTGTGTCTGAGGAGGTGCGTTCATACAAGTTCCATATCATAAGTGTGTGGATGTAACTGAATAAACTGTATACTGAAATATTATTATTAAACTCCAAAACATCTACTGAGGGATTACTTTTTGCCTCAATTGTGGAAAATTAAGTTTTCATTGTACCGATAGGAGGTCATTTTCTCCATCATTAACTATTAAATAAATCAATTAGTTGATAAGCTGATGAGCAGCTTTTTAAAAGTAATATGACTTTAAATAACGCTGCTCATCAGACTGAGCTAAAGACATTTTATTCTTTATAATGCAGTGTAAATTGAAAATGAAGGTAAATCACCCTGTCACTCACAAACTTGAAAGTTACTTTATGAGTCCATATTACTGAGTTCATATCTCAGTTAAATGTTTTAATAAGTAATATATTAATGGTTGTACCAAATCATTTCTCTCTCTCTCTCTCTCAGCTGCTATTCACTGTTTCTCACCAGGGAGAGCCGTCTCCAGCAGCAACGACTCTGCACAGAAACCAGACTTAATGAAATGCTTTTCAGTGAGGTGGCACCTCATTAGCGTATTGAGAACCCCACACACCCACTCAGTAGAAAGAGAAAAGTCTGGGATAAATTAGATCCTTAAGCAAGAAGTTCATTTGCAGGAAACAAGTTTGAATGTGCAAAGAAAGTAAGACTTCCACATCAGGTTTTATGGACTGAATTAATGAACCTGATATTAAGTTTGAGTGGGCCTGAAAACTGCTCTCCACGGCATGTCTGCCTCTGTTTATGTGGCGGGGTGAAATTAACTGGTTATACAATATTTTAACTAGTAAAGCCAAAGGTCTGCCAACGCTTTTTTTTACCCTTTGGAGCCCCCCTAATGCATCCTTTAAAGCCTGAAAAGCACCGAATGTTTGGACTCTTAGTATGAGGAAGAAATCAAGAGGAAAGATCGTATTAAACATGTGCAAATGTAATAGATTACTGTGAAACTACATCAAATACCAGCACACAGCTTCGTGTGAACCGTTGGCAGCCCTGACAATGACGCTACAACGACAGGCCGCTTAGAACTTAATCCCCTTAGTCCCCATTGTCACGGCTGCATTGAGTCAAACAGTGTCATGTTCAGCTGACCCAGGCCAGGTGTAGGCTGGTGTGCGTGTTGGCTGTGAACCGTTCAGCTGCCTGTCTGGCTGGAAGTAATGGAGAGACACCTGAGGTGTGAGGTGGAACCTGAAGCCTTGCTCACAGACGGACAAGACAGAGCAGGACTGTGACACTTTAGAAGCACATGTTGGTCAGTTCACAGTAATCCTCCTGCAGCCGTTTGAGCAGTTATGAATTAGTGATGCTCGGCTGACACATTTCCAAACACTCCTGCTCCCTTTGTGTGAGGCGGCTTCTGACAGCAGGCTGTGAGGAGTGAGAATCAAACATTCTGAGATCCATTATTTTGTTACGCGTGTTGATATCTGGTGAATCAGCTGATTTGTTTCTTTTGTCCTCGCTTCAATCTTTAACTCGTCGTTGTATCTGAGGATTATTGTGCCAGCGGGTTCAGATATCAGCCGCACTGTAAACAGGGTGTGTCTGCTTCAGTAACACAGAAACAAGTCGTACCACATTGTTCAGATAAAGATTATAGCCGAGCACGCATCGCAGTGAAAACTCTGTGATTTCAGAATAAATCTTTGACGATGTGAAATGTTCTCCCCTCACACGAAGCCATTCTTCCTAAGATGAGATCAACTTCTGCCCCAGTAACTAAAGGACCCAGTCTGACTGGTTTCTGGTGAATAGGTTCAGCCACCATTACTCAGATTTCACAACAAGGAAATCACCACAGAGACTTAGACTTTAGCAGGAAATCAGTGAAAAGGAAGCCCAGTGAACAGCAGCGTCAGTGTGGAAACCACAGGGAAACATTTATGTAATGAACTTTAGACCCTGCTGGTCAAGGGGTAGGTTCCTGGAAGGAAACAATAAAGATGTTTAAATATTCAAATAATTTATTGAAATAATCAGAAAAACAGAAGCCATCACGACTGAGCAAAGAAACAGGAAACAATGAGAAAGAGAAGCAAAAAGAAAAGAATCAAAACAACTCAAAATATGAGTCAAATGAACTTTGAACATGAGCAGAACAACCAAACAAAGATGCAGAATACTGCAAGGGGAATCCAAAACAAGAAAAGACTGCTGCAAAAAGGAAGCAAAATGATGTCAAAGATTAAAAAAAACTTTAAAGAAATGGATTAAACTTCGACCTGAGTCAACAAAGAGTAACAATAAAGATTCAGAGGCTTAAAGGGGCCATGTCTGCATCCCGGGCCCTGAACATAAGAAAGTGTAGACTTATAGTCCTTCAACAGCCATACAGTATTAAGATTAAGGGTCCATGTTTGTCCTTTCAGAGTAAAAGCCCCATGTTGTTTGCAATGTGAAGTCAAATATCCACGTCAGCTAGAAGCTGAGCAGTTTCTCCCTACAGCCAAAAAGCACCTGAGCTTTATGAAAGGAAAATCCTTCTCTGTATGATCCATCTTCAGTGTGATGTGTGAAGATGTGGATTTGCTTCCATTTTCCAGCATCAACAGGTAAAACAGTGCTTCATGCTGTAGGCAAATGAAGAACCTCATCTGGGGAGCAGCTCCTCCATCGGCACCTCTAGGTTTCCCAGATACCAGATAATCCATAAGACCAGGCTGGTGAACATAAGGAGCGGCCCGGAGAAGATCAAGAAATCCCAGTAGCTGAGGGGAGCCGCGATCCCGATGAAGAAGAGGATGAGGCCTACAACATCAAGGAGGACGGCGAGGAAGAAAAACAGCAGGCAGCGCCCGAGATAGGCAGCGTAATCCATGACAGGAGGAGTGTGGAACTTAACTTTGTTCCAGCTTTATATGAAAACCCCTTCTCTGCACCGCCTGCGAGTCTGAGTGAGACTGATGAGAAGGAAGAGTTTAAACGCTCCGGTCACATTCCTTTCCTCTCTATCTACATCTCACATTTTTTTTCATGACACCGTCTGACAGTGGAGAAAAATGTTTCCTTAATGATGACGAGAGATTTCCAGCTGTATTGCTGTATGCGGCTTCTTTTCATGAACATATTCAGCTCCGGCGCTGACAGATCCGCAGCCTTATCTCAGGCCCACAGGTGGATTTGGAAACATATTGGCTTCATATTTTGGCTCGTAAACATATTTTTTTGGGAAACTCCTGGGGTAGTGTTTACACTCTTAAAAACACTGAAAATAAAAAATATCAAGTGACGAGAGAACGCTCGGCCTCCTGAGCGTGGCACAAAAACAACAACCAGACAAGGATTAAAACTCTTGCATTTAAACTTTATTCCAATGAAAAATAATTTACAACAAATTTAAGCACATAAAAATAGAAATTTGCTATGTACATGTTAAAAAGACGTTTTCTTCCTCTGTGCACAGCCCTTCCTGTCGACGCAGGGCTTTTCCCTGATTAAGAAAGTCTTTCGATTTTATAAAAAGTGACTTAAGTTCACAAGCTTAATGTTTTCAGTCTATTGATATTTTTGTGGAAAAGCAGCAAAGGAGGGGAGGGGGGGTCCATCTTTCAATGCATCCAGGATGCCAGACGTCACCTGTGAAGGAAGAAAATAGATGGAAAAACAATGATTTTTAGATGATCTAACCAAAACAAACATAGAAAAATATGGAGCTGAACGGTCCAAATACTGGAATTATTAGCAACATGCTTCTTGTCTGACTCTATTGTGTCACAGCACGGCACCAAAGTGTTAAGTAATCCAGCTACCAGGCTACACAACAACATACTGCAGACGTAGGGCTTCATCTCCTAATCCTGCACTTAACCCTGTCTCCATGTTACCCAACTGTAAACAGCAGCTTTTAATAATGCCCCTTGTTTGCCGCACTCTTGAGAATTTTTTAGCGTTTCAACACACAAGCTACTGTCAAATCTGGCTGATAAACATCTCACTTTGTGACTCATGATATTATGCACAGACAGGTGCTACAATAGCAGTGTTGTCTTTAGGCGGAGGCCTGTGTTTACTGTTGCAATATATAATACGCGCTCTGTGTTTTTTTTTTTTTAGGGCTGTGGTCAGGAGTGTAGAGATAGTCAGGGCTCATTTGTGACGTGCAACCCAACACATCAAACAGCCTGTGAAACATTAGCCCAGGTCTCAGCTCCAGCTGGTTCTACAGTGGTGTTTAAAGTACAGTTAAACCGACAGAATATAGGCTTTAATAGGCAATTCCATTTGATTTTCCACTAATGGCTGGGGTTAGGCATTAAACAAGCAGCAACCTTCGGGGCTCAGACTTGAAGCCCATGCGGAAGTGTCAGAACTTGTAGTTCACGCCGCAACTGCTGGGGGCTGGCTCCAAAAGCGAGTCATTTCCCATAGACTCCCATGTTAAAATGGCCGACTTCACAGCAGAAATTAACATGTTTACAGCCTGGTACAAAAAACCACTCTGGTCTCAGATGATAGGTTCTCTTCTAGTGTCGATTGTACGGGGGGGGGGGGTGAATTTTTTTACAACTCACTCGTTTCAATTGCATTCGGACTTAAAATTACGCCTAATTATGGGCGTTGCCGCTTGAGTGACAGACAGTTGCCGTATCACAGCGTGAGTTTCCTGCTTCCACGATCACCCGCCCCCCTAAACCCCGCTCGTGCTCCCCCTCTTTGTCCATATTTGGAGTTTTGGCGGACATGACGCTGCCAACATGGCGGCGGTCATCATGTCCCGGAACCTCCCACCGAGCCTCAAAGCGGTTCTTTAGAAACAAACGGGTGACATCACGGAAGCTCTGTCCATAGTTTTTACTAAACCACAGCTTGTAAAGTTCAGGCTTGTTCAGTCCCTGAGGGGTTTTGAAAGAGATCTCAGCTCACGTGCCTCCATCTCGACGTAAAACACACGTTATAAGACAATATCTGACTCCTGCAACAAGCTTCTCCGCCATTTTCTTGGCAACATTGGGGAAAAAAATGAATTTTGCATGAACTTTTTTATAGCTGAATTTCAGAGGAGTCACAAGGCCACCCAGTGAAGGCCAAACAGGAAGAAATAAATACAAAAGGGAATTCTTAGTGAAAATAGATATGATGAAAACAGCAACAGCCATTCTCCAGCTGTAAGGGATCTATGCTGCTGTATGTGGTGTGCAGTGGGACAAAGCAAAGCAAAGGTGGGCTGAATCTGGGTCATTTTTGTGCAGCGCTGCTATAATTCTACATGCACAAAAGTATGTTCGTCTATAAAGATCAATATCAGGTACATTTTTTCCATATTATTCACGCTTAACTGTATATATTCGAGGTCTATACGGTCTCTAGTCATTCAGAGATGTCAGAAGAAGTGCCGTCTTTGTCTGAATCCGGTGCTCTGACCTCTGACCAGTGCCTCTGTCTCGTCTGTAAAGTTCCAGGAAAGAACTCCACCTCTTTGTTGAGTACACACAGTGTTTGCTCTTGTGACCACACCATTTCACACAATTCCATATCTCAAGATCATTAGCCAGCTTAGATAATATGGGGATCAGGCCAGGGTCCATTACAGTTAACTACCTGGAACTAGTGGATGGAAGGAGGGAGCATGAAGCAGGCTTATATATGATCCCAGCGTTTGTAAGGGGGGGGGAACCGAGCTGTACCTATACCACATTCCACTGGATCAATAAGTGCTGCTGAGTTCCATTAAAATGCAATTGCATCTTTTGGCCCAACGGGTGTCTGTCTTGGCACTCGGTTACAAGCAAACTGACGGCTAAAATAATGCAGAACTGTGAAGGTGAACAGAAACGGTCAGGCTCATTAATTAAAAGCTGCCACGGGCCACTGAAGATCTTTTCACAGCAGCCGGGGAAGGAAAAAAATTATGATTAGATATTCATGAGCAGAGTGCCAGGAAGGGTCCTGGAGGGGTTAGAAGGAGGAGGAGGAGGAGGAGGAGGAAGGGGGGGGGGGGTCAGGCTAAGACTTATAGCATGAGGAGGTCCATTCCTCAACCTACCGGGCTTCACTCCGGGTGTCATCTGATGTCTGACAATAATGTGTTCATAATTATGAGCGGGCTGAGAGCAGAGGGAGGGCGGCCATGCCAACAGGATGCCAGCACTGATGATGAAAGAGGTGTTACAGCTGTGTTGGTGAGCAGATAATGACAAGCACAACAGCAGCAGCAGCAGGCTGACAGACCGGGTGAAAGCTGGAGAAGCACTGAATATTAATGGCCTTCAATTATGATTGTTTTTGGTTCCACATACAGGCCCAAACTTTTACAGGATCATACATTTTTCAGAGGTTTTACGAGGGTTGTAGCGTCATATTAAGCAGGTGAGGAGGGAGTGGGTTTTGAAAGTATTAGGAGAACAGAGAGAGAGGCAGAGAGGATGTTGAGGTGGCCCCAGAACATATACGCACCATCTCCTGTCAGAGAAGCCTCTCCGCTTTGTCACCCGCCGCCTGCAAAGCCACGTCTGAGCTCCTCAACACTCCCAGCTCCACGTTTCTGTCAGCCGGTGATGCGCACTCAGTCCCTCCATCAAACCCTCTGTTGTCCTGACCTGACAGGGTTCCTCCACTGCTGCCGCCGCCGCCTTCCCACGTAATCCGAGACGCACGCACAGTCCCGTTCATCTCCTTCTCGTCCCCCATGCTCTTCTTCTTCTTCTTCTTCTTCTGCTGCTGCTGCTGCTTCTCCTTCTTCTCCTCTCCTGCTTCCAGGGGCTTCATGCTGTTCATGGAGAGCCTCTCGGACAGCTTCCTGGCCCAGTGCGTAAAACTGATATCCAGAGAGCCCGTCTTCTCATCATCCGCGTACAGCTGCACGTTCCCCGTGTACCACAGAACCCACAACACCAAGCTGAGGAAAATAACAATCGCGCCCGTGTAGATCAGGAAATCCCCATAGAAGCAGCCGTTTAGGGTCAGGTTGCCGAAAATCCCGACCAGGAGCACAACCAGGCCGACGGCATCAAAAAGCAGAGCGAGGAAGAACAGCGGCGCACAGTTCCCCACGCAGCTGTGCGCCATACCGGAGCGCGGACGAAAGCCCGAATAACGGCGCTGAACAGCTCGGCTTGTTTTTCAGGACACACATTTCCCCCCCCTCCTCCCCTCTCTCCGAGGTTACACCTGTGCGGCGTTCACCTGTGCGCAGGCCCCGCCCTCTCCACGTCACTCTATTCAAGCGGGCTCCCAAAGGCCTGAGCATGCTGCCTTCCAGTGCAGACGGGAAATGTCATCACTCAAGAGGAAAGAGGCAGATTTAAAGCGTCACAAGCAGCATCTCCATCCACTGGAAATACCTCATTGTATTTATTTGACAAGCTAAAAGTCAGTTTAAAGAAAAGATTTTTTTAGTCACATTTAAAAACAAATCTTATAAAAATATACGTTCGATGACACAAGAGATGAGCTTTCTGTGCTATAAAACCTGACCTTTAGCGTATGGGTTTAGGTGGATTAAGCTTAAGCAGTTTCAGGGCGTTTCTTTAAGAGAAAACTGAAACTACACTAATGGATTCAGCCTTACCTTTAAAGGTAGGGTAGGAGATTTTCTTCTGATTCACTTTTTGTTAAATTAGTGTAACTTCTCTTTACAATCAGATAGCAACCAATTAGTTCGACAGTTTCACATTAAAACGAAGAATATGAATCATCTGTGGAAGCTATAAAACACTAAAAACATCAGCCAATCCTCCGGGTGGACCCTGCGCGGAGTATTGGCTGGTTGACAGACCGCGGCTCGTCTTCAGGTGATGCGCGTCCATGTGATTGGGAGGCGTGGCTTCGGGGTGAGCTCCGAGAGAAAGGGGCGTGTGTTTGCTTTCGAAATCTGGCTGACTCTCACTGAGTTTTCAAAATCTCCTACCCTACATTTAAAGGTGAAGCTGAATCCATTAGTGTAGTTTCACTTTTCTCTTAAAGAAACGCCCTGAAACTGCTTAAGACATTCAAAGACTGACTCCGGGAGCAGGGTGGGGGTGGTGGGTGCAGTTGAGGGTCTTGCTGAAAGGCACCTTAGTCAAGAGGTTTATTCCCCTGATTTGTTGTGCTGAATAGGCGAGGAGAAACCCTGTTTGTGTGTCTGTGTGTGTCTTATCCTTTACAGTTGAACAATGCAGTTAACTGACCTTCAGATTCAAACAACAGGAATAAGTCGGCATCTCCAGCAAACACAAGAATTATTGTTCCTGTTTCTGTGTTATTATTATTCGACCTCCGTTTGTGTAAATCTGTTTAATAATACTCATTTTCCCAGCAGCACTTGAAAGTAGCAGCATTTTCTCAGCTCAAACACCTCAGCTGATCATCAGACTCAACCACTAGTCGTCACACTAGGAATGATTTCATGACTTATTAAGCTCCCTGATTAACTGGAAGACGCAGCAGATTACATGGATTTCCTTCAGTGAAGTCCTTCATGGCTCAAAGTGATTTCTTTGCCATATGCGAGGCATCTGCTGCAGAAGATGACAAGAAAATAGGACTGAAATATGGAGGAGGGGGGCGACTATGGTGTCCTACAGCCAGAGAGAGAGAGAGACAGAGAGAGAGAGAGAGAGAGAGCATCTTAACAGCTACCTGCTAAAACAGGTGAAGCTGTTTAACTGACAGGAAGGAGAAAAATGCAAACTGTATTTTCTGTGTGCATGAATTTGGCTGCTAGAGGGCGCCAGACCTCTTTGGAACACAGCTGAACCTGCAGGGTGCGCCGCATTGGAACCACTGGGCATCAATTATCCTGCAAGAATATATATATATATTTTAACCTTATAAAGAGAAGCAAACATGGTTTAATTTGAGACTGCAGCCACAGATTTGTGCACACGTGCATTTACATCACACACAGCTTGTAGCATGAAGCAGGACTGAATTAAAGCTGCTGGTGGTTGCAGCTTTTTGGTTGTTGTTGCGTCTATGTGTGTGTGTGTGTGTGTGTGTGTGTGTGTGTGTGTGTGTGTGTGTCCCTGAGGTTAAAGTTGTAAGTCTGCATTGACACGCTGCAGTGCAGCCACCTCTGCTTTTATGGTGACAGGTTATTTTCTGGACAGCCCCTGTGTGATGGAATAGTAACATTTCTATTTCCTGTATTTTTTTCCCATTTGTCATTAATTAAGTTTGTAGCAAATGCATGTTAATCTGGAGTAATCAATTATTACATGAGGAATATCATTTTAGCCTCTTGTTGCTTGTTATTTTCTGCCCAACAGCCTCCTCTCTTATTCCACTCATGTCCTCCTGCAGCAGCCAGCAGTTCACAGCTGAAGCAAGCACACACACACACACACACTGTACTCTGTGGTATGGGCTTAGGCTCAGATGGAGGTCCACTAATCGTACCATTGGTGGTTTGATCAATCGCCAACCTCTGGGGTTGAGAAATGAAGCCCATGTGAAAATGTCAAAAACTGCAGTCCCAGCTGTGGCCTCTAGGGGGCTGGCTCCAACAGTGAGTCATTCCCCATAGACCTCCATGTTAACATGGCAGGATTTTTTAGTGGATTACAGGTGCACACAAGTTTATTTTTAATAACATTAAGGCTTAAAATCTGCCTGTTTGTAGCCCCAGCACTCCTTTTCTCTTCTCTACAATAAATTAGGCCGGTCTCTGAATATGATCTAAATTTCAATGTGGCAGTATCAACAAAACACAGTGGAGTGAATGACAGATACATATAATTGGTACAACAGGGTTTGCAGACACATTTCTGGGTAAAAATTTGAAATGAATGTGCATCACCATTATGCTATAAACAGTGGTGGAATGTAACTAAGTATTTGTACTTTGTTACTGTACTTAAGTAAGAGTTTATGTATGTATACTTTACTTAAGTAAAAAATAATAGTGCATACTTTATACTTTTACTCGATTACATTTTGCAGCTATTAAGATTAAGATTAAGATTACCGTTATTAGTCCCACTTTCTCCTCCACTACATTTCTACAGTGTCTGTAGTTCCTTGTTCCATGTGATGAACACAGTGCTGGACTGATGTGAGGTCAGACTCTGCATGGAGGTGGTGTCACGCTGCTAGCTGTGTTTCTATAATGAGCCTCAGTCATGATGCCGGTGCTCTGGCTCAGTTAGCTAACTAGTTAGCTGCTGTCTGCTAACACAGGTCCATCCATTAATGTCTGATGAACATGAATCATAACATGAATCTACAGCAGGAACACTGACACAGTAAACATGCTGAATGCCTGTTTGTTATCAGCAGCCTCTCTGTTCACTTGATGCCCACAGCCTGCCTCATGACACACAGACCTGTCCACAGCTGCTTCTGGACTGAACATGGACATTAACTACACATGGTCCATTTTAATTTAAGATGATTTCTTTGATTATTTCAACCTGTTCAGATCCTTTGCAATTGAAATCACCAATATATATTCAGTGTGTGAGTACTTTTACTTTTAATACTTTAAGTACATTTAAAAGTACTTAAGACTTTTACTTAAGTAGGATTGTTGATGTAGCACTTCTACTTTTACTTGAGTACCAAGCTTCAGTACTTCCTCCACCTCTGGCTATAAATGATCTGACACCAACAAAAAAATGTGAATTTAAATGTGAATTTTTTAAAATGCTTTAAAAATATGAATATAAACATTTAAAAATTAGCTCGGGGCCTGCCTCGCCGACTGCAGGCAGCGCTTCCTCACATGCTCCATCTGTCTTCCACCTCAAACGCAGGGGCAGCGGTTAATTAGGAAATCATTTGTAGCTATAACTCAATGAAAATCAGCACAATTTTGAAAATCAGTGGCTTTTTTTTCATGCTTTGAGTCGTTATTTGATATCAGAGTATTCATAAGAGATAAAAATAAGCCAAAGAAAATGATGCCCAAGAGACATATGCAGTAAAAAAACAGCCTGAACTTGTTTTTCTCCACTCTGTGAGGAGCCCACTCTGCTTTGCTGTGCAACATTTTGATTGACTTGCTAAGAGGAAGAGATGTCGGCGCTGCGGGGTCGTCTCAAAAGTTCAGATAGCATGGAGCTTCAATGGCGGCACGTTCATCTCGGTTGATTACTGTCCCAGCCCTCACACACACACACACACACACACACACACACACACACACTCCTGCTCATATTTGACTTTCATTATAACCACACATTAGGATCTAAAACACAAGTTTCAGAGCCAGAGCTGCGGCCATGTGGTCACCTTGACCAGATAAGTCAGGCTCCACAGACGAACACCCTGGAGACTACATTACAGCGTGGAATCCATCAGACAAGACACGCAGCGTAGAAACACTTTATCTGTGCCAGAAAGAAGCCCGATTGGAGACTCAAACCTTCTTCTGTTCCCTTTGAACAACTTCTGGGAGTAAAGGAGCTGGAACTGTATTAAATAATTGAGAGTTGGAAGGTAATTGAGGACATAGATCAATAATATCTGGGGGGTTGTTCTCATTACAGAGATACCGAGACACTTCCGAAAGTTATAGCTCAATGATGATGAATCTGGAAGGAAAGGCAAAGAGAAAGGGAAACGAAGGAGGAGGAGAAAAGGGAGCAATGAGATCTAAAAATTTAACAAATGAGACCCATTTCCTCTCCCTGTCTGTCTCATCGGAGCCTCATATCAAACCTCTGGATGTGGCAGGTGGTTTGGCCGCCTCACATTCTCATTCAAAATGTCAGATCTCTGTGCTTAGAAATGGGGATCTTTCCAGGGAGGCTGACGGCTTCCCGGGCACTGATTTCCCAGTGGATTGGCAGTCTCGACACGCATGGGCGTCTGTGAGCGTTTAAAGCGTCAATCCCCCCTTCCTCCCAACCTACACCACCCACTCATCCTGCCTCCCTAACGGCACCCATCTTCCCTATCACAGCCTCCTCCTCCTCCACGCTTCTCCTCATCAGGCAGCACGCTTTGTCTCAGCTTCCATCACCTGTTGGCGAAACAGGGACACAGTCGGCTCCTGGAGGAAGCTGAAGGATTATACAGCAGTCGTTTCATTAAATGTTTACACTGCCGTGGCCACAAGTGAGGGGTTTCAGATCTGACGGTATCTTCTGCCCACCCGGGGTGGAAAATGGAGGGCTGCATTAAAACTGATCGTGTGTTTCAGAGGAGCGGATACTTTTCTACCTGTTTATCCCCCAAGGGATCAGTAAGGAGAGACACAAACAGTAAGGGCAGACACAAACAGACACATACTCACACGTGTTTGGTTACATGAGGACCTTGGTGTGTGTCTCATTTTCTCTGTTCTCTCCACAAAAATGCGAAACATTCGCTAAACTTGAGGGACAGAAGTACCAGAAATGATGTCAAACAAGCTGAATATGTCCAGAATATTAAGCCGCTACAGTTTTGAATCTGTTTTGTGCACAGTATTTATAGCAGGGTTGTCCAATAGGTCGGCGGTTCGATCCCAGCTCTGCCCTACTCATTGTTGTGTGTCCTTGGGCAAGGCACTTTATTATTGTTGTTGTTATTATTATTAATAGATTAAAAAGAACAAATACAAATAAATACAAATGAAACTAAAATAGAATGAGATAATGGACAAAAAAAGAAAAAGAAGAAGAAGAAGAAGCTCATTTTTGATGATGTGGAGAAGTAACACTTTCGTTGGCATCCACACACGTGAAGCGAATCTTTTGAAGAAAGTTTGCAAAAAAATGAATGAATGAATGAAGATGACAAGACAGAGGAATGTTTTCGTCTCTTCTTTGGTCCATATTTTGCTCATTATGAGCTCACTCATAGTGAATATCCATCTCACATTTTCGCATCAACTTGTTTTCCCCACTTTTATTTGAGAAATTGAGAAATTGTTGTTGTAGCCGTCTCACTTTTCTGATGCAATACTTGAAAATTGTGCATGAAAACTGTGGTAGGAGCCCAGCTACCGTGTGAAATAGCTGCTGTTTGAATATTTTTTTCTCAGCACGTACAGAGAAGAAATAAGTCAAACTGCATTCCCTGCCTCCTCATCATCATCCTCTTCTTCTTCACATGCACACAAACACTCAGCAGCTCTCTCTCTCTCTCTCTCTCTCTCTCTGAGGTCAGAGTTCATCTCCCATCAGTTGTTGTCCTGAGAAATCTGCTGCACAAGGACGGTCCTGCTCTTTATAATCGTCAGCCTTGGCGTCTTCTGTACCCACTTTAACGCAGTCCGCAAAACACGGCGGCGTCACCGTGAATGAAATCTCTCCTCCCACCCTCCACTCTGAGTGGCTATTGTCCTCAGCCGCTCATATAAATCACACGGAGCCAAGGAGGATTAAAAGAGGGACGAGGAGGGAGGGAAGATGGAAAAAAGAGAAGTGGGTCTGATGGCCAAACCGTCCTCTTCAAGGTCGACTCTGTGATTGGGTTGGCGTGAGGAGGATGGGACTCAGGGAAATGAGAAAGCACCACGTCCAGTCTTCAGTCTGTGTGTGTGTGTGTGTCATTTCCTCCAGACCAGACTGTTCATTCTGGATCCCCTCTTCTATCAATTAAAGGAATATTTCCACACAGTCCTTTGGTGAAATATACATGACCAAGTTTCACAGAGTTGCATAAGTTTTTGCTGATCTGTCTGCATTTCAGAGCTGCCGAACCCGTCAGCCGGACAGAACTCCATGAAACATCATCATCCATATGTGTGTAACAGATGGCTGTCACTTCTCATTAGCCTGTGTGATCCAGCATCTAAGACATGGATGCACCTATTGATCTTCATAAGAAGGTCACCAGTGAGGATCGCGTTGTCGAAAGAAGGAGAAAAAGAAGAAGAACTCAGGTGAGCCATGATATGCTATGTGACCAAAAGTAAGTGGACACCAGGTTTAGCTGGTCTGTTTGTAGTTTAGAACCTTTAGATCTGCAGCTTCCATTTACCGACTGATTGTTGAAGCTCACAAGCTTGATGAGAAATTTGTGTGTTTGTCAGCACAAAGACGTTGTGCCTATCCTGACCTCAAGGCCTCATCACCCCCCTTATCAGACTTTAGAAATGCTTAGGCAGGGACGCAGAAACATGCGGAAGTGTCAAAACTTGTAGTTCACGCCGCAACCACTAGGGGCTGGCTCCAAAAGCGAGTCATTTCCCATAGACTCCCATGTTAAAATGGCCGACTTCACAGCAGAAATAAACATGTTTACAGCCTGGTACAAAAAACCATTCTGGTCTCAAATCACTCACACAACTCACTCCTTTTAATTATATTCGGACTTAAATTTACGCATAATTATGGGCGTTGCCGCTTGAGCGGCAGACGGTTGATGTATCACAGCGCAAGTTTCCTGCTACCACGATCGCCCCGCCCCCCTAAACTCCGCTCGTGCTTTGACATCAGAGCGTCCCGGAGCCTCCCACCGAGCCTCAAAACGGCTCTTCAGAAACAAACAGGTGACGTCACGTAAGCTCTGTCCATAGTTTTTACTGTCAATGGATCCAACTGCCTGCTGTCATCCAATCATGGCACCCATACCACCACAGTAAAACCACATGATGCATTATTGACCAAATGCTGCTGAGTATAGCGTTACTTAGTGACAAATGAACATCCCTTACCAAACCCGGTAGTTAAACTGACCCTTTAACATTGTCGCCATGCCAGCGAAGGCTAATTCCTTTCATCACATTAATGAGACATGCCTTCGTTGCGACGGAACATGCAGTGAGGTTATCTCAAATTCAGTCGCTTGAGAAATTTAATGACTCCTTACATCTGGGATAGTGACATGATTTATAGTACTTATTTTCCCACTACATCTGCATAGAAATCACACTTCGTCCAGGTCTGTCCATAGCTCCGCCACTCTCCCCCACTCTCCTCCCTCCCTCTGACCACTATTCATTTGTGTTCCCCATTAGTAATCCAATTACACACACTGGCTCCCGCCACAGACGTAGCTGATCTTTTTTTAATCATATTAAGCCTTTCATCTCGTTCAATTGTTTGTTTCAAATCGGGCAGAAACATGGTCTCGTGGAGGACAGAGGAATGACACTATAGCTAATAACTGATGAGTGGATAATCAACAGAAAGCCCCCCGAGCTTCCAGCCTAATGCTGTCGGCATTTCTCCTCCATTGCAGGCGTGTTCTATACATCAGACGGCCGGTAACGGACACACCATTGTTGTGAGCGAGGTCGATTTTCAAATACTGCGGCTGCACTTGAAGGTACAGACGCCGGGCCGGCAGGAGAGGAGGCTTCTGCACTCGATTTGGAATCCAGCTTTACATTCTGTAGGAGTGGAAGTCAATATTCCCAGACCTCCCCGCGGGGCTTTGAAAAGAAGGAGAGAATTGTGAGAAATGTTGACAAATAGATAATCAGTTAAAGGATAGATGAAGCCGGCCTCACATGCCGCTCTGCCAGCTCAGATAAAAATCCACCAAGTGTAACTGCTGTGAAAGATAAGGAGGAATCTTATCTCCTTCCCATCTTCTCTCTCACAAACCCGCCACCGGCATCCATTTTTTTTCTCCCCCTCCCTCCCTCTCTCCCTCCCTCTCAGTCTAAATCGCTCTTTTTCTTACAGTCTGCAGCTCATAGTACACTCTGCATGAAACTCCCCACATCAGGTATGAGCTCTGCTGCAGGCAGCAGGACACTCGACCAACAGAAGCATCAGCCTGTGCTGGACCTCGACCTCTGACCTTTGTGACCTTTAAAAAACAAACGTACAAACACTTAATAATAATAATAATAATAATAATGCATTGGTCTTATATTGCATAGATGAATTATTTATTCACACCACATTCACACCCCAGTGAGTGCACTGGAGGCAATGTGGGTAAAGTGCTTTGCCCAAGGACACACAACAATGACTAGGGCAGAGCTGGGATCGAACCGCCGACCGTCCGGTTATTGGACAACCCTGTTCTACCACTGAGCCACTGCTGCCCACAAAAACTTAAAATTTAACTCTTTGGTTCACGCTCTTTCTCTCTGCATAATTTAAACATACTGCATCACCAGCAAATTCTACCTGAAAATTCTCACGTTACCATGGTGATGAAGTCTATGTATTGCATAGACTTATACTTTTTAAATTGTATTTTTTTCTTATTATATGCAGGGTATTCTCTGTTTTTTTAATATGTATTAGCCTGACACTCCAACAGCGGTAAACAGCTTAAAGTACATCCCTCCTCACAAACAAAATAAAACTAGATTCAACAAAACAGACTTTCCATGAACAATAAATTTGAGGCTTTTGCAGGATTTCGGCGGCACATCATTAATTCAAAAACATGTTTTTTTCATGAAAACCTTTCTCAGAATTCATTAATGAGACATTTTTCTAATGAATCCATAAAAAACAGCACAAACGCTTTCCAAACACCAGCAGGTCAAAGTGATATCTGAACAAAAGCTCATCATTACAGCCGTCTAACTGTAAATTAGAGGGTCATCAACAGTCAGTAAGAGAGAAATTATGCAGAATAAATGCTGCGTTATTTCTCTAATCTTCAATAAAAAAACACATTTTTGTTTTTATACCAGAGACATCCAACAGCTCAATATACAATGGAGGACAGGCTTCCAGAAACGGTGTCCCAGTGGCTCCTGGATCACTGTTAGCACTGAAATAAAAATAATGCCAGAGCTCCAAACAAGCAGCCTGTACAGAATGCAGCATTTAGATATATGCATACACATGATTTATTCATAAAACTAATTCAAACATGTGAGCAAATGATTAGTCAGGCTCTGCACACAGCAGTTATGGACAGAGGATTTTGGAGGCGAGCCTCTGCACAGCTTCCTGCCTCCTCTCTCTCTCGTGTGAGAGCAACTTGAATTTCAACATGGCATCATCTGTACAGCGTACACAGAGGGGCCACGGCGTGGTGACCGCTCACAGATGAACTGGATTATCATGAAAGCACAGAAGAAGAAGAGGAAGAGCATGTCCAGCGTTGGAGCGAGGATGGAAGGCGTTTTGGCATATTAGGTGGTGTTCCCAGCGGTGCCGACTGCAGCCAGTTTTCCAAGGAGGAAGAAAGACTAGGCCACAATTGTGTGTTCGAGCTTTGCTGCCAGATAACACGGGACACCTTAGAGGTCTTTTGGAGCTGGACCATGCTGCTGTATGCCACACTGTCACACTGCTCATAGAACGTCTGCCTACTTTGGAGTCTATCAATGGGCACTTGGATCACCTCCTAAATCTATAGCTGTCAGGATGTGCTGAAGGTCCTAAAGCCCAGAAATTTAACACTTCCAAGACACAAAAAGCATAATTTGGGTATTTAACAGTGTATTTCAACAACATCTTAACAAACAATTCATTCAAAAATTCCATTGACGTCAACAGGAAGTGCTAATATGCACACATTCTTCCAGGTTTTTGGACTCATTCCTGTGGCACTCCAGTATTTAACCTATTCAGCTCCATTCTTTTCCATATATCGGGGACAAAAGCTCAGGTGCCCTTTAGCTTAAACTTGTTTGTAAGCTAGTTTTTGTGCACGGGAAGTAGGAACAAACACATCCATCTTCTATTTCCCCATTTTGTCCTGCAGTGCAGGGTCACGGGGGGCTGGAGCCTATCCCAGCTAACTATGGGTGAGAGTCGGGGTACACCCTGGACAGGTCACCAGTCCATAGCAGGCACATGAAAATCCACATTTCAAAATAAATAACAAAGGGCTAGACATGGCTTTTAAGTGTACGGAAATCCAGTCTACTTTGAACTAACTGTGTGAGTATAATTTTATGGACGGATGCCTGAAACTTCAGGCCACCACAGTGGCAGAAACCTCAGGAATGAACACCAACACCATGGAATTATTACTTAAAGGTGTAATTTTTTAGATCACTATCTTTCCTTAGAAATGGAGCCATCTTGTTTTTGACATTTGTAGAGGACAACACCATCTAATTATACGATGGCTCATGTATCCCGGCTGGAAAGATGCTATCCTCTCTTCAGATGTATCCTCTCATATCAGCTGGTGTTGTTTCCTCTTTTTTTCGGGAGGCAGAATGTGGAGCTCTGTCTCTGGTCCCTCGGATTGGCTGCGCCTGCAGGCAGTAATAAACTACAGACAGCTCAAACTCCACCTTCGCTGCCCTCTCTTTGCGACACAGGCCATATCATTATCCTCACAAGCAACAAAAATGCCTCTGCAATCTCCGTGTTGGAGGAATTTCTCCTCCCGCCTTCTGTCAGCTGGCTCTATCGGCCATCTCTCCGGCTGGGACTTACCCTGAATGCACCCCATCTTGTTGAGAAGATGGGGATGAGGATTCACTGGAAGCTGGGTGAAAATGTTTGTTTATTAAGAACATAGCGCCTCATCTGGTGTGGAACTTGTCTGTTGAACATGTGTCACAGGGAGCGAGTCCACACCACAGTGAGGATACAAGTGTTTCTGGCTGCAGTCCCAGAAAGCTATTGATCCTCGATGTTCTGTGGCGTGAATGCTGGATTCTCCGCAGTGCATGTGTGCATCTGTTTGTCTGGCTGCGGACCAGATAAGAAGGCAGCGAGCGGAGCATGAGGATGATGACAGCGTGCGGCTTACAGTGAGCAGTCCGAAGGCGTTTCTATCACCGACCTTTGCCACATACTGTAGCTGACTGATTGCTCATCTGCAAGCACAGGCCATAAACAACACTAGATGGCGATGTTTGTTTCTCTCTTTCACACGTCTTCAGTTCAGACATTCACATGCAATAAGGCGCCCACACACACACACACACAACACTAACATGTAGAGTTTCTCATGGAATGAAAGCAGCATTGCTTCTCTTCTGCTCACACACAGCACTCCTCTGTTTCTATCCCTCCGAGGACGCACTGCTAACAGAGCCTTTCCAGACGGAGAGTCTTTCTGCCGCCATCAGAACGACGGAGGAGTGCAGACGGAGCTCGCCATTGCCAAGTTAAGCGAAGCATCGATATACTATTGCCTGGCAACAGTGCTTTGCCCGGCATAATGTGAAAATTGGATTGCAGGACTCGTGATGAGAGTCTCTCTGTTCCTGCTATCACTAAGGTGTTACCGAGCGCGTTTATGCTGTCAGCATCGCTGTGCTTGTTGGAACTTTCAGAACAAATACAGCCATGCATGCACTGATAATTATCAGCACTGTAATTTATGCCCAGGAGGCAGTGGAGCCTGGACAGGACGTGTGTTTTAACCATGTGTGTCTGTTTTCTCATGGGAGAGGCTGTTATGGAAAGGGTCAAAGAGGCAATGTGTGGGTTTAATTATCGGCCAGAGAGAGAAAGAGAGAGACAGGGAGCCCTGCTCTTAACCGATAAGCAGGGCAAAATGCAATACATG
This sequence comes from Parambassis ranga, assembly GCF_900634625.1. Taxonomy (NCBI): domain Eukaryota; kingdom Metazoa; phylum Chordata; class Actinopteri; family Ambassidae; genus Parambassis; species Parambassis ranga. Next base: position 12,993,901 of record NC_041027.1, read on the forward strand.
GCCTTCTATTGACATCCACTGAACCCCTTGTTTGTCAGTAGAAGCCAGTGGACCAGTCCTGGATCACTTTCCATGTATCGATCAAAGCAAATGGAACGACTTCAAGTGGAACACAGCGGCCAGACTTAATGTGATTCTGATATGTGTGTATGACAGGCAGGTTGATGTGGAGCCTGGGGAGACCTCATTACACCAGACCTCTGTCACCGTTCTGAGGCAGGGGATGGGGGGGGGGGGTAGCCGTGTCCTTGACGGTGCTGTCACATACCGTCCATGCACACACACACACACATATACAGGAAGTTTGAGAGACTGTTCACGTCTGAGAGATTGGAGAATAAACTCATCAATAGAGAGGAGCTGTTATCTGTCATCCTGTCCACCTCTAAATGTTATCCCGAGCCTGGAAATTGGCACAGAGCAGCTTCTGACAAAAAGGTAGATTTGTCTCTGCCTCGTCCACATCCTGAAGGACTACTCCGGCTTTATTTAATACAACTTCACCCCGATTTATATTCATTATGATAACATGGAGGGGACAAGAAACACAAGCTAACATAAAACTATTTACTGACAAGATGTTGGTGCTGGGAGTGAGTTCAGTTTGAGGTCCAAGTATTATTGGCTGTTCACATTTGCGTGGGCTTTGATTGCAACAACAGAAGTCAGGAAGCAATCGACTGATTCGATCTGTTATCTGTTAGTCATAATCTCAACTAATCTGACCAATCATTCACCAAAGAGGTATCATCACAAGCCCCTCATGATAGCTGTCAGGTCCAGAGCACAAAGTCTGGATCCTGGGCCACTCTAGTCAATGTGTGTGGTCCCACCTGAAGTGTTGTGGTCCAGCACGGCCATTCTCGGCTTTGCTTACAGCCAGATTGTGTCAACAACCTGCACACCAACCAGACGGATCAGGCAGCAGCCGGTATGAACCAGGCTCAACACAAGAGCCAGACTACCTCCCAACATGGAGGCTAACACACCTTCAGTGTGTCTCAAGTTGGACTGTAAACAGTGTCATGTGGAGCAGAAGCTCTTGAGACGTTTGTAAATATCCGTTTCATTTCCACAGTACAGTGCAGATTAGCTTCACACACCAAACGACCACAACATGAGAAAGAATAAGAATTAGTGTTGATGTTCTGATGGATTCAAAGCTGATAATTACGTCCAGTGCTGAGCACCAGCCACTCAGTATCCAGCTGTGAGAGCTGATTTCTGCCTCTCCTCTCCTCTGGGTCCCTGATTGGTTGCATGAGGGTGAGGCCGAGCCCCGGGTGCAACACCAGTGCTACAAAGATGCAAAAAAAAATAATAATAATAATAACTAGCTTCGACCTTTGACACTAATTGTGTGTAACATTGAGCTCTGCGTCTTGTGGATAAAGTTTTGCAGTCTGTAGATTTTATCAGTTCAAAAGTAGTGAATAAATGAAAAAAAACCAACACCACAACATCCACTTATCTAAAGTCACAGCAGCAGCAGGGCTAAGCAGAGACCTCCCTCCTTCGTCCTGGTTACATTCCTCTGAGGTGTTCCCAGGTCAGATCAGATATGTAAACCTCCAGCAAATTCTGTGTCTCGGGGTCTCGTCCCAGCCGGGCGTACCCAGTGAGACTCCAAGGAAAGGCGCCCAGGAGGCATCCTAATCAGCCTGAGCCACCTCAACTGGCCTCTGTGGGACGTGAATGAGCAGCCGCTCTCCCCGTCTGAGGCCCTCGCCCTGCCTCTAATCACATTTGTATGTGTGACTGCATTCAGATCAGATCAGACTTTTGTGGAATGTAGAATGAGCGAGCAAACAAACACTGACCTGATCAGAAGGAGGAAGTAAAGTTTTATCAGATCTGCAGGGTTTTTACAGGTGATGAGCGATTTGCTTTGAATATGCTAAAGATGCTACACACAACACAAAAAGGCACATTTCAATAGTCCAAAGTAGTCTACTAAGGCCCCGTTCACACTGGAGAAAGTCATTCCAGCTTGAGTAGGATGGAGCCCAGACAGCCTTTAAGCTGGATGCGTTCAGACCTATTTTCAAATCTGGCTAGCACACACTTGTGTCCGCAACCAATCCGGCTTCATTCAGCATGTTTGCGGCCCTCCAAACCACTAGGTGGCGCCTCGTAATATACAGAGTCTGTTCACGCCGCGGTAGGACCGCGTGTGCGTCATGCGTTTTTTTTGTCCCGTGTCGCGCCCCGTAAACCGGAAGTAGCACATCGCTAACCGGAAGTAGCATGTCGCTAGCCGGATTTGCTCACCACATTTGCGTTCACACCTGAGCCACATTTGAGCCAATCCGGCTAGATCCACCTCTCGTGGGTGGATCTAGCCAGATTGAAATCAAACTGGATACAGCAGGATTCAAGGTGTTCACACTCAGAAAAAAACACATCTGGATTGATCTGGATGCGACCGAATCCTGCTTAAGCCACATTTTTTTCCCCAGTGTGAACGGGGTATAAGGTAGTCATTAAGCTAGTCTGACTAGTCGACTACTTTGGATCCCTAATTTCTTGTAGATTCACCCAGGTATCGCTGCTACTGCTTCGATGTCTAAAGATCTAAAGATCTTGGGCCAAACCCCTCGATTCAGGGTTTTATAAAACTGTGTGTGTGTTCGCCATCCATTCCCATATCTGCCTGAAGCACATTACCACTCCACACCGAACTAACAAACAGCTCATCCGAGTATCGAATCCGGGACCTCTTGCACCCAAAGCACCAATCCTCCTGCTACACCACGAGCTAGGGAATCATTCTGCTGCAAATGCGTTACACTTGCATGCCATGTGATGGCGTCACTAACAACCTGTGGACTACTTAATTAGTTGTCGATGAACTTTGCCGTCAACTAGTCCACAGTGACTGAAATGTGCACAAAAACACACAGAAACAGGCTGACATCAGACAAAGGTGTAGTTTACCAGGTGGAGTGACGAACAATAGATTCTATACTACAAAGTAAGACCTCACTGATGGGCTAATAAACGTGTTATCTCTATAGAGTATGTCAGACACACACAGGCGGTGACACACGCCTCCACAGGGAGGACGGTTATTATGAAGACAGTGATGTGGCCACACATTTCACCTCTGCCATGTGTTACTGGCAGACCGACACGGGCTCGGCTTCTCATTTTAGCACGTCTGACCTCACGTCAGCGCCGCCAAGGTGGGTGTCACCTCATTCAGAAACGAGGCGTCGCTCTCTCTCTGCCGTATTGCTGCCCCCCTCTGCTAGACGGCAGGGGCCCCAGAGCTTAAACAGGAGGCACAGGGGTACAGGAGTGATAAATCCAAAGAGGCACTGCAAAGAAGGGGAAGAAGGGAAGAAGAAGAGGCAGATGTGATGCGGAGAAATAAGTGGTGGAGAGGTGAAGCAGCCTCCTGCGCTTCATCTCAGCGTGACTGCAGCTTTTCTTGGACCTCAGACCGCAGACAATAGACCCAGTCGTTTATGTGTGCACAGAGCCAGATGAGCAAACCAGTAAACCCTGATCCGAGGTCAGCTGTCTCTCTGAGCGGCGGAGTTCAGAGGTGGGAGATTGGAAAACATGATCCACTGACACGAAGCTTCAGAAAACAATGTAGCTGAATCATGTTTTTTTTTTCCAATCATAACCCTGAAAATCATAAAACTAAGAGTGAAGAGCTGATGAACAGAGGACAGCAGCGTCTGACCGAAACCCTCAGTCATTAAAAGCACTGGATAAAAATATTCCGAGTGCTAAGAAAGGAGAGGAACCCTCCTTCAGCTGTACTTGGTGGTTTTACCCACAAAACACATAAGAAGTGACAAACTGAAAACAATAAATATTTTATGAGCGTACAAGGTGTCAAGCTGGCTTTTAGCTCGTCAGCTTTTTAAAGACCGACTATTTTCAGCTTTCAGGAGCTCTCACAAGAGAACACTCCATGTGTTTACCTTGTTTTTCTTTTATTACATTTGATTAACGCTAAAGACGTATTTATTTAGCATTTTTATGCCTTAGCACTAAACACTGCGGGCTGTAAACGCGTTTATTTAGGCTTTAAATTTGGACTTTTGAATGCAAGCCCCCCAGAGGCCATGACGGGAACTGCAGTTGTTGAAATTTTTCCATGTTTCCTCAAAGTTTGTAGCTTCGTAAAATACAAATAAGATCAGAGAGACATGCTTGTTTATCACATATATGAAGCAGAAGGTTTCATATTCTTCTTCTTTAAGATTCTTGTTGTTTCCATGGCAACTGAGCCACCTGTGGGGTGATTATTAGTCGCAACAAACGGTACCGTGTCGTAGACCATTTTTACATGACAAAATGTTCAAATTTTTTTTTTGCACTGTTTTCGGTTACCATGGTGACGACTCCAGCCTCAGACAACACATTAGACATATTGTTTATGGATGTGACCACAAGGGGGCGCCACACACACTCACACATGTCATTTCAATGACCTGGAAGTATCGAGGGATTTTTTTTTATTTTTTTTTTACTTTTCTTGTTTCTGTGAAGCAGCAAACTTAATATTATGCTATTAATATTATAGACATTAAGTGCAACAAAGGAGAAATAAAGAAGAAATACACATCAGGAGAAAAAAAGGAATATCATGGGCTCCTCTACACCCACTTATTATTTCCCATCCCATCATAAACAGCTATAAAGACAACAGATTGTAACTTTGTCAGCTACGTCCGTGAGAAGTTGGGCGAGGGAGAGCATGAGAGAGGGAGGGGGGGGGAGGGGTAGACGACAAACCAATTACAGGCATTGATTTACTTCCGTGCTGCCTTATGGGCGGCTTAGCTTGCCGGTCAGGTTCCAGGTAATTCAGGGGATTGCATCCATCCCCATGTACTTCAGTTATCGCTGCAATCCCATCTCAGCCTCCATGAAAGCACGCAGTGAGACAGGAATATTAATAAGCAGCCGTGGCGTTCAAAGTCTGGGCCTGTAGGATCTTACATGATCCAGAGTGACACCCCTTCCCTCTTTGTGCAGCAGCAGGGCCACCATCTCGTGTTTCATATTCTCCCCCAGTGTGTGTGTGTGTGTGTGTGTGTGTGTGTGTGACACAAAGATACTATAAAGCATGCAAGTTTCTTTTATACTCAGATATATTTATGGAAGCACAAATCCTTCTGATTAATGTGGTGCACGCTCTAATCATTCATGTGAAGGACTTTTTTCTTGTTGGGTCTTTAATTGTCAAGAGCAGGGAGAACCTCATTTCCCTCTCCGTTCGATAGCTGAGCTGGAAAAGTGCTATTATGCAGCCGTTTCAGAGGCTGAAGGACAAGATCTGAAGGACGAGAGAGACAAAAGAGAGGCTTAGGTGTCCATCCTGACCCCCCCCCCCCACTCCACACCAGCACATCTTCCATTTCTCCCATTTTTTCCGCCTCCATCCTCCATCCTCGTTCTCTCACCTCTTGACTTTCCTCTCTCTTTCACCATCCACCACCATCCCCTCCACTGACTCTTCAATCACAAGCCAGTGGGATCAAGCCACAGCGAGATGTACGAGTGCTGAGAGAGAAAAAAAGAAAAAAGAAAAAAAATGGACGCCTAATTCAATCAAGTCTATTATTCCTGAGGCAGCGCAGTGTTATCAGCAGCACAGCAAAGGCGTTTTGATGCATTGCCTTCATGCTCTGCTCCACACTCCCACAGAAGTCGTTGTGGTCCATCGAGGAGAGTACAGGGGGGTTGTGGGATGGGGACGGGCTTCACCGAGTCCACTGAGACCACAGAGGGCTCGTTTCTGCAGCAAGATGTTTACTAAGGTGTAAACCACGTCCCTGTATTCATCTTAGACCAGTTAACACTCTTCACTGAGTGCTAGTTTTTGTGATATTCTTCATTCATTTTTTAAATTTAACTCTTTGCAATGTTCTGATATGATCAACGACTAAAATATAAGTGGAGTTATGTCACTTCCTCTTGACCTCAAAAAAGATATTAGCACCTTTTAGCCCAAATATCCCCATTTTATCATTAGCAACCGTAGCCATGGTGACAGATGTGGCAACAGTAAACATGTTAAGGTGTCCAAGAAAGATTTGTGATGCTTCTGACCAATATCTGATTTTCACTTGCTTTTAAGTGTAACCAAGACAACAGCATCATTCTATCACATTAAAACGTTGCATCATCTTAAAAAAGTTCTCAGCCAGTTGAAACTTTGTGATGAGACTCTGCAGTTTTTTTTCTTCAGGTGCACCGCTGCTGCCAGCTGAGGCTGCAGACTCTCCTGAGAGTCTTCTCTTCTCCAAATACTGTTAATCTCTTTCCTAATGAAGAGAATTCTGTTGTGCTGGGCTCATTTGCTGTGCGAAAATATGCAGATACAAAATGTGTGACTCTGTAATAACGGAGGAACATAACATGTCTGTCGTCTGCTCAACGCCAGAGCTGGATTCGTCAAACAAAGACTTTGAGTGTTCTTGTAGCTCCGTAGAACGTCCTGTTGTCTTTGACTACAGATAATGCTGCATCATGCATTTGGCAGGGCTGGTGGTTTAAACTTTATCATATTTATTTATTCGTGCGCGGTGAAACAGCAAATTCCAGGGGGCTGAAGAGTTTCAGAAGAAACGCTGAATGAAAACGACAAGGTTTAAACACTGGGGATAACAGTATGTAAATGACGGCAGTATTACCGCAGTGGGGAATAAAGTGACAGAGGTGAGCGATGAGTGAAGAATAAGGAGGAGTAAATAGATTTAGACAGGGTGAAAATGGAGACTACACACTGATATAGACTGAGACAGAAAAACAACAGACAGCCAGTGAAATATGGACTGATGGCTGAAAGGAAAATCAAAAGAACAACAAGGCTGAGAGGAGAGTTCATAACCGACTGAAAAAAGGAGAATGATGAAAGAGTGGGAGAGACGGAGAAAGACACAGGGAGAGACAGAGAGAGAGAGAGAGAGATGGAGAAAGACACAGGGAGAGACAGAGAGAGAGAGAGAGAGATGGAGAAAGACACAGGGAGAGACACAGAGAGAGAGAGAGAGAGAGACATGAGGGTTACAGAGGGAGAGAGAGAGATGGAGAAAGACACAGGGAGAGAGAGAGAGAGAGAGACACAGGGAGAGACAGAGAGAGAGAGAGAGAGAGAGAGACATGAGGGTTACAGAGGGAGAGAGAGAGCGAGACCCAGGGAGAGAGGGAGAGAGAGAGAGAGAGAGAGAAAGACACAGGGAGAGAGGGAGAGAGAGAGACATGAGGGTTACAGAGGGAAAGAGAGAGCGAGAGAGACAGAGAAAGACACAGAGAGAGAGAGAGAGAGCGAGAGAGACAGAGAGACAGAGAAAGACACAGGGAGAGAGGGAGAGAGACATGAGGCTTACAGAGAGAGAGAGAGAGAGAGAGAGAGAGTGAGAGAGAGAAAGAGAAAGACACAGGGAGAGAGAGAGAGAGAGACAGAGAGAGACATAAGGCTAACAGAGTGAGAGAGAGAGACAGCGGTGTGTTTAGGACAGGCTGTGTGAGAAATCATTTAGCCTCACGTCCGAACTGTGTTTCATTTAGTCCATTAATCACAGCTCTAATGCAGAGCTGGGCCTGTGACCAGCTCCTTCTACGAGCTGAGGGCTGAGCAGCAGCTCTGATGGCAGCATGCAAGGGACGTAACACACAGCTGAGAGCAAGGCTGACTTTACAACAAAGCTACACAGGTTGCCAAAAAGCAGTAGTACACCCCACCCCCCCCGCTCTGTGTGTGTGTGTGTGTGTGAATCAGGGCATGATAAAGTATACAGATGGATTTTTGGTTGGTTTTCAGAAATAAACTGCTGCATTTTTTTGGAGCACAGATGTTGATTTTTGTGATCTTTCAACTTCACTTTGTAAAGAAATGCTGCTGTTAACCCAAATAACCAAACTTCAATCAATCAGATAAACAGACAAATACTGAATGTCTCTAACAAATTCAGATATATTTTTTACCAATAACTACATCAGGCATCTGCAATATGACACATAGAGTGGACGTTAGCTTTAATAGCACCTTAGCCAAAGGCGCTAGCACCTAGTAAATATAACAAATATGGGTGATTTTCTATAAAACTACATGAACTGGTAATGCTTAAAACAATGGGATAAATAGTTTTCCATCTGGTTGATGTACACCAGTAAAATAGTTAAAAATATTTAGAACTATATATATTTCTTGCACATGTTTTGAGTTAATTAACTTCTTCCTGTTTTCCATATTTTGTGCATGTCCATCACTGGTGGATCAATCTGTCAATCCTACTTAACCCTGTAATCCCTGCCCAGAGATAACGATGGAGCATGAATATGTCAATAGACTGTACATCAGCAGGATACACTGTGTGTGTGTATATGAGGGTATATATATATATATATATATATATATAAATATATATATTATATTATATTATATTATAATATATATATATATATATATATATAGAGATAAGCTGCTGAGATGAGGGTTTTCAGTGGGTCTCATAGTTCTGTCCTCATCAGATGATGTCACCTCCTTCTTCATATTAGAACTCCTTCATCAGCAAGGTCAGTGGTTCTCAGCGTGAGGGCTCCACTGTGGCAGTGCTTATGCAGTCAGCTGGAGATAATGGGGAGTTTTTTTTTTTTGTTTTTTTTTTTGGGAAGTGGACCTTCAGCGTGACCCTGGAGGCAAGGGAGGAAAGAGCTGACTAAATAATTCATCAGCCGTCACCGATCCTCATATAAAATAAGTAAATAAATATATACGTGATGAGTTCCATGCAAATGAAGACTCGAGTGTGTGTGTGTGCCCTGGCTTCTGCAAACGGCCCTGCAGTGAAACAAAAAAAAAAAAATCAAAGAAAGCACACAGGCCCACGCAGCACCTCAGGAGCTCCTTTAACGGAAATCAAAGTAGAAAATCTATCAATTCTATGCTCAGTTTCACCGTATGTTATCCCATGTTGTGCATAAGAGCTGTGAAAGACAAGCCTTCAGTGATGAGACGTTCTCTCAGCGCCAAACTGCGTGGGCGTCCTTTACATCCCGTACAGTCACAGACAGACGAGCACATATCATACAGACTTTTGTTCCTCCTGTCCGTCGTAGTTTACCTTAATAATTGATAAATTGTTCTGTGTTCCGAGGGCCCTTTTTATATATGTTTGCCTGCATGATATAAGGAAATGAAAAGTTGCTGTCCATTTTTGTGCTGCAAAAAAAAAAGGCCACAAAGCACTTTTCCCTCCTCAGACGTTGTTGTTTAACAGTCTGCTCGGGAAAAAAAGGGTTTTGTTGGGATCCATTAGTGGATTTTGTAGCCTGCAGCTTTTACAGTGAACACACACACGAACAACAACATACTGACACACTTAGGAAGGGGGAGGGGGGCGTCGGACTACTGCTATGGTAGCTCGTCCTACCACACTGAGGGTGGCATCACTGTTAGCAAAACCAGGACTCACACCTACAGCCAACTTAGAGTCCCCACATCATCTAACATGCAGTCCTTGGGATGTTGGATGAAGCTGACTCTGGCTGACTCCAGCTGTAGGGATGGAGCCAGCCCCCTAAAGGTTATGGGGGGGAACTGCAGTTTTCCTACACATGGGCTTCATTTCTGAGCCCTGGAGGTTGCTGCTTTGTGTCCACCTGGTAAGTGGTGAAATATGGGACAGGTCATTCAGTGAGCATGCATTTGCCTTGTAGGGGTTCAGCGAGTAATGTGCTCTATACGTTTTATCCACACTGACAGCCTGTCTGCTGTCAGCTGAGCATAATTCATCCCACGACCATGTACAGTATGAGCGTCCTTTGAGTGAACTTATAGCAACCTGTCTCCGTTCATACAGAAGGTCCACAGCAAGTGGGGCCTTTAATTCTTTTCCAAACGTCCTGCTGCACATCATACAATATACACATGCATCCTAAAGGGGATACCCACCGAAGGTCAGACTGCAAGTGAACCGACCCCAGTGAGTCGTAACGGTGCAGCCATTCAACATCATGATGAACCCGCTATCATTAAAACATTTTAAAAATGCAAGGTACCCTAAAAATAAAATGATGTCTCCAGGAGTAATTATCCGAACATACAGGAACCACCTCAGTTTCAAGGACAACCCATTAAATTGTGTACTAGTGTCAGAGGTTGCTGTTTAGCAGCCTCAGGGAACGTCCTTCCTCTAATCCACTTGGATTTAAAACAATGTTTTCTGAACCTCCTCCCAGAGGACCTTTCCTCACAAAGGAGGGAGACTGCTCGCTGAGAATCATCACTAAACCACAGACGAGCAGAGGCTGAACTTTAGAAAGTGAAGACGGAGGAGGAGGAGCAGCTGGAGAAGATGTATACAAGTAAAGCAGCTGTCGATCTGCCTTCATTGGATAGACAGAGGTGATGTTGTGATTAATTCACTGTATATACGGATGGACAATAGTGTTGCACCTCTATCCATTGTATTAAAGTGAGGCCAAAACATGACAGGCGCTGCCATGTCGGCGAAAGACACCATCTTGGAACCAGATGCAGTAACTAAACCCGATTCATCACTTTTCCACGCAAACACTCGTCCACTTCTACAAACTGAATTCAGAGCAGCATGATAACTAAAAAGTCTGTTTTTTGTAGTTTTTAGCATTGTATTCGCACATGGAGATGGAGTTTATACCCTATACTGTAGCCAGCCACCAGGGGGCGATCCAATTGTTTGTTTGTTTTTGTTTTTGTTTTGTTTTGTTTTTTTGGGGGGGGGTCTGAAATGACATCCATCTTTATTCATTAACTATATGGTAGATATAGGTTGTTTTCCAATTCAGGGTCTGCATCCTTCGGAGGACGCAGCCTACACGGTCTCGGGAGGCCGCATCCTCAACCGTTGGTAAATGGGACGGTCTAGCCTTCAAAGCACTTCCTGATTGTGTCATTTTACTGTTGAAAAAAATAAGCCCGCAAAGCATTTTGGGATATGTGAGGCCATGAAGGATGGTAGTGATGCATCCCTCCGAATTCAGGCAAAAGGAGGACGCATTTGGAGGACCCTTTGAATTTTGGCGAATTGGGACAGCCTTCGCGCAGCATTGTGTAAGCGGCCTTAAAATGCGCACTCCAAAGGATGCAGACCCTGATTTGGGAAACGGCCATAGATGGCTGCTCTGAGCAGTCGCTTCCTTATGAGCTTTTTAAAGCCCCGCCCCTTTAGCAGTTTAGCAGTGGGTCCTGATCCTATTGGTTTCAAGGATTTTAAGTAATTACGTCACCTCATAATCACCAATAACCACTAAACACTGGCTCTATTTCACACAAGCCACGCAATCAATTAAATAATTTACATTAACAGCAGCGCATTATTGTGATATTTTGCAAACATACTAGCTAACTGTCTGAGGGAGTGCGTTTTAACCAAGTGCTGAATATCAGCATATTAGCATCAAAGCTGCAGATTTGTCTCTTAAATCTGCTTCTTCTCAGAACCCCCTCCACTGTGGAATCATTCATAGCGCTGATGTAAACACAGACCAAAGTTGAGCGAGTTGCATGTTTGTGAAGTGAAGCCTGCGATACCTCCGGAGCAGATGATTCAACCTCTGCAGCGAGCGTTTAGTCGGTTTTGGCCATGAAGGAGCCCATCTGAACACCGCTGAAGGTGTTTTAGGCAAAGAGCCCAGACAGGCTCATCATTGTTGGAATCAGATTTGTACGATTACTCATTCACAAACCTCACCCCAGGTTCACCAAACAGCCTCTAATGAGACGCACCTACTTTACATTCCTCTGGCTGTTCACCGTTAAGCTCCGATTTACAAGAATTTACACCAACCCAATTAAAAATGTAAACTTCTGAAAACTTTATGAAGTTTGTGGTGCAGCTTCTTGGAATTTCTGCTTCTTCTTCTGACAGGAAACTGTTCAACAAACCGAGTTTTGTACTTATCCTTCTTCACAAGACATTGTCTCAGAACAAAAGTATATTTCTTTGAGACCAGGACTTTAACGGAGGCACTTATCTGTAAGCTTTGTTCCAGCTTGGAATGACTCAGAAAGGCCCCAGAGACACCAGCGCACACTCAGACCAACAAAGAGAGGCTCTTTAAAGGGGTTGTGCTGCACTTCCACCCTGCTCTGAGCTGTTAGAGGCTTCCCTATGAGTCACCTGAACACTTCTATTTATCACTGTCTTGCTGCTGCAGCCGAGTCGTTCCTCAGCCCGGACAGGAGGAGGATATGTGAGAAATATTTTTTTTTGTGTGTATGTTTTGTTCTGCTGGAGGAAAGCAGTAGGCTGCTGTCTAACCTTATTTTGTCTCCGAGTGGACCCCGAGCAGCACAGCAGGTCAAGCTGTGGCCCTTTAGCTCCTCACATGATGTAACCTGTGCCTCATTCTTGCATTGAGAAAAACAGGCATGTGCAAAAAAAAAAAATCAGGACAAAATGTCAGAAAACGATAAAATGTCTCCCCAGAGGTGACGTACATCCATCCGTCAGATGGACGGGATCTGACGGCGCTCACATACATGGTGAATTCACACCTGGCATTAGAATGCGTCTCCACACCCGCGTCCCGAGTGGCCGCTTGTGATCGGATCTCAGTTCACCCACTTTATATGCAAACACAGCCGTGGGCTGCATCATCTGGGACATCATTAATGTTACTACTGCACAGCATCCCGCTGAACACCTGAATAATCTCTTTGTAGAAAAGAGATCAAACAACAGGAAAATAATAAAGGACTGACAGCTGTGATGAAGCCAGTAAACTGTGTCTGTGTGTGTGTGTGTGACAGCTCACCTGCCGTTAAATCCTGATCAGTCCTTGTCGGGGACGATTCATAATTATATCAGTAAGTGAAGCTCTTGCCTTTGTGCTTAAATCCTGGGTGAAGAGCTGACACCACATACACACCGGGTCAAAAATGACCTGATTACCTTAGATTCTGATGTCAAAGGTCACCGTGAGCTCACATCTGGACTGTTTTTTAAAAAAAACTTCTTGAAATTTATTCACATTTTGGATCCAAGATTAAATTAGCACCAACCTCCAGGACAAGAGACAAAACGACCGTATTCAGACCTGTGTAATCAATCCAGGATTGATTTTTTTTCCTCAATCTGAACACTGCAAATCTGGTTAAAGCCCGATTTATTTGAATGACTGAAATCTGCACATGCGGCTAGCGGATCCGGCTAACGACATCATTCTTCCGGGTTCACAGGAGGGAAAAAAAAAAAAAATCTGCGTGTAAGCATCCTTCAAACTACGAAAGTTCTGCCGGGAGTTTATTATTTTATTTATTCCACATGGCTAACGAAGGAATCAGCTGGACCTAAACAAACAAAAACAAACGAAAGAATCCGGACCACCAGACACCGGCAATGAAAATCTGAACGTTCCTCTCATTCACTTTCCAGAAGTTTTTTCAGTGAGATAAGGTCACAGATGGAGGTCACATGACTAGCAGATTGCTGTGAATCTCCCATCACATGCAGTGATGTACATTATTTAAATGGAAACTGATATTTTGAAGACTGTCAAAAATATTTTTCTTTTTTCCCCCCACATTTTTATCCAGGTCTGGGAAAAGTAGTGTAAACATTCCCAGGAGGAGTGGGAGCTCTTTGGTGATTTTACCATCACATTTTGGAACATTTTGGCAGCCATGTTTTGGACGTTGTCATCGCTACAATTTTGAGATCAATCAGTGTTTTTTTTGTGCGTCACTCATTCCAGACTGAGGATGGATGGAGTGCTTCAAGGTGTTGCCGGTCTCTGAGGATCACACGGGGAACGGTTAGCACACCGTGAGCTTGTTAGCGCCACACTGTGTTACAGAGAGCTGCATTCTTTCAGATGCGCAGCCAGCTGTGTGTTCTCTTTTGTCAGTAACACTCTGGTCCTTATCTTTAAAAAAAAAATGGATCAAAGACAACATGTAGTAAAGAGAATTTATCCCCAGAGGCTTAACTCCTGGACAGCTACATTACAATCCCAGAATTACACCTAGTTTTGCGACTTATACCGGTGAATGAAAGTGTGTTTGTGTGTGTCTGTGTGTGTGTGAGTGCGGCTGGCAGCAAACTGGAAACGCACAGTGAGAGGATCAGGGGGACGTGAAAATAGATTAAAGGGATTCATCCAGTTATCAAGCCACTGCAGACAATCTCTGCTAAGTGATAGCAAGCCCATTCAAAGAGGACGACTACACCCTCCCACCAGTCTGCTGTCCACTACCTCAGAGTGTGTGTGTGTGTGTGTGTGTGTGTGAGCTGTATTGGGGCTCTACAACCGTAACTATAGATTTAATTAAAGTGGGAAGAGGATTACTGATGAAATACTGGAGTTTAGTGGTGTCCACATGTGTAAGCAGACTCTGCTTCACTTTGGGCTCCCTGAAAACTGTGATAGCTTTCAATTCAGACTTTCACACTGCGACAGGAAGAGTAAACATGATGGAAATGTGGGATTTATTTTATGCATCAATGCAGGAAAGGTTGCAGTGGTCTGATAACTCTTCACGGAACATCAGTGGAAGTCACACATCATCCTTTACTTTTTCCACTGTACAGCAAAGTAAAGTTAGTTTTTCTAGTCAAGATTTTAAATGAGCAACACACCTTCCCCTGCCCGTCACTCAAACCTGTCCCACCAGAAACGACAGGTAGGAACCAAAAGTATAGCTAGTAATATTAGTGAATGCTAAAGGCTGTAGGAATAAAAATATATGATATAACATGCACCGATACGAGTTGTAACCTGTAAAGTGTCCTTTAGTTTTCAGATTGGACCAACAGGTCTGTGGAAGACTTCCTGTTGACATGATGGAGCTGCTCCTGTTGCCTAGCAACCCCTAGTTGATATTAGCATTAACAAAAAGCAACAACAAAGTTTATTCTAATTCAGTTTCCACAATCTGTTGTGTCCACCCACCGCTGGCCTGTAAAGAATTCTTCCACCTGTTGCATCCTTCGTTACCATGGAAACGAAGGATGCTTTTGGAAGGAGACGTTGAGGTGGCGACTGCCTTTATCAGGCTTTTGAATGCGTCCATCAAAGGACGTGTTAATTAGTAATGACGACGACCAGCAGGATGTTTAAATAAACAAATCTCCTTTGCAACAACACTGACAATTAGCAGGGCTCAGCAACTTGATGCACAACTCAGGCTTAGACGATGATCCCCAGCTGCTGCACACTAAAGCTGATATTTAGCTTGCCTTCTCCAAAATTAAATTTATACCAGAGTTAATGCGCCTCGCCATGTCGGCATCCCTGCATGTAATTGACACTTGTGACACTGCCTGCGGATGAGGAGGACGATCAGCCGTCTGCATGACCCCTGATGAATGATCTGGCAGCATCATCGTCACATTTGTTTTCCCCAAATCACTTTAATTCATATAAAAATATTAGTTTGCAGTTTGGATCAGATCATTCTGGGTTCTTGAACCAGAGAGGAGACCCATCCTGACATCCAAGTGAGGGTTCAGTCTGCAATAATGAAGCTCAGATCGTGCTTTTAAAAACCTCTTCCCCTCCTCTCTCTCTCTTCTTCATACTGGCTTTCTCTTCTCCGAGCCGTCACGTCACAGGGACTCCTTGGCAACCAAATCAGCTCCCACTCTCTGTTTCATTCATATTTTTTTCCCTGACCCAATTTTCCCTGGTTTAGGCAGCATAAAAAGATGAGGCACAAAGGCAATTTTTCACAGGGCTTAAAGCTTTTTTTCATAGGAGACAAATTGTGCAAATGGAAAAGGGTCACAAAATTGCTGTAATGTAATCACCAGTGCCATGTGAATTAAGCTCGGTTGTATCACACAATCGTGTAAGAGCTGATTATAGTAATCCACGGTGGCTGGATTTCTCAGGTATATTGTTGCCTACTGTACGTGCAGCCACGTTAACTCAGGCTGAACGAGAAAAGTGAGGCGCAAATACCAGCCGGCGGCGAAGACGACAAAGTTTACAAAGTCAAAAAAAACAAAAAAAAACGTCTCCACAAACGCAACGCCATTTGGACACAAACTCAGAGGAGCCATATGAAGCCATACCATATCATACCGATCCAAATGCAGCGTGCAAAGAGGAAAACAGATGGGCAGATAGCAATGTGTGTTCAAGCATTTCATCACAGTGATTGTAGATGCATTTGAACTGCCTTCTGGGACCTCGCTTAATGATCTGTGTACCTACTGAAATCAGCCTGCAGGATATTGATGCCTGTCTCTGATAAACTCAGGAGAGCTCTACTTCCAAGAGCAGCTTTTTGGCTCTTCTCCAGATGAGCTTATACTTCACTCCGTGGCTCGGGCTGCAGAGAATCTGAATGAGGCCGCTCTCTCTTTGCGTTCTCTCACTTTGGCCTATGGCCCTGAAACAAAATGATTATTCCTCACATTTCAGCTAATGACTTTGGCACATCAGCATATCCCGCTCTCTAACACATATCAATTAGTAAGGACTGCATAAATGCCTTAAAACACTTATGTGGGCAGAGTGCTGACACCAGCAATGTGACCGAGTCATCCTCGCCTGACTCTTAAGTAGCTGTGTTAACTCTGGTTTAGGTCCAAAGTCAAAAGGTCCCAATTTAGAAAGTCTGTTTTGGCCCATTCACAAGTAAACTTAATTAGTCCAAAAATAATGACCAAGTCTGCATCAGAACATGCACATGTGTACAAGTAACTAAGGCCCCGTTCACACTGGAGAAAGTCAATCCAGCTAGAATAGGATTGAATCCAGATTCAGACCTATTTTCAAATCTGGCTCACACACACGTGTTCGCACTCAATTTGGCTTAACCTGGCTTGTTTGTTGTCCTCCAAACTGCTAGATGGCGCCTGTGCGCATGCATCGTGTTTTTTTTTGTCCTGTGTCGCTTTATTTATTTTTTTGGTTCAAAAAGCCGTTTAATACTTTGTAGCCCTGTCAAAAAATAAAACTTGGGGCAAAGCTGTCGTAGTTCGTCGGTTGTTTACATACGGCTTTTGCAAATGACCTGGACACTGTCCCCGTTAACTGGAAGTATCATGTCACTAGCAGGATTCGCTAGCCAGATTTGCGTTCAGACCCGAGCCAGATTTGAGCCAATCTGAGAGGTGGCTCGAGATGTATCCGGATACGGCCCGAATCCTGCTCTGGCCGGATTGATTTCCCCAGTGTGAACAGGGTCTAAAGGAAACGTGCTCATGAAGAGGAAAGATTTCAGAGATAAAAGAAAAAAAGGCGAGGCGTAGAAATGTGTGCTTTATGTGACGGTACCTTCTCATCACTGTCAGTGCGCATGCATTACTGCCCAGCACGACGGCTGATGTCCAGCCGCTTACTCTCAGAGCAGCCACAACACTCTGCCTGCCCTCCGCCGCTGCTGCTCTTAAGTCCTCATGACAAGAAAAGAAAGGTTAAAAGCAGCAAGAGTGAAGACGAAGTGACAAGAGAACAGACTGGAGAACAGCAGCCACATTTCAGAGAGGTCAGTCTTGCTCTGGTCTCTGTCTATTAGAAGGAATGTGAGAAAAGAAGAGGAGATGTCTCAGGTTGCTGGTGGCAACCGGAAAGACAGAAACGTTAAAAATATCCCACTGAAAAAGGGTTAAACATGCTCAGAAAATGGCAACAATGTTTGAATAATGCCATCGAGGTGTAGTTCTGCATTATTTAGCGTATATGTTGTTATTTTTTAGTTGTTTAAAAAAGTAAACAACAATTACAATAATATAAACATCACTTAGTTTTCCAACTGGCAGCCTGATGCTTTATTCTTAGCCTTCGTCATGACATTCTGCATGCTCCGTTGTCATGGCGATACCAATGTTTGGCAAAAAAAAGAGAATTTGCTCAAAACTGTGATTATAGACAAAAAACCCCCAAATAAACAAAAAACAAGTGGTGCACAGCAAGATGCTCACGGTGACATTTACAGAAGCGGCGCCCTCTCAGATATTAGAAACGTGCCACTCCACCCACAGCGACCCTCCTTCAATGAGCTGACATCCATCCTGCCGGGAGCGACAGAAGAAGGACTTTATCCTATCAGCAATCGCACTGCACACACACACACCTGAAGCACCATGATAGCACTGTGTTGTGTTGTCTTTAAGGTAGAAACCCTTATTATAACTGCTTAATTGACAGGTTAGACCGAATTGAATAGGTGTACCAACATATATATATACACTCTAAATCATAAAACTCACTTTCTCACTCATGACCATTATTACCTGAGGACATCCAGGTCCTCAATATATATAGGGGCAGCAGTGGCTCAGGGGTAGAGCAGGGTTGTCCAATAACCGGAAGGTTGGTGGTTCAATCCCAACTCCTCCCTAGTCACTGTTGTGTGTCCTTGGGCAAGGCACTTTACCCACATTACCCACACTATATGGTGCACCTTGCGGTCATTGTATGACATCACTTGGCAGCAGCATCAAGAAATTTCCCTTCTGTGGGACTAATAAAGGATTATAAATTAAATTAAAAAATATATGGCCCTAACTCTTAGTGAGAAATTATAGACCCCATATAGGGTCCTCAATGTATCCCACAATGCATCATGAAAAGTAGTGTCCATCCGATGGTCACTACTTTTAGGGATATGTCCCATCATGCATTGCGCGGACACGGCGAAAAGAACGGAACGGAAGTTACGTCACCTGTCTTATAAATATAATGATGGTTTAAAGAATGTAGCCTGACCGGCTGTGTTTCATGTTTTGCCATAAAGCTATAACAGCACAAAATATAACTATAGGCTTCTACATGTAAATAAAAAAAAATTATACAATTAAACAAAAATATTATAGAGAATAATAAAAATAAAATTTTAATTCAAATTCAAAAGATAAATACAAATATATAGGCAGCTACGTTCCTCTGGCACTGACACAAAAATGTATTTTCTGCTTTGTATTACTGCAGCTTCTTCTGACAAATACACATGCATGCAATTTATTGCTCATTAATAAAACCAAATAAAAACAAGCAGCATGTCATCATTACATCTGCCTGAATTATAAAGTGAAACAAAAAGCCATTTCACTCCGATCATCACGCTAACCGATTAGGATGGTGATCCATCACACAGCTTTTAGCAGCGCTGGGACCTGCTGTGGGAGCACCTGCAGTCAAAAGCACTTTCTTCTTATGACTTAAATATGTCGCAGGAGGGGGAGCGCAGAGCGCTGATGGAGAGTGACAGCAAGAAGAATGAAAATGAGGACAAAAGGAGGTCAGGGGAGGCTGAATCCAGCGAGCGACAGGAAGCCATGCGTGTGTGTGTGTGGATGGCCTGTCAGCTGGACAGGAGCTGGATGCTGGTTTCATCACTGTGTTCAGAGGCTGATGAAAATAAGCAGTAAGAAACAGCTGGTAACAAAACACAGGTAGTTCCCACTCCCGCTCTTTTTTTTTTGCACACTTACAGGCTGTTTCTTGCAGCCTACAGTACAAATGGAGAGTTATAAAAGCCTGAAATTGGTCCGAAATCTCAGAGGCATCATTGTGTCGGCCATCACAGTAATAGACTGTCTGGATGCATTATCTGGTTGCATTATCTGCTTCTGGCCGAGGCCGCAGCTTGGATCGGATCCCGGGGCAAAGTGATTGAAAAGCTAGAGGAATCACGCAGGAGGCGAGCGAGCCCGACCGGTAATGTATGATAAAATACAAGAGTTTCATTGCACTTAGCAGAGAGTCCTCATAAGTGCGTGCAGACATACGGACTGAGAGGACAAGCATGAAATGATTTAGGAGGATGGATGGAGTTGTGTGTTGGGGGGGGGGGAGTTGACAGTCAGTGGTGCCTCGCACATCAGGCTTTACACTGTCATGCTAACATCAAGCAGCGATGCTGGTGGTGTTATGTAATTAGATGTAATAATAATGATTGTTATTGAAATCCATTACTTAGATTTCATTCATTTGGTTTGCATGCTGTATATTTTGCTCAGCCTGTCCTCATCAGGGAACACTGAGGCACCAAAACAACAGGTGAAACATGTTGAAAAGAAAGGTCCTTGGAGTTCTGTAGCAGAGAGGGGAGGGCTAACAGGTGGATGTTTCTAAAGAAGGGAGCAGCACCCACAATATGTGTCCCTCAAACATCCAAAGATTGCAATAAGAAGGCAGGCTGGAGGCACCGCAGACTTTCTCCCTAAGGTCTGGGAGGTCTGGTTTGGGTTCGACATAAAACAAAGGGAGAGGTGACGGTTGAGGTTTGTCTAAAAACACATGCATTCATCACAAAAAACACATTTTAATGGAAATCATGCACTTCGACGGGCACAATGGTGTGACGCTGCAAATCAGTGGGAACCTAATTAGCAATTAAGCACTAAAAATCACAGCGATACCATGGGAACGAACCTAAGAAATATTCATATGATGCATTCTAATACCTTTGGGAAATACAAAGCTGGATAGCTAAGAAAATGGCAGAGAAGCTTCTTGCAAACTCTTGCATGAGCAATGAAAAAGACAAAAAAGCAACCGCAGGGTGAAAGTTTGGAGCTATTCTAGGACTGATGTCCATCTCATTGATCATGTGTTCATTACAGAATAACTGGAATCTCTAATCAACTACATTTCTTACCAACACACACTTTTAAACACACAAAGAATCTTCGTCTTTGTCAAACTTTTCTGATGATAAAAGTAGGAGCCACTCCCCCAACAACACCCCTGTTGTGAATAAGTTGCAGGGCTTTATAATAACCTGTGCTGGAACAGTGGAAGTAATAGGACCGAGCCTATGGACTGAGACAAGCAGCCATTTTATAATGAGGGATGGAACCGCTCAGCCATACAGCACCACTCTTCCTGTTAGGATCCTTAAATTAAAGAAGCAAACGATGCGTGCAGCAAATTCTCGCCCCTAAATCTCCAGGGCTACCTTGCTCTGAGTGGAATCTAACTCCTCTTTCTACCAGCTCAACTCTCATCTGCTCCACTGAATCAGCCTTGCTCTCAGGAAAAAAAAACACAGAGACAAAAAAAGAAGAAATGACTCGCTGTCTTCGGTGTATCATCGAACAGCAGCTGTATTTATCTGTGGATCATTTTCAGCGTGGCAGGACTGTTATGATTGCATTTCATCACTCTGAAATCAACGTCGCTTACCACAAAGTGTGTTCCTCCTTTACTTCAGACGGCCCTTTGGACAATTTCAGATGCCACCAAACACTTAAAGATGCCTGGAAACCTGAGCGAGGTCCTGACCACCTATCAGGGGAACCTGGAAGTGCAGATTAGAAATCATGAGCGTCGGCTCAGGCTTACCGAGTTCAATGACATCTTCTTAAATAATTGCCGTCAACATCAATAAGGTAAACCAGTTAAACTTTAAAATGGCAAATGATGCTTCAACAACATCAACTCAAGAACTGAACCTCCCAAAAGGTCTGTAGTTTGTGCAGAAGCAGCAAAAGCACGAATGCTGGTTCACCAGTTGGTCTTTCCTTGGACCAGTTCACCAGACTACCTTAACGATGATGAAATCCTCATAACCGCTTGTTTTTTACTGCTTTAAACACGTCTAACACTACTTCCACCTTCACAGACGAGCTAGAAACAATGTTTTATAGACTGTAAATTAGGATGAATGACATGATGGTGTCTAAAAACCAGGCAGGGACCAGGCAACAATCAAAATCCAAGTACAGCAGGCAGGGTTAGTTACATTCCCTAGTTAGTCCAATAATGTTTCCCAGGCCCGAGGAAGAGTCAGGAGGTGGAAACGGTGACTATAACTGGAATTCATTAGGCAAGATAAAGAACAAACAAACAAACAAAAGCTAAGTCAAAACAACAAGATCAGCACTCTGATCATCACATCCATGTCCCACTGGCTTCCAACTCATAGTAACACATAACAGGGTTAACTTGATAGGGCAATGATACGAGTCGGGTAAAGCAAAGAATCAGTAGTAAAGTACACACAGGATCAGTTCACTAAAAAACTCACCAGAAGAAGCGCAGGATAGTACGGCCCGCCGAAGCAGCACAGTCAATCAGGCAAAGACACTTCTTCTTCTTCTTCTTTTAGGAATTTAGCTGGCGGTTGGCATCCAATTTAAGGTTCATTTACCGCCACCTACGGGACTGGAGTGTGGACGTCGAGAATAGTTAAAGGGAATCCTTTACATATATTAAATACGATTAAATAATCCCGCGCTTTTTAAGTATATCATTAACCCTTTCCTTACATTTTTAGATACCTCTCCTAACAGATTACTTAATATAAGCGCTTTCTTCTCTCTGCTCAGGACTGCGGTTAAACACTTATGCTCTTCTGTGTGCTTATTACACTCCAAAAGGACTGGCAAAGACACATGGCTGAGGAAGGCCTATATGTACGCACAGGTTGAACAGGTCAAGGGAACAGGGGCGATCAATAGAGCACAGGGGATCACAAACCAAACAGGAAACTGAACACACTTAACAAAATAAAACAGGAAGTCCATCCGAATGGAGGGAATGGAGCAGCCAGGCCACACAAACAGCTGAGGCTGTGTGGCGTCGCCTCTCGACTTTTACTGCTCACAGATTCTGCACCCATTAATGAGGTGGTGCAGGGACGTCATCCATCTTTATATAAAGTCTGCCTGTTACTTTAGAGCCACGTAAACATTATACCTCACAATATGTTTGTGCTTAAATATGAACTCTAGTTCTTGGCTTGATACCTTCATCAGACCATCCATTATGCATGTCCACAGACACAGTGGGCACGTGTTATGAAGTTTGATGCCTACCCCCTATTTGTTTTGGCCTCCAGGCACTTCAGTAGGATAGCAGTGTAATATATCCAGCATAAAGAATCAAGGCTCATGCAGCAGGAGGAAAAAAAGCTTCATATTTTCTGCATAACCCGAGAAGGATAATGCATGAGGACGCTGCAGGAGCATTAATTAGATTTAATGAGCAGTAAATGTAGCAGTGAGAGTGTGAATGTTGTTGTGTTGGTAGTGAAACTGAAGCATCTTCTGTGTGTGGCAGAACAAATTGCAGGTGTGAATACACTTTCGGGTCCCCAACCTGCACTCAGTCCACTTTTCCTTTGCACCTTGTTGTGACAGGAAATAGCTCGTCTCTCTTTCACACAAACACAGACTGCTCCACCCCAAGCGGGACACATCTACAGGCGTATTGTGGAGTAATAGAAAATCTCTCAGTCATGCATCATAAACTTTGAAGGCTGAAACTGTGGAGGGAAAAAAAATGAAAATAAATGAGGTATAAACACACGGTGGATGAATGTGTGCCTTCGGATCAGCGTAAACACTGGTTATTCATTATCAAATGGGCAGTTTAATTGGTGGCAGAATGCATGCCAGCTACCCGTCTGCTATGAAAAATCATATGACAGCTTTGTCAGCCGCTCGACTCCTCTACGATTTGAGAAATGAGCTCCGCTGTTATGATTAGAAACGTAAACCAGGAGTCAACCTGCCAACATGAGCCCGCTAACAGTCTGGCATGCGTACATATGGATTATAGGGGAATTTGCATCTGTTAATCAAGCTCGTCGGAATTTATATAAATAACAATTGGCAACTGCCGCGGTTGAAACTAATTATCCACATTCTTTATTAAGCTCTGTTTTGTAATCCCTCTAAAGATTCTCCGCAGTGGCATCTCTCCAACACTCGCCCCTGCAGTCAGCCTGTCACCGGAGGGAAGCAAATGTTCTCCGTGTACAGTACACCTCATCAAATCCTGCTCGTCTTACTCCACTTCTACTGTACGTATGTCTGTACCAGTTTAGTCCAGCTACAGGATCCCCACAGAGAGAAACACACACCAGCTACACAACCTGTGAAAAACAACTCCCCTCGGAGAGTTTTCTTTGTTCCAACATTGAATCAAAGTCAACTACATGATGCAATTAATGTTTATCCTGTTTTATGTGTATGTAAGGGGTGGACCCCAGCATGATTGGCTGATGTTTGCAACAGCATTCTCTCTCAGGAATCCTTTAAACAAACACATTTAAACAGTTCGACAGACATGAAACATACTTGCACAGGTGGATGGAAGTCAAACTCTCCTTCAGAGACAAGGGCTGTGTTCGAAATCACTCCCTAATCATTGTATATGGCCCTATATAGGGCCTCCGCCATTTTGTAGTGCTGTCTGAATTCTTAGTGAGAAATTATAGACCCCATATAGGGCCCTCAGTGTATCCCACAATGCATCATGAAAAGTAGTGTCCATCCGATGGTGACTACTTTTAGCGATATGTCCCATCATGCATTGCGCAGACCGGTGAAAAGAAGTTACGTCACCTGTCGTATAAATATAATAATGGTTTAAAGAATGTAGCCTGACCGGTTGTGTTTTACAAACTATAATTCCTAACAACGTAGTTTGTTTAGCCGGCAGAGATCGGCTCGTTTAATTTGCGACAGCAAAGACGTCATTAACGGTGAAAGAAAATGATGGAGGTAGAGTCCGAAAATGCTTTCACAATGAGTTCGCTGTATGGTGCCCTACACTGAACTCACCATACATACAGATGTGATTGGAAACACACACGTTCCAAATATTGAACTTGGACCTGTGCTCTACAACACCTCTCAAACACAGTCACAGGGGGAATCTGAGGCATCATCCAACACCCTGTTCCCAACTCAAGGTGAATACCCGTGTTCATTTATGAACTCAGAATGTGTTTTCTGTTACATTAAATGTATTTCCCTTCATTAATTCGATGCTGTAAAGCCATACATCCTTCAGTTGAGGATAAATGCCTTTTTTTTTTTTTTTTGCAGGCTCAGAACTGGACTGGAGCTTTCAAAGGGGAACCCTCTTGATGTTCGTGACCCTTCGCACCGGCTCAAGAAAGCCATGCATAATTTAGCTCAATTTATTGTGAAGCCACTCCGCGGCTGATGAGCTGTCGAGAAACGCAACGACAAAACTGGGCCTCTAAGGGCAATAAACAATCCCGGCTAACAAGCCTCCTCTGGCAGCGTGGAGCGCAAATAAACACAACAGTGTGTTGGCAGATCAAATGAAAGCAGACAAACAGAAAAGTTTGATGTGAAGGAGGTTGTTAGTAAGACATGGGAATCATGCACACACACTCACACACACTCGTCGTGGGAACGTAAAAGTGCTTCTGACGACAGGAGTGCTGCATAAAAGCCGGAGTCAATAAGACCGACTGGAGAAGGCATGCAGACAATTATATAATCAACAGCATATTCTCTTGCACTCATGAGTCATTTTGGAGAGTTTGGGGCTCTCTGCTGTTGCCTGCCATCCATACGGTGTCAGTGCACTGCCTCCGAGACTCTGAAGGCATTCATAGTTTAATCAATTAAACACTGTCAAGTCGCTGGCTGGATAACAAGCAGAAAGGGTGGGGAACGGATGGTGGAGGGCTGCGAGGTGGAGGGAAGGCTTTCCTCTTCAAAAGAGGCTTGATTTGCTGTGATTTAAGCTCACAACTTATTCAGGCTAAAGTTAGGCTGCATTTTGTCAGATCTGTGGGAAATTCTGAGGTTTGTTGTGTTTTTAAGAAAAACAACAAAAAAAAAGCAAGAATGAAAACAACTTAAAAAAAAAAAGAAAAGCTGGGAGGCAGAAAATCGACACATCTCTCCAAAGAAGTGCAGAGCATAGAGCCATCTTTGTGGAAATTGTCCCATTCATGACTCATCTCATCATGTCTTTACCCACGAGTGTCCAATTTGCATAACTACACTTGCAGCCACCGGGGGGAACGTCTGCATCTCTGAGCAAAAACTTCTGTCCAGTCTGGTTCCTCAGTGGTTCCGACGGTCGCAGAGGGAGACGCCGCCATCATCTTGATACAGTGCAGGGTTCAGGATTGATTATCTCAACAGCAGATGATTAGATCAAGCAGAATCTCCCTCTACAAGAAGAGTCAGCTTGCATTTCGCACTTATGCATCTGTACTCCATGACGTTTCTCATCCATCTGTTGCCTGTAGGTGTAGCAGAAAATGTGCTAATCTTAAGCAAACACTCATTTCCTGTAGAAAAAAACATAGCAAACTTTAAGGTCTCAAGGACATTTGAACTTCTCCTGACACAAGCCAAACAAAGGTTGCTGGAGCAGCTTTAACACACTGTTCAGCTACCTCCGCCCCCATGATGTAGGAACAGATGGTGAGTTTTGGCAGCATTTCGTTGGCTGGAAAACACCCCCCTTTTTGATTGAGATGCCCATTCTCTTACATGTCTAAAAAAATTATGTGTAGAGAGCAAACACTGGGAAGTAGAGCCAAATTATATCCTGCTATGTATGCAATGTCTTATAGACCATCTGGACGGTTCATTTGGCTGCTCAGGTTTCACTGCTTTTCCAAGAAAGCTCAGAGTCAGACTGAGTGCAATCAGGTTTTAATGTTCAGTCCATAGACTGTGTATAAAGACGAATGATGGGACAGCTTCCTAAAAGTGAAGCCAAAACACCTGGAGTGCACCCTGGTGGGGTCACGTATGTAATTACTTATCATTCAATGTTCAACGTAGCAGTACAGCTAAATAAAACGCTGAGAGAAGTGTGTACTCAGTGTAGAAGTGGGTGTTTGTTTGGGTGGACTAGCGATGATCAGTGGTGGAGAAAGTACTAAAGCTTGTTACTCAAGTAAAAGTAGAAGTGCTACAACAACAATCCTACTTAAGTAAAAGTCTTAAGTACTTTTAAATGTACTTAAAGTATTAAAAGTAAAAGTACTCACACACCGATTTGATATTATTGATTTCCATTGCAAAGGATCTGAACAGGTTCAAATAATCAAAGAAATCATCTTAAATGAAAATGGAGCATGTGTAGTTAATGTCCATGTTCAGTCCAGAAGCAGCTGTGGACAGGTCTGTGTGTCATGAGGCAGGCTGTGGGCATCAAGTGAACAGAGAGGCTGCTGATAACAAACAGGCATTCAGCATGTTTACTGTGTCAGTGTTCCTGCTGTAGATTCATGTTATGATTCATGTTCATCAGACATTCATGGATGGACCTGTGTTAGCAGACAGCAGCTAACTAGTTAGCTCACTGAGCCAGAGCACCGGCATCATGACTGAGGCTCATTATAGAAACACAGCTGGCAGCGTGACACCACCTCCATGCAGAGTCTGACCTCACATCAGTCCAGCACTGTGTTCATCACATGGAACAAGGAACTACAGACACTGTAGAAATGTAGTGGAGGAGAAAGTACAGGTAACAGCTGCAACATGTAATGGAGTAAAAGTATAAAGTATGCACTATTATTTTTTTTACTTAAGTACAAATACTTAGGTTACTTTCCACCACTGCCGATGATGCGTCTTCACCTAACAATCGCTACTGCACAGACTCCAGACTACGAGGTATTGGCCTCACTTCTGTGTGACCAGCAGAGGTGGACTTGTGTCATCCATCTTTATATATACAGTCTATGTGTTGAGTTTAGAGTCCGCAGTGTGTTTCTCTGCGGTGATGTCTTAGTTGTTGGAGTGAATCTGTACAGAAGAATACAAATCTTTATTTGCCTGCTGCTGTGCATTAACTCCAGTAATCAGCTAATGGCTAACTTTGGACACAAACCACAGGACGCCTCAAGGCAGTGTGTTACAGTCACCATTACCTTTATATTGGTAGTGGCAGCGCATGTTACGCCCGGGTTTCTAAGTGGCTCCCGGTAGTGTGTCTTCTAATCCAGTAATTGGTAGAGAGAATGAGTGAGAGAGGGGGAGAGAGAGGGTGTGTGCAGAGAACACACAGAGAGGATTGACCCTTTTCTCTCTTTCTCTAATTAGCTGTATTAGACAAAGAGCCCTGGGAGAAGACAGATTGCATCCCATCCTGAGTGTGAGATCACTCATGTTGGAGTGGCCCTCTGAGCAAACCCGGCTACGACGTGCCAGAGTCGGAAAGAGGAGAGGGGGGGCACACAAACACCTCCCGTGGCGGTAAAAGGACGGGGCAGAACCTCTGAGGACCGATCGACAGTAAAGTGTGGATGGATGTGAAATAAAATCACTGGAGGAACTATTAATCTGCAAAATGTTTGTCTGGATAAATGTCCTGCTGTTCCCACAAATGAAATAATTGGATTCAAGAGGAAGGGATTGTTTCATGGAGCCGGTTTAATTTAATAAGTCTAATTAAAGTAATTTTGATTTATTATGAATGACGTAGGAATTACCAACTGAAAGAGTAACAACAACAAATGTGTTCATTTATAAGCCTTTGTTGTTAATGAGACTGAATTAATAGAATAATTTGTATTTCTAATAATCCGTGCATAAACACTGTTTGTCACTTTGTAAACATTTTCAATGACACAGAATTAAAGCTGCTACGTGGGGAATCTTAACTCCCTCTAGTGGTTGTATCAAACATCCAAGGACTAGCATGTTGCTATGCTTAGCGTGCTAGCAAATAGCCTAATTCAGTGGATTGTTTTTATGTGTGTAACCCAGAGAAAATTGTCACAAATGGCTGGAAACGATGAATCGATTAGCACAATGCTAATTTACATTGAAAAACCCATAGCTAGCGCTATTAGCGTCTTACTTTTAACCCGTTTTCTTAAACTTAAAACAACTTAAAGTGCCTCCTATGAGTGCATGACGTAAGGTAACGTCTTATTAACGTAATACTTACAGACAGATATTCTCAGACGACTGAAAAGCATGTAACAGGATGTCTTAAAGTGCAGAGACTTTCACTCATTATGCTACTACGGTAAGCCTTGTAGGACAATCTCAAAACTCAAACTTAGAATTCTAGCTGACTCTAGGGGGCAGCACAGCAATACACCGCCCTCAAGTGGCCATTTGAGGAACTGCAGCGACTAGATCTTTATAAATCTTTGATCCATCACTTCTTCCTGTCCATGTAGCCACATTTAGATGTAATAACATCAACCACTTTAAATGCTTTAAATGTGAGAAAGTGTGTCTGCTTTAAAAAAAAACTGAGAAAAACATCCTTTCCTGCAAAGAATTTGCTTTCCAGTTTAGCTCATTCATTCTGCTTATGTGTAGCCAAGAGACCTCGGGCAATTTTGTGTCTTGTGCCGAGGCAATTACACACAAACACACACACACAAACATCCTCCTTCAAGCCCTGCGCCGGAGCTTTTAGCAGGATAATTTTGGAAGGAAGCTACAGTTTATCTGAGGACAAGGGCTCTGCTGAAGGTGTCCTCCGCTCGGAGGAGTGCATGGGCCTTATCCATCATAAATACAAACGGAAGCCTGTGATTATTTCCACAAACAGCATTAATCCAAGCTGTTTAAAATAATCATGAAGTAAAAAAGACACTGATGGGCTAAGAATGTCTTCACCCTGATGTCATTATGCAGAAACACAATGATTAAATAAAAAGACGCAGACATTGAAAGTTGCTGAAGATGGAGCCTGGAGGCTTACAGCACAGGGATGGGTGGGTGGGGTGGGGGGGGTGTCACTGCAGCCCATACATACCAATGACATTGATCCCTGAGCAGGGCCTGTAAGAATGCTGCCACATGCACATTTTTTTTTTCTTTTAAATTCCGGTACAAAAAGTGCTCTATGTTCCAACATCAAGATGTCTCCCGGCTGCTTTTGATGAGCTGGGCGGTATTTGGGATGAGTGAGCCATTTCTGTGTCCTTCAGTTTTGAAACAGCAGCAGAGCAGGCTGAGAACCAGAGGGAGGAAAAAAAAGACCCTTTATTGTGTTAATCCAAAAAAAAAAAAAGGAGCCTTCTCCTCTGCTCTCAGGACCCCTCTGCACTCCCGCAGGGACCCCTGGGCGCGATGCTGTATCGTCTTCCCAGGGGCTGCGAATAGCACAATCTTTATTCTAATATCTGCTCGCACCGTTCACATGTGTATGAGCAGATGTTAATATTTCATCACTTACACTACTGTATCCACCTGATGCAATATTCAATGCACGCACTCTGCATCACCAGCAGGCCTGTTCTACTGCTCCATGAATATTTTTAAGAATTTAAAAACTGCAGCAACAACCACGCACACATGAACGAGTGAGCTCTAATTAAGAAGTATGCAGAAAACTGCAGTTCATTAAGTGACCACTTGAGGGCTGGTGAGTCAGGGAGTCAGTCCTCATAGACATTTATGTTAAAAAGTCCAAATAAAGATGTTTACAGCCTGGATTAAAAACTGTTTTGATCTCTGCCGATAATTTCAATGAGGGAAAATACCGGCGATTTCCTGTTCGCATACTAAAGACAAAAACTTTTGTCATCAAATGACAGCCGGTGAAATAATATTATAAATACATAAAATTAGTTTTGTTGATAAAATGGATTTATAGCATTTTGGGTGGAAAAAATATTTGATTGTTTAAATGTTTAAAATCAAAATATGTTATTACAAACTCATGATGATATATTACAGTTTGAAACATAAACTAGAAGTTTTCATAAAAACCCTTTTTTGGGAAAGAAAACACTTTTTTTCTCAATTTAACAATTCTGGATTCATAGCGTTTTGGAACCAAACTCTTCATATATATATAACAATATATCAAAGTTATGCATAATTAGGGGCCCTCAAGGCCCTCCGTCTGATAAAAAAAATCAATGGAAGTCATTGAATACGCACCTTAAAGCTTCATATATGTGATGTTTTCAAACACAGACAAGACATGTGCCGTGGTGAGGATACTTGGGATTAGGTAGATCCAGGTGCTGAAACAAGACACAGGTGCAAACAATCAGGGCGGGGTAGGTAATCACAATGGAGGGAAAGTAAAACACACTTTCAAAATAAAACAGGAAGTCCAACAAAACACCAGAATAATAAATAAATGCCTTCTCTCTAATGTTTCACACGTTGACATGACATGTAATTGATTTATTTAAGTGTTTTCGTATACCTGCTTTTCACTTAAGTTTATAGGTGCTGTAATTGTAGTATTGATTATTCTGGGGCGACACCCGTCCGCTTCAAACTAAGCCACCAGACTGAGATCTCTTTAAAAACCAGAGGCTCCGGTGGGGTTCCTCTGCAGCATGCATGCAAATGGCCCGAGCACTGCATTCTTCAACAGCAGCGCTTTCAGCAGGCGTCTCAGAAATCCACCTGCTGACTGAGAGCTGTTCAGGATGCGACCTAACAAGTGATGTTTGGGTGTTTGTAAACCCTTTGTTAACCGTGGTAACATTTATGCATGTTATGAGTGTGGGGATCAATCAGAGAGAGGCACTTAAAACTGCTGTGCTACTCTCAAGGCTTAATAAAACCATTATAAATGTGTGACATGGTGACCTCACAGTAATACATGTAATAGTGATTATTAATTAAATGACGTGTGTTTTATTCCTCGCTGAATCACTGCTTATTACAAGTGTAATTATTAAACATAATCAATAATTTCACACAAACTTACATTTACTGGATGTCTTCGGGAAAATGGATGTGGTCCTTCCAGGTGCTGTGTCCATAGCAACGGTCAGTTCTGCATAGCAGCGGCTTGCTGCCACTGACCAATCAGAATTGATTATTTAATACAGCTGTGTAATAATAACAATAAGACGTTCCTCAATACAATTCAATACAATCAGCCTATGGTTCCCAATCTGAGGTCCAAGTCCTGCTTAGAGGGCCACCAGAGATTAAAGAGGGTCTGCTGGGTCTGTTAGGTTGTCAGGAATGATTGGATGATTGATGCTGACACGGGTAAACAAAACATTATGATACTTGATATTTGGAGCTGATGTGCAGATTACCATATTTAATGTAGTTAAATGTTGTGTGTGTGGTGTGCAGGGTGGAGACTCCTGGTGTGCGTCTGTACTGTCTGACCTCTGTCATTCCCTTGTTTCCCCATAAGAGGCAGCAGCCGCCAGCTGACACCCTCTATACATGGACTCATGATGAAGGTCAATCTGAGGCCTCCGTCCTAGGGGGGGCTCAGCAGGGCAGCTACACACACACACATGCATATTTCCCCAAACACATATGATCTGCATACAAACACTCGTGCATGCCAGCAGACACATCCACAGTCCCAGCGACACAGAGCCAGTTCAGCACAGCTGTGGCTTGGTTTGCTGTGTGCATGGTCACCCAGGCAGAAGAGGCTGTTTCCCAGCAGCACTCATGGGTACAACCTTTGATCTCTCTGTCTGTGTCTCTCTCTCTCTGTGCTCCCTGATCCCTGCCTCTCTGTCTGCCCTTCTCTTCCCCCCATAATGAAGTCAGTGTGGCCTTCAAGATGCTGAATCCAAACCTGTTCAAGTTAGCCGATGAGCTAATTAACCGTATATATAAAGCCCTAAGCATACATCAGAGGAAGACACTGCTTGGCTGCATGTTCGGCCTTTGATGCATGTACATGCTCTGTGTGTTAAGGCTCACAGCGGTGGCTCAGGACAGGTACAGGCAGCATTAAAGCTAATGTTAGCAAGAAAGCTAATTCAAAGTGTGGTTTGTGTTGTATCATTCAGAACAGATGACACATAGCACATCTTTGTGTTTTTTCCTGGCAGCCCTCGGGCAGTTTTCAATCCCCACAGCGGCGAGACAGAAAGGGCTGATGGGAAATACAGTGGTTTACGTCATGTGTGTATGCCGCCCTGGACATATGGATGAGGCAGAAATAGAGAGCCTGGAGTGCTCATTAGCATCCTTACAAATCCTAACATGTAAATGCTTTTTGCTTTCAGCATCAGCTGCTGTTTGTTTTCTTTTTGTTCAATTATCAATGTCCACAATGTTGCTAAATCCGTGTTCTTCCTCTGCAGCAGCTCATGAAAACATCTCTCTGAAGAGGAGGAACTCTGGGTAACGAGCTGGAAAACTGCATTGAT
This sequence comes from Parambassis ranga, assembly GCF_900634625.1. Taxonomy (NCBI): domain Eukaryota; kingdom Metazoa; phylum Chordata; class Actinopteri; family Ambassidae; genus Parambassis; species Parambassis ranga. The sequence continues at coordinate 13,026,665 of NC_041027.1, forward strand.
AATGTTGACCGTCAGTGCCAGACTGATGTGATTGTGTCAGGCTCGATGAATAATATGTGTGTTGTGGTCTCAATTTAGTCAAAACTCCCATCTCTGACCCTTCCAGTGGTCTATATCTCACTAAGGGTGTTCAATTATGTAAACTAGAGAGGGGGGCAGGGAGTGAACCGACATAAAGCAGCAGGGTTATTTAACTGGCGTTCTGTTTTGACGCTTGTGTAATAAAGTGAAAAAACACACAAAAATGAGGAGTTACCCAGTTTGCTATCCACTCCTAAAGAACGTCTGCCTCTTCTGATGATTTTTTATTAGCTGAAGTGTGTTAAAAGAAAGTGGAATATTCCAAAAATATCCTCCGTCTAATGCAAAAAAAATTGAAAATGCAAGACTCTAAAATGGATTTTCTTCAACAACAAAGATAAGGCCAACCTGGGGGAAACAAGCTTTTGCTCTGGTTTTGGAGACAGAGCAGATATGAAAAAGAAAAACAGAGGGATAGCTGAGGGAAGGATGTTCATCAGCATGGCAGCCGATCTGGAGAATGTACGCTCCAGCTTTACCTCTGTGTTCCTGTCACTTCCATATAGGGTGGAAATGGAGCGATATGAGGTCGATGCTCTCCTTTCCATTTCTCTTCTGCTCAAGGAAAGCCCCTATACTCTGACAAAATGGTCTTATATTGGCAGCTGTGACCCACTTTTACCCATTCATGCACAATCTATCATACACACACACACACACACACATGCATCAGTGAAGAGGAAAAACAGAGGCATCTGGAAAAGTTGTCCTCTGGGAGGCATCGACATGATTTGCGGGGGCTCGCTGTGCTTCCCGTAACTTCAGGGAGTGCATGCGGCGCTGCATGCGCTAGGTGACGTCCCAGCAAGCTGCTGATCCGCGTTAGCAGGGAGCAGAGGAACGAACTGTAAAAGAGGCATGTGAGACCACACAATGTATAAGTAATTGCACATTAATGTTTAAGTGTAGTTTAAGTGTCTCCTCAGGAGTGAGGGGGAGCATTTAAGGTCCCCGAGGCTCAGCTGGAGCTGAATCGACAAACGTTATCTTAGATGTGATGGCCTTGTTTAGTTGTTTTTTTTTTTTTCAATTTCCTGACATATTCTGCAGGCTATGGTTATTCTTATGTAAGTATAAAAACAGAGAAAGTCAAGTTTGTAGTTTGTTCTCTGCTTTAAAGCTCCTGTGAGGAGGGGAATATAAGATTTTTCCTGTGAAATCAATCCACTTTTTATGTAATGAAAACAAAAAAAGGACAAAAAGAAGCAAAAAAATGCTGTAAAAGAAAAAAACTTAGTGAATAAATGATGATGTCCATAAAGCACGTGACTTGTGTCCACTGCAGAGATGATCTGAGCAGCAGATGTGTCACATTAATAATAAGAGCCACATTAATAACAGCGTGTTTTTCTAGATTCTCTTTCTCTGTGTGTCGCCTCATTGTTCCCTCTTCCTCTGCAGTGTTGAATCTGCAGCTGCCAATCTTGTCAAACCAAACTCCTAATATTTGCATAACAGTTATGAGGAGCACAGGGCTTTGATTTGCATCTTCTTCTGCCAGCTTTTCTCAAAATTGGGTTAAAATCTGCTCTACATTTAGAAGGCAACATAATTTGAACACTGCAAACAGATCACAGATGCTGTGAAGACGCTTTTTGATAAATTCAGTAATAGGAATATTATATATATAAAATACTGATGCCTTCATGTGGGAGCCAGAGTTTCCACAATACTCTCATTAAAGGTATGCTATGTATGCTATTAGCTCTATAGGGCTCAGGCTGCAGTACCTCCTCTGACCACTAGATGCTTTTTCAGAAAACATGAATTATTGATTCCACTGAACTGAATCTAAAATTGGATGATAAACTGATCAATGTCTAACAGGGACCACCTGCCACTCAACGTGGCCATACCCAATGTAAACACAGAAGGTTACCATGAAACAGTTAAAATGAATGGGAAAACTTATATCGTTTTTTAGTTTGTCTTTGTTGGTGTGGATGTTGCACCTAGTTTGTGATGCACAGATTGTCCTCTTGCATTATTTTATTTATTAAACATGACCACCAACAATTCTTCCCAATGTGTTACAGCATATATGTGGAATAATCCCAGGATTCGCCTCCCTGGTGAGGTGTTCCGGGCATGTCCCACCGGGAGGAGACTCAGGACGCGGTGGAGAGACTATGACCCCGTTCAAACTTGGGAAATCAATTCGGCTAGAGTGGGACTCGGGCGCATTCGGATATATCTGAATATTTATGAGTCTTAACAACGTGAATCTGGATATATCCAGATTCATCTCAATCAAGCCGGATTGGTTTACAACTGGCTCAGGTCTGAACGCAAATGCAGCTAACGAATCTGCCGATGTGATACTTCCGATTCACAGGGACAGTGTCCGGGTCGCGTATAAAAGCTGTATATAAACAACCGTCGAACTACGACAGCTTTGCCCCGAGTTTATTTTCCACAGGTCTACAAAGGAATAAACTGCTTTTTGAACTGAAAAACCAAAAGAACGAGCAACACGGGACACAAAAAATGCATGACGCACAACAAACAAGCTGGGTTAAGCCGGATTGAGCGTGGACACACGTGTGTGATTTGAAAATAAGTCTAAACATATCAAGCTTAAAGGCTATCTGGATTCAATCCTACTCTAGCTGGATTGACTTTCTCCAGTGTGAACAGGGCCTATGTCTCTTGGCTGGTCTGGGATAGCCTCGCGATTCCCCTGGAAGAGCTGGAGGAAGTGTCTGGGTGTCCCTGCTTAGACTGTTGCCCCCTGCAACCCGGCCCGGAATGAGCGGTTGAAGATGGATGGATGGATGGATGGATCCCAAGATTCCCTGCAGCAGTTTATCATAATCTGTAACTGGTTACACTTTGGGAAGAAAAAAGCCTCCAGTCCCTATAGGAGGGTCCCGTTCCTGAGGCACTTCCACTACACCATCCACTCCCATTCATTATAATCTACAAAGCAGCACTTCAGCAATAATCATCTATAACCCCAACCACTGAGTGTTCTGAATATACGGCCCTGATCAAAAGCTGACACTGAACATCAAACGGGCTCATTCACTTGTAAGTCTGGCTGTAAATTAGTCAGACATTATAGCGTGCCAGTGCCGGTGCCAGGGACAGGAGCCGGGGCAGGATTTTCAACTAACAAGACAGTTATGGGAAGTGATGACAGCACGCTGGCAAGTATCATTACTCCAGGCCTGACATACTATTCATCTTCATGAGGCAGCTGGCAAACAGCTAAAAGCTGAGAGAAGAGAAATATAGATGGGTTCAAATGTTGCATCACTCCACAAGTGACGCCATGCGTTCTGTTGATTTTATTTGGCGTGAGGACACCATGCAGAGCGGACAATGGGCGGATTATTCCGTTTTATTGACACTGTATGAGGATTATAGGCAGCCCTACATGACACAAGAAACAGCCCTTCATCTTTCTGGGGAAGTGCTCTGTTTCCATGTTAGAGGAGCTGTCTGGGTTTTAATTTGCTGCCCGGCCCGAGCAGCTCAAAGCCTATGGCTCAAACTTGTAGCCCTGTGGGCGAAAAATGAAGCATTATCAGAAATTCTTGACAAAGCACTTTCTAGAGTAGGACTCAGCAGCACGCATAGTTAAACTCAAGGGGACAGCTTCTCTTAAAAGCTCTTGTACCAGCTCAGGCTCTTTTCTGCAATTTGGGAAACACAGTTTTCAAAAGGAATTGGGTCATGGTAATGGCAGGAGAACATGGCATGTATAAAGGACCGGCCCCCGGAGAGAGAGCAAGAGGAGTCAAGAACAATGGTGGGGCCGCTCAGACGGAGCCGCTTCACTGCTCTGTCAGTGCTGTAACAGCAAAGTCGTGTCCGCTGAAAAAACGGTATTCTGCGGCCTGTTCTCCGTGTTTCCCACATTCAGGTATCACCTCAGAGACAGCGAGAGGGCGCCGTGCTGATCCGGGGGGTCGCTTGATAAACAAACAAGGAGCTTCAAGTGTTCCTCAAATAATTGTAAAGTTCAGTGCTTCTCTGCATGTTTTAAAAAAAAAGGTCTTTTGGTGATCATGTGGAAAAAAGGAGAAAAATTCAAGGCACTTGGAAAACCAAGCCTTTATTCTGCATGGCTAGTTATAATTGCAAGCTTAAAATTATAGAAAAAATGAGAGAGAGAGAGAGAGAGATTCAAGGCACTCAGAAAATCAGTTAAAAAGCCTTTATTCTGCTCGGCTGCTCGCTGTGAAGTTTTAACTTGCACTTCTGACTACACAACAGAAAAGCTGGGGCTTTATAACAGCTTTGAATTTTGCCTCTCTACTTAATGATAAACAAATTGTAAGACTGCTCAACTGAATCCAAAATGCAGCACTGACAAAAAAAACAAGGGTCAGAGAAAAAGAGAGCTTTTCTTATATCAACAATACACAAACAATGTGTTTCCTGGATTCCCAGTATTGATTTGTTTGTTTGGCATTATGGTTCTTTGAACACATTAATGCTAATTAGTCAAATATAAATGTTGCTGGGGAAAAGGTATTTTAATCACCCATATGCTCACTGGAAAACAAAAAAAGGTCAAGTTTTTTTAATGCAGGTGGAGCGAAATGGGATTAGCAGAGTGTAAACTATGCTGTTCAGGGCTTGTCGCCATGGTAGCCAAGAGAAAAACAGTGGTGAAACTGGAGTATGACAGAAACAAGCCCCAAGCTGTCGTTGCTATTGCCAATGCTATTTACACATACAAAAGGGTAACTGAGGTCACCCACGGAGGATGAACAATATGACTACTTACACCCAGATGTATTGTGTGACAGAGACAAATCACAAGCTGTCCTTAGCTAACAATGCTATTTTTACCTGGGGAGAATAGTCAACTTTATATATTTACACTCAGATGTATAGTATGACAGAGAAAAATCATGAGGAATCAGTAGCCAACAATGCTATTTGCACCCATGGACAATAGTCAGGTAGACTATTCTCACCTCACCATGTTGTAGGCCTAAGGCAATCTCAAAGTTTCCTCAAGCAATAATGCTACTTTCACCCAGGGAGGACAGTCAGAGTGGCTTCTTTAACAATCCAATGCATTATATGATGCAGATAAGCCACAATGAGTCCTAAGCTAACGATGCTATTTGCACCCAGGTATACTGTATGACAGACAGAAGGCCCAGGACATCAGAAGCCTATGATGCTACTTGCATCATATGATATGAGGGAAGAAGGAGTATGTTATGTGACTAAGACAATCTCCTCAGGCAATAATGTTACTTTCACCCCGGGAGGACAGTCAGTTTGGCTATTTACACGTATCCAACAATGCTATTTATACTCTGGGAGAGTAGTCAACAGCAATTTACACCCCGGTGTACTGTGTGAAAGACACACACCCCATGGTACCAAACCCAAGAATACTGTTCGCACTCAGGGAACAAAGTGCATGTGGGTATTTACGCCTAATTTTATTTTATGACAAACCCTCTGTCTTGTCTGTAGCCAATAATGCTATTTTAACCCGGAAAGTTCACTATTTTATGAAAGAATCTGTTTTAAGATGAACCATGATCTTTTATTAGACCTGACTGAATCATTTTGCAACATGGACAAATCCCCGGTGTGTTACAAACTGTACAAATCAGTCAGAGTTAATTATAAATGTGTTTAAAGATCAGTGTAAGGCAAGTCACTCATTACACATTGAAAAAGTAATTACATTGCTAATTACTAAGGTGCAAAAGAAATGTTTGATTACTCAGCCCAGCTCAGTCGAGTGTACTTTTAAACTATCATCTATGCACACACACACACACACACACACACTGATATACTTTGTAATCAGCATGTGTGGAAACAGAAAACAAGACTCTGTGGTTTAACAAGCAGGCAGCCGCACAGTTTGGAGGGATTTACTGACCATCCAGCTGCAGCTAGCTTAGCCTCGCTCAGTGCACACAGCTCTCCAGAAGTGCCGACCACAGTACACCCTTCAACCACAAATACAACTAGATTACTGCTGAATGTATGCTTAGCTGTGGCTGAAGCTAACACGCCATCTAAGAACACACAACATTTAAATAAGAAACCTTTGGAAGTCACATATCCCTCCAGGCCAGGCTGAGACCTGGGACTAATGATTCAATGTTCAAGAAGTAAAACCTTTATTTAACAACTCCCTCACACAAACAACTCTGACTCACCAGGCAGGAATTTACCCCCATGTTAACTATAGACTGTAAATAAAGACAGACAATATGACAGTTCCCTGAATGTGATGCCAAAACATCTTGACTGCCCCCTAGTGGCTGGCTGCAGTATAGGCCATAAGGCCCCACCTGTTAACATGTTAGTGGGTGAGACACAGACCTACCTAAAAAGTTCTTATGTGTTTTTTTTTTTTTTAAATAAGGTTAAAGGTAGGGTAGGAGATTTCATTCTGATGCACTTTTTGTTAAATTAGTGTAACTTCTCTTTACAATCCGATAGCAACCAATTAGTTCAGCAGTTTTGCTTTAAAACGAAGAATATGAATCATCGGTGGAAGCTATAAAACGCTAAAAACATCAGCCAATCCTACGAGGCGCACCTGTGCGTATAGTTGGCTGGTTGTCACTCTCTTCCTGCTCTGCGCACACCAGAGAGGTACGTGCATGATGGCCGAAGTCCCAGACTTGTTGGGAGGCGTGGCTTCGGCGTGAGCTCCGAGAGAAAGGGGCGTGTGTTTACTTCTGGCTGACTCTCACTGAGTTTTCAAAATCTCCTACCCTACCTTTAACTAGCTATTGATGGCTAAAATCGTGTGAGTAGCCTGTGGAACTGCCAAACTACAAAACGTTGAAGGAGAGGTGTGCCTGATGTGGAAGTGGGTCGATGTTTGGGTGGAGCAGCGTCACTTATTGAACTATACTCTAAAAGATGGTGTATTGTTTCAACATGACAGAGCCTGTAAACAAGGCCTCACTTTTGAGGGCAGCGGTGGAACTGTGTCATCCATCTTTATTGTTTGTGTAATTTCTTAACCTGCCAGAAGGGGGAGACCTCAGTGTACTTGGGCTTATAGTCTAGCCTGCTAACATTAGCTAACATAAGCTACAGGCTGTAAGTACATTTAAAAGAAAACGTGCTGATGAAATAAAGTTTTTATTTATTTAAAATAAAAAATAGTTTTAATTATTTGGCGTTGTAAATGTGTATTTACTTTCTCATGTTTATGAATACTAAATAAGAATCTGGGTTTATCAAGCATATAGCACACAATCCTGAAATCATTATAGTAACCAAATCATACAATAACAGGACCAGTGATGACACTGGTATGAGGAGAAAATAAGGAACGCAGCGATAACACCAAACACAGCCTCGTGCAGGATGCATCCTCAGTCATGTTTATTGCAGGAACAGAAGTGGATCTGAAACATTAATGGAACATCATCCCACTTGGTCACAAACCACAGCACACAGATGCAGCAGACTCTGGTTAGAACATTACAGTCTGTCTGTGCGTTTTGGCTGCTTATAAAGCAGCTTTAGGCTCTTTATGTGTTTGGCAAAACAGTAGCATGAATCATGAATCATGGCGTGTAAGGGGTGTGTTCCTGCTGTGTGCGGTTACTCTGCTTCTCAGCTTCCAGCCCTGGTCCATATGTCTCACAGCACCATCTATATCTCATGTTGAAGTCCCAGAGAATAGTTCAGTAGTGAGGAGTTTAAATTTTTCATCACAACAAGTATGGATGGCATCGTAAAATGTGGTTACCAGGCAACTGCTTCCCAGCCTCAGCAGCGTTGTTGGTTTGATTTAGACACAACATCATAACTCTCTCTCTTTTCCTCCTCTGCATGTCACTCAGGGTGCAAAACCTATACTGAATGGATTAATTTGATAAATAAAGAAAAAACAGAAAGTGCTTTTGATGAGAAAGTCTTTCACGTTAGCTTCCCGAGTCAAGCTATCAACTCCAGCCTGATGTGCTGAAGGTGTATAAGCCATTCAGCAGATAATGTAAGTTTTATAGGAGAGGCTTAGACTTTAAATTAGGATCTTTTGGTATCCTAACCTGCTGCCAGTCACACCACTGGTGATATTGAAAAAAGATGCTTATGCAAAGTGCTTTTTTCTCCTCTTCTGTTCCTGTCAGGGAGCTTTTGAAATCCCCTTTCTAATGAGAGCTGGCATTCCACCTTCCTTCAGTTTTTTTCTCCTCTGGAGGAGAGGCAGGGAGGGTTAGCGGCGGAGGGATGACAGCAGTGAAAGTGCCACCGTCAGGAAAAGTCTCCTGCTCTCAGCTTATACAGAAGTCGAACGGCAGTTTGAGATCTGCCTTTTTTTAAAATATATATATATATATAAACAATGTCATAGGACTGCAAGGCGGCGGTCAGCTGAGTGACCTCCATCTCCTGCAGCGATATCTGATCTGGCACCGCTGGCTGCTGCTGTAAGGCTCTGACAGGCGCTGCTGATGGAGGTGCATTCCACAAACTTTTAAAGGTCCAGTAACAACCAGTTTCCACAGATCAGAAAAGACCCAAACTGAATATTAAAAAAATAAAAATATGTTAATTTCACGGTGATAAGTCTCTCACTCAGAGGAGAGGCACATTTATAGGGACTACTTTCAGCTGCGCATTGATACATTTTCCAGTTCAACAGTGTCACTTTTAATGGTTTTATAAGCCTCTGTGTCACAGAGGAATAAACCCTGGACGCACATGCAGACATTATTGGTTGGTTTTGATCATTTGTTGAGATTTCAATGAGATAAAAACTATAGAATATCAGCCGAGGTGTCCTTTAACCCTTTCATACAGCAGTTACAGCATGTCAGGCCTGGAGTATTTATTTCTGTCTGTTATACAGGCTTAAACTAAAGAGTTACATCCACAAATGAGTTATTATCTGCTGAAAATGTAAGATAAGATTTCAGTGCCAGGATATACAGAGCTCAGTGAACGTCCAGGCAGGTAAATACTGTCTAATGAAGGCAGTTGGAGTCACTCTTATGTGTAAAACTTTTGGTTTTATCCGGTCACGTCTTTCCTTAATCCTCCGCCTTGCCTTTGTTACTCACTCTACAGCTTTAAATGAGGACTTAAAGCTGCATCAGTAGATCATTTTGGACACTTGGGGGCAGCATACACAACTGAGGATGATCAATCAGGTGCAATATATTTTTATTTCTCATAGCAGAGCAGCCAAGAAGAACTACAGACTTTTCTAGTATTATGTGTTAGCACGAAGAGTAGATATAATGAATCTGTGCGTGTACTTCTTCTCTCTCCTCTTTCTGTCGTCTGTTCCGATCACAACATCATCCTGACAATCCATTTAGCTTAAATATCGCAAAAACAACTGCAGGTTTTAAATGAGAAACTGCTGCTTCCTCCTTTGGCCTCTTTTAGGTTTCTCTCCCCTCCAGACTCCCGTCTCTCCCACAGCCTTCTCCCTTCTCTGATCTTTACTTGTGCTCCTTTGGCCCACATCATTACAGCCGCCTTGCCTGCCAGAAACACTCCCCATTAACAATGTGCTGTATTCTCATCACACCGCATGCTGCTCTCGATCCCAACCAGGGAGGATAACTGAGATTTAAGGTGTCACCCTGCAGCTTCACCGCCTCTCCGCTGCTGTCAAAACACCTTCAGCAGTTTGTGATCAGAACAGAGTGGTTGGTGCAGATCTGTATTATAACAACCTGCTGGTGTTAATTAGTGAGTCTTTATTAAAGGTGTGCATGTTTGTGTGTGTGTGTGTGTAGGTGTGAGCCATGGAGCTTTAGTTCACCTTAATCCCCCAGGCGCTGTGGCTTGGTTATCTGTCATAATGAGTGCATTAACTGAGAAAGCACAGCCTGAAAAGAGTGACTGTTTACAGACGTGTAGCTGCAAGATGATAACAGCCGGCTGGACAAAAGGTCGGCCGGGATGTGAAGAACACTGTGAATGCAAATAAACATGCATGCAGAGAGTGAAGGTGGGGTGCTGGGTGCAGCAACTCCTGCAAACAGAGGTCTGTGCAGCCATTTAATTCAGAAGTGTTAATGCCAATAACCAGGCTTGCCTGCTTGGAGGAGGAGGAGGAGGAGGGGTGCAATTTACCGATACTTGGCTGAGTTCTGACGCCAGCACTGAAGTGATGTAAGAGAAAGAGGGAGGGAGAAAGCCGAGAAGGAGGAGAGAGAGAGAGAGAGAGAGAGGGGAGAGGGGCTCGGAGCTCTGATATTTTCTTCACTTTCGGAGACCCAGACAGAGAGCAGCTCCCCGGCGGGTGTCCTAACAGAGGTAGGCTGGCCTTTTCTCACACTCCACCTTAAGACAAAAAAATTAAAAGCATGAACTTCATTAGAATGTTCTCTGACAGAAAGGCTTCAGTGAAGTAGTGCGCGGGTTGTCAGCAACACAAACGCCACTTCACTCGTGCTGTGTGGGGGTGTCATGATACCAAGTGCAATGCGTCGTGCAAACTGCAAGAATTCAAATTCCTGACTACTTATCTGGACGCGTTAAAACCGGTTAATTAATGAATGACGTGTCTCTGACGTGGGGGGTAATATCTAATGAGCTCCTTTGTCTTCATTTGTCCTCCCCAGACTTAACTTGGACTCCAGGCACAACTGACTGACTGGGTCTCCAGGATTCAGCACCTCGGACAGCGACGCAGGGCGGCTCTCTCAACGCAGCTCAGACCGGGGGGCAGAGCGCTCCGAGCCCGGGCATCCATCAGCTGCTTCCCCGGTCAGGGATATGGTGCTCTCCGCTGTCACCGCACCCCGGCGGGGCGCGATGGGCTTTGAGGTGTCCGTTGCGTAATAGGAGCAGAGAATGCCCTTGACAACAGTCCGCGCAGAGTTGTATTCAGAATGACGGCTGCACAGGACACAGAGCGAGCGGGGGAAGACTCGCTGGCGAAACTTACACAAGACTGAACGTCTGAACCAGAGTTGAAGCCTCTTTACCAAAAAAAAAAAAAAAACACACAACAAGACTTGAAGAGTTCCTCGCACTACCATGGGGATAAGGCACCTTTTGTTGCTGCTGATATACCTGGACCCACTGAGCGTCCTGAGCGCCGCTACGGGGGGTAAGAAACCCAAAACGGTGCCTAAGAAGGCTCCAAAACCCACCGTGATCCCCACCGCCGCCCCGCAGAAGACCCCGCAGCCGGCGCCCGCCAGCAACCACGACACATGCCTTGGCTATTACGACGTGAGCGGGCAGTATGACAAAATGTTCGAGTGCAACAACACGGACCACCGGTACTGCTGCGGGACGTGCTACCTGCGCTTCTGCTGCGAGTATAAGAAAGACCGGCTGGATCAGAAAGCCTGCAGGAACTACCAAACGCCGGAGTGGGTGCAGACGGTCGCCCCGTCACCCATCCCCACCGGAGAGACCTACGATCCGAGCATGGATCAGACCAACACGGCGGTCTATATCACCTGTGGGATCATAGCCTTCATCATAGTGGTGGGAGTGTCCGTCAAAGTTGCGTATGACAAAGCCACAGAGCCGCCTCAGGAAATGAATATACACAGGTGAGTGGGAGGACCAGAGGCAGCACATAGCAGGCAGATAGACCTCATTTACAGACAGGGGTCAGAGGTCAGGAAAACAGGCCTTCACTGATGTTAAATACACTTTAAAGGTAACGCCACACCTTCTGCTTTATTGTGAGGTTGTTATCTAACGTCAGCACACCTTGTATGGGAGTCTATTAGATATGCAGCAGATGCAAAGAGAGAGAGTGTGTGTGTGTGTGTGTGTACATCAGCTGTGTGTGGGAGTCAGAGGGAATGTGTGGATGTTTGCTCCTGCAGATGAAATCTATATCTATAGGATGAAAATAAATACCATCTCCCCCCCCCCCTCTTCCTGGGGCTTCACCTCAACCATGAGTAGATCTCATGGTGTTCAGCCAACAATTGCTGACACACATTATTCCATCAAGAATGTTTTTTTAATTATTTTTATTGGATGCATAATTCAACACTCGAGCAGTCTTAAGACTGTGAATAATGGATAGTGTTAACGTTAGGGCTGTATTAAGGTTGTGTGACATGCATGCGCCGCTGCACATTCAATAAGAAGAGAGGAAGAAAGAAGGGGGGAGCGCTGAAATATTAATTTAAAAGCAAAGGTTACACCGCTGATACATTTGTCGTACAAAAGCTTTGAGATGCTGCAGCGCCGCAGAAGTAATTTGATTTCCTTTCTCAAAAAGCAGTGCCAGAAAAAGCAAACAAACACTTTTTGAACTTTCTTTCATCATGATTGCTTCTCTCCCTCTCTTCCACTCACCACCCCTCCTCTCTCTCTCTCTCTCTCCCTCCCTCCCTCCCTCCTCGAGGGCTCCATCCTTCCATATGCACCTGGTGCGGTCTGAAAAACATTCAAATTCAAGCCAATTAGGCGAGATGCTCACACATCCAACGCTGTTTCTCTTTGAAAATGAACATTCGTCATGTTCCCAGACTTAAAAAAAAAAAAATGAGAGAGGAGAAGAAGAAGAAACAGAGCTGCTCTGAATTACCCATAATAGCACGACACCGTCTTAACAATTAGCCGCCATTCTGAGGGCAAAAACAACAGGCGTGCTATCACTTGGTTTCAAACTCTGCTGCACTCAGAGACAGACTGTACAAGCAAAAACCTCCGTCAGGTGGTGTTAACCGCCTCTCTTGTTGATTGTGTTTGTTTCCAGGGCCCTTGCAGACATCCTGAGGCAGCAGGGGCCCATTCCCATTTCGCAATATGACTGTGAGAATTTCGCAGCGATGAACGGCTCACCCAAAGACAACACACCAGTCAGAACCTCATCCAAGAACCACTACACCCCTGTTCACACCTCCAAATCCAACCACGGTAAGAGCTCTCAACTCTCTGTGCTCCACATCCTCACAAGCATCCTCTACCTTCATGTGTCATGGTTGTTGGTCAAATATAGCTTGAAGGCAGATATTAACCCTTTGCATGCCTCTGATGCATTTTATTATTTACATGCTGGAGTCTCAAAAAGAGCACCCGCTGTGCGCACCCTTTCAGCAGTATAATCTCCAATGGTAACATCCTGTAATCATCCGATTTGTGCCACATAGCGAGGGGAGACAGTGACAACAGGGGGTGTGTGGTGGGGTGCGAGGCAGGGGAGATGATTACATGCTGGCAAAGGCAGCACAGCCCTGCAGACTCTGACAGGCTGGAAGTGATGACCTCTCACTCAGGCAGCAGGTGAATCAGACGCGGCGCACACGGTGTGATTTAACCCCGCAATTCTGAGAACAGACAGCGAGCATAAATCGGTAAAATGGCCTGAAAACGGTGCACGATGCATGAGTCCAGGAAGTCAGGCAGTGCCGGCAGGTTCTCTCAGGCAAGGCAGGTGTTATCAGATGGAGAGCGGCGAAAAAAGCACTTGGGGAGAGAGACACAGATGGAAAATAATGAGATATTACAAAGGAGTCGCTGAGATGGAAAGAAAAACAGAAAGATGTTAAGCGTCAGTGTGCAGGAAGAAAAACAACACACCCTTACCTTCCAACACCCACACACACACACAGATAGTAACACACACACACGTTCCACATGGGTATAAACACAAGAAAACACAACAGTTATTCATAGGCAGCATCATATTTTAGATAACAGCCTATATTTCAAAGTCAGAGAATCACAGACCACCTGGTCAGGGCTCCTTTTTGCACCTGTATGCATTAACAGTGTCATCCCTTCATGTGAAATAGTCATTCAATGTGTTGCTTTGTGCACAGTGACACAAATCCTCCATTTTTATTGTGGTCATATTTTTTCCTGCCATGTTATTAAGCTGCAAATGTCAGGGAGAAGGATGGGTGAGTTCCAACCCCACAGGCGCCACCGGGTTTGTTGCACCCTATGACCCGTGACCGTCATGGGCGCCACCTCCATCTTTGGTTTCCACTGGCCTAGTTAAGATTGGGTATTATGGGTAAATATGGCTGTCATGAGAATGGAGTCAATTTGCACAAAACAACACGTCAATTTATGTGCTTAGTAATCTTAGAACATGGAAATGCATGAAGTTGTATGAACCTGACTGAGCTGCACCAACACACAGCACCTGATACACACACACATATATATATATAGCTGTTCTGCTGGGTCCGTGTTACAGGACAGAAACATCTCTTTGCATCTTTGTCTGTAAATAATAGATACATGTGCATACTCTAAGCTTTGCAGCCTCTTGTAAGTCATGTAAACTTGGCCTCTTTCTGCCACTTCCGCATCTATCAGTTAATTTGCAGGGGGGAACATTTCTTTGCAGTCTGCATTCATTCACTTAGCGTCTCCCCCGCTCAGTTGCCACATCAGTCTCTTCTCCCTTTAATGGTCACTTGCCGGCCATGCAAGCAACATGGCTGCAGCTGCACGTTAGGATGCTGCCTTCAGCGTGACCTTGCACGCGTTTATACTGAGTAAAGGTCGGGCATGGAGTTATCTGTCTGTCACCCTGCACGCACACACAACACTGCAAAGTGAACACAACTTGGACTCAGTAGTTAAGCTCAGCTGAAGCACCACTCCCCCCGCCCTCACACACACACACACATCAGGGACCACAGTAGTCCTGACAGGGTTGGACATGAAAGGCAGTGACAGCGCGGGCGAAAGCGTGGTTAATGTGTGCATATAAATCAGGAGTGGAGAAGCAGCCAGCGCACTCTCACAGAAAATGCATATTCATGTGAGCCTAAATGGGCATTTGGCACAGATTGGGCAGCAGCCGTAGGCCTCTTTAAGGCGAGAGTCCTCAGGTGGAGTTCGGCCCTTCACATCCAGTGGCTTTTTGAGACAATCAGGTGGAGAGATCTTTAAAGCAAGTGGCTGGAAGGGCCCCGAGAGGATCCCATCAACTTATATCAAGAGGAGGCATTACATCCATTCCTTCTTTGATCCACTGTAACAACAGCTTATTTTTCCACATTGTGTGGTGACATGTTCCCCTTGGTACGCAGCACAAACCTCCCCATGACATTTTTTTTTATAAACAACAAAAGCACAAAGAGTACAGACAGCGTAATACGACACCAAGTGCTGCTATTTTTATTCCGACGCACTCTGCATTGTTGTGGGGGCTCAAATCCACTTTTAGGTCGGGGTGTAAACACAGAGCGCCCTGCAGCCACAACAAGGAGCAGACCTCGGAAGGGAGGAGTAGATACCTTTACAGGAGTTCGCCTTTGGTTAAAGTAAACAATAAGTGCTTCTCTGAGTAATGCAGTTTGGCCCGCGGCTCTCTTCAGATGAAGTTGATTTATTAACCGCACACCACAGGCAAAGATTTGTGCCCCCCCCCCCTTGCTTGGTTTCCTTTCTGACATTTTCTTAATGTGCAGAATGATGAAATATAGTTTTCAGGTGGTGCGGTTACTTCAGAGTACTCAACTGAGACCAAAACAAAAACCCCCAAAACAATTACTCCCATAAAGCAGAATAGGCAAATTGGATTGTGAATCATGAGTCTATGTTCACAGCATTAGAAGGAGCAGAGTGTTGAAGTGCACGCCCATGTGCAGATTGGAGAGCCTTCAGCCACTATCTATATATATAAGTCTGAGCGCTTATGGAATACAGCACTCGAGGGATTTGCAGCCAGTTCATTTAATTTGAGACGAGCAAACTCAGAGCTTAAAGGTCAACTGCTGTGGACAATTAGAGGTCGTGATGGTTGAATAATATTTCCAGCTATTAGCAGCTCTGACATGACCCTCAGATATTTTTATGTGTGTGTGTAGCAGCCTCTCTCCACCCAAACCACACACACAAAAAAACACAGTGATTTAATCACTCTAAAAAAGGTGAAAACTCCCTCCCATCCAATTACAGTGCGCAGCTTTAACATCGCCGCTGTGACCTCGCTGACTCCCCATTGGCCAGATCATCATCACACCCGCATGTTATAAAACAACAGCTAAGTGCTGACTGCGTCAACATGCTTCATAGAAGCTCCCTCCTGAGTGCACCTGTGATAAACCTCAGCATCCCAGAGACCCCGCCTAATTGTCTCCTGCACTACATCTCATTATTGGCCCTTATTATGCAGCTGGACCTTTGCCCCCCCTGAGTTTCTCTCTGTGTGTGTGTGTGTGATTGAGGTGGATCAGGACTTACTGCACTGCACCATTAGAAGGGTAAGGTTAAAAAAAGTGGGGGCGTGTATTTGGCAGGAGGGCGTTCTTGGCTTTATCGAGGTGATGTACGGAGTTCCACGTCCACTCCAGCACATCGGCATCTGATGATGCTATAAAATCAGTATACCATGTAAATTACCTCTGCCCGGCTGTGTTAAAGCCTAATCGACCTTGGACTCAGGTAACCTCCCCGATGCCGGCCGCGGAGTCCCCACATCCAGCTCGGTTCATGATATCTTATATTATTCACATTCCCCCCTCTCAGAGGTAATGTATAGGTGTGGGTGTCCAGTAAAGTAGTCTGATTAGAAAAGCATTACCATATGAATCCTCAGCGCCCACTGGTTCTGGCTTTCTGTACATTTCCTGGCACATCGTTGAGGTGAAAGTCACGATTTTCTTTGCATCAAGGACGATAAATTCATAACGCGCAGCCTCTTCATGCTACCTCGCCCTAATGAGCTGGGAATGGGAGCAGGAGAGAGGGGGGGAGAAGAGAGAGAGAGAGGAGAGTCAGTTGCTTTTGAAGGGTCTTTCAGATTCAAGAGTTGTCGCAGTGGGTCGTGGAGTGGCCTACCAATGACAAAGGTGACGAAGGAAGACAACAATAGTGTGTGTGTGTTGTCTGTCACAAAAAGAATTGTTGGTGTGATTGAATGTGAAAAAGAATCCCAGCGGATAGTCGCTGTGCAGCCATGAAAGCAGCGCAGGGAGAGGTGTGATTGAGTTCAAAGTGCACTGGTATGTGGGAGGTGGAAACATATTGCTTTTTGGATTTTATTTTTTTTTTTTTTTTTCTGAGGTTGCTTGTGTGGTTCACTTCTCAGCCAATTTCCACCTCTATCAGTGCCTAAGGGTAACAACGCTGCAAAGGTTTTTCCATTTGACACCATAAGAGAGTCACCAATGAGAAGATGGTGTTATTTTTAACAGGAATGTGTCAACATGTCAAGCATTTTTATTTCGTCACAGGAATCATGAGATGCTAACTTTCAGGTTGGCCCACAAACATACTGATCGAAACATGGAACAGAGCTGATCCAACATGGCAGCATCAGTCACAGTCAGCATCCAGCGCTATGCTTTGACGTGAATATCGCTCAGATAGACTTCAATGGAAAGTGCTAAGAATGGGCGCCATGAGACTTAATTTGGAACTTGTCGCTATGGTAACCAAAACCCAAACTGTAATGCTTTTTAAACCCCTAAACACGAACACATAAAGAGGACAAAGAAAGGAAACAAAGAGTGAAAATGAAACTTAGGTGCAAACAGAGAAGTTCAGTTCAGAGTCCAGTGTGCCCGCAACCGCAAAATCCAGATGCTGAGGAACAGATGCTAAACATGCTACATTCTGCAAAGTCTATGTTACAAGATGCTAGAATGTGTTGACAAAAGAGCATGTGATGCTAAAGGGAATTGATGCTAACATTTGGCCACACATTAATGCCAGTTTAATGTTTTTAAACCTCAGATTTTGCCTTTGTTTAAGTTGTTAAATAAGCTTGTACCTATGAACTGATTATTTTTGGGTACAAGCAGGGAATATTGTACATTTAAATCTACTTCTGATGACGAGACAAAGACTGGCGACCCCTCCCTGTGATCTCTGCGGGGCTCGGTCTCCAGCTGTTGAGCTGAAATTCATGATGAAACCAAATGAAAAGTAAACTTGTGACTCAGGTTGGCTATGAGCTCATTTTCAGGACACTGAAACTGCTGTTGTGTCTGTGTGTGTCTTAGCAGGCCTCCACTATGGAAAGGAGAGCATCAGGAGCAGCGGAGGCGCCGACCTTCACAACTTCATCTCCTCTGGCTTTGTGACGTTGGGTCGAGGCCATCCCAAAGGTAAAAGCGCCGCTTTTCTTTTCCTCACACTGGGGGATTGAATTAACTGTTCTTATCTGTGCTGCATTCATTCCAATGTTCCGCCCATGATCAGCAACAAGAACGGCAGGCGGAGGTGAAATGTTTCCAGATTCAATTTCCCTCTCCAAGCAAATCACATGAACTCCTGCCTCTGCGTTTACAATTAAATACAAGCAAACAGGCACTTATCTGCGCTGATGGGCGACGCCGGGGCGGGGAAGGTGACTCCGAACTTGCACGCACATTTTTTTCGACGCACATGCAGACATTAGTTTGGGGGGGGGTGAGCTTTCCCATGGGTAATACACTGATTAGTATGCAGCCACGTTGGCCGAGCTGCTGTGATTTATTCCCGTCCATTTTATCTCCAACAAATCAGACCCTGTGTGTGTGTGTGTGTGTGTGTGTGTAACCTTCCGGGGGTTGCGAGCAGACCTGCTCTACCTGATGCTGCTTTCCAGTGTTTAATTAAATGCTTGTGGAAAATCTACATGATTTAAGTATAATTTCGTTCCTCTGCTGTGTGCTTTAATGTATTTCCATTCTTCCTCCTCGCTATCAAAACCTGCTGATTTCCTGCTCATCATCCTAATTGCAGCAGCTGATGACCTGCCGTTGCTTTAATAAATACTAGCTCAGATTTCTGTGTGTGTGTGTGTGTGTGTGGCAGGAGTGGATTTTTATTTTATTTTTTTACCAAACATCACGGCTTTGTTTCTGAGTGCAGGGCACTGCAGGGGCCTGGAAGTTCTTTCCCTCCACTTCTAATGAGGCGCCATCACATTTATGTTTTTACATGAAATTAGCTGTTTTTCCTCTTTTTTAGGAGGGATAATGATAAAATAATAAAAAATAAAATATATATATATATATATCTATATATATATATATATTCTCCATGGTGCCCCCTCTGCGTCTCTACCACAAAAACAAAAAATGATTAGTTTTATGATGCTTTTAAATATAGACGCTCCCCCTTTGTACAAATATCACAATAGCAGCAGCATCCCTGGCTGTCTGAACAGCAGCAGCATGGGGTCTGATTTCAGCATCTGTGCAGTTAAATCTGTGTTTTCTTGCAGCCTTTGATTCCTCTGCTGTAAAAACAAATGAAACGTGACAGATTGAGATCTTGGAAAGGCTTGCTGACGCTCACATTTCTCACACACACACATGCAAAAAACAAAAGAAAATGTGTGCACAAGCCTGAGTTCTGTAACAGTATTCTTCTTTCCAACATCTGTGTTTGGCTGCCTCGTGCCCACAGGCAGGTATTACTGCGGATTGAAAGCTGAAAAATCAATGGAACTCTGGTGTGAAGTTTGGTTTGGATATTGTTGCTGCTTGGTATTATCTTTAGCATTTCACTGGTGAACAATCACTTTAGGGGCTGCGGAGGGAAATGAACAGTTTAACCAAGCCGCCCCCGCTCTCATAGTCTCTTATAAGCACTCTTCAAATCCACAAAAGCAGCTGGCTTCAGCTACATAATATATTACTTGCCTCTTTTGACTGAAGGAAATAAATTGCTTTTACTGTCAATATTTTTTACAGCACGCATTTATCTCTCTGGTTTAACGAGTCACAAATTGTCAGAAAATCACTTGACCCTGTTTGGTTTTATCCAAAAAATCCGTGGATGGATTTTAAACGACCCGCGGTGACTCACGTTAAGGTTAACAGCAAGTAAACAGTCCGGCTCAATTAAAATCACACCGGGCGCCATTATTTTTTGAAGAGGTTTGTGCAGCTTTGTGTGCTCTGGCTGAGAGGAGCAGCAGAGAGAGAGAGAGAGAGCTGGAAAGAATGCAAATTCCCCCCCTTCGCAGGTCAGTCAGTGGAAAAAAAAAATCCTGCTGCATCTGGAAACAGATGTTGTCTTCTCTGTTGTTGTTCTGCAGCACTGACAGGTTCAGGAGTCATGATGCAGTCCTCTGGCGTGGATGAGCATGGCGTCTGCTTAATTATACAAGCAGAGTGTGTTTGTGCTTGTTAATTATATGTCATGTTGTGTGTATGTGTTGGGGCGCGGCCCTTGGGGGGAGGACAGGTGAGGTCGTGTTTGTTGTGGGGGGGTGGTGTGGGGGGGTGGCGGAAGGGGCGTCGAGCGTCAGAGCAGCTGGATGCTTCACATCTGTGTGGCGGGATACAAAACAAGCACGTTGGTGTAATTTACAACCTTCCCCTCAGCTCACCTCGTCGGCGTAATTCTACTTTAGCGTCCTACATTTCCCAAAATGCCTTTCAGCAAGCTTTAGATAAGGGGTCATAAGCTTCTCTGGTAACTATTAGGCGATGCCGTTGGTGGTTAGGATGTTTTTGTTGTGTGTTAAAGCAGACGACACAAACAGTGCTGCAGTCACTGCGCTTCAAAAGTAGATACTGTTACAAGTCAAATGTTTAAAAAAACATTAGCATTAAAGGTAGGGTAGGAGGTTTTGAAAACTCAATGCGAGTCAGCCAGATTTCAAAAGTAAACACACGTCTCTTTCTCTCGGAGCTCACCCTGAAACCACGCCTCCCAATCACATGGACGCACATTACCTGAAGACGAGCTGCAGTCTGTGACTTCGGCCATCATGGAGCAGGAAGAGAGTGACAACCAGCCAATACTCCGCGCAGGGTCCACCCGGAGGATTGGCTGATGTTTTTAGCGTTTTATAGCTTCCACAGATGATTCATATTCTTCGTTTTAATGTGAAACTGCCGAACTAATCGGCTGCTATCGGATTATAAAGAGAAGTTACACTAATTTAACAAAAAGTGCATCAGAATGAAATCTCCTACCTTTAACATCCCTTCCTGGTGTGTATATAACTTGTGGTGATAAACAAACAGCTGGTGGTGCTAATGTTCCAGTCAGGTGTCGTTAAAGTGCTAAAAGTAAAGCATAAAGTAAAAGAAGGTGGTGTAAAAAAATGGTGGCTCATATGAGGAAAAGTCACTTTGTCATTTTTATTGGACGCTCGTTCGTCGTATAATCACCCCGTCTTTACTCCGCCTTTTCTCATCACAAATGTAAAATAAAAGCTACATAATGACCAGCGCCTCAACAAACAGGCCGTGTGAAAGGTGCTAATGTGTTAGCAGTGTTCACATTCCTGCTTGTTACACTGACAGGTGCAGTTTAAAAGCAACACTAGTACCTTACAGCTGGTGTGCTTGCACAACTTTTTCCCACAATGCAATGCCAAGAGATGAGAAGGAGCTACTCACCTCAGCTGCACACACCACCGATGTGTCTGAACATCCCTGACCTGGCAGTATGGTGGCTCAGCGCCTGCACCACCAGCAAACAGACAGAAAGGAAGAAAAGGAACAAAATATTGATATTAATGTGACAATACATGCACACAAATATGGAACTTAAAAGGTTATAGACTAGGCTAAGGCATGCTAAAAGCTAATGAATAATGCAACCATGATGTTAAAATGGAGCTCACTGAACTGTGCTGCGTTATGCTAGCAGTGCTAACTTTTCATCTCTTCCCTGATTTGTCTGAAAAATCCGCCTTAAATGATAAAACGTGTGGACACCAGTATAGATTTTCATTCACCTACATTTTGCAGTATTTAGGTTCCACCTCACAGCAGCTCAGAGACCATCCTGGCCTCCTCAGACAGAGAGGAGCTGTGTGACATTACTTTGTAAACCACCAGCAGAGGCGAGGATTTCTGTGTTTTCTGTGAACATTCCATTTCTCTCGATTTCACGACTCCCTCCGAAGCCTTCTGCTGCTGTAAGGAGTCAGGTGGAGCGTGAGGGTGGGTGGGGGTGGGGGGCCATCTGTTCCCTGCATGATCTCCCTTTGCTTAAAGTCTCAGTTTGGTGCAGAATCTGTTTTGTTTTTTTTTAAGATTTAATGACATAAACACACGGGCTTACTTTTTGTTTGTGGCAAATATTTCTCACACTGCTTCCCCCAGAGTGACGATCTTTCACTAATGCTAAACTTTATTTAGCATGCACAGCTGCTTGCCTTGCTCCTGTCCCCTCAGCCATCTGTCCACACTGATGCCTCCTCACACAGTCCTGTGTATTCTCCTCTGTCCTCTTGTCCAAAAATTAGGAGGCAGTGAGGTTGAGGCTTCTGTCAAACTGAGCCAAACTAATGAGGATGCTCACTGATCTGTTCTGTGTGTGTGCCGCTGTCAGATGAGACTGCTACTGTTACAGCGCCTTGGGTGTAAAAACTGCATTTGAAGCGTCAGTCGCCAGTAATTGTATTAAAAAAAGAAAAAAAAGTCTCAGAAGATAGATAAGAGGGAGCCGCAGCAGCTTCGCTGGCCGTGCTGATGCAACGCTACACCGCATCATCACTTCCAGCCTGCAACCCAATCGCAGCCTCATATTAATTGTTGTAGTCACAGAAGAACTGCAGAGTACTTTTTCTATGCGCTCACTGTCAGCGAGCAGAACTCCGCTCTGTAAATCACTGTCACCTTGGCTTACAGAGGGAAAAAGCTCATCCGGACTGATGTAGCTGGATTACAACTCTCAACACCTTGATTGATTGGACTTTTCTGCCTCAGACAAGCTGCCTGGATTGACAGCCAGCATGCAAATATGATAGTGTAGTGTATTAAAAATGCAGCTTGCACAGCTGTTATTGGTTGAATGCGTCCATTTTAATTATTTTTTCCATATGTCACTCTTGTTGATAATATATATATATAAAACGCAGCCAAGCCACAGCATCCGGAGAAGTGATTACTTCAGACAAAAGCCTCCATCCTTGACTTAGCGCACGCCATACTTCATTACCTTGCTAAGCCCAACTTTTAATTCGGCCCCGTGGAGGAAGTCAAATTGGTTTTCATGGCAGGCAATTATTGTTTTTGTTTTTTTTATGAATATAATGTGTCTGCATTGGCGGATGCGGTAGGATGTAGATGCAGAATTAGCGGGGGATGTTATCACAGAATTTTTATTTACAATTCAATTTCAGCACATTAACAAGTGCAAGAGCCACTAATTGGTGCGCTCCTTATATGTAGGAAGTTGTACGGCTGCAGCAAGAGGCTGCAGGGACGACGAATCTCACACCAGTGTTAGACACTAACAGCTGTTTGCTGCTAATTTGTCCCTTTTTTTTTGTTTTTTTTGTTTACCTTTTGTGAAGAACTTGATGACAGGGTATAAAAGCCCCTCTCTGCCATCGCAGTACTTCCCTCTGATTGTGACACAGTCATCTCCTGTTCCTCCGAATGAATCAGAAGCAGCGCGACAAACAAGCCCACAGGCAGTATCATCATCTCCAGCCCTGTGTAATCAACACTCCAGGCTGATGAGGCAGAAGATGAAAACATCCGCCCGTGAAAACCTTTTGGTGTTGTGTTTAAGGTACGCAAGGAAAAAAAAAAAAAAACACTAAAACAATCACACGGTGACCACGCATCATCAAGCTACAGATGAGACGCCACACACACACACATCTTCCAGCAAATCAAATATGGTACAGTTACACATGACTTCATGACAGGTTGTGCATTTTGCCAAGCTCTGCATGATGATGTGTGTCCATCTGATGATGCATTATTCAGACTTTTTTTTTAAGCTAGCAGTGCACAAATTGCAGTAAGAGTCACATACCACATCACTGTGCAGGTTTTATCAATGACGTCCTTCCAAATTAGCCACATCTAACATCTGGATTGTAGCGTGAGCTAACTGTCAGCTGCTGTGGTGAGGTTTATGATGGAGAACTAAAGGCAGACAGATGGACAGACAGAGCACCTGTGGACACTCTGCTGAAATAATAATAAATGTAGCTCCCAGCGGTGGTGAGGACTTCAGGTCCCGTGGGAAATACTGGCCTTCACACCATGAAGGTCAGTGGATACACAGCCTGTAACCGATCAAATGCAATGTGCATTGATCGGTTTGTGTCAGTTTTGTCACAGTGTGTTCTCCGCACAGACAATCAGGGTCATGATGAAGTGGCCTCTTTCTACCTGATTGGGTCACTAAGGTAACTTAACCTGGTCTGGAGCAGGTTATATTTAGAGGTGTGCTGCTCGTCACTCACTGCCTTAACGTCATCTACACCCCGCTTTTCTTCTTCTGTGGTGCCCCCTATATAAAGTGATGGCGATCCCTCTGCTTCTCCTGTGGGAGAGGGAGAGGCGGATTTCCTTATTAATTGTTAAATATGTTCTTCTTACCTATACCTATACCTATACCTATACAAAACATACAACAGTTGTTACATACCGGTGCCTAAACGTGAAGTTTAAACACGTGGAGCTAAGCTAATCTCTGCCTTCCTGCCAGGGCTCTCAAGTTTCACTCATTTCAACAATTTTGGCATTCGCCACAGAGATTGTGTTGATTTTAATGCGGACGTGACCCTGAAGCCTAAAGAAATCCAGCATCCTTAGCACAGAGTTGTTACACACGATGCAATGAAAGACGTAGTGCGTGTCTACAAACAGCTCATTTGTCTCGTCCACACTGATGGAGAGGTTGTTTAATTTAAGCTTTGTAATGAGATAATTAACTCTATAGGGATTACTCGTTGTGTGCAGACAGCACTCCTGTGTGTGTTCATACAAACCCTGTAAAATATTCTCAGTTTTTGTAAATAATGTAACACCCTGACACAGCCTGGTGTTGCCGTATGACGGCCTGGCCTGTCTGCGAGTGTGTGTGTTATGTGCTGAGCAGTGCTTCGGTGTGTTTTCATGCACACTCTGATCAGCCTCATTTCAGGCAGCACGCAGATGTTTCCAGTCCAAAAAAAACAAAAAAAATCAAAAAAACAAAAGTTGCTGTAAACTCAGCTGAACCTGCCCATCACCACACAGCAGACGGGCCTTGTTAGACGGGGCCGTGAGCCAAATCAGAAAATACATCAGCACGAAACACGGCATTTAAGGTAAACCAGCACCAGTCTCAGGAATATTAACAAGCTTCCATTAAAGCACGAGATATTCTGGAAGTTGCTGGAATACAAACGGGTCTGTGTGCTGTGCTCACCTAACACTACAGTACAGGGTGTGTAGAGGGGGCCTTGATGGAATCTGTTCGGGCTAGACGGGCATCCTTTAGCATCATATTTAGCTGTTATTATCTGGTCCACATTTAAGGGTCTTGCTGTTTTCTGCCCCTTCTCTTTGTCTTTCTCTTCTCTGGCTTTTGCCATTTTAAATACAGGACACTCATTGGGGTGCATATGAGCAGAATCAAGTGGAGGACGTACTGAAGCTTGGTACTTAAGTTAAAGTACAATTAACCAGCAAAATAACTTAAGTGAAAGTCTTAAGTACTTTTAAATGTACTTAAAGTATTCAAAGTAAAAGTGAGTTGTCTCTGAATATCTAGGTGGCGCCATCTTGATAAAGAGTGCAGATGTAGCTCCTGGTGATACTTCTGACGCTACACGTCTCCACCAGTAAACCCCTGCCAGCAGGTCAACACAGAATGCCATGGTTTATCCACCAATCGTTTTCGGGCCCCCTTAATTCAAACATCTTTGAAAGACGCCCCCTGGTGGCTCAGCTCAATGGAGGCGGACTCTGGATCCATGTCCAATGGTGAGGTTAGCTGCAGAGGACAGGAGGACAGGGACAGTCTGCTACCAAACACCAGCTCTGCTATCACTGGAGCCGAGGGAGCCGCCTGATTGGTTTAAACTTCAGCGATAGAAGCACAATCCATATTTCTGTGCAGATGGAGGAGACATTTTGAACAAACTACAGTCATAAAATGTATCCTGTAAAGTGTTTGGGTTGTCAGCCCGTTGTTCATCAGCAGCATTGCAGCGAGTGAACCAGAGTGGGCTAAATAAGGAGATAAAACTCATTAGCCTCCTAAATCAACACACAGAGTGACATCCTTCGCATTATCCTCCGACAAAGAGCTGTTATATTACAAAAACACACGAGGTAATTAGGGGTTATGCTTCCAAACTTTTCGCTCCAGTTCAGCCTATATTTAGCTGCAGTTTGTCTTGCTTTCATGTTTCAATGCATTGCCTTGAGGATTAGATTTTAAAGTGAAACCTAAATTTAGGAAATAACACAGCAGTTATTTTTCTTAATCTCAACATATTCATCTTTTGCTATGAAAAATAGTTACTAAATCAAACCAGTCAAGGTCAGCTCTGTTGTTTTCCTAATATATCCTAAAAATATTGGCGTCTCCCATGACGACTTCAATCTTTACAGACTTCTTTTCAACCTTAAACACCTTGAAACCAGGTCCCACTTCAGGGAGCGATCCGTGGCCCCAAAGCAGTTTTAGGGGGGGGGCTAAAAAAAAAAAAATCCAGCTGTTGATTGACAGCGCTCTCTTGTTGGGGCAAAGCCTTCCTGCTCATACAAATTGATGGTGAGGTTCAGGGGAGGTGGCACGGCTGACCTGCTGGCTAAGCACTCTGCGGAATAGCCTGTATGAAAAGTGTTAATAAGGTCCTGCAGAGAGCAGGGCTGGGGCTGCAGCGCTCGTTAGCAGAAAAAAAAAGAGATCAAGACAGATTTCTCTTTTGCACAATATTGGAGAGATGACAGGAGAGGACGTCTATATTATTTACCTCGTCTCTGGAGCTTCTCTGGAGTGAGAGTCCAGGTTAAGGTGAATAATTGTTAGTTAGCACTGTAACAGGAAGTCAAACCATATTTCCATTAAGATAAAAATGGAACTGTAAGCACTGGACGTAGGATATGACGTGTGGGGTATGCAAACCAACATCAAACTGCAGTTCCGGCCATGGCCTCTGGGGGCTGCCTCCAAAAGTGAGTCAAGCCCTATAGACCTCCATGTTAAATACATACATATAACTGGTCACTTTATGCACCAGGCTGTAAACATGTTTCTTTCTACTGTAAAGTTTTAACATGGAGGTCTACAGGGATTGACTCACTTTCGAAACTAGCTGCTGCGGGTGGAACTGCAGCTCTCGACAGCTACAGAATTATTGTTCAGAATAGACAGGCACAGGGAACTCTGTAGTGAGTTCCAGATTTATTTGATAACTCAAACGTGTGTGGTGAGGAGAGTCCAGACAGCAGCGAGCAGTCCTGACTGAGTCTAAGCTCCTTTCCGACACCTAACTGCTGTTTTTCTTCACTGTAATTGACTCCAGCTGACCTCCGCGTCCTTTCGCCGAGGACTGAATTAACGACTGTCTCTGGGTATTGAGAAATTAACACATGCGACAAACACCTTGTAGCATCTTTCAAAATACCGCCAGAGAGCAAATAACGTGGAGGTCAGTAAATGACAAGCCACCCCACGATTCCTGACAAGACTCCTGGGTATCCTGAGGAACAACACAGCACTTCCAGATACACTGCAGTCAATTACAGTGATGGGAGATGTAGGGGGCAGACAGAGGAAATGACAGTTGGGAGACAGCTCTGTTATCATTGTCCTTCTGTTGTGGCCACTTTGAAACAAGTGGAGCTATTTGTCTGGCAGCAAGGTATGCTGGAGGGGAAGAGGAAGGAAGGCTTTTATCTCTGGAGAAGGGAATATGCAAGAAAGGGAGCACAGACGGAATATCAGAGAGGTAAGAAGTGAGAAAAGGGGATTTGAAAGTGGGAGTTTGGCAGTTAAAATGGCAGGAGGAGAGATAGAGAGTACTCGCAGGCAGGTAGTCGGGGGACAATGGGCTGACAAGGCGGCTGTGATGTTTGCTCGAGTACGGCAGCGTCCTCTTAATGCGTAGCATCAATCACAACGCTGCCCACCGCACAGCGTGGCAACTTTTATCGCCGCTCATTAAAGTAAGTGCAGATATTTTATGCATCAGTTGGAATGCAAGGACTTTTTCATGCTAATTTCCCTCCTTTAGATTCGTTATTCATCATCTTTGATCAACGGGGTCCTGTATACAAATAAAGTGGAGTGGAAGAGGCTGCGCGCCCGACGAATCCGCCGTGTGCTGAAGCATGTGGAATGACTGTTTCTACAGATTAAAAGGATTCATTTAAACACATGATCTATGATATTTTTCCATTTCTCTTTAAATCCATGCAAGCATGAAAAAATGAAATAAAATTGAACCTCACCCCAGATTTCGGTCCCTGCAGACCGTTTCGGCCTCCCTGGCGAGCGCGTCAAGCAGATGAAAGGATGTTGCAGTTGAATTGTTTTGGGTCCAGTCCCAGTCTTTGAATTTCAAGCTCCTCCACACTGGGACTTCTTAAGCGATGGGAATTGAATGCAGTGTGTTTTAATTGATTTTTTTTTTTTTTTTATCAACTGAACGTGAGCAGGGAACAGCTTCTCTCATTAGAGACATGGGCGTAGATCTGAGAGCTGTTAATCCAGGACGGTGTGGAGCCTTTGAATCTAACAGCTTTTGTCTGTCTCCATTTAAAATGCCTTGACAACATTTATCATATTACACAGCAGCACTTGTTTTGAACTTGTTTATCGTCTGAGAATCCCACAAGGCAGCAGCAGCCACACAGTCTGGTTCACCAAATTCTTTTTTTTTTGGCATCCAGAATGAGCTGTCCCGAGCTGTTTATCATATTGAAAAGCATGACATTGTGTATTGAGCAGCCACGTCCTTCACAGAGTTGCTTTGAGTGATAAAACAGCGGATATAAATAGTCATGCTAAGGGCATTTTAAGGATACTTCTCCCAGTGTTTTAGATAAGGGCTGGTAGAAGACTGATCCTGGCTCTGCCGTGTTGACCTCAAGCAGCTTTATACCCACCTCCCTACAAGGCAAACTCCCGCTCTCATCTGTAATCTATTATTCATAACAAAGAGGCAGAGACGGAGACTGGGAAAGGCAGATAACTTGGTCGCTTCTTCCACTATCCACCCCCCCTCCCCTCCCGTTACTATTATCCAGAGGCCATTGTGTGGGAAAACAAATGGAATGATTGCCTTTTGTTGTACAGGAGAGGGGGAGAAATGTTGTATTCTGTGCAGAATCTGAACGCAGACTTGCCATTCAGAGCACACGAGCTATGACTGCCGGTTGCATTGTGCAAATAATGATGCATGGGAGGGATCAAATTAAAATTTATCAGCTCTGTGTTGGTATCCATCTCCAAATCTATTTCCAGCAGATGTAAAACTGAAAAAGGCAAAAGGGAGCGCGTGTTTTCAGTTTGGTGCTAATTTGCCTCGTCACTCCTGCCTGTATCCTTTCATCGATTCTGGCCGGGCTAACTTGTAGCGTAGCATGTCTGCTGGGGCAGGGAATGTGTTTTTAAATTTTGAATCCAGCACTTAAGGAAATATTACTTTATTTAGAGCCAAATTAAATGTTACATGATCAACATCAACCTTCAGAACTCTAAAAGGAACAGTTAACACAAAATGAAAGATTTAGATTTCCCCTGTGACCTGCAGTGCCGCCTGGATATTTAACTTCTATAATATAACTCTATAACTACACATGAAACTGGGCAAGAAAGCAGATCAGTGCCTCCTCTTCCCCCGTCCTCCTGAAATTATACATATACCAGACATCCAGCCAACTGTCCCGTCCATCGGTGTGCAGAGTAGCTGCGCATATTTCCCTCGAATGAGGTTGTAGGTTGATTTTATACACAATCTGGCATCTTGTGTAACATCAGAAAAACGACATTTAAGGATCCATGTATATTAAAGCATGAGGGACACAGACAGACAAGCTTAAAATACAGGAGGTGTTTGAGCTTCAAGCTTTCAACCTTCTAACTCAACTCAGCTTCTCAGACCAGCAAAAAAATACAACAGAAAAATTCAAAATTCCCTTCCAGAAATGTTGACACCGAACCGACAAAAAATCCAGAATTTTGAATGAGCTGGAACTATTTTATGCCAAACCGCGCCTGGCGGTTTCTAACCGTCAGCCTTAATGTTTATGCCCAGGTGTAGCCCACTCACTCAATCCTAATTTTAAGTACAAGATTATTTAGCATTTTCTTTTGTATTTGATGACACTTGAGCATGGGAGATGGACTGATGAGGCCTAGGATGTGTTTACAGTAACAAATTCGGGAATATGATTCTGAAACCAAAGGCCCAGTCAGCAAATTACACCGCACAAATGCACACTGTCATCTAAAGTGAGTAAACACAAAACATCAGAATCAAATAACGGAGAATATTTAATACAAAACGGGCACAGCTCAAAAATAAATGACAATAATACGCGGGATTTCAAACTCAGTTTGTGGTACCTTAACGTTGGCGCGCTAGTTGGAGCCCATTTGTATTCCTTCAGGTAAATGTCCTCTGTCTATACTCACAGTGGTCACAGTAGCTCCCCTTGGTCCAGCAGCAAGCCGTGCACTGAAGAACACCAGCAAAGATCCAGCTCTGTCTGATCAGCAACACAGTCCTGAACTCCTCTTCATGCAGCGTCAGCCATGACAGAAAAAATCACTCCGTCTTCTTCCTCAGCTAGCTAAGCGCTAGCTAATTAGCGCAAGTCCACCTGGCCCGAGATTTCTATGTTTTGAAAACAAACAGCTCCAAAACAGGTTACACGCCACTCGAGGAAACAAAAGGACACATGACTTAGGTGCGAAGTCCACAATAATTTGTCTGAACAATTAACTTAGCAAGTATTAACCTTCATCCGTCCACTCTCTCCTTGTCGTCTCGTCTCCCTCTTTTCGCCCCGCCCCCTCTAAAACCTGATAGGTTAGGATACTCATCTCTGATTGGCTAATGTCAAGTTTTCAACGTAGCTACCCAATAGAAACAGAGCAACAACACAGGTGTAGTTCAAGGTCTCTTCCAGACTGTGGGTATTCCAAAACTTAACAAACTAAACATTTCTCCACATTAGTACAATGAACAATTATTCATATAAGCATATGTAACAAGGCCAACTTCTCAAAATATACTATTGCTAGTGAAAAAATAAACTAATAACAAATAAGTTTAAGAGAGTACTACACAAGTACAAAACTATGGCAGGCAGGTTACCCAGGATTCGGCATTAAAACGGCTGGTTCTCACAAAAATAATTAAATGACATCAATATTTTACTCGGGGAATGTTTGCAGACATGAAAACACAATTCCAATTAAAATGCATTAGTTTTAAATTGTGGAACAATTCATGTTATTGTGTGAAAAAAACAATTAAATCTAAATTCTGTGAGTATCTCACATTGTAGGATGAGACCGGTTGCATATTTATACGGAAACACACAGAGGCTGATAAATGACTCCTGTTGTTGTGATAATCAGTAATCATTATCAATTTGCAGTGGCCAATTGTTGTCTGAGCACCTAAACAATTTGCTTATTTCACTTTCACAGATGATAAACCACATTATGAGACGCCTTTTGCTCCCACTGAATTAACACGGCGACAGTGTACACATGCCTGAATACGAACCTTTAAATGCGCCTTTTGTATTGTCTCTGCGGTGCATTTAACAACAAGCCGAGCCTGTTCATAAAGCAGGTGGTGTTTTCCCGGGCATCCAATTCACACTGTTGTTCACACAAGCTGGAAGGGACGAGGGATCAACACCCCGTCAGGCTCCAGTTCGAAGTAAAAAAAGAATCACAGGAAACGTGAGAGACTTGACGTGCTGAGAGGAGCTCTGTTGGGCTGATAAAGCTGCTCTGTGAAGCCTCGTCTACACTCACTGACTCCGTCCCCCCCACCACCACACCGCACATACCGGCACAGCGTTCCCCGGTCCTCTCCAACCAGAATGGCAAATTGCCTCCACCCTGTCCCCACTGTGGGTTCTGTGAACTTTTCACACGGTGGGTGCTTGAATTATCACCAGTAGAGGCCACAGGTATTCAATCTAGTGGTCCAGATTATGGGGTAATAGACAGGAGGTGGCTGCGGTATTATAATTGAAAGACCCCTTCTACGGCAATAAATAATGAAGAGTCCCCGGGGGCCATTAAGGGTTGGGAAAAGGAGTGTGTCAGATGGAGGAAGGTGTTCTCACACGTTGAGTCAGCCTGTTAACCCCCCGCCGAGGGAGGCATGGAGGGAATATGATACGGGTGTGAACACACAGGAGGGGGAGTCATACACACTGCTTCATTATGGATCCACCGGAACAGGGTTATGTGTGACGTGACTGTCTGAGCTGCTATTTAACATCGCAGCAACACAAGAGGACGCTTTGATTGTTCCACAATTGAGTAAAGTGTTGGATGGTATCAGCCAATAGATTGCTACTGTTTTGTTTTGGCCAGAGAGTAGCTTAAAATGTGAGCAAAACAGCATCAAAATGACACTTGGATAGCATAAAATGCTACGTCAATGAAAGTCATGTGTTATTTATACGCCATGGCATGACAACACATTGATCTGAACGTCTTCCATAGGAGGGTGTACAAACAGAACACTGTGCTGAATTCTCTGCAGGTGATCCTGTCAGCCTGTCAGCTACTTTTGCTAAATGCTAACTGGCTAACCAGCTAGGAAAAACTATGATAGGAGCAGATGTGTGCATAAATTTACATCAGCTGCTGTCTGATGTGCCCGTTGAAGCACTCTGTGTATGGTATAATGCATGTGCATGCCTTTGGAGAGCACAGATTTCAGTCAAGTATGAGACTACGCTCATTGCATTTACATTTACACGGATCGATCATGTTTTGCACTCTCAACCTGGAGGCCCAATCTGAGTCAGGAACAACCCTCCGAACACAACTCCATGAAGCATCCAAGGCCGGCTTCTAAGCTTCTACTACTGAGTACTGCAGACTTGAAATTCAGACTCACTTTTCATTGATTTTTGCTTCATAAAAGTGATCAATGTGCAGTAAATATGTTCCAAACTTGCCTGAATAAGCCTTGTTTTTATCATTAATAGAAAAAATATGGCTACAAATCATCAGTTTCCATTCATATTCTTACTAAATTGCTAAATCTGGGGATGAAAACAATAGGGCTAAAAAAATGGATGCTTTCTAAAAGATAACCTGTCAAAAATAGATTATGTTTTGATTATTTTTCACATCAGACTTGCAGCATGTAGTCCATCGTGTGGCATTATAAAACCCCCTGACACCTACGCTTAAGACATTTTATTAGGGGGTTAGTGGGCTTATAAATCAGACCCTCTTCATCTGCTCCCTCTGGAATGCCTGTGGGTAGTATGGAAATTCTATTTTTCAATTCCATTGCAGGTTCAGATGAGACGGACAAGATAACACATGCTGATGGCTTCTTATAGCCCGTGTACGATGTGAACGATGACTGTATGTGTACATAGTAATTGGCGTGCCCTTGAATCGCTTTCAAATCAGGCAAAATTAGCTGCACACCGCCGTTTCTGACAGATATGAGCTTTTCAATCCTCCTCCCAACAGAGTGGAGGAGCTTTCTGTGTCTTAATTACCTCACATTTGGCACAGTGCACCGCAGAGCTAGCGGGGGCTGTGGGGAGATAGGGATTCAGCCGAGGCACTCAGACGGCGGTTGGTGACAGAAGCCAGGGGAGGACGGAGCGGAGAAAAGGCTCCCAGCTAGCAAGCCTGGGATGACAGGAGCGGCAGTGGAGGAGGGGGGGTGCATCCCCGAGGAGGAGCAGAAGAAAGAGGAAGAGCTCGCTGAAGGGAGAATTCCCCTCAGGCACATATGGCAGAATTGAAACATCCATATGCTGCTGTAAAACTGAAGATATACAGCACATCGATACTCTGTCTGCTGTTCGCTCGTCCCTTGGAGATAATGTGTACTGGTTGGGTTGTGTGTTTTTTTTTTTCAGCACACAACTCCGAAGCCCCAAAGGCATGCTGACAGAAGCAGAAGGAAACCAGGGACGTCTCAGAGAGTCCAGTTGTCACATTCAGTCAATAGATAGAGATATTAAACACAGGAACAACAAAGGACATGTAAATCATTTCAAAGCTGCAGAAATTTTTAGAAACCAACACAACTTGGGTATCCAAGATCGTCCAACAAACCTGTACACCAGTATTCCCTAAGGGCTGCTGCACTGATAATGACCTCAGTTCCAACAGCCTGCCTGGACATTATGTGGCGATCAAAGCAGTAAGATGCTCCGTACACTGAGACATGAAACCAATGTGGATTGCAGTTCACCCCACAGCCTTTAGGGGGCTGGCTCCACAAGTGAGTCAATCAATCCCCATAAACTCCCATGTCAAACCGTCCAACTTTACAGCAGAAATGATCATGTATCACAGCCTAAAACATAAAACGAAACAGTCTCTATTGATAAGTTTCCCTCTAGTGTCAACACATGTTAAAGATTTAGAAAGTAAACACACGCCCCTTTCTCTCGGAGCTCACCCCGAAGCCACGCCTCCCAATCACATGGAAGCGCATCACCTGAAGACGAGCTGCGGTCTGTGACTTCGGCCATCATGCACGTACCTCTCTGGTGCGCGCAGAGCAGGAAGAGAGTGACAACCAGCCAATACTCCACGCAGGGTCCACCCGGAGGATTGGCTGATGTTTTTAGTGTTTTATAGCTTCCACAGATGATTCATATTCTTCGTTTCAATGCAAAACTGCCAAACTAATCGGTTGCTATCGGACTGTAAAGAGAAGTTACACTAATTTAACAAAAAGTGCATCAGAATGAAATCTCCTACCCTACCTTTAAGAAGTTAAAATGATGCATAATGGACGTGACTGCTTTGAGTGACGGGCGGGTGCTGTATCGCAGCCTCGGCTCCACATCTTTGTCTGTATTTGGAGTTTAGGTGGACTGTGACACCACCAACATGGCGACAGTGTTTTGAGCCCCACAGAAACCAATGAGGAGGTCAGAAATCACCTAAACCAAGGCCTTATCATCTTTCTGTGTGAGGCATCAGTTGTTGTTGTTGTAGCATTGTATTTTATTTCACTGCCTTTAAAGGTGTGTTTTGGCTCCAAAAATTCTATCCACCAACAATACAACACTCAATGTCACATTTCAAAATATGAATCTAAGAAACCACGGGGCTCCGAACACTTAGGGGCACTTAAGTCCTGTTTTGGGTTTTAAATCAGTATTTATAATTAAATCATCTAATGGAAATCCTCCATTAAATTTAATAACTCCATTTAGGGAGAAAAAAGTAAAATAAAAGACGACCGCGCGTGTCTTATATCTAAGCGATTTCCAGCAAGTGCATTCTCTCAGTCAGTTGCCAGTGAAACAGCACAAAAGGACCCTGCAGAGAGAGAGTCGACTCCTGCAGCCGCGGGCAATGAAGCGCGAAGGCTGACAGTGAAGCACTGGAGGTGTTAGGTGTAAGAACTCTTCCTCCGCTACCAGTGTTTGCTCGCTCAGACTTTTAATTATGATAGTCAGCTGATTGTGGGTAAACCGTGCAGCAGAACGCAGACACTGACGTGAGACGTTGTGATGCTGTGAAACGCTGTTGTCCACAGAAACGCTTGGACTCGCTCTGCATGTAAAAAAGAAGCCCTCTCCTCCGTGTCGTCCACAGAGGCTGTTTTTGTTCTCCTGACAATACACGGCCCACTGAGGCTCCACCATGTCCACACACCGAGTGGATCTGCCTCCAGTTCAATTGTGCTCCCTTCACTAAGCTGCCTGTATTCCCTTGATGTGGCATTGATCCGTCCACTCAGAGCATTGTCTGCTCCAGACTGACCATCAATATTGCATCAAGTTCAGCCTAAACAGCCCAGAACTCTTTTGCAGTCAATCTAGAGGAGGGGTAATAAAATTCATGGCTGTCTTCATTCCCTGGGTGAGGAGACTCACAGACTGCCTCCTCTCCTGCTGCAGCTCTAAGAGGTGAGGTTATGAAACAATACAGGCAAAAACTTGTTACATTATTAATCAGCTCAAATATTAATTAATTAGTATTTGGTCCCTTTCATCAGCCAGAATCTGCTGCTCTGAGAGGATTAAATGTTTACAGCAGAGTGAGTCAATATTTGCTTGCTGGAAGTTAAATTGAATTATCTCAAGAATTACTTCTGAGTGCTCAAACCCACCTGAGCAGCAGCAGCAGCAGACATTTCACACGGTCCAGCAAGACTTTGGCCCGTCTGACTTCTCGCCACCCCCTCCTCCTCCTCCATCTCTCTCCTGACCACGGTGGTGTATCTGGCAGACACAGCAATCTGTGGAAGCATGGAGATATTAAATTAAAGCAGGAGGAATCAGCCATGCAGCTGCCACAATGCCCCCTGGGAAATAGAGTAAAAGATGTGAAAGTGTTTCCAGAGGATGACATCCACACCGCTGGCTGGCATTGACTTCAAGTCTGTTAGCTAGCTCATTAGCCTTTTAGCTATAAGTGACTCTGGTGGGCTTTGTGGTTTGTGCTGATGTTGTAATGCATTGCTTATGATTAATGGCCTGAGAAGGTGAGAGCAAGATTGTTGTGAAATCCAGTGAAGTGACCCTGGGCCGCCATCCTGGGCTCGTGTATACTGTGGAAATGCCCACTTAAATAAATCCAGTCAATTTCACAGGACACACACTTGCATGGCGGATGCTCTAAAGGATATATTTATATATATTTAAAGAATAAAACAGGTCTTATGTAAGTGTTCTTTGAAGTAATCATTTAATTGGGCATCACAAATGGACCCTAATGTGTGCTAATTGAATATTACTGTGTAGTTGGAGCTGATGCATGTCCTTTACATTACTATATGTACACATGATAGGACCGTTTGATCCAATGAAAAGCCTCAGCTTCAGGGTGGGTTGCAATAACTTGCAGGTGTTAGTCATGTAACATTTATAACTTCATCTGGCTATCACAGACACATGTCCACGATCAATCCAGCTTAATCTGGCTTGTTTGGTGTCCTCCAAACTGCTAGGTGGCGCGTAATATACACATCTGTTCAGGTCGTGGTAGGACCACATGTGCGCATGCATCTTATGCAGTTTATGCCTTTGTAGCCCTGTGGAAAATAAACTTGGGGCAAAGCTGTCGTAGTTCGATGGTTGCTTACATACAGCATTTGTACGCGACCCGGACACTGTCCTGGTGAACCGGAAGTATCACGTCGCTAGCCGGATTCACTAGCCACATTTGCGTTCAGACCTGAGCCACATTTGGGCCAATCTGGCTAGATCCACCTTTGAGAGGTGGATTGAAATCAATCCAGATATATCCAGATTCGCGTTGTTTAGACTCAGAAAAACTATCCGGATACGCCCCAAATCCCGCTCTAGCCGGATTGATTTCCCCAGTGTGAACAGGGTCTTAGTGGGTCACCGTGATGTTTCCTAAAATCTAACCACATGGCTTTAACCACCTGACTCCAGAAAGAATCTGTACATGGTTACATTTTTGATATACTGATGGGTCAAATTGTCTAAATAATTCAGGCACCCCCTGAGCTGAGAGGTCAGGCTCACATTGTTCAGTGTTGTTGCTCTCTCTCTCTCTCTCTCTCTCTCTCTCTGTGCTGTGTGCACAGCCTAGCCAAGGTCAGCCCAGACGGACAGTATCCCTCCAAAAATACCTGGCAGGTAACACAATGACTTCAAGGAGACAGAACTTGAGCGATATTTCTAAAAGTGCTCCAGCCTCTTTCATAAATGGCACGGCTGCCGTCTGTCCTTCACGGCTTCCCTCCTACCCCCTGACAGGCTGATTGATAGGAGTGCGCTTAATCCATTATTTTGGTCCATTGATTGAGCCGTGCAATCAAAAGATCAGAGGTAACCGGACCCTCCTATGAGACGGCTCCGTCACGCAGGCGCAGGCAGAGGGTGTCAGCCGGCGGCCTACTAATCACCCTATGCTGTGAGTAATGGCTATGAAAGCAATCACAGCAGAAATGCATCATCTCTGCAGAACAGCGATCTATCAACCTGACTCGCTCTCATTTGACTGAAACGCATGCCAAGAGTGAAATATGACGCTTTGTCAAAGGTAGAGGGAGAGCGCTGGCTCCAGAGCTGCAGAATGTAATAATTAAACACACCCATAAAGACCTATTGTATTTCATCCATTGACATGCACGTGTTGCGTTTCTGAAGCGCCTCCCTGGGTAAACATTTCATGCTTGGCTCCGGTGCATAATTACAATGCTTCAACAGTTTATACAGAGTTACAATATACTAACAGTCATTTTCCACTCCAGTCATCTTTCAATTTGTTTCCCCACATGATATCAACAGAGTAACGGTGGAGGACGAGAAGAAGAAGCAGTGCCTCACACGCGAACCATCAAAGAACTGTTTGTCAGGGAGTTTCATGTGTTTCATGCAAACAGAAGCCTGAAGCCGGGCTCCTGGGCTAACCCGGGATTATTACAAATCCAGCATATGGATACCCTCTGTATGTAGGGTCTGTGCATGTTTCTATCACCTCGCCGCCGTCGACCCACCAACATGCCAACAGGTGCCAAAATGGCCATCTAACAAACACAATATTTGTCATATCGTAACAAAGTTGCCGGTGCGTCTGTGGAAATGAATTCTATAGATTTCCCTCACGGCTTGTCCTTCTTCCCTCCCAGTGAGGGATATTACTTAATGAGATGGGAGGGAGGCTCTGTCAGACATCTCCCCTGCCTTTCGTCTGAGACTCGCCTTACCTGAGCCGCTCACGTAGAATACTGATCGCCCGCCAGGCGCTTTAACCAATTACCCTACATCAAATCTGGAATAATACAAGAATACATCTCCACCAGGCCTATGTGCCCTTTATTTTCTGGCTGTGTTGTCGTGTGGTGAGTCACAGAGCTGAAATGCATTCTAATTAAAACTAACTGTTCTGATTGTGTGCAGATTATTTTTTCCTGAGTTTGACTTGTGTAGGCCTGTGAACAGCACCAGCCCCGCCAGAGCTTTTTTCTGTCAGGGTCAGGCTGAGTCTGGCTCTCAGAGGCTTCTTCTTCTTCTTCTTCTTCAGCTGACTTCAGAGGGTCCCACATGTCATCTGACAAACTGTAGCCGACATGTTGTGGGTTTTTTTCTTTGCCGCTCTCCAATGAAGCTGGGGCTGGTGGAGCAGCAGATTTAACTACTGTGGTCTGCACGGTGTCTTCAGTCACAGGCTGAGTTGTCATGCTGTGTGACTTCTGGTGTCTTTTCTCATAAGTCTCCTTCTCACCGGCTCACACAGTCATTAAACTGAAGGGAGAAAAAAAAAGTTGAGCTTTTCAGTGCCTTCAGTAGGCGTGCATCACTTTTACAGTGAAGCTATTATATAACTATATATATATACCCGGAGGCAGCTTCCATGCAGGTGATAAAAACTGCAGTTCATCCTGCAGCCTCTAGGGGGCTGGCTTCAAAGAAATGTCTTTACAGCAAAAACAAACAAGTTCTTTCTTTCTTTTCTGGTAACTCTTATTTTCATAATATTAGACTTACAATGCAGGCTCCCTGCTCCACCTCCTCGCCTGTATTTGGAGTTTAGGCAGACTGTGACGCTACCAACCTTACACTGAGCTTTCCACAGATCTTGATTTTTGGCCATTTTTATTTGATGCATGTGCCAAATATTTAGACTTAAAGGTAGAGTAGGAGATTTCATTCCGATGCACCTTTTGTTAAATTAGTGTAACTTCTCTTTACAATCCGATAGCAACCAATTAGTTCGGCAGTTTCGCTTTAAAACGAAGAATATAAATCATCTGTGGAAGCTATAAAACGCGCGCACCAGAGAGGTACGTGCATGATGGCCGAAGTCACAGACCGCTCTTCTTCTGGTAATGTGCGTCCATGTGATTGGGAGGCGTGGCTTCGGGGTGAGCTCCAAGAGAAAGGGGCGTGTGTTTACCTTCGAAATCTGGCTGACTCTCACTGAGTTTTCAAAATCTCCTACCCTACCTTTAACCTTGATTATATGACCCGTGTTTTTCAAACCCACCAGCAACCTTTACATTATGTCTCTATAACCTCATTGTGTTGCTGTTATTGTACATACGTAGAGTGTGATGCTGTGTCTGAATCATATTTTAGAAGCAGCTGAAACTCAGCTGTAATTTGCAGGTCAGAGCAGAGAAGCTGTAGATAAGGTGTGTTTGGGCACAGCGAGGCTTCGAGCTAAATTCACTGTGGACTGAATGTGTTGGACTGACCAGCTGAGAGACAATAAATGACTTTGCCGCCCCTGCAGCTCGGATAAAAAGCTACATTAATTCTACTTTATTAGATCTAAAACAAAGTGATTACTGAAAAGTAAAGAAGAAGAAAAACACCCAAAAGAGAAAAGGATTTACTTCCCTGTGAGAACCAATCTGGATGAAATATTAAAATGCCTACATATGGTGCCATAAACCTCCCACCCCCACCCCCACCCCCACCACCGTCAAGGCCACAAAATGAATCACAATAGCTGTGATCAGTTCAGCTGATGTGACCACTGGCACTTCTCTGAAATGTTAATAAAGCCATATTGAACGGTGCACCGTGCTCAGCAGGAAGTCCGTAGCCCGCGGCTCGCCACTAAATCTCAATGACTTCATTAAGTCATTAGCATGAGTCACGGCGCGCGGCGCCAACAGCAATTAAAACACAACAGAAAGGAGCTGCGTCCTTGGGCCGCGGCTCCGCTCGCAGGACTGCCACACTTTACTACATCCAGCAGGATGATTGACATATCAATGGGTGCCTAGGTGGATTAAATGGCCTTAATCAATATTCAGATTTCTCACTCACAGCTCGTGCCTGGAGCACATGGTGCACACAGTGCTGTCAGCCTCAGTGCTCCAGGCGGATGTTTTTTTTTTTTTGATGTCGCACCTTTTTGGTTGCTGAATAAGCCAAATAAAGTGTTTTAGAGGTCACCAAAGGTCACCAAGACCCCCCGCCCGCCCCCGTGCAGGGAATGCTGGTTAATATTCATCCAGATCTTGTCATTTTATTCCTTATTTAAAGAGGAGGCCAGAGGAGATGGGGAAAAATCGCAACTTTCAATGAATATGTCAGAGCTTTAATTCAACTCTCTCCTCTGCCTTTTGTAGAAACACATTTCTATTCATGAAGCCAATCCTCCGTAGTCATGACACTGCATACTTATGTTTCCTTTGTAAAAACTCCAGCAAAATGCTAATTAAATTGCAGCAGTGGGCTTCTGTCCCCTATGCAGACTTAAAGAAGCCTTTATCTTAGCAAATGACTGACAGCTGATTATGAAAACGCCGGCGTCTCCTCCTGCGTGAAGCCAGTCCACCCACATCTCCTCCTGCTTTTGTGCGCACCATTGTTACGGCTCCATTGTTAATGAGTTTAGAATTAACTGGCTGTAAATGACTGGAGAGCGGAGTCCCTGCTGAGCCTGATTGTGCTGTTGAATGGGGAAGCTGGAGGAGGAGGAGGAGGGTGGAGGATGTATGGACGGAGGTGCACGCCGTGTGTGCAGGTATCCTCGGTCACGCCTCGCAGCTCGTCGCTGCCGAGCAGCCTGACACCAGGTGTCCTCCTGTGGCCGTTCATCTACCTCGGTGGATTGGATTTATTGTGATCTTTGATATAAGGTGGGCCTCAGCTGCTGAAGCTGCGGCCTCAGTCAGGTGGGGGCATTAGACATTGAAGTAATCAATTGCTGCTTGATCAATCAGAGACATTTAATGTGCTTTGAGATGCATTCATTAAAGAGGAGTGTGTGTGGTCACTATTTGTACTGCATCAGTGTTTCCTCCATGAGGCCATTTTTCACCATGGTATTGTAAATGAAAAGCTCAATGTGGAGCCTCCATCTCCTCTTCCTCCTCCTCCTCATCATCATCATCATCATCATCACCACCTTCTGCAGTGTTATAATTTTGTGCATTTATCCCAGTGCTGAGTCACAACCTGAATCAGGCCTAACTTCTTAAAGTCCTAAAATAATCCAGTTTAGTTAAATTAAAACCAAACTTGCATGTGGGGATTAAATGTAGTTCACGCCACAACCACTAGGGGCTGGCTCCAGGAGCGAGTCATTTCCCATTGACTCCCATGTTAAAATGGCCGACTTCTCAGCAGAAATGAACATGTTCACAGCCAGGTACAAAAAAACACTCTGGTCTTAAATAATAAGTTCTCTTCTTGTGTCAATTGTAGGTGGGACGTTTTAATTATATTCAGACCTAAAATTATGCATAAATATGGGTGGTGCTGCTTTGATTGACAGCTGGTTGTTGTATCACAGCACGAGTTTGCTGCTTCCACGATCGCCCGACCACAACTCCTCATGCTCCCTCTCTCTCTCTGCCAACATGGCTGTGATTGGCGCATCCCACCAAGCTCTGTCCATAGTTTTTACTGTCAATGGGATTAACCTGATTTTGATGCCGGCCCTCTAGAGGCTGCAGGGGGAAGTGCATTTTGTGGCACTTCATTTCTCAAGAAGTCAATTTTTCTGATCCAATCTGGCAGGGAAACAGCCTGGGGAGTCCTTTATACACCTGATAAATGATGGTATGAGACGTTCAATCCATCTGCACCAACCAGATCGAGCAAGCAGGAAGTCAGACAAAAGATTTTCAAAATAAAACACACTGAAACTGGACACATTACAGAGTCCGGCTAATTAAAAAAAAGTCCATCAGCATTATTGTGACTCACACATCAACCAGAACACTGTGTGTATTGTGTGTGTGTGCTGTGGCAACATTGACGTTTCAGCCGGACCCCCGCTGCAGCTGCGTCACAAAGAAATATGTCAGGGTTGAAGCAAAGGTCAGTCCTGTCCGTTTGCAACATCCATCACAGGTCGAGAAACGTTAGCCGCGCCGCTGCTTAGCAGAGCGGCGGTGTTGAGGATCGCGGTAGTCTTAGTCTGGCTGGAGTGTGGAGGCTTGGTCTCTGCTGTCCTCCTCCTCCTCCACCCTCTCTGTCCTGCAGCATAATTCTCTAAAATGAGCTTGTGGACAGGAGATGAGATATGATTCTTGGAATTAAAACAGCATTTTCTACTTTGATCATCCAGCAGTGTGTGAAGCACTGAAATAAGACTCTCCCCTTCTTTATCGAATCTCTGCTCTCACTCTCCCTCTCTTAATCTTTCCCTTGCTCGCTCGCCCTGCTCTATCTGAGCTTGGGGGATTGCTGTGTGAGATGGAGAGTTAATGAAGAAGCTTTTCCTCTCTCTCTCTCTCTCTCTCTCTCTATCCCGTGCATGAAGACGGGTAAACTCCGGCAACTTTGTACTCTGCTTTTGTTAATCACGTCACGATCAGCTTTCATGCTTTACAATCCCAACCCCTGAACCACTGAGGCATGAATATTTAACATCCTTATATCCCATGAGAATACGTCTTAAACAACTGCATGTGTGACTATACAAAGCAAGCAGAACAATTATTGTACTTATGTAAAGATGGCCCAACAGCTTCGGTCTCTTTCCCATTCATTCATTACACAGCATCTTATTTTTTATCGTTCTCCTTCGTACATACACACACACACACACACACACATGGCCTTGTGTTCATAAACTGCAAGTGAGAGGCAACATTGTCAAAAAGCCATTTAAGATGCTATCATCTAATATGGAGGCTGACGTGGGCTGGTGCTGGCAGCGTGGTTATGTAAGCAGCTTTCTCAGGGACTGATAGCAATCCAACACACCCAGCAGGGGGCGGCGCCGCTGTGTGTGTGTGTCGGGTGAGTGAGGGGTTGGGGGGTGTGAAACAAATCACACATTCAGTGTGCGGCATAATATTACACTCAGTGTTTTGCCACAGGTACAGAGAGACTCTTTCCTTCGTGCCAATTGATTTGTTAATATTCTGATGCGCTGTGATTAGCGAAGAAGAAGAAAAGCCAGAGCATCTTCGCTCAGTGAGGTGTTGATTGAAAGAAATCAACAACCAGGGCGGCGGATGAGACAGAAAAAAAAAAATCAAACCTGTATTGGAATTACTCTTTTATATTTTCAGCATTCAACATTTTTGCTAACAAATACAATAGTTGCTAATATTAGCTTCCTTGTAGTTTGCTAATCTGTCACTTGTATTAGCATGCTAACCAAAATAAACAGCTACACCATTATTCAAGATACTGTAAATTGCTAACGCTTTAGCCAGCTAAAGCTTGAGGCATTGCTCACAATGGGTATGCTAACAAAATGATAGCGTATTAGCTTTCATGCTGCGCTAACTAGAGGACCCATGACATGTAAGTACAGTGTCAGAATGTATTTTGGCTAAGCTAACAGTCATATTTAATAACAAGCACTAGCTAGCTAGCAGTTAGAATACAGTTTCTGTGTCAAAATGTCAGATCTGAGCTAATGTTGCTAGCTCCTTGCTAGCAGAGTTGCAAAAACCAGGAAATGGACTCCTACATGGAGTCATTCACATTAGCATAGCATACAAACTGTGTGGCTAGGATGGAAGATGGAAGGATAGCATGCTTACAAGGAAGCGGTCCGTTCCATTCCTCCTCTCTGGATCGTTAATCAGTAAAACAGTGAAGAACATCCTACAGCTGCTTCGCATGCTACACTGAAAGCTCAGAGTTAGCACATTACAATGATCCATTCGTGGTGATGAATTAATGATCATTTTGTTTGAATGCGGTTCCAGCTCCCAGGCTGCATCGGCACCATTAGCAAACATGGTTTATGAGATTGTTGCATACGC
Organism: Parambassis ranga; assembly: GCF_900634625.1. NCBI lineage: Eukaryota > Metazoa > Chordata > Actinopteri > Ambassidae > Parambassis > Parambassis ranga. The sequence goes on from NC_041027.1 coordinate 13,071,150, forward strand.
GACATTGTGTGTTAATATGAAACACACACGACTCTGTGAAGTCTTGCAGACATAAAAAACCATTTAGCTTTATTGCAGCATACATCACAGGGCGGCCGCAGCCTCTGGAGTCAGCTACATGCATCCTCAGCATCAGAGGACCTCAGTGCGTTAATTGCTGCGTGGAGTTTTAGATACACTCATATGTAAAGATGAGCCGAGCCAAACCTCCACGTCTGCCCGCGGGTCTGTGCACACATCATGGACACACAGCACGTTTTCAGCTGTTTTTGCGCAGGCTGACTCCACATCATTGATTTCAGGAGATAGTCCTGCTGATATGTCGAGGCCTGCGGTGAAGCCCTTGCAGGATGGGTTACCTTGGGCTGAAAATCTGAGCAAACATTGTTAAGTGCTGATGGTGGGCATGCTGGCAAGCAGATTTGCCCGGGGAAAGGGGGTGGGGGCGTCCTCAGAGCATGCACTTCTCTGCAGCTTCTCCCTCTCTCTCTCCCCCCCTGAGTGCACCAGGAAGGCAGGCATTTTAGAGCCAACCACCTCCTGCTGAACAAACGCACTTGTAGGAGTTGCACTTGACTCCAAAAAACACAATGTTATTCCAATTACAGCGCATCAACAACAGTGTTTACTGTTGAGCTGTTAGCTGTTTGTAACCCTGCTTTAAAAATCTCATTTTATAAATTCCAACCGCGCTCTGACAGTCCGCTTTAACGCTGTTGATTTATGTCCTCTCCTTGCATGGTGAGAAAATGGCACGTCAAAATAATACGCTTTATATGCAGCAACGTGGGGGAAATGAGATGATTGTTTGCACCACTGAAGGGAGGGAGCTGCTGAATGTTCCTCAGCCTTACGTACACTGCATCATAAAAAACACAGGCAGGAGAACTCTAATGCCCGGTTCACACTGGGGAAATAAATCTGGCTAAAGCGGGATTAGGGCCGCATCCAGATGTATCCAGATGTATCCAGATGTTTTTTTTCCGAGTGTTAACACCTTGAATCCAGCTTTATCCAGTTGATTTCAATCCACCTCTCGTTGGTGGATATAGCCGGATTGGCTCAAATGTGGCTCAGGTGTGAACGCAAATGTGGCTAGCGAATCCGGCTAGCGACGTGATACTTCCGGTTAGGGACAGGCTACTTCCGGTTAGCGATGTGCTACTTCCAGTTCACGGGGCGTGACACGGGACAAAAAAAACACACGAAGCATGCGTACACACGGTCCTACCGCAGCCTGAACGGACTCTGTATATTATGAGGCGCCACCTAGTGGTTTGGAGGACAACAAACACGCTGGATGAAGCCGGATTGAGTGCGGACACAAGTGTGTGCTAGCCAGATTTGAAAATAGGTCTGAATGCATCCAGCTTAAAGGTTGTCTGGGCTCAATCCTACTCTAGCTGGAATGACTTTCTCCAGTGTGAACGGGGCCTAACTCATGCTCAGGCATCGAGGTTCTTTTTGTCACATTTTGCTTCTAAATAGGCGAGCGGCCGGATGCATGTTAGACCTCAGATGGATCAGGTCGCTCTTCTGCAGCAGGGTCACAAACAGGAAACAAAGAGGAAAAGGATTCTGTCCAACGTCTCCTCAGTATCTTCCCTCCAGAGGCTTCAGGTTGCAAACAGGGAATGCAGGAGATGAGTGTGTGTGTGTGTGTGTGTCCTCCAGGGGGAAACACTCCACAGCCATCAATATGTCAGCCGAGCAACATGTCTGATGGATTTATCAAGCCATCGATTGGTTATTGATCAGAAAAAAAACACTCAAGGTCACCTGCTGGGGATCGGGACCGGTAACTCTGCACAGTAATGGGTTAATGTGGGCGGATCCTCCGAGGTGCAATGAGAGCACATTTAACCGCCTCACAGGGTCAGAACGACCGTGATAAATCCAAGAGGGTTATCATGGGTTTATGATCAATACCAGTGTACGGAAGCTCAGCTGGCTGCCAATAAGGAAAAGAAATAATTTAATAACAATTTAAAAAAAAGACATGAGTGTATGAGTGTGTGTGTGTGTGTGTGTGAGTGTGTGTGTGTGTGTGTGTGTGTGTGTGTGTGTGTGCGCGCGCGCTGCGGTGGATTTTAGGCGTCAGACTTGTTGTTTCATGAGAGGTCAGAGAGCCAGAGTGTCTTAGTTCAACACCACAGATTGAATTAATCTTAATTCCGCCGCAGAAGGAGCGTGACGTTCTCTGAGCGGAGGACGAAATTCAATATCTCGACAAATAACAAACAAACAAACAAACAGACTCAAACACGGTCAATGTAATTCATAAATAACATGATAGCATCTTCAATTTCACAGAAAATATTTGGCTAAATGATGTTGTGAGGTGTCATCCAGCACTGTTTGTGTCTTACTGTTATTCTGATGAGTTATTATTATTATTATTATTATTATTATTATTATTATTATTATTATTATTATTATTATTATTATTATTATTATTCCATGGCTGTGGATTTTATAAATATAAAAACTCCTGGCTCCACCCTAATAGTTTGGAGGTCAAGATGATTCCCCCCTTTGACTACAATGGAACACAATGATGATGAAAACAGGAGCATCAATCTCAGGATAATGTAAATATTAGACATGATAACTCAGCCTGTCAATCACATGATAATAATACTTATGTGTAGCTGCTGCTGGTCGTATCAGAGCAGGTTTCATTTGTAACACAACATATGTGGATGAGGAGAGATTAGGAAGAATAATCTGTGAGCTCCTCTCTCTCTGCTGTTATCAGCTCGTCATCAGCGTATCCGCAGCTCGGCAACACCTTCCCGCCTTTTCTGATGCGTGAACGTGGCGCCGCGCTGCGTAAAGCTTTGTTCGGTCAGTGGGTGTAAGGTCAGAAGAATATGGTTCAGACCCGGGGAATGTGTCTCTGTAACTGTGTGCTGCTGTGTGGGAGGCGGCGGCCATGAGAGGCTGATGGTAAATCGATAGTGATGGATCAAAGTGCTGCATGGCTGGAGCCCTGTGGTGTCAGGGTGCGGGGGGGGGGGGGACAACGGCGACTTTTATACCTCCACCCTTCCTCGGTGCTGTCTCACATGTGTGTGATGGAAGGAGGCGGCTTGATGCTTCGTGTCACGGTGTCAGGTGGCATCAGCTTGTACTTGATGGGAAGATAAAATGTAACACAATCGATATCGGAGGGCTGAAGTCGTTGTCATTTCCAGCAGCCCTGTGCACTCATGTGTCCGTCTGTCTGCTGCTGGAACATGTCGGCACTATTTCCCTTCTAAAGGAGATGTTTCATTTTTTTTTTCTTCCACCCTGAAATGAAGCTGTTGTGTTGTTTTATTGTTGTATCTACTGTTGGAGCCCATTTTCACAAAAACTGACAGTTTCACCGATGCTGTGACTCTAACCATATCCCTACTTACTGCTGTTTGTTCAGAGTTAATTGCATTTTCTGCTGTATCTCCATTCGAGGAGCACCAATCTAACAAAATCACCACTTGGTTGTGTTTTCTAGGAGAAAAACATTGGCCGGTCCGCTCCCAGAGTCACCATGGTAGGGATGGCTGTTCTTTGTTCAAGGCTCACAGTTGCCTCTAACCACGTCTTCCTGATTTCTTTGGCTGTCTCGTGACACTCGTAATGATTAAGAGTAAAATGACGTGAAAAGTGTTTGGAGGCAGCTTGAACCTGCAGTTGTCTTCGTGGTGCAGTGCCTTCCCGTTGATCTCTCTGTAAACCTAACCTGTGTATTCTCCTCCCCCTTTGACCTTTAGCTCTTCTGTCTGTGTGTGTACGCTGGTTTTTTAGGGGTGTAACGGTAAACAAAGGTCTTCAGTTTGGCACATGATAATAATAATAATTTAGACATATTTATAATCAACATAAATAAAGAAGTTGATAAATTTATTAAGTCTGGAAACAGCTAGCGCATTAACAAGCTAATGAACACCTTCTGTCGTTTATTCGGACCAAATATAGCATTTAATAATAATAATAATACATCGAACTTATATAGCGCTTTTTAGGACACTCAAAGACACACACAGGGTGGCAGTGGTAAACTACAGATGTAGCCACAGCTCCCCAGGGGGAGACTGACAGAGACGTGGCTGCCAAGGTGCGCCTACGGCCTCTCCGACCATCGCCGATTCATCCATACACATACATTCATACACCAGTGAGTGCACTGGAGGCAATGTGGGGACCCACAACAATGACACGGGAGGAGCTGGGGTCGAACCGCCGACCTTCTGGTTATTGGACAACCCTGCTCTACCACACTGCTGCCCTCGAAGCATACTTACATTCCGATCACTTCCCACAATGCACCATGCTGCTGCAACAGCTTCTTGTTAGCGGATGCTACACACTAGCAACAGTAGTGATAGAAACAAGATTAGCATTATGAGTGGATCATCAGGGAAACGTAGCAGTCGTATACAGCAAATGGAATAAGTCGTAGAACACACACACACACACACGGTTTTCATTTGTGAGAATAATCTTGCCAAACAAAACTTGTATGTAGCATTTTGTTCACCATGCAGCTTGTTTTATGAGCTTTCTGCTGTTGCCCTTCATTAGATCATCCAGGGACCAAAACAACCAACTGGTCTAGCTAGTCATTCCACCAAATTTCCCCAAGAGAAGTTTAAGATCTGACACTAATATATTATCTAATATATAATATATTCATCCGACAAACTGAAGCCAGCGTCCTGTCATGGACCGAACCTACCGTCACGCCCCTATCTGCTTCTGTACTACTCACTGCTGTGCTGATGTGGGCTCGCCTACAAGAAAACATTGTAAAGAGGATTCCTCAGTCTTAATAAACCTCCACTCTGTGAGCAGAGTTTTAGCTTTAATTAATGAAATAAAGAGGGGAGGGGGGACAAGCAAACTAGGACATGCTGTATGTAAACAAGAATACTCTGTACCTCCTGATGTTTGTTGCAGCTGGCCCACATTGTATTGTTGTTTTTAATTGTGTTGTGCCTTTAAACCCCAGCTGGTCTCATTCACTCGCTCCTGTGTTCAACTTCCTTCCCTTTTTGAAATGTACGTTTTCTTTTTTGGAACTGTTTGTGTCGTCTTCTTGGCTGAAACGTCCTAACCTCTCTCTCTCTGGTGTGCGTGCTCTTCGACTCTGTCCGTCTCAGTGGAGAGGAGGGCTGGTCTATAAAGGCATGGATAAAGGCAGTTTTGATGATGTCACTTCTTTTATTTTAAGAAGACATCAGATAAATCTGTGCTTATCCTTGCTTACGATATACGCACCCTCCTCTTCCTCCTCTACCTCTTCCTCGCCCTCCGCCTCCTCTCAAAGGAAGTCTGCTTTTCAACAGCCTGCAAATGGAGTCGGTTGGTATGTCAATCAAATGTGGAGAGAAATGGCTTTTTTTGTGTGTGTGTGTCTTTTTGTATTGGGAGGACTGCTCCTATTATGTGACATGCCATGAAAATGCCTTTGCTGTTACACTGTTTGATTTCCAGGAAAGATTACCTGAACCCAGAGAGAGCAGACACGCTCTGTAAGAACATCATGAAGCACTACTTCAATAAAATGGATCTCTTATTGCCTTTTAACGCACAGGGTCACTGTGGTACATGGTGGGTTCACTGTCTATCACTTCTCAAAATGAACTGGATATGAAGTCCATCTCAACCTCTTGCTCCTTCCACCCCCCACCGCCCCGTCCTCCTCCGCCGAGACTTATCATGGCACATTTGTCAAGCACAGGAGGCGGCCACATGTCGAGTAACTGCTTGGCCTTTGGTCGTCTTGGGGGTGATTGTGAGTTATGAGATAAAGAGCGATACTTACTGGCAGTGTGGAGAGAGGCAGGCTGCAGCAGAGGAGGAGGAGGAAGAAGAAGAAGAAGAAGACAGGAAGCTCCAGTGACTCTCATTACTGGAGTTATCTGCGAACACATAATGATATCGGAGTATTTCAGTGCTGACATTAATTTCAACCAATTCAAAAACACGTGCTGATTAATTTCCACTCATTTGCAGACATGAGATGTCGATCAACCGACAAGCTCAGATATTAAGCCGCCTACTTATAAGGTATAAAGAAAAAAGCAGTATAACAGCACAGACCGAGCCAATGATGATGATGCAAACACAGACAGATTCTTAGAGAGAGAGAGAGGTGGAACGCAGACTGAATAATGGCAGCAGCCGGACAGATGAGTGGGTCCTGCTTTGCCTCTTTTCTTGGACTCCATAAAGGATTCCAGCTATATTTAGATGGAGCATTGACTCATATGTTCTGAAAAGAAAAACATGTTTTCCATATCAGCTTTACAATGCCATGCAGCGCACCCAACTGAATGACGGCCGCTATAAAAACTCCCATTGATGGATTCGGCGGCGGGAAACGGACATTTTATACATGACGAACCATCGGTATCACAGACGGATCACATTATTTTAGGCCTGGTTACCACTGGCTTTGCTCATACATCCATTTTTTTTTTACTGGATAGTAGATAAAATCAATGCTGTAAAAGGTTTATTATGAGTGTGGTGATAAAGTTTCTTTATTTGTGGATCCTATAGATACACGTTAAGCCCTTTGTGTCAGTTAGAACCAGGCTCTGAGCTTAACTCTGACTCACAGTAGCCACTCAGTTAAAGAATGAGCAGTGAAGGCTAAAATTAGCAGAGCTATAAATATAAGTTATGAGCATTATCACCAGCGCTGCAATTGGGTCAGAGTTAAGCTTCCTGCTCAGAGATCAATGAGGAGGTGACGTCCATCCAGGGGCTCGCGGCTTTGTCCCCTACTAACCGAGTGAAGTGGGGCCATTATGGCGGTTAACATTTAGCCGTTAAATGTGAGCGCTCTTTGTCCGATGTTAAATGTCAAGCCCACGGTGGCTTCCCTTCCCTCCACTGTGAGAGGAAGGCTGTCCACCAACCGAGCCGGTGGGACAGAGACATCCGCATTCATACCTGTCACACACACACATCCACACACTCCGTGCCCCACCCTCCTTCAGCCTCCACCTCCTCCTCCTCCTCTCTGGGCCTTCCTCCACTTGGCAGGGCTAATGGGCTGGCAGGGCCTGTTGGTCGTACGGAGAGTGGAGCAGAAAGCTGAGGATGGCTCTCTAATAGATGTGGGGTGGGGGTGGGGGTGGTGTGGAGGTGGTGTGCCTTGTGATCACTGGCCCATGTTGCTGTTTCTCTCCTCTTTTTATCCCAGCGCCGCACCACATCCTCCGTTCTCTTATCTGCTCTCTGCTTCACTTTATCCCGTGTCCACTGTATTTCTGTCTGCCTTTACTTACTCTTCCTCCCCTCCACCCTCCTCCACCCTCCTCCTCTGTGTTGTGGAGAGATACTAAGCCTTTAGGGTTTCCATTAAGTTGTGCCTGACTGTCTGTATCGTCACTATTTTGAAGTCTGTCTGTGTTTTTTTTGTTTCAGTTTGTATTTTTAAAGCAGTGGAGGGGATTCTTTTTTAAAAAATCTTGAAAATCAAGCTTGCTAATGTAAGTAGGAAGCTCATGTTATGAGTTTTATATAATTGATGTGTGAAAAACACCCGTGGACTGGTGGGGGACAACATTCCCTGTCACTATGTGATCTGTACCTGGACTGCTGTGCGTTTAATCTCGACATAATTTGTCCAACATAATGGGAACCAAAGCTGCAGCGTTACCTCTATTTTATCCCCCATTGTGCTACTGCAAGCAGCTTTTGTTGGGATTCTTCCAGCTATAGTGGGACGATGTGAAATTAGCTAACCTTCACCTCGCAGGCTGGACTTTTCCTTCAATATGCAGTCACGCTGCAAAGGTTCAATTACACCTGCTGACATCAAAGCCCTGCAAAGAAGGTCCCGGGTCAGAACCTGCTGTGTGTATGTGCCTGTGACTGTGTGGGATCACTCTGGGTGCATGTTGGGTTAATTGATTCCAAAGTGGCTTTCGGTGGGAATGCGAGTGTTTGTTTATGTGATGGACAGCAGATCTATGGGGACGGCGGGGATTACCCTGCAGCAGTGCTCTGCAGGGTAATGCAGGTTTAGGGGATGGATGGATGGATGGATGGATGGATGGATGGATGGATGGATGGATGGATGGATGGATGGATGGATGGATGGATGGATGGATGGACGAGGAATCAGATCAGATCACAGGTTAATGTGGGCAGCAGTGGCTCAGTGGTATAGCAGGGTTGTCCAGTGACCAGAAGGTTGGTGGTTCAATCCCAACTCCTCCCTAGTCACTGTTGTGTGTCCTTGGGCAAGACACTTTACCTGCATAGCCTCCAGTGTACTCACTGGTGTATGGTGCTGGGCTGCCTTAAGCAATTTCCCCATTGTGGGACTAATAAAGGTTTCAAAATTCCAAACATTTTTTAAAATTTTTTTAATACCAGGTGTAAATCCGAAAGTTTAGGTTAAGGTTAAACCACCCTGACCTCTGCCACGCTGCAGTGGCATTGATTTAAAAATGGAATTGAATCCAAATCCATGGCTGCCATGTTGGATTCGTGGCTTACTGCTACACTATTGTGGCAGGGATAACTAACCGATGTTCCCCAAGCCATTTGAACAATTAGTGTGCATGCATCAATATATCAGCTGAGTTGTTTGGGTCGAAGCACGTCACCGACGAGGGAATTAGTACAATTTTTGCCTCCTAAGATGTGTTAAATGCATCGACTGCCCGTCGGGGAGAGACGAATCTTCAGCTTTAAACCTGAAATTCTAAACAAAACTTTTTGATTTACTAACATGAGTAATGCCTCTTTACAAAATGGAGACCTAAGTGAAATTAGCTGGCCCGTAGCAGCCTGTGGTTGTATGTTAAATGACTCTCAGATCACACACAGTGCAGTAACTAAACAGACGTGAATTGATTTTCTACTGCTGCTCATTTAACGTATTCAGAGAAGACAGTCTGTCCAGAATCCATGGCTGCCATGTTGGATTCGTCACCTGTGCATTTGGTGTGTTTTAAGAGGCTGACCTGTGCAGGTCACACACGTGCAGTCGCACCGACGACCTTGTGTTTGTTTGTGAGCTTTATCTTCCTCCTCTTTCCTCCTCTTTCACACACACACGCAGACGACTGCTTGGCAGCGCTGCGCTCCACTCATCACTCCTCTGAGCAGAACTTCACTATTCATAGAAACAGAGAGCGCTGAGGCTCACAGCTGACTGCGTACCATGACGCGGCTGCTTGCTGGTTGGACAGAATGCAGATTCTTAGAAATCAATCTTGTGATGTTTTCCACGATACCTCAGCATGTGTGTGTGTGTGTGTGACCACAATCAATTCTGCAAATGCTTATTTAACCTTGGCAGGGGGGTAGCGGTGGGGTGGGGGTGGGGGGAGTTTAAGGTGCATTGCGGTGCTCTCGGATTGCCTTCTCTTACCTCCTCTGTTTGCCGTTTGTGGATGTGATGCTTGGGAGTGTGATGTGAAGAAAATGCCACGGCAAATGTCAGATTACTGACTCACTCGCGTGCCATCTGGTTGCTATTATGCCAACTTGCCAAAGAGGTATAGTCTCCGGAGATTGCTTACTGTATAAATGAAGGGAAATTTAACGTGAGTAATCCTCTTGTGCAATGTGAGGGTGACTGTAGCTGGTGGAAAGAGCAAGAGACGCCTTTCTGCAGCCCACTGATCGCAGATATATGTATGTTATGTGGTTTAATTCAGCTATTAAATTTGACTGACACCATCTGACAGACACACAGCTGCGTCATCAACACACTGACAGCTTAGCAATTTAGATAGGGGCCCTATTTAACCCAACAATCTGCAGAGCGTGTCAATCACAAATAATCAACCCACTGTATGATTAGCCTTGATTCTGTTTTAATAGGGAGATGAAGGTAATGACTATTGGACAGCGGTGCATCCAGGAGGTCTGGTCCTCCACTCTAAGCCTCCCTTATTCATTGAAAAACAGGTTTGTGGGGCAGCCTCACAGCACCACGCTGTGGTTTTTTTTTTTTTTTTTTTTTTTTCACCACGTCAGCTGGTGCCGTGTGGTGTTCCGAGCTGATAAGCAACCTCACGGCCCTGAGAGTTTCGGGGTGCTAACTGTGCTGAGACTCTTTCTTGAACGCGCTTAATTGGTCCCAAGATTACGGTGAGATCACTCAACATGGCTGTCGAGGCTCTTAATGAGCTACAGTCTTCTGCTTCTTCTCAGTGGGTCGTTCGGCTCGGCCCGTCTCTCCGGGCACCGGGCGGGCGCCCCCCCCCCCCTCCCTCAGCTTTGAGTGGAAATCACCAGATTGAGACGAAACTTTGAGAAAATTGCACCGCACTGGTCCGTGTCTACATTTTTAAGTGAAAGACGGGGCAGCTGTGCTGATTTTTTGAGAGCATGATGTCGGGTTAATGAGGAGCCCACTTCTTAGCATAGCCTGCTTCGGCTGCAGATGTGAGCCGCAGGATTGCTGAGCATCTACATCTTACTCATATTAACATGTTAGAAAAAATACAGCAGCTTTTAGGTTGCTTGAACCTAAACCAAGTATTTTATTATCCTTAAGTGACAGTAAAGACGTATACTTACAGAATGGATGCACTGCTGCACAGTACAGCAAGATAATGGCATGATAATGACCATCCCGCAGGAAGTAGGGCACAAATCTCTGCTCCAATCTGACACCAGAGTAATTAACACTGCTTTTCAATATTAATATCAGATAATCAGATGATCTGTTAAGGCTACATTCTTAAAATTCACAGGTAATTAGAGCAATCGTGGGTCAGCTACTGCACTGCTAAATCGACGTCGAACCGATGTTCCCAAGCCATTTGAACAATTAGTGTGCATGCATCAATATATCAGCTGAGTTGTTTGGGTCGAAGCACGTCACCGACGAGGGAATTAGTACAATTTTTGCCTCCTAAGATGTGTTAAATGCATCGATTGCTCGTCGGGGAGAGACGAATCTTCAGCTTTAAACCTGAAATTCCCAAAAAAACTTTTTGATTTACTAATATGAGTAATGCCTCTTTACAAAATGGAGACCTAAGTGAAATTAGCTGGCCCGTAGCAGCCTGTGGTTGTATGTTAAATGACTCTCAGACCACACACAGTGCAGTAACTAAACAGACGTGAATTGATTTTGTACTGCTGCTCATTTAACGTATTCAGAGAAGACAGTCTGTGATGTCTGTGAATTTTACACCCTTCTCTGTGAGAGTCACTGTTAAGCACTGATATGAAAAAAGAAAGAGAGAGAAAGCCGTTGGAGGGAGCACACAGAAGACACATCTCATCCATCTCCATAGCTTGAGCAAATATTGAAACCCATGATGTGAGAGCGCCGGGCGCCGCTCTCCTCCTTCACTTCTGTGACAGATGTAAATGGATGTTTCAGCAGTTGGCTCTAATGCATTTTTAAACAGGCACAGCAGCAGACAGCAAATGAACGTGTCGCGACGGCAACACTCTACGACGGGGTCTCCATCTATCGCTGCCTCCCCCCTCACACACACACACACGTCCCTACACACTGCTGAGAATGGCTGTCATTCATCAACTTTTTCAGTACAATGGGTTCAGTAAAGGTCCCATCTTTCAACTAAAGCACCTCCACTGTGCGGTGCCCAGCCGAGCGCCGTATCACTGCATCACATTCCCTGTCATCCACCAAACACTCCTGCACAGCAGGGCGGAGAGATGATTGGGTGAAACTGTTGTTTATTCTCAGAGTTGAAAATTAAAATGGCTCTGCTTACCCAGATGACAACACTGAAGACTGTCCCTGCTGATTAGACGGGCCTCGTGCGTGAACGCTGCAAAAAACTATCCACTATCAAACCTATATAGAAAAGGACAAAACACAAACAAATAGGGAAACAATTTCACCATATTTTCATCATGCATCTGCAGGTACTCAAGCAAATACAGGCCGTCAAACCAAACAAACACTGAAAGATGACGCATTCGGTTAAAGGTAGGGTAGGAGATTTCATTCTGATGCACTTTTTGTTAAATTAGTGTAACTTCTCTTTACAGTCTGATAGCAACCGATTAGTTCGGCAGTTTCGCATTAAAACGAAGAATATGAATCATCTGTGGAAGCTATAAAACACTAAAAACATCAGCCAATCCTCCGGGTGGACCCTGTGCGGAGTATTGGCTGGTTGTCACTCTGCGCGCACCAGAGAGGTACGTGCATGATGGCCGAAGTCACAGACCGCAGATCATCTTCAGGTGATGCGCGTCCATGTGATTGGGAGGCGTGGCTTCGGGGTGAGCTCCGAGAGAAAGGGGCGTGTGTTTACTTTGGAAATCTGGCTGACTCTCACTGAGTTTTCAAAATCTCCTACCCTACCTTTAACGGAAATTTGTAGATTGGTTGAAAAATCTTCATATGATGTAAGAACTGTATTGTAGACAGCTAGCAGCTACATTTAGCATCACAAAAATGAGGATTGTTGCAAACATGAGTGGATAAATCTCACCAGAGGCCTGACGAGTCGCCACCAGAGTCCTGATCTGTTTGTCTGGATTTGTTGTTGTTGTGTGTCTGCTGACAAAGGTGGCATCTTTTTTTAGGGCCTTGTTGATAGAGATGATGATAATAATTCTTTTATCCACAGATATGACTTTTTTTTTTATGGAGATGTTCTTTCAGCACTAGTCTTAGTTGGTCATGGTGGTGGCTGCTGCTATCACGTGACAGCTGTTGTCACAGGGTGTGAGATGGCTCTTGGTCTCGACATGTCGACGACCGGCGTTAGGTATTCACACCTCACGTTTGTTTGTGTTTGCACGCCTGTCATGTTTTTTTAGAAAATGGCGCATTGACACCATGATTGGTTACATCACCGTCTGATTAGATTTGCTGCCAAAAATGAACTCTTAAATGTTAAATGCAGCTGAAATAAACACGTTTAAAGCCTGTTTGCTCTCTGTAGACAAGTAAAGCTGTTTTAAATTGTCCAATGTTTTTGGATTTCTTCATATGTCTCTCATGATTATTGACTTTCCATCACTGATTTATAAATCCACTGAGCAAGCTTAATGAGTCCCTGAAGACTTTTATAGGCTTGTAAAATAGACCTTAATGTGAGGAAACACAGCAAATAGCTCCGACATGAAGCGGGTGACCTTCAGACGACACAGAGCTGCATTAGTGTGAAATAATGGTGGCGATTTTTCTCACTTGTTTCAGTCTGTTGGTCTACTCCGCTACAGTTTTTCCTGTATACTCCTCATGTGATGTGTAAACGTGCTTTCTTGTGATTTATTCATCTTCTTCTGAACACAGTGTTGAAGATGTTTTCTTGTTATCTGCTGGGGCTTCCCTCTGCTGTCCACTCTGCATGTTTATCTCCTTTAATGATGAATGCATAGAGTCTCTGGATCTTTCTCTTTTTTTTACTCCTAAATAATACAATTTCCAAAGAAAAAAAAAGCAGAGCCTGCGAGTTCCAGGACAAGATGTGATCCATTTTTAATGCCAGCCCTGTTTTTATATACTTTTTTATTTTCCCTTCCTTAATGTCTCTACTGTAGCCTCTCTGTCTTTTTCTGGATTCTGTTTGATGTAAACATGTTTCGCAGGGTAACACCGAGGTTACAGCAGGAATCCAACTACATTCACTCATCCCACAATCTCTCTCATCTCTCTCTCTCTTTGTCCATTTCCTTAATTTGAGGAAATTAAAGAGATATTTCACCCACTAAAATGAGTTTATTGGGGGCACCCAGTCTTGTTTACACCATAAAAGTCAATTCAAAGGCAAAATTCTTCCACATAAATCTCAATTTGTTGAAAATTACATATAAAAAAAATAACAGAAACTGCCACCAAAAGATGCAATTTTTAGTGAATTATCTCTTTAATCGTCAGCCTTGTACTGCTAACAGTCTGTATTTGAGGATACAGAGTGTTCCTCATAAACACTGAACGGATCTTTCATTGCTTTTGTCATTGCAGGTACCCATCAGCACAACTATAACCATGTGGCTCTAGGTAGCCCCACACGCACACCTAAGAATGGTAAGAAAAACCAGAGGGAGAGGGGAAGCAGCTCAGCGCAGTGTTTGAAATGCAGTCTGGACCTGAGCAGAATATAGTACTTGACATGGATGTGTGAATAACCTCTTTGACAAGCTCCTCCGTTCAATTCGCTCCACACCGAATCCATTCTGTTATTGAAAATGAGGCTTTTTTTTGGTTGAAGATTGAATCATAGAAGTGTCACAACCCATAGTCATGAACATTTGTCTGCGGGCCGCCCTGCCTCTTTTATGTATATATATATATATAGGGAATACAATTGGCTGAGAATCGCCGGAATGTTTCGCCGAGGTCATTCTGTCCTGTGATTGACAGACCGTGCCGAACCTGCCGTTATGCAGAGTAACAAAAAGTTCTCACTATAACTATAACACATGCTGTCTGCGAGAGGAGCATCAGACCGATGTCGGTCAGTTTGTTCAGAGTCGCTCTTGTAAAGGCGTCGTTGTAGCTGCTGGTCTGGGGGTCAGATGTGAGGCAGATGGATACAAGGTGGAGAGGCTGGAGAGATAAAAGGAAAGAAAATGGAGGCCATAAGCTGAATACTTGCTTTGCCTTGTGTATTCATTAACTCTGATCTTGCCATTTGATTTATATTCTGTTTGTTTCAACCACAAATACAAAAACAAATGGCTCGCTGGCTCTCAGGCACTTTGGGGATATACTCGAATTCTGCAGCCAGAGTGGCTCCTTCTTTATGGACCATGTGACACACACACACACACACACGTAAGCTAGCTGCATACTGGGTACAAATGCCTTGGAGATCTATGGGAAACATGAAAAATCCATTTCAACAACACATCTAACACAGAGACTTTGATCACAGGCTGCCTGAAATCCTTCAGAATTCAGCACGCTGTGTATTTGCTAGATAAAACCCATTGCAACCCAAGCTGCCCACAACTGAAAGAACCAGGAGATACTGAGCAGAAAATGCACAATCATACACACAAGTGTACATCGCACGCCTCCGGAAGTAAAAGCGGATTTCATTTGAATAATTTTTGGAGGATGGGATGGGAGGGAGAGGGGGGATTTTCTGTAGCAGTCATGCTGAATATGGAGAATGTCTTTAGATTCTGTTTCTCTCTCCCCGTCCACATGATTCTGAAATGTTTGTTTTTCACTTGGGTTTGGTAGCTCACCGATCACTGAGGCGTGGTAAGTCATACATACACACACCTAATTTAGTGTGAGCACTCATTCATCGCATTCCAGCACACATTTGTGTATGCCACGAACCCACAAACCCTTATATGTCTGTGTCTTCCACCTAATCTGGTGTTCTTTCAGACCTGATTTAAGTAGCATTCTTACAGTTTGTTTGATCTGCGGTTTGCCACGAACTCATGTTACTGTGTAGGAAACAAGCTGATGAGTGTGACGTGTGTTATATTTCTCTTATAGTCAACAAACCTGACAGGAAAAGACCAAACCAACAATCTGTCACGGCGTGTTCATTAAGAAATGACTCGCAAAATTGGAGCTCTACGAGGATAATTAGGCCCATTTTATGCATAATGACTTCAATGACTTCAACATGTCAACAGCAGCCACATGTCTAATCTCTCATGAAGCTCCAGTGGCAGCAGTGGGGACAGTTGTTATCCTAGCTAGCTTCGCTACGTTGAGCCATAATGAACCATCTACTAGTCACAATCTATGCTGGGGTACCTTCAACCAATCAGATCAATAGATCGCCAAAGAGGGAACACACTGGATGAGGACATCTGAAGACAAACCGAGCACACAATTCAGAATTTAAATTTAACGCCTCAACCAAACCATCTGATTGGTCCGAACCTCCTGTGTGGTTCGACCGCGTGCACATCGGTAAGAGCCTGGAAAGATGGACTGCTCATAGAAATGTCAACAATGACTGGTCCTTGATTAATAAAATATGTTTAGAAACTGGGAATAGCAGCACTTACGTGGCTGATGATCGGGTGAACCAGGCTACGACACAACAAGCTGCTGCCTGAAAACTTTAGCAATGAATCAAGCACAGCACATAGTCAGGAGGTGATGTTTATCGCCTTTGCAGGGAAAATTTGCACAACTGACACGCAACACCATCACAACTAGGACTATTTGGCAAGACTAGTGGTTGTGTGATCCTAAAACGAGCCTAAAGAGGTTTTGGTCTTGTCATTTGATCTGTTGGCAATAAGAAAAATATGTTTTATCACAAGTCTTACAGTGTAAGAAAAAAATAAATTGAGCCTTTGTGTCTATTTGAGCCAGGTCTGTAGTTCTGTCCGTCGTGATAAAGCAGTGAAATGTGTTTGCCATTGAGACAGCTAACAGCATGCCACAGTCTGAGTCGATCCCCCTCCCTTTATTGATGCAATGTGGCAGACAGTCCACTCACAAATACTTCACATCCTGAACCCCCTTCCCTGCAGCTCCCAGGACCCCCTGCCGTCGCCCCGGCCCTGCCGCCACCCCTCCGTCCTTCTCTCTTGAGCTTCCCCCTGCTCAACTCGTCTTTTTTTTTTCTTCTTCCCTTCTTGAATTTCAGTCTCCTTTTTGTCCTTTTTCAGATTTCCCCTATCTGCCATCTCTTCTCTTCCTTCCCCATTCCTCCTCCTCTCCATCCTGCAGCAGCTACTAAAGCCCTATTTTTATCTGTCCATTGGAGGCTGGTCTGGAGCCGCACCCATGCTCGCTGCTCTGCACTGCGTGACAGACTCACAGCTCACAGGGGAAAGCGAGATAGAGCAGAAGTGAGAAAGAAAATGAGAGAGAGGGGAATAGTGAATGGACAAGAACAGAATTAAGAAGGGAAGGAAAGTGGGTGGCAGCATGGTAGGACAGATAAGATTGACAGAGCGAGGAAGACGGCAGCGAATGGGACAGACTGCGGCTGTTTGAGTTGGTGCATGTGTGAGAAGAAGAGATAGAGAGAAAGACTAGAATAAAAAGAGGGCTCAAACTAAGTCCCCACCCTCCTGTCTCCTCCTGTGCGTCTTCCTGGCATCATATCACGTCGCATCAACAAAAGCCAGTCCAAGGCTTTGCTCCCTGCCCCAGTCCCCCGATCACATCACAGCGTTGTCACGAGCAGGGTCAGTCTCCAGCACACATCTGTTGTTTGGTGTGTTTGTCTGTTTTTCTTTTCTGGACCGCTGTTTCCTCCTGTCAAACCAACACGTCACCTGTCAAAGTCAGCCCCACACCAAACGCTCACTGAGTGCCTGATCTGTCCGCCTCTAGTTCCCCCATCACTGCCACCAACAAGCTGGAGTTTTGGATATGCAGCCATTTTATCACAGGCAGAAGTGCAACTCACTGAATGAATAATGCTCAGAAACATACAAGGCAAGAGGTGAAAGAGCAGATAAATTAGACCGGCCTGCTTGCATTGAAGCCCTTTGTTTGTTTATGTCAACAGATTTATCATATTTGTGCAACTTTAAAGGGATAGTCACAGTCAGCATGGCCCATATTCAGAGAAGCAGACCCGGAGTTACAATAAACGGTTAAACATTCACTTCAAAGCCTCCAGACTCCATTTACAAATCTAGAACATGTAACCAGCTGATTGAAGCTGATTGGTGACTGTTTGACTTTGGTGTTTTGGATCCAAATCAATGTGTGAACACACTATAAAATTACAGACCAGTAACTCCTGCAATCAGCTACTGCCTTCGAAAAGAACATACCATAGAATAATATGCAAGATAAAGCAGGAATAATATGTTAAATAAAGCATAGACTTAAATGGATATTGAAGTTTTTTAGGTGACTCCTCCACAGCAGTTTATATTGTTCTTTATTTCTGTCAGGCTTTGAAACCTGAACCTATGAAACTGAACATATGATCGTATTGCCCGAAATCATCCGTTGGACCAATAAAGCTGCAAAGTGCACTTAAAGGTAGGGTAGGAGATTTCATTCTGATGCACTTTTTGTTAAATTAGTGTAACTTCTCTTTACAATCCGATAGCAACCAATTAGTTCGGCAGTTTTGCATAAAAACGCAGAATATGAATCATCTGTGGAAGCTATAAAACACTAAAAACATCAGCCAATCCTCCGGGTGGACCCTGTGCGGAGTATTGGCTGGTTGTCACTCTCTTCCTGCTCTGCGCGCACCAGAGAGGTACGTGCATGATGGCCGAAGTCACAGGCCGCAGCTCGTCTTCAGGTAATGCGCGTCCATGTGATTGGGAGGCGTGGCTTCGGGGTGAGCTCCGAGAGAAAGGGGCGTGTGTTTACTTTCCAAATCTGGCTGACTCTCACTGAGTTTTCAAAATCTCCTACCCTACCTTTAATAGTAAAACTAGTCACCCATCCAGGGACACTGACGGGTCCGAACTAACTATGGTTCTGTTGCAAATACATAGATTGGATCCTGGCCAGGTGTATTTGAATTTGAATCTAACCAGGGGTATGCAGGCCACCAGAAGGCAGTAAACTGACACTGGACACAAAAGGGCTGTCTAAGGTTTCAAGCTTCAGTAAGCAGTTCCTCCCATTTAAACTTTGATGTGTATCAACATAATTAACTTTTGAAAAGTGTGTACAGTCTGCTGAACCCTGACCTGATCTGACTCCTCAACGACACCAGCAGTCTGTGTGTGTTTGGACAGAATCGTTACAACCCCCAGATTCCCAGAGACAATATGAAGAGCACGCCTCTGTGTCCTCCGTGACTGCAGCCCGGAAACGACTTTAAATTATTTACACCTCTGCTTGCACAATAATACCGAAGCTTTCGTGAATCCAACCATGGATTATTACTTTATGAGATTATATCAGAGATTATTTTAGAGCACCTCTGCCTCCAGGAAATGTTTGCACAGCTAAAACTCCAGCTTGTCCGCCAGCTTACTCTTTTTTCCTTTACTTCAGCAGGTGGTCTTCTGTGATGGTTGCCTGGGGTCTTCTTTTTTTTTTCTTTTTTTTGGATGGGTGGGTGGTGGAGGTGGTGGTGGTGGTGGAGGTGGGTGGGTGGGGGTAGGAGAAGGCAGCCTGCCCATTTTTTCCTCTTCCTTTTTCTGTGTGTGTATATGTACGTATGTGTCTCCAGAAAACAATCGGATAAGCGGCATCCTGACGTCGCAGACGGAGCCCTACGACCTGTCTTTCTCACGCTCCTTCCAGAGCCTGTCCCACCTGCCGCCCTCCTACGAGGCGGCCGTCAAAGCCGACCTCAACCGGTTCTCGTCCCTGAAGAAACTCAGTAGGTCAAAGTTCACTAAGTGCACTAAAATGCAAGAGTAGAGGCCCTTGATGCCCTGCATGATACAGAAATGCTGCATTAAGTGTGCTTTCCTGGGGCCTGAGAGTTATTCGCCTGCTGTACTGAGGACATCACACAGCAGCAGATTTTGCAGCTCCCAACTGAGTAAACATCTGAGTGGGTTGGCAAGAGCTTTGAATCAAAATCATAAAGGATCCATTTCTCAGCTCTGATCCTTCATGAAATCAGCCGAATCATCTAAAAAACCAAAACTCTTAAGTCATTGATATTCCATGCTTCCCTCGTCTCCACTTAGAGGCTGCAGCTACTATTTCTCTTGGAGCGTGTAAGTACATTAAGCTGCTTCTTGTGCCCGGCCCGGCTCGGTATTGATTTAACGGTGCTACGCTGGATTTCTGCTGCGTAATGAGGTCTCATCTCATGATATTCTCTTAAGTGAAACGCAAATATTCCTTAAGGCGTGTGTAATTTCATCATGACTGCCCCACTCCACTGCTGGCATCGCAGTCATCAAGTGACGGATGACGATCCCACGGCTCCTCCTGTCAGGGTCCGGTCTACTTGTAGCCGCCAGGCACCATTTTGAAACTAAACGGGTGTCTGCAGGATGGATGCAGGGGTGGGTGGGTGGGTGGTTTCAACATTTACATGTTAAAGAATGCTTGTATGAATTAACATAATAGTTTTTAATGAGAAGTGGAACAAATGATTTCCATTGTGAGAGAAAATCCCAGCGAAGAAAAGAAAAAACATCCTCCGGCAGTGTCCTTCAGTCTTCCTAACTTTCTTTCTGCTTCCAAAGCAAATTATTTGTTGCAGCAAATAGCCAAAAGGTTCTGCTGTTTCTTTTTGTTGCTCAACTAGTGTCTGCATACTGATAGATCATGTTGGATTGTGCTGGAGGGGAAGAGAGAGGGAGCAGCGTTTTCATTGTTGAGATAATAAAAGAGAAGAATGCTGCCGCTTATTAATGCAAATTGGTATCAAACTGAAGAAAAAAAAAAAGCATTTATCCCACTGCAGTGCAGGACACCATACATCATGAGTTATTCATTCACTCTATGGTAATATGGTTGATGGGTTTGCAATGGCCTGCCCAGATCTTGAAGACTATTATGCTTGAGAAAGGAACATCTTGTTTTTATTATCTCTCATAATGAATCGATTTGCAGCGAGCAGCTGCCGCTCAGGGGGATTCTGGGAGTGTAATCTGGAATCTGGACAGGTGTGGTGTGAAAGGCACTGCAGCAGCCATTATTGAAAAAGACTGGCGAGTCTTAAATAAGGTGGCGAGGTCTGCTCCGCTTCACCTCTAACGTGGTGCACAGGTTCATTCACAGACTTATAAATGTTCCCATTGTTATGCTGTTGTCGTCTTTCTGACGTGCATCACTATGTATGTGTGTGTGTGTGTTTTTATGCATGTTGTGTGTTGGCATGTGTTTGATGCTACAGTCCCACTCTTATGGAGATGGATTCTTGTCCTTATGATCTGAGTGCATGTTGTGTTTTTTTCAGTTACTCCTCGGTAAGAGGCACCTGCTCGAGGATATTAAAAAACACCCGCAGTGTGCAATGACACCACGAGCATGTCCACATGTACCTCTGTGCTTCCCTTAATAACTGTACGATATGATGACATAAGTCTTTCACCTGACCTTTGCAAAGTTTGCCCCCCCCACCCACCCTCCCACAGCTGCCTGTAGAATTCCCGATGAAGCCTGGATATGTGATGCTATGTGCGTAGCATGTCTGACCGTGATCCTCTGCCTCTTATTTTTTTATTCCCCTCCATGAGCTAGCTTGAAAAGGTGAAACACAGATGGGTCCGCCAGCACTTCTCTCCGCATTGTGCGCCAATTCCACTCTATCCGACTTCTCCCCTCAGCATTCTAACACCTACCCATCTTCCTTTCTTTGCCTGGATCTCCTTTTCACCTCTCGCTTCTCTTCCTTTTCTTTCTTTCCTTTCCTCCGTCTCCTCTGCAGCTGATAAAGAAGTCGAAGACTACTACACTCGTAAGCGTCACCTGCCCGACCTGGCAGCAAGAGGCACTCTACCCTTGCATGTTCTCAAAATAAGTCAAGACCAGGTGGGTACTCGAGTGTTCAATTTAAGTGTGCAGGCTTCAAAATGAGGGCATGTTCTTTTCAATTTTATGCATCTATGAGGCAAGGCACGAGCGCTATCTCTGAGACACCACATTTGAATATGTTTAGAGGCTGTAGCTGGTGTCTTGCCTCAGTCTGCACTGGTAGGTGGTGGAGCCTTTTTAACCCTTCAGCTTGTAAATAAACTCCCCTCATTCATCTTTTGCTCAACAGCACCGGGAACAGCAGCAGCTCCAGAGCCAGCCCCCGCAGTCCTCCATCTCCCAGGCCCTTCCCCAGTCGCAGTCTTCACAGCAGCAATCTCAGCAAAGGCAGAGGCCTCGCCGCGTCCAGAGGGCCATGTCCCAGGACCGCGTCTTGTCCCCACAGAGGGCCCCGCAGCAGGATTACAGCATGTCCTCCAACGGGATGTCCCCGTACGGAGGCAGGATCCTGTCAGACGAACAGCTCCTGTCTGCCGAGCGCCTTCGGTCCCAGGAGCGCCTCCTTCCACAGGACCGCCACACCTCTCAAGATCGCCTATACACCAAGGACCGCATGTACTCCAAAGACCGCCTCCTATCACAGGAGCACCTCTACTCAAAAGACCGCCACTACTCCCAAGACCGCCTCTATTCACAAGATCGCCTGTACTCACAAGACCGCCTACTATCCCAGGATCCTCTGCTCTCACCGGATAAGCTGATGTCATCGCTGAAGCGTGGCATGGTCAGCAGCATCTCCGGTGGGTTTCACGGCAGCGACAAATCAATGTCGCGTGCCATCTCACACACAGACGTGTTCATACCGACCACGCCACTCATGGATCGCTACAAGATGACCAAAATGCACTCCCATCCCAGTGCCTCTAACAATGGAGGAGGAGGAGGAGGAGGCGGTGGAGGAGGTGGTGGTGGTGGCGGCGGCGGCGGCGGAGGGGCATCAGGATCGGGAGGAGCTGGGCACTCCAACACTTTAGTCATGAACCAGACAGCAAGTAAGAGGCAGGCGTTTGCCTCCAGACGGACTCACACTGTGGAACAGCTCCACTACATCCCACAGCACCACCAGCAGCAGCAGCAACAGCCACAGCACTACCGCACAGGCAGCAAGACTGAGGTGACTGTGTGACGGCAGCCAGGCCATGACACACTGGCCTTCTTTTTGGAGTAGGGCAGTGGCGACTTCACTTTTTCTTGACTGCACAGTCAGAAATTCCAGGACCAAGAGCATCCACTAGCTAACTGTGAGAGACCGGATATACGAGCTACACTGTACACCGCAGACACAGGCTCAGAGGGGGGGTGTGGATGGGGTGGGTGGGGGTGTAGTACTATCCAGCTAACTTGCCTACTAATATTTCCACTGTCTTGATTATCCTATTCATCCACAGGCTACGGCCTCATTCTGTGTACGTTTTAGTGGGAAAACACTGATAGTGTCTGTTTTAACCCTTCACCACCCACCTTCTTTGTCCAAACGATCTATTCTGTGACTTTTTCCTGGCAAATCTTAAAGGGCTTTGCATGGTTAAACACAAGGACCGATCCCCTTCGTGACTTCTGTCTGTGTGACAGCACCACCACAGGTTAACGAACCAGAATGAGCCTGTAATAACTTTATAAATATATAAATAAACGAACAATAATAATAATAATAATAGAAAAAAAAACAACCATTTGTACGCCCTGTCCTACTCCTAGTTCTAGAGAATCTCCATGAGAGAAATGGATGTTCACAGCACTTCTATTCGGTGCCTCGCTCCATTTCTTTAAAAACCAAGTGGTTTTGTGGGTTACAAAGCACAATCAATAAAAAAAGATTCTGTTTATTTGATCCTGTTTTGAATTTTTTTGTTTTACAGTTTTGAATAGTGATGGCTAGCTTGTTTTGTTCTTAAAGCAATGGCAGTTTTTTTTGTTTTTGTTATTTATTTTATTTTTTTTGTTGCTTCCAGTAGATGATTGTAAATAAGCTATTCTAGAAGCAGTATCATGGACAAGTCTGTACCGGATGGACTTTGTATTAGACTGTCTGTTTTCAATAGATTCTTTAAAGAAAAAAACAAAAAAAAAAAAACAAACCAACTATAAATCATCACTGTTTTTGTGAGTTCAGAATAGAAACCCACTTAACCGAGTATTTGACAGGATAAATTAATACTATACTGTGTGTGTCTTTGCAAAAACTGTTTGTAGGACGAGAAGTGGATGAATGTGTTGTTGATAACGGATATACCACTGTTCATATGTGGATGTAGACTGTGTTCCATTGACATCAAGAGGGTCAAATAAACTATCCATATTTTTCTAAACATGCGAGACATCGTTCTTTGAGAGATGTCTGGGTTGTAAAAAAAAAAAAAAAAAAGTGATACATCACCACTGCCACGGTGGGAAGAGCTTGATTCACAGCAGCTTTACGAGGGTGTTTTTTTCACCACACTGCCTGAAAATCAGCCAAAAACTCCTTGAATTTTTGTCATGTGTCTGATAGTCACAAGTGAGTCGACCATGGATTAGCAGTTACGCAGAGAGGGGCAGAATTTTTTGTTTTTTATAGAATATTGCAAAATCTTTATTTTGAACACATTTTTAATTGATTAATTTGTAAAACGATGTCACAAATAATGCGTTTAAGGACATTTAGAGTTAACTTACTGTGTTCTTTATATGATAAACAGTGAGTCCATTGCCTGGAAGGCAAAAGATTTTAACAGCATCTCATTAATCCTCATTATTTCATCCTTCACTAACATTCTTACTACACCTGTGCTTTCTAAACTCTCACAGACCAGCATGTCTTGACTGCAGTGGGGCCTGGATTTGTTTTCCTGCTTTATAAATCGCTGTTTGGCCACAAGCTGACTAACAGCAGCCAATCCTATTTGTTCAGGTGTGCAGTGCGGTTCGCTCTGCTGATAGCCATCCTGCCAACGTGGCTGTGGACACTACAGATGCAAAGCCTGCATTAATAAGCTGGAGTCTGAAACAGATGGGCACTGAGAGGCTACACTGCTGGGTTACATTCAGGGAAGTGAAGTATTTTGTAATATTCTCTTTGAACTTGTTTCTCACACACGGCACCTCTTAAAGGTGACTTTATAAAAGGCTTCGTCTTCACAAATAATCGATGCTGTAAATGTAAAAAGGATGCACTCTTAGGGTATTTTTTCTGTTGTGTTGATCACCTCTTGGCACCGTGCAATCATGCTTCATGCAGCAAGACAATGAGATTACTTCTGCCCGTGCCTCGGTCCAATCTGCCAGCTGCACAGAGGTGTGCGTCAAACACACCTTATCTGACTGCATGTCAGAGGCAGACCCGCAGCGCTTTAGTTTTACATCTTGAATTAATATGTCTGATTTTAATGCTGGTCAGTGCACAATTTCAGACCTTCTTTAAATTCATGGAAATCCACTGGTGTGAACGACAATTCTCACAGCAAACAACACGAGCTCCTCCACAAACACACAGGAACAAGAAAGAGAGCGAGAGAGGAGTGGGGGGGGGAGGGGGGCGGAATCCGTTTGGGTTTCCAATTTACACTGATCCTCCAGGCCATCAGCATTTAAATGAAAATATGAGACTGCAATCAAAAAGAATCTATGAATGAGACAGCAGCTGAAGCGTGAGAGGTAAAGATGGCTGTGATAGCCACAGCTCAGGTGCTGGCCGAGAACACGCACGGCCATAAAATAATCAGCAGCTTTCAAACCGTTTCACATGAAACATTTCATCAACAGTGTCTTTCATTACCCATCTGCTCTGCTATTAATGCTATAACACCATCCTCGGACAGAGGGCTCGTTTTGCTGGTTAAAAATTTAGCCCGCGCTCTCTCTCTGTACTCTCTCTCCTTTCTGTCCTCTGTCGGCGGTGCTGTCAGAGAGAACATCATGTCAGAAAGTTTCCCCCGTCACCTTCAGAGGATGTAGTCTCGACAAACACAAAAGAAATGCAGTGTAGCTCCAGTCTGAATGTTCTGCTTTAGTTTGGTTGAAAACAAAAAGGTGACAGGTCCAGACTCTTGTAAAATGCCCTCTGAGAGGACCACGCTGGGGTGTTGTTCACTTTTTAAATTTAAGCTGCGAAAAGTCAAAAGAACATGACAGTGGCACCGACCCCTGCCGACACATCCAGCGGCTCACTGCGGAGCTCGGCTCGCCGTCTGTGTTATGTTCTCCTGCAGCAGGGTTTGTCACTCTCTGCTCTTTCTTTTTTCTTGCTTAACAACTTCCACCTGCTGACTGACAGCACAAGCTGACATCAGTAAGACAATGAGAATGCACAGTGTAGACAGAGGTAGTGGCTATGAGACAGTCAGGAGTTCATGTCTGTCAAGCATCACTAAAAGATCTGTGATATAAATATAACCAAGGGACCTCACCAAGAGCTGGGTTCATACCAGCATCCACTCAGCCTGCTCTGTCTTTCCTTGATCCTTTCAGTGGTCTCTGGGCCATTCACTGACAGAGGCCAGTCCTATGGATGGTGGGTGTACCCCCAGTCTTTCACCCTGGACTCCTCTGTGTGAACACATCCACTGGAATAAACAACACATCTGGCCACAAATACAAACACAGGCTATGGTCAGGACAGCTCAGGCAAGGTCTCTTATCACAGGAGGCATCAACTTGTGTGGACGGATGATGGAGATGAACGTTTACAACCAGTCTTACTGTTCAAAAAACTATTTCTTATACACTCACAGTGGTGGAGGAAATACTCGAGTAAAAGTACAATTACCCAGCAAAATATATACTCAAGTAAAAGTAGAAGTGCTACATCAACAATCCTACCTAAGTAAAAGTCTTAAGTACTTTTAAATGTACTTAAAGTATTAAAAGTAAAAGTACTCACACACTGAATATATATGATTGATTTCCATTGCAAAGGATCTGAACAGGTTGAAATAATCAAAGAAATCATCTTAAATGAAAATGGACCATGTGTAGTTAATGTCCATGTTCAGTCCAGAAGCAGCTATGGACAGGTCTGTGTGTCATGAGGCAGGCTGTGGGCATCAAGTGAACAGAGAGGCTGCTGATAACAAACAGGCATTCAGCATGTTTACTGTGTCAGTGTTCCTGCTGTAGATTCATGTTATGATTCATGTTCATCAGACAATAATGGATGGACCTGTGTTAGCAGACAGCAGCTAACTAGTTAGCTCACTGAGCCAGAGCACCGGCACCATGACTGAGGCTCATTATAGAAACACAGCTGGCAGCGTGACACCACCTCCATGCAGAGTCTGACCTCACATCAGTCCAGCACTGTGTTCATCACATGGAACAAGGAACTACAGACACTGTAGAAATGTAGTGGAGGAGAAAGTACAGGTGTAATGGAGTAAAAGTAAGAAATACATAAAAAAATATACTTAAGTACAGTAACAAAGTACAAATACTTAGTTACTTTCCACCACTTTACACTAAACAGGTCACAGTAAGACTGATCACACTGCCCTTTTGTTGCTGCTCTAAACACTGATAAAGTATCTGGTCCTTTTGAAAATATAGTCTGTAGATTTGTTTTTAAATTACAATATCAGCTACTACTATAATTCTTGCAGCATTTCCACACAAGCCCCGGTGTGAATGAATTCTGTGATAATCACTGCCATTATGGGCCGCAGCGAGCTGCTAACATGCGCGGTAGGTGCTGCTGCTGCTTCTGCCTGACTGCTCAGAGAATGTGCCCCAAATCGCCATCCTCTCTCTCTCTCTCTCTCTCTCCCCCTGCTTATCTCGCCACATGCAGGACCCAACCCCAGTTATTTGTAATAATCCACAGATTGTAGGCAGCTAACAGACATTTGTTTTACGACAGATGCCAGATTCAGATAAACATTTAATTAGCAACTCATCAGCTCTGTCAAAGCTAATTACCCTAGTCTCCAGCCCTTGCCAAAAACTGCTCCTCTCGCAGTTGGTGCCGCGCAGCAGCTGAGTCTGCCGGCTGCGGCGGGGGTTACGAGGAGCCAGAGGCTGCGAGGACGCCGAGGCCCTCCCGCCAACAGGATCACGATGGCCTAATCCAGCCATTCTGCCTCGGCTGACTCTTGTAGGTCAGAGCGGTGAGACAGAATTACAGGCTGAGACAACATGGTGCCATTTATCAGCACTTTACACGCCTGTTGTGAAAATTACAGCCAGAGAGGCGACTCTGCAGCGCTCGCTGTTGTCACTACAGCACATTTATTAGTGCTCACAAGGAGTGTGGAAGTCTGGGATGGGAAGCAGACACCGTCCGGCTGTCAAGTGGCTTCTGGTAGAGTTTGAAGCAAAGAAGAAGTATCAGAAACAGCTCAGCAGGAGTCTCTCCACTGGAAAAGTCTGTGGATGAGAAACAGCTCAGCAGGAGTCTCTCCACTGGAAAAGTCTGTGGATGAAGAACAAATTCAAGACATTGTCTGCATGATTATCACAAAATTCGACTCCTGCATGCTTACACATTAAACACACCAAGGCAACATTCACATTAGTAGCTTCCCTGGACTGACCTGTAACCTAGCAACCGCCTGACGTCTCACACAAGCAGATGATTAAAGGTTCCTTCTTTTCCATTCCGAGCGTGAACCCTTTGATAGATCCCCTCCCCACACTTCCACTTCGACTGCATCCTCTCCTCAGTAGCACGACGCCACAAACACTCATGTTACCTACAAAGATGAAATATGAGTCTCTGTGTTGTTTTTAGCCTTCTGAGACCAGGGGTCTGCGGCTGCCGCAGCCCGCAAAGCCCCATCATTGACCGGAGCTCTGGAGAGCTGTTACGCATCCGGCTTTTCATGTCACAGCAGGAACGGCGGCTGATCTACAGGCAGAGCACTCTCTGCTACAAGGTGGAGTGAATATTTTGGGCCTGAGCTGAAGTTTGAAAGGTGACTCCAACAAATATTTAAAAACCATACAACACTGCCATGACTCATATTCATGGAGCACACCATTAGCTTAAGCATAAGAAATCCCTGCAGTGTCTGTCTGAACTATTCAAAAATATTGAAAAGGGAGACAAGAGACGTCTGAGGACAACATCATGGATCATCAGGAAAAATGAAAACACTGAACTCCTTATCCAGCTTGTGAAGCACGGTGGTGGTGGTATCATGGTTCGAGCATGTTTTGTTGGGTCTAGCCGTGCCATCATTCAAAATTAAAAATTAAATAGATAAATAGAGATTGTTACGTTGCTTTGGGAGCAAGCGAGTGCTTTCAGTCCTTGTGAATCACGTGGTGAGTTCATTCTGCATAGAGACATATTTTGAGGGTAACAATTTTTGGATTTGGGAGAAATATCACAACCTACTCAGCAGAAACTGTGAGACCATGACACCGGCTTTAAAGGTAGGGTAGGAGATTTTGAAAACTCAGTGAGAGTCAGCCAGATTTCAAAAGTAAACACACACCCCTTTCTCTCGGAGCTCACCCCGAAGCCACGCCTCCCAATCACATGGACGCACATCACCTGAAGACGAGCTGCGGTCTGTGACTTCGGCCATCATGGAGCAGGAAGAGAGTGACAACCAGCCAACACTCCGTGCAGGGTCCACCCGAAGGATTGGCTGATGTTTTTAGTGTTTTATAGCTTCCACAGATGATTCATATTCTTCGTTTTAATGCGAAACTGCCGAACTAATCGGTTGCTATCGGATTGTAAAGAGAAGTTACACTAATTTAACAAAAAGTGCATCAGAATGAAATCTCCTACCCGACCTTTAATTTAAGACAAACTAAGTCTGTTTTGGTAGAGGATTAAGATAAGACAAAACTTTAATAATCCTGAAGGAAACTCTTTTGCCAGTGGTATCAAGTTACATTAAATACAGTGAGTGTCAATAAAACAATGCAAGAAGTACAGTAAGCAGAATAACTGAGCACAATATATTATATATTACATATATATATATATAATATATATATACATATATATATATATATATATATATATACATATATATATATATATATATACACATATATATATATAATATATATATATAATATATAACTCCCACATCTGTGTCTTATAAGCTGCATTGTAGAAATGTAGTGGAGTAGAAAGTATAAATAATAGCTGCAAAATGTAATAGAGTAAAAGTATAAAATTAAAAAATTATTTTTACTTAAGTAAAAAAGTACAAATACTTATAGTATTAATAGTTAATAGTTAATAGTTATATTCTACCACTGATGGCAGTGATGTTCAAATGCCCAAATTAACCCTTCAGGTATTCAATATGGCTTTGGAAATACTCAAAGAAAAGCCTGTACTTCCTGTACTCTGGGCACTTGCTGCTTTCCTGTCACTGTAAACAGTTTTGTGCGCTGAAAATAGCACGATTCCCTCTATGTAGCTGACAAAGAGAACACAGCTTTATAAAAGCCTGAAAGATTCAGACACACAGACGGGCTTTTCCTCTTGCTGCTTGTATCTACAGGTGATAAAATGATCATGAAATCTAAGGGCAATGGCTTCAAATTAAAGTGTCTAAAAAAATTCAGCGCTGTGACACATTTTCCACAGTCACAGTGAAGAGAAATCCAGCGCCAGTATGTGAGGAAGAAGAAGACAGGGTTTAACAAAGGGTCAACTGGATGTGTTACATCATTACTGCAGCTGCACTACAGGCCAAACAATTCTCCCTGAGAACACACACACAGACAAACACACACAGAGACACACACACACAGACACACACACACGGGGGGTATGTGTTCACATTTAGGATGTTTTCACAGAGCCACCTGAAGCTATAATTTGGGAGACCTTCATAAATTGCCTCAACCTGCATCAATGCTATCCTCCTCCTCGCCTACTCTTCCTCCACACGCCTCTCTGTCTCTGAGCGCATTGTTAAGGCTCTCCAATAACCAGATAAATGAGATGGCGGGGAACCTGGGAGACAGCAAGAGAAAAGGGAAAGAGAGGGAGAGAGAGAGAGAGAGTGTCCCTACTGTACATGTTGTTGAAGGATATATCTATGAGGCTCCACACTTTCTGCTTTGGAGAGGGTTTTTTTTAATCTCAAATGGGGAGGAGGAGAGAAGAAAGGAGTGAACTGGAAGGAGGAGGAGAGAGTCGGTCTAAAGACTTGGAAGAGAAGACGCAGGACTGGGGGACTGGAAGCAGGAGATAGGGGAAATGACTGCGTACTGGCACTAAAATGGGATATATATGAAAATAAAACCACATGCACAATCTGGAAAGGCAAGATAAAGCATCTTTATTCTGGAACTTTTCAGAAAAAAGTAAAGATGAGTGTCAAGTATTTCCACACACACACACGTATATAAACATACATATATAAAGGTATTAATTAAGACGTGATTATGAGTGTGCTCAGTGTAGGTAGTTTTACTGCTGTTGTGGATTCAGCGGTTAATTTTATTCTGTGATATTCCCCAACCAGCTCCATGGTTATAACACCTCCTCACACAGTGACTCACACATGCATATTAACAGAATGTCTCCACAAACTCTTTATAGACCTTCAAAGTACGAATCATGCATGTGCACAGAAAGATGCAACACACTCAAAGCAGCGATTGCATACAGTGCTGGAAAGTAACTAAGTATTTGTACTTTACTTGTACTGTACTTAAGTAAAAATAATAGTGCGTACTTTATACTTTTACTCCATTCCATGTTGCAGCTGTCACCTGTACTTTCTCCTCCACTACATTTCTACAGTGTCTGTAGTTCCTTGTTCCATGTGATGAACACAGTGCTGGACTGATGAGAGGTCAGACTCTGCATGGAGGTGGTGTCACGCTGCCAGCTGTGTTTCTATAATGAGCCTCAGTCATGATGCCGGTGCTCTGGCTCAGTGAGCTAACTAGTTAGCTGCTGTCTGCTAACACAGGTCCATCCATTAATGTCTGATTAACATGAATCATAACATGAATCTACAGCAGGAATACTGACACAGTAAACATGCTGAATGCCTGTTTGTTATCAGCAGCCTCTCTGTTCACTTGATGCCCACAGCCTGCCTCATGACACACAGACCTGTCCATAGCTGCTTCTGGACTGAACATGTACATTAACTACACATGGTCCATTTTAATTTAAGATGATTTCTTTGATTATTTCAACCTGTTCAGATCCTTTGCAATGGAAATCAATAATATGTATATGCGGTTAGGGCGGGGCAGTTAACCGAAAATATATCGAAACCGACATTTATGCCCAGTAACCGCTGCAATGCAACGCATGGTGATTAATCGCGGTTTTGTGGTGGCTTTTGGTGCCGGCATAATAACCGATGAACGAGGACAAAGCGTCAATTAATTGCGGTTTTGATTTCAGGCAATATCGCCCAACCCTATACTCGGTGTGTGAGTACTTTTACTTTTAATACTTTAAGTACATTTAAAAGTACTTAAGACTTTTACTTAAGTAGAATTGTTGATGTATGACTTCTACTTTTACTTAAGTACCAAGCTTCAGTACTTCCTCCACCACTGATTGCATATAAAGATGACATGCATGTTCATATAAGACTGTGTGTGCATTGTCTAGGACAATAACGTGTTCTCAGCATCACTTTGAGTGTAGTGTTCTTAGCCCACTTTAACCTGAAAGAGTCTCTGAAAGCTCCTGTGATATTTTTTTTCCGCTGTCATGGTCGACATAAATATCTGACTTAAAAACAAGTTCACAGGGTCTCCTGACATCTTTACAGCAGAAATGAAGACGGGAGAACATCTGTCAGGCAGCCAGGACCCGCAGCTGTCACAGATGACGAGCTCAAAACGAGAAAGAAATAGAAAATGAAACACAGGAAATTATTCACAGCGCCTCATAGGAGAGAGCGAGTCTGCGACTTATATAAAAGATACATTATTGTGGTTTAATGTTTTATTTAAGCACGCATTATAAATGTTTACTGACAAGACGAGACAAGGAAGGTGATGGTCCACAACTTGCAGATGTATCATTAGCAATCTGATCAAACAGACTGGAAATAAAGATGGATGAATCTTCACTATATCTATAGAAACCAAAACTATGTTTTAACATCTTCCGCCCCAGAAGTTGAGTCTTAACCCCAACAAACTTTGTTTTGTGTTTTAGGCTATGCAACAAATGAGTAAAAATATGTCTTCCTGCATAGTTTCAGTCCAAATATGATGCCGAACATATGTAAACTGATTCTATGACTCACAGTGCAAATAAATAAACATGGAGGATTAAAGAAAACAGAGACACTGCAGGGCCACCCTGCAATGCAAGCAAGCTGGAGGTTCTAATGTTTACCAACTTCAAAATATGCTTTTGGACTTGTTTCAGTGTCAAATGACTAATGAGGTGTTTTTGCTGCGGTAGCATTGAGCTGTCCGTGTTATGTTATGAGGGTGTTTGGACCCAAATGCAGACACGAAGGCTGAGGTGAACGAAAAGTGAGCTTTTAATAACAAAAGCCAGAAGGTCAAAAAACATAACACATGACACGGTTGAGACACATCAGGGCGGGGCAAGCAATCCTAAAGGCGGGAAACACAAGGAGAAGTAAAACACACAGGAACACACAAGGGGAAACATGGACTTTCAAAATAAAACAGGAAACACAGAAGAAGACACAGTCCCTCCTCATTATCTGGTTTCTGTCCAGACATTCTAGGTAGTGCTGGAGGAGCAGACACACATGAAAGTGGTGATAATAAAACTGTTAAACAGTGTAGAAACACACCTGAGACAAAAAATAAAATGTGATTATCTCCTCCTAGATCTGCAGAAGCAAGGCCACGCCAGCTAATGTCCACTTGGAGGGTTTTTCTTTGGTCTTCAGGTTAAAGGTCCAAACATACGTGGGCCCCCTCTGGCGGGTCTTGTAGACGGGACACTGGTAGAGGTTTCTGGTCTCCTGCTTGTCCACGGGGATGGCCTTGATGAACATTACTGGCATGGTGGGGGTGAGCTCTTTCAGGCGGGCATCTACAATCATGCCAGTCTGAAAGCAAAAAAAAAAAAAAAAAAAAATGGAATGACAGAGGGGAGAAGGGGAAGGTAGGGGAGGGGAGGAAGGGAGGCAGTGAGGGGGCGAGTGGCAGGGATGACAAGCCAGTCAGCCACAGACAGAAACATCCGACAGAGCAGGAGATAAGTTGGAAATTAGTTTAAAGTTTGCTCAGAAGCTGCGTTCGCCTCTGAAGCTGCACTTTGCAATAAAAAAAAATACAACAGATCTCAGACTAATGTCGCGCGGCGGCACGAGCAGCAGAACACGGCGACGTTCGCCTCCTTGAAAAGTGGTGAAAGTCAGCGGAGTTTGAGTGGAAGTGCAGCCGCCCTGCTTTAGAACAGGCGCTCTCTCTGAACACAGTGAAACAGAGTGGTCCGTCTCATTAATTAATCCTCCTACACTCGGCGCCTGACAAACACAAGTTTCTCCATGCGTGCACAGTGACTTTCAGGAATGAATGTAAATCCTGTCGACTTTGCAGAGCTCAGAGGACAAAGCCCCTAATTGCATCTGCAATCGCTATGGAACTTTAAAGCGCTGTTAAATACCAATAAGTGTGGTGTCTGTTTGGGTAAATACAAACGATGGAGCGGGCTCGTTATGAATGAGTTTATGACTGATACTACAGTAGCAGATATCTGTTGTTATTGTTTGAACACATTGAGGGAATAAAAATGCGTTCGGCAGCAGAGCGTGGCGTCCATCACATGCTTCCTCTGTGTTATATCCATTCAACACACAGGGTGTTTATCATACACAGCATCCAGCAGTCTTTGATGTCTGAACCCCCCCCCCTCTGAATAAAATGCAAGGTTCATTAATATAGATGAGTAGGTTTATCATAAATCTTTGACTTTTATTGCTGCACAGAGCTGTGTCCAGATGGAGTGCTGCTTATTCTCCTATTCACACTCTGCTACTCCCCGCCGCCAGTGGCACAGAACTGGCCTTGGGGCTGAGAGGAGGAGGAGGAGGAAGAGGAGCAGTGAGAGGAAGCCGTCTGTCCGCCTGTCTATTTGCCTCTTTAATGAAGGAAAAAAAAACAGGACCCACTCCTCTAGAGGGTGATCTAAGTGTTCAAGTGCGCACTCTGCACATTCCCTAATTAAGAAGTCTATAGGGATGATCCCTGAAAGCTGGGTGCATATACAGAAGTTGAATGTATGTAAATAGACAGAGCCCAGGGAAGCTGAGTAATGCAGTGTGTACTGAGAGCTAAACACAAGCAGAAAATGAGGCCACAGAGGGAAAGTGAGGGGCCTTTAGGTGTGAAATATTAAAGATACTTTGCTCAGAGTAAAGATGCATTTTGAGGTTCGGTCGCCATATGTTCACAGATCTGGTCTGTACGTACACGTTCCCCCGGAGACGTCATGTCAAAATCATCTGCTCTCTAGCTCAGCTAGGAGGAATCAGTGTGTAAGGCGCGTGCGTACCTGTGTGTCCCAGCGTGCACCCTCCATGTACAGCCCATGGACGTAGGCGCCTTCGCGCGGCGGCGAACTGAAGTCCTCGCGGTTCTTCTTCGTCACGTCACACTGCAGGGTCATGCTGTCCAGAGGCCACTCGTTTCTGTCACCAAGGCAACGAAAAGAGGGGGTTACTCCGTCACACGTGAGCGCTCTGTGTGTTTGTGTGTCACATTTTTCAAATGTCCTGATGAGGCCTACCTCCGAGCCATCGCCTGCATGATGGCTGTGAGGAAGGACTGAGGGTTGAAGAAGCCCGCCAGCCACACCGCTGCAGGTAGAGAGAAGTCCGCCGACCAGACCTCCAGCTCCTTGATCCGGCCCAGCAGGTCAGTGAACCACAGCGCCAGGCCGCACATAGAGGGGTACGCCCGTTTGGTCCAACTCTCCGGCACCATGTCCAGGAAGATGGCGTTCTGAAGGTTCTCCATGTCAGAGGTCATGGTCAGCTCTCCCTGGTGACAGACAGCAAGAGCTGGAATCATCGATCGCCTTATTTGCTTTAACAGAAACTGATCAGTAATGCTCCCTTTGAGGAAATGGTACAGAGGATTTCAGGCAATGAGCCTCCTCTTTCATAAGCATTTGCAAAAGGTTTAATAAAAGTGGACTGAACAGCACGGCTAATAAGCTACAGGAGCTTTTTCTGTTTTGGACGCTGACTCTCAAAGGTCAACACTGTCAAGATCATTTGCTGCTGGTCAAGCGCACAAAGGATTTTTCTGGTTGCTGTTCACCGAGAGGGTTCCACTGAGATATCCAAGCATGCTGACACACACGCTGGCTCAGGGGACCTCCTAGAAACTGCAGAAGAATAAATTTCAGTCAGACTGAAAAGTTTAAAGTTAAAATCTGAGTTTTCCATTGTTTGCTGCACTCTGATGAACAGACTGCCTGCAGATATCAGACAAATCTGTTGTATAATTTGGCTCTTTCTGATCATCTGGAGCTCTCTATTTCAATTAGAACGACTGTTCTCTGCGCTGGCAGATGCCTCCTCAAAAAAAAAAAAAAAAACAACTTCTCAGCAGGAAGGAGCCGCGGAGTCCAGCGTGTCACTTCCTGTTCGGCATCTGCAGACAAACGTTGGACGGTAACAAGCCGGACAGTAGTGAGGCATGCATAAACACGGGGACAAGCATGTCACGCCAGATAAGGAAACAAGCTTGTAAAGATAGCCGAGAGAAGAGTAATGACAAGGGAAAAACAGCCGCGTCCTTCACCTACTGATAGCACAGCTGATGTATAGATAGCCATGTGTGACAGTCATAAGAATTCTTTATGAGGGAGATAAGGTTCTGTAGATTTATCTACATCGGCGCGTTTGTCGTGAACCTTTCACCGCTCAGCGCTCCTGATCCATCAGTTCAGCCGCAGCACTGCCCGACACGCTGCAGCGCCTCCTCCTCACCAAGGCTAACATTCTGATACTTCCTATTTTTTTTCCACTATAAAGACGAAATATGATTCCATTTGCTGCTACAATTTCTACATGGCTTTTAAATCACTGAGGCGATTTATTGAGGCTTGTAGTGCAGGGGGATCGAAGCCTCATAACTCCTGACAAACGCATTTACACACCCCCCCCACCCGCTTTTTTTTTTTTCCGTTTGTTGTTAACACATGACTGAGTCAGGCTTGACACAGAGAGCGCAGACGTCTCATTCCTCTCTGCTCCCTCTGTGAGCCAGAACTCTGAGTCACTCTTAAGACTGGGCCCCTGAAGAAGAAGAAAAAAAAAAAAAGGTTTAGTTATGCAGGCACACTAATTCAGCAGCCTGTTGGTGTCAGCGGCCGCCAATGCAGCGTGAATCATCGCTGCTGAGGGTTTTTCTGGTGGGAGTCACAGTTTGCTTCAAGTTCACTTGTTTGGAATCGTGGCGCCTGCAGGGGCCGGCGCTTCTTGGATACACTGTGGTCGTTTAGAAGACGGATGATTTAGTCCCCAGCACTGTGTAAGATCACACTGTGTTGGCTTGTTGAGCTCTTCCTGGCATTTTTCTCTTCTCGCTTTTTAGAGACCAAGGGAGAATACACGGTGTGCCAGCGGGCGAAAATTAGATTTTGAACCCCATCAACAACCCAACAAGTTCAGCGTTTAAGCACTGTGTTCAGAGGACTGCTGGAAACTTTCTGCAAGTGCAGCTAATCCTGCAGCTGTCTGTTCATTCCACACACTTTCCCTATTAATCCCATTAGCCAGTGTCATGCAGTGAACCTGGGAATCAGGGTGGGCCCATGGGAGCGAGGACCCTGGGCCGTCAGCTTAGTTTGCCTGCCTGCTAATGCAGCCTTAGAAGGATAATAGCTCACAGGAGTTCCTAAGCAGTTATAATCATCACCCTGCGCCTCTGTTAGCATCTCCTAACCTTTAGTCCAAGGTTCAGCTCATGGAGCGAGCGTCTCATCTCCTGGGTGAGCATGTTCATGCGCTCACACTCCTGCAGCGCCACCACCTGGTACGGAGTCCTCTCCTCTGCCCTCCCTAGAAGCTCAGCCATGTTGAACTCCTCTGGGAGCTTCTCCATGATCTCCTCCAGCACCGCACGCACCTGATGATGTGGCAAAAAGAAGAAGGTACAAATGAAGAAAGAATACACCTTTAAACCAGACGGAGTCCTCTGTCAGGCTGAGAAACTCTTAAAGTATGAAACAGACACTTCCATAAATATTCATGAAGACATACCAATTCTGCAAACGCCAGCTTTTGTTTTCAATAACAGTCTAATCCCTGCAGAAAATCAGAGCCCACATCATATTTTTTTTGTGGGTAAGCGATGGAAGCTAATGTCTGTGTCAACATTTTCCCAAGACAGCTCGCATTAGCGATCAATCAATGGATTAGGTGCAGAAACAAAGGATATGAGGTCATCATATGTATGGATTTTTCTCAGTTCAAATATCTGATGTGGGTTTGGCAGCCTGAATACAAAGCAGACCTCGTTGTTGTTAGGCTCTGCATGGCTGTCATCTGTTAAGACAGGAGAACCTTCAGGCTTCGGAGCCAGAAAGGTCACACCGAGCGGAAACACCCAC
Organism: Parambassis ranga; assembly: GCF_900634625.1. Lineage (NCBI taxonomy): Eukaryota > Metazoa > Chordata > Actinopteri > Ambassidae > Parambassis > Parambassis ranga. The sequence continues at coordinate 13,108,940 of NC_041027.1, forward strand.
ACACACACACCACGCAGGGGCCAGCAAAGTAAAAACGCTTAGTTTAACCTAACCTGGATAAGTAAACACATGAAATCTCTCTATTCTCCTCTACTGGCTGGATGTTGCTGTTTCATTTGTACAAGCAACATAACAGCCTCCAGATGGTGGAGATGCTGTTTTAATTGGCTGTCTGCTCCTCTGCTTTTCACTGCAATTAACTGATTTTATGTCAGTGATATTTAAAGACACACCGCCGGACAGCCGCTTCAGATTCCCATGAAAATAACCTTAATAGGCATTTCTCCCCGGCTATTCAGACACCGCGGGGTGTTTGTTCGTCAGAGAGACTGATGATTACATCAGTGATTTGTGATGTCATGCTAATGCTAAGGAATGTCCATTCCAATGTAGGGAATAAAACGCAATTACTTGGATTAATAGAGTAAGATTCATGCCCGAGAAGTAGCCTTTATCACAGACAGCAGAAGCGGATGCTAATAAAAAAAAGAATTCTTGCTGCTTGTTTCAAGCAGCAGTGACTTTTTAACAAAGCTCACACTCAGACAACCAAGACCCCTTTATTTATGATATTAAAAAAAAGTGACACTTGCTCCATTGAGAGAGTGCGCTAGGCTGCACCCTCTCTGACAGGATATTTGTTTGAGCTTTAACACTCAAATAAGCTTTGTTTCAGAGCAGTACTGAAGCAGAAAATGCAGCCGAAAATGTCATCCTGCTCGAAAATCACACGGGGTGCTTTCAGAGGCCCCCGAACAGTTGGTCTGCAAATTATTTTCAATTCAGTGTGCAGGAGCAACAGAAAGTGTCACCTGTTGTCACCGCGCGTTTAGGAAGTGCCGCGTTCGCCTGGAGTTCGCTCAGACAGTTGGAGGGAGGCTTCGGTTCACATGCTCTGCTGCATGCGCGAGCGCTCGACTTTTCATCATGCAGAATAATATATTAAAAAAAAAAACTATCATCCGAGTTCAAACGCTGTGGTTTTATCCTGGTGAATACCACTGACCTGCGAACAGGTCTGTCATGGGAGATTCACGCAGTCAAACCCAGACAGCCAGTCACTTTTATACCCCGTTCACACTGGGGAAATAAATCTGGCTAAAGCGGGATTAGGGTGGCATCCAGATGTATCCAGATGTTTTTTTTCTGAGTGTGAACACCTTGAATCCGGCTGTATCCAGTTTGATTTCAATCTGGCTAGATCCACCAACGAGAGGTGAATCTAGCCGGATTGGCTCAAATGTGGCTAGCGAATCCGGCTATGGCGATGTGCTACTTCCGGTTAGCGATGTGCTACTTCCGGTTCACGGGGCGTGACACGGGACAAAAAAAACGGACTCTGTATATTACGAGGCGCCACCTAGTGGTTTGGAGGACAACAAACACGCTGGATGAAGCCGGATTGAGCGCGGACACAAGTGTGCGCTAGCCAGATTTGAAAATAGGTCTGAACGCATCCAGCTTAAAGGCTGTCTGGGTTCAATCCTACTCTAGCTGGAATGACTTTCTCCAGTGTGAACGGGGCCTTATTAGCTACACCGGCTAACACTGGGCCACCGTGCAAGATGGTGGCAGCAACACCGATCACCACCGTACCACCCGCGCCTCTCATATCCAAACACACTATACATAATTCTACTGATGTCGCATGTTCAACATCATATTTTAACCTCGAAACAGCATTAGAGGAAAACAGAGGTTGTTTTTTAAGGGTTAACATCTCTGGATGGCACTAATGAAATGAAAAGTTGATATGAATAAAGGTTTGAAGCAGCTACAGAAACAGAGACAGCGAGCAGCCCCGAGCATAAAGGAAGCAGATCTCCAACTAGGTCTTGAATGACTTATGAATGGACTCCAGAGGCAAGAAGAAGAAGAAGAAGAAGACGAATGAAAGAATATTTATGTTTTTGTCGGAGTGAAAGGAGTCACACAGCTTTAGAACTGGCATGTATCATTCATCTTCGTCATCTTTACCTTCTCCTCTCGGGTCATCCCGCCCCCTTCGCCGCCTCCTCCGTCTCTGGGCTGCATCTCCAGCACGGTGCGGAACAGCGTCTCCGACGTCTGTGTGAGGAAGCCGATCTCAGCGTTGGGATGAAGGCCGTACAGATACGGGGACTCGGTGGGCAAAGTGTCGTCGATGTACTGGAGGAGAAGACACATGGTGGAGAAATTAAGAAAGGTGGTGTTTTTGTTATTTTTACCTGAATGAGATAATATTTAAGCCCAAGTTCCAAATTAACAGCGTGGAAGAACTCCACTTACATCCTGCCTTAAAAAAGCCCCGTTTTCTTCTAAAGCAATGCTGACAAAGGACGAGAATGGAACCATTTAAAGGATGAGATATTTCTGGGTGAGATTCAAACACTCTGGATCAATTGACAGGCTGCTAATGACCATAACAAGGGGGAAGGAAATGTGGCATTTTCCATCTGCTGGTTCATAATGAATATCAATATGCTTTCAAGTTAGTGCAGATGAAAGTGGAAGCTCAATTGAAAAGAGGAGCTTTTTGTGGGGCACTTACATTAAATAAAAAAAGTTCTTCTAATCATAATGTCCTGATGAAAGTTCTGATAGAAAATATCCTGGCCTTTAATACAGGAACACTTTGTAGTCGGCTTGTTTGATCTGCTCAGTACTTCTCTGCCTAACTTTTACTGATTGCATACACCTGTAATATTGTTGAAAGAGGAGTAAAACTGCTGACTCGTTGTTTCTTTGTGCTCGTCTCCTCTGTCAAATGACTGTAAGTTTGCTCCAGATGGCTGTGAGGGAGGTCTGACAGACCTCCAGAGACCCACAGGGGGTTTAAAGGCCCCAGTTTTTGGGGTCAAATCTCAGCCCCCTCAGCCCGACAGCGAACTGTTCAAAGCCGCAGTCCGTCCCGCTGGAGCTGCTGCTACAACAACCAGGATGCCCCCGCTGTACAGCACCCCGACCGAGGGGAAAAAATGAGATACAAGTCGTGCTCCCCGCTCCCTCCGGCTGCCCGGGGGGAGCCTGTGGTGGGAAACCTTGGATTGATGAGTATTATTCATATAAACGCTGGCAGATGTCAGTGAAGCTGGTTGCTGCTGTCACAGAGTGGAGAGTTAATAGAAGCTGAAGTGACCACAGTATGCTCGGCCCTGCTTATTCATTCACATGAACCTTTCCCCCCTCCCCATTCTGGATTCCGCCCTGTCAATCAAGGTGTGTGTTAAATGATAAACAACAACAGATGACAGACGAGGTGAGACAGACGGAGGTGAAGCGGCAACAGGACGGACGCCGGGAGCTGTCACGACTCGAAGAGCAAAGTCAGGCTTTATCATGCACACACACACACACACACAGGTGATGGAGGGACCGCACTACAGTATGCTGCACGAAATCTTAATGTTGAAGCATCAGAGCAGGCTCAGGGTGAGTGCAGCGGGTTTGTCTGCTCACACCAGGGCGTGAAGGATATTACTATGTACAGCAGAAGGTCCTTCCTGATGTGGTGACGCCCAGTTTCCCAAGGCTATGAAGAGAGCTGTGCTCCTGCTGAGGCATTTGCACATGTGCAGAATGTAGTTCACACTTTGTGCAGTGAGGTCTGAGGACGCTAACCACGACCTGTACTTCCATTTTCTTCAGAATCAAACCCAAATCATGCCCAAACTTTTAGCTGCTTCCCATCCATTCTGTTGTGCATGTATATAAATATTTTCATGACTCACTTAGTTTCACTCAGTTTGACTTTCAAGTCAGACGACTTTGTAATCAGACTCACTGGCAACAACTCTTTCCACCCACAGAGCGGCTCCACCTCAGCAAAACATTTATATAACTCCAACTACAATCTGTTATTTCCCAGGGAACCATATGGGAATAACAATTTTATTGTTATTGATTTAGCATTGAATTGTACAACTCCACGCTGTACATGGGGAATAATGATGGTAAAAAACCTTTTAATTATAGTGATTCAATTACAGCCATATTAAAGTGCCATTAATTTACAGCAGGCTTGGTAGCACCGAGACAACCTGATATTTCACCGAGTTAACACTCTGGTTGATTCCACCATGTAAAGTCTGGGCATGGCCTCACCTGGTGGTAGCTGTTATAATCCATGTTTCCAGGCAAGGGGAAACCAGGCGCCAGGAACAGATCCCCCTCCATCATCTCGGGCATGATGAACTCCTCCAGGTAGGTCCGACACAGGCGGCGGTCCCAGTCGTCCGTGATGTGACCTCCGTACATGATCTCCCCGAACAGGTAGCGCAGGTCATCATAGGGGACCTGGGAATCAGAGAGCGAGGGGTGGTCTGTGTGTGGTCATGTGCTCTGGTTTCCAATTAAGATTTAGGCTTCATAACCCTCTACACGGGAATAACAGAAACACAGAAACACAGGTGTACCTTGGGGTTGGCCTCCAGGTAGTTGTAGAGGACGTTAACAGAAATGGTGAGGTCCCCCGTGTTAAAGGGATACGATCTGTTCCAACCCTGGGGACCAAACTTCCTCCTCTCTGCCACCACTGCATGAAAGTAGCACAGGGCGAACAAAATGCTCTTAAACTCGTTCTCCCGTGCACACATTTCCAGCGTGTCCTGAAAAACAAAAAACACATAAAGAGTGACACATTTGAAACGCTTCCTGAACTGTGCGGCCGTGTTACCGCAGCCCTGTCGCAGGTTAAAAAGATGTGGCAGGCCGCCCTCTCATCTGTTTTAGTATGTCACGTCCCCAGCGGTGCGGCGTGGCGCGGTGGCGCGCTAACAGACAGACAATGAGATGACTGGATGGCACAATAAAGGCGGCGATGAGATTCCTTTTTAATTGTCACAACTTGTCAGGAGCTTTCAGCCTCCAGCCGTCTCCTGGTCTCATTATTCCACACAGGCAAATAAAAAAAAAAAAAAACTGGACGTAAATGGCATTGTAATCTCCAGGGGGAGAGACAGTTAAATAAGCATGCCAATAACCCCCTATGGAAACACAGAGGCTAAATTCTCTTTATTCCTGCATGTGTCATGGTGAGTGCCGGCGCGCTGAAGGCCCTTTCACTTCCCCTGCTGCAGTGCCCTGGGGAGCTGACTCCTACGATGCACACGTAGAGTGCAGCCTGACTAACCCGCACACACACACACACACACACACTTTTGGAGATTTAGTTAATATTCTGCATGGTGCCCCTCTGCTCAACACAGCTGAAAGACATGCACAGCCTCCCTATTTATGACCTGTGGACTGGAGAGAAACGACATGCAGTCAGACCACTGCGAGAAACACACACACTACAAGCTGCACAAAAATACACCACACTATCTAGAATCTGAGTGCTGAGATTAACATCTGGCAACAAGTCAGATAAATACACTGATCGCTTTCTGCAAACAGGGGAAATTGTACATAATACACAACAACATTATACAAGCGCTATCTGAGTAAAGGTGTGATATTGTGCCACATGTTGCTTCAGCCCACCAACCAGTCATTTCTCTGGCTTAGCTCTGGCTTTAGCCGTGCGGGTGGGCTATTACAGAGCGTTAGCCTAACATTGATTAGCTCTCACTAGGAACACATGACTGGAATATTCTCCCCATGCTTACCTCACAGGACCTCCCCACGGTTCTGCATAAAGCACGGCTCACAAGCACTTATCAGGCAGATAGACATCGGCGAAATAAGAATGGTGGGAATGGCGAGTGCTCAGGTAATGGTGCGGAGGAAGATGCATTGGCAGCAAAGCACTGAGGTAATGGTGAGGCTTAGATAGAGACGAAGAACTGATAAGGTAAAGAAAAGCTAGGAGAGGCTGATCCACTCTAACCACGGGGGCAGGAGCAGGGCCTTAGGAGCATGATATTATCTGGAAGTAGCAATTTGACTTTGCCGAGATGTCTGTCCTAAAACTTTTAGCACATCTGTCCTCCGCAGGTCAGAGGCAATTCCAGGGTGAGCGCAAGGTGACTCCACCAGCTGCTGGCTGCAAACACTTGTGCAAATTGGTAACTTGATGAGAAATCTGGAGTGAAAATTGGCATGTGTTGTGTCAACCGTCACTCTAAAACTAAATGAGCGCTCAGCTCAGAGGGAGGACCAGAGGACCAGCACTGAGAATCTGTAGCAACCACTTCTAAAATAATTTCATACAGATGTATCAACAACTTGTGTGGAAACCACTTGCAGCAGAAGTGCCCATCACGGTGGCACCAGACAACAGAATAAAGGGCTTTGTTTACAAAGAGGGAAAACGGAGGACTCCCAGTGGCTGGAAACCTGATCACGGCCAGGTGGCAGCTGAAAAACCTCCACATGAGACGCAGAGCAGCTGGAGTCAGATTACACTGGACCAGGATGATTTTGTATCAAAACAAATGCAGACAACCTCAATATGAAGATGTGTATCTAATGACCACTGGAGCTGCTCGTACCTTACCCTTTAAAATGTCCAGCGTAGTCATTAACAACCACATTTACTGCCTGTCCTCACTGTGACGCCCCTGACTTGCACTAAACATGTGCCAAACAGGAAGGAACTGATCACACACAGCCCTCCGGGTTACCTGGTTGAAGTTGTCCAGGGCCTTGTGCAGGTTGGCGTGCATGCCTGTAGGTGGCTCATTGGTGATCTTGATGGAGTTCTCCAGGATGCCCTGGGGGATGATGTGGCCCTCGCGGCTGGAGGAGGGCTCGGCGCTGACGAACACCCTGAAGTCCTGGTGGCTCCCATCTGCGTGCTGCTCCAGGAGCTTCTCCAAGGAGCCCAGCCAGCGGGCCACCAGGTGGATGTTCTGCAAGAGAGATGAGACACGATGAGCCCCGTGAGCAGCTAATCTACTCAAAGATCATTTTTATATCTCTGCTCAAATGGATAACACCCAACAGCTTAATGAGCTACTTGATGCTGGGATCGCTGGTAGAATTTATTTCTGTAATAACAACTAGCCAAAAAGGAGCAATTAAACGGCTGCGTATCCCCCTCCTCTCGCTGTGACTTTGATGTGGCACCAAATTAAACGGTACACAGCACTTGAAACCCACATCCAGGTTGCTGACATTGAGACAGTTCTTTGGCGTCACTTCAGCCCGACTTTTTCTGCATATTCATCTATCGGCGCCGGGCGGGCAGAGGCACGGACTTGTTCCATCACACAAGCACGGATAAGCTCAATTTTCCATCTCGACCGTCCTGACACTTACAGGATACCCCCGTGAATGATAAGGAGTCGGCCACACATCTCAGCACGCGGCGCTGCCCGGTCCCTAAATCTAATTACAGCACTAATAACTCCAGTCATTAATTCATAAGCCTCTTTACTTTCTCATTTCCCTTTGCTCTCCATATTTAATCTTCCTTATGATGGCTGAAGTTAGCCCTCTTTTCCGAATGACGGGACATGACAGGGAGCGGAACGTCAGTTTTTGGGAGGAGGTGCTGAAAGAAACATGAGGGGGTGAGAGTTTCACATGCACTTTGAGAAGTCCAGGAGGAGCTGGAAGCCATGCAGGGGGATAGGTTAGTTTGCCTATTGATGCCTAAGAGAATAATGGACGGTATACAAATTAAAAGTCGGAATTCAAGCCCTTTTTCATCAAGCCAGAGTACAGGCCTTTCTCCTGGCATGTAAATAGTTTGGCAATAAAGAGAGCCAACAGAAGAAGTGAGCGACCGCCGCAGAGCTTGTCACTGTAATGAAACCATTCATCCTCTGGCTGCAGGGGGAGACGATGGGGGGAGAAAGGAGAGAGAGACAGACCAGCAGGCTGACAGACAAACAAACAAGACAGAGGAGCAGCCACTATTTTATGGCTTTTTAATTAACTTTCAGGTGCGACATTTTTTTGTTCCCTCAGCGCCTTCTTGATAAAGGCCTCGCAGCCCCGGCGATGACTGCACTGATACTACATCAAAGCGTCATCTATTTACATAATAATAATATAAAAGTTGAATCTAAAACCCATTAGAAGACACCACTGGCAAGGTCTTTGATGCATTGCTATCAAACAGAACCTGAGGGTGGGTGGGGGCTCGCACGCAGGCAAACATCGACACCAGCAGGTGCACGAACGCGATCGTTCTCCATCACACATGCAACAAACACACATTGGTCAAGCAGCAGCATGGAGGGGGGTGAGGGGGTGCACAGCTGGGGCTCCAGCACTGAGGAGGCGGCCCCCGCAGTGCACAAGCACTCGACACTGAGGGACAAGCAGGACCGCCGACATACTGCAGGGACCGACAGCGTGACAGGCTGCCGAAAAACTCACACATGTGGAGGACGCGCTGCATGTGTGGATGGGTTTTGAGAGACAAGGAAGGACAGATAGAGTGTATGCATGTGGAAAAACCACACAGAGTATGAATATTGTGGTTCATTTGTGTTGTCATCATTCTGTGCTGAAGGTTGCCTTGGTAACCGTTGCAGCATCTCTTTTTAAACGTGCGAACTTGAGATCAAGTGTGCGTTGTGAAATGTCACAAATTAATTAATATGCTAGTTCCAGGTGATAACTGCTGTTGCCTCTTATGTGCAAATAAATCACATACAATAAATAACACAACAAGCTGCAACACAGAAGGAACGCCTGACGATGGGAGGCAGCCATCTTACACTACGTTTTGCATTACTTTCTCTGTAGCTATACAGTTAGCCAATGCTAACCTAACGTTGAACCCAACGTTCAATGGCAGAGAACGTAAATATAAAGGTGATTATTAACATTTAAACACATAGCGACAACAATAGATGAACCTTTTGCATTTGTGTTGCGGGTTGTGTATTCATTTTGGAGGTTTTTTTATTCACGTGTTGTGGCCCTTCTCAGCCACCGTAGATTTTGAGACCTCGGGGTGTAACATCAGGTGTGTAGTAGATGACGTTTCGTATCGAATGTCCATATAATCTGTTTGAAGGATGGGCGACTGCATTAAAAGTCGATCATTACAAGCTTAATTAGTCTGAATCTTTAGTCGGTTCTCTTTTAAATTTCTGGCGTTTGGATTTAATTTGAGCCAGAAAAAGCAACACGGAGCCGGCTCAGGCAGATCAGTGAAGTCACGCTTTGCGTTCTACTGTACGACGCGACCCAACCTCCTGCTTTATAGTTTTTATTAAAGGAGGATTAGCAGGACCCGTATTGCTGCTTGGATTAGTCTCAACTCTGTTATAAAGAAGATGAGTCACTCTTTCACCGCAGGATAATTCAGTAATTACTCAAACAGGGCTGCAATATTGATATTCCAAGTACAGTTTACTCCTTGTAGGTTAAAGAGGGTCATCTCCACATCAATACTTAAAATGAATCCTGTCTCTGTCTCCAGGTAAGATTTTATTTCTCATCGAGGAATGCATGAATCATTTAGCTTTCTATCTGGCCCTGCCTCACAGAGTAAAGTGAGGAGAGGGCTCTCTGAGCGTTTTCCTCAAATTGTCTCTCCTATCTGCACTTCTTTCTGCCGCTGCCTGCAAATGGGGTGGCTTTAGCAGTAAATGTGTGAAGAGGCTGGCTAGTTTAGGCCACTCGATTCTGACTGCCCGGCCGATGTGGGATATTCAACTCCAATCTGCCCGACTGATTGCCTCTCCACCCCCGCCACCACCCCATCCTTCCTCCCTCCCTCCCTCCCTCCCTCCCTCCCGATGGGCTGCTTCAAAGTTTCTGCATCCCCCTGTCTCCCAGGCCTGTCTGAGCAGGAGCTGCTGTTCTGCAGTATAATTACCCGTCGATGAAAAGAAGCAAGGGGGCCAACCTGCCATTGAAATGGCCCTCCTCGGCTGATGGAGCCGGGGGTCTGGCAGTGGCGGAGTAAAAGGTGGACTTGTGAGACGACAGGGGAGGAGATCGGACAGGTGGGAGGACGGCTGAGATGAGATGGCAGAGGGTGAGAAAAGCAGGTTGGCGTGGAGAGGTGGGAGGACACGAGGATTGATAAGAGGGTAGAGAAAACGATAAGAGAAATGTATGAAAGGGTGGGAAGAGGAATAAAAGAGAGAAGATGGAGAAGATACTGTTGCAAAAACAGCAGAGAGAGAGAGAGAGAGAGAGATGAGAATATGATACCTCCCCTCCATCCCCGACTATAGTGCCACGGGGGTGGCTCTCAGCGGGGCAGACAAACAGACAGTCGATGATAAAGCGAGTGGGAGGTTTGTTGCCACGGGGACAAGGCCTTCTTAAAGCCTATCGATTGGGATTCTTATGCAAAGGTAATTAAAACAACCGCTTGTCTGTGCTATCCTGGATGTGGAGCAGAGTGATGTCGTCCCAATCTTTTTTTTTTCTTTCTTTTAATTCAACCAGCTGTGTGAATAAAAAAGAAAAGGAATGTCCCACAGCGCCCCCGGTCTGCGGTTCATATCTGTCGATACTTCCCATTAGAATTCCACCAAGGTTTCCACTTAAAATGCAAAAGCCAGCCTTGCCCTCCAGATAAGAGAAGAACAGACACCGCGGCTGTAGATATTGTACTGTATAATGCCGCGGCCCCCTTTTCAGTTAGGAAATTTCCGCGGAAAATTAAATTCACTTTTTCCATGCAGACAGACCTGGGAGGAAAAACCAAACATCCCGGCGAGTCTTGCAGTGGGAAAAACAATGCGATAATACACCGCATTCACAACACGTAGAGATAAGGGAAATGCCACCTCAAATCACTCCCGAGCAGAAAATCCTTGACATGAATGAACCCTGTATTCATTTTGCAGAGTGTGTTTTAGATACGAGTGTTTGCTTGTGTTTTCCGTGCGCCCTACTGTATTGTAAATATCACTTTTTATTGCAAACATATTTTTTTGTGTGTGTCATTTTCTACATTTCATATTCAAATACTCTCAAACTATAATTGGATCTACCTGATATGATGGATGGACCGTTCTCATGAAAACAAATCATGTGTGGTGTGTGTGGGCTCACTGTGAATGGTGACTATATGGCACTATAATAACACAACAGTCCCTGCATGGCTGTACTGTACCTGTAATATGACCCAGTGGCCCTCTTTAGCAGCCAGGTTGAGCGCTTGTTCGGCTATGACCTCCTGACCTTGACCCAGAGACACATTGTGGAAGTTGTTGTTGTCAAATGTGAAGCCCAGCTTCTTTCCTGAAAGATGAACATGAAAAAAAACATCGTGTGGGATTCATACATTATGTAAATTTTAAACAAAAGAGGTAGCTGTGTAAAGTGTGTTTAGCCTAGCTTAGCACAACAGCTAGAGTCAGCGTTAAAGCCTTAAACAAAGCTTCCACGGATCAAATGAATGAATGAATACAAAAAATAAAACACAAAAGACCTTCTTTAACTAATGCTAAAGCTAACATCCAGCAAGCTAGAGAGGCAGTGTTACCATGGCGACTGGTTGGGATGCTCATCTTTACATCCTGCAAACCCGGAGCCTGAGTATGTCAACATCTGTAGCAGCTGCTGTTTCGTTTCAGCATCAGTGACGACATGCATGCAAGATTTACTCACACCCCACTCTCTGCAGAGCTGTGCCAAAGAAACCGACGCAGAAACACGATGCCCTACATGGTATGAAATGGTACTTACTGTATTTTGCAATACACAAAAATGAGCTAGCTTGGACTTAAGCTGCCAAATTTTGCAACACTGTGACTGATGAGGCGACAAAAATCCTCATCTGAAATCATGTTCACTTCTCTAATTGGAATCAATAGACTTAAGGATTGCTCTGCTAAAAGGGGCGGGGCATAAAAAAGCCATGTGACACAGATTCAGGAAATGTCTTCACAGTCTGTGGTTATGCTAAACAGTTACAGTAAAAGGGGTCAATCCATTTACAGGACACAGAATCTTCAGGATTCCTGGTTCCCTGCATCCTTTCAGCCAAATGCAAACAAACAAACAAACAAACCATCTTTTCTTGATTAAATGTTCAGTGATAGACCACAAAAAAACACAAGACAAAGGCTGTTAACCCTGAAAAATCAGCTTTGCATCACAGCAGGCGGTGTGTGTGTGTGTGTGTGTGTGTGACTCAGCCTGATGTTCCCACCATGAGTCTGCAGGTGGAGGTGTCACTCAAACGTGACAATGATTGCTGCCTGTTTCATTTAAACTCAAGCTTAAAACTGTGAGGCTTTGTCTTAGAGATATCAGTCCCCTGGAGAGCATACCAAATCACATCATCTATCTAATGAAAATCTAATTGAAGCCTAATACCGATGAGAAACCCAATAGTCACAGATATAATAGCTAAAAAGCTCCTCCCTCTCCACTGGGCCCGCTGCTGCTGCTGCTGCTCATCAGCACCGCTCTCTTTCTGGATACTTTTCGCTTTGATGTGAGTGACTACGCTTAAAGTGAGGGCGTTGATAATCAATAATCACACCCCTCACAGGCAGTTCCAGTAGGAGAGCTCGCTCCCTCTCTCTCTCTCTCTCTCTCTCTTATCATATTAGGAGAGGATTTCACATAGGGTCCAAGGTCTGTCTACGGCTGATTAAACCCCCTGCTGCTGTCTGAGGCATCGCACAAATAATACAGCGTATTATGGATAAAATAGCATTAACTGCCATGCTGGTAGTGAATGGATCTGTTTTAAAGGGACCTTCACGATGGAAGGGAAAGTCAAACAAAAACAACAAATGAATGGTAATGATGAAAACGGACGGGGATTTGGTTTATAGCATCCCTTTGTTCCAGTAACTTGATACAATGTGAATATTTCATCGCGCCGACTGTGACTTCAAATACCAGCAGACTCAATTATTTGGCTGTGGATTCAAAAGTGTCGGGCTGTGATGGTGCCCCGTTCCAGGTCAGTACAGAAGCCTCGACTTTTGGCATATTTCTGGTCACAAATCAAAACAAGCCCCGTCCTGCTGCCGTCCACATTATTCACACCGGAATGTAAAGTAACTCTAAAACCACTGACATTTACTTTCCGCTGCCCCCTAATACACCAATGGTGTCGTCTCATATATTTGTGACCTTTCCTATAATCCCTTCAATCTACCCGGAGTCTGTTGTGCATTGGCACAGTGATGGCTGATATCACAGCAGAGACACAGAGCAGATGTGTCGGGACGGCTGCTGTTCCGACGGATAATCCTCTGCAGCAGGAATCCTGCATGCAGGTGTGTATATATACGCTTGCACTTGACTTCAATAAGCTGTTCCAACATGAAGAAACGGCAGAAATGGTACACTGGAGATATGCAAGACCAAGAACATGGCTCTTATTAAAGATGAAACAAGTGAGAGAATTACCATGTTTCTCCACATCCTTCAAAGGGTCAACTCCGGGAGAGAGGATGAAGAACATGGGCGTAGCTGGAGCCGATTCTTCAAAGGAGACGGCGAAGTCCAGCGATCTGCCAATCACGTACTTGCTTCCCAGTTTCTCCTCTACAAAGTCTCTGCAGGGGGAGAAGAGCACTGTTTTTTTTAGCATCTCTGACCAACACGTTGAGTAAGTTGGAACCGTCTGTAGTGCAGAGAAGAAGGCGAACAGCTTCTTAGGAACTATTAACTCTATTCACGGCTGTGAGGCCAGAGGCTCCATGTGAATCCATTAGCTCTGTTTATGTTTCATTTGGCCACAGTGATGTAAACATCCTGTCTGTATGGTGTGGTACTTGTTATTGTTGCTGCTAACTCTGTCTGCTGTTTGGTGCTGGGTAGGTGTTTAACCCTCCTAAAATGGACATGCACTGTTCAAACCATAGCTCAGGTTATGTTCGCACTATTGAACGGATTCTGAAAGCTGAGCTCTTTCGATCGCTATTACATTCATTACGGTAATGAAAACATTGCCTGTGTACCAGGGGCGGAGTTTTGTGGAGCGTAGGAGAGTTGATGTAAAATAGCTTGAGTTGAATTTTTGTAAACTCTTGTTGTCTTGTTGCTGCACATGTATAGTTGTTTTTTTGACTTTTCTTGTTATTACACACTGTTCTGAGCAGTTATAACATAATAGCAAATATGTGCCAGCTTTTTTTTTAATCGCAATCACTCCAAGCGGTGACCTCTGGGGCAGAGAAATGAAGCAAACGCAGAAGTGTCAACAACTGCAGTTCGACCTCTGACCACTGGGGGCTCCATAAGTGGGAGAAATAAACGTGTTCACGGCCTGGTACACGTAACACCTGTGGGTAATCATGTGTAAAGGTAAAGCATAGCATCATCCAGATATATAACATGAGTTTTATTCTACCATCCTAATTTAAATTTAAACAATTTCCCCCCGGGGATCAATAAAGTATTTCTGATTCTGATTCTGATTCTAATGAGGCTGGCTGATGGCACCTGCTACGCTGTGTAATGTCTGAGCACATCCACCTTTAACCTTTCACAGAACAGCACAGGTCAGGGAAGATCCTCCACCATTCACGGAGCCAAAGGCCAAAGCAATGAGTCTACCGCTCACCTGACAGCGTACGTCATGCGGTCCGGCCTCAGAGCTCTCATCATGCACAGTCTCTGCAGCGAGTTTTTGCTCTTCCACTCCTGCGGGAACTTCTCCTTCTCTGGACACTCACACTCTGCAAACTTCTTCCATCGTTTGGCCGAACCTTCGATGTCCCTGTCCAGGTTTCTGAATTCCTCCATGGAGCACAGGGACTGGTGGCGAAGACAGAGAGGGGAAAAAAAATGATTGGGGAAGGAAAAGTGCTGCTTCACTGTGATCACTGATGTACAAGAAAGATTCTGACCGCTTCAGAATTTCACAATACGCAGCAAAATGACTAACTTTGTTTGCAGAAGTTGAAGGAGGAAAAAAAAAAAAACAGATGACTGCTTATCTTTCCTCACGCCTATACAAATAATATTTATTCAAACGGAAATGCTGAGTAAACACGATCTCTTTCATAACTTGGGGGGGGGGGGCACTAAATATGCATCCGCTGCAGAAGCAGTGGGGGCTTCAGTACGACGCCCCAGCTGACAGACACCTTATCTCATCTGTAGGGAACAGCGGTGTCACGCAGTGCCGCCTCGAGCAGGTATAGACTCCCTGATGAGCGCACACACACACACACACACACATAATAATAATAATAATAAACACGTGCAGTGCGCCTGCTGTCTCCTGTACTGTATGAAATATGAGGAAATCTTCCCACGGCAGACACAGACAATACACGGTGTCACAAAATCCCAACTGAATCCATCAAATCTGCTCCTCCACCAGCAGCCACGAGGGGTTAAAGAAGGTAGAGAGGGAGACGACGGCACACAGGCCTCCTTCACTCAGTTCAGTTTGTTTAATTAGCAAAGGTGTTTGGCAACCTCCCAGCCCCCCTTCCCCCCGGTAAGGTGGGGTGGGTGGGGGGGCAACGCAACCACGTCCCCCGGGGACTCCTGCTCTGCTAATATCATCAAGAGGGGCCAAGTAATCAGAGGCATCTCATCCTCCTTTAAAGCTTTCCAACTGATTATGTTTCCAACTGCGATAAGAAAAATCAAGTGACAGTATTTGATTAGCAGGACCTTAAATATCCAGCATGCAGCTTCAGAAACGCTGCCTCTGAACTCTCAGGAGGGTTTAGGTTGAGATAATATTGTAGGCGGCGCAGAGTGAAAAATTCATGAGGCTAAAAAAAAAAAAAAAAAAAAAAACATGCTGCCGTTAGGGGTTTAGTTTGCTGCTAAACTGATCTGACAAGAGAAGGACCCTCTGCTGTCGGACGTTCACGGGGCCTGCATTTCCTGATGTCTGATGTTCTTTAAGAGACTCTATGAGTATGCAGGGCCTGTTCTGGTGCCCCTCTCCATAGAAACCAACAGCAGCAGGGCCCCCACCCCCCCTGGAGGATCACACAGCAGCCTGTCCGACCGGGTGAAAACGGAGACACACACTTAGGCCCCGTTCACACTGGAGAAAGTCATTCTAGCTAGAGTAGGATTGAGCCCAGACAGCCTTTAAGCTGGATGCGTTCAGACCTATTTTCAAATCTGGCTAGCACACACTTGTGTCCGCACTCAATCCGGCTTCATCCAGCATGTTTGCGGTCCTCCAAACCACTAGGTGGCGCCTCGTAATATACAGAGTCCTTTCACGCCGCGGTAGGACCGCGTGTGTGCATGCGTCGTGCGGTTTTTTTGTCCCGTGTCGCACCCCGTGAACCGGAAGTAACACATCGCTAACTGGACGTAGCATGTCGCTAGCCGGATTCGCTCGCCACTCGTGGGTGGATCGAGCCGGATTGAAATCAAACTGGATACAGCTGGATTCGAGGTGTTCACACTCAGAAAAAAACACATCTGGATTGATCTGGATGCGGCCAAATACTGCTTAAGCCACATTTTTTTCCCCAGTGTGAACGGGGTATATAATTATCCTGAGTGTGTTTTCACTTGATTTGTTGCTGAGAGACTCAGCTGCACAAATTACATCACAGGAAGCAACAGCACAGTCTGCAGCGAGCAGCTAGAGGCTAGAAGAAGAAGAAGAAGCAGCAGCGGAGAGAAATGGTGGATATCAGTCAAGCCTCTCGTACATGACAGGCTGGAGGAAGATGTAGTTTGGAAAGACACGGCAGTCAATTAATTTTTTACTATCTCTTAGAGATTTCAACAAGATGAGATTCTAAAAATGGAGCCGATCCACAGTTTAACACTTTTATGACTTCTTTAAGAATTCCATTTTCAAGAACATTTTATTTGGATGAATTTATGAACATCCTGTTTTGTACAGATGAGGCTGGAAACTTTTCTACTTTTCTTTTTTTTTTTGGCACTAACTTGTTTGCATTTCAGCCAGCCAGCTCATATGGAATTATCTGGATGTACAATATGTACAGCATTAATATTTCCCATGTAGTCTTTGACCTTGTCGCTCCCCGAACAGAATTGCAAAGCTCAGCACAGCAGGCAGGCGGTGGGGAGTGACGATAACACCACCCCCCCCCCCCACCATCCCTCCACCAATCCCACCCAGCAAAGTAGACTCAGAGTCAGGGTGCACTCTAATTAACCGCATTAATTAGCTCACAGCGACCGCCTCATTCAGAAAAACAGTTTACTAAATGAATGTAAACAGAACGTGAGTGGAAGAGTAAATCCGTTCACAGAAATTCACTTTTAATGCACAGATTTTAACCACGCAGGCCGACAGCCAATAATGTAACAGTGGCGTCTTAACTTTTCCTCCAAAGCACTGTTAATATTGTTGACGAATCATTTTCGTCATAGTTTTCGTTAACGACCTTTTTTTGCTGATAAAAATGGGATGATAACTAAATGAACGGAGACGAAATGTATTGACACTTTCGTCATCGAATAAAAACAAGACGAAGTTTTGTTTGTGGAAGGGATGGACGAATCAGGAAACGGCGGCAGAGAGCCAATCAGAAGTGATCTTTCTGCGTCGTAAGGATGTTACGCACACATTTGACGTAACCCCGCGATTCTGGAAGAAGGCGTACTCATGAACGGTAACACAGAAACGGGAGAAGAACAGACACACGGACACGTTTGTCAAGACAAACAAGGTGGTTTGCGAAACCGTGTGGAGCGACCATCAGCTGTAAAAACACAACAAACCTGAAGCGACATTTGCAGACGAGTCATCTTAACATCCGTTCAAAGATCAACGTGACAAAATCTATAAATGAAGACACCGCTGCTGATGGTTTTACAGCACGTGCACTGTTTCTAAGTTGTTTCTAAGTTGTCATAGAATTTTAGATTTTAGATACATTTTCGACTAAATCCACGGCAGATTAGGTCGACTAAAATTCTTTTAATAAAAAAATATTTTAGTCACAAGACTAAAATAAAAACTAAATCAAAAATTGCTGCCAAAATTAACACTGCTCCAAAGTACAGCGTAGAATATGATGAGCTTGCAGTCATCACAATCACTGATGTTCTGCTATTTTAAGTGCTCATCCCAGCGTTGAGCGTGATGATGGATGCTTCCCACTCTCAGTGGTCACCATAGTCCCATAAATCTTAACATTAAAAGACGGATTACCCTTTAACCCTCTGGAGTCATATGTATAATGGTCCGTTTTGACTACTTTTAATTTTATCTTTATATTTCAGCTTAAAAATGGTTCACCTTGCTTTGTTTAGTGTCATTCTTTTCAGTACAACCCCACAAGTGTGACTATGGTGTTATTTTTTCATTTTGACATACTGTGTTAACACACTGGACCTAAAATCACACAAAAAATATAAAATCCGAGTGGGAAAAAATTAGATTTTTTACTGTGCAAACCACACAACATGTTTAACAAACCATTTTTATAACTTAGAATGCTTATGCAAATTGTAAATGTCAAAAAAATATGTACAAATGTAGCAAAAAACAAAATTATTTACAACTATTTACCCTTGAATGCAGTAAATGCCTCAGGCGTTTTTTTGTACAGCTATTTACAAGTATTATACACAGTACAGGTGTCACACAAATTATTTGTGCCACTTGAAAAAGCAGTTCCTGTCCACCACAACACAGAGGGGCACATCACAGGCCTGACACTTCCAGGGTGTGTCACTCCTCCTGGGGAATGGGGAATCGCTATCACTATCTGTCATTCGCCGGCTTTTCTCCCACAATCTTCCCTTAGCAACTAAATACCACGTGGTCCCATAAACATTTCCTGATTGGTTGACGTGGTGCATTTTTCCACCAATAGCAAAGAGGGTGTCATGTCACGTCATGCCGGTCAGAGCTGCTCTTACGCCGGTGTTTCCTGTATCTGCTCGCATAAAACTCAGCAGTAAACACCCAGCGAATGTGGCGAAAATGTTCATGAAAAAACGTTTATATTTTTTTATCATAACTCGGGTTTTACTTGACATATTAAAACAATTTAAAAACCTGTATATAGGTTGAAGTCCCCACTTTTAACACAAACTAAAACAGAGACTCAGCGACGCTGTTTCTTGCTGCCACGTGATCTTAAATTGGCCATGTGAAAAAGACGCGCAGGCGCGTCAATTGACTCCAGAGGGTTAAACATTGTCTGTGAGGCAGGATTAAAATAACTGCGCTGGCTTGGTTGCCATAGAAACAGTGGCTAGCATTAGCTAACCAGCAGTGACAGCTTTGACATTGACTGCTGAGCTAAAAGCAATACAAGGGAGTCGCATCTGTGCTGCCACTGGATGCAGGGAAGCATTTTAGAGTCAACAGCCAGGGACCGACTGTCCACCGTCATGCTTTGTCTCTTTTATGCCAGTTTTTTTTTTTGTTGACATGAGAAAATCCTTCTGTTATTTCCCACAATGCAAACGCAGTGGTCACTACAAATGCTAGCATTGTGGCTAACAGAAGGGCTCTCCCTCTGTTAAGAGACAACGGGATGAGCTTTTCCTGGCTGCCGACTTTAAAACATTCATCACTAAAACCAGTGTCAGTACTAACGTGACCTAGCTTGCGTTGCTTTTAGCGATGCAGTTATCATCAAAGCTGTCACTGCTGGTTAGCTAATGTCAACACCAACTAACCCAGTGATGCTACCGTACCCGCTACGACAAGATGGCGCTAAACATGTTATTGTCATTATTTGAATCCTGCCCTTTTGCTTGCAGCAGCTAGCGTTAGCTTGGTAGATTAACCAGTTGAATGTTGTTGTCATCCTTTCCTGGTAATGGCTGGTTTGCTGTGTTCAGTTTGAGATGAGTGCTGTTGTAGGTAAGTACAGTGCACACACAGAGCGCTGAGGGAGCACTGAGTATTATGATGTCACAGTGACCTTTTGTGTTATAAAATGTCATCCCACCATCATTTCGGTCATTTGTGTGACTGTGAGTCATAATTAGTGCAGGAATTATGTGTAAAATTAATGTGTGAGGTCACAGTGACCTTCGAGTCTGAACATTTGTACCAAAACCAAGGTCGAGCCCGATGGTCACGCCGTTAAAATGATGACCTTCAATTTTTCTTTCAAATATTTATGCTCAACCTTCTGATCCGACATCGCTGCTCTGCCCAGAAACTGTGAGAAATAATGATGTGCCGGAGCCCCCGCCTACCTTGATCCCTCCCCAGGAGTGATTGGATAGGAAATCCACCGGCGATGATACACCTGGTTGGACAGGGTATCTCAGAAGGAAGTCCAGCTCTGCAGGGTTTATTTCTTTATTCATCAGCAGGATCTGGGGGACACAACAAACAAGGAAGAGCACTGCAACAAACCACATTTCCTTTCCACTTGATTAGATCCAAACAGGGCCGCTGCTCTCAGGAGCAGCTGATTCAATGGCGAGCTTGTTCTCAAAACAAACCATGCAGAAGATGAAACCCCGGCTCTCCCTACCTTCCCCCCTCCCTCCCTACCTGGAACGCGAGCTGAGCGATGTACGTGAGCTTGTCACACTCGAAGAGGCCCCTGGTGGTGTACTGAAAGACTGAGGAGGTGATGTTGTCAATTAGGTTGGACACCCGCTGCTTCAGAACCTCGTCCGGCTCGGCCTTCAGAACTGCTTTCTGGAAGACCACGCTGAACGCCTGAGGGCACACACACAGGAACAGGTACAGCACTGACTCATGTGCTTACTGACACGTACACATATCCAGAATAACAACACACACAGGTCGGAACACCAGCCGATAAATCAATAATCATATTGTAGAAATGAGATGTCGTCTGTCATTTCTGCCCAACGTGATGGATATGATAAACTAATCAATACTTTATTATAGCCCTGTGAGGGAGGCCTTCAGCTGTAACTGATTGAAATGTGTTAGTTCATATTTATGAATATTCCAGTTTCCCTATGAAGTCCGTCTAATTAAAAAAAAAAAAGCACCAAAAGCAGCCGAACAGCTCACTGTGAGCTCAGCAGCTGCACAGGCTGATCCTTCACTCCCACGCAGTGGTGGAGGAAGTACTGAAGCTGGTACTTAAGTAAAAGTACAAATACCCAGCAAAATATATACTCAAGTAAAAGTAGAAGTGCTACATCAACAATCCTACTTAAGTAAAAGTCTTAAGTACTTTTAAATGTACTTAAAGTATTAAAAGTAAAAGTACTCACACACCGAATATATATTATTGATTTCCACTGCAAAGGATCTGAACAGGTTAAAATAATCAAAGAAATCATCTTAAATGCAAATGGACCATGTGTAGTTAATGTACATGTTCAGTCCAGAAGCAGCTATGGACAGGTCTGTGTGTCATGAGGCAGGCTGTGGGCATCAAGTGAACAGAGAGGCTGCTGATAACAAACAGGCATTCAGCATGTTTACTGTGTCAATGTTCCTGCTGTAGATTCATGTTATGATTCATGTTAATCAGACATTAATGGATGGACCTGTGTTAGCAGACAGCAGCTAACTAGTTAGCTCACTGAGCCAGAGCACCGGCATCATGACTGAGGCTCATTATAGAAACACAGCTAGCAGCGTGACACCACCTCCATGCAGAGTCTGACCTCACATCAGTCCAGCACTGTGTTCATCACATGGAACAAGGAACTACAGACACTGTAGAAATGTAGTGGAGGAGAAAGTACAGGTAACAGCTGCAACATGGAGTAAAAGTATAAAGTACGCACTATTATTTTTACTTAAGTAAAGTAGAAATACAAGTAACAAAGTACAAATACTTAGTTACTTTCCACCACTGCTCCCATGACACTCACACATGTAACAGGAAGTTTCCTCTTGCACCTCTAACTATGCTACATCCCAGGCAGGACAGATATGAAGCACGTGTTACTTCTTTATCTACATTATTAGTCAGAGCAGTGCTTATCTTTTGATGTGTGGCTTGAGGAGTCAGCAAGTGTAATACATCCACATTTAGCTGCTGAGGGAAGCGACTTATGTGGATATTATTACACACACACACCCCTGGTGTTTAATTAAACAATCTTTAGAATTATTTATTTATTTAACTTCTTTATACCTCATTGTGCTGCAGTTCCTCTAATGATTTATGATTTATTGATCTCATCTTTTTTACTGGCTCTCCTTTATTACATTAGTATATAGTCATGGAATTTCTTTTAGGTTTTATTGATTTAGACTTTTTATTCTGTACGTCTTATTGATTTTATTATTTTAATGACTTTGTTTTCTTTACTTTAGGTTTTATCCCAATCCTCTCCCTTTTCTTTAGTGACAAGCAGGTGATGTTATTAATGATGAGGTATCCTCGGACCCTGTTGTTAACATGGTAACATGGTGTGTGTGTGTGGGAACTATCTCTGGAAAACACTTGTACTGCAAAGTTTATTGCATGTATAAATAAAGATGGCTGGTTGGTTGACCAATTAAAATTAGATTCTTCATGGATACAGGATTTGACAACCTCTAATAAGGTTATATGTCATAACCTGTAACATGTGTGAGCTGTTTTCACACTTACTGAAACTTTAACCAAAGGATCGAGCAGAAAGAGGCTAAAACTCAAGAGTCATGCTTCAGTGTCTCTTAATTCATTGATCGTTGTAGATGAAGTAACACCTGTGCGGCTCTGCTGTCTGCTAAATAAGCAGGTTTACCTTTTTAAACTTGCTGCTAATGTGAAGTGTCAGTATCAACAAGACCAACCCTAACCCTGTGAGGCTGCTCTTTAAGGGTGGGGCGGGGCTTCTGGGAGTGAAATGATGGCTCAACTGCCCTTGAAATGATTTCATTAGATCTGAGTTGTGGCTGTTCTCTGTTGTGATTAAAGCAGCACACAGATGTACATTTCACACACACACACACACACACACACTGTTAGCAGTTAAAAGAGAATTTTCTATACCTCAAATTGAAAAAAATACTAAAAAAAAAAGATGTAACTGTATTGTAATGTATCATTTCTCTCAAAAATGAGTCCCACTGTGCTCTAACCCGACGTGTGAGGAACATATTATAATGCATTTCATTCCATTCACAAGGTCAAAGGTGTGCACACACTCTAAATGTGTTTTCATTAGATTATGCTGGGAAATAACTTGGACCGGCGCAGCTACCTGCAGAGTCGGGAGTGATTGCAAACCATATCTCAGGCTGCCTTCTCTCAGCGCTTGCTGGCTGACAATATGAAAGACATTACGCTCTACATAACCACATTAGGGAGCCACAAACACAATAAAAGCGGGGCAAAGAGCATAAAACACGGCGAGCAAATGGGAAGAGGAGGAAGGAAAGGAGGAGGAGGAGGAGAGGAGCGAGCATAAAGAGGGGTCTCAGTGGAGGCTGCAGAGGCTGGTAGGGAACACGGTGGGTCAATAGACGGCCTACCTTGAGAGAGAACTGGTACATGGGGTGGATTTTATTGAGGTCGTTCATTATGAAGTACAATAAGGAAGCCCGCGCTGCTGCTGGTCGGTAGTGCTCCCGAGTCTCATTGATTTTGGCCTCCGTTACCTTGGCTTCTTTTACCTACAGCAAAAACGGCATCACACCCATATGAATGCATCTGCAGAGATACTCAGTGTTCATCAATCAGATAATCATGAACATGCTCAGCATCCAATAAAACATAACAGCAGACATTCCAATTTCACGCTTTCAGCCAAAATGTTCTCACACTGCACCGAACATGACGATTAAAAAAAAAAAACTAAACAGCAAATGTCTTTACAATTATGTTTAACAATGAACATCTGCAGCACTCAGACAGGATCACTCTCACACCCTGAAGTGCACTGAAGTACCAGAACATGTCTGAGGGATTCGCCAACATGGCTGCCACATGTGTGGTCATGCTGAGTGCTGCAGCTGTGTGAAAGGTTTCTGGAGCCATTTAGACCCCGTTCACACTGGGGAAATCAATCCGGCAAGAGCAGGATTCGGGCCGTATCTGGATATATCCGGATAGTTTTTTTCTATGTCTGAACAACGTGAATCCAGATACATCCGGATTGATTTCAATCCACCTATCGGGGGTGGATCTAGCTGGATCGGCTTACATCTGGCTCAGGTCTGAATGCAAATGCAGCTAGTGAATCCCGCTAGCGACGTGATACTTCTGGTTCAAAAAGACAGTTTCCGGGTTGTGTACAAAAACCATATGTAAACAACCGTCGAACTACGACAGGCTTGCCCAGAGTTTATTTTCCACAGGGCTACAAAGGAATAAACTGCTTTTGGAACCGAAAAAAACATGCACACACACGGTCCTACGGACTCCGTATTTTATGAGGCGCCACCTAGTGGTTTGGAGGACAACAAAGAAGCCGGGTTAAGATGGATTGAGCGCGGACACGTGTGTGTGATAGCTAGATTTGAAAATAGGTCTGAATGTATCCAGTTTAAAGGCTATCTGGATTCAATCCTACTCGAGCTGGATTGACTTTCTCCAGTGTGAACAGGGCCTTAGAGTCTCTGTGCGAGGCTCAGATTGTCACTATGTTGCCCCCACAGTTCACCTAAACTCTAAATACAGGCAAAGAGTTGGAGTGTAAGTGGAGAAGCTGTCACTCAGAGTGGTCACACCAATACTCATGCATAATTTTAAGTGTCTAGCACCCAGTAGGCTGATGGCTGCAAAGATCGTAATAAAAAGCCGGACCTTCTCTTCTATCTCAGCTGCAGTGCGCTTGGTCGTCTCCAGGTTTTCCACCAGCTCTGTGTCACCCAGGAAGTTCCCCGAAGCAGAGGACAGACGTGACAGCAGGTTGTCCTCCAGCGTCTTCAGCGTGATCTTAAAGCCGTTCTGCTGCTTCGTCAGGTCAGACTGAAACACACAAAAAAAAAACATATCCTCAGAGGCACCGCCATCATTGTCTGAGGAGGACGGGAGATGTTGAAGGTGTGGGTCAATATGAGGACGTGGATACTGAAGGGCAGCTCAAAGACAGAACTGATCAATACGCTCTGCATCAGCTATCCGGACACATGAAGGCAGCGCTCTGGGCTGGATTAGCTGGCTTCCGCCTGGGTGCCAACATCAAACCTCTGCTGAGCGACCTCGCCCTCCGTGTGATGAGACCGTCCATTCCAACAAGAAGCAAAGGAGCTTTTGATGGTGACTCACACACACACACACACACACACACACCTATATACATCTATTATGAATCATCTGTTATGAGATATTATGTTTTCAATTACAAACCAATTCACACACACCACTCAGTCATAATGGGTTTTACTCCTCGCCATATGGATTAGTGCGCCCTGTTTTTTTCTGTCTTTTCTGGCTGAAAAAACAAAAGTGAGACAAACGTTCACTTTTTCAAAGCCGGCTTTTCGAGTGGCGTTTAAGAACAAAGTGGACGGGGGGCCACACGTTCTCCTCTCTTTACTGCTTCATCCCGCTCTGCCCTTCATTACTTTAGCTCCTTGCTCCTGCTCGATAATGACTTTGCTTTATTGAAGCTTCCTTTAACAGAAGCCTTTGTGACCTTTGAATCGTCGTAATTACTGGAGGGTTGTGAGATTCGCCTGCTCTGACTTGTTGTTGGTGACTGTTGTTTTTTTTGAGTGGCGTGATTCCAGACAGGCGGCGGTGGTAATACAGCGTTTTCACCCGTGTAATCGCAGAGGTTGCCATTGGGATTGGCGGGGGAGTTTGGGGGGTGTAGCTGATCTTCCTCCCTGCAGCATAATGCGCCCCGTGACAAAAGACATACTTAGCTCAGATCGCGCCAGGGGAGCAGATAGCGAGATAGTAAGAGATCACACTGCTTAATTGCTCTCTTTATGACAGTATTTCCTATTTCGGTGATGAGAGGTATTTTACACCATTGTTAAAACTAATTGAGCCTCTGCCTTCTTCAGTCTAACATGCTCTAAAATTGATGTTATTACCCGCTCGGCAGTCTGCACATGAAAGGAAAAAAAGGGAGGAGTGGCATGATATGTGTGTGTGTGTGTGTGTGCTCTGGGAGTTTAAAAAACAGGTCTGAGTGGTCGGACATTTTAAGCGGAGACATCTGCCTGCTCGAGTCAACTGTGACCTTCTGCTCGCCCGCCCTCGCTGCTCTGGAGAGGAAGAGCTCTCCACACTAAAACATTCCCAACTGGATCCAGTAATGAGTCAGTTTTTTACGATTAGCTTTCCTCTGGCACATTGTACTTGTAATTACCCTTGCATGGGAAAAAACAAACAATTAACCAGTCAGCAGAACACCCTAATTGGGATTAAAATGAGATTATATATCTATCTTTTTTTTTTTGAGTCCCTGTTTAAGGTAATTTGGGACGTGGAGCGTTTTTAGTTCTCATTAACACCGAAGGTCTGGGTAAAAACTGAGCAAACACACAGTCACACTGGTGCAGGGGGAGGGCCAGACGAGGCAGGTCCTTGTGGTAAAAGGTTGTAGACTGATCCCCTGCGCACTCTCCAAAAAGGCAACTTGACATTTTAAGCTCCTTAGCCGTGTCGTTGGCTCGGTTAAACGGGGGTCCCTTCACCCGGCAGTCATCTTACGGCTCAGTAGCAACGCTAACCTCATTAAAGGTATAAATGGCACAGAGTCATTTAAAGAATATAAACAGGTACAGCCAATTTGCACCCCCTCCTCCCCCCTACACCTCCACCTATCAGTCTGATGATTGTTATCAGTCCGGGTTGTTTACTGACAACAAAAAGCCATTCTGCTCTTCACTCATTCTGCAGGGCTGTGTTTTGATAGGAGGCAGTGTACACAGCGACATCCCCCCTCCCCTTCCACACACACACACCACCTTCAACTTTTCAGTGTTAATTAAAATGATAAGTGAGTTCCAGATCTTGTTTTTTCCCCCTCATCTTCCCATCTCAGTGAAATGCTAATTAAACAAGCTTCATTAAATCACATTTTACTTCTTCTCCCGTGGATTTTGCTGAGGGGACATAAGGCTTTAAATAACTCTGGCATTTTGGCACTTTTTTTTTCACTCCCCCCTCTTTCCATTTATTAAAAATGCTGATTTGTCCATGGATGAAAGCCTACAGGTCTGAGTAAAGTGCTGCCTACAGAGGCCCAACGCAAACATGGACGCCTCCAGAAAACCATCAAAATGCAAATCGGATTGTGTTGGTGTAAATCTGCCTGACCCCCTCAACAGAGTTCCCACAATATCTTCCGTCCCAGTCTCAGTGCGACGCCGTGTTCTGAACAACGAGGAGGTTTTTTTTTTTTTTTTTCTATGATATCCTCCTCGACTAACAAGAGCTGCGTTTAAAGAACAGTGGAAGTGTGTCAATGTGTTGTCTAATTGCCGCGGTACAGTAGCACCACCGGCCAATCCGATTCAAATAGCTGACATGAAAAGAGCAGATTGTCGATGAGAAGAGCGGGAGGCATCATTAAGAGCCGCAGCTTTGATCAAGTGAATTTCCACTTAATTGCGAACATTTACATTCACTCCGTGGATCAGGCTGCGGGGCTGTCACGCTGCTCATTACTTCAGGAAAGTTAGCCGGGAAACCTGCACTTACTGTACACATGGTACTGGGCCGACCATTAACTCTAAGCAGTGATGACAGCTTAGAGCTGCAGCCTCGCTGATCAACAGCTTCAGAACAAAGGCAGGCGTTTACATTACAACAAACACACCTGAAAGTGTCTCCTTTACCTGCCTCGGCTTTGATTCTACAGACTTGGATGTGAACAAAAATGAGTTCTCCAAAGTGGCGATTAAAAAAAAGAAAAAAAGGATGAAACTCCCTTGAGGATAGCATCAAGACACAATTACACAATTCCTGGAGCTTGATGATAAATGGCAGCACGTCACAGCAGCAGAACCCGGAGTGACTGCAGCACCATGCTCAATTGTTAGCGCTTCAAAACTTAATAAGATTTTTTCATGATTGCCTTTATGGGTGATTTTTCATGCTATATAAATATAAATACTTTCATACTGTCCATCATGTAATGATTTATTGATGCTGCTAACACCAAGAACCAAACCAAAACCCGCTGGCTTCCACATCACAGACAGAAATTCTTCTGTCTTTTGACCTTTCGGGTCCTTTTAAAAACTGTTTAACATGAATCATTTGCACTAAGAAGAATAAACATGTTTAAAGCCGCAGAGAAGCATCATCAGCTTTGCAGTTCTGGAACTTTTTACAGCGTATATCTCTCCCTCCCGGCTGCCTTGTAATACACTTGCAGGAGCACACATGGACCGCACGGACGTGTTTGATGCAGAATTGTTCCTATTAAACGTCACATGACCACAAATCATACAGACAGACTATAATGTGTAAATAAAGATGGGGTCTGCCTCCACCCACTGCACAAAAGCCAGAGCAAAAACACACCATGTTGGAGCCAGAGGTGAAGCTGCATCACCAAACACCCACCCTGTCAGACCAATCCTCCACAGACCCTCCTCTAACTCTTCATGTGGTGTGGCTGCTTCCACTTCTGACATAGAACCACATCAACTGATCGCACTTTTATGCTCTGACAAATACTCGAACTAAAACGTATCGTATCTCTGGTTTTACTGGGTGTATCAACATAAAAAAACTGGGTGAACGTTCGAAATCTGTACTTTCCAAAGATGGAAAGATCGATGGATCGACAGCATTGTAGATGGCAGGGGTTTTTCTGTTACGACGTGTTGAAAATGTCACGTAATACAATCACGCCGGCGTGATCTGGGACTATTGAGAGCTACATATATTACACTGCAGCCAGGCACCGGGTGGTCTCAAAGCTGGAGTCTATGCCAGCTATCCATGGGCGACCAAACAACCGTTTACACCTGCACGCACACCTACGGGCGATTTAGAGTCTGTTGTCATGTCATCCATCTTTATATATATATATATATATATATATATATATATATATATATATATATATATATATATATATATATATATATATATATATATCTGGCAGACATCCACACAGAGGATCTCACTGACATCCCACTCCTGTGTACTTTAAAATGTGAGAAGTGTTCACATGTTGTGGCACTGGCAGTGTTTGATGTGTGTGTGTGTATCAGGGATGGTGGTCTGAGTGTGTGTGTGTGTGTTTCTGTGACACTGAGGGTGATGAAAAATAATTCAACAACAAAAAAGCCAAAGACTGATTTCTGCATCTAAAACGAACTGCGTCAGTATCATCTGATCATTTGGGACGTGGCTTTGGGCAATGTTTGTGTGTCACATTAATTCAAACAACTCCCACAAGAAAAAAAATGGATGTTAAGAAATTGTGAAGTCATGCATAACTATTTGAAAATTGATGTTAATATACTTTGAATTTAAAAACACCAGTCCGTGCGCATTTAAAATCTAATCTAATCTAATTTTCTGATTGCTCCGTGTTCATCCACATGCCACGCACGCACGCAGCGTCCCCGTCTCTCTCTCTCTAAGTGAACATCCTAAGACCCAGAATTATCACACATCCAGCAGCCGTTAATCAAAGGCGCCGGCTGATTGTTTTGGAATCAAAGAGCCAGAACCTGCTGCCTCTTGTGATGTTTAAAGGCAGACGGCGTAGCCTTAAAAATGGATAATGACGAGCTGGAGTGCTAACGCCCGCTTTCTGGAGGCCCCTGACTCCTCTGACTGTTCCTTTTAATTACACCTGCACAAAAGAGATGTTAGAAACTCAGCGTGGAACGCTTGTTTATCCTCTGATAGCGCCCGAAGAGAGTGACAGAGAGACTCCCCCTTTCATGTCTGCTCTGGTTTTACACATCCCGCCACATATCAGATGAAAACCAGCCTGTCAGAACTGCACCGGGGTACAAATGCTGCTCTCCGCCTCTTTACCTTGAGCTCTTCCAGGTCAGGTCTCTCCATGCTGACCACCGCCGCCAGCAGCTGGTCCTCCAGACCGTCTCTGGTCACTGTGAAATTAATCAAGGTGCACTGGGCCTGCAGCTCCGGCTGGTAATGAGGGCTGGCCAGCTTGGTGTGCAGAATGAGGCGGAAACTGGAGTTGTACTCGCACTCCTTGTCTCCAATCTTTATATACCTGTGGAGGTAAATGAGAAGCAGAACACTTTGATCACTGGGCACCGCAAACAGCAGGAAATCAGGCTGTTACCGGTGCTGACTGTAAACTAAAGGTCCTGACCTGATACATGTACGTATATATTATGGAGTCCATTATAGCTGCTAAGTTACTCAACCTCTTGTTAATGTATCTGATAAGCACCTGTTATGGTGTGGGGGGCTGTAAATGGTTTATTGATCCAGAGCCAGATGCGGAGACAGATGTTGACGATTAATAGGGATTGATCAGCAGGGGGTTTGAAAACTTCATTAAAGCTGTAATCACCTGACGTTTTGTGGCACGGGGGTTTTCGAGACAGCTCGATATCTATTTTGGGTCATATTTATGTCGAAATTTTACAAAAGGTGTAGGAGTGTAAGTGTGGAAATGGCGTCCAGACATGATATAATACTGTGTAGTAACCCTAGTGTCAGTTATGTACATGACAGGCCATTAGAGCAGACCGGCCTTTTAAAGAATGCACAACCCTGTTTATTCTCAAAGCTTTTTTTTTTTTTTTTGATAAATTTGACAAGATAAAAAAAAAACCTGGATACATTTTTAATGAATTCTGAAACTGTTAGATCAAAGAAAACATCAGCCACATTAAAAATGAGTGCCAGAACCTGATGGCAGCTGTCGATCAGCTTCGTACCTGCCCTTCTTGATGGTTTCTCTGCCCAGCAAAGGTCCAAGAACGGGATCCAACGTTTCCTCCAAGTTCTCTATCAGAACAACTTCACCGTCAGCCAGCGCTCTCTCTATGGCATCCAGGTACCTTTTCAGAGCAAAAGGGCAAAGAGATGATCCCACTGATGTTTCCACAATAATTCATGATAATAATAATGATAATAATAATGCATTGGTCTTATATTGCGGGTATATGCGGGTAAAGTGCCTTGCCTAAGGACACACAACAATGACTAGGGAGGAGCTGGGGTCGAACCGCCGACCTTCCGGTTGTTGGACAACCCTGCTCTACCACCGAGCCGCTGCTGCCCACCATGACATTAAAAAGCTCCTTACCCACGCTGTCCGATGCGGATCACACGCAGGTCTTCCCCGTATTTGTTTTTGATCCATTTGATCCCCTGCAGCTGGGGGTCCACCATGAGGGGCCAGCGCTGGCAGGAAGTCAGAATGGTGGCGTTCTCTGTGGACATCCTGTCGGCAGGAAGACCCTCGTTCTGCCACGTGGCGATGTCGGCGTCGTCAGTCAGCATGGTCAGCGGGTCCAGGTCAGGGGTGACCGGGATGGGAACCTAAGGTATGATATAACAGGTTATATTTTGTTGTGCATCATCCCACCCCACCCCCGAGCTCACACACCACCCACCGTCAGCTGACTGAGATAAGGCCTCCAGGTGCTGTCCATGAGCTGGAGCCTGTACCGTTTGGTGAAGTATCCCAGGTAGGAGATGAAGGCGGTGATGAGGAGGACGTCCCCACACAGCGTCCTCTCCTGTTTCTTGAAGTTTTCCACAGCCTCTGCCCAGCGAACGTTCTCTGATGCCAGCCCACCCACCTGAGGACAGAGCAGGAGCACTGAAACATACATCTCTGCAGCACACTCCGCTGTGGGCAGACTGTAAAATCAAATCTAAATCAATCCATGGCGGCCATCATCGATGCACCAGTGCTTGAACATCAGGAAATCTCCGAACAACAATGACTTGCTACCTTTCAAGTCCTTTTTTATTAGGTTTTCATATCCTTTATAACCTCTCTGCTCGTGTACCAACACCTCGACTTTTTACTGCTGCAATGATCCAATTCCCCTCTGGGGATCAATAAAGTTCACCTTAATATCTTATCTCGTCTAAACTTGAGAGGCCGTGCACTTTGATACAGGCAGTAACTTCTCAGCACACATCACACAAACACCGTGCACTTCAGCAAGTTGGCTGCATTTGCATTGATATTTCGGATCGACTAGGAAATGAGCAGACCCTCTCGTCCTTTTGTTGCTCCCGTCAGGCCTTTTGGAAGCTTTCTTTGAATAATTTTAATTATCATACTAACACTGTCAACACTCATCTTTTGCTTTTGCAGCCGTCAGCAAGAGATTTACACACCGGCAGATGATGGTGGGATTTAAGTATATACATATATATATAAGTGTGTGTGTGTGTGTGTGTGTGTGATTGTAAATGCATGTTAGTGTGCACCCGAAGGAAGCGACAGCCAGCCAGACTAACAGACAGAATAAAAAAATAGTTGGCATGTTTATGAGTACATAAAGCTGCATTCTGTTTATTTGGGATTATATATGTACTTGGATTTACGGTGGATGCAGGTGGGATTATGCAGGATTGCAATTCCATGTTTTTTATTATTATATTATAAGTTATTTTGTCATTTCCTTCAAAATGATTTAAAAAAAATGTGCCTATGCGTGTATACGCACTAATTATTGTGCTGAGCCAGCCTACCTACGTCCTGTTTATACCCGAAATGGGCTGTAATTTACCTAGGGGGCGCTCTTGAGATGAGAATATTTCCATTTGAAACTAAAAAAAAGGCTATTTTAATTTAAATTTGGCAGCATTGATAACACAAAAAAAGATAAATGTCCTTTGGTCTTTCATACAGATAATTGATTTTGCCCCTAAAACACATATATTCTGCTACCGGATGCTGATTGGTCGGTTCAGACTAGAGTCCTGAGTCCAGATATCTAGCACACCTCTATGGATGAAGTTGTAGAATATGAGTCTCTTAAACTGGCCTATACAAGAGGACGGCGCCCTCCATGGCTCATTGCTTTTATTGGATATCACTTTAGCCATGTTGCAGGATTAATGCTGCTGACCATCTGTATCATCCTCTAGATAAAGACATGTCATTGGATTAGACACTGAACAGTGTGTTAATCAACAGGTTAGTGAATCATCTTAGTGAATGAGTGCTAAGGCTAGGCTAGAGTTTGGATTCAAGGAGGAGAGTCAGAGCGTAACCGTGGCGACTGTACCCAGGTGACAAAGAGGATGATAGGCAGCTGGAGCTACAAGGTAAGACATATTTTGTCAAACTACCATTGTTTTACACTCCTATTAAAACACAACCAAAGCCACACCTAAGAAGAAATTGGACACATCTGTGTCGAGGTGAAGCAAAGCGGCTTGTGGGACAGATGGAAAAACAAAGTGTGTCTGTGTGTGGAGCCGATGCAGTGCGTGACCCTGCTGTTGCCCTCCTTACCAGGCGGTTGGCCAGGGAAATGATGCGTGTGGTTGCTTCTGCTTCCTGTTGGCACTTGAGCTTCTCTGAGGTGGCTTTCTCAAACTTGGCTGTCAGTATGGCCAGGTTCTCATTAAGGAGCTGAAAGGACGGACACACACACACACAGAAAGAATTGGCACTTGTAATAATGCATAAAAAAAATCCTCAAAGACAGAGAACAAAGACGGCTGAAGAGAGACTTAGGACTGTGTGAAAAGTTGGGTAAAACTTCATCATCCCTTCTCTGCTATGGATTTATTTGGCATACGGAAGCAATTAGCACAAGGACAAACAGGATTAATTGGTGGAGAGGCACACAGGTTCAGTAGATTAGTTTGAGGATGGCTAATTCCCCTTGGCTCTGAACCCACTCTCCGCTCAAGCGATCTGAGCGAGGGCTGAAAAATGACAGCGAGAAGTCACGCTGGATCTTATTAACAGTCGTCAATCTGCGCTCTGCAGGTCATGATGTAAGCAACCGCTGCCGCCGCCGACTCCCCCTCCCCCTTCCCCCAAGCCCTGCAGCGCTCTGATGTGCTGAATGTCAAACGGCGCTGAGAAACAATTATTTACAGCTGCTTTTATCAATAAGGTTTTTAGGTTGATGGATTTGGTTTTAAATTAATGAACAGCAAAAGCCTTTAAAAGCACTTACACCAGCGTATTGTATTGATGCGATGCTGGTGGTGTATCATTACTGAGAGAGCTCATGTGTCAACTGTCACTCAGCTGTTGATAAAATAATTCATATCCTGAAGTTTCCCTTCAGCCTATAGCCTCGGCTCGTCTTTATTTTATTTCCGTAGCAACGCGTTCTATTTACGCTGCATTTCGTCAGGGTTTGATGGAGTCGCTGATCCATGCTGATGTCTCAGGACTCATCTTTAGTGAGTCATTTCTTCACTGTCTCTTTATGTGAAGACGTCGAAGTCATTGTGTGTGTGTTTTTCATCAAAGAAACCGAAAAAATAGGAACAAACCTTCAAAGAACACTAAAGCCCTTTCTCTAACGAAATGATAATACCATTTCAAATAACATATCCTCTGGATTTCAGATGTTGAAATCGACTTCTTCTCTTGTCAAACACTAAATCAGATTTTAATTTCCTGTATCTCTTATTGGCTTACGTTGATCTTGCTCTTGATGGCAGAAAGCTTATCCTGTGCAGAAGCCAGCTCGGCGTTGGCCTTGTTCAGAGCCTCGCGCTTGGGCTCCACCTCGCAGTAAACCTCGTAGAACTTGACGATGTTCAAAACCCAGGAGCAGAGACCCGCCGCCGCGTTGGACTTGGCGGCCACCAGTTCCGGCTGAAACTCTTTGTCCTGGAGAGAAAAAAAAAGAAAAAAGAAAAACAAGAGACCACATGAAGCCAGCAGGGAAGTCCCAGAAACTGCAGTTCCTCGAGTGGCCACCTTGTCTTCTATCTTTATATACAGTCTATACAAGCTGCTTTCTAACAGCCTGTTCAGGACATTATGAGTTCCAATTCAACCAAATTTAATACAAACTGTGTTTCTGCAAATTCACAAAAAGTCATTCATATGAACTCTTCCAGGAAAACTGAATTCCGGTGTCTAAATTTTGGCTTTATGTGCTGCACTGACACACCTACTATCCGCTCCACTGAACCTCATCATCAGGGCGGCTGTTAAATTTGCAACGCTTCATTGACTGGATGATTTTCTCTGGCTGTCATTCCAATGCTCACCAGCCATAAAACGTGTCATTGTAATCACGCCCCTGCTAAATTTATGACTCATTAGCTGAAGTTGCCGAGCGGCTGAGGCTAATTGAAGGTCTCACCTGAAGGTAAGGCTGGATGGCCTTCAGACAGGGCTCCGGGATGTTTTCCTTGTTGAAGTTTATCAAAGAGTCCAGGAACGAGTCCACCTTGGCCATCATCACCTTGGCCGCCTTCCAGCTGCGATCCTTCGGGACTTTGCCTCCGGGCGCCATCAGGACCATGACTGCCGCCGTGACGTTTGTCACCGCCGCCACTGGAGAGCCGAAGGACTTCAGCTCCGTCAAATTGTTCTGACGCAGAAAAAGACAGAAGAAGAAATAATGGATGAAAAATGAAAGAGTGGTGATTTTAATTGAGTCTGAGCAATGGCACATCTCTGTGGTCTTCTGAGAAAATGGAAAGGATTAGAATAAAGGGAGAAGAACCTGTGCTGACTTTGAGAAGACAACAGAGAATTCTAATTAGGGCATCTTTAGAGAGCTCTAAGCAGTGATTGAACTGTCTGTTCTGCTTGTTTGAACAGAGAGCACCTTTTAAACACAGAGGGTGTTTTTGAAAATCCCTTCAGGCTCTGCTCATAAACCTACACGGGATACAAGGATGAAGTGAAATGTCTGCAGAACACAGAGAAGACATTATTTCTGCAAAGACCCGGCTAAATCCTGTGATTCAATAATCTTTTCTACAGTTCAAGGCCTGTGTGGACATAACTTATTCTTCTGAAGCTGGGAAAACGAAATCAAACAAAGAAAGGAGGAAAAAAAAAGAACAAAACCGTGATAGAAAAGCATAGCGGAGCAGATCAATAAGTCGCAGCGAGGGATACGTGCGTAAGCTGACCTTATTTAGAGTGCCAAGGGCCTCCTGAGCGGCTATGAGAGCTGGCTCGGCCTTGGCTAAGTCGGCTTCACAGTCTCTCTGTTTGCCTCTGACCACCACAGCGATGGCCGCCACCTTTTGCTCCTCGTCGTCGGCGATCGCCTTCTCCTTGGACACCTTCTCCGTTTCTACCCCGACCACCTGGGGACAGCGCGCAGGATTTATGGCTGGGTTAATGGTGCGAGTTCAGACAGTGGCTTAGTAAACACAGCATGGATACACTGTAAAAAAACAAAAAACACTGCAGCATGCTGATGTTTCCTGATGTTTCCTGATCAGAGGTTTGATCACTGATCAGGAAATATCTGTGCATGATTCACAGTGATGGACACTGTTCCAGCAAGGACAAGTGGATGGTTAATTTTTGTTTTAACATCAGTTTTTTTTTTATAGTTTTGAGCACCACAAGTGAAATTTCATTCACCTCTATTATATCCAGGGTCACTGGAGAAATCTCACAGAGAGATAACGAATAAAAAAACCAGACTATCTGCTCAATGCGAGAGAATACTGTCTGTAATAATGTGCTTGCCTGGATCAGCTTGTCTGCGTCCTCATTCTTCTGCGTGAGTTCCACCTCTTGAGCAGCCAGCTTGGCCTTCAGGTCATCCACCTATCAGAGGACAAGGAAGGATGTGAATGTGAATAACTGAAACATCAGTCTGCCCTTAATTCAAAGCCAGGGTGCCCAGCTAGTGTTCAGCTCTGCAGCTCTGCAGCAGCATGCTGCAAAATAAAAGGCCTCCTTAGACTCTTTTAACCCTTTCACTACTATAATTACAACAGTTCGCCTTCTTTTTTCAATGATTCTGTCAGAAAATGTTCTTTGTATTAATTATTTGACCCGTTTTTTGACAGATGAAATATTACTTTTCAAGTTTTACATCAACTCTCCTACGCTCCACAAAACTCCCGCCCCTGGCACACACGCAATTTGGTCATTACCGTAATGAATGTAACAGCGATCAAAAGAGCCGTTTCTCAGCTTTCAGACTCCAAGGTAGTTTTAAACGCATGTCAATTTCTGTCACCGACAACAGCTCAGTTTTAGGAGGGTTAATAGGGTTTAAACTGGCATGATGACGGCTACATTCCACCCCAAATTACCACCATTAATTGTCCATTAGTCATGATATTTGTGCCTTTAACAGACTAATATGTGAGCTAAATATGCTAAAATATATGCTAAACATTCTGTAGTTCTGGCCGTCTGGTCTTACACCACTGACATCCATCTTTAAAATAATCTAAGACACATAGATCTGGGCTAAAGGCAGAGCCACAACCAGTATCAACAACAGATCCTAATGAAGCATCGCTATCATCTAATTGAATCTCTCTCACCCGCTATAGGAGAACTAATCATATATTTCTATTTGATGTCTCCCTCCTTGAATCTTATTACCAATACAACTGAGCTCAATGACAATTCACCTGAAACCTCAACATGTCGTGGTTTAGGAAAGTTAGAGGGGCCTAAACCTGCATGTGACCTTTAATCCAATACTAGGAAGGAATCTTAGCCTGTCCAAGCAGATAAAGAGGCAGAAAAAAGATGAATGGAGCAAAAAAAAAAATAAAGGCTTTAGGCTTTAGGAGCTGGTATCAGTGCACTCACACACACACACACACAATGCAAAGACCAAGAGAAATCCTACTGGTCGTAAAGAGAAATTAAAGCTGTTACAAACTCCTCATAACTCCCCGACAAATAGGGCTCTATATTACCCTCCGACTCCATCAAAATGTTGCACTGGGGAAATAAAAACAGACTGTTTTTCATGCTTGTCTTTCAGCTAATTAACAAACAGGAAATCAGGCCGGAGGGAAGACGGCCCTTTCGGGTTGTGACGATCCCGAGCAAAAAAAAGATTCAGTCGAACGTTAGACGAGCACCGAGTGAGCCATCAACATGATGAACAGGCAGGGAGGGAGGGAGGGGGGGAGACAGGAGCATGGGGGGGGAGGAACCAGGGAGAACTAATTGGTGGAAGACATGGGTGATATTCAATACATCTGAGCCGCTTGTGTGTTTATCTACTGCAGGAAAAAAAGCACGTCTCTCTGCTCCTGTCTGTCTTTATAAAAACAGCCCACTCTCATTCACTGCTGCTGGAAATGTAAATTAGAACAACTGTTTCTGGAGGCAAGGTAGGACTTGACACCAAAAGCAAGAGAGACGATCCCCATGCATCCACATGTGTGTGTGTGTGTGTGTGTGTGTGTGTGTGTGCGTGCGCCATGGCTTATGGACTTAAAGCGTTCGTTTAAATTCAAACAGAGTTCGGCTTACATCGCCGTGGTGACTAAGTACAGCTTCATTCATGCAACAAAGAGACATCTGGCTGTGCGTGTGTGTGCGTGTGTGTGTGTGTGGGGGGGGGTATCGAATGTTTCCACTTAGAAGGGAAGTTCTTTCCCCCCGATGCAAGTGAGAGATGAGATTAAAGCAATTACATGTAACACCTCCACTCTGAGCTCAGAACTGCAGCCACGGCTGCTGCTGTGATTACTCCTATATTACTACGGGCACTTTTCACACTACTGTAGCTATGCCTGCCTGTGTGTTCTGTTATTGGGGCACTGATTAACCACAGTAATCAATTTCTTTTCATTACATGACCAAGGCCCCGTTCACACTGGAGAAAGTCCATCCAGCTAGAGTAGGATTGAATCCAGATTTAAGCTGGATACGTTCAGACCTATTTTCAAATCTGGCTATCACACACACGTGTGTCCACGCTCAATCCAGCTTAACCCGGCTTGTCTGATGTCCTCCAAACCACCAGGTGGCGCCTCTTTTTGTCCCGTGTCGCTCGTTCTTTCATTTGTTTTCCGGTTCAAAAAGCAGTTTATTCTTTTGTAGCCCTGTAGAAAATAAACTCGGGGCAAAGCTGTCGTAGTTCGACTGTTGTTTACATGCGGCTTTTGTACGCGACCTGGACACTGTCCCCGTGAACCGGAAGTATCACATCGCTAGCTGGATTCACTAGCCGGATTTGAGTTCAGACCTGAGCCACATTTGAGCTAATCCAAGAGGCTCGAGATCTATTCGGATATATCCGAATTTGCGTTGTTCAGACTCAGAAAAAAAACTATCCGGACATATCCGGATACGGCGCGAATCCTGCTGTAGCCGGATGGATTTCCCCAGTGTGAACGGGGGCACCCAGTAAAGGATGCATGTGTGTGCTCTCTCCTATTGGTCAACATCACTGGAAGTTGCTAAGGAACAGGAAACATTAGCACAAAGCTACCTCTGCTACAAATTGCTGCCTCCTATCAGTTTTACAGATGTTATCGTGACTCTACGAAAGCCATCACATCCACTTGTTATGTATTCAGCCACGCCCCTACAGGCCATAAAGGAACAACACCTTTTAACTTGAGTGTCTTATTTACCTTGAGTTGACTGTGTCACCCTGTTCAAACACATTGACCTGTATTAGTACTACTTAAACTACTAAGACACCTATTGTTACTAATATAACTACTGCAGCACACACACACACCTCACTGCTCAGAACTAAAGCAACCGACAGGAGGACACTACCTCCACAAAACTGAAGAGGAAAAAAAAATCATGCAACTAATGTGTTCTCAGGGGAGCAGATGACTCATAGACGTATACAGCATCTCTTACAGCCACACACACACACAGATTCCTTGCTTTAACCCTCCTGGTCCTTGTTTATCATGACCACAGCAGCCCCTGGTGAGCTTCTCTTGCACAGAGTGTTAAATAACAGTACTTATAATAGGGCAGCCATCAGTGTGAATGCACTAACAAACACAGGATGCATTAATGGTGGCTTGCTGCTGTAAGGGCTGTGCTCTCTAATTACAAGGCTCCTCAATTACCATACAAACCCTATATATGTGTGTGTGTGTGTGTGTCTCCCTGTGTGTGCTGGCTTCTTCCTACAGTAAATGGGCGATGGGAAACAAAAACAGAGGACATTCTGTGGCTCTCAGCACTGACGTCTGTTGTGTGTACGGGCTGTTTATGCATGTGTGATTCGGTGCGGGTGGCAGTGTGTGGGCCTGTTTATGCAAAGCAGCAGAGATGGTATGTAACAGTGCAATTATATATATGTATATATATATATGTGTGTGTGTGTGTGTGTAATAGGCCCACTATAATTAGAGCTGCTGCTTCACACACAGACTTTGCATTATTCATACAGCTCTCCTCTGCAAAGGTGTGGAGATGGTAAACATTTGAACAAATGGATCCAGGTGTAGATATTAAAGAGGGAAACATTCCATGATGCAAATACTTAATAACCAGACGGGTTTCTGTTTCTGCTCTGCACATCACTTCATACATCCTGAGGAAGTAGCACGCAGCAGCGTGCAGCTGCAGCTACGACTTCACTGTGAGCATTATTAGCTGTCTATTAGCACAGTTTCTTATTTACTGCACCTAGCTCTATGAAACACCAGCAGATCCACGGCAGCTCCAGCCCTCCTCTCTCCTGCTCTCCAGCCTTCTCCACCACCAGCAGGGCAAGAAGCCGGGGGCCTCTCCTCCTGCACTTTCCCCCCTCTTTTGATGAGGATATCACTATCACTATCAGCACAAGGCCTCAACCACTCTTATGGCGTTACTTTTAGCCATAATGCTGCTCTCATCACCCCTACGTAACTCAACTGCTAATGGATTTTTGGGAAATATACAGATTTTTTTTTTAATATTGATGCCCTTTCTCCCAAATGATCAGTCTACCTGCATGCTGCATGTGTGGCTGACACATGACGTAGCAAACACTCAGTCAAAGTGAACAGATCAGGGAATTACTTGAAAACTAGAAAAGGGCATTTCCTGAAGAAAATGCAAGTTTGATTGCTGCAGCTGAAGCGTTGCTTTGAACGCTGATGTGAAGGATTGATCTGAATTGCTGGAGAATCAGAGCAATTCAGAGCTTTGAGAGCCTGGCGTGCGGAAACGATTCGGAATAAGAAAATTCTGAATAAGTTTGATAGAGCAGCATCTAATGAGCGTTTTAAGACAAAAATGGAGTCTGTAGCTTGAAATTTGTAGGAGGAGATACATTTGGCAGATGACCCTTGTTGAAGGGCTCTCTCATAGACTCCCATGTTAAAAATGACGCCAAAATTGCTTAATATTTTAAAAATTATAATTTTTTGAAAAAAACTTGAAGTTGACCTGGAATGTCCTCTGTGAGATGAACATTTTGATAGTTGAATGGCTGAAATTGGTCAATGTATGCTGAAGATACGCTGCACCAAAAAAACATACGGAAGAAGAAGAAGAAAGAGGGTGAAGAACAATAGTTTGATTGTTGCCTAGCAACGGCAATCAAACTAATGACATGTTTATAGGGGGGGCTAATAATTTTGTCTCCAACTGTATTTAGCCAATATCTGATACTAATCTCAGGATCAGTGCATCCATACTAGCTACCTCACTGACCCGCAGATGGGACGCTAACGCACTTTATATGCTTCAGATTCACACGCACACTGGGAGCGACTGCTTTGCCGCCTAAAAGTAAAAAATAGTTTCTCGACTACGACTAACAAGATCTTCTTCTACATGTGCTGCAGACAGTGCTGAGTGGAGTTGATGTGATGACACCACAGCATCTGTTTCTGCACAACATCCAGTAAAAACGTATCATTGTTGTCAGTAAAATAGGAAGCCTCATCCATCCATCAACAACTCACTCAACACTGGGACACCTTGGCTCCAACCGCAGTTTAACCTTTAAATCACCTGATTGGTGGATAAACAGTTGCATAATCCTGCAACACAAATTGTCCAAAACTCATTAACACCTGTCATCATATGAGAGATTAGAATAAGCCACAGTCAGACGCCAGCAAGGCTGCTTTCCTGCTGTGCAAATCAAATAGGAGTATTTAAAAATAAAACTGATAAAAAAGGTAAAAGGAATGTAGAAATGTAACAAACAGTGCAGAGGTAGTGCTGCAGTTTAATGCAAACAAAATCAGTCAGTCAAGACAGAGATTGTGTTCTCAGGCTTCTGCAGACGGAATACTAAATGGAGTGTTATAAAAATGCAGCACAAAAATGACTTCTTGACTTTAACCAAGACTGTGTAACAGCTAAAAGGCCTAACCCAGCAAATCCTGCAGGCCCTCTGAGCAGCCTGATGAAATCTGGAGCCAGCTTATGTAAAGTCTTATATGTAATTAAAGAGACTCTGACACACATTGTCAAGGAAAAACTCACAAGTGCACAGAAGCTACGATCAGGATGATGTGGGAGCATCTGGTCTTTGTCAGTGATTCTACACACAGCTAGAGATGAGCTGCAGCCTGAGCATCAAGGCATAAAAAAAAAAAAAAACAGGCAGGCGTGTGGTATTGTTTAGAGATGAAATGGAAATAATGAGCTCTATATTCCAAACATGATGTCAACTAATAGATGAGCAGCTGACACGATGATTGTTGGCTGTAGTCTCTGTTGTGTGTATTCTCATGGCTCTGTTCAGGTTCAATGTGCAGTCTCCACTTCCGTTACACTGGGTTTAGAAGATGCGGTTAGGAGGCTGGCTGCCTGACAACAAACACACAGCTGGCCAAAGTTGCCGGATTGTTTATTTATGTGTTTACTTCACTTTTTGAGACCATTTGCAGTCTGAGAAAAGTTTTTAGGAGTTGTTAAAGCAGAGGTAAAGCAAAGGTGACGAGCCGCAGTTGCAGACCTGATTTGGCCTTCTTACCAACACTGTCAGCAGTTAGAGCTACAATTAATGATGGTGAGCAGCCCCATTACCACAATTTGTGTCAAATTGTCAAGCCCTCCCCGAGTACAACTTAATCAAGACTTAATACACAGAAACGCGCACAATCTTTAATAACTCACCATGCTATGATAGATAGATAGATAGATAGATAGATAGATAGATAGATAGATAGATAGATAGAATTGCTGGAGAATCAGAGCAATTCAGAGCTTTATATGCCTCTGTGTGTCAGCCTGTCACCATGGTAACAGCAGAGGAGACCTCAAAAACCACTCCAACTTTGAGAGCCTGGCGCGCGGAAACGATTCCGAATTAGAAAATTCTGAATACAGGTTTGATAGAGCAGCATCTAATGAGCGTTTTAAGACTAACATGGAGTCTGTAGCTTGAAATTTGTAGGAGGAGATACATTTGGCAGATGACCCTCGTTGAAGGGCTCTCTCATAGACTCCCATGTTAAAAATGACACCGAAATTGCTTAATATTTGAAAAATTATAATTTAAAAAAATGGAATGTCCTCTGTGAGATGAACATTTTGATAGTTGAATGGCTGAAATCAATCAGTCAATGTATGCTGAAGATAGGCTGCGCCAAAAAACATACAGAAGAAGAAGAAGGAGGGCGAAGAACAAGAGTTTGATTGTTGCCTAGCAGCAATCAAACTAAATATACAATTATTTGTGACAAAATGTGTGTGAAAAGGAGGAGGGAGGCCGCCTTCCTGCTTTTGCATGTGCACAAATGTAAAACCTATGGTTCAGAACAGACCATTTATCATCTCCTCTGTTTACAGCTCTGTAAACAGAGCTTGGATGGAGGCGAGCTGCAGAAAGTTAGACTGAAGCAGATGAACAAAGAGAAACGCATGAACTGAGATGCCCTGTGATGAAGACACTGGAGGATGGGTACCTGAGCCGAGGTGCTGTTGAGCTTCTGCAGGCCATTCTCCAGCCGCTCCATCTTGCCGGTGAGCTCTTTGCTCTTCTGGCCCAGCAGGCTGCGGTACAGGTTGATCTGCTCCAGGAAAGACTTGGGCGTGGTGTAGTTGTAGCGCCGCTCGTTCGTCAGGTACTCTTTGGACATTTGATTGACACTCGTGTGCACGTAAGCCATGAACTTACTGACTGACTCCTTCACTTGGAGCTGCAGGAATGACAAGAATCACAGAGAGTAACAGAGCTGGTTACTTCACATTAAAAGCAGATGACTGTGCAGATTTAGCTGCAGAGCAATATTTCCTGAGGCGCAGGCTCGGGAATTTAATTCTCGGCGCCTCCGGTCTGCTCCTGAAATTAATATCACATTGGTTGTGTCACGGTGGCTGACATTCGAAATTATATTTTCAGAGTGTGAACATCATTTTTGTGGGTGGCTTCATCCCTGTGTGTATATATTAAGTATGAGCCTTTCTCACATCAATATTCTCCACCTCCTGGAGGAACCTGAAGCTGACCGACTCCAGCGCCACCTGCGGCCACTCGTGGAACCAGTCGATGGCCGTGCAGTTGACCACCGCGGGGAACTTCCTGCCGCGAACCCTCAGTTTATTCCCCACTGGAGA
This sequence comes from Parambassis ranga, assembly GCF_900634625.1. Classification (NCBI taxonomy): domain Eukaryota; kingdom Metazoa; phylum Chordata; class Actinopteri; family Ambassidae; genus Parambassis; species Parambassis ranga. Next base: position 13,152,887 of record NC_041027.1, read on the forward strand.
GAAGCACAGAGCGACCTGCAACACATGGACACAGCAAGGTGAAGGAGGACTGAGTGCAAAGTCAAGACACAGGAGATCACAGTTATTTTCCTCTCTGCATGGGGACGAAGAGTCAGGCTGAGAAAACAAAGGGAAGGCTGCTCCTGCTCCGATTAGCACTTCTTCTTGGTCAAGACGGGGGAACGGAGAGCTGTGAATTAATTATCTGCAGCTACATCATTAAGCAAATAAAGCCTGCAGCAAGCGTGTGAATGAAAGCATTGTGTTGAGCTGTGGGCTTCGTCAGACTGATTTTCACTGCTGGAGACCAACAGCTGGCTCGTTGGGAGGCTCAGCCAGATGCTCGGTACCATTAGTGAGGAAACAAACACACAGAAGGCACACCCAAAGACACCGTCCTTGACTATCAACTTCAGAGAAACAAAAGCGGCCCGCACTCCCTGACAGGTCTGACATTTACACACTTCAGGCAGACATCATGTGTAATGGTAAAAAGGGTCAAACCAGTGGATTCAACCCTTGTTTTAAAGCTGCTGACCCAACAACAACAACAACAACATCAAGTCTGCTTGTGACTTCTTCTAGAGAGCTACTTTCATTTATTTTGAACTCCATTACAAAGAACACAGCTGTGACACTTCCTGACTGAAGTCCAAAGAAATAAGGAAGTGCCAAAAAAACTGCAGCTCCTCCTGAGGCTGGCTTCAAACACGAGTCAGTTCCAAGTAGCAACCTTCAGGGCTGAGAAATGAAGCCAAGCAGAAGTGCAGTTCACCCCTGCAGCCTCTAGGGGCTCAGTTCTTATAGACTACCATGTTAAAATGTAAAACTTTACAGCAGAAATAAACATGATTAGACAAGATTATGCATAATTATGATGGACAGGTGCTGTCCGCCTGCCTGCCTTTAGCTCCACCCTTGCTCCACTTCTTTGCCTGTATTTGGAGTCTAGGTGGACTGTGATGCCAACATGGCACTGGAGCCTCCAACAGAGACTCGAAACCTACTGGTGACATCACCAGAAGCTACATAGATAGTTATATATTGAGAAAACAGGGGAGGACTGTACTCCCTCAGCTCCACTCATGCAGGGTTTTTGAGCTTTGTGGTGCCATCGTCTGACTCTCGCACAGGTTAACTTTAGCGTCAAGTTTACGTGACGTCACTGCAACTAGCCACCAAGGATAAAAAGCAGGCAGCCGCCTCCTAGCTGCATTCATCAAAGATGTTCATCATGTTGCCATCATGATGATGGAGACACAATGAGGAGTACTGCAGCACAAAGGGAAGTCATCTTTCACTGTTTTCTCACATCTTATAGAGTGCAATTATCCAGCCAGTGTATCCATGAACTGCCAAACTAATCCAAAGAATTTCAATAACACTCCAGGAGCAGAGCCTTCTCTAATGCTGCACCATGTCATCATTCCATATCATGTCATTTCATGGCACACCTGGAAAAAAAAAGCATCTTCTGCTCCGAGTTGTGACAGTAATCATGAAATAATGCTGTTACATTCTGGCTAAGTTTGCTCGACAAACAGCATTACATGCAGAGACACACTCGCAGCTAATTCCATGCAAACATTGTGAATGAGATTAGCCAGCATTTTCTAGAAAGGCAGACAGACGATTCTGAGACAGAGAACCACATAGTTAGGAATAAGGCCGTGCCCGTGGGAATGTCTGCCTTATTTATCCACTCCCCAACTAGAGGAGGTTAGTGCTGGGAGGTGGTGGTGCACTGTAATAACGACAGGATAAGCAACCCTGTGGAATCTCTCCCTCCCCAGAGGGAACAAAGCGGCTACACGTTGGTGAAATTATCTGCAACTAAACGCCGGCTTTTCTGCTCACGCTGGTGATTTATAACGACGTCCACAGCCGCCTCCCAATGTATTCAAGTTCATCTGCAAGTGTCAGGCAAGAAAATTGTCTGGGGAGAAGCTTCATCATAAAGTCAGATGTTTATCCAAGTAAGATTTTTTTGTATTTCGGAATGGTAAATGAGAGTGTGAGGCGGCATGCTATTGCTATATTAAGAGAGGATGGAGATCAACTACAGACAAAGATTAATGGCAAACTTTCCTCCCTGGTGAGAAGCACTGAGAGCAGCCCATCCTGGATGATTACCTAATGAAATTCACAGTAAGAAAGAACACGCAGCTCTTTGTCCTGTAGCTGTCTGACTATCTACGCGCTTCACCTTGAGCTGTCTGCGAACGCGGTCGATGAAGAACTTCCAGCAGTTTTCCCGCGTATCCATCAATCCTGAGCTGCGGACCTCTGACCTCATGCTGCCGATGACGCTCTCCACCTCGTCGTCTGGGAACAGGTCGGGAATCTCTCCTGGAATTTAATAAAAAAAAAAAAAAACAATCACATTACAGCAGAGCTCGCAGGCGGCGCCGCTCCGCTGCGTGTTTTAAAGTTGTGTGACGACTCTGGAGAAGTTTCTTATCTTGTTAGAATCTGAGCTGACACCGAGCGCCGACACTCTTATATCAAATCTCAGAGTGTTAATGGAGGTGGTGGCTGCAGGAGTTCATACAGAGGACTTATGCTAATGCAGAGATCAGAGCCGCACAGGAGCACAGATGAACGGGGTATGGAGTGTGTACGTCAATAATATGCATTTATATATGTAAAATAATTCCAGGATCAACGAGCCTGAACTCCACATCATGTTTCAGCCTCAGTGAGCAAGGTCTCCTATTGTATGTAGTTAAAAAATTATATATATAGTTACTTCTCACTGTTGTCCTCTGTGGATCTGTCTCATCATCACCTGAATTGCACCACTTTATTCTTACAGACTACATTTCTAAAAGTCCCACTCATGATATTATGCATCGCACCCTTAAAAAAAAAACCGTCAAGTCAGAATCTGGATGTGAGTCTCAGCCTCGCCTGCAATTCTTCACAATGATGTGTTGATGCTGATGAGTAATGGTGCAGAAATGGCACTGCGGTGATTTGTCGCCGTGGCGACGCACACGCATTTTTCCTCTCGCAAAAAAAAAAACAAAACAAAAAACAACATGACATGCAGTAATTAGCGGAGCCTGCTGTTACCCGATGCCAACAGATCGTTGACCAGAACGAGGAACTTCTCATCTGCCACTTGGGCGTCAGTCATTAGGAACACCGTGCCAATATTCTTCACGCCAGCTTTGATGTAGAGGGACGCCAGGTCAGCCTGGGTGACAGAGAGAGAGAGAGACATAATGAGATCTGGCTGTGAGCGGGCCAGAGATGTGTTACTGTGCAGTGCTACATGCTGTGAGGGTATTTCCTTTACAAGTCAAATCTCACATTCAAACATATGAACTGACTTCAGATGTTTTTTGTTTTTTTTGTCTATTTAATCCTCTCCAAACCTTCAGGTCCTGGATACCGTAGCCCTTTCTCAAGGTGATCTGGAAAACCTCCAGATTGGAGATGAAGGCAGCCAGTCGGGTCAGACTCTGCTTGCCGCTCCCGCCCACTCCGACCAGCAGCGCGTTGCCCCGTGGAGACTCCAGGATTCGGTTTATACGGCAGCTACATATGGAGGGAGCAGACAAGCCGGGGGAGGGAGGGAGGGAGGGAGGGAGGAACAAGAGGTGTGAGATAAAAGGTAGAGGAGGCAAAAGCTGGATAAAGACCGACTGACTCATACAAACAAAGAGAAGAAGTTTCTGCCTCTCTCTGCTGCGTCACTGCACCACCACTGCTACAATGAAAAGCACCGAACATCAGACCAAATTGAGCGGCGCTCCTGAGAGTCTTTATGCCTTTAATAAAACAACACGCGGCTCTCTTCATATTAAACTGCTTTTTCATTATCACTGTATCTGTGCAGCTGAAGGGGAACACAGCCCCACGCCTCTGACACGTCGCCTGCTGTACACACTCACTGTCATGTTCCAGTTCCTCTGCAGCTGAGACAGCGCGGCTGACGTTTCACATTTCATCTTTTACTTCTGAAATGACACCTCAGCTGCTTTTACTGGTGAAGTTTCACTCGACAAACATCAAATCTTCACATTTAGTTTCACTCCACTGCTGTTCCCATGCATTGTTTGTGTAATTTAGCTTTTTTTTTTTTTACATTTAAGCTGCCATTTTCAGCTCTTGTCTTTAAATGCCAGTTGAACTACCGTCTTTAAGTACTTTCAGTGTTCTGAAAGCCTCAGAAGCTCTCATTGTTTACACCTCAGACAGTACAGCTGCTGTCATTCCTTAAAGTCCAACTGCCACCATGCCTCCGACACAATGAAATCAAATGTTAAAGCTTTAACTGATCGTGTATGTACCACGCCTGACAACAACAGTACTACAGCAGGGCTCATCTATTCTCAGCAGCTACTTCGGCTGACATTAAAACTCATGTTACAGTGTAAATACACACTCAGGCTTTTCTATTTTCATTTGTTATCTACTTTAAATGAGGAAAACTGGAAGATAAATCTGCTTCATGGCAACATCCTAGAATCACTGAGTGTGATATACTTTGGCTTCTATCAAATCTCGTGTTCTCCTGTCTGAGTGGCCTCACTCTGAATAAAGAGAAACACAGATGAAAACAGCTTTTCACTGTGATATCAGAACACACAGCTGCAAACATCCAAAAAAAAAAATGCTTGAGACAGAACTATGAGAGCCTGTGGATACGTTTCATTCTTGTTTGTGGAAAATGGCTTCGACTGAAGGACGGTGAAGTGTCCGAGGACGCGACCTGAAGGCCTTTAAAGTGCTGTTATTGTTACGTTTTGCACTCGAGGCTGTTTGTTGTGGTGTTAGCGTGCACACAGGTCACCGGCTGGACTTGAACCAGCTGCAGCGTATCAAATAAAAAATTGGATAATTGTTTGTTTTTCATTGAGCACTGATGCTCCTTTGATGCTGCATGTAGCACGATGAACAGTGTTTATGTGAGTCTAAGACATTAGACCGTCTCTGAATCTCTGTGGGAGACACAGCCTGAACTCAGTTGGGAAAGCCGGACCACTTTAACATGTAGGTCTATGGGGATTGACTCATGTTTATAGACAGCCCCTAGAGGCCGTGGGGTGAACTGCAATGTTTAACAAGCGCCATTTCTGAGCCCCGGAGGTTGCAGCTTGGATGATACCAACAATTACTCACATGTGAGCCATGGCATCCTCAAACAGCACCAGGTTCAGGGTGGCGTTGACCTCATTGTAGTTGTCCAGCGCCTCCAGCAGAGTTTTATTGACGCTGCTCCAGGACTCTGCAGCCATGTACTTGGACTCCCCGAGCCCACGGGCGAAGTGGCAGTACAGGTTCATCTTCTTAGTCTGCTCCAGAGTCTCATCCATGTCCTCGGGTGGACCACACACACACACACAGAGAGAGAGAGACACACACATTGCAGTGGTAAACATACAGCTCCCCCTGTCAGCATAACATTAGTGTTAGGCTTAAACAGTCTGGACAGGGACACAGCTGAATATCACAGCTGTGCAGAGGGTGACCTACTTCATTTTCACTCTGGCGACTGTTCACTGGGGAGATTTTGTGTGTCTCTCCAGAAACAAAACACTACACTACTCCATGTGTTTTAGCACAACATGAAGAAGGTGTTCAGATGTAAAAATAATGCAGGTAAGATGCAGCTTACTGCTGTGAGGCACAGAGGAAACCCACACGTTTACATTAGCTGTGGAAAATACATTGTAGAGCGGGTGAGACTCTCCTCCTCTCTCTCTCTCTCTCTCTCTCTGTGGTGCACATATACTTGTCAGGTTCTTCATTGTGGCATGACTAGTGTGCATGTGATAGAGCCGGAGAGGCTAGTGAGGGAGCAGTGGACAGAAAACCATTAAAATGTTTTCCAATTTGCTGGGCTGACAGCGCAGACCCTGACAGCCAGACCCCCATACACACTGATTAATATTCTCTCCAAGCCCTCTCTCTTGGTCCTCTGCCCTCTCTCCTCACCCTCAAACATCCCTTTTTTTCCCCTCTCCTCTCCTCTTTCTCCTCGCTGTGCTGGCCACTGATGTCCAGGTCCAGACTCAGTGCAGGCAGCCTAATGATTTCCCCTCCCTCTACGCTCCTCCTCCAGCCTCCCTCTCTTGTCTTCCTCCGCTGAACTTTGTAAAACTCTCACCTCGTAGAACTTTTTCACTGTGTCCTCCTGCAGCCTATCAAGGAGCTGGAAGTCCTGCTCCTCCACCAGCTTGTCTCTGTAGACCCGGTTGGACTCGTGCAGGTAGATTTTCAGCAGGTCCGGAGGGGCTTTCAGGCACTCGCTGGTACAGAAGAGAACGCCCTGGGCAATGAGGGGAGAGAGAGAGAGAGAGAGAGAGAGGGAGACTTAGAGGTTCATTCCAGATGACACAACGAGGCGGGAAATACAGCACAGTCACTGCGGGTGAATCGATGTATATTGAGTGGGCAAGCTGTTAGTAGGTATGTCAGAGAAAATAATGGCAAACGCTTCTCTTTCATCTCACTGTCTCAGATAAGCTGCTGCATGTGGAGAAATTCTTCGATGGAAGAATCATTTAAACAAAAAAAGAGACAGAGAGAGCGAGTAATAAGTCCAAACATTTTGTAAATGTCTAAAGTATTGTCACAAATTTGATTCATTCACAGCTTTTCTATCCTGGATATCACTGCGGTTCATCCTCTGGGGAACAGCAATATCTTTCTTAGCAATACTTATATCTCTATCTGGACTAAAACGATGATCCATGGAGCGACGCAGCTTGCATGATTGAAAACAATAATTGTTTTTACTATTCATCTCTTCATCCTCCTTCAAATTAAAAGAAGAAAAAAGAAGTCAAGACAATGAGCAGATGAGCATTTAGTGGATGATTGATGATTAATGTGTCTCTGGAGGAGGCCTGTGTGACGCGCTTCCCCCCACAGGGACATCCGTGACGCAGCCAGGCAGAACTCGGCACAATCTAAGTGCATCACATAACAGGTGCCATTTAGGATGAGGACGGGAGGACGGGGGGACGGAGCGGCGCCCAGGCGCTATTTGTTCCCCTCTGCGGCGCTGTCACCCAGGAGGCAGAGGCAGAGGCAGAGGCGGGCAGATGTTTGTGTGTTTCCAGCCCCAGAACTTATTGTAATCAACAGAGTCATCTCCAGGGGTAAAGCCAGCTGAATCCGATCTGCTTTCATATCTGAGCCCACTGAATGTGACAATTGGCTGCTAAATCCACTGTGTAATGGTGCAGATGGGAGGTGTGCTCTGTGTGTGTGTCGATGTGTGTGCCGAGGATTCAAACTGAGCCGGAATCATTGCCACTAGTGTAGCTCTGTTCTAACAGCGTGTGTGTGTGAATGATGTCTTCCTTTTTCTACTTCATTTCATGGCTTAATGGCGTCAGTCATGACACTTTGCATTTATTTCTATAAGTGTGCAAATCAAAAACAACATATGGCGCTCTCAAACTATATAAGCGTAATACTGGGAGGCTTAGCAAACAGCAAAAAGAGCTAACAAACGGAGACAGAACTTTGTTTTGCTTCTATCCAGCTGACTTTGGCAGACTATCTCATCCTCCCCGTCCCTGATCTTTCATTGCTTTGTTCAACTCAGAGGAGAGGGATTAGAGAGTTCTGGGTGTCGGCATGTATCTGTCTGTCTGTCTGTCGGGCTGTCTGCAGCAAGGCACGCTTCCCTCGCAAGCCTGACAGCTGCTCGGAGCCCAAAAACGATGCTTCCCCTGCTAACAAACGCACCCAGCTGACTATCTACAGAACATCATGCAGACATATTGTGCAGTCAGTACAGTTTGCCTTTAGTCTCTGTGCACCACGAGACTTTCTTTCCCTATCCTCCTCCATCACTACGTCCATCTCACCCCCCCCCCTCCCCACCCAATCTCATCGTCCTCCCTCGCCTCTCTTGAGCTTGGAGCAGCTCATTTAGGCTGACGTGGAGAAGACAGGCCCACAGATATACCCGCTGGTCATGGCAGAGAGCGAACGCTGGCAAACAGAGCGCTTTGACAACGCTCCCAGTCGGACGACAAACTGTTTGTCTTGGCCTGTTAGTGGAATTTGGCTACTGTACTGTGCTTCACTGATAGCATGGCTAATTTAACATCCACAGGGCGTCATGCGTCACAGCTCGGATGCAGAGAGAAGAAGAGATTCATGGAGTCATGGCGATGGATTAATGCACAAGCTAGCAAGGAGAAAGAAACTTTCTATTCAACACAACACAAAATTTGTAAGCAAATAACAAGGCAGATCATCCTGAATGTTTCCTGGCCCTTCTTTTGTCACATTTAAAAACACCTTTACAAGCTCACACAAAGCCTCTCTGAGCTCAGCATGCTGGCTCATTAGGGTTGATCATAATGAGACACTTTCCTTTGGCTACATCTCCAGGTTTAAAAAAAAACAGAGAGAATCACAAAAAGTCCTCCAATTACTTCAGCTGTGGAAAACATCTGAAAACGTCAAGTGAGAAAACACTGACTGACAACCGCTTAGGCCTCACGCTCGGAATTAGAGGGAGGCAGCGTTTGTACCGTCTGCCAAATGCGTCCCCCACTTCTGAAGGAGCAGAAGCACGGAGGTATGAAAAGGGGGGGAACAGCAGCTGAGGCAGAGCTCTGAGCTGAGAGGCTGCTCCCTTCCTCCCACCTGTCCTGAGGTGTTAAAGCCAGCAACTGAATAAGTTAGAAAGGAAAACTTCAAACGAGCTCCACGGCTCCTCTTTTTCTGGCTTTTCTTCACATTGTCTGTGGAGAGAGGAGCAGTGAGGAAGCTCTGACATTGTTTCCTGGCTGTAGTTATTGGATGTCCGGTCTCACGGTGCAGACCAATTAAAGAAACACAAAGACTCTGACAATCAGGCAGAAGGGTCTCTGTTCAAACACCCGGCTTCAAAGTGTTACGGTGAAGCTAAATTCCCCACTGTTTGAAAGCAGTGATGTGTGTGATCAAGGGGCCTGGAAGGGAAGTCTTTAGGTCATCAGGACTTGGGCTTTGGGATGGCAAGTAGGCTTTCATCTCAAAGTGCAGAGGGCTCCCAAAGGCTCAGAGTGCTTAAGATGAAGAGCATGTTAGATGGTCTCTAACTCTATCTAACTGTATCTGAAACACCTTTTTTAATAGGTGACAAATGGCAATGACACCATCATTAGGCTGAGATTTTCCAGGTGTGCGAGAAAGTTTTCTTCAAACTTCTTTCAATGTTCATATCTACCAACATTTTAGATTGATCCATAGACAGTTTAGTGTCTGTGATGCCACCTGAAGAGCCACTTTGAGTCTCTGTGGGAGGCTGTGACATCACCAGCATCACAGCGTCTGCCTAAACTCCGAATACAGGCAAAGAGGTGGCGCAGAGGGCAGCAGACAGTTGCCGTTACTCCACTAATAACTATTAAAAGCCAACAAAAATTGCTTCTCACTTACGTAAACGTAAGTCTGTTTTGAGCAGCTTGGTCCTGTTGACTTATTTGACGATGGCTACATCGGTTAGCATTAGCACTGTCCAGTTGTGGACACTGTGTGTAGTCACTATCATCTGCTGTGCTATGTGCGTGCTTTAGTGCAGACCAGTACAGCTCGGAACAATTTAAATAAGAGGCTGAATACATAATGAAACTGGCTGCTGGTTATCAACTATTATACGCACAGAGTGATCAATTTATCTGTCTGTGCTTCTTCTTAATATTTAAAGACCAGCAGCTGGATGGAAAAATGTTTGGACTCTACAGACACTCTACAGGTTGTTGTTAGAAAGTCACTCATCAAACAGAACAGCATTGATGTTTTCTGCAGAGCTTCAGGTCACCAGACGACACTCAGGTGACATGCGGATGATGTCATCGACCCTCACTCTTTGATGCATCTGTCAGCTCTGAGGTGGATGGAATTATCTATGTGTCTGTCGCTAGCTGAAAACATGGAATACAGGTGCATGTGTGTGCTCAATTAAAGCCACAGAAGTTGCCCTAGTTTTGTGATATGAAGCAGTCTGAGCAGTTTGGGACGCAGAACAGCACAGAATCTGCTAATTAGTATAAACAGCCTGAGCTGCTGCTCCGCCCATCTCTGCACCAACACATGCTCAGCCCTGCAGGTCTGGTAGAAAAAAGTCCTAAAACACCTGGAGAAGCTCGTTACAGACACTACATGCCTGGTCGATTTATCGCACATATATATTGATTGATTTGTGCAGCTTGGATATATAAAGTAGTGCAGTATGACTCATGCACTGTATTCTCTGCATAGTACAGTACAGTTAGGACTCAGGGCTCCCTTTGCAAACTCCGAGATGGAATTATGAAAAATGAAGTTCCTATAGCTGAGTGGCTTAGAGCATTAATTATACAGCGGAGTGTGTTAAATGAGAGAGCCTGCCCTCCGTGAAACCGTGGAGGATTCTGACAGAAATATTGCCCCAAAAGCTTCTCCCCTGACAGCCCTCCCGCTCTGATATTATATTCATTTAAATACATTAAATCATCACTAACACCCGTGGAAGTGCAAAGCCATTCTATTTTCTGTTACACTTATTTTAGACTTATTTCCAGCTTTCAGAGCCAGCTCTTAAATCAATAATCATTTAGATGAGAAATTAGTGATAGAAGCCTGGCTCTCTCCACACGGGAAGCAGAGAGAATTCTCTGACTGCTGTTATGAAAAGTGTGAAAACTTCACTGTGCGAGGTGGAGGCCTGAGGCTGTCCTCCTAACACAGTGTCTGCATGGATGCGTTATTCCACGCCATCCGTGTGTGTCACCTGGAATATGTTGGAGAGGTCCCTCAGGTTGAAGATGTAGTGGAACTTGACTGCGGTGGGCAGGAAGGTGGAGGAGATGCGCTGGTGCAGGGCCAGGGCTAACTGGACCAGGGTGGGGCAGTTCTTCTGCAGGGCGGCAGCGAAGCCTTCTCCTTTCAGGTGCTGAGACAGGATGGAGGTGTAGATGGTGCTCAGGGCTTCGGCTCCAGGAAAGGACAGGGCGAAGACGGAGAAGTGGCGCTGTGGGCGGAGACGACCGTTAAAGGAATGATACGAATAAAAGGTGAGGGGTCACCTTGTGGGTGTCTGCGGTGTGTTACTTAACATACACAGAGCCCTGACCTCACACATGCACCTTCATTACAGGCATGTATGAACAGCTTTCACCCGGACTTCAGGCAGTCTTCATCCCCCCCTTACTTGAATTGAGTAATCCTATCCCTCCTCTGCTGTTAAATTATACACTCCTAACGAGAGTGATAACATCTTCCTGTTCTTGCAAAGAGAGAGAGAGAGAGAGAGAGAGACTTCACATTCTTCTCTCCACTCTCTTGTATCTCAGCTGAGCTCGTGCTCTCAGCTTTTCTCTGAAATACTGTGTTGTTGTGATGTAGCAGAGCCACTTGTGGAGCTTCTTCTAACACAGCAGAACAATCAATGTGGCATTTCAACCGTTCAGTCCGATCAAATAAACGAGAAATAAATGTGGCACACCGCCCCCTCCCCCTTCCCCCGAGCCAACCTGTGTAATTTCCTAAATGTTAAATCATAACGGTGGAATTTACATTTGCTTCAAGTTTTGTTAATCAAATGTGTTTGATTGGCTGAAGAAATGAAAACAAATTGACAAACACAACAAAACAGACAAAACAAAAAATACAAATGAAAATGAATGTAGAGCACAGTGTAACAAAACATGTGCACATGTAACCTCAGCAATGAGTTGCATAACCAGTGGAACACAATGTGATCAGAGGACAAGCTGTGTGTGTGTGTGTCTGTCTGTGTGTGTGTGTCTGTCTGTGTGTGTGTACGTGTCTCTGTGTGTGTGTGTCTCTGTGTGTTTGTGTGTGTCTGTGTGTGTGTGTCTGTGTGTGTGGCTGTGTGTGTCTGTGTGTCTCTGTGTGTGTCTGTGTCTGTGTGTATGTGTCGTGTGTGTCTGTGTGTGTGTGTATGTGTGTGTGTGTCTCTCTGTGTGTGTGTGTGTGTCTGTGTGTGTGTGTCTCTGTGTGTGTCTGTGTGTATGTGTCGTGTGTGTCTGTGTGTGTGTGTGTCTCTGTGTGTGTGTGTGTCTGTGTCTCTCTGTGTGTGTGTGTGTGTGTGTCTGTGTGTGTGTGTGTCTGTCTGTGTGTATGTGTGTGTGTCTGTGTGTCTGTGTGTGTGTGTGTCTGTGTGTCTGTGTGTCTGTGTGTGTCTGTGTCTGTCTGTGTGTGTGTGTCTATGTGTCTCTGTGTGTGTCTCTGTCTGTCTCTGTCTGTGTGTCTGTGTGTGTGTGTGTCTCTGTGTGTGTCTCTGTCTGTCTCTGTCTGTGTGTCTGTGTGTGTGTGTGTCTCTGTGTGTGTACCTGCAGTCGTGGATTGATGGTGAAGCTGCCGGCCGTGGGGTTCATGCAGGACACGTACTGAACGTTGTGTATTTCCTTCAAAATCAGCTTATTACGGTCATACCTGTGAGTACACACACACACACACACAGACCCACACACATGGGGAAAAAAAGAAAATCATTATTTAACAGCCTCACATGCAGACATTCCCCAGCTCACACACACTTTTGCCGATATGGACGCCTGAGCTCCCGTTTAAGCTGGCGTGGCTCAGCAGCATCCTCCTTCCTCTCAATTTCATACCTGAAATCCTCCCAGCATATCTCTAATGGGCTGACCGTGTCTAAGCCAGTCAGCCTGTGTCTGACGCAGCGGAACCATGTTCAGAATGGCCTCACTGTGTCAGACAGATGAGCAACAAAATCTTTTTATGGGGGGGATCACACCACCCTGCTCCCACATTTGACTTCTGACACTCATAAAAAGTTGTAGCATATTGATACTGAGGCGGGGGAGGTTGGTGAATGATCACACCTCTCAGCTGCTGGCACTACATTATCTGAGTGATCCTTTTCTATGTTAATACATGGTAGAAACTGTCCATCATCTAAGCAATTAGACTGAGTCCCACTGCTTCTGAAAATAACCCAGAAAGCCCCAATCTGTGCATATTGCTTCTCTTCCAAACATCACAGGCACGCACTCCTGCTGGCTCGTACATCTATACACGCTAAATGACATGAGAGCCTCACCAGTGGGTGTAGTCCATGTGTTGGCGTATGAGCGTGTGAGGTTGGACCGTGCCGTACTCATCCACCTCAGGCATGTTCATGTCGTCTATGAAGTAGATCAGCCTCCTGCTGCCTGGGGGGCCGTAGTTACGGCCCGCTTTCTTCTCAAGGGGTTTTTCCAGCACGGCTGTGTGGGAGATGAATGGATGAATGGAGGAGCAGAGAGCAGAGGTGTGGGAGGAGAGGAATCGATACTGAGGAACGTGAGGAGCAGTATTCATGGAGAAAGTTTACTGGTAAGGAGTCAAGAGGTCAATGTGGGGACACGTAGAAAGAGCTCTGCTACAGAGCACAAGGGTCGGGGATTAATAGCAACAACTGGAATTTATCTGATTTTATTTTATAATCAGCCAAACACTTTTTTTGTCACATGACTGCTGGACACAAGTGACTCAATCGTGGCTTTGTAGTTATCTTCTTTTTAAATTAGAATGTGGATTAAAATTGTATTTTTTGATGACTAAGCTTAGATTTGGTTAGATTTTACACATGTGTTGCATTCAGAGGCCACTGGAGGTCTGACGCATGTATTTCTGACACATCTGGGAATTTTGTGATTTTATAAAAGCGGTGTATTTCTGTGACATATAAAATGTTACTGGTGCCACAGCTTCCTTTTAGGCTCCTACCTTGAAGCATTGCAGACGTGGTGTAATAGTTAAAGGGGACATTTTTGATCATGTATTTCTCCGGGTCCAGTGATCCCAGCTTGTCCCCGACCAGAACAGACTTCCCAGTTCCGGCATTCCCGACCAGCATGACGGGCCTGCAGTGCTCCAGGAGGCGGTCCATGAAGTAACGGACTCGGATGGTCTCTGCAGTGGGGACCAGACATGCCTGCACGAGGACAAGAGAAACATGCAATGCAAGTTTGATTGCTGCAGCTGAAGCATTGCTTTGAATGCTGATGTGAAGGATTTCTCTGAATTGCTGCAGAATCAGAGCAATTCAGAGCTTTGTATGCCTCTGTGTGTCAGCCTGTCACCATGGTAACAGCAGAGGTGACCTCAAAAACCACTCCAACTTTGAGAGCCTGGCGTGCGCAAACGATTCGGAATTAGAAAATTATGAATACAGGTTTGATAGAGCAGCATCTAATGAGCGTTTTAAGACTGAAATGGAGTCTGTAGATTGAAATTTGTAGGAGGAGGAGATACATTTGGCAGATGACCCTCGTTGAAGGGCTCTCTCATAGACTCCCATGATAAAAATGACACAGAAATTGCTTAATATTTGAAAAAATATAATTTTTTTTTTTAAAAAAGTTGACCCGGAATGTCCTCTGTGAGATGAACATTTTGATAGTTGAATGGCTGAAATCGGTCAATGTTTGCTGAAGATACGCTGCGCCAAAAACCGTACGGAAGAATAAAAAAGAAGAAGAAGAAAGAGGGTGAAGAACAAGAGTTTGATTGTTGCCTAGCAACGGCAATCAAACTAATAACACACAGCAAAAACAGGCTGACGTTGTACCTGAAGCGGCATGTCTGCATCCATCTCAAACTTGGGCACCATCTTGGACCAGGGTTCGAACTTCTTGCTCTCGGGGTCGATGTAGTAATCAAAGACGGTGCCCTGGGATGGGAACTTGATGGTTTTGAACTCAGCCACCCACCACTTGCTGAACTCCACTCTGTAGTCGACCAGCTGCACTCAGACACAGAGCAAACATGCAGAGACACAGAGGGGAGGCGACTGGTCAATACTCTAAAAAATGACTTCCTCTCTGCTTCCCCTGCTCCATACAAAAGCTATGGATTTACACTGGTGTGAATACAAATCAGAGGATAAATGAATGGCAGCGGTATAGAGATACAGCGTCAGCCGCTGAAGGGGAGAAAATGAGAGATGGCAGGCCCATCTATCCATCCGGGTGATTCAGACAGTCAAGTAGCCTCATCACCTGCTGGCTGGCAGTTCCTCGCCTTCCTCTCTGCCTCCTCACCCCCTTGGTACCTGTCTCCTCCCATTCACTACCAACTCTCCAGTCAATAAAACCACTTAGCATTTAAATGCATCTGTGATGGGAAAATAAAGTGGAGTACATTTGTACCGAGGGGAGAGCAGTTTTATCCCATAACTTAGATGGACGCGCTTACTGTACGGCACTAACTGGATTGCTTAGCAACCACTCACCACGGCTCTCCTGCTGATTTAAATTCAGACAGCCTGTGTGTTGTTGGGGGGGGAGTCCACTTCATTTTCAGATTGAGATCTCTCCCTCTTTTAAAAAAATAAGCCATTTCTTCAACTGAAAATAACATTTAAATGACTTTTCATAAATAGAGACAAAGTTGCATAAGAGCCATCAAGGCTTCAATAATTCCAAGGAATTCCCATAATGCAGGAGAGGGAAGCTGTTTCAGTTACGTCCCATTCTTTCCCTCTTTTTTTTTTTAATGCAACCACTAAGGCCCTGTTCACACTGGAGAAAGTTAATCCTGCTAGAGTAGGATTGTATCTGGATAGCCTTTAAGCTAGATACGTTCAGACCTATTTTCAAATCTGGCTATGACACACACTCAATCCGGCTTAATTCAGCTTGTTTTGCAGTCCTCCAAACCACTAGGTGGCGCCTCGTAATATACAGAGTCCGTTCAGGCCGCGGTAGGACCGTGTGTGCGCATGCGTCGTGCGTTTTCACTCGCGTCCCCATGACTGGAAGTATCACATCGCTAACTGGAAGTAGCGCGACGCTAGCCGGATTCGCTAGCTGCATTTGTGTTCAGACCTGAGCCACATTTGAGCCAATCCGGCTAGATCTACCTACGAGAGGTGGATTGAAATCAAGCTGGATATAGCCGGATTTGCGACATTCACACTCAGAGGCCCCGTTCACACTGGAGAAAGTCATTCCAGCTAGAGTAGGAATGAGTCCAGACAGCCTTTAAACTGGATGCGTTCAGACATATTTTCAAATCTGGCTAGCACACAGTTGTGTCCGCACTCAATCCGGCTTCATCCAGCGTGTTTGCTGTCCTCCAAACCACTAGGTGGCGCCTCGTAATATGGCTAATAATGTGGCTAGCCGGATTCGCTAGCCACATTTGCGTTCACACCTGAGCCACATTTGAGCCAATCCTGCTAGATCCACCTGTCGAGGGTGGATCTAGCCGGCTTGAAATCAAACTGGATTCAGCCGGATTGGAGGTGTTCACACTCGGAAAAAAACACATCCGGATTGATCTGGATGCGGCCAAATCCTGCTTAAGCCACATTTGTTTCCCCAGTGTGAACGGGGCCAGAAAAAACAGGATATATCCAGATACGGCCCGAATCCCGCTCTAGTCAGATTGATTTCCCCAATGTGAACGGGGTATTAGTAAAGCCTTTCACATGCCCAGAGGCAGGTGCAGTACCTGGTCCTGGAACATGGCTCCCCCAAAGGCCCAGACCGCAGCAAAGACAAAATACAGCTCGTAGAGTTCTTTGGCACAGTCAGAAGGGGTGTTTTCCGGCGTCAGAAGACACTCCAGCAAGTAGCACAGCATCTGGACCAGACTCTGCTCAGGGATAGGGATGATCTTCTTAAACCTGAAGAAAGACAAGACAGACACAGGATCCGAGCGAGTAAATCACAGTTCTTCAGCTCAGCTATATTTACCTCCATATGAACAGATGACACATCTATGAGCTACGTTATGATAATGTTTTCACCCAGAGAACAAAATATTCCTCCTCTGCTTCCTCTTTTTTGTTTTGTGCTCCAGCAGCAGTAGTGATGGAGGTGTTAGAGGAGGCGAGCGGTCCTGAACAGAATGCAGGACAGCTTCCAGTTCTTTCTGAGTCAGTCCCTGTTTGCCCCGGTCCAACACACCCACTTAGCACTGTTCCTCCCCGTGTTATGTCACCCCCCCCCCCCCCCCCCAACATTCTGCGTCAACAACACGACTGCAGGCACATCCTGTCACGGTGACACAGAGCTGCAGGGTGGGGCTGTTACCTTGTTCTGAGGGCGTCCAGGCAGGACGGGAGGTACTTGTCGAACAGTATGGTCAGGTTGGCCTTCTCCGATTGGACTTCCCTCTTGTCGATCCAGCTGGCCACAGGAGGGTTCCAACCAAGGTCTGCTGGGTTTATGTACAGGATACCTGGCAAGAGGAACAAACAACATTTTAAAATGGAGAAGAAGAAGTTTTTTGCAGACATAAATGCACCTTTTAAGATATTTATTTTTGAATTCTGAGACAATGAAAGTCAATCTGTGAGTACCGGCTCTGGAGACAGTGGCTGGGGTGGCGGTGCGAAGGTGGCTGATCTCAAAAACCAGCCTCATGGTGGGATTCAGGGGGATCCGCTCATTACTGGCCAGCGTCAGCACCTGACAGAAGGAGATTCACACACGTCAATATCAGTGGAAAAAGAGATGACATCGTGTTCTTTCTGTGTTGTTGTCTCTATTCTTAGCATTACACACACAGTCATCTATTCTCTCATCCAGACAGTACACATAGTTTACTACACTCTTGCATCACTGATGAGTCAATCATGATTCCTTTTTATATCTGAATGCTCATTCAGTGAACAACAGGCGGTGAAAAGGCCATTTGATGCTGAATAACAGACTCAGTCAACGCATTCACACAGACTGCGCTCGCACCTTGTTGTCATCCATGACCGTGTTGAGTGACTCAATCCACATCGGGTCAATGTCTCCATCCAGAACGATCCACTTAGGCCCACTGTGGCTGATGTTCGCCAGATCACGCATTATACAGGAAAACAGGCCTGCAGGAAGCACAGCTCACATTTAGGATATTGGAAACAGGTCATTAAACGCTCGTTACGCAGCGCTTGGGTAATCACCGTCTTTCCACTCCCTGGTTGCCGGGTTGATGATGCCGAAGAGCTCGTCGTTGGTCACAGCTTTGGGGTTGAGGTCCGCCCACACGGGGCGACGCTTCATGTTCTGATACGTCCTCTGCAGTGACCTCATCACCTGACTCTTCCCGGTGCCCGCGTTCCCGATCACGAACACAGAGTGGCGCACTGCCAGCAGCTCCTCCAGCTGCACCACCTGCACACACACACACACGGCAGGTTCATTTGGTGCACAAGAGCTTGGATATCTACATGCACAGTACTCATAACTAAAAGGCGGCTGCCACTGTTTTACACTGGAAGATTTGTTCACCTGTATATAAATCACTGGGAAAATTAAAAAAGGTCGTTTCATTCAGTAGAAATTGATCAGATTTGAAAAACTGACATATTGATTTTTCATCATATGCTTCGTCTTTCATCGATCAGTCATGTGACCAGCTACTGACAACACTTTCAGTATTAAAACTTGAGTGTGCTGATGATCTGAAGTATCATTTTAAAATGGTCAAGGTCTCCTCTAATCACAGATTACTGGCTGTCAGATGTTGCATGTGTGATGTTCTATGTTCTTATAAGGATGGGACCATATGATGGACACTTGGTTAGGTTGAGATAACACTCACCCCGATCTAAGGACTCGTTTTTGTGCTTGCACTTTTTTCTCTTCGTCTTACATTGAGCTAAATTAAAATAGAAACCGGACTGGCACAGGGTCCCAAATCCGTGAGTGATCAGCCCAGAGATGGCATTACAGACCATAAGGACCGGGTGGACATGTCTTTATTTACTCTGCCTCAGAAGAGTCAATAAAATGAAAAGCCAAGAGTGTCTGAATGGTTCCAACTTGACGCTGCAACAACTCCCAAACAGACAGCCAAGAGTCAAGAAGTCTATATATCTATGTCCAGCAGCAGATGGCCTGACTGCACAGAGCCCTGATCCCACCATGACGGAGCCAGCCTGCGATTATCT
The DNA here is from genome assembly GCF_900634625.1 of Parambassis ranga. Taxonomy (NCBI): domain Eukaryota; kingdom Metazoa; phylum Chordata; class Actinopteri; family Ambassidae; genus Parambassis; species Parambassis ranga. Next base: position 13,171,752 of record NC_041027.1, read on the forward strand.
TAGTACCACTGTGCTGTAGCAACCTACTGAGGCTGTGCACATGGTAGCATAAAGCCCCATTACTCCATCTCTGAACTCAGCTAATTAACTTTTTTAGCAGATCACACGTTTTATGTGCAGCACAACAATACAATAAAATCCTCCCTGCGAACTGCTTGTAATGTAACCAACCAGACGCCCAACAGGGAGGCCATTACACAAAATATTGAATATATCTGTGCTGCACTTTGCACACAGAGACCAGTGTTATTTATTAGAGCAGCTGGCACAACTGTAAATGAGGTAAGAAAAGGTGTTTTAACAATGCTTTCCTTATGAGCTTATTTATCTCGGCTGTTGTAAATTATAATGTCTGCACCTTTATGTATTTATGATTTATGTGCATAGATTGTTTATAATTTAGGAGCAAATGAATGAAAAGGAGCCTTACTGGACATGCAACAGATGTTCTGAGTTTGCTCTCCGTGTATTTTTTTTGTTAAAATAAGACACTCCAAAAAAAAAAAAACAGCCCTTGATTGGTGGGGTAAAGAATTTCCAGGGGAGGTGTGTAAGGTGACACTGCAGAGTGTGTAACAAAGAGTAACGGAGAGCGAGCGAGACAGAGGATGAAAGAGAGGTTTCCTCTCCACGTCCGCTCAAATGTACAGATGGCGAGCCCAATCAATGCCATCGACCGGGCTCCTGGCGGCTCATTCCCCTCATCCATTCAGCCGGAGCGCAGGCAGCGGTACGCTCTCAAAGGGCCCCGGCTGATTACTGTTTTGATGTGAGGAGGACTAATGCTAGCACAGGCTAAAGCTAATGCTATGCCCAGCCCCCCCCCCCTTTTTTTTTTGTCTGAAATCAAAAGGTTGGTCGTGCAAACAAAGACAGTAAAAGTTCAGGCTCTGGGGGTGGATGCTTGTTATTGACCGCTCTGCCATTCTCTCTCCTGCTCTCTTTCTCCTCGTTTTTGTTTATTTCTCCGGCTGTCTCTCACCATGTCAGGGTTAAGTGGCATGGAGCAGCGCCGGCGTCCATTGATGGAGTGTTATTATGTGGTTCCCGTGTCTATTTGACCTGAGGCAGCTCGCACTTATTTCCCCTGGTCCTGCGTACATCTGTCTCTGACATATAACGCCTTCCATTGTGTGTATGTGTGTGTGTGTGTAATATAATGACTGGAATTAGGTCATCAGCTCAGGCACCTGAACTCTCATCGCAGCCAACCATTGGCTTTCGGCAATATTTGCACAATTCATCCAGATGCTGCAGACTTGTTTGACACTAATGTGTATTTCCCAGCGGAGCATTATGACGTGAGGTAAATAGCTTTTGGAGAGAACTAAGATAAATCTGAACCAAAGCGCTACAACTGTAATATCGGTCTAAATTGTTGAGATGAACATCCCCCCCCCCTCTCCCAATTTTGGGACTCTGGTCGTGCTTCTCGAGACAACTTGTGATTACGTTTGGCCCTGTGCTCTGTGTTTCTGTCTAATCAAAATACACTTTGATACACTGTCAGGAGGACATACTCTACCTTCAGAACAAAATTGTCCTCCGCCTGCAGCTTCAGGTCCAGGATGGAATTCTTCACGTGCTTCTCAAAGTCCAGGTCTCGTTTCCTCGGGACGTCCAGCGCGGGAAACAGGTCTCCTATCAGCCCCATGAACACGGGCATGTCGTCGGTCACGATCTTCGGGATATTGAAGTCTCTCAGCGCTCGCATCAGGACCTGGTCCTCAGCTCGGCCGGGGTCACTTCTCTTCAGGGAGCCGGCCACAACCAGGACTGATTTGATGGCTCGGAGACCCCAGTCATAGTGGTCCTACAAGGACAGGCAGGACAGTGGGAGACAAAAGGATTAGCATGACCACGATCCGAAACTCAGACAGAAATAGAACCGTGCTTCCATTCTCACTTCCATCTCTGCGTATTATCTCTTTGATATTCATGATGTCTGGTTTGGTAGATTTAACAGCAAGTTTAACATCCTTTAAAGCCTTTATGTAACTTCTTAAATCCACATTGTTAAGCAGTCCTCCTGTGCTTCATGATGTTTCAGTCAGCAGCAGGTTGGCACACACAGATAGATAGATGTACTTTATTGATCCTGCAGGGGGATCACACACTCCGAACAGGAATCACGACACAGTTTTTGATTGTAAAGGACATTACTTCTAATCTAAACCACCAGAGCACTAATTATACCAGACAATAAATCCACTTCACAACCAGGTTTTCCCCAATTAGCCTCCCTGTATAAACACCGCTACCAGCCTCTGTGTGAGGACCATGACACACACATGACCACAGTTTCCAAATCTTGTCCAGTAACATGAAGCAATCTGCATTTCAAGGGTATAAAAACATGGATCTGGCCATGTACAGCCTGGGTGGAAGAACTCAGCACAAACAGCTTAAATGACGCTGCTGTTTGAATGGTGACCTGACCGAGAAGGCAGCAGGAGTAAAAACAAAATGGTGGCTACGTCCTGATAATGTAGAGGAGAAGAAAAGAAAACAGCGAAAAACTAAAAGGCATCAGGAGTGACAGCGAAACAATGAACCAGGAGCAGCTGGTGGTGCAGGCGTCTGCCAGCAAAGACATGAGAGAGACCAGGGACTAAAGTCTCAGTCCACACAAGAGGCATCTTTACACAAAGCTGTTGTTCCCAGACTGAAAGAATCTTGTACTAAAATAATCTCTGAGAACCACTAAATGTGTCGGCAGTATGAAAAAGAAGCTGTAGCTGAACTCGTGGCAGCCAGATGTTTCAGGGGTCACAAAGGCCCCGTTCACACTGGAGAAAGTCAATCCAGCTAGAGACTGAATCCAGATCGGATACGCTCACACCTATTTTCAAATCCAGCTATCACACGCCTTGTTTGTTGTCCTCCAAACCACTAGGTGGCGCCTCATAACATACAGAGGCGGTTCAGGCAGTTTATTCCTTTGTAGCCCTAAACTCGGGGCAAAGCTGTCGTAGTTTGACAGTTGTTTACATACGGCTTTTGTACACGACCCGGACACTGTCAACCATGAACCGGAAGTATGACGTCGCTAGTGGATAGATCGAGATCTATCCGGATTCACGTTGTTCTGACTCAGAAAAAAAAACTATCCAAATATATCCGGATCCGGCCCGAATCCCGCTCTAGCCGGATTGATTCCCCTAGTGTGAACGGGGTCAAAGAGTTCCCACAGTGTGCTGTGTACACACACCGACATAGAAAAAGTGCGCCAATAATACTTTTCGTCCGTTTCGCCGTCATGTAACTGGAGGTTAATCAGCGTTCTCTGCAGCCCTCACACGCTCACATTCAGTCTGCTCGGCCCAATGCAGCAGAACTTATGTAATATTAAATCCACAATTATGAAGCAGTTGTTTAAGGGGAGAAAGTTGCTCTGTGCAGCTGCACTTTGCATTGATTTGCACTTTCAGCCCTTGTGAATTTAGCTTAGAGAAGCAGCCTGTTCATTATCATTTGATTTCATTACCGCTAAGTTGCTAATGTTGGGAAACTTGTAATGAAACTCGGGCAAACAACTTGGAGGAGGCTAAAAAAATGGATAATTAAGGCGATTTTTAAAAAATGTCTGAAGACCCAGAGCTTCATAAAACAGCCATAAAAAGAGCATGGAGTGCTATGACACTTAGTGTAAATGGGCCTGCGGTCATGGGACACTCATCCAGTACTCAGGGCTCATAAAATCACTTACCTAAGCGGAGCCCCGCTGTAACTATTAGTCAGCACTGTGGCTGATTTTATTGCTTTTTTTTAAATAATTTATCTAATGGCATGACGTGTGAAGGAGTAAAAATATAGATGTAATAACATCTCTTATTCACTCCTTTTATGAAAAGCCTCAAGTATAAACAGAACGCTGCTTCACTTGTTTAAAGTGGAAGTGGATCTGGCACCATGGGACAACAAGGAAGCAGCTATCATACCTGTTTGGACAGCAGCTCTTTGCACAGCGTGTAGAGCGTGATGAACTTCCTGGCGAGGACCCGGGCGTTAAGGAAGCCTTCGGCCACCAGCATGATTTCACAGATCAGCTCGAAATCCGGCACCACCATGGCACAGGGTCTGCGGACGGACACAAACGAGGCTCACGTTCAGGATCTGGTCTCCCTGGTGACACTACATATGCACGCTGATGTGTGTGGTCATTACCTCATTTTTGCAACACACACACACACAGAGCAAAAAAAAGGCAGCTTCAATACACGTCACAATCCATCACAATTAAACAAGTCACACACACACACAAGCTGCTTTATTAACGCAGGGTTGTGTCAGGTGAGATTTGAGTCAGCTACAGAAGAGAAAACTGTGACCGCAAATCATTTCAAATGTTCCTATTCATCCATCATCTGTTTACCCTGTTAAATTAGCATGAACCTTTCTCAAATTCCCCTCAAACCTGCCTTTTAAAAATGACTTAAATAAACCAAGCGTTGCTGTACTTTCGCCTACCTGAACAGAGCCTTGAGGTTCTCAGGAAGCTCGGTTCGTCCAGCATAGCCCGGGTTCATGGTGATGAAGATGCCCACAGAGGGGCAGAGGTTCACCTCCTCACCCATGAAGTTGAACCTCTGCTTTTTATCGCGGATGGCATCCTGGATACTTTTGACCTGAACACAGCACACAGAAGAATAATCAGTACCGTAACACTGTGTATAAACGCGCATCTTAAATCCTGGCTGGACCGAACTTTTTCAGGCTCAATTTACTGCATTAAAACCTTCATATTGATGAAATACATTGTATTAGTGACATAAACATTCACTCCTCCCATCATCCACCCACACATACACATTCAACATTGATGCCGGTGATCAGGACTAAAAGTGGAACGTCTTTATGTTATAATATATATTGTATGCACCTCAGAAACAATACCAGGGTCTAGGCTGCTGCAGCTCACAGCGAAAGGATGGCCGGGCAGTTCTGGCTGGTAGGCGGTCTTTTGCCCAGGATTGGTCTACTACAGCAATCATATCAGCCTCATAATGACTTTATTAAAGGTAGAGTAGGAGATTTCATTCTGATGCACTTTTTGTTAAATTAGTGTAACTTCTCTTTACAATCCGATAGCAACCAATTGGTTCGGCAGTTTCACTTTAAAACGAAGAATATGAATCATCTGTGGAAGCTATAAAACACTAAAAACATCAGCCAATCCTCCGGGTGGACCCTGCACGGAGTATTGGCTGGTTGTCACTCTCTTCCTGCTCTGCGCGCACCAGAGAGGTACGTGCATGATGGCCGAAGTCACAGACCGCAGCTCGTCTTCAGGTGATGCGCGTCCATGTGATTGGGAGGCGTGGCTTCAGGGTGAGCTCCGAGAGAAAGGGGCGTGTGTTTACTTTCCAAATCTGGCTGACTCTCACTGAGTTTTCAAAATCTCCTACCCTACCTTTAAGACAAGTAAATGTTGCTAGGATCAATTTATGGACATGTAATATTAAACACTGATCATGAGGATGTTTATCTCAGTTCACACAGGCCCATCTGGAGGCACAGAGGGCTTTATCAACAACAAATACATAAAAAAAAACAAGGAAATGACACGTCTTACACACGCTCCCCCTGCAGCCATGCAAAAAAAAAATAGTTTTAGAGAAACTTTGGTAACTTTCAAAAACAGTGAATTAAATCTCCCAAAAGACGCTTCCAACACTTATTATCATATCATTAATATCACTAAGCACACACCAGAGTCAATTTGTAACAGCCTGTCAAATTGTTATGCAGCATGCACCTTCTTTATAAAGGGACGCGATTTCATCAATAACACCAGTCTGCCATCAGCCAGGCTTTACTGGATGGATGAACTACAGAGGCTGCGCTTGTCTACATTATGATTGAATGAGATATCATAAATGAACTTTCTGTGTGTGTGTGTGTGTGTGTGTGTGTGTGTGCACGTGTGCGTCTTGGCCCTAAAACTCTGAATCCCAGCCTGGAAGAGGCTTTATGAATTTAACATGCCGCCAGTGGTAAAAGAGCGAAGCAGCGAGTCGACAGCTGGAAAGAGGAGGAACATCTCTTCATGGATGAGTACTCGGCTACAGATCACTCAGTCATACTAACACAACAGGGAGAGGGAGGGGAAGATGCAACAAAAACTAAAAAAACAAACAGGGCAGCTGCAGCACACACACACACACACACACAAAAAGAATAAAAGTTTTCATGACAACATCACTGGAGCTTGTTTTTTTATCTGAAATGACAGCGGCTCACCGCTGCTATCCTACAGGGAGGTGAAGGGAAGTAAAACACCACAAACACATCTTAAAAAGTAAAAAAAAAAAACGAGACTATTGTGAGGTGTGATCCAGCGTGCGCCGCAGGCTGTAACAGAGGCAGACCCTCACCGATTTATCTCCATGTTATGTCTGGCAGCCTTCTGTTTGTCTGCTTTATTTAATGCTGCAGAGATGGTCCCACCACCTGTGTTGGCGGCAGCCGGGTATGTCGCCGTGCAATGCTAGCTGCCTCCGCTTTAAGAGGATGGATTAGGCACGTATGCTTGTGGTGAAAGATGGCTCAGCATTGGCTCTACCAAAAAGGTAGGATGAGCGCCGGAGCAGGCTGCTGCCAAGCTGTCACGGAGCCGGAGCGCCTGACGCTCCTCTGTTCTCAAGGTCTACTTCTCCACGTATAAAGCCACCGTGATTTATTATTCATCACGCCACGTAACACCTATTGATTCTTCTGGCACTTTAAAATTCTCTAAGTACTGTTAGACTTCCACAGCTTATGGAGAAAGGCTGGCTGACTTTCATTTCTGCTAAAGAGAGAAGGGCAGAGATGTGAGTGGTAGGTGTAGCGGTGAATAATGATCCTTCCAGGAGCTCTATCTCCATTATCATCGCGATCACAATCAGCATCCCTATCAGCCAGCTGTACATACATGTTTTGCTTCGACAGTACTGCACATGCATGGAGATAGTCCCACATGATGCAGGATTTGAATACACCGTGGGGAGAGGAGGATCTGTTTGATGCAGGATAACAGAATGCAAGACAGCAGAAAAGCTCGCATCAGCTGAAACACACAGAATATGGCTGCTCTCTCGAAAGAGTCCTGCTATCAAAGGCTCAGCTGTTGTAGGTCATCCAGAGTGTACAACTTTCAGCAAGGAGGAGGAGGGGGTGGAGACAGAAGAGAACTTCTCCTGCACTTATCTCTGGTTACACCGGGGTAAAGATTTAACCTGCTTTAGTGGAACATGGTCTGCCACTCAGGATCATAGACTCCATATAAAGACGGCTGACGCGGTTCTGCCTCCACCCACTGTACAAAAGTGGCATCTTTGAGCTGGAGTCCCACCCACTTGTGCATCGAGCACATCCCTCGTTAAATTACTTCCTACATTTTCAGCCACCAATAACTAATAAATACAATTAGGGCTGGGAAATTAACCAAAAATATATATCGAAACCGACATTTAGACCCTCTAACCGACGTAATTTTATCATAATTTCATGACGATTAATTCGGTTATTACGTTTCTGTGCTGCCCCCTTGCTGTAAAAATCAAATTAAAGTGCTTTGTAGAGCTTGTTTCATATCCAGAGAACAGAGAAATCTGTTCGTGTTCCAGAGGTGGCAAGAACAATAACAATAACACTTATCATACTTCGCGAGAAACGTGTGTGTGCGGCTCTCCCACTGCAGCATGCAGCGCATTTCATGCGCACACACACGCACATACAGGTTCTGATGTTTCGCTGCTGAACGTCGGCAGAAGCAGCAGTATAGGTGAGCATTCGAGGCGGAGATATTTGAGTGAAGCCATTAGCGAAAAAAGTAATAATCGTTCATTAATCGTTAATCGAGGAAAAAGCTTCAATTAATCGTGATATTGATTTTAAGTAATATCACCCAGCCCTAAATACAATTAGCATCAAAAGTTATTATTGTTTTTTTTTTTTTAGTTTTTGAGGAGGTGGAGCTTATATCCATCCTGCAGCCACCCACCAGGGGCCAATCCAGATGTTTTGGCCTCACTTATGGGAAGGTGTCATGTCGTCCATGTTTGTATACGGTCTACACTTACAATGTATGCAAAAAGATATCAACACACAAACATATGACATCGTCATGTTTGCTGGCGTGTTAGCTCTGAGGCCCTCTGACTGTGGACTCACTGGAATAGGGCTCGTTACATCACTAAGATGATCAATTCAAAATAGAATATACGTCCTAATTACAGGTACAAATAACGTGCTATTTGTAAATGAGCGCTGAACAAACAGAGGTTTATCCAAATCACTGCAGCGCGCCCTTTGAGACTTTGTCCTGTTATTAGCATGAGCAACATGACCGGCACCACAGGCGGGCGCAGGTCGGTTTTCCATCCTCCACTCTTAAATCAGATCAGAGAAGGCTCCAATTATGAAGAAGCTCTAGGGTGCAAAGGTGCCAGCCTTGGTGGATTAGTCTTATAGCTGAAGCAATTTACGCTCGCAATCTGTGATGAAGAGGCTATTTACTTGTGCAGAGCTGTTTTCAAGGGCTTATTTTTACCACAACTTGATTTGGATAGAGCACCTTTAATCACATTTAGCTCCACCTGGGGTGCAAACAAACACACACACACACACACATGGCAGCCTCGCTGCGGAGTCCCCACCTGACTTTGGGCGGAGCTGCGCTTGTTCTTACCTGTACAGCCACAACAGAAAGCACCTCCACCGAGATCCGGTTGAACTCGTCAAAGCAGCCCCATGCCCCCGTCTGAGCCAGGCCTTTGTAGATGTTCCCGCAGGACTGGTGGACAGAGAGAGAGAGAGACAGTTATTCAGATGGACACAGTGGCTCAAAGGTGGAAACTCAAGACGTGGTGCAGCTGACGGAGATGCAGCAGCAGCAATTAGACAGAAGATATATGGAAAACATTCAACTGCATCAGAGCAGCACCACGCCGGGCTGAGAGTCCGTGAGTAATAACAGGCTGATGCATAAACAAGGCCTCACACTAATAAAAGCCGGCACTGACAAAAAAAAAAAAAGCAAAGCTAAAACGTCTACCGCCCACATTTAAGCTTCCCCCAACATCAACTGGAGAGCAGGTGAACAGCCCTCCAGAGAGCAGCTGGACCAGGATGAAGCAGGCGGCTGACTTTTCTCTCCAATTACAGGGCCACGGAAACCTTCTGTGACGCAAACCAGAGCTGACTGGAGGATTGATTTAACGTGTGTGTGTGTGTGTGTGTCTGTGTGTATATAACAGAATATGAGCATGCTTCCTCTGAAGCCAGATTCTTGTGCATGCGTTCCTACTGGAGTATATTAGCACTTCCCTCTACACACACCTTACAATGGGGTGCACAGCCAGGGGTGCCATATGCCTCTATACTGTAATGATGCTCCTGTCTCAGGGAGGCAGGATTATGTTTATACCAACCTTGCAGAAGGTGTGAGAACGCATATACATAATAATAACGCAGGGCAGGGAGAGCTTTTCGACGAGGTTTAGTAAAGAAATAATAATCAGGGTTTAATTAATCGGCTCCTCCGACAAGAGGGAAGCCAACAGAAAATAAAAGCAAAGGGATGAAAAGAGAGGGGAGTAAAGGTGACAACTTTAATGACGAACGCATACCTGATCGCTGACAAAGGCAAAGATGAAAAGCAACATGCATAATGAATGCAGATACAGTACGTGTGCATCCGCTCACCTTGTAGTCCATCTGCTCGGAGCAGTTAAACACGTAGACCATGATGCCGAGGGCCCGCCCCAGATCTTTGGTAGTCTCAGTCTTCCCCGTGCCTGCAGGCCCTGCTGGAGCTCCGCTCATGGTTAGATGGAGGGACTGGGTCAGAGTGATGTAGCATCTAAACACAGAAGACACATGTTATATGTTCCATCTATTAGCGTGCTATTATGGGTGCAGCTCACATGTGGAGTTTAAAGTATTTAGACTGCATATAAACATGGATATATGACACCACCTACAGGTTTGTAAAAGGGCCATCACCATGTTAGCAGTGTCCGACCCCACCTAAATTTAAGGTTAATCCAAATACAGGCAAAGATTGGAGTGCGGTAGCAGCATTGACAGTAAAAACTATGGACAGAGCTTCCGTGACATCTCCCGTTTGTTTCTGAAGAGCCGTTTTGAAGCTCGGTGGGAGGCTCTGACCACCATGTTGGCAGCATGACATCCGACAAAACTCCAAATATGGACAAAGAGGGGGAGCCCGAGCGGAGTTTAGGGGGGCGGGCGATCGTGGAAGCAGGAAACTCACGCTGTGTTATGGCAACCGTCTGTCACTCAAGCGGCAACGCCCATAATTATGTGTAATTTTAAGTCCGAATATAATTAAAATGAGTGAGTTGTAAAAATATTTACCCCCCCCCCCCCCGTACAATTGACACTAGAAGGGAACTTATCGTTTGAGACCAGAATGTTTTTTTGTACCAGGCTGTAAACATGTTCATTTCTGCTGTGAAGTCGGCCATTTTAACATGGGAGTCTATGGGAAATGACTCGCTTTTGGAGCCAGCCCCTAGTGGTTGTGGCGTGAACTACAAGTTTTGACACTTCCGCATGGGCTTCAAGTCTGAGCCCCGAAGGCTGCCGCTTGGGTAGCAAGTATTGGTCGCTCAAAGATTTGGAGTTTACCCCCTAGAGGCCACGTGAGAAACTGCAGTTTTCTCAGCTTCATCTCTCGGCCTGGGAGGTTCCTGCTTGGACTTCTACGTTCGATGTTACAAGTGTGTCTTGATGTTAGCATGCTAACTAGCTAGCCATAGTCCATTCTGTCACATAATACCACTTTGCATCAGGTCAGTCCAATAACAGAAGAAAAAGCAGTGATGTTATTAGGATCTGTTGAAGATATATTTGCCACAAATGACCAATCAAAAGTGATCAAATGTTGGGGCCTGTCTCACGACAGGGTTTGAATTGTCCTATAATTCACTAATTTCAATTAAAAAAGCCTTACAAAGGCTGCCAGCTTGGATTTCCTTTTTTTCTACCAGAAGAGAAATTACAGAGAGCCCTCTCCAAACCACGAAACCAACCATTCTTTTACAGTAATTATGAATGAAGTGGAGTGCGCTTTTAATAAGAGGGCCTAATCAGGCATTCAAACCTTCAGTGGCCAATCAGAGTGTAGAGTGGCTTTCAATAGAGAGTTCCTTAGCCATCAGTGAAGTAACAATCAGCTTCAAGCTACAGTAACAAACAGCGTACAACAAACTGTGATCAGACGGTTTAACTCCCTGTCAGGACTAACAAACAGTCTGCCCGTCCCGTATCAATAACAACCAGCAGAGACAATCAGGACTTTATTGATCATGCAATAAATAGAGTGGGTTTGCCTTGAATATCCATACAGTGATGCCTTTAATAAGCTGCTGGTTAATAGATGATGTATGAAGGAGGGAAATATTGGAAGGCGTAACGAGAGACAGAAGCTCGCAGAAGACAAATGATCCCATCTGTATACAGTGTATCATCCGGATACCAGTGCCAACAGGCTTTATGGCTCTGCATTGAAATACGGCCAAAAATCTCGCAATCAGTCGTGAAGGAGGCCGGATTAGGATGTCCTGCACAGAACGACTGAGGCCGGAGAGTGTAGCTAAACTGGGCTGTGACAAGGCGACGTGTTTTATTACACCGTCAGTCTGCCTCTGTCTGTGTGGACTGAGTGAAATATCCCTGACATTTTGCACAATGGTGCAGCTCTGCAGATCCTGCAGGAAGTATTGAGTGAGTGCTAACACTGTGCCCATAACATTTCTGCTCTTATAGATTAGGCCGAGTTCCTTTAGCCTAATTATGCTGCTGCAGAGGGTGAACTCACCATACAGATGAGAGGCAGCCTGTAAGCACACACAGGCTCGGCGTCAGTCTACATGCATTTGCACGTGTGGTTTCACGTGTCTATTAAACTGTGTTGGTGATTTTGTGTGATAATAATATTAAACGTTGAGTTTTGCTCCAGCTGTGCATCGCTTTTAAAAAGCAGGAACACAACAACTACATGAGTCATGGTTCCCTTCTGCTAAGTGACCCAGTAAGCCATGTCAGTGAGTGAGCATGCACTGCCCGACCCCGGAGCCGCCTCAAATAAATGGAAGGCAGCCATCATTAATGTTATCATCCATCCTCCATGCTTTAGCCAGATTATCCTCAGTGCAGGGCTGTGGGGTGGAGCTGCACAAGAAGAAAGTCCGAAACCGAAGGACATGCATGCATGTTAACTATGAACAGAGCATCCTGAAGAACCACTACAAGTCTCTATGGGAGGCTCAGACCGGCGCCATGTTGGCACCTGTTCACCTAAACTCCAAATACAGGCGAAGAGATGGAGCGTGAGTGGAGCTGAGGAAGCAAAAAGGCTTGTGCTGAGTCTCGCCACATGCCTGCCAATTTAATTAGGGGTCTATGGGGATTGACTCACTTTTGGAGGCAGCCCCTAGAGGCCACGGGGTGAACTGCAATGCTTAACCCTTCCACATTGGCTTCATTTCTGAGCCCCGGAGGATGCTGCTTGAACGTTTCTTGTATTTACCTATTTTGAATCCTTTGTGTTTAATAATGTAATGAGTTGTGAAGGAAGTTAACAATATCATGCAGCAAATGCACTTTCAGCTCTTTATCTCAAGTCGTGGATTAAAGGATTTGACACCTAGCCCTCTGGCCCGCGGTCCATTGTTGCAATGAACGCCGGTGGCAAACTGCATGAGTCACAGTGAGGGCATGCACCATATGGTGCATACACGGCTGCTGGTCTGGCCATCAAAGCCTATTGTTTCAGCTTTGTTCAGGCTTCAAAGGGAATTCGTACTGGTCAGCCTGGAATAACCGCACAGTCAAACTCTGCAGAATGAGAGTGGGACGCATGTATTCATCTCAGTAAATCTTGTGATAAACGTGTGCCTGCGAACAAACAAGCTGCTGGCAGGGTGCCCGCTCTGAGCAGCTTTAAAAGGCTTTCCTGGGAATACAAAATGATTTTAATGAAGATTCTCAGAGGGCGTCAGATTATTATTGATCTTCTGCTCAATTACAAGACTAATTCTCATCAACGGAAATGATTTTTTTTTCAAAAACGTGCTTCAGTTTTACAGTATGAAAGAGTTAAAAACAAGCTTTTCTTGCTGCTATCAGTCCGACTGAGGAGCATTGTATCAATGCTGCCGATCATGTATGTTCCTACACTTTAGGATTCTGACTTTACTGTGAGTCAGCATGAAATATTATAAGGTCATTTGCATTTTCTTACTTTTGCCTTTCCATCCAAATTTGACAGTAACATCTCAGTCTGCTGCCACTGCAGTGCAGCAGAATTAAAGTCACAGGCCACGCTTCATCATTAACCTGCTCATCCTGTCTGCACTGCCCTGTGTTACATTTTCTTCTTCATATGGGAACACACACCTGATAGCAGAGCAGCTCCATGTGTGACACACGGAAAGCTGAGACAAGCTAATGGGCAATTAAAACAGCCATAGCTTCACTCCAACACAAAAAAAAAAAGTCGTTACGATGGCAGGAATGACGGCTCATACCTGTCTGTTAGCGGCGTGATGACTAATCGTGGCGTGTTGCCCAGGTATTCGTAGGAGTAGAGGAACTGGGCATCGCAGATGTTGGCAAAACAATGCTTCTCCTTTTCACCCCAGCGGTGCCTCAGCTGGGAGAGCCACACGAAGGCCTGAGAATTCTCCACCTTAATAAAAAGGAGAGTTTAACACGAGGCCAACGCTCGAGATAAAGTCTAAAATTATCTATGCTTTTCCACCCTTTAATTATGGTAATGACGTACCCTGCCTGAATATTTTGAGTGCATTACTCACTGGTAATAGCCCTTAAAAAGCAGCACAGGAATCCCTGCAGCACAGGCTCACCTTCTGAGCGATCATCTTGGCGACGACGTCTCTGGCGTGGACGTCGATGGTGCAGATGGTCATGACCTTCTGCCGATCGCCCGGGGTGAGCTGGCCGATCAGCATGGAGATGAGGGTGTTGAGCTGAGACACCTGTTTTTTATAATAATCTTTCATGGCGTTGTCGTAGCCCTCCTCCAACCGGGTGAAAGCCATGCCCACGTCAGACGTCCACCAGATCTGAGTGCAGGTCAGCGCCACCTGAATCAGACACAACGGAGGAAATAAAACAGAGCTGATGAGGACTTCTTTATGTAACTTTGCTGGACTGCAACCATTATTTTTCATGATCAGTTATTCATCCATCCAAGAAGGGAAGCCCAGACCTCCCTCTCCCTAGCAACTGCCTCCAGCTCCTCTGGGAGGATAGTGAGGTGTTCCCAGGCCAGCTGAGATATATAATCCTCCCAGCTCGTCCTGGATCTGCCCAGGGGGGGCCTGCTCCTCCCATTTTGACCACCTCAACTGACTCCACTCAACAAAGAGTAGTAGTGACTCTACTCTAAACACCCCCTGAATGACCAAGCTCCTATCACTGAGACCCTGTTCACACTGGGGAAACCAATCCGGCTAGAGCGGGATTAAAGCCGTATCTGGATATATCTGGATTAATTTCAATCCATCTCTCGGAGGTGGATCTAGCTGGATTGGCTTACATCTGGCTCAGGTCTGAACGCAAACGTGGCTAGTGAATTCGGCTAGCGACGTGATACTTGTACGTGTACAAAAGCCGTCTGTAAACAACCGCCGAACTACGACAGCTTTGCCCTGAGTTTATTTTCCACAGGGCTACAAAGGAATAAACTGCTTTTTGAACAGGGACAAAACTCTGTATATTACGAGGCGCCACCTAGTGGTTTGGAGGACAACAAACAAGCCGGGTTAAACTGGATTGAGCGTGGACACGTGTGTGTGATAGCCAGATTTGAAAATAGGTCTGAACATATACAGATTAAAAGCAATCTGAATTCAATCCTACTCTAGCTGGATGGACTTTCTCCAGTGTGAATGGGGCTTAAGAGACAATATGGGCACCCTGTGGAGGAAATCCAGATGTTACAGCAAATAATCTGCAGCTCCACTGTTTGCACTGGTTGACTGGAAAATAGTTCATTAGTGATGAAGATTTTTTTCGTCTTCGCCACTTTAAGACAGCCTGATATATATATAATGTATTAAGTTTTCTGTGGGTCTGAAGTCTTCTGTGGGGAGAATAACCTTGTTGGCTCACGTACAGCCTGCCTTACAAACAAGGGGAAGGAGACTGAAAGACAGAGAGGATCAAACAGCTCAATAGCATCTAACAATAAATGCTAATGAGCATATGTGGACTGTTCAAGTCAGGATTTCTCTGGCGGCTTTGATTTTGACCGCTCTGAGTTCTCAAACTTGACCAGCATGGAAAGAATCTATTTATTTAGTTTACTACATACTGACCTTGACTTTATTACCCTGAAGAATGTTCTTTTACTGAACAAGCACTTTTGAGGATTCTCCGGCGGCTCTAACTTCCCGATTTGTAGACATGAATCAGGGATGCCCGGCACATATTCCACCATTCAGAGCATCAAATACTCACTTTCAGAAAACTGTTAGCATTTCCAGGTACAGATAAGCGTCCTGCTATCCCCAACACACACACACCCATATTTGTTCTCTATCACCCACTCTATTCATCCCTCCTGTTCAAAACACTCCACAGAATCTGGCTCCAGGACTGTGTACGTAACGCCTTAGTGAAGCACAGACATGAATGTGGCTGCAGTCCATCAGATGTGACGCCAGTGTGAAACGCCTGTTTACCTGAGCCGGATAGTCAAACAGCCACTGCTCTCTGGGTTTGTCCTCGTAGGCCGTCACTGCCTCAGTCATCTGATGGCGGACAGTGGACCGCATGGAGTTCAGCAGCCGGTTCAACCACATCTCCACCTTACGCAACAACAGACAGAGAGGCCGTGAATACAGAAAAACATTGCAATGTCTGTCACATGAGCACCGACGGCCCCTCGCTTATCTGAGGACCCTAATGAGGTCATTAATAAGCATTAGAGTGGAAGAGGAGTCAGGCAAATACTATGGGATGTAATGGAAAATTAATGGATTTATGGGCTTTGATATGCAAATCCCCAGGGGCAAAGACAGACTCAATTTCATTTGTCTGCTTTATTGTGGGTTGTGATATCTATATTTGATATATATATATATATATATATATATATATATATATATATATATATATATATATATATATATATATATATATATATATATATATATTCCTTCCATTACAGAAAAGGTAAGTGAATTGTTTTATCTGTAACATCCATCTCCACCATCCTGTCAAAGTCTAATAAGTCTAATGAAGGTGAAGATCATAAACGTCCTCAGCATTTAGCTCAGAAGCTAGAAGTTATAGTTCCACAATTTCAGAGAGAGACATGAATGACAGATAACAGGTGTATTTTACCTGTCCAGTGCAGTCACAGTGCTGGTTAAAGGGGACATACTCCTCCTCTTTGCTGTACATGCCCAGACCGGTCTTTGAAGGATTCCCCTCTGCATCTGGTTCAAATTCCATCTTAGCCATGTTGTCAAAGAGCTTAGACAGATGTTTCTGGACCTGAACAAACACACACAGAACACACACTCAGGTCAAGCTCAATTTACACTCGGGCTCACGGTCTGACTGCTGGTTTTCTTTGTACAAATAAATTGTTAATGGAAGGGCAGGGCCCATGTCCTGCTGCATGGCTGCTAACTTCCTCCTAAAGAGATTAAGTGGCAGCTTGTTCTTAACGATGATTTATCCCTCTGAGGTGGAAATGTATGAGAATATGTCCTGATGATGCAGGTGGAAGCAAAACTATGAGCAACATCGCCCCTGTGTGGGCAGCAAAGGTATTACACGACACTACTAGTCTGTGTGTATCAGAAACTGCTGTGTGTGTAAGTGAAGCCACCTGGTGCGGGTTAGTGCCGTTAGACAGGATGTCCAGCAGGTCAGCTGAAGAGATGAAGTAAAATCTGGGGAAGGTGAGACGCTTGGTGTCCAGATACTCTGCCAGAGCTTTTTCACACAGAGACAGCCTGCAGTAAAAAACACACACACACACACAGGGACGAATGAAGGCGCAGAGACATGGGGACAGGAAACAGAGAGACGTTCATCTCTGCTGAACTCTCACCTGCCCTGGATGTCCTCCAGTTTAGCAAACAGGCCCGGTTTATTGGTGGCCTCCACTACGTTGGGCGTTTGATGCACGGCAGTCGCCAGCTCTTTGAAATCATTATCAATCCCCTCGAAGCGCTTGGAGTCCTGCAAAAGGGATTTCATGAAGGAGCCAGTCCAGAGGATTTAAGATCCAACAAAAAGAAAGAGAGAGAGACAGGGGAGAGTGTGAGGTTTAATGGCAAACATCTGGACACGAGCACAGGCTGAACATCACGGGAGCGATTAAGAAGTCGCTCCGAAACTAGCAGGAAGACCAATGAATGAATTAATCGTGTAACCTCAGGCAGCTGAGAGCGGATGTCCTCCGAGCCGATGAAGATGCTCTCCAGGTGGGACCAAGTGCGCTGCACCTCGAACCAGATGGAGATGACGGAGTCGGCCACCGACAGCTTGCTCTGCCACGAGGACACCTCGTCCAGGAAGTGCGCGATGTACTTAGACGACATGAGGTTCTGCAGCTGGACCTGGTTGTCTTCCAGCGTCTCGATGAGCTCCTCGTCTGTGCGGAGTAGAGGCACCTGGGTCCTGTGGTGGGGCTCGTACTGGAACTGCATACCTGGATAAAAATAATAATAATGTCCATTAATAGGTCATGAGTCATCATCTTAAAAGCCTGGGTGAGATCAAGTGCTTCCTTCCTGTACCTGTCCAGGTGGAGTTGAGCTCGGAGAGCACTTTCTCCATCCCCATCTCTTTAACAGACTTGTCTACGATCCCTCTCACCTCCTCTTCAAAGCAGTGCAGGTTGAGCTGCAGCAGGTCAGCCAGAGTGGTCTCCTGCTCACAGACATATCATATCAGTATGCTCCCCATAACTCATATAAGCTGCATTATATAACACGAATAAAAGGAGCAACGGGCATGATTGCTGGTTTCACACACGGTTATTATTACCAGGAAGCACCCATAACTGGTTATTATGATAAAAAATACAGAGCAGCAGTCACAGGAGGGCTCAGACCTGCACTCACAGTCCAGCTTCAGGCACGAACATGGTTTTGACACATGTGCCACCTAAAGGCAACACTGAGTACTACAGCAGAAGCACTGTGTCTTGTTATATTTACTCTATATATTATATATTATTTTGCTTTCTTTTCCAACATGAAAATAACAAAACTGCAGTTCCTCTTGTGACCACTAGATGCTGCTTAAAAAAAGTGAGTCATTCTCCATAGACCTCCAGGTTAAAATGTCCAACTTTACAGCAGAAATAAACACGTTTACAGGCTGGCACTAATCTGACGACTATATGAGGGATGATTTTTAAAATAATATTAGGTTACCGATAAGATCACAAGCTGGGAGCATACTTTTGAATTTGATTTACTTATCAATATATTCTTCTGTTAAACAGGATTAACTGTTGGTTCTCATTAATTGTCATGTTAATAGACATTTTTGTGTATTAAAATTGATACCGCAGGTAAACTGGTGCTCAAAGTTTTCTGTAAAGACTGATTACGCTCTCTGCTTAGTGACGGACGTGTTTGTAAAAAAACACAAAGCATCAGTGTTGTGCTGTGCTGTGCAGACATGCTCTTTTCTCTAAAGCCTGCACATCAAAAGCAGCCTCGGCCCGGAGGCTGCAGATTTTTAGTGGTTTTAGCCACAGGTAAATCTGGTTCGGTACATGCACTGTGTGCAGCACACCTGTTCAGTGAAGTCTTAAGAAGAAAGTTTATAATCCTCTGATTCCTCCAGGCTTTGAACTTTTCATTCATAAAGCAGCTGCAGCGCACACACTGTAAGCTAAGCACAGAAATGTTTTTGTTTGTGATCCTTACAGTCAAATTGTGCCCCTGAAACAGAGCTGTCAAACTGCAAATGTAGCTCCGCTTTGATATTAACTGAACAGATCCCCACTGTGGAGAATCACAGTTTCCGAGAATATTACAAGCTCAGCTCTGTAAAATCGTGAAAAAAATAATAATAAAAAAAAGATCAAAGTGGACCAGTTAGCCTGTGTAATGCATTTCTGTACAAACTAAACAGCTGCTGGTGCAAACAGCTCTCATCTGATCTTCCTCCTGCAGAACAAACCGGCCCAATGAGGACGCGGATCGAGCTGAGCAGAAGAAACTGCCTGGTCTGTGTGATGCAGAACTCTACGGCAGGATCTTATCTCTCACCTGGTCCATGGTGAAGCGGACTCCCGTGGCAGCCATGAGCTGATGCCAGTGTCGGGCTCTTATGGCCGGGTTCTGGAGGTCCGCCACAGCCCGGAGGGAGGTGAGGAGGTTCTTCACCCTGCTGTCCAGACCTGTGAAGGCATCCCACGCTCTGACCTGTCACACCGACACAAGGCCAGGAGTCACAACAACAAACTTCTGACACACAAACATGTGCAAGCTCTGGATTTTCCTCCTCCTCATCACCTCTTTATCCTGCCCTCTGATCTCTTTAGAGAAGCGTTTGCACTCCAGTTCCATATCCTCCACCTGAATCTCCCTCCATTTAGTCGTCTTCCACGCCGCCATGCTGGATTCAACCACGTTGATCATGTCCCACAGCTCCTTCAGAAGGCCCACCTCCCGCCTGGGAGACACACACACACACACAATCCAGCATGAAACTGGCAACTCTGCCACATCGGCTCATTAGTTTCAGATTTGGCCGGCCTCCGTCTTTACCTGCATTGTCTGAGCTGTTTGTACTCTGAGACAGTGACCTCAAACAGGCTGGCAGACTCCACCAGGGAGGCCATCACCGCCTCCCGCTCCTGGATCTGCCGGTGGAAGGAGTCCAACATCTGGTACGGGCGCTTACTGTCAAACCTGGACAAATGCATGAGCACGCACACAGGCACTGATCAATACACACATATACACACACAGCATAAAGCAGCCTGTAATGAAAAGCTGCAGGTTTGCCAAACCTGACTTGGCTGCAGCGTAACCAGCACTGCAACAATTAACAATGACTTCCATGACATTAATGGGAAAATAATCACCTGGTTATTAAGAGACCAATTACACACGTAACTAATCTGACAATTAGACACTATGACAAAGCATCTCCACCTATGAATTAATTATCATTATGTTAAGATTCAATTAGCCTTGTCGGGATGTAAGAGCCTCGAGATAACACTTCTCTATTATAAAGTGAGGAGGCGAGAAAAGGTGACATTCTTATCTTTCAGCTCAGTCATGGAGAGACTACGACCACAGGAAGTGATGTCCAGGCCATCGATGTGGAAGACTCACATTTTATATGTATCAGCTGTACAGAATAGGGATGTCCCGATCCGATCACGTGATCGGAAATCGGGCCCGATTACGTGATTTCAGACTCGATCGGAATCAGACATTACCTCCCGATCAGGACTCATATATATATTTATCAGGGCTGTCAAAGTTAATGCCTTCTATGCAGGGTGGCTCTGTGTCTTGTAGTGTAGTAGTATGACAGCTGCTTTTGGCGCGAGAGGTCCTGGGTTTGAGACTTCGATGCGTGTGTGAAATCTCCCAGTGTGGCGGTAGCGCGACACACACACACACACATGTTTTGCTGCAATGATTGCCTTTATAGAGAGTCCTGAAAGTATTGGATCGGGACTCGGTATCGGCAGATACTCAAAATCAAATGACTCAGACTCGGACTTGAGGGCAAACAAACCTGATCAGGACATCCCTAGTACAGAATATTGAATTTATGATATTATTCTTATGGAGTTGCACCTCCCCTTAGGGGGCGCCAGAGAGCTTCAGGAGCAAAAAAAGTTTTAAAAAAACGTCACGTCGAGCAGAAAACGAAGGAAATTTGCAGTTACTGAGCAAATCAATGAAGATTTTAAGCTCTGTAAACACCAACTGAAGCGTCATACAGTGTCACGTTACAGTGCACATAAAGCCACAAAGAGACCTGAAGGGGCCGTTTTTGCGAAAGTGCTCCCTGAAGGTGTGCTGCTCCACATCGAACGTGGCGCACTTCCTCCGTAGGTTGGCGACCTCGATGGCCTGCAGCGTCGCCACCTGCTGTTTGACCATCGCTGACTGCTTCTTCACGTTGTTCCACTTTTCCGGCAGCTCCTGCAGATAGATGAACAGGTAGATGCAGAAAGAGGGAGGAGGGTGGGGGCAGGAGATGAGATGAATTGCCAGAAGGAACAGCGTGAACAGAGACGGGTGATTGGAAGCCGCAGCAAAAAGAAATGGTTCTGTCTCCGCTGCAGGAAATGGAACAAAGAATGTGCGAGAAAATAATGTGAGCTGACTGAAGTTCAGTCCCTACCTCCAACTGTTTGTAAACCACATCCGGCAGCTCCTGCTCGTACTCCTTCAGCAGAGCAATGGTCTGCTGCAGAGGCTCAAACATGGTGTCTGTGCTTTTTTCTCTTTCCTTCAAGGCCAGCAGGTGACCCATGATCCCCACCAGGCCATCATAGTCACCCTCCTCCACCTGTCGGCCCAGGCCGGCCTTAGCAACCACGATAAACTTGTCAAGATCCGACAGGCTGAGGACAAACGGGGTTACAGAGTGGGTACCAGTGTGCACTGTGTAAAGACTTCATGTGCTAACTGTGGTACAATGCACATTAACATGCAAATTGTAAATTATTTTGATGATTTTTTTTGTTGTTAATGTGGTTAATGAGCCTCCAGTAATGAGTGACAAGCCAGGACTACAAGGAACATGTATCATTTGGAGTTTTTGGACCTATTTTAAGGACTAATCTTTGCTTCTGCTGCCTGAATTATTCATTACAAGCAGGCCAACAAAGTGAAGTACACTACAAAAACATCAAGAAATATCAGTGTAACACAGAATTACTGAATCAGAGACATAAAAAAATGAATTGATAAATATCCTGTGATTGGCATGAATGCATTGCTGCTTTGAATAAACAAAGAAAGGAGTCATGCTAACCCTTTTAGCCTTCAAAGCTAACCACCAGCAGGCTGGTGTCTCACTAAGCGGAGTCATTCACGGCGTACCTGTTGGTTACGAGATCGATCAGGTGTTGCTTGAACATGAAGCTCCACTTTTTGATGATGTTGAGCAGGGCGCTCTTCATGCTACGACCGTCCATCCTCAGCCACCCGTGAAACACCTGCACCAGCTCCAGAGCCTGCACCTCCTCGTAGATCTTCTCATAACTACGGAAGAAAGGCTTCATGTCAGCACAAACAGTGATGTGCTTCATTGTGTTGACTCACTCTCCTTGTTGACTTGTTGACGCCCACCTGTCCACCTGGTCTCTGAAATTGTCCAGAGTCGGCGGAGTCTCGGGGACTTTGTCCCCGTAAACCTCCAGGTCCTGGCTGGTCAGAATGTGGCTATACAACAGGAACTGGCGCATGAACTCCTTCCTGTCATCCACGTACAGGTAGCTGTAGTGCTCCAGAGAATAGCGAAACTCACAGCACGCCGCCATGGTGCTCTGCACACGGTCCATGAGGATATTACGCATATCGGCCAGGTCGGCCATGTCCTCCATGTCAGCCTGAAGAGGGTATTAAAATGAGAGTCAGCTGCATGTGAGACACTACAATGGAAATAGCAGCGTGCCATACCTGGTAGTGCGGGAAGGGGCTGTGCTGGGCGAGGCGCGGCACCAGCGAGGAGATTTTGAACACGTCATTGATGAGGTTCTCCACCAGCACAAAGAGGTTGTTTGCAACCCCAAACTCCAGGGGGGGACTGAAGATCAGGTCGGGGACTTTCAGATCCAGCTGAGCCTCGAACAGAGGGGCCACAGCAGCTTGCTGGTCTGCAGCGAAAACAAAGGGGAGACACGATTATCCAATCTCACTGTAAGGCTGTTGACTTTTGCATCAATCAGAGCATGGTGCAGCACATGAACCCCCTTCTACAGCTCTATGAAGTCACAACAGTCGAACCAGCACAAACGTCTTCATCCCGTCACAAACTGTCTGCTGTTCTCTGCAGTAAGTGGTTTTGGGGACACACCTCCTGCAGATGACTCAGTCTAAGCCTCCATCAGTGTGTTAGCACGTTACTCCCAGCCACATCACCACCTCCAGCGTCTGAGCTTCAGGGAGGGATGTCTTTCTCTTCTCTTTCCTGCTCCAGCTCCTGCTGAGGTCTAAGTTCATTTCCTCTGTTCACATTAAAGTTTCTCTTTCTTCAAATTTTAAAACCATTTCTCCCAGTTTAGGCTGGATTCAGCTGGCCATGTGTCCACAGACACACCTGCCCTGCCTGAAGATGGACTATAAGTCAATTCCTTTGTGGAGGGATGTATAAGTTAGACCACCAGATTATTTAATGTGTTTCATCTCAACAGTAAAGCTGCTAGCCGTAACATGGATGCTAAAATGCTACATTGAGCTGAGGGGAATTGCAGAGGGCAGCTATTAATTCTCTCATGAGTTCTCCCTTCACACTGCAGTCATTTGATGTACTGCTGATATAAAAAACATAGATTAGTGCCGCTTCAAAACGACCCTGACTTCTTCTTTCATTTCAAAGGACAGTTATGTTTCCGAAGCCAAACACGATACTGCAGGAACCGAAGCTTAATTCCTCAGCCTTTAGAGCGCGGACCTGCTGTTATCATGGCTGCCCCTGAGATATTTCCTGGGTCGGTTCACTCAGTTCAGAGCCATCCTAATCATGAAAGAGGTTTTGAACCCACACAAGGAGAAGGAAAGGAGGAGAGGATGATGAAGTAGAAACCAGCGAGAAGAAGGATTGGACACAGTAGCAGTCTGGCTACAATCCATCTCATCTTGAACCTCATCCCAGTCCATCTAAACCAGCTGACAAGACTCATGCCAGCAAGCAAGTCCAGAACTATTTCATGTCCTCAGCCAATAGAGGCAGGCACTCAATTGACATCAAAACCCCCCAGAGGAAGCGTTGCTAAGAAGCTGTCCAACTCAGAGCTGGCTGGAGGATGATGTGGAGTCACTACTAGTTTCTGATATTTACTTTTCGATTGGCAGCAGCTTCCTGGCTGTGAAAAGACACAACAAATAGTAAATGTGTCAGTCATCTTACCGGTGTTATCCAGGAAGAACCTGAGGGAGCACTCCACGCTGTTGAAGAAGCCATCTATGATCATGTCATCGATGTACTCCACGTAGGCCTTCCACTCCTCAGAGTGTGGCTTGGCTCTGAACAGTGTCTGATTGGTCTACAATATAACACACACACACACACACACACACACATCTCAACCTCATTTAAAAAAAAAAAGGATTTCAAAGCAAATTCTGAAACGCTGACTTTAGAGTGATGAAACATGAGTGACACTTAAAAGCCGATTTAACCCGTGAAAGCACCTCAAGCAGGGAGTGAATCTTTTTTCCGGAGGACTGGATCAGACCGTAAAACCTGTCCAGCCTCTCCGTCCTGTCGTCCAGACTGAGCAGCGCCTCCTTCTTGCCCTCCTTCCTGTCGAACAGAGGGCAGGCCCAGGACCTCATGCAGCTCTGGATCTGCTCTACGTTGTCCTTGGCGCTCTGGAGTCGGCTCTCCAGGTCGCACACAGAGTTGCGTACCTCCTGGATGTACTGCCAAACATCTGAAAGATAAGCAAGGTCAAGAGGGTAAACAAGAAAAAAATGGTGTGACAAAGACACCAGAATCCAGCAGCAAAAACAAGGTCAAAGAAAAAAAAAAAAGCTCCTCAGTCTGAGCATATATATATATATATATATATATATATATATATATATATATATATATCTGGTGCATATATACATGTACATGTACATATATATATATATATATATATATACATATATATATATATATATATATATATATATATATACATACATATATATATATATATATATATATGCACCAGAGAGGTACATGCATGATGGCTGAAGTCACAGACTGGTTGGGAGGCGTGGCTTCGGGGTGAGCTCCGAGAGAAAGGGGCGTGTGTTTACTTTCAAATCTGGCTGACTCTCACTGAGTTTTCAAAATCTCCTACCCGACCTTTAAATATCAATAAATTTCACATGTTGTACAGTAACAAACAGTCTGTGTCATCCTACAGAATTCCATGCTTGTCATAGTGTCACACTGAGGGGAAAAAAATGGCCGTCTTTCGCCCCTTCACCACATCAATCTACAGCGCACAAGAAGCTGGGATACACACAGACTACAACATAAAAGCTGTATGTGGTGCAGAGGGACCGAGCGCTCGTCCCCACAGACAGCCGAGTGCATCGGCCTGTACCGTAAACACTCTCCTCATTTGTGCCGCGTTCCTCTGGGGAGTCCCGGAGTCGGAGAAACTGACAGCGCGCCTGCCAGCTCTGCGTCAATCAGAGCTTATCAATGATTGAACGCCGCTCCTATTCTTATTTCATATGTTTCTTCAAAACGCAAAGCTGCTCCGCTTTCATTACGTCTCAGCCTGAGAAGGATGGAGCAAAGAAGAGGAGGAAGAGGAGGAGGAAGGACAGTCTAATAATGCCTGAAAATTGTCATCAGTGACTCAAAATCTGCATCAAACATCTTATTTTCCAAACAAACGTCTCCATCTTGATACAGCAGCAGTATTCTAGGAGAAGTCTTTACAGGATTCTTAGTTTACACACCAAGCTGACAGGCTCACAGTGGCAGCAAGAGCGCTAAAATCACCTTCACCTTCTCAGTATCGGCGTGTTCCAACTCCTTGTTGAACCTGCATCGTGTTTACATGCAGACAAACAAATGCTTTTTTCCTCTAAATGTGCACATACTGTCCCTCTCTCCGCTCCAGACAACTAACAACTGATAACACTGAGGCTCTCACCTAATCCCAGGAGAGAGAGAAAATTAACTCTCATATGTGCAAAAATGTTAAAATAACTGCTGCAGTTGGAGGGTTACAGCCCAGATCCCGAGCCGTGACGGCACTGTAACTGAGAGCATTAAGGAAGCTGGGCAAAGACTCAAAACAAACAAGCCGCCGCCGCCGTGCAAACTTTCCGCATGCTGCAATTGCTGCTTTCTGTGACAGTGAATCAAAGTACATAAACACAGCCGTGGTCCCATTCAGTAATGAGAGCAGGCGAGCGGGACCGCTGCTGTAATATAGCAGAGAATAAAAGACTGTAAACACAGTCTGATCACGTACAAAACATCCATCTAACGCTGCAGCCGTGGGCCAAAATCAGACCTACATCATCATCATCATCATCACCTCCATTGTATTGCATAGTGTAAGAAGAGGACTGTATGTTAGGTGAGACAGAAGGAAATAAGACATTTGAATGTGTCATTTCTGTGCAGCTGTTAGGGTCCAGACCTTCGCTGTTCCAGTTCAGACTCCTCTCTGCCTTGCTGAGCTGAGCATCGAGGTCCCTGAGCTGGCCCTGAACTAGAGGACGCTCCACGTCGAGCAGCGAGTGCATCACCTGCAGCCAAATGGTGGCGGAGGAAAGGAAAGAAAGAAAGAAAAATTAAAAAGACAGACAGAGAGATGTGCGGTGTGACTTTCAGCTCCTGCTAAGTGTGTACAAAAATATCATTATATTATCACTGCCACCGAAAAGGCCAAGCAGAAGCCCAGAGCGTCAGGACAGGGTGTCGTCCTCATTAAAGTCCCCATTTCTGCATTCTTCCATGGCTTTAATTGGACCTGGATGTGTAGCTACCTGAAGCAGTGAGCTGCTGGATTTTTTTTTTTAAGCTATAATCACCTCATTGTGCTGGCTGTGTATGTGTGGCTGGGTTAATTACATCGCTGATTGCTCCGATATTGTCTTATGCTACTACCATTTTGTCCCCATGCTCAGTTGCTGTTAGGAGCTGGATGTGTTGGTGGGTTCGTCCTTTTCCTCAGATTTATTGAAATAAGAGCCAAAACACAAATTATCCGTGTAGCAACAGTGAGGACATGTAAAGCCTGTGTGGTCTATTAGCATCAGGCTTACAGAGCATATTATATGAATAGTGAATGCTACGTCTTTCCTTTAATTTAAGTATGACCCAGAGACGGTATATAACTGGATGTTTTAAATTTCTGTAGGAGGCTCCAACCATCTTGGCGGTAACCGTGTGCCTAAACTTCAAATACAGGCAAACAGGTGGAGCATGGGTGAAGCTGAGAAGGCAGCGTGTACTGCAGTACCTCAAATGGCCACCTGAGGCAGCCAACAGCATAGATTTGGTCTCTACGCAGGATTCTGTAACACCTAATCCACTAATATGTGATCAATGTCCTGGTATATGTGGCAGCTGCTAACTTTCCCTTTGTTGGATCAATACATGGCTGTTGTATCTGAACTCTGGGAGGCAGCAGACTGCGGTACAAGCAGCAGCCACACAATGAACTTCCTCACTTTGATTCAGAAAGCAGTGTATGATGTCAGAGGAGGCCTCCATCTTGGTTCTCTTTATCTCTTTATCAGTGATGGATATGGATTGTATCTGAACACTTCCACAGCTGGAAGCCTGTTAACCTTGTTGTATCGGCTCGTGGTGAGGTCCAGGTTGGCCACGTAATCCCACAGCTGCCCCCTGGTGGTGTAGAGCTCCACAGCAGTTTTAGGAATGGCCTCTGTCTGCCTGGCGTCCAGGTACTTCACCTCCCTGAGTACAGATGCCAGCTGGGAAGTGCATCATAAAGTGCATTAGAAGGCGTGGGTTCTAATATATGACACCAAAAGACATCATGTATTCCACTGAATGACATTTATGAATAAAACAGATGAGCTTGATACATCAAAGTAACTAGAAAAGGGCATTTCCTGAAGAAAATGCAGGTTTGATTGCTGCAGCTGAAGCGTTGCTTTGAACGCTGATGTGAAGGATCGATGCTCTGAATTGCTGGAGAATCAGAGCAATTCAGAGCTTTGTGTGCCTCTGTGTGTCAGCCTGTCACCATGGTAACAGCAGAGGAGACCTCAAAAACCACTCCAACTTTGAGAGCCTGGCGCGCGGAAACGATTCCGAATTAGACAATTCTGAATACAGGTTTGATAGAGCAGCATCTAATGAGCGTTTTAAGACTGAAATGGAGTCTGTAGCTTGAAATTTGTAGGAGGAGATACATTTGGCAGACGACCCTCGTTGAAGGGCTCTCTCATAGACTCCCATGTTAAAAATCGCTTAATATTTGAAAAAATTATAATTGTTTGAAAAAACTTGAAGTTGACCGGATTTGAGTCGGAATTTCCTCTGTGAGATGAACATTTTGATAGTTGAATGGCTGAAATCGGTCAATGTATGCTGAAGATACGCTGCACCAAAAAACGTACGGAAGAAGAAGAAGAAGAAGGAGGGTGAAGAACAAGAGTTTGATTGTTGCCTTGCAGCAATCAAACTAAATAAATCACTCAGAGGCTGTACATGTAAGAAAAGTAGCAGAAAAACAACCTGCGGGCTGAAGTTGACTGAGATCAGCTGAGTGTCCGGGTCCCTGCAGATTAATGGCAGGCTCAGGTTGTGCTTGGAACTTTCGCCCACGGTCTCCGTCCACGCCTCGTACAGGCTGGTGGAGTATCTGCAATGACAAAAGGGCTGACGTTTGTATTTCAGCGGGGCCACATAGAAATTAACATAAGCAAAAAAAAAAAAAAAAAGCCAAGCAGCTAAAAGGAATGTGATTGAGCCATTTGCCCCAATCCTCTGAGGTTGTAAACAGAACGAGAGGCGTGATTGGCTCGTCGGTATCAAGCAGACAATAAGGGCAGAGGGAGCGCGGTGAAGGTGCCGGCGTGGTGGTGGAGGGGGTAATATGAGGATAAACGCTGATTCATCTGCGAGAGTCTGGGAACAGACAATATGTCAGGGCTCTGTACAGCTATATCAATCTGTAAATAGCCACGATTATGATGAGAACTTCAGTGCGCGCCGTGTGCTCCTTATTGGATTTCTGCTGTGAGCTTCATTTCCTGATAGTGGCACCGCAGACGCAGAGGCAATCAAACGCCTCGGTCATGGCCATAAATCACGCTGCATTTTGTCTGTGGGGGTAATGAGTGAGGATGCCCGTCCTGTTCCTGACTAGAATATGTATGATAATGGTGCCGCTCATCGGAGACAACGGCCACGATTATTGCAGCATAACAAGGACTCTAATTTCTGATGGGAGTAAATTGAGGGCAAAGAACCGGTGTTGTTCATCATGCCGTTACTCTGCCGGGGCGACATAAAGTGAAGGAGTGATATTGAGCCCGTGAAGCATAAAGAATGGCCGTCTGTCTGTCTGGGAGCGGATCCGCATGTGTGCGTACAAGTGCGACGTCTGTCTCATTCACATATTTACACACACGCATTTCCAGTCGCGCAGACAAAAGTAATTCAATCTCTGTTAACCTTTTGCACTGCACAGTGAAAACACACAGAGAGCAGACTGTATATAAAGCCGGACGACATGACAGCTCCCCGGCTGGTTTTTATCACACAACAATCTCTGTTCAAATGCTCCATTTTTTGCAGATGTGTTTGTATTTTATCGGCTATTGTCGGTTAAAAACGGAGGAAGTGATGTTGCAAAGAGCCAAGATGGCAGCGCCCCCTAAGGAAGACATTTTGGTCTTACTTTGCCATATATGTGAAATACAACGGGGCAGAGGCGCCCTCGAGTCCGAGTCTGAGTCATTTGATTTTGAGTATCTGCCGATACCGAGTCCCGATACTGAGTCCTGATCCGATACTTTCAGGACTCTCTATAAAGCCACTCATTGCCTTTACATTGTGTGTGTGTGTGTGTGTGTCGCGCTACCGCCACACTGGGAGATTTCACACAAGCATCGAAGTCTCGAACCCAGGACCTCTCGCGCCAAAGGCAGCTGTCATACCCCTACACTACAAGACACAGAGCCACCCTGCATAGAAGGCATTAACTTTGACAGCCCTGATAAATATATATCCGAGTCCTGATCGGGAGGTAATGTCCGATTCCGATCGAGTCTGAAATCACGTAATCGGGCCCGATTTCCGATCACGTGATCGGAAATCGGGCCCTAACCCTAACCCGGTGGGCCGGCACACATTTTTGGGCCGGAGATGTCATAATTTAATCAAAAAAGTATATTTTAAATATTTTTATCGGCCGTGATGGTATTTGAGAGACATAACACGGCCCATTGGATGATTTTCTTGAAGGACATTCAGCTAGTCCAATGAAATCTGTCAGCGCCCTGCTCCCTCCTCCGCCCATCATGTGTGTGTGTGTGTGTGTTTTGAAACAACACAATGAGTGCATATGTCCCCAGGTGTGTCGGATGCCTCCATATAAATACTGATGGTGGGCCGCCATGGCCAAAAATGCCAGGGCCAATTTTTAGACCCAGTCCGGCCCTGGGCGGAGCCACGTCATCCATCTTTATACACAGTCTATACTACATGCAGTGGCTGAACTTGTGATTTATATCTAGGTTATAGTTACATAGCATGTTTTTTTTTTATTTGCTGTCTTGTTTGTTTACTGTAGTGACTAACTTTGCCCTCAGGGATTAACAAAGCCTCATATTTTCTGTTGCCAACACTGTAAACAAAAATATTAAGCAATAAAAAAAACAGTTAGGCGTCAGAAAGGGTGATTTTCTGTTCGAATAATTAAAGAAATGTTTCTTTTAACCACTGCTCCGTGAAGCTAACGCTCTGACCTGGCAACAGCAGCGATTTCCTTCAAAAGTGCAGAAATAGAACGTCTTCCTTTTGATTTTCACAGAGCCGAGTCCGACTCCATACACACAGCATCCCCTTCCCTATGGGATGCTCTATCTTGCGTGTGTGGGGTTTTCATGTTGGCTGTGGGTCTATAAAGGCCATTTCTCACTTGGCATCAGTGAGCAGTGACAGAGCATATGGGATTATGGGAGCCCCGTGAAATAATCTGCAGAGCAGCGGCGCAGTAATGAGAACATAAATCACGCCCGGAGCTGCGTGTCTACATGCTATTCCACCAGGGGCTGCTTCATAACTGTTATACACTCAACTAACAAAATCACAAATGTTCGGTTTAAAAACAGCGCCGGCTTTAAATCGCAGGGGGGAAAACAACATGTCATGGGTGCCGCTGAAATCTGATGCATGTTGATTAGGTAATATTAATCCCACTTTCTGTGCTTTCATTCAGTACATACATAGTTTGAGTCTATGCATGATGACATGTAGTGTAACAGACAGATTAGACCCCTCACACACACACACCTGTCCAGCAGTTGCATCATCTCCTCATACTTCTGGATGACCCGCGCTCCCTCAGCAGATTCCAGGCACCTGCAGAGAAGATGAAATATTACAATCCATGCAAAAAGGTCACACCCAGCAGCCGTTTAATACTACAAAGCCGAGAAGTGAGCGATTAATTCACACTGCGAGCAGCGGAAATGCATGACCACATCAAATTTCATTTTCTTCTTATTATTATTATTATGTGATGGAGACTCACGGGGAGGAGAGGTGTTTGAATTTGAAGAAGAGGGCCTGGATGCGCTGCTGCAGCTGCTGAGCCCATCGCAGACCCCCGGCTACTGCCGGCATGTTCTTATTCACCGGAGAGGAGCCTGAGGAGGACGGAAATCATTACACAGAATTACAGGTGGATGCAGACTGGGCAAAGAAAACTAATTTTAAAGGAAGCAAACAGAGATTAGAAATGAAACTGAGGAACTTTTTATTTTTATTAACTTAAAAGGTAATTGTGTTACGAGCTATGTCGACACTTAGCATTCTCTCCTGTGGCAGATACAAGAACCTGCATGCCTGCAGATTAATGCACTGCCACACATTTTTCATTTTTAGAAGGTTAGAAGTGATGATAAGTCTTCGTACAGCAGGCTTTTTGTTTTGCCTCAGTGCCAAGAAAATGTTCAGTTTTATCCAAATATTGTGTTCATCAATATTGTGTAGTAATTTCCATAATTCCATTCAACTGGCATTTCTTAGTGTTACATAGAACTTGCCTTGTCACACAATCCACCCACAACAGTGAACACTGCCTACATAACATGTCATTTTAATATCTTTGTCACAACATAGATCAAGGTTATCAATACATGACTTAAAAGCCTGTCAGACATCTGAAGCTATGCTGAGAATGACGTGGTGTCGCTGATGTGCTCCTAAGAACAAAATCCCAGACAAAACCATTGACAGTAAAAACTATGGACAAAGCATCCATGACGTCACCCGTTTGTTTCTGAAGAGCCGTTCTGAGGCTCGGTGGGAGATTCCAGGACATTGATGACCGCCGCCATGTTGGCAGCATCACGTCCAAAACTCCAAATATGGACAAAGAGGGGGAGCACGAGCGGGGTTTAGGGGGGCGGGCGATTGTGGAAGCAGGAAACTCACGTTGTGATACGTCAACTGTCTGTCACTCAAGCGGCAACGCCCATAATTATGCGTAAGTCAGAATACCGTTGAAACGAGTGAGTTGTAAAAAAATTCACCCTCCCTACAATTGACACTAGAAGAGAACCTATCATCTGAGACCAGAGTGGTTTTTTGTACCAGGCTGTAAACATGTTTTTTTCTGCTGTGAAGTCGGCCATTTTAACATGGGGGTCTATGGGAAATGACTCTGGCTGCTTCTGGAGCCAGCCCCTAGTGGTTGCAGCATGAATTACAAGTTCTGACACTTCCGCATGGGCTTCAAGACTCGCTCTCAAAGTCACACCCTGGTCGTCCTCGACGGAGGTCTAATTGTGTATGTGTGTTTGGTTTCAAAGTCAAACTTTCCAAAGATCTGACTCTTTTTAATTAACGAGGTTTAAAAATCACAACCAAGTTTAATCCCTACAATAACTTCCACAGTGTCCTTGAGGCGTTCTAATGAATCACACTGTTCACTGATCTCAAACTTCTTTTCCCCAAATTATATTTTAAGGGACATTTTGCAACAAAAAAACTTAAAGGACTGTTTCACCTAAACCACAAAAAGGGACGTTACCAACTTAAGCCACAACAACAGAGGTTCCCCCTCTCCCCCTCATTCCTCATTCAGGACGCCCCATCAGCCCTCTGAACCCCAAACGACACCACTCATCACAGCCAGAAACCAGACTCTCAGCTTCACTGTGTTAATTTTCACACCTAATAGAAAAAGAAGAGAGACGCCCCATCTGACCGCAGCTTAAACTGGGTAAGTGTTGTGTAGCGTGCATTGTCATGAATCTCACCCAGCTTCTCTGCAGCCTGAATGTGTTTGTTGTAGAGGATTCTGCAGCCGTCCAGCTCTTTGTCAAACATGGACACAAGGAGAGGGTATCTGTCCAGAGCATCTGCAGCCACTAACGGCCGCTCCAGCAGGCTGCCAAACATATCCACGACCTGCAGACATCACACAGGTGAAAGGCCTTTATGCTTGTTTGCCAGTGTGTGTGTGTGTGGGAGAAAGAGAGATTAAGCAAGCAGACCTTGAAGGCGTGCTCCAGTCCGGAGGCGTCCTCAAAGGCCTGACAGAAGACGGCTCCTAGCCGAAGGTCTGTGTCATCCACCTTCAGTTGGAACTCCCTCACATCTTCTTCAAACTCCTGCAGGGCAGATAGCTCAGCTTAGACCGACAGCCAAACCACTGCGAGCCAACACCGAGCTGGCACAGCACAATTCTCTTCACATCTCACCGACTCAAAGACGTGCAGCAGAGAACACCGACTGTTTCCTACGAGCTAAGTAAATTGCTTTTCTTGCTATAACTCGGGAAGATCTTGGTTAAGCAGCTAGATGCCATTTTTTTTTTTTAAGAACAAAGCAAACACAATCATGTGTTGTTTGCCGGGCTAAGAAGTAGTCAGCACTGTGAAACTAATCTTCACCTTGTTGATGACGTCCAAGCAGTCATACGGCTTCTCTGTGAACAACTTGTGAACTTCCACAAACTCTTCGTGAAGCTGCTGCACCGTCTGGCTCAGGGCTCGGCCTCGGACGCCTCCGATCTCCACTTTCTCCAGCTTCATCAGGTCCTCTGCTGTCGACAGGATGGCCTGAAGTAAAAGACACAGCAAAAAAAAAAAGTTAATCGACAAGCTAACATCTATTTTTAGAGCTGGTGGAAGTGTTTTCATGCTCACCTTAATGGTTTGGAGCCTGTTAACGAATTGATCGAATCCAGAGAAAACCAGGAGCGGCGAGAAGTCCCAGGGCCTCACTGAGCTCCCGTTCTTCTGGTACTGTCTCAGGTTGGCCCGGCGGTCCTCATAGGTGCTCCTGAAGAGCTGCAAGACCTCCAGGCTGGTTTGAACCTTCAGGAGACTCTCTGAAAGCTCCCCCTTCAGAATCTCCTCTGGAACTAGGTACGCCCGAGCCTGGTGTCAGAGGGCAGTCACAAGTTAGCCTCTTTTCAGTGCAGCCAATCACCCAAAGGTCCCTCCATAAACTTCAGATCATCTCTAGAACTTCCACTGCTGAGCAAATTGTTCCTCTCCACCCTCCTGCAGTTGTACCCACCCTTCCCCACACTCACTTCTTCCTCAGCCCTCCTCTTCTCCACCAGCCCACCTGTTGGTCCCATAAGGGGCATTCTTCCTGAAACTGGCCCATCATATAGGACACCTTTTGTGCACTTATCATGTGAATCTTTCCACACAAACTTACACAACAAATTGAGTGAAAGGCACTCTGGGGAGGGGTGGAACGGGAGCCAGCAACAGCAATTTCACCGCAGCACCCCCTAGTGGGTTAATCCAGGCCTGACGGCTGACAGGTTTTTTTCTGGCAGGGTACTATACATTTTTTGGCAGCCAAAATGGAGGCTTGCTTCCATTAAAGCGAACACAAAAGAAGGGAATTTGATAGTATAAAGGTGAAAAAAGTTCCACCCACAGCCGCCCTGTGGTGACAGGCGATAAACACTGAGCGCTAAACCATAAAATTCACAGATTCACAGAGGAGAATGTGCAGCTGACCTGCTGGATGAGGAGGTTACAGGTCTCCTGCAGCAGAACAGTTAGGCGCGCTGGGGTGTTGTAGTATCTGGAGTTTGCCCACACCAGGCACACTGTGTGCATCAAAGGGCCGATCTGACCCTTCACCTCGGGAAACTCTGCGCTCTCCATGTCCTCAAAGAGGCGCTGCAGGGGCTTCAGGTAGGTGCAGATGTCCTTTGCCTCCTCCAGAGCTGGCGAGAAGAGACCGGATCAAAGTCAGCTCAACAGCAGTTAAGTAAACCACGACAAAGCATCACAGACATTCAGAGTGTTATCACCTGCAACGACGTCTTGCTGCATTTTTGTGAACCCTGGGGAGTAGCTGCTCTCCAGAGCGTCCAACAGCATGGCCATCTTATTCACTTTGGAGGAATGTAACTGTGAGTGGATGCACTTCAAATCTGCATGTCTGTAAAGAGGTTAACATAGAGAAAAGTAAGAACAGAAGAAGCTGCAAGCTGCAGTAATCATCTGTCAATTGACTCCGTTATTATGGAGTCAAGAGCAACCAGGCTCGGTGGCTTTGTCTCATTGTTTGGGGCCAGGCGCCGCAGCAACATCACACATAAACACAATTACCCCCAAAGCATGAGGAATACTCTTATAGGTCATATATATATATATGTGTATATATATATATATATATATATATACACACACATATATATACACACACACACACACACACACACACATATATATATATATATACTGTAAGATAATGCTGGTTCTGTCATTTAGTGAAGGGAGCTGTACAACAGCTCCACCTAGAGGGTCATTTTAGGGCTACAACCATCACAAATTAGAGACTAAAAACACCCTTTAACATCAAGGCAGACAGCAGGACAATGCAGGTCATTTTACATCCAAATGTTATGGCATATATTAACAAAGAGAACATAAAATAAACATTGAAACCTGACCAGATAAAATCAAACTGTATCCTCAGAGCAGACAATAACCTCCAGTACTGTCCACTGAAGAGGCTCCAGTACAATAAATAAAATGTGTATTTGTAGGAAAGAGAGAACTATTATTCAGAATTTCAATTCAGAGCAGTCAGACTCAAATAACGTCTACAGAAGTTTAGAGTTTACACTGTACAGCTACTGGATGGTCGCTCTGAGAGCAAAACTTTAAAAAACACTACGTCTTCACTATTAGTATAAAATAAATTGGTTTTAAAGTCTGAACTTATCAGAGGCGGGTGAAACCAAAGCGAGTGCACAGCCTGCACACTGTGTCGGAGTCAGAAGCGAGTGTTTGTCTCATTTGTTTATCAGACAAACAAACAGTAAAGGATACTGGCCTCATAAGATTTAATTCTGCCGTGGGAGCAGATTTATTTCAACAAAGAAATAAAGAGCGTGCTGGGCCGCAAATTACATTTTTCACTTGATAGCACTGGCGTTCCGAAGCTCGGAATAATCAGAAGCAGCAGAAACTTGTAAAAGAATCAAACTTTAGGATCCTGTGGGGACGTGTTATGCTCTCTCTCTCTCTCACACACACACACACACACACACACACACTCTCTGCCAGTGGCCACTGTGTGTCTAATAACAGAGGTGCTGACCTGTTCTTCCAGAAGAGCAGCTCTGTGTACGGGGTCGGCTTTTTGCCCTCCAGCAGAGCCTCAGATGAGTCTTTCTTCAGGATGGCGCAGATCTGATGGCTCCACTCAATCACTGCAGACTCCAAAGAGTGGATAATGCTCTTATCTGCTATTTCCCCCCTGTGAGGTTTCACACAAAAAAAAAACCCTTTAAGGATGGACACGCAGGAGAAATGATGCATGCACATGATGTTTTATGTCGGTGCTGTCCGCTTACTGTTTCTCTGTCTCCAGGGCGGCTTGTTCCATCCTCTCTGAGCCTGCAGGGAGAGGCAGCAGAGTCTTGCCTTGGACTTGACCCGACACCACAAACACGCTGGTCTTGAGGTTGTGGACGTGGCGGCTGATGTCCTGGCACATGACCTGCGGCCACCGAGTCTGGTTCTTTCCATTAGAGAGCAGTGGGGCTACGACCTGGAGGAGTGTGGGGAAACGGTGGAACAAATGAAAACAGGCCTTCAGGTCTCAGGAAGCCTTTTTAGCACAAATAACAAAACATGAAGTAAAAATGTCCATTAAAGAAGATATTCACTTTTACTATAACTGTTGTAAACTCTTAAGTCTGAGCCATTTCCATCATTAGCATTACAAGTAACCATGTCAGCCCCACTCATTTGAGCCATTTGTACTTAGAATAACTGGAGCTTACATTGGAGGAGGTAATGTCAGGTGGTGGAATTGTCAGCGAGTTAGAAAATATGGCAGCTCTGCTTCTCTGTTTTTGGTTTTACATTATGTAAATATTGCTGGAGAATCAGAGCGATTCAGAGTTTTGTATGCCTCTGTGTGTCAGCCTGTCACCATGGTAACAGCAGAGGAGACCTCATAAACCACTCCAACTTTGAGAGCCTGGCATGCGGAAACAATTCGGAATTAGAAAATTCTGAAAATAAGTTTGATAGAGCAGCATCTAATGAGCGTTTTAAGACTAAACTGGAGTCTGTAGCTTGAAATTTGTAGGAGGAGATACATTTGACAGATGACCCTCGTTGAAGGGCTCTCTCATAGACTCCCATGTTAAAAATGACACCGAAATTGCTTAATATTTGAAAAATTATAATTTTTTGAAAAAAACTTGAAGTTGACCCAGAATGTCCTCTGTGAGATGAACATTTTGATAGTTGAAGGGCTGAAATCGGTCAATGTATGCTGAAGAGACACTGCGCCAAAAAACATACAGAAGAATAAAAAAGAAGAACAACAATAGATTTATGGTCTTGCAGCATACATCAAACTAATAACTAGAAAAGCATTTCCTGAAGAAAATGCAAGTTTGATTGCTGCAGCTGAAGCTTTGCTTTGGACGCTGATGTGAAGGATTGATGCTCTGAATTGCTGCAGAATCAGAGCAATCTGAATTTTATTTGCTGAAACACGGTTAAGAATTTAAAAAGATGAAGCTCTTATTTTGAAAAGCAAAAAAAATCTTAATATGAAGATATGAAACAGACACTGCTGAAGACAAGAGCAGTATGAAGTCATGACCTTAAAGAACAGCCTGTGAATAAAATATATGAAAGTTCTGAGTTTGATTAGTTTATAATAAAAAGTTTAAATAAAGACGTAGAATCCCAGTCTGCAGCGGCCCCGCTTCATTAACCATCCCTCTCTGCGGCTTACCTCTTCAACCAGAGCGGAAAACTGCTCCAGTGCCGCATAAGACAAGTCCCCGCACACCAGGTCTTTCATGGACTCTGGACGCAGCGCTGCGCCGCTCTGCTTCATGAAGAACACCGCCTTGTTCTTGAAGGCGCCGGGGAAGGAGGCGCCGGGCTGCAGCAGCCCGGCTCCGGTCACAGACACCACCAGGATCCTCTGCTCGGTTTTGTCCAGGAAGTCCTGCAGCACCTGCCGGCTGTCCTCGGTGCAGACGCATTTCTGCCATTTGTCCTGCTTCAGTTTGAGACTGCGCAGCACGTAGTCTCCTATGAAGTCCAGTCTCTTGTCCTCAGCTGCGGGTTGCTCCTCCATGTTGTTGTGTCTCCCGTTCCGGGTCAGCGCTGGTGAGTGTATGAAGTGATTTGTTTCTCGGCTTCCATGGTAACGCAGTGTTTACAATAATCAGGCCTGTTGCCGAGGGGACACGAGCTACCAGGAAGTGACCCAGGACCAGGGACACCCCAACGACCACAGATTGTTCCCTGACAGGGTTTGTTTGAGTTTCAGGGAAGTTGTTGGCAGAGTGTGGCCATGGGAGGCGACACAATCAACACGAAGGCCGCATTAGAATAAAATGACTGTGAGAGGTGACAGTTAAAGGACCAGGTCACGGAACAGGGTTTGAAGAGTTTATTTAGGGTTTGAAAAGTGCTTCATTTATTTATAAAACTCTTGAAACATGAATCTATGTGGTGGTTTTTCTCCCTTCTGGAGAACGTTCACACTTTGTTCACATTTTTTAATAAGAACATTAAACGGTTACTTTGAGCTTGTCTAGCAGCAAGGTGGAGAGATCATGTGGAGTCTGGTGGGCAGCAGGGAGCACAGGGGGAGTCTGGTTTCAGCCATGGCTGCCCCCTTTGGTAGACAAAGTGGGAGTGATCTTGAAAACTGGGACCAGGGGGGAGAGAGGTGACATGAGACGAGGCCACTGCAGGGTCCAGGCAGCAAAAAGCTGACACTGTGTGGAGTCAAGGTGATGGAGATAAAACCTCCGCTGGAGAGGGAGTGGACGAGGAGGGCGTCATCTGTCTTTGGGCTGAGTCTTGGGACTTTGGGGGGGGGGGGGTTGACGTCAGACTGCAGGCAGGGCATCATCTGACACACGGGTGGCGTCACCTGGGGAACAGACTGAGGAGAAGCACCGGTGACCCTGGAACAGCTCTGAGGGACGCCACGGCGACCACCACGAAATCCTCACAGCAATCATGGCAGTAGGATGAACTGAGATTCAGCTTGTTCATGTTAGCAGCGAAGTGGATCATACTCTGAACACATGAACACATAGCTACTGCTCGAATAAATCAAAGTCTCTTCCTGTTACAGACACACGCCAGGCTTAACGGCTCTGTGGCCTTTTTTTTTTTAATCCAGATTTCTCACAGGTTGAAATGATGAAAAATCTGCAGCACACAGAATGAGAATGAACTAAAAGACTGCGTAAAAAAAAAAAAAAAAAAAACATATTTGCATTTTAATTGAATAGCTTGTGCAGCTTCTGGATGCTGGAGGAGTACCTGTGCTGTAAGGGGTCGGTTAATTAGTTTTTATGATTGGAATAAAAAAAAAGAATGATGTTTACAGCTGCACCCTGTTAGCTTCACTTTTAATGAGCTCACACTGCTTTTGTAAAATGTCCTTTAATTTATCACACAGTGAGGATGTTTACCTTTTATATTATCCTCATCAGCACCAAGGGAAGGAACTGATTAGATTTTATTATTGAAACAAAAGCCTGGACTGAGGTTCAGATGGTTTCTGTGAGGAATGTTTTGCAGCTTTGAGTGTCTCACATGTAATTGCTAAATCTGGCCACAAGGTGGCAACAGGGGACTTTATACAGCCCAGATAAAGCAGAGCAGGACAAGCTTCTTTGAACATGTGGGCTCCTGGTTTCACTCAATTACACACCGAGCAGCTGTTTGAGAGGATCTGATCATCAAATGACATCAAACATCATGTCTGGTGTGTTTTGTCTCATGGAAGTCCAGAACATGGTGGAACAGCACCTCAAACGGAGGTGTGTGTGTGTGTGTGTGTGTGTGTTGTGAGTCCCTCAGATTGTTCAGAAGCAGCGGTGAAGGAGGCTCCGTTCCTCAGAATGACTTTGAAGATTAAGATGACAGAGCAAACAGAATCATCGCAGCCAGACTTTCCATTTCAGAATCAAACGAGCCGCCCGGTCACCGATAGAGACGGAGCTGCTGGCCCAGGGGGACGCCACAATTCATAAAGCAGGAATGTCTGAGCCACAATCTGTAGATTTATCCTGAGTCTGTCCCAGCCTGGACACGCTGCAGGTCCACCGACTGAGCAAGAAATAAGACATGAGGACACATGAAGGCTGCAAATTCAAATAAAACAGGGCTGAGGTGAGACCTCTGATGGATGAATCCCCCATGGATCCTGCCTGGGACAAGAGGAACCAGGATCTGCATCACAAGGGGAGCACATAGAAGCTAGTCAGAGGCAGCAAGGTGGGGAGATCATTGTGGGGAAGACTGGGGAGTCTGGTGGGCAGAGAAGGGACCCAGGGGGTGTAGGAGGGGCTGAAGATTCACCTCAGAAAGGAGCTGTGGACAAAGACACCTGTGCATCTTCTCTTGTTCTACCACACAGACAGACTTTGGACAGGCTGGCCTCCATCAGTCCAATCAGCCCTTGTAAAGTCTGATGAAGGGTGAGGCGAGCAGGAACCAGGTGTCTGTGAGGTCAGAACAGACCAGTTCTTCCACAGCAAACTGGAGGCTGGTGCTCCATGTGAAACCATCCAGCCAGGTTTAAGCCTTCAGTGCACGGCCTCTGCTGCATGTAGGTACCTGGTGTTTGCTGCATGGGGATAACTTTTCCCATAGAATCAAAACATCCCCATCTCCAATAGTTTGGGCGTGATAAAGGCCGCGTCAAAGCATCATGACTTCAAACACGCTGCAGTCCGTACGTCTCCAAAAACCATAACAATCCAACCACCTTTCTATAAAAGAATTCATAATTTCATAAAAGTGTAAAAAAAAAAGTATTTTTCAGCTGCTGCAAACTTCACTCATCAAACCAAAACAGCGTCCCTGCACACAGGTGGCCTTATTTTATGTTTTAAAGACTTTCAGGGGAACAAAACACCGTTGTTGTTGTTAAATCACACACAAAAAAAATCACAAAAAACACAAATAACGGTTAAAATGGAAGTAATAAAAGTAATTCTCATCATTATATGCTGAAATAAGAACCTCTCATCTCATCACAGCCCCTTTAAATCAACAGCCACACACACAAAATTCACACAAATGGTCACAAAACACACGACTGCAGATTCTGTACCGGCCCTAGCTGCTGTCAAATGGCATCATAAGCTCAACAACGTAGAATATAACCAGAAAATGTGTCTACAAGCTTTCATTACATGCACTTATTTGTGATATTATGTTGTAGTTCCTCATTGTCACCAGCAGAGGTCTGTAATGTTTCAGCTGAGTTAAAGAGTTCAATTCAAACAAAGTGCACGTTGTGAAAATAACACACTGTATTGTTTGTGATAATGATAAGACGCAGAAGAATGAAGCGCTCATCAATAAATAAGTCATGGTTTTCCTTTAGTAGGGTTGAATGTTCTCTGACCCTGGAACTTCTGAGCGAGGCCGTCATCGTGTCCTCAGGTCCTCTGGCTCGCTCTCATAACATCTGTGTCCATGTTAGCTCAAGCTCAAAGCATGAATATGGATTCAAAAACAGATATGACATTAGAACATGAAGGGCACACCAAATGCATGTCCCTGAAGGCATCACAGGGTTATGATAATGAAGCGTTCTTTCTGCTGCCCTGGCATCAGTTCTCTGTCTCAGCTTCACATAAACCCTTGTAAACAGGTACAGTATAAAAAGGTATTTACGAACCTGTTAAAATTCTTCTCTCTTCCTCGTTTTATTGCTTTCAGATGTGTATCAGCACCACAACAAGAGCCCCGTTGGATTCAATTCAGAACCAATAACCAGTGTTGGTGTTTGTCCTCTACGGTCCGTCCACACGTCTTCGCTCCTCGCAGCCTGGGGACGTGACCAGAAAAGAAAACATGTCTTATCATCGCTCTCATACAACGATGTAGAGCTCCGTGGACATTCCTACATCTTAAACTAGAGTTTAAAAATGTTCTTGATCCAGGTCCAGGATGTTTAGCTGTGTGCAAACTTCTCATTTAAGGAAGACACAGCATGTTTCCAGCGTCCAAACATGGAGGCCTTTCATCCTACAACTAATGAGATTCAACAGCCCGTCCTCAGCAGGAAAACACAACACAAGTTCAACATTTCAGTAATGTCTGACTTTAACCTGTAGTTATTTGATGCTGCAAGTAAAACTGAAACTTAACCACAGGTGAAAACAAACCAGCTGGTGGTGTCAGGGGGACTCAAACCCCAGACTCCTCCAGAATGAAAGTCCGCCATGCTGCATGTGGCTGTATCTGTTCTATGGTCAGAGGACGTCGGGCCCTACGTCTATATGGTCCTGTTAGCATAAACTTAATTAACGTGTCATATCTGGTGGAAGTTATTGAACAAATGTGTTTATTTTCCACTGTACACTGAAAAACAAATGGAAAAAGTGGCAGCGGTAGTTGATAGATAAATACAAATGTAAACAACTTCACAGTTTAAAACTTTAGATTTTACTGAGTGTGTATCAGTGTCGCCACAAGGAAACATACAGCAGTCAGCTGTTAGCTTGTCACTTAGCATATAGCCCTGCAATAGACTGCTGACCTGTCCAGGGTCTAACATGTTGTGCAGACATTTAAGGTCGGGTAGGAGATTTTAAAACTCAGTGAGAGTCAGCCAGGTTTCGAAAGTAAACACACGCCCCTTTCTCTCGGAGCTCATCCCGAAGCCACGCCTCCCAGTCACATGGACGCGCATCACCTGAAGACGAGCTGCGGTCTGTGACTTCGGCCATCATGCACGTACCTCTCTGTGCACAGAGCAGGAAGAGAGTGACAACCAGCCAATACTCCGCACAGGGTCCACCCGGAGGATTGGCTGATGTTTTTAGTGTTTTATAGCTTCCCCAGATGATTCATATTCTTCGTTTTAATGCGAAACTGCCGAACTAATCGGTTGCTATAGGATTGTAAAGAGAAGTTACACTAATTTAACAAAAAGTGCATCTGAATGAAATCTCCTACCCTACCTTTAACACAAACACACTGTTAGCTCATCGCCTGTCAACAAAACAGTCATCCGTTAGCTTAGCACTCAGCAGCACACCTGTTAGATTGGCAGTAAAGTGAGGGAGCATGACAACGCCAGCAAGACAACATACCTAAATCAACACCAGGCCTCAGTTTACCCTTTATCACAAGGTTTACATGAAGTGTTATACACTGCCACAAAGACACCACATGAGTGGAAAAACAACCCACCTGAAACTTTAAATACACTCTTTCTAGGCACGTGTGACTGACATGAAGTCACTAAAAAAAGCATTACAACACCAGACCTTTAATACCTCTCACACACACACACCATAAACATGTGGCTTGCTACCACATTAATGACGCTGTCAATTACCACAGGAGGGGGCTGCAGTATAACACACCGACAGCTCCTTTTAACACACGCATGCCCTCACGATGCCTCACACATGAGATAAACACGAGTTTAATGCCTGCTCGCCTGACAATGACCTCACACATGTTGCCGCGGTGCCAAGCAAAACCTGTTCCCTCAGTGATGATGGAGCTTACTGGGACTATTTGATTTCATAGGAAGCAGTTTGAAAACACCAAAATCATGCAGAGACCACAAGTGGACGCAGAAAATGTGATTCATATTGCATCCGGTTACACTCTGTGCAGTCCATCTACGCTTCACACACACACACTTCCCCCTTATTGCATGTAGCTTTTGTGCGCCGCTTCCAAAGCATTCCTGGCAAAAGCTGGCTAACCGAGAAATGTGACGCAGAGTCTGGTCCTGAGGATACGCCACATTTTATAAAGGCAAGCATCTGTTTCAGTAAAAGCCGGTCTCCTGGTGAGCTGCCAGCTGCCCCTCAAACCTTTTCCTAATAATCATAACCTGACACTGGCAGGACTGGAAGCAGCACCTGACACCTGACGCTGTTTGTGCATGAATGTGTTTGAGGAATCTGGCGAATACCTCAGCCTCTCGGGAATGCCAAGTAATCCTGAATGATGCTTTTCCTTTTCAGTTTGGATGGAGTTTGATTCATTTGTTCATTTCACGTCAAGAGCAGCAGCATTAATCATACCTGACTGAGTCTGACAGGACTCTTATGGTTTGCTAAAATCAGAAGGGGGGGCGGGGGACTATTCTTATGTTTGGCTGT
Source organism: Parambassis ranga (assembly GCF_900634625.1). Lineage (NCBI taxonomy): Eukaryota > Metazoa > Chordata > Actinopteri > Ambassidae > Parambassis > Parambassis ranga. The sequence goes on from NC_041027.1 coordinate 13,216,312, forward strand.
TTTACTCGACCTCTGGCTGAGTCGTCTTGTGTTTGTCAGTAATGAGGCAATGCTGCTGCTCTGAAGGCCTCATCAGACTCCAAACTGACAATTGAGCCGCACTACGACGAGTGTTCAGTTTACTGCACACTTGGAAGAAAATGCACAGTCTGTGGTGTCACAGCGAGCACAACCCAGCAACAACATGTCAAGCTATTTCTGGGGCCAGACACTCCAGAGAGATGTGACACGCTGAGTGAGTCGGGGGTAAAGCGCAGGCCAGCGGGTGTATGAGAAAGCTGATAACAGGCTGAGAGGAAGCTGACGCTGTTTATCTGGACTTTTTGCACAGCTACAATCGCCAGGCCGCGCGGTCATTGAATTATGCAGCCATACAAACAGCTCTGAGACCCTTTGTTCCTCTGAGGGGAAAAAAGGGGGCGAGAGGTTTTGTGGTGGCGGTGGCGGTGGTGGGCAGAACTGCCAGTCAGGTCTGGCTTCTGAGCCGTGTGGAGGTTTGTCAAAAGGAACGCTGATGGCTTTTAAAGAGCTGCAGGCCACGACTGGATGGGTAATTTTCATACTTTTGTGATTTGGTTAGGGGCCAAAAGCAACATGCTGGAGGCTCACTCTCTCTGAAACAGGATATTGGGTTAGTAATGGCTGTCAGGGGACCAGCAGAATGACATAAATGTGAGGCTTTTTTCACACATATTACTGAGAGCGAAAAGAAGCCTCGGCATGTACGAAACTCATTCTGAACACGGACGCTCAGGCACATGTTGGATTGATCTTGTGAACATGGCTCAAAGTTTGGGTCGCATTTCACAATCTGTGGTGGTGGGAAAAGCAAGTATGAGCAGAGGTTTGGAATATATTAAAGATTCCACATGAAAAAAAATGGGATTTGATCAACAGATAATCCAAACAAACCACCGAAATAATGAAGAAATAAGCTTTTCCAAACTGTTAAAGACTCATAACCTCGCTATTACACAGCTAGCTAGCTAAGATTAGCATGCTAAGTGAAGAGAAAATAATGGAAATGTTCAAACTGATCAATTAAACTCATGTTTGCATGAAATTAGCATATTAACATTGTTATGTGCACATCAGTGACCAGCTGGCTGCGATAGGATTTATTAATAATTATTAAAAGAGCACCAGTCAAACTTCAAACAATGAACTTTTGACCCTTTTTTTTTGCACATAAATACATAATAATTGTCCATTCACAGTAATGAACCCCCGGAATCTGCAGCTCCTTTCAGCTTCAGCTGCTTTTATAGCAACTTTCAGTTTGAAGTTCTGGCAGTGATGTTTTTGTTCACACTTTGTGCTCTTATACTTCATTTATGGCTGTTCATATTGTTAACACAGCAGCCAGAGCTAACTGTTAGCCTCAGCTATTCACATGCAGGGTGGTTAAAGCAGGTCCAGGGTCTCTGGTTTGATCCTTTCATTAATCCTTCCATAGGTGTGTCTTTATGTTAGCCCCTGCAATAGACTGCTGACCTGTCCAGGGTGCGTTGTGCAGACTTTAAGAAGCTACAGAGCTACAGAGGCATGATCTGCACCTAACTACTGCTCTAACTACAGACTCCTGTTCTTGCATCAGGTCGTTTTTTTTTGTAATCCTTTAAGAACATTGTCTCTTTAGTGATTTTTCTTCTTTGTCTGCTATTAAATTGCATGAAATTACACTCCATATAATAGCCTCAATTTGAGCTCCGGCTGAGGGCCCCGCTGGGTCTTAGCCTTGCGGTGACACCTTACCTGGGCTTCATAACAGTATCTGGCAGCGGTGTTAGCCCCCACTATGAGGCTTTGGCCTGGTCGGGGTTCAGAGAACTCCTGCTTCCTAATAGCCGTGCAATCAAGGCCAATTAGGAGCCAATTAGAGGCAGGGTTTCACCTATGAGGTCACAGCGTCCACATCGATGCTCCACAGCTTATGGTTTTATAAATCATTTCTGTGCTTATTACAAGCCGGGTCGGGAGTTTTTCTTTTTTTTTTTTGCCTCCTCCAGTTGAAAATGAACCACAAGAGGTACTGCTGGCGAAAACAAGAGCGCTGAAAACACCGTGGCCTATAGCGCTCTTTGAGGCACAGATGTGTTATAAATCAGACGGGGCTATGTATAGACTGAGATTTGAAGGTCTTGAAACAGTTTCTTGTTATGTCATGTAACAGCCACAAATCAGCCCACAGGCCACCAAGGCGTACAGTAGTAAGTTTTTCTAACAGGCTAACAGAAAGGCTCCGCTGTTGATGAAAAGACGTGACATGACATTAAAAGATACGGTCTGGCACGGCTGGTGAGTGTCCTTTACCTCACAGATGCCTGTGATAGGGCTAAAGTAAATTTGGGCCTTGTTGTATATGCCTTACAGAAGTATACTGTTTATTTAACATCTCCAGCGTGCTGAGTTATGACTAGTAATGATTACTCAAATGCCCAGTGTTTGGGCTATTGTACCAGGAGTGCCTCCAAACAGGCCCGCTGGTGTTTATTTGAATTTTCCATTTTATATTGCCACGTGTCATTAGGCTGTTTAGAGTTTACTCTGAGTGATGGATCATTTCCTTCACCCCCTCTCCACTCACTGAAAAACCTGCCGGATGGCGCAAGCTTTGCCCTAAAGGTGCCGAATGTGTGTGTGTGTGTGTGTCTGTGTGTGTGTGGAGATAATGGCACCCAGAGTGTGTGACAGATGTCTCATCTCATCACACACAAAACCTATATACAATCAGTGCAGGACATACAGAGTCCACTACGTCCTGATCTGTCCACACCGGTCCCCATGTTTGGTCTTCGGTCTTGATTTTTTTTTTTTTTTTTCACACCTGTGTTTAGTTTCGTGACTGCATCACTGCACACTTTGTGACGTTATTGCATTGACAAGATCTGTACACACACACACACACACACTCACACACACAGAGACCTGCCCAAACTGCCGTGATGACACACACGTACAAACTTACAACATGACTACACTGCCTACACAATTACATCACTCTGATGTTCTCTCTATAAAATGTGTTGGTTGTGACAAAACACACAAGTATAGGTCCTGATAAAGACTTTTAGCCTCTTTTAGCTCATTGTTTTGGCAACAATCTTCAGATTGTCAGCATTTTATAGTACATACTAGTAAAAGCAGGACCTTCTGATAATGGCTAGAAAAACAAGCTACTACGCTAACATGCTAATGACCACTGATGGTTAAGTCGCTTTAAATATAAACACCAGGAAAACGTTACGTGTGTGTGTGTGTGTGTGTGTGTTTATGCAGGCGGAGGCTCATCATGAGCAGAAAGAGAATAATTTAAGCTGCTTACCTTTGTGACTATATCGGCCCCATGATACGTGATATCAGGTGGATGTATTATTAATCAAATGTGGTTTTGTTAGGAGGTATTGATCATCTCTGTGTAATGGATCTGGGACACTTGATAAACAAACATTTGGAAGGAGGACAGTGGTAGATTTTCATCACTGTAAAAATGCATAAAATAAATATAATATGCCCTAAATATGTTATGTGACTGGCCCTCAACCTGCCAGTGTTCACCTCAGCTTCACTAAAGTTTCACCACTTCGAACAGAAAAGCTTCCTACAGGACAATAAACCCTAGTTTCCACCCACATCATTTAAATATAAACCTGCTGTTTCTCGGATCAGGTGGAGGATTAGGGGCCTGTAAATCAGCATGGCTAATTTCTACATTATTATGATGGAACACATGTTTAGCTGTGTATGAGCAGTGACTGTAACTACTGTAGCTGGATCAGAACATCGGGGGGCTTTGCAGTGTTTCTCCTCAGCCCTGAAACCAGCAAGTCAGATGGAGAAAGGAATCATAAATTAGCTTCTCCTGTAATCACCGCGGCCTGACCGGCTGTCCCGAGATGTCCTCCCAGATTTAAAAGCAGCGGCGTAATGTTTATTTTGGCTGAAGAAGAATATGCATCAAACTTCATTTGATGTATTAAAGACACCGCTGGACATTGTTTACACACGCAGGTGAAAGCTCGGTAGATGAAATCCTATTTTCTCTCCTGTTTGATGTCAGCGCTTTGAAGGCGAAAATCAATCCTAAATCAAGATAAGAGTTCAGGGTGAGGGGTCTGTGGAACCACTGTGTGCTTTCACTGCATGTATTTCAGATATTTCTGCAGAAAAATAGGTGCTAAATATCAACTGAATTCATTGCAATTTGATTTCCCATGGAGCTTTGCAACTACTCAAGTGAGCGTTGCAAAAAAACAACAACTTAAACAGGCTTAATTTATTGGTAATTTGATATTTTCTCATTTAACCGTCGTCATCCTATCAGGGAAACTCAAGTGAGTAATCTTTTGGCGGCCGCTGCCGCTGATAGATAACCCCTTTTTTGTGCGCTGTATGAGCGGTTCAAGCTTGTTTCATGGGAAATGAGAGCATGCTTATGTTTGAAAGTCACGCCTGACACCAGGAACACGCCACGCTTCCTCTGCGTCATGTGCGATGAAACACGTTTCCAGTGCTCATTATGCACGAGTTATGTCATGAAATATTCATGTCATCTGTGGAACGTGTGAACGGTGTTGATTGCAAGTCTTCTAAAAATAAAAAAGTTTTCCCTCTTTGTTGAATTCACCTGCGAATCCTGAAATGAAACAGCCTGAAATGTGATGTGCACGATACACCGGCTGCAGAAAGAAATACTCTCGACATAAACATGACGTCGCCGCACATGTTCACACGGGATTCTTTCATGCTATTTAAAGTGTGAAACACAATAAACGCGTCATGTTTTGCAGAACGGGACCTCAGGTGTTGACGAGGTTTTAATAAATCTAATCTCAGGACACTCAATCATTCATTACAAGCACATTTTTTGCTAGTTTTAAGCTGCTAACATCCTTGCTTCTCATATATAAAGCACTGCTTGCCGTCCCTGCTAAAGACATTAAGACACAGTGTGGAGGGAGTCTGGCATGTGTGTTTAGTTAGTGGGTTTGGGTTTAAGCTTGTGGGAGCAGTCAGTGCAATGGAGGAACATGAGGAGTCCAAATCCACACTGTTAAAATAAAAATTCAAATTTATTACAACTTTAGTGTTATTTACATACTTTTGGCTCCCATTCCCATCAGTTATTATAACACTGTACTCATGAAAGTAACCGCTGAGATCTGGGAACGCTGGCGGCTCGGCTGTCATGCAGCCTCTCGTGGGGTACGAGCAGTCCGACCTGCCAAGTGAATTTAACCAAATTACCCAAACCACTTTATTTACTGTCAGTGCACATTGTGCATGTGTAAACAGCCGTGGTGAGCGTGGCAGTTCAAAGCCAAAGTCAGTCTGTAAACTGTGATGGATGTTGGAGCAGTTATTTTACGTTTGGCTTTGTCTCATCCTCCTATTAGAGTTTGGCTAATGGAACATCTAAGGTTCTCCTTCAAAGATCAGGAGGTAAGACGGCGAGTTACTGAGAGGAATCAATGAAAAAAGTAACACTGTTAAATACTCGAACTATTCTTCAACCCTGCAAATTTCTGTTTTTTCAAAATGCTAAATTGCTAAACTGTTTAGGCCAGTTTGAAAGGTTAGGGTCCTGGTCCAGCTACTAGTCAGCCCTTAAGTGCAGAAAGAGTCCCAAATCGTTCAGTCATATTCTCACATGTGGCTGGCTGGTGTTTGGGTCTGAAAAAACAGCTGCAGTTCCTCAAGTGACCACTTGAGGCTGGCTCATGATGTGAGTCAATTCCGATAGACTTCCATGTAAAAATATCTACTTTTACAGTAGCAATAATCACATTTATGACACCTGCATATGGGTAAATGTTTTCATGGCCATGCAAACCACCAACCAACCAACTGGTTTGCCGACACTTGGAATAACCAGGCATCAGGCAGACATTGGGCATCAAAACTAGGGATGTCCCGATCAGGTTTTTTTGCTTTTTATTTCAGGATTCTCTATAAAAGCACTCATTGCAGCAACACACTGGGAGATTTCACAAACGCAGCAGCTCATCGAGGTCTCGAACCCTAGACCTCTCGCACCAAAAGCAACTGTCATACCCCTACACTACAGGACACAGAGCCACCCTGCATAAAAGGCATTAACTTTGACAGCCCTAATAAATATATATGCGAGTCCTGACCGGGAGGTAACGTCCGATCGAGTCTGAAATCATGTAATCGGGCCCGATTTCCGATCATGTGATCAGATCGGGACATCCCTAATCAAAACCTACAGGTAACATCAAAGGGCTTTATTTTCAGCCTATGGTTTTACTGCCAACTATGTGACCTTGACCTAAAACTAAAAATAAACTAAAGAAATAGAAAAGGAAAACTCTGAAAAGAATTGAATACAGCCCGACACGGGACTTGAACCTGAGTGTCCCACATGGCAGTGCCTCTAAATGAGCAGGTCAAGCTAATGTACTCCTCATATGTATGGTGGGGAGAATGCATGGCGGCAAGAGTGATTTCTTCTGGGATTGGAAAACCAAAACAATAAGCTAAAAGGATCTAAGATACATTAAAGACAACAAAGTTTGCTGATTATTCACACACAAACACAACCTCCTGATTTCTCCTATTGGGTATTATGTGACAAGCTGTTTGTTTCCACCACACTCACCGCACCACGTCAGTGTGTGAGAACAAATGCTCTTGACAACCCATTTATGTATATGTAATGCAAATGAAATCCTCCTTTAATCCCAGTGAGCTCAATAAAGGTGCATGTCATCATCTCTTCTTTCAGTCCTCTCTTACATCAGCCCACGGCTCATACAGCAGACCTGACGCACTGTGATTATTCACAACAGGAACATTTGTCAAAATGCAAATAAAGGTATAGTGAAGGCTTTGAGGAAACCCAGACCACCTGGCTCACTCTGGCTCTCCCTGCGTGAACAGGCCCGGCACAAACATGTGCATGTTTTCAGTTTGCAGCGGTGGGAGTAATATATCTGGATGTGAACAATTGTGCTTGTTTTGCCATTACACTGCAGGCTGGGCTCCGTTCTACATACCGATAGTTAGCTGTTACGACTGGAGGACAGCAGCTTCTCTGCCCGATGTTCAAGCGCTCACTCAGAGCTCTGCGGCTGAGGTAATGCCTGGGTCGCAGGCCAGAAATCCATGCTCAGAACAGGGATACGAAATCAGATCTAAATTTAGAGGATTGTTAAGTAGACGCTGTAACAATTCCATCAATCAAACGGGCTGACTTCTCCCTCTCATGTTTTACAAAAGAGGATTTTCTACATTTTATTGCTGTGTGTCATGGATTACGTCACGGCTGAGGCTCATATGTGTTCTGCGGTGTCACATTTGAGCTGGCTGACTTGGACGTCATGTTTGGCACCCCGCGATTTCTTTGACATGCTTCATTTTTCTCTCTGACCACGGTCTGAACCCCTTCGGCGGTAAGCAACAGGCGCTTATCCTCGGAAGAGATGCAGGTTCAATGCTCATCCTCTGAATGTTTTGATACTTTTCGTCTTGATCTGCAGCGAACGGTACAAGCTTCTGTTAAATACCAAGCCGACTGTAAAATATTAGCCCCTCTCTTACAGGGTATCACATGAGCCTGCCTTGGGGCGTCGCTGAAAGCTCTTAATGCCTTCGACCCTGCTGCAATGCCACTTTTCCCAGGAGCTGGACTGTCTATCAAACTGACATGGAAGAAACTTGGCTGCAGTCAGTCTATAATTATACATTCATCCAAAGTAAGTTATACATACACAGATAGACACATCCACCAAGTCTCATAAAGCAGAAAACAAATTACCGAAGGTTTTAAGTAACGCACTGTTTGAGGTCGCTGAGGTCATGTCCTCTGCAGCATTTACGGGTTTTTTTTAAAGCAACCTTGGCGCAGTCCGTCTACACTTTTACACATATTTTATGAGAAGTCATTAGACACTATTTTCCAGCAGGATTCACCAGAATTTGATTCCTGGCAGAATGGAAGGAGCTTTAAAATCTTTTTAAAAGGCAGTTTCCTGACGACAACTATCAAATCGAGCATTAATTATAGTGGAAACTAGCCTGGCCAGCAATTTCAATTCTTCTTCTAGTCTGGTCTATAGTCATCGTATAAAGGCCCACCAAAGTTTAGATAAACGGTTACGATGGGTACGATAAGGTTTGTAGTAAGTGGAAGTGGCTCTGAAGGGGAGAATCTCCGCTGAGTTTGTAGCTTGCTAGTATTCAAAGATTCTAATAAAATGAATAAACAATGCTCTAAATATGTGAAAAATTAAAAGAAGAAACTAGGGATGCACCGAAATGAAAATTCTTGGCCAAAACTGAAAACCGAAAATGAGGAATCCAAGGCCGAAAAACAGAAAAAAACCTATTATGCCAATTATTAGTACCATTGCATTTATGGCTATAACTGTGTACTAACCTCACTAAAATCAAGGCATTGCAAATGCACAACTTAACATTAATGGTTTAAAGAATAAAGCAATTACAAAATTATGAAAATATTTAGCACAAAAAATAATTTAGCTTGACCCCACTGTGTACATTATGTGTACTCAGCTACGACTGAGTACTTTTTAACGTTTTCACTCCGTGGTCCGTTTCAACCTCTTTGCTTAGAAGACGCTTTAGTCCTGCGTTTAAAGGAATAACGTCAGCTGCAGATGCATCAGACGAGCTGATCTCTGTAGTTAGCTGCTCAAATGGAGCAAGAAAATACATGCTGGAGCGTCCAGACAAGCCCGTGCTGGTTGCGTCATGACAACATCCTGTTTCGGTGAAAAAAGCGTTTTTTCGGCCTGCGAAAGTTTTCGGCCGAAAATCGCCCAAAAGTGCATTTTCGGCCGAAAACTTTCGGTGGCCGAAAATTCGGTGCATCCCTAGAAGAAACCAAATAATTAGAATAATTGAGAACATTACTATGAATTCTAACCAAAAACCAAAGATAGCATTAACTTTTTGCTTCCAACTGAACGAGTGGTGTAATGTGTGTAAATGACTGAGCCATTCAGCCACTGGAATCCATCAATTTCAAGTCGTTTTGGTAGAAATCACTTTTATCCGATGACCTCACTCCTCTATCATATAACTCAGAGATAAGCCTGTGGAGGTAACAACCCAGTCTGCAAACAAAAGCGCTGATTATAAATAGCCCTAAAGGGTGCTTTGGACTGCTGGGAGGAGAGAACACGTGGCTTTACACACACACACACACACACACACACACACACACACACTCACGGTTGGAGTACATGTGGAGCAGCAGCGGCAGCAGCAGCAGCAGGGCCGGGTGAGGACACCCCCTTTTGATGGATCAGGATTACCCCCGCTGCTCTATCAAGCCGACGAGTCAGTGTGAGTTACGTGATATATCATCTCTCATCTTCCTCGTCAGGTGCAGACTGAAGCTAATTTATATCAGAATTAGAACACTGGATGTCTTTGGCTCCTTTATATTCAGAACTCAGCTTTATAAAGTGAAGCAATCTGGAATAACAAAGCTGAAACATAAATAACAGTGAAATAATATTGTGCTGTGTCATTCATAAAGGATTGCGAGCCTCGCCTGTCCTCTGCTTGACTTGTCCAATTCTGAGTTCTTGTAACAGTTTCTGTGCTTCACTCCTTCTCAGTGATCAAAGTGTGGTAGAAAAGGATGAAGATATTTCACTAAAGTATGCATTTTCAGACTGGCTTCAAAGGCATGCAGCATTAAGATTCATAACTGCAAGCTTCAGATAGGTAACCTAAGAAGATGATGATAGCCTGAGCAGACGTTTGGGGTGAAAATGTAAAGGTGAACGTGTTTTTAGCTCAGGAGGAGAGGCGGTAATTGGCCACTGTGGACAAGACAACAATGGAATTAAGAGAATTAAGAGAATTAGAGAGAAAATGGTGAATGCTAAGTTAAAAAATAAAGCAAAGAAAGGGCCAAAATGATGCAAAGTGTGTTAATGCTTCCATTTATTTAGGTGCTTCATGTCACTACATGTTGGTTTTCACTTGATTTTAGGTTTTGTCATTAAAACAACCTGGTTAGGTTTGTCCCATCTCTGCCATTAGCAACGTACACAGGGGACACACTCAGCCCTAAGCAACACAAAAATGTACTACAGGTTATGGTCCGTACCTAAACCACTAACAGCTAACATCTACCTCAGCAGGCATTCAATCTGACAAGCCAGCTCATAAATGAATTGATTTCTTTCCTGTTGCAAATATCTTTTCATCAGATTAAAATAAAAAGAAATTCATTTCACACACACACTGATAAAACGCGTCCTCCCAGAAGAAGTCATTTCAGGTGTGATTACTACTCTGGAGTGGGTGAAAATTTACTCTCTAGATTGGATTAAAATCACTGAGCAGGGCAGGTGATTCTACAATCCTCCACATGAGACGTAAATCATGTCTGAAAGGGGCTTTAGACGGCATCAAAATCAGGTGCCAGAGTGAATGCTGATCTGCAGAGGTAAAGCAGTCCTGACTGTCAGGATTTTGTCTGTATGTCATCGAAAAATATTCCGAGTATGATTATTATTTTTCAAATGTGCATCGAGCAGCGAGGCTCTGCGTAGACATCTTGGCGTAGGCGAGCGTCGGGGGCCCGGCCTGAGGCCCCAGTCAGCTCAAGAACCAGAGGAGGGTTGTTTATAGAAGCAGAGACGTTCAGGAGGAACGTATCTTCTGGGCTGATCCCAGGAGCCGGACCTAATTAGAAACAACTGGTTGAAATTCACTTCAATGGCTACACGAGATCTCTCTTTTTATGTTGCTTGGCCGGTCCTGTGCGTTCATCAGCTGCACCTCGAGGCTCATCTCCATCTCTTAAGTCTCCCCTGGCTGCGTGGTGTTTATGGATTTCATGGACGGTAGAAAGAAATTTGAGGCCCGCCACCGAACTCCCAAACGTTATCTCTACTTTTTGCTCACACACACACACACACACACACATATATATTTGCACATATGCAGGTCTTGTCTTGAAACAACAGGCTACAATCACACTTGTCAGGTCAAATCTGTTTCCAATTGGCCCTGGACTTTCATGTGTTTAGACCTCGCCCTGTTGCCTTTTGAGAAACATTACATCATGGAGCTGTTTTACTGTAGCTGCACTGTAGGTGCCTCGTAGTGTTTTAATCTCTTGCCCTGCTTGTGTTTGGAGTTGAGTCAGTTATCATTAGCGATGAGATCACCGAGGGATTCAGAGCAAGAGGTGCCACAAACCGAGTCCTTCAAATCCAACGCTGACCCGGTGCACGCCATAAATTCAGCCACATCTATACGGTGATTACACGTCTGGCAATATCACGTTTTGGCACAAGTGAACCCAGACGTGAACCCCCTTTTCTGAGCTTTATCCTGTCATCAGAGCATCTCAACGAAGAGTTCCTCATTCGATTGGCATCTGAGCGTTCCTTTCAGACGAGCGCTGGCAGAGGCAGGCGCTCATATCGGAACCAGGTGGAGTTTCACGTCAATATTGCTCATAATATAGACTAAATAATCACAGAGATGACTTATCGTTGCTTTTTGCGCCACAAATTCGACACTGCAGATGGTGTTACGGCTGAAAAATCCGTCTTATTATCTCACCTGAAAGCTTTTTTAACGGTAGAGACGTCTGCAGAATTATGTTGATGAAGAGAATTTGAGAAAGCGCTGTTGTGAAGGTGGAGATGTTCTGACAGCGTGGAGGATGAGATTGCATAAGATACATATATTGTATAACATTGTAGGCCCGCGCAGATCCTCAAACCAGACACCCGCTGGTTTATTTGACTCGTGAAAGAAAACAAATCAAGCCTGAGCAGAAAATAAACTCTTCGCTATTGACTACTGAACTAGTTTGACATCGTTGTAACCATAATCCCCGGAATTTACACCGTATTCCATGGAGTACATTTTGTCCAATCCAAGGAGCGTGACATCAGTCAGATGAAGCCAGAGCTGATGGTTAGGCACAGAAAGCACAGCTGCTGCCCTGAGGTGTGAAGAGGAAAGACTGCTGGCATGATGTGTTACATTTCCTGAGTATACAGAGGAGCTTATGGACACAGTGAGCTGGTCTAAACAGGGTAAGAAACACTGAGCGGTATGCAAACTGTGTGCACTGTTAACGGGCATGAAGTTTGTGCAGAGAGAATTCTTCATCAAAACTGAAGTGATAATTTCAGCCACTAAAAACATGCTTAACTTAGCAGCATTTTAGCTTCTTATAGCCTTTTGTTTTGGTTTTCAAGCCTGCAGTCTCATAAAACTGGTCTGATAGCTCATGAGATTGATCAGCTTCCCCCTAACTAAAGGGTATATTCCTCAGCAGCTCAGGTCTGATTCCAGCCTGTGCTCCTTTCCTGCATGTCATGCCCAGAATCATTCCTGAACTTCAATATTCAAAAATATATGATAAACTGACCAAATGCTCTTTGCCCAGCTTCAAAAGTTAGCAACGAGCTAGCTACTCAGTGATGCATTTCTGACCACCCATGTATTTGTTATATATACCTGCTGGGGGCCTTCTCAGCTGACACTGGGAAGAGGCCTTGGACTGGTGGCTGGTGTGTTGCAGGGCTAACAGAGACAGATTCATACACACACCTAAGGCAAGTTACAAGTTACCAAGAGAGAGGCACCAGATCTAACTATCACCTATGTAATGATACAAACAACAAATAGAAGAAAACATATAAATAAAGAACCCTTTAGCCTCTTAGTAAGATGTTCATCTGTGCAGTATCGAGTTTACTAAAACCCCATAATGAAGCCAGGGTTGTGTGTTGCAAGTAAAAGTTTGGACCTTCAAGCATAGACAGTATCAATTCACAGTACTGTGCTCTAACATATGATATTAGAGCTCAGTATACAAGTGTCTTTGCAGTGTTTTCAAGCTGAGGCGCTCCACTGTGTCACAGCTACATGCAGCTCCACAGACACACGTCACCGTCAGCGTATGTTTTTAGGCTAATATCCTGCTTTCTTTTTCTAAAACACACATTCCTCTGTCTATGTTTGGGACAGAAAAAGGCTGGAGGAAGTTGTTATAGCTGTGAAGCTTTTAGAGGCAAGTCAACCTAAACATGGACTCCTTTAAGTACAGGACATCAGCTGTATGTTCAACAGGGAGGGTGTGTTTGTGTGTGTGTGACGGCGTGTACGCCTGCCAGTTAAAGGAGAATGAGTAATTATATTCATGCAGCGATGATTCATTGCTCTCCAACTCCAACTGGACTGCACAAAAAGGGGATTGCAGTGAAAAATGATATAATTCTTGACCTTCATTGTAATCAGGTAACACGTCGAGGGCTCAGCTGTAAGCTTAGACCTGCTGTTTGTAGACCGAGGGGAGCTTTCCTTAAACAAATGGTATCAATTTGCTTCCAGTCATTAGAGCACATTGTTGACTGGGATGACATACTGTAGAGGCAAGCTAGCTGGGACCCCAGTCTTAAATCAAATGACCAACTTCCCCACAGAAGAATGCAGTCCCTGGAAGACTAGGCTAGACACAGACTGGGACTGTAACGGTTTAGACAACTGTGGGTAGTTTGCAGGGATGATTGAGAAGGTTCCGGCTGCTCCTTTCGTTGCTGTTTTCCACCCGGCTTCTCATTTTTTTTTGGGGTGGGGGAAAGAATGAAACACAAAACAACACATTCTCTCCCTTCCTCCCACTCTCTCCCCCCTCGCTAGCATGCACACCACTGGAGAGACCGCAAAGACCGTGTCCAACAGAAACACCAAACAGAAATAGAGCTGCTATTTCAGTCTGAACAGGCTGTTATTTTTAGAAAAACTGACATGGTCTACATTAAATTACAACATCATAAGGTCACTGCATACCCCACTCCTCTCCCCCTTTTTGTTTTAGACCTCTAGCCTCCAGATCTATGACTCACCACAAAGTATGTGGTGACGTTACCCCGAACTATCCTGGTGTTCAGACCAGAAAATGTGATATTGACTCAATTGAACAACATACATCTTCTTTAAGCTTGAGTATTACCACCCTGCAGGTAAAACCAGGTATTTGCCCGTCCTGGTCCGCCTTCCCTCCTTCCTTCCTCTTTGCCTCTGACAGCACATCATAGCATTTGTTTGCAGCATGTGAATGAAATGTGGTGTAAACATGTAACAGGATAATGCTGCTGTTGGTATGCCAGGCTGAAGCATGCAGGAAAAAAAAAACACGTGCTTCCAATTTCTTACTCACTTCAGTGTTACTTCCAACCGGTGATGTAGTTTGAAAGTTTGGGTTGGTGATCACCATGAGGAGATGTGGAAATCATAAAACGGTGGATTAAAGAGAGATCAAACTATGTACATACAGGAATATGAGGTAAAGCACACTAATCCAAGCCAGTAAAATATGAGGAGTTGGCTGTAAAGATGGCCTCCACAGGCCTCTGTCCTCTCTCTGACTGAAGACCAAACTCCTTGTGATAGTCCAGCACAGATCTTCCCTTTAATTTCTCTTAAATAATTAAAGAATGCATTATTGGTCTGCTGCCATTTGTGAGTCTTATGAACTGATTTAGGACCAAGGTACCAACACCAACCAACACAACGCTATCACTCAGCTCAGCCCAGCCCCACAATCTGGCTAGCTATAAAGTCTGCTTCACTCACAACCCACCTCATGCGCCCCACTTTGGAGAAGCAACCTGGTAGAGGGCGATGCGAGCCATCAAAACTGCTCTGCGTTCAGCGCTTAGTGGTGAAGTGGTCACATGAGGTATTGAGGACAGTCTTCACAGAAGTATACAGTATACTGAATGCTAAGCCTCGTGCATATGTCTCCCCAGAAGGCTCTGATCCTGACCCAGTTACCCCTAATCTCCTTCTCTGAATGCATCTCTATACCACAGGCCATCTACAGAGACTCAGGACTCCTGTCCAACCAATGGTGGGGCCACAGTCGAGATCTGGCAGACCACTTCTGGGTTCAGTGTGTCAAATGCTATCACCTCTCGCTATCTGGCGCTGTGGCTTAGTTGGTTAAAGCGCCTGTCTAGTAAACAGGAGATCCTGGGTTCGAATCCCAGCAGTGCCTTTTGGGCAACAGCAGGATTGTCCTATAACCAAAAGGTTGGTGGTTCGATCCCAACTCCTCCCTAGTCATTTTTGTGTGTCCTTGGGCAAGGCACTTCACCCGCATTGCCTCCAGTGCACTCACTGGTGTGTGGCTTAAGCAATTTCCCTTCTGGGATCACTAAAGAGCAACAGAGGACAACATTAAGGGGAGGACCTACAGAAACTCCTCATTAATGCTCTCCACAGGAACCAGATATGAAATCATATTTGAGGGGTAGCTATACTGAAGAGCAGGCCCAGAGGAGGAGTTTGATCTTACCAAGGCTATAAGAAGCGGACTCATGCAGGTGTGAGCCCCTTCCCTCCACTCACCTGCAGCGGGCTCTACTGACATTAACTCTTTGTCTGTATATATATGTGAGGAGAGTCAATCTGACAGTGCTTACCCCCTTAGGTACTACAGCCAAAGAACCACACAATCAACAACAAATCAAACCAAAGTCTTCTCCCCGTTATGATTACTATCAGCACTACTAAAACAGTCCTCACTTTGATCATTTATAGAAGCGTGAAGTTAAATAAGAGGTGCCTTCAGTAGCACGCTGAAATCAAAAGATGAGGCCAAAGTGTCAGAAGACCCAGTTAGCAGGACACATATTTTTCTAGTAATGTATTTTTCTCTTTACTTTAAATGGCCCTGATGTGTACTGTGTAGGAAGAATAAACTGATGGATAAAGGCAGATGTTGGAAAAACAAAATCTCTTTACTAGACAGCCAAAAAAGGCTCAGGGGACTCCTAAATGGCCAAAAATCCCTGCAAACTCCCACTTTGTGTTGTATTTGCATTCGTGGTAAGATACACAACTGATCGTACCGCCAACATCGGAGGATGTCAGATAGCATCCAATTCCCTTATTACTTTTCCAGTGAATTAACTGGCCATGTAACAGCAAAAGCAAATTACCATTTAAAGTCATTTTTCTCACAAGATAAGGCTTTCTAAGTAATATGTCACAGGGTATCTCATCCAAAAAAATCCTCCAAGCAGGCGAGAAGCTAAATGTCAGTTGAAGAAAGTCTGAAAAAGTGTAAGTCCATGTGTCACAGTGGTCATTTTGTCAATGATAACTTTTCCTTGACAACCTTTTTTTGACTAATTCGTGACGAGAACGTAAATTTAAGAAGCTCTGACGATGCAACTTAAAACGAAATCTCTGCTCATTGTGAACTGACGAGTAAAAACATGACGAAAAAGACGACGCTCACCGACCGAACAATCTGGGTTACAGCCAGCCTCCCTGCCGTGATTGCTTTACTTTTTAACCAATTACTCATCTTAGCTCAGATGTAAACTCTCAGTCTGTCCTTCTGATTGGATGACCTCCCGTCCGGTGGCGGAGCTCATCCAGTTATGTACGCTATGAGCGACAGGCGTCATGATGAGCAGATCTTAAAG
This sequence comes from Parambassis ranga, assembly GCF_900634625.1. Classification (NCBI taxonomy): domain Eukaryota; kingdom Metazoa; phylum Chordata; class Actinopteri; family Ambassidae; genus Parambassis; species Parambassis ranga. The sequence goes on from NC_041027.1 coordinate 13,232,781, forward strand.
GTAGGGTAGGAGATTTCATTCTGATGCACTTTTTGGTAAATTAGTGTAACTTCTCTTTACAATCCGATAGCAACCAATTAGTTTGGCAGTTTCGCTTTAAAACGAAGAATATGAATCATCTGTGGAGGCTATAAAACGCTAAAAACATCAGCCAATCCTCCGAGGCGCCCCTGTGCGTATAGTTGGCTGGTTGTCACTCTCTTCCTGCTCTGTGCGCACCACAGAGGTACGTGCATGATGGCCGAAGTCCCAGACTTGTTGGGAGGCGTGGCTTCGGGGTGAGCTCCGAGAGAACGGGGAGTGTGTTAACTTTCAAAATCTGGCTGACTCTTACTGAGTTTTCAAAATCTCCTACCCGACCTTTAACCCGTGGCTTCGATTTGCCAAGTGGAGAGAGGACATGGACACAGTCCTGTTACGACACACTCAGACACCTGAAGACCCCCCCACCCTGTTGTTAACCCTTCCTGTTCTGCTTCCTAACCGTGGTCGGGGAGCACAGCGGAGATCTTAACTACACGGGTGTTGAGGTGGCGGCACATTAACGGGCCGTTATTACTGAAGAGAACGGGCCTTTATTTTTGGACCGCACCGTAAATAAACACACACTAACGTTCTCTATCTGCTATGGTGGCTGTGACGTTCATTCACTCTCCCCGTATGTACACACACACCTGTTCACAGCAGCGCACCGCCGCCGTGCGCACACTCACTCACACACGTTCACACACTGAGCTGCCTGGACTACACACCAGAGCTACACATCCCGCAGCACTCAAAGAACTTGCGAGGAATATGGTTATATATTGCACTTTTTCTATCAGGCCTTAGACATTCAGTTTATTATCAAAGAGTATATGGTACATTCTTAGTTTATATGACTATACATAGTTAGGTATGCTTACAATGAAGTGTTTACTACCAAACAATTTAGAAAATCTATCACAGTGTAACGAACTGTCAAATCGCTAAAAAACACTAAATTTGAACTAAAACTAAACTAAACTGAAAGACTAAAATGTGACTTTAACTAAATCCAGACTTTGGTGAGTGACTAAAACTAAAATGAAATGAAAAATTCTTGTTAAATTTAACACTGATGTGTCATTGCCTTCACTGCCCCAACATCATTATCAATAGTCCAGAAGCCATTCAGCCATTCCCCGCTGTCAGCAGGAAGGAAGTCACTGTCAGATAGACATTATGCAAACCAACATGGTGGCAGGCTGTCTTGCTTTGCATGTTCTCCAGTTGCTGAATGTGGGAGCTAGCTGCAGCAAAACGGGTGTGAAGACACTCAGTTCTCTCCCTCTGGGTAATTACTGTACAGGAAATGGGACGTAAAATGTTTGAATAATCACGTATCTGAAGTGAGTTATGGACGGAGCCTACAGTAGTGAAGCAAATTAAAACAAGTGAATCCAATTACTGTTTATGGAAAGCAGCTGCCCGAGCGAGCGTACGCCGGTGAGTTGGAACTGTGAGAAGGTTTACGGCTCCGCTAACACAATGGCTTTCATTTGTGACAAGCCAAGACATGTTGGAAAAATGTGTTGTGAATTTATAGGCCTCAATTGTCTGTGGGTTGTTTTTTTTTTTCCTTCCTTGTGTTTAACTCCTGCTTCTTGAGTGTATTCTGATGTCATAACAGCACGATAACTGGCCTCTATGAATGTACAGAAAAATAAGGTCAGTGTTTGCTTTCGGACCCTCTTATCCACGTGTTTATTTACCTACACTGAATCAATTCATCTGTGATACAGCCAACAGTCATGTTCTGGATAAGCTTTCGTTTCAAAACATTTGGATTTAATTATCATGGGGATATGATATCCAAACAATCTGGTTTCTTCCATTAATAACATGATTGCGGCATGGCAGTGTGAGCTAAGGCCGCTGCGTTTTCATATGTTTTCATGGATTTGGACTTTGTTTACTTACTATTATGGGCATGGGGCAAAACCCAATTTCAAGTAATGACACAGTTTACGTTTTGGAGTTTTAAAAGATCTCCGTGAGGAAGTGTCGTGCAGTTTTTCCCCCCCGACTGGAAAACAAACATTACCCGTGTGACTTTCCCAAAATGAAAGAATTCTCACTTTGCTTTGGTCTTTTTTTTTTTTTTGCAAGGTCAGTGAAGGCGACACGAGGAAAGAGGAAACTAGTCCGTAGTCTGATAACTGAAGTACTGCGCATCGAGGAAACATAAAGCCTCTGCTGTGTGTTGTATTACAGATAAAGTGCTATGGAGCATTGGGGCTATTTATAGGCCTTAAACAAAGTCAGTCAGAGTAGAAGTAGAGCACAGAGCTCTTGAGAAGTGCTTTGCTCTTTTTCCTGATGACAGTTGTGGAGTTTATTTCAGCACCTGATTTCATGTAAGTGGAAATGTACATTAGTTTTTGTCACCTTATCTGAGTTATAGTCAACAAAGATTCATACACTTTCATCTTATTTCAGTCTCATTTTTGTTGTAAAACTAATTTGCTAGAACCTGTCTGATGAGGTCTAATCCCAATTTAGGCTTGTATCACCTGACATTGTCAAGAGGCAGGTTAGCTTAGAGACAGTGGGGATACATCATCAGCTGTTTCCAGTGGTGGAAAGTAACTAAGTATTTGTACTTTGTTTTATTTATACTTTTACTCCATTCCATGTTGCAGCTGTTACCTGTACTTCCTCCTCCACTACATTTCTACAGTGTCTGTAGTTCCTTGTTCCATGTGATGAACACAGTGCTGGACTGATGTGAGGTCAGACTCTGCATGGAGGTGGTGTCACGCTGCCAGCTGTGTTTCTATAATGAGCCTCAGTCATGATGCCGGTGCTCTGGCTCAGTGAGCTAACTAGTTAGCTGCTGTCTGCTAACACAGGTCCATCCATTAATGTCTGATGAACATGAATCACAACATGAATCTACAGCAGGAACACTGACACAGTAAACATGCTGAATGCCTGTTTGTTATCAGCAGCCTCTCTGTTCACTTGATGCCCACAGCCTGCCTCATGACACACAGACCTGTCCACAGCTGCTTCTGGACTGAACATGGACATTAACTACACATGGTCCATTTTCATTTAAGATGATTTCTTTGATTATTTTAACCTGTTCAGATCCTTTGCAATGGAAATCAATAATATATCTTCAGTGTGTGAGTACTTTTACTTTTAATACTTTAAGTACATTTATAAGTACTTAAGACTTTTACTTAGGTAGGATTGTTAATGTAGCACTTCTACTTTTACTTGAGTATAATTGTACTTTTACTTAAGTACCAGCTTCAGTACTTCCTCCACCACTGGCTGTTATTGACCTGATGTTATGTTTTGCTGGTGTGGATGGGTCCCTCATGCCACCATTTGATCCCCAAACCTTGCTTAAATCTAACAAAACTGACACTCTACACAGGTTTAATAATACTTGTTTGGAAGGTTGGCTTGTACTGTACTTCATCACAACGAACCTTGGGGGGAAAACACAGAGAAAAGACACAGAGACAGAGACAAGGACTATATACAACACTTTGTCCTGTTTTTTCTGTGACATGCAGGAGCAAAGAGATCTTCAGTGTCGGCATATCACCAACACAGCAAAGAGATTTTATGGAGCTATTTACATTGGATGTAAAGGGATCCAAGAAACATCAAAGCTTGGCTGTGTTCTATTCAACTGAGGTAGCAGAAGAGAAGTGACAATAAAATGTGTGTTTTCTTGCATTTGACCTCAATGGCTGACCCCCGAAAAAAAGCAGCCTGTGATTTAGTGTCTGAGGATTCCTCTTTGTGGCTTTTTGAAGCCAGAAACCTTCGTCAGTGTTCGTGTTGTTTGAGGAAAGCTGCTTGATTTTCTGTTGTGAAAACAAATGTGGATAAAAGCATGCAGCAGTCACAGTGTCAGGTTTCACTAGGAGGCAGATGATCCAAATGGCAGGAGACAAATCATTTAAATAGACCTGAGTGTATTGTCAGTTGTTGGGGCTTAGGCTGAGTGCTGGGCTTGTATTTCAAAGAGCTCATGGTGACCTGTTGGTCACCTTAACCTGCTAACTAACCTATTCAACATCTTGCTGAATCCACTGCCGATATATATATATATATATATATATATATATATATATATATATATATATATATATATATTATATATATATATATATATATATATATATATATATATATATATATATATATATGTGTGTGTGTGTGTGTGTGTATATACATATATATATATACATATATATGTATATATATACATGTATATATATATATATATATATATATATATATATATATATATATATATACATATATATATATATATATACGCAGTGCAGTGTTCTGGCCTGCAGGAGCAATGTGTCAGCTGCTCTATAGTGAGTCCTGTTATCTCCTTTTTGATAACGCTCTCTTTGGTTTGCCTCAAGACACACTCATGCTAACTTAACACTTGTACGTGTTGATGTTTCCTCTTGTTTTCTCCTCAGGCTTGTGCATTTGGCTGGCAGCAGGCTGCACAGTGTACTGAGGTACAGATAACCTGACCTGCAAGGCATGCAAACAACATGATAATGGTACGTTGATGTGGGAAAATGGGTGCAGTTTTAAATGCGGTTAGTGTTGCATGAGGATGATATGCAAATTATCAACAAATGAAAGTTGAGCGACATAGCTTTCAACTAGTCGTGATTACAAAGCTGAGAAACATGACAGTTTACTGAGCAGTTACATGCTGTCTCTGTCACATGGTCTTCTTCCTTGTCCTGCCCCCTTAGGAGACCAACAGTGTGTCCAACACAAGACATGCTCTCAAATTCTGAAGGATTCTGTCACTGCAGTGGCCACCAAAATCAAATCTTTAGACACACTGATGGTGTCACAGGCACTTCATAAACATTTTATGATGCATAATAAAGCTACTGGCTCTGTTTTTAGTACAAAAAACTTTAAAATATTGCATTATCTCTCCGTGTAAGTATGCACAGTGATGAATTTGGCTATAACAGCTTATGTTGCTATGCTTACCTGCATGTTTGCTATACAAATTTAGCATGAAAGCGTAGTCTTATTGGAAATATCATTTCATATATTTAAGATGTAAAACTGCCCAGGCTTCATTAACCCTTCCCTTCACACCCTCTACTTTACCTCTCATTGATGCAGCAGTGCCACACACACTGGACCACATGTGTCCAATTAGACTTCAAGTAAACCGACACACACATCGACATAACTTGCTCTGCTGAAATGCAGCCTATGGTTTTTTTCTATGATGTCTAATTACATCGTAAGACACGAGTAATTGCAATAATAAGTAATGTGTTTAGATTATGCAGCCCAGATGTAAAACATCTGTTTTGATCCTGTAGTCGGGCTTTTGTTACTTTACATGGTATTGTGAGAGCCGCTGTCAAGTCCGCTCATATCTCGTATGTAAAATTTTTAGGTTGCGAGAGTGTAGGCATGTGCTGACATCTCTCCTCTACCTTATGCACATATTGTAAATTCAAAGTGAAGTCAATTGCATTGTCCCATGTAAAGCAGGGAGTGCTTTTGACAAACAGTAGCTTTATTGTACTGATAACAGAGATGACGCGTCTCTGGCTGAGTCAGCGTGCTATCAGGTCTTATTTTTTTTTTTGCTTTACATGTTTGACACATGGAGCGTATAGGCCAGAGAATACCAACTGTCCAGTCACGTAAAAACATCAGGGGAGGAAGAAGATTCTCATGATCAACAGCAGGAAAGACACAAGAGGGCTGTGAGTCTAGACGAATGTTTACGGAGAGCAATGATATCAAACTAGAGATTATCTGCCGTCTGACCTGAACCCAGCTCCCGCAGCCATACAGGTACGTCCTGATCAGTCCAAATTACAAACTCTTTATTTTTGTATAATTACTTACTGAGGATGTGCAGCAGCAGCAGCAGCAGCCTGGTGCCTAATATGGGCACATATCTTTGATTGAAGAGGTCAGATTTTCATGTAGCGAGTAAAAAAAAAATTTTGGAATGAACCATCAAAAAGCCTCAGAGATAAAGGTACAGACAAATCTGGCAGGTTAAGCAACACCTTTGCAAACTTTAATGAGTTTATTCTGCTGCTGTGCACAAAAGCGCTTTAAGATGTCATTACGAATCCTCGCAGCGGAATCTCTTTAATACTTTGCTGGGTTTGTGACATGGCTTAAAGGGATTGAGTTCATGAGACGTAATCCAAGTTCAGAACCAGGCTGACCCCTCGTACCATTCGTACCTGTGTGCAGCTGAGTTCTCAGCCCCTCACTTCAAAGGCTCGGGACGGGGGATGCTTAGGAAACAAGAGTTTATGTGAATAGATCAATTCAGTCAGCTCCATTTACCCTCCAATCAGTCAGCTTAACAAAGAACAGACGCTATTTGTCTAAAAGCCGTGTATGTTTGTGAATAAATCTAACTGTATTTTTGTTATCAGAGTCCAGCTACTGATCATCACAAGCCACAGCGTGTAAACCTCTGAAACGGAGCCCTGTGCAGCTGGCAGGCTGGGGTATGGAAATGGTTTTTGATGAAGGCTCAGTCAACACTTCATGCTGTGAGATGGATTGGCCTTATTATCAGACTCCATTCCTGATAATATTATGCAGTCTGTAATTGCTTCCTCCTAATTCGTTCTGGTGAAGTTTGCCTTGCACACAGACAGCCGTTTGTCCCATTCATATGAGCTTCAGATGGCTCCTCTACGTAGCATAAATGCTGTGGAAGTGTATAGAGATAAATATGATGCTTGATGTGTGGTAGATCTCGACACTTCTCATAATTTTAGTGGTTGCCATCTTGGCTATGGATGCCTCCACAGGTTCATTTGCGCAGACACATTTTTTAACTTGAAATAATCACTGATGTGACTTTTCTGAACTTATTTGTCTATTTGTCTGTTTAATTTTAATGTTGACATGCTTTGTGACCTTAAGATAAAAACATTTGAAGCACAAAGTTACTTTAAATGTTTGCTTCATTATTATTTTGAAGCAGTTTGTGCCTCAATATTATCAATACATATTTCCATGGCTGGTTGGTGCCTAATCACTACTCACCAGCTTAACCTGTTAGAATGAAGTAGTTAACTTGACTGATGATTTGTCGGTATCATGCTAGAACACTGTGCCAATTTAGAGTCAAAAACATGTGCAATTGTCATCACTTAATCGTCAAATTAATCGTTATCGGCTAAATGCCACAATTAATCATGATTAATTTTTTTGCCAATATCGCCCAACCCTATCTCACAGAGGACATTCCGGGTCAACTTCAAGTTTTTTTTTTCAAAAAATTATAATTTTTCAAATATTAAGCAATTTCGGTGTCATTTTTAACATGGGAGTCTATGAGAGAGCCCTTCAACAAGGGTCATCTGCCAAATGTATCTCCTCCTACAAATTTCAAGCTACAGACTCCAGTTTAGTCTTAAAACGCTCATTAGATGCTGCTCTATCAAACTTATTTTCAGAATTTTCTAATTCCGAATTGTTTCCGCATGCCAGGCTCTCAAAGTTGGAGTGGTTTATGAGGTCTCCTCTGCTGTTACCATGGTGACAGGCTGACACACAGAGGCATACAAAACTCTGAATCGCTCTGATTCTCCAGCAATTCAGAGCAATCCTTCACATCAGTGTTCAAAGCAATGCTTCAGCTGCAGTTTTTAATCTCGTTCTCATACCACAGGCGTTTCCATGGAAACCAGAAATTCACTTGTTAAATATACCAGAATATGTGAAATGTTTACACTGCCTTAACAATATTTCTGTCTTTAAAATGTGTCTGTTCTCCCTGCAGCCACTCTGAATTAAACAGACACTGAGGCTCTTTTAACAGTGACTAAAAGCATATTTGGCATAATGATTAAATAGCTGTAAGACTGCGCTTTCTTTTTTTTTTTCTTTCTTAACATAAGAGTAGATCAATGTGATGATATTGGCTTTCCACTCTAATGCACTTGTAAGTGTTTAAAATGTGCCTTCATGGGAATGTGCTCAAGCATCTGGCCACAGTTAAATGGCCCACAATGATGATGACTATCACACATGCTGTAAATACACTCGACAAATAAATACACTTTACAATAAACCAGTTAACCTGAGCGCAGTCAGAAAGAAGAAGAAGAAGCAGTGACAGGTTTTTTTTTTTTTGCTTACAGCGGCTGATTAGACTTGGGGTGTTGTAATGCAACCTTTCCCAAAGAATGTAATGATCTCACACATCAAGCAGATGTTCTCAATCAATATTTGTTGACATGAAAGCCCATTAGCTTGCTAATTGCATTTGCATAAACATTTCGCCATTTCATATTTACTATGCTAAAGTTTACATACAGTGGCCCTCGAGTGCTTACACATGTTTGGTGTAAATACAGTGCTGTTTGGCCTTAGTAACAACACGGACATATACAGCCAATCACATACAGTATTTATGGCCCAACACACACACATGTATGCAAACAAAATATCAGCAGCATCCCGCCCTAAACAGCTTGCATTCCCCACCAATGACCTGCTCCGAGTAAACAAACATTTATCTGCTTCTCTGGCAGACGGACAGTGAGCCGTGGTGCTGTGTCTTAGACCTGATGTAAACAAGCTATTGAACTTTGTTTAATGAGAGGTACGGTTTGGACGCGGTGAGAGGGTTTTTTCTCCTTGTAGACTTGTGCAGTAACAGTTTAGAGTGTCTAAGTTTCAAGGGTTTGACCCCGACATGTGCGGGTTTATCAGGTTTTGATTCTTAATGGCAGCTGGATGATTGCTTTAAGCAATGATGGCTATTTGTCATGCTCTAGCAGTGGTGGAGGACGTACTGAAGCTGGTACTTAAGTAAAAGTACAAATACCCAGCAAAATATATACTTAAGTGCATCAACAATCCTGCTTAAGTAAAAGTCTTAAGTACTTATAAATGTACTTAAAGTATTAAAAGTAAAAGTACTCACACACTGAATATATATTATTGATTTCCTTGATCTGAACAGGTTAAAATAATCAAAGAAATCATTTTTAAGGTAGGGTATACTATATATATGTGATATATACTCCATGCAGGGTCGTCCCGGAGGATTGGCTGATGTTTTTTTTAGCGTTTTATAGCTTCCACAGATTCATATTCTTCATTTTAATGCAAAACTGCCGAACTAATTGGTTGCTATCGGATATATATATATATATAAATATATATATCTAAGGCTCATTATAGAAACACAGCTGGCAGCGTGACACCACCTCCATGCAGAGTCTGACCTCACATCAGTCCAGCACAGCTGTATTCATAAATGTACTTGTAACTACAGAGATTGTAAAATTTGTAGTGAAGTAGAAAGTACAGGTAACAGCTGCAACATGTAATGGAGTAAAAGTATAAAGTATGCACTATTATTTTTACTTAAGTCAAGTATAAATACATAAAAAAATACTTAAGTACAGTAACGAAGTACAAATACTTAGTTACTTTCCACCACTGTGCTCTAGTAAAGTGGTTGAAAATCATAAAGCCAAACAATACTGGTTGTTGTTGTTCTCTATATAAGCTACATCTGATTGGTGTTTCCTATTTACATGGTATTCATCCATAACAGCTAACATACTTGTTCTTCTATTGTCCCACATTTAAATAGTGTTGTAACCGTGCAGCCGCTTACCTGCCGTCCCTCACTCTGCTCACCGGGTGGCGGTGCTCTGCAGGTGTAGCTGTCCTTCCGCTGTTGTTTCACGCGTTGCATCTCGGTTAAATGGTTTGTTTACGTCTGGACCAGGCTGGAGAGGGACGTTTGGCGGTCGCAGGAGCACGTATGTAGCATGTGGAAACGTTCTCAAGAAGATACCTGTCGAAGTTTCAGGAACATGCGGGGCTTTCTGGATGATGTGTTGCGTGAACCGGAGGCCGCCATGTTCTTAAATACACCGGAAGAGGGGGCGCGAACTGCGCATACTCCAACGTGTAAGCGTCAACAACATTTAGCTAATGTGTTTGTAGGCTAGCATAAACGGTCTGTATGTTTTGTTCCCGTTTTTCATCCCATTCATTTATTTATTTAGCCAGATTAGTCAGATTACGTCCTGTTTAAAATGATTTGGATTTTATTTAATTTTATAATGTTAATCCCTGTAATAGATTAATGTCAGTCAGCTAATTTTCCAGGCTATGCTAGCTTCATACTTCATATAGTGATATGTAATTAGTCCCACCAGCATTATGATTGCTTCAAATTATGCTTTACATTACATATATTGCCCACTAACTGGTCTGTTAGAGACTCTTTCTGTCGGTCTAATTTTGCATTATTATTTTTGCTCAGTAAGTAATCTTAGTAATCTGTCTTTTGGGAGGGTCTCCCAGTCTTCATAGTGTACAGGACCCTCTATTTTTAGAGCTTTACTTGATGATGGTTTCAAATAAGCTGTATCTAAATAGACACCCCGAGGCTCAGGCCTTATTCCCAGGTGCAATTTATAACATGAATGAGAGATTACATGTCGTCTCTGAGACACAAAAATGGAAAACAGCCATCAGTAATGTTACAGGCTCCTGACACGTGGCTCTCGAGATTTGTGACACAACACGGAGGTTTTGTCTGCTGAAGTGTGGTGTGAGTCTCCTAGATGTCTGGTTCGGCTTGTGTATACTGTTCATTTTTACGTTTAAGCCTTTGTCGTTTATCACCTTACACACATACCTGGGCCATGTGAGATGTCATGCTCTCTTCTAGTAGCTGCTTTGTATTATTTGGGTCTTAATATGACAACCGTTCGGAGAACGACAGTGAAGGAATGTTCTGGAAAAGTCTGTTTAAAGTATAGAAAGTGACTTCCAACAGTTTCAGCTCCTGGCAAAGTTGTAAATCTTGAAGAATACTTTTCTCCAATGTTTCGTCTCATGTTGTCACAGTGATGCAGTAAATGATCAGCTCATACAGTGTTTGCTGTATCGCATACCTCCTCCTCCCTTTGTCCCCCCCCCCCCCCCTGCTGGAGACCCTGGAAGCTGCACCGGCCCTCCGTGTGCTCAGCACTCGGATTAATGGCTGTTTTGGCAACATATGAGCTCATGGGTAATTGGCTGAGGTGATGTTTCCTGTTGAATGCTACCTGGTTCTTTTGTGGTCACCTCCATGGTTGGCAGCTTGTGCTGCCGTTAAGACGGTAATTGAGCAGCACTTGTGTGACACTGGTGGTGAACCGTGATGAGGAAATGATGTGTTTCCTAAAAGTGTCATTGGAGAGAATGACAGTGACAGATTGTTTTTGCCCAAAAGGTTTTTTTTTTATTTATGCACTATGGCTTCTTCTAAGTCTAGCATCATCTTTGTATTTATTTATTGTATTTAACTAAGAGGAACATTATATATTCTATGACAAGCTTCAGGATTTGTTTGTCCCTCTTGGTCCATACCAAAGCAGAGAATTAGATTTTAGTCAACAAGTCTGAAGACACCTTTATGTAAAGTATCAAAATCCCTGTGTGTCACATAATCTGTAACTCCTAACTTTTTGAAGCAGCTTCCTCTCAGCTCATAACCTACAATAGACTCCTTCGTGTTTGCCTCCACAGCTCAGCACTAGTGAGATAATTTGCAGCAGCATACACACTCATTTTTCTTTTTTAAAGACATCATATCAAAGACAGAGCAGATGTTCCCTGAGCAAAAGTACCAGAATAAGATTTCTCTGTTGTAATAGAAGAATTGTGAAGTTTGGGTACATGATGTGCCTGTAATAACAATCTAAGTGAGATGGGGTCTCGGGTTGCTCTGGTTTGAATCCTCTCAGTCTAACTGAGCCTTAAGCAGTGTGCATACATAGATCAAAACACCAGGGCTGAAAAAGACCAAAGTAAAACTGTCAAGAATGGGCATCAGTCTGGATGAATGGTCAAGGCTGTGAATTTTTCCACTAGGTTATGGCCTTGTTGTTTGTATCTTGAAACAGATGTTACAATGATCTATCACTCAAGGGGAAAAAATGATGTGTATGGTCCCAAAGAAACACAAATAATAAGTGCGGTTTAAAATAAATTCTGTGTCAGTATTCTTTTTTTGGGAGTGTTGATAATGAAGCAGAAGAGTAATTCTGCTCCTGGCCTTGAAGGTTACAAAAGATGCTCTCAAGACATACTTGGGGCCTCTAAAGAGATAATGAACATTATAGGTTGTTGCTGCTGTTGTTGTTGGCTGTTTCTCCTACTAAAATACTCGGTGCTGTCATTAGAGTAGCTGAGAGGAACGGCATGACTTCATGTCAGCGTCATTTCCTTGGAAAAGGTTTTGTAGTCGTCTTATCACATGGGAAAGAATTATGTTTACTGGATCTATTAAACCAGAAAGTCTAGAGTTGTTTCTTCAGTAATCCAGCAACTTAATCAAGTACTACACTGCAAGAAACAGGTTATTATTGTGATATTCAGTCAGGGTGATTTGATACGAAACCAGAAGACAGCTGACGAAAAACACTAGAACCTAATTCATCTCAGTTACGTGGCTTATTGAAAGATGGATATCTGCTGACCTCTAGATCTGTAAAAGAATATGTAAAGTGTGTGTATGTGTGTGTGAGAAAACGTCTTTAGTCCCTGTGTGTTTTTGTGTTTGCTTGTGCAAGATAGTAAAATCAGATTATTTGCAAAACCCTCAAGCAATCAAGTTCACGTCTCTGCAAGCTAGCTGGAGTCGAGGCTAGCAAGGACCCTCCTGCGTTTCCTCTCTCATTAATTGTGTGATGTATCACTCTGCTCCAGCTTCAAACATCAGATCCACATGGTTGCGTAATAAGCTCAGGCTTTTTTGGCTCGAAGGTGCAGAAATGAAGTCTTCTTCAATTAACTGGCACGTTGCCATTTCCCTGTTGCACCCTGTTCTCAGATCCCTACTGGGATTGGCAGAGCTGTTGGCACTCGGTGGGATCCACATTAACTGTGTGAACATTCTTGTCATGCTATTCTGGTGTATTTATTGGCTGCTTGATTACTGTGCGTGTTTACTTGGCAGTCTGTTACCCTGCCAGAGAAAGAGCGCTGAATGCATCCAAGCATCGTGATCCGCAGGGATCGTTGAAGCTTTGGGGGAGGTTGAGCTTCGTTTTGCTTTGATGCGCTGTCAGTCAAAGGAAGAAACTTAACAGATGGAGGCTGTTTTCAAATCCCACTACTACACCACTTCTGACAATATGAATAATGATGCTGATTGTTGTTGAGGCTGATGGTGTTGTAGGACAATCCCAGTTAGGTTTAGGAAGATCTTGTAGTGTAAATGGGACATTTCAGAACTGGAAAGGTTAAAAAAAAAATAGTATTTGCTGCAGAGCTTGATTCCTGGATGAGACACAGGTGTGTTTGAGACTGTGAGAGGCCTGATTGTAGATGACAAACACCCACAAAGAGACAGACTGGAAAGAAAACGGAAACACAGGCTGGACCATGACAGCTCTGCGTATTACTGAGGTTATTTGTAAAAGCTGTAAATCATTGTTGCACAGATGTACTCAAAAATATCTCTTCAACAGGTGGAGGATGAGAGGCTGCGGCCTGAAAGAGGAATGATACACAACAGCCTGTGAACAGGTAGGAATTATTTGACCCTTACGCTAGTTTAATATATTACTTTTATACAAGTACACTTGAATTAGTTGTCAGGGTCAGCAAATCATATGGCTTATTATGAGCTTTAAAATCTAACGTCAGGATTCTTGGATATAAAAGAAATTTACCCAGGTGTGGGACAGCAGTCTGGTCTCCTCAGGACAGTGTTCCAGGTGTGGGACAGTGTGAAAGTCCCCTCGTCCCGGTTCACTGTCCCGTTGGCCCGCTTCCTGATTTCAGTGACTTCCTTAATCCAACGTTTGAACTTGTTGTCCTCATTGCCGATTACTTTGAATCTGAATTGAAAGGAATACACTTATAGCTAAAAAGGTGAAGACCAAATGAACCTTGTCGAAACATGAACCTAATGCTTTTAGTGGCTCTGACTTGTTTTTTTTACTGCTGTACAATTCACTACACCTCTGTGAAAATAGCTCAATCATGGCTAGAAAGAGAGAGAGTGAGAGAGGACTCAAACAATCAACAAAAGTTGATTTTGAAATCGGCAGACACTGCATTATTTCCTAATGCTCACATAGGTGTGAAACAAAAATAGGATCCCTTCAACTGCTTTCATTTTTTTAATGTTTTCACACTGGTTTCTTACTGTTTCTGCATCAACTGTAAAGACAATATGTGCAAAAATATGGAGGTGATTAGATGTTGACTGTATTTTCGCTGGGTCTCAGAACTTTGGTTCTGAAATGAATATGTGAAACAGAACAATTCTGACTGCATCTTGAGCCCTTAATGTTCTTCTGTATGTTCTTATTTTTATACTAAGCAATCCAGTGAAATTACAGCTCTCAGTGGAAACAATTTTATTACCCACAGATTATCGTCTCGTCCTTCTATAGCTACCATTTTTACCTTTTGTCTCATGTGAGATCTTGTAAAACTAATACTTACTCATATAATGTCTTAGAATGCTAATTTATGGCTGGTCTCTGGGGATTTGAACATTACAGGCCCCCATGAAAAGTGACTATGTACTTTTTTCCACCCCATAAACGTTCCACCTTCCAAGAATACCATAGTGCATATCAGTCTACGGGGGCTGTTTCTGTTTACTTTGACTCTCACAGGCCTCCTGTGTGCGTTACCTGCTCCATGGTGTGCCTTTTGTCTGCGCAAGAAAGAGTTCATGCTCGTGACATTTATTACAGCCTGTCACAGGGAGGCTCATGAGGCCTTTCTACTGTCGTGCCTCAGCAGCGTAGGGCTTATTTCCAAACGAAACTTGTGTGTCAGGAGACTTGTAACATCAAACTGGTGTCGCTCAAACATGCCTCTGGTTTCTGTACCTGTGTTTTATGTCGTCCTTTTTTTTTAAAAATTCATTTTCCTGGAAAGATGCCCCTGCATATGAGAGTCTTTACAATGACAGACAGACGCAGTGCGACCACACAACGCCTTTATGTTGTCACTTTAGTGGCAGTTTGGATCGCATGGCAGCGTTTCATGACCCTCTGGAGATTTATTGGCAGATAACTCCTTTTTACAACTTCTTCCGGGTCAGAAGTGAACACAGAGGTCAAACATAGGTCATGCTGCTTTTCCCAGAGCTATGTAATCAGCCAAACAGCTGCATTGAGTGAGAATCTGCATTAAGAACTGACTCTGCTGTCAGTGATGTCCACGTTCAACCCGTCCCATCAGCATGAAGGATCAGATAAATGACTGAGAGGTAGGCAATGGCTCTTAAGGGACTCTGTAATCTATACCAATTTCTTTTCTGGTTAAAGTTTGCTAACAGGTCTCCATATAAGGAAGCTTCTCCTGCTTCTAACACCCACAGATTAAATGATGGCCGCATATCACAAACATTCATTTGTGTTATCTCAGTTATTAATCCAGAAAGCCTTATCATGGGAAAGCATGCTGTCTTTATGCTGGGCTACGTAGAATAGAATAGAATAGAATAGAATAGAATAGAATATACTTTATTAATTCCTTTGGGAAGGTCCCTCAGGGAAATTCGGGTAGAGCTTATGCAAGTAGCCAAGAGAGTGTCTAAGGCACAGTGTTGAAGTCCTTTGGGTTTACTTTTATACTGAACACTAAAAAACTCAGTGAAAAGTGAGACATCAGAGGAGGCTTAAATATTTGTTTTGAGTTTCCGTTCCCCTTTTTTCAGGTTAGCAGTCAGTCCACCCCTGTCATGTTAATTTGGATTTAGGAATACAATGATTAGAATTTGGTGGGCAAAGGTCATTGTGATCTCTCAGACATTTTTTCGGCCATGATTCAGGAATTCATGTGCCAATCCAGTAAATACAAGCTTTTAAATAAAAGTGATTGGTTGCTCTGGGGAAAATAAAAAGCAAGCGGTTAAAGCCAAAACGATGCTCAGGAAAACTTTTGTTCTGCGAAAATGTATGTGTGATAAGTTACATGAGAGCTCAAATGGGAGTGTTGTGTGTGTGTGTGTGTGTATATATATATATATATATACATATATATTTACACACACACACATATATATATATATATGTGTGTGTATATATATATATATATATACATATATATATATATATATACATATATATATATATATATATATATACACACACACACATATATATATATATATGTGTGTGTGTGTGTGTATATATATATATATATATATAAGTGAATAAGTAAATGATAAGTAAAATAGAACAGGACTCAGTGCCAGTCAAAATATTGGGTGAAATACAGGTCCAAGTCTGACTCTGTGACCCATGAGTTATTTCAGAAGAAAAGACAAGACACAAGATGTACTGAAGTTCAGGTGGAAGCATAAAGCCCTGCGTCTCGTCCCGCCTCTAGGCTGTAGGAGAACACAGAGACGGGAGGCTGAGTGTAGAACACAGTGTTTCAGTTTGATGCCCGTAAATTCTCTGCCGAAAGAAAAAGTCATGCAGATGTTCAGCTCAGTCAGTGAGGCTGTGTGTGAAGAATAGGTGTTGCACCAGCAGGTGATCCTCCAACAGCTCAGAATTCCACTCAGCGTGCAGTTAAAGTGTTAATGTTAACATTTTTTATAGTGTATTTTGGTGGCAGAGGGAGTCGGAAAGCATATCTGATTCCACTCTACACTCTAATTGATATTGGTTATAATTTTTTAATTATACTAAATGTATTTTTTATAAATTGTTTTCATTCCATACTCGCCAACAAATGCTTTAATGCAAAATTATACGTATAGAGGCTGTTGTTTGACATTGTTTTTGAAGCAAAACTGGTGCGTTTTTTTAAGCCTGAGAGGTTGAAATGTTCTGTTTTCATACTTTTATTCGAGTAAAGGATCCCAACACTTCTTCCATTGTTGCACGAACAGCTGATCCTTCTTGTACTGCTTTCAGTTTGGTTTTAGCAGCAGACTTTACAATTAAAACCACAGGAGGAAATAAATGTGTAGGGCATTAGTTGTGTGTGAGTGGTTAACCCTCAGCCCATTTTGCACGCTCGAATTTTTAAGCACTAACTTCTGGCTATCGTGTGTCAACAACTGCCTCTTTGTACCCATAATTCCTTGCATTATGGCGCTGCTCCTTGTGGCTAAAAGAGATTATTTTCTCACTTTTTACAGATGGCATTTTAAGGCTTTTCAGGTGCACCTATCATTGGCCACCCAGGTTTTTGTTGGAAATTGCTTTTATTTGTCCCAGAGTAAGGACCTCGTGACAACCTGTTGGTCGGACCTAAAAACACAACAAATCCATCAAAGTCCATCACCTTATTATCTACTCTGGGGACTACTCCAGCTTGTGTTTTTGATTATTTTAAAGCACATTAGCTGCAGGCACTACAAGGTCTGATGTCCCATCCTGTGACCCCCCTCAGATCAGTTTAATGTTCCACCTTCAGCCTTTGACCTCACGGTCTTGACCCAAACTCTAAAGTTCCCCGAAACTGCACAGATGAGATTAAAGGGGATTCCCTTCATCAGCGATCTTCTGGTTCTCTTTTAGTTGCCATACTGAGGATAATCTCTCTTCATTTTTCAGCTTCCCCTTTTAAAGTGACAGGCTCTGAAGTCTCAGATAGTGCAGGAGGAGGAGGGTCGTGTCATAAAATGGACTATTTGGCACAAAATCTGTCAATTTCTTTGAGAGTTCTATTCATCTCTGGGATGATCTTAGTGCATCAGTGAGTGAAACGCTGCCCACCCACAGAGGCCTTTCTTGTGGGGAGAAGGCCAGGAGTGTTGTCTCGTCTCTGGATCTCTGCACTGTCCCCCATGTAAACAGCCTCCCTGCTGCCGCAGCAAACTGTATTACTCCAGCTGACAAAGCCATTCACTTCTGAAGAATGCAAATTTAGATTGCAAGAACTCCCTTTGCTTTATCACACTGGACAAACAGTGTTGAGTTATTGGGAGGATTATGAATAACTTTTTTCTACAGTGGAAAAAGGAAGATGTGGCCAAGACGGAGTCATCAGAAGTTCCTTAAAATAGCAGTGAAGTCTGAGAATGAAACTGAGAAAGGTGAACGGCGATGGTTGGTGTGCTTCGGTTAAGCCGATTCTGCTTCAGTGCTTCTCAAAAACCCTGATTCATTTCAGTGGAATCCTGACTTTTCTTCGGTACATGTAGCCAATTTGGGTTTCAGAGATGCTTCCAGCTTAGTAAGTTGTGAAGCATTATTGTTTTCTTTCAATACACGGTCTCTCGTGTGGTGTTTTAATATAAATGTTTTTGTTGAAGTGTCCCGTGTGTGTGTGTATGTGTTTACTTTGGCGATAATGGCTAGCACGCCCCTGTTTTGTTTACAGGTCGTACCGACTCTTCACTCCCACACTTATTTCTCCCTTTCAGTCATAGCATCTTAGACAAGTCAACAGAGCAGCTACTCAAGCACCAGCACGTGTCCAACCTGCGTGCACACATACATCACAAGCAGTCTTGGTTCTCTTGTGCATTTGCATTAGCAATGTAATTAAGAAACTCCAGGATGACCGTTTCATTTATTCAGCTCAAATCTCCACAGACGGTTCAGCATGGTTCCCATGACAGGGTTGCACCAGTGCAGTGGGCGGCTCCTACCAGCCCCCTTTTTTATTTTATTTTGGACCAGAGGCTCATG
Organism: Parambassis ranga; assembly: GCF_900634625.1. Taxonomy (NCBI): domain Eukaryota; kingdom Metazoa; phylum Chordata; class Actinopteri; family Ambassidae; genus Parambassis; species Parambassis ranga. The sequence continues at coordinate 13,251,449 of NC_041027.1, forward strand.
GGAAAGCTATTTCGAGACCTTTTCCTGTCGGCCTCAGAAAACAGTGCCAGCGGTTTGTTAACAGGTGCAATGTGACCAGAGGCATTTTTAAAATAGCTTTTGTTGTTACCCAGCAGCTTAATATATGCTTTTGTTTGTTTGCTTTTCATTTCTGTGCGTAAGGGGGAGAGGGTGCATGGTTTTCTCTGTGGAACAATTTTTCATATACAGCTTTAACAGTCATATTTACATCTACATCTTCCTGCTCTTCCTGTTCTATCAGCTACACGGTCAGAGTTACTGTACCACCAAAGCACCCTTATAGTAGGTTACAAAGCTGTTTGCCGTTCTTAATAACACTTTTTCTTGACACTGTGAAAGTGGACCTGTGTGGTCCAATTCCACTAAAGAGAAAATCTGATGTAGTACAATAGAAATTCAATATCCTGTCCTGTCTTGAGACAGACTGTTGCCAATCAAATATGCCTTCAAATATGGTAAATGTTGAAAAGGTCTGTTTTACCTCAAACCGTTATCTTTTGCTAAAGCTAACCAAGGTTTGGTGTCTAAACCAAACTAAACAAAGAGTACTTTTATAAGCAATCCTAAAACAGTAAAAAAGTAAACTGATTATGAAACCTAAAGCTAAAATGAAATCCCAAAAAGTAATGAACCAGATAGGGATCGGTTTCAAATCTCCTAGTTGATAGACTGCATAGTCTTCCATCATCCTCCTACTGTCCTGCATGAAATCATGCAGGACAGCAGGGCATTGTTTTCTTTCTTTGGGTTTAGACAGCTGATGGTGTGTGTGTGTGTTTGTTGGGGAAGGGATGGCAGAATTTTGCAGGCCAGCAGAGGCAGTCTGATGTTCTAGGAAACCTTCAGACCTGGCTTTTATTCAAATGTGACTTTGACACGTTTGCACCTTCTGTCTGCTCGTAAACATGTACTGTACTTGGAAGCATATATTCCATCATGCAGCCACATAAGGCAGCATGTTGCATAATAGTGTGTGCATGTGGATGACAGCACACAGTCCTGTACCATAATACATACCATTCATAATGATAGGAATTGTTACAAAAGGAAAATGAGAAGCAAGCGAGGGAAATAAAGTTTATCTAGAGAACGCATTGGAAGAGTGTGTGTGTGAGAGAGAGAGACGTAAGGGTGGGCCTGTCTGTAAGAGAAGGAATGAGTGAAAGATTGAAAGGAGAGAGCGAGAAGGAGAGAAAGTCCTGTCTTTGGGAGCGGGACGACCCATGTGACTCAGCCTGCCCCTCTTTGTGTTTCCCACACAGTCTGACATGACCGGAGCTATATCCACACCATCACATTCACATTCACAAGGGCCTCTGTCTACAAACATCCCCCTACTTATGATTCATAGCTCCGTGAAGGGCACCATGTTTGCTTATGGTACTGCCAGCTGCACATGGCATCACTATGCAGCATCATTTTGTGCTCAAAATATATATCGGCCATCCCCTCCTTCTACTCAGATTCACAGAACATGGAGGAGATCAAGATGATTTGTTTTAACATTCTTAGGATGATATTTTTCATTGTATGCTCTTTATTTTAGTCTCATAGATGGTGCTTTCCATCATTTTGCCCATCATGCATGTTAATGTCTGGCTGCACTTACGCTCTATAAGTTGCCTGCAGCCTGTACAATGTGAGGGACTGTGGGAATTATCAGATAACATCTTCTCATATTATGAAAAATTACCTATTTTAGATGCTGTTGCCATGGGAACAGGTGTTCTTGACATGAATGTGGTACTTGTATACAGCGCAGCCCATGCTACATAAAAATAGTAAATGCAATCAGGCACAAAATCAAGCCTCCTTGTTTACCATGAACTAGTGACTTACACGTCACGCCAGGCATTAACATGTCATTTCTCCAGGTCATTTGTTATTTAGAATGAAATATAATATAAACAAATCTCTACTCAGACAAACAAACAGGAGTTAAGTGTGGGTCCACCAAGTATTAGCTAGTTTCTAGGGCCCTGTTCACACTGGAGAAAGTCATTCCAGCTAGAGCAGGATTGAGCCCAGACAGCCTTTAAGCTGGATGCGTTCAGACCTATTTTCAAATCTGGCTAGCACACACTTCGGCACTCAATCCGGCTTCATCCAGCATGTTTGCTGTCCTCCAAACCACTAGGTGGCGCCTCGTAATATACAGAGTTCGTTCACGTCGCGGTAGGACCGCGTGTGCGCATGCGTCATGCATTTTTTTGCCCCCTGTCGCGCCCCGTGAAACGGAAGTAGCACATCGCTAACTGGAAGTAGCATGTCGGTAACCGGATTCGCTCACCACATTTGCGTTCACACCTGAGCCACATTTGAGCCAATCCAGCTAGATCCACCTCTCGTGTGTGGATCTAGCCGGCTTGAAATCAAACTGGATTCAGCCGGATTGGAGGTGTTCACACTCGGAAAAAAACACATCTGGATTGATCTGGATGCGGCCAAATCCTGCTTAAGCCACATTTTTTTTTCCCCAGTGTGAACGGGGCCTTAGTAAAGCTGCATAATTTCCTGTGCAACTCCTTACAGTACTCACTGTACATTTTATGTTGATAAATAACACATTTAGTTGTTAGACGTGTAATGAATCTATCGATAAAAAAACAAACTTTGGTTCTGTAGCATCCTCCTTAATGTCACTCTTTCACATAGGACTCGTTGCCATGGTAGCCAAGAAAATGGCAGAGAAGCTTGTAGTGAATGGTAGAACATGAACGTGCCTTTTAATGTGTGTTCTTATGTTGTGAAAAGGTTTATTATACACAGCGTCTGTTGGCAGAGAACCAATTTCAATGCATCCTCTGTATTAATTTTATTTTCTTGCATTATATCCTTATATTTTCCGCCATCTGGGTTTATGCATAAACCACAGACTTTGATGTAGTTAGTTACAAGGTGCTTAGAAGTAGAGTTTATTGACCTCCAGCTTCAATGTTGCCAAAGAAATCCAGTTACTTTTTTGTCAGTTTGTAACACATTTGATGATGTAATTCACCAGGAGTTTTCAACGTGTGTCACTTTGACCTCATTTATACCTGGTATTCACCTGCACTTCAGATATGAGTAGCTCATTTAAATAAGGAGAAACAGATGTTAACACAGGTGGCATTCCTTGGGAGCGGTATGCGTTCACATCAGCCTGACAGCATGTGGAGGCGTTCAGGCTCATGTAGTGCACAGGTAGAAATGTAATCTGTACAGCGTGAGCACATAGTGAAGAACATTATCGGTCCCACATAAAGAAACCTCTATCTGCTACTGACCTGTTGGCCTTACTTGATAACAGCCCATACCATGATATCACAGTTTCCATGTTAGCATGAATTTGTTTTCTCTTAAAGATGATAACAAGACCAGATGTGCTTCATGTCAAATGTTGAATATTTTGCTGAAGAATTTGTGTCAGAAACAACGCTTACTGTTGTTTATTTGTACTGTTGGTCAGCATGTGCTACTCTGACCTTATGTAATTATGTCAGCTACTGCTCTGATGTCAACACTTTGCCTTTCATTGACCTTTGTCTGAGACAAAGACGCCCCCCCCTGAACAGAGTTTTTGTCACAGTTATGCCAAGCCCACATGGCATTTTGGCAGAATCACCTCCCTCTGGTCCTCTGCTCCCCCAAGGACCTCTCGAGAACATGGCTTCAGCTTGTTTCCCATCTGCTGGGCTACAAACAGAACCAAACAAAATATGTTGTTTAGGCTGCCTAAAGGCCCATCACTTAACGTCACTCCTACAACAACCACTGCTACTACAGCTGTTGGTCCATCAGGCACGCCTGCGGACACTGTCCCAGAATTTGCAGGGGCTTTCCCCGCAGCCTGGACGTTATTTCCATCCACTGTCCTCCACCCCCCACACCAGCAGCCCCTGGGAGCCCCGTCATTTTGGCATCGGCCCAGAAGCATTTTGTTTAGCTATTTTTTTTTTACTAGAATCATTACAAGCCGTCACATAATCTTAAGTGAGACAATTAAAGAAGCCTAGGACTTCTAGAGCCAAGTAAACAGACAGTGTGAAAGTTCACGTGGAGCTGCTGGACATCATATTGGATTTAGAGGCCTGATACTCACAGAAATGATTTGTCGGTCCCTAGCCTCTCGGCCCTCATGACACAATCACTGGCTGTTGAGGCAGAAAAGCATGGGATTTCCCATACATTCATGGCTGTCTGTGCAGATCTGATAAGGGAATCATAAAGTCTTTTATCAACTCTAGTGTCTCAATTCTTTTCCTCCTTTTCAGATTTGTGTGAGCTGGCTCAGTGAAGCCTGTAATCTATGATATATGCTGTAATTTCATTAAAAGAATAATAGAATGGACTCTTGACTGGAGCAAATTGTCAAGTGTTTTCTGCCTGTTGCTGTTTTAGGTCTTGGCTTTAAGTGGATGGTTGCAGTCAGACCTTAGTTTGTGACATATATCAAAATTAAAATCACTCCAGGGAACATTATTCCTGTTGTAGCACAAATCATACTATTATGTCACTACAAATCAGCGAGTTGGTGCCTGACCTCAGGCCAGACCACAACTCTGCTTCTAGTGGAGCCCTCTGAGATTCCGACATGCACACAGAAAACAGGGAAAAAGTCACAACAACAGGAGGGAGTGAGGACAGAGCCAAAATAAAAATGGGAAGTGAGAGTGAAGTGAAAGTCCAAGGCAGTGACCACGAGATAGAACCAGGAGGTCAAATGGAGACAGTAGAAGAAGTCATAAAATGTGGAGGTATTTTGAGGAAAGGAACACAGTGTGATTCTCCCCGCTGTCTTTCGTCCTCTAGGGGGTTTGGGGATGGGAGAGGGAATGGGATACAGTGTTCCCAGCCCAGAATCCGTGGCAGGAAACCTCCCCTGCAATTCTTGGCGGTCCTTACTGCTAAGTGTGTCTGGCATTGGCCCGCTTTAACCCAGACCAAGAGACCACAGCGAGTCTTGTCTTTTTGGTGGGGGGGCTAACCTTGACTCATGGTTTTACTGCTGAAACAAAATGATGATTAAAACTGAGAGGAGGGTGGGATTTGGATAATTAGTGCTATAGAGCTTATTGTAGCTATGCTTTTCAGCCAGTGTTAGTTTTGGTATCTGATGTGATTCAAAGGTAGAGCAAAAAACATTTTGTGTATTTGTCAGTGCATCCCATGGCATCGCATGTTGCTGTCATTAATTACACCTTCTAATATTTTCATGAAGGTTTGGGAACTTAATGATAATGACATGGTCGAAAGAATAACTTCTTGGCGGAGGTTATGGAATAGCCGAAGATGAAATGTTGATCACAGGAAACAAAACAGCAGTCTCCCATGTCAAAGTCCAGTGTTTGTTGACACTTCCATCCATGCCGATCTCCTCACAACATGCTGCTTCTGGTTTTCTTGTGACAGACAAGTCATAATTCACATGGCCCCAAGAAGTTCTTATCGGGGACACTTTAGTCTAAATAAAATGTAGAGACAGATTTTGTCTTAAAAGGCCTTCTCAGATTTGTTGAACAATGAAACCATAACAGTGAAGAGGGATTAGGAAGGAAGGTCATTGAAGGTAGAGTCCAAAGTCGGAGTCTTCTAAAGTTTGAGGCAGGCCACAGAAAGGCCAAAGCAAGGGGAGGAATACAAGCTGTACGGGGCAAACGGAGGACCAACACAAGTCCAGGAGTGCAGCAGAGAACGTGGAGATGAGGTCCAGCTAAAAGACGTTGAGAATCCTTGAGGGCAAACGGGGGATTAAAGTGGACAGCTCTGGACGGGGCTGCGGAGCGTGTGCGCCATAATTGAATTTCATGCTCACTGCCTTCTTCTGAAGTCGTGTAGCAAAGCGATCATTTGAAAAGAAAGCTATTAGTCAAGCCCTCTGCTAAGCTGAGAGCTGTGGCATAGGAAATCTGGGATTACCCAGGCAGCAGGCTTTGGTGTACTCCGTCAAAACACAAATGTCACACCAGGAGCTGCAATAAAAGGGACAGCAACAATGTATTGTGGGCTGCACAATGGTGATACACAGGCAACATGCAAGCTCACTCACAGTTTTTTTTTTAGAAACATTTTTAAAATCAGTGTAATTGATTAGACAGTTGTACAATTGAAGATCTGAAAATGTTATCCTGTGAGAAGCTCCTAAACAAAGTGCCACAAATTCAAAAATCATTAACATTAACATTAGTTTGTATCAGTTTGTTTTTGTATTTCTTTTCTGAAACAACATTTTTGTTGAACAGATTCAAACCAGCAGAATAGAGCAATTATTGTGGTATTTACAGATGTTGAGAATGTTCCATCAGGCCACATATGTGCTCTGATTATTGAACTGATAAAGAGCTGACATATGCATTGAATCGAGCTCCTTCGTTATGATTATGCATTTATGTTTTTGGTAAAAAAAAAAAAAAAAAAAGAAGCTCTCATGAAGTGGAGCGGTGCAGAATTAGAGAAAATAAACATTACAACGGCGCATTAATCAAAGACAGCACTGTTGCTTTTCACTTCCATTGTCCCAGAACCTCAAGCAGAACAGATCATGCTTCTACATGGCAGGTCGGACAGGACTGTATGCTATTATAATAACTGGCATGTTTAGATCAGCTGCGGACACACAGTACTCACAGATCATTTTCACATACTCAAAGTTGAACAGTTGGACATTCAATGTTTTCTTAATTTATTTTTGTCTTGGTCCAGGAGCAAGCTGTACTTAAAAGTTTGTAAAGTCATGGTCAAACAGTGAATAGACTCAAATTTAAATGTGACTTTTGAATCCATTTCTACTGTGTCAGTATAATGAAAAAGGGATATTATTCCTCCTGCATAGAAAAATTAGCGTGAAGTAGTAGTGTGAAGGACAGTGCGATTACTTGCCATCAAGTTACAAGACTAGACTTATCATGAAAGGTTGGAGTTAAATAAAATACCCTGAGTGAGCCTAATGAAGACAAAAACATCAATAAAACTAAAGCTGGATAAGTGAAGGAAACACCTTACTAGGCTTCATGTTACATGTGCTTGTAGCTCCCGATCAGGTTTTTTTGCCCTCGAGTCCGAGTCTGAGTCATTTGATTTTGAGTATAGTGTGTTTGTGTGTCCACACTGGGAGATTTCACACAAGCAGCTCATCAAGGTCTCGAACCCAAGACCTGTCGCACCAAAAGCAACTGTCATACCCCTGCGCTACAAGACACAGAGCCACCCTGCACAGAAAGCGAATGTCTGATTCCGATCGAGTCTGAAATCACGTAATCGGGCCCGATTTCCGATCACGTGATCGGATAGGGACATCCCTAGCTTGAACCATTCAGTGCACAAGGAAGGTGATGATGGTTTTTGGTGACTTAAGGTGAGAGACTGTGATCAAGTATTTTTTGAATGTCTCATTCTTTCCAAGATGGAAGATATTTTAATGTCATCCGTGCACTTTGAGTGGAATTTCGGAATTTATTATAGTATTTATGTGAGAGGCTTGGGAGATGAAGCTGTTGCAAAACCTGGTTCTTCTGCTCCTCATACTGCGGTACCTCCGTCCGGAGTTTAGCAGTGAGAAGAGGCCATGGAGTGGGTGTGTGCCGTTGTCCAAGGACAACTTCTGAGATTTTGATGGATTCGGTGGCACCCCACAGCCAAAAACGACAAGTTGATGGAACTTTGTAACTTTGTCTAATCAAAGCTAAACATTCTAGCAATCAGGGCTGAACTTAGCTTAGCTTGATACAAGTTCATTTTTTCCCTTTAAAGGCTCATCATTTATGTTTACAAATCAAAAAGCGATCCTTATCTGTGCCAAACAGTGTAGTACAACAAAAACAACAGTTCCCATCTCCATTTCCCACTGCTCCGCAATCTGATGATAGCTTACAGAGTTGAAAGCATTTAGAAACTAAACTTTAAATCAAAGTTCTTCACACTAAAGTCAACAAGTTGTTTGACGGCATTTGGATGACGTGCTTTAGAAGTGCTGCTGAGATGCAGTCAGGGCCAGACACACTCCACGTGGCCCAGTTGATGCGTACACATCTGCATCACGGACGACCAAGCTTTTTCTTTGGAGAAAAGAGCTTTTCCTGTGAAATATAAGGTGACAAAAGGAATTTGGTGTGGTGCGGAGAAAAGATGAATAAGGGATGATGTCTTCGGACACTCTCTCGTCTGCTCTCGCACCTTACAGGCAAAAATATCTGCTTTGATTTGTACGTGTTGTGGACTGATTTTGTTGTCACTGTTTAACTTTCTGAATTTATGTGATCGCATCGTGGCTTGTAACACTTGTTTTTCTCTCTCTCACTGGCCCGACTTGAGGAATCTCAACACTAGACTGTTGTACACAACATTCCTCCACATGGAACTATGTGCACGTTGCTCTTATAACTTTGGCCTCACGTTGGGACTGCAGAGCCAGATACTAGATAATTTAGTTGTTGAAAGGCTGTGTCCCAGTTATAGTAATTTTTTTATATATATATTTCCCATGTGGACTTTGGCTCATGGCTCTTCCAGCCGTATAAGAACCTGCAGGTCAGACTCGTTTGCTAATTAGCAGCCAATTAGAAAGCTGAGGTTTCAGCGTGACACCCCAGTGTTTGTTTCCTGCTGGGGAGTGTGCAGCACCGATATGACCCTGCACCAGTGTCCATGGTTATGCTGTGGATCGCTGCTCACTGGCCCTGTAAACACAGAGGGCCTTCACATGACACACACACACACACACACAAAGAAGTGCTTAGTGCAGCTTAATATGCCCACTGCCTTCAAATGGGATAAATCCAACAGGAAAGCTTAGATTTAAGTTATGCCAATAAGATTGGTTTAATATGATTTTTCCAGGCAATAAGAATTTGTCTGTTTTCCTGTGTTTGTCTTGGTTCATATGTGTAAGCAACACTGATTAAAACATAATCTGATTAAATTGTAAGTACAGCGATGGAAGAAGTACTCAGACACTCGGAGTATTTAAAGACGTTAACCCCTTTTTGTGATGCATCATACCAACTTACGCATTCATATATTAAGTCTAAGGCCCCGTTCACACTGGGGAAAAAAATGTGGCTTAAGCAGGATTTGGCCGCATCCAGATTAATCCAGATGTGTTTTTTTCTGAGTGTGAACACCTCCAATCCGGCTGAATCCAGTTTGGCCCCGTTCACACTGGAGAAAGTCATTCCAGCTAGAGTAGGATTGAGCCCAGGCAGCCTTTAAGCTGGATGCGTTCAGACCTATTTTCAAATCTGGCTAGCAATCCTGCTAGATCCACCTCTCGAGGGTGGATCTAGCACCCTCTGGATTCAGCCGGATTGGAGGTGTTCACACTCGGAAAAAAACACATCTGGATTGATCTGGATGCGGGCAAATCCTGCTTAAGCCACATTTTTTTCCCCAGTGTGAACGGGGCCTAATGGTGTGGATTTAACAGTGAATGGTGTAGCAGTAGAAAGCAAACGTGTGTAACAATTGATTTCTGATAGCTGCATGGATCTGGCTTTGTTTGCTTCATAATGTTCAATTCAGTTTTAGCAACTTTAGGCCCCGTTCACACTGGGGAAAAAAATGTGTTTTTTTCCGAGTGTGAACACCTCCAATCCGGCTGAATCCAGTTTGATTTCAATCCAATTGGCTCAAATGTGGATCAGGTGTGAACGCAAATGTGGCTAGCGAATCCATCTAGCCACATTATTAGCCATATTACGAGGCGCCACCTAGTGGTTTGGAGAACAGCAAACACGCTGGATGAAGCCGGATTGAGTGCGGACACAACTGTGTGCTAGCCAGATTTGAAAATAGGTCTGAACGCATCCAGCTTAAAGGCTGTCTGGGCTCAATCCTACTCTAGCTGGAATGACTCCAGTGTGAACGGGGCCTTATTGTCATGCTGTTGGATCTGAGAAGCTTGCCTGTGCATATATGGGGCATTGGCTCACGCTAATAGATCATGGTCCTGGTCGCATTACGTTTAGTGGCTGAAGATGTCACCTGTTTTCATGTGAAGTATTGGACTAAGCTATTTGGTTGATATAAACTATTTGTGTCCTTTTGGGGCTGCTCATGGAATTTAGTCCAGTGTTTCCCAAACCTGGAAGTCAGGCCCCTCCAGATGGTCAAAAGATGCCCGGGGGCATATTAATAAGGGAATGAAAAAAAGGTGCCATTCATTTGACCACACACACACACACACGTACACATGGAGAGAGCAGCCCATGGTCAAGTCTCTTCGGGCCTGCATGTCAGGCCATGCAGAAAAGTCAGTGTATTAACAACATAAGTACCATTAACAGGAAAAATAAACAGTCTCTGGCTTTTGTTAACTGAGAGTCACAGCTCTTTACCGTCCATATGTAGTGAGTGTTGGTTACATGAAATTCAAACTGTTACTGTGAAGGAAACATTCTTAGACTCTGATTTAAGCTCTAGTCCCTTTTCAGTGTAATCAAGCCATTAAAACACAAGAGGGAAATCTCTTTCTTACATCCTAAATATCATCGCCGCATTTCATCACAACTGCGTACAGCCAGATAGCAGCTCCTCTTAATTTCAGCACTTCATCTGATCTTTCTTGTCTTTCCCTTTCTTCTCTATTCTCTCCCTTCTCATCTCCTCCCTTGTCTTCCCTCCCCCTTTCCATCCCGGGCCAAACTCCTGCCACCTCTGGGCTTGGAAGGGCTTAATTTGGGCGCTGCTTCCCAAGAGGGTCCATCCAAGCAGCATCAAATACCGCTGGCGCTGCCTTTGCTTGTCTTGGAAATACAACAGAAATCACAAAGAAAGAAAAAAAAAAGAGCGAAGGAGATAAGATGTTACACGCGTCAGAACCCTTCTTTTATTTTCCAAACAGCAAGAGCTCATTAAACACGTATGACGGCCTGTCAGGCACTCCTCTGTTATTATATGTTTTATTTGTATGAAATCATGATTTTCTTTTTTTTTTACACCCTGAATCTTTAGTGCCCAGAACGAAGTGTGAGTCCGTCTGCTGCATCAATAATACAACAACTCCTGCAGGGTTTTTATCAGGACATGTGTTTAACAACAAAGTAAAAGAAGCACATATTTTACAGTTTGCGAATCTTTGAGCGTTGCCAATTAGACAAAACACAATCACCATATTAGTCCTCACTTATCTGCACTCCTCACAAATAGATCTTTTTCAACCTCACTCTCCAAAGCGAAGCTATTTATTATATTAGCAACATCCAATCGAAACAGCAGGCTTCAATTTAGATGACATCATTCATTTGCAATTCCTACTGCACTTATCTGTATTAGATCTCTCTAAACACTCAGAGATGCAGAATTATTTCCTCTTGAATAAATATAACAAAGAAAGTGTTGTAGTCTATGGATTAAATAGACTCGCTTTATAGAACAGGGAAAGTATACAGACTACATCAATCTGGAGGAATGAAAAAAAAAAAGTCTTGGCTCCCTGTTTTTGGTGTTTTGAAGATGATGTGACACCTATTAAACAAGGACAGAGCCTTGCTAGTCTCCGCTCAGCCTCTGTGCGTCTGATGATGCCGGTGCAGGCTCAGATCACAGAGACACAAGACGCTGTCCGGGAACCAGCACACCCATCAATTCTTCTCTTTTTTTAAACCTTAGGCATATATACATCTGTTCATGGAAAAAGGAACATTTGGCCAAAAAAAAAAAAAAAAAAAGTTCCACACATGGCCCTTGTCAACATGGTGTCGTGTCAGGGCGAAGCTGCTCCTGTAGCTTGTCACGTTTAAATGTTTGGGTGGGGGAATGTGCTGGTGTGTATCTCTGCTCTGTCTGTCTGCTGCGCCGCTGATTAGGGACATAAAATGCACAATTGTAACACAGGTTGTCATGCTACTGCACCATGACATGGAGCGCTTAGTGTGCATGAATGTGTCATTGGATGTGTTAAATGTTGAAGAATGGGGTCGTGCTGGAGAGTTTGCTAGCCTTTTTTGGGATCTGTGTCGCACCAGAAATGTTCAGGTTTCAAATTCCTGTTGGAGAATTTAAGACCCCAATAAAGATTTGATAAGGTCGTCATTGTTTTGCTTTGTTGAGTGCAAAACAGCAGTTGCTATTTGAAACATTAGCGGAGTAATTTTTATAACAAGGACTCTAGGCCATCTTGCAAATTGCGCATTCACTTTGGGGCCTTTAACCCACTTATAGCTTGCTAGCAACCAAAAGAGCTACTAAAGCAAACCTCTTTTATTTTGTTTGTCCTTTTAAATGTGTCTGTCTGTAAACTTATAGGATTACGTTTGTTCCTCATTTGAATGCATATTCAAACTGAGAAATACGATTACCAGCCGACAATCACAACAAACACCCGATAACTAAACTTATGGGTGAGAGAAAACAAACGTGAACTGTCAGTTTATTATCCGAACTGAGCATTCACGTCACAGTTTACACAGTGACATCTCTGGTTCCACTTTAACCTGTCACATTGGTTGTAAATATGCACACACACACACAACCTTTTTTCAGCTGCATTCATTTTTTTTTTTGGTTTATTCGCCAAATCAAATGGTTTATATAATGTGGCTGAACTGTTTAAACCCTCTGTGATGTCCGACCACTTCTTCTGCTGTCTTCATAGCTGTCAGCATGTGTGTTGGTGCGGTCAAAGGTGCATATTGTAGGATATAAGGAGTAGAAGGAAACACTATACAGTTTTACTATACAGTAAAGTAATCACAAGCATCTGAGGATAAATACAAGTTTGTGGTAAATTAGATTGTCTCAGAGAGGACTTGTGAGAGCAGTGAGGTAATGGCTGGTGAGCTCTGGTGAAGCCCAGAACATGAGGAGACCTGAGCAGGCGGCAGTTGTGTTCACTGCCACTCATAATTACTGTCACCCCACCACTGCCGTTTCCTGCACCACTTAAGTTTGTTTTTTCGACTAAATGTATTTTAGACAAGTGCTATTACATCAGCGCTCAGCGTTGCGAGGAATGTGGCAGAATTGAAGAGTCAGAATGGCATTTCATGTAAGCGGGGCTTCAGCAATTGTCACAAAACTGGGAAAGCTTCATTCTTATAAAAACTCTGCTGCTGACATGATTGTTATAAAGGTGTCACTGAGAAATTCACATTTAGCGAAGTGTCTGTGTTACAGACTATAACTGAAACAGAGCAGATGTTTACATTCTGTCTGGGATTTCAAGGTTTTTCATTTCTCTCCATGCTCAGAGATAGTATATGAGCTGCACTTGTAATACTCCACCCTACTATCAGTCAAAATATGACACTGCAGAAATTGATGAGAGTCCAGCGTAAAAGTGGTAAAACTGTCTGTGTTTATGTGTGCAGTATAAGTGAGAGACGATTACATAATCCAGGAGTGTGTGCAATCAAATGGTGTCCTCCTGAAACATATGAAGTGTGCGTTTTCTCACCGGTCGCTCAAATCTGTGTAGATATTTTCTCTCCTGGCTGTATTCCTGCAGCCAGCAAAGCCACCGTGAGCATTACCCAGACTACTTTGTGACTCCTTGTGTAATGTAAATATTGCTTCTGAGGGATGTGGCTTCCTCGAACTGACATCATGGAGACGCGTTATTATTAGCATTATCTGCAATGAGTTGAAATAACAGATCAATGATGTGCTATCTTCTGTTTCCACCTCCCAAACTTATGCCCATTGTGATTGTGGAGCTTTTTTTGGGTTGCCTATTTAGTCAACTCTTTTAGGAGCACCTGTGAAAGATTTCCTAGACATGTGGATGCATGTGGACTGAGTATAAAATTGGGTGTGTGAGCGTTGAAGCCTGAGGACCTTGAACTAGAACTTCTGATCTTGTCACAATCAGACAACCAATCAGTTTCCGATAATAGAGGGGTAGGACTGCATGTATATTAGCTCATAGTGTATTGCTAATGATCTGGTATATCAGGAACTGTTGATAGCTTTTGTGGCGGTGTCTTTATTGAATGGCGTTGGAGGGACTAAGACAGTTCTGACCAAACTGTTGTCGGAAATTGTCCTCTTTTGCAACTTGGATTAGACCCATTCTGCACAGTGACACACGGCATGACAAAAAGCGAGGTAAACACACAGTAGCCTCTTACTGTAGCTTGTGGCCTGACAAACAAAACCAGTATTAATTGTCAACACAGGTTTGCTCCAACTGGATCCTGAAGGAAGCTGGAGGATGCATGGAAATGCATGAATGGAAAGTGGCAGAGTGGATTCCAGGGAGGTCCATGGCTGTTTTGCTGCTGATGGGTATGGTGCGTTAAAGCTTGTCACACAAAGCCCAGCAGAAGTACACTCTCTGTAAACTTTCCGGGAGCTTTTTAAACACAGAGAGTGCCAGCCTACCCAACCAGAGACAGAGCGGGAGGCACAGCCAAGATGTCACAGTCCGCACACACTCTGAGTCCGCTACCACGATGTGTGAGATTATACGGTCCCTTTGTATTTATATTACCTTATGTATTTAGATTACATGCCTTCTTTGTATTGAGCAAGTTAAACACACAGGTCATTATTCATGCTGCCAGCAGGGAGCCTGTTCAAGAGCACAGAGGCTGTTGGGCCTAGGAGCAGTGATGTCAGAGGGGTTATTGCAGGACAGACACAGGGAGATTCATCAATGAATGTCACTAACTTAGTGTTAGTTCCAACACTTTGTGATAGTATTCTAGCACACATCATTCATAATTCAATCAGAACTATTGAACACCGACCTTTACAACAGTGCTAACCTGAGTTAGGGAAGGAAAGGAGATGAGCATGGTATAATGGTGTTTGAGGTTGATGGACTAAATATGATTATTTAAGTTTTGATTTCTGTATCTGAGGACATTTAATGCTATCCTGAATTCTATATCGGCACGGCAGAGCTGAGTGTTCTCATTGTAGCGATGCTAAGACATACAGAATATTGTTTGTCAAATATGGAACCTAGGTGTGGCTTGAATAGGATAAATAGTAGGTTTGAATCTGTGATTTCTGCATTTCTTGTGACCGGAAGATGAGTAATTGGTACATTCTAATTTTTCTGTCTGACAGGTTAGCAGGTTAACAGGATGTCAGAGGTGTGAAATAAGGGATGTCCCGATCCGATCATGTGATCGGGACACGGAAATCGGGCCCAATTACGTGATTTCAGACTCGATCGGAAACGGATGTTGCCTCTCGATCAGGACTCGGATGTATATATTAGGGCTCTCAAAGTTAACGCCTTCTGTGCAGGGTGGCTCTGTGTCCTGTAGTGTAGGGGTATGACAGTTGGTTTTGGTGCGAGAGGTCCTGGGTTGGAGGACTCGATGAGCTGCTGCGTGTCTGAAATCACCTAGCGTGGCACTCTGGACACGCACGCGCACACACACACGCACAGGCACACAGGTTTTGCCACCTTTATAGAGAATCTTGAAAGTATTGGATCGGGACTCGGTATCGGCAGATACTCAAAATCAAATGACTCGGACTCAAGGGTGCAAAAAACCTGATCGGGACATCCCTATGTGAAATGCAGCACTTGGGTCAAGTAGGACTAAAATGGAACAAAATACCACAGCTAACATGAAGTCATAAAAACCCTTTAGCACAGCTGATTCTGTGCTGGAGTGGTCTAAAGCCAGACTGGGATCTGTTAGGGATGTTGAAAGTAGCTGGAGACCTGAGTGAGGACTGCCTCTAGATGTAAAGGTTGTTTTATGGTAGGACTCTTCAGGCTGCATTATTGCTGGTTTAAACCTGGTAGTGGATCAGTGTGCTACTACAGCAAGGCCTCGAACCAAAGTGCTGCCATCAGTTTTTTGGCTGCAGATTTAGAGCACCTTTCTCACGCTTTCTTTCTGTATGGGTTCATGTCAATGAAACGTTGCGGCATGCACTCCGCGAATTTCCCAAGGTCGAGAAAGCAGACTACTGTTTGTGGGTGGTAACTCTGATACCTTGAATATTAGCAATATTTGGCTGAGAAACCTCAGTTATTCCCTGTACACACCCCAAAGCTTTAATTTGGTCCTCGGTGTTCCTGTGAGTTGGATCAGTTTTCGTCCAGTTCAGAATAAGTCATGGTCACTTCTCCTCCTTCTACTCTTGTCTATTTCTTTTTTCTATTGTGCCTTTCATACGTTTGCTTGCATTGATTGTAAATCCTCTTTGAACATGTGCAGTGGACGACATACAGACTCTGCAAATCATGCATGTTACATCGCACTGGGTCTGTGACAAAACATTTCAAACACAGACCATTTAACCCCCACGGGATGTCTGTTTGTGTGTGTGTGTGTGTGTGTACGCAACAGGAATTCCAGTATTGGTATTTGGTATATTTAGACCTTCAACCTCCTGAGGTTGCCTTCCACTGCTGCTCAGCTGGGTGCTGTAACATATTTGGGCACCAGGGAATCTACTTAGAGCTCTTGTTGAGGTAATAATTCCTTGCCCACCACGTGCCACTGCCTTTGAAGTATTTGAGGGCCGGGCAGGGTTGGAAGATGATGAATTCATCGAAAGCATGTTTTTCATAACACTCTGGACACATCTGGTGAACTGTAAAATATTAACGGATCCTCTTCTCTGGAATATCTTAATGTCTCTTGGCATGTGTGACCAGACAAGACACAATGCAAAAGCCCCCGCTGCTGCAACTCAGCATTCCAGTTAATATCTTATGAAACCTAAGTGGGCCTAGGACATCTTCCACTGTTTTCACAGTGAAAAGTGTTGATTAAACGCCCATGGCTCGATTCCTTATATGATTAATGTGGACAAAGATCATCAAGCTAAACAGTTTGAAGGAGGAAGGGGGGGGGGGGGATACTAGAAGCACAGATGCATTGACGAGAACAGAAACATACCAGAGCTGCAGCTCCTCACTTACCCTCTTGTACTCATCATAAAAATTCACACACATACTGCGAGCATTTGACAGAAGTTTGAAAGATGGGTTTAAGCCATTCTACAAAGATTTGTTAGGTAAAAATACCTACTTATCATTTTGAATCTAAACATACATTTTACATACATTATTTTTTTATATATATATGTATATATATATATATATATATATATATATATATATATATATATATATGTATATATATGGCTGTTAAGACAGGGTCCTGAAGTTAATGTAGCTAACGTTGCATTTAATGTCGGGTTTTTCTACGAAGTGGTTTAATAAAATACTATATTATCTTGTGTGATGGCCCTGTAGAACAATACAGGGCCATAAATACTCTTTGATTTTTCATTTCTAACTCTGTGGTGCTGCAAAAATATTGGCACTATGCATCCAAGCAGAAATCCTCCAATAGATTAATGGCTACTGTTTGGACAAACACATGAAAGACGAATCTTTACCTTCCAGTTCACTTTCATGTTGCGTATCTTTAAGAGTGCGCAGCAAAAACAGTTTATTGTAGCCGTCCCTTGTTTATTTGAAACATCTGACCTTTCAACTTTCTCCAACGCTGTATCTGCCATAACTTACAGCAGCTCTGTGTATGCATCAACTGTCACCCGCTGCTTTTAGGGGCCTGCTAGACTAAACTAAATTGGTCATAAAATAGGTAAAAGTAACAAAAATGCTAGGCTTGTTTAACGCAGTTCCAAATGAATAAGCTTAATAATCCTGTGTCATACAGTAAATTCAAGAATGAGCTGAGGCTGAAAAGGTACAGTGTTGGCTCATGATGCGGTTTATCTACACGTCCTTCATGCCTTATTGTTTTGTTTACATTCTTCCTAAGGATTGCTGAACAGCTCATTTTTTTCCCCATCATTTCGGTGTAATCTTTTTGGAGATACATGGTTGAACTTCTCAGTTTGCACAGCACTATAACACTGTCATGGTTTATAAATCCCGTAAATTAGGGGGGATGACATAAAGGCCACTAGGCTTTTTTGGATACTTCTTCAAAAGCCAGGCTCGTGTGTTTACAGGTTGAGAAAGGGCTGGGCTCAGGGACGTGGAGCCTGCAGTCTTTTACAACGTTGTCTTGTCTGTCACTTGACAGTTGACTGCCGTGCAGCTATCCCCCGCTTAGCAAACAGCTCTGTTATATTTTCCATTTGAAAAAAAAATCCCAGGGGTCACCGACGTGTCTGACTGTGTTTCGCCGAAGCCAGATGGGGGTTTTCCTATAAACAAGTGTACAGGCAGTATTTATACAGACTGTGGCACCTGACGCCATAACACTCATGACACTCTGTTTAGTGGCCAAAGTTGCCATAAGTCACTTTAGAGAATTAAGTAAATATTTTCATTATGGCCATGCCATTGTTTATTATAGAATGGCAAAAGTTCTAAATCTTGCCAAATCCTGTGTTAAAAAAATCATTTAATAACAATGTGTCCAAAGTGAAGCGCCATGTACATAAAGCTGATTCCTTTTCATTATTTGCAAGTCTATTTACTTTCAAACAAATCCTGAGACACCACCTGTTTCAACAGCAGTGTGAGTACAGGCTCAGGTTGGAGCAAGGCATTGGCTGCTCGCTCTGAGTTTTGGTGCAGCTACAGGAGGATAAAAGCATACTTCTCACATTGTCTCCTTTAAAATACAGCATGTCACCCATTACAGATACAGCCTCACATTCCACACTGCTAAGTATTATCATGCTGTTGCATTAAAGCAGCATGAGACATGAGGATGCACTGCACAGTATTGGATGCTGAAATTACTGGAGATGACCATTTTGGCCTGATAATGGTGTGAGGAAGAGTTCAGTCTTGGAGAAAAGCCTTTAAGATAAAAGCATTCCACTAAAGAGTGTTGGTCAGTCAAACGTTTGGTGGAAGTCATAAACATGTGGACCTGTATTAAACGGCACTTTAGCTAAGCTGGAAACAGCCAATTATGGTGCTCCTATAAAAATGTGCAAAACAAATGTTATTAAGATGGAATTATCATAATGAGCTCAGCTGGAGGATCCCCCTCCATATTGATTGCAACATAAATTCACAATCATCTGTTGGAAAACCTGGCCTAAACCCAACGTAAATATTACAGGCCCCAAAAGCCTCCCGTACGTTTGGCTCAGCTTCAGCTCAGCTGGTGGTCGCCTGCAAACCGCAGAGTGTGTGAGACACAAAAGGAAGGAAAACACACCAGATGTGACCGCTCGAATGAATAATTTGTCAATGAAGGAGACCAGCACTGATGAAGAGATTCAGTAAAAAAGGCTACAAAGTGTGAATCTTTTGGCTAAAAACAGAAAGTGGCTTATGATTCATTTAGCTTTAGTCCAAGTTAAATAAAACAAACACTAGGTTATAGTAAGGCTGCTCATAAATACCACAAAAAAAATGTGTAGTGACATTATTGATGCACAAGTATTCTATAATAGGAAGAATACAAATGGTAACCAGCAGCCAAGTTTTGGCTTTTGTATATTTTCCCCAACTGTACCATTGTCAAATGAGATAAGATGAGAGTGCTTTACGAGGTTTTTCTCCAAGAACGAACCATTTACAGTCACGCTGACCCCACAAGGTGCACTACTGACTGGAACAGGTCTGCAATATTTAACTTCTGGGATGTTTTTCTTTGTGTTCAGATAAGCAAGCTAAGCTAAGCTAGGCTGTACTTACAAAGTGGATCGCACGAGGTTTCTGTTCAGATCAGATCAAATGGCTACTTCTGGAACTGTGTCACATTTGTCAATGATGAAAGAAAAGAGAAATCAAACTGTCCCTTCATCCTGCATAGAGGACAGAGGCTAAGCTAGATGTAGCTAATTCTTTACCCTGTTATTTTACATAGCCGCAAGATTGGCATGAGATCACACAACAGTCTGTTTTGTCAGGTATGAGTGTGTGACGTGCGCAGCAGTGGGAGTATGAGGAGTTCTGCACATACTGTACGTTTCTCGTGAAGTATGAAATGTCTGGGCCAAAGCGAACTGTGTTCTTGTTCTTGCCACCTCGGCAACACGAACAGATTTCTCTGTTCTCGTGAAGTATGCAAAGAGGTTAACCTTCAATTGATGGAAAGGTGACATGAAATTAAAAGCCGTTAGAGGGAAACCAAAGCCTCACTGACGTGGTGTGACATCACACAAGAATCTTCTCTGACCAATAACGCTGGCAGGTAATAAAGATTATCATCCCACCATGCAGAAGATATAGGAAGGTCGTAAACATCATTGGGTGAATGACTGCCCACCCTTTCAGTCACTCCTTAATCTGTGAGTCATTAGACAGGAGGGCAGATAATACAGCAGGCATTCAGCCCCTGCTGAGGGAATCGATAAGAGGATGTCTGGTAAGTGGGACTTGCTATCAGCTCATCTTAATGGTGCTCCCAGTGCCACGTGTCTTGGGTCTCATTGTGTTGACACAGCGATGCAGGCCACCATTCACTAGATAGCATCAGACTATAACCTGGTGAAGAGTCCTTTTCTTTCCATCCACACTTATCCCTTCATGCCTTGCAGTGGACGGGGATTTTGCTTCAGTCAGTGTCGTGTTGTAAAAAGCAGATCAGCTGATAGCTTATCATAGGATGAGCTAATATGAAGCATGAAGTTGAACTTTCCTGTCATTGTTGCATGGTCTTTGTCTTTGAGGCAGTGTTTTCCTCTGCTTGTTCCTAATGGAGGTTGTCGCTGTGGTATAAATTGTCAGAGTGGACCCTATCTGTGTCTGGGTGGGCTTTAAAACCAGGCCCATCAGTTAAGGCTTCATTAAAGAGGTTCCTCCTGATGCTGCAGGGCTGGAGGACTCCCAGTGTCCTCCAGCCTTTTAACAGACCATGATTTACTGCAACTGTTGTCTTGTTTCAGAGGTAAATGCACGGGTCTGTTATTGTTTGCCCAGGCTGATGTTTATGTACAGTATAGCATTCAACCACGCCACATGTAATCTGTGTGTCAAGATATCCGCTGAGTGGATGCAGTGGCTTTGATACTGTTCCTTAGAAGAGGTGAGTCAAATCCCAGAAAACCACCGGGGCATACTTTTCTGGGACTTTGCAAGAAGCCATGTCCACATAAAAGATGCTCATATTCCCTCTGATTCATTGTCCTGCAGATGACCTTTGGCCTGCTGGTTATATGAATAAAATAAATAAATATTCAATCATGTGATGCTATCAGGAAGGCATCTGATTGGTCCTAAATTCCTTCTCCAAAAATAAGTCAAAAAAATAAATGAAATCCAACCATCAATAGGATGCATTCATCTTGACAAGTCTTGAGAGGAATCATTCCTGGAGCTGGTTCTTACAGATGTGGGCAGATTCCCAGGGAGCCTGCTGATTCTGGGCCACCTTTGGCTTCCAAGTGCCTGCCAGGTTTAGCCTGTGTTTTTTCTTTTTGTGGACTGAGGATCACCTCAACACTTATTTTTTGGCAGACATAATCAGATTCTGGTGCATCATTCATCACGAGTGCAGCAATTAGGCCTATCAGATTCAGGCGGCTGTTGAGCCGTAACATTTTGGATACCTGGGATGTGAGTGGAGGCTGTTGGTGCTTTCGGGGCATTTTTTTTTCTTCCAGGATGTGTGTGTGTGTGTAGGAGGCGTCTGTGGTGAGCGAAGCTGGGAGATGAATGACAGGGCAATGTATATTGTCATAACTACCTGCAGAACACTATCTGTCCGTCACAGTATATGGCAGAAAGGATTAAGATAAATTGTTTGTGATGTAATCATTTCTGTGCACATGACAGGCTTACTATTTTGGCATGCTGTTGAGATGAGGAGCAGAGACTGATTTTTCCACATGGGATCGATTTTGTGCTGAGATAATGTCAGTTTGCATCCTGTCAGCTGTCAGTCTCAGCAGGAGTTTTTGACCTAGACTAGCACCATTTAGCAGTTTGTTTTTTTTAGATGAATGCAAATGCTTTTGCATGTGCCCACATGGGGCCTCAGTGCACAGTCACACAAATCCACAGATGGTGGTAACACACAAACAAGACAAGACTAGCAAACATGGATATAAACCATGAGGAAGGAAATGCATTCGACATGTGTTTTTGAGAATAAGCGAGGTCTGCAGCTACAGCTCACTGCTGTAATAAAAGATTATGAGCCACAGCTTCTCCAGAGAGTGATATACACTCAAAGAATGAAACATTTTCTACTTATATTTGACTGACGAGCTACAAAATGAATGCTTTGTGCACATTATCCATTTGTAGGAAGGCATAATTGAAAACAAACAGTTTTGGAGGAGTAGATGGGAATATTTGTACTGAAAATCGGTTTGTTGAAGTGACATAGGGCTCAAGAAAGCTCCAACAGTGAAAAGCGAAAAGGAAATATGAAAATTTTCCTGCAGTCTGAAGCTGTGGTTAGTTAAAGGTAGGGTAGGAGATTTTGAAAACTCAGTGAGAGTCAGCCAGATTTCGAAAGTAAACACACGCCCCTTTCTCTTGGAGCTCACCCCGAAGCCACGCCCCCCAATCACATGGACGCGCATCACCTGAAGACGATCTGCGGTCTGTGACTTCGGCCATCATGGAGCAGGAAGAGAGTGACAACCAGCCAATACTCCGCACTGGGTCCACCCGGAGGATTGGCTGATGTTTTTAGCGTTTTATAGCTTCCACAGATGATTCATATTCTTTGTTTTAATGCGAAACTGCCAAACTAATTGGTTGCTATCTGATTGTAAAGAGAAGTTACACTAATTTAACAAAAAGTGCATCAGAATCAAATCTCCTACCCGACCTTTAAAGTAAATGACTTTACAGGCCGGTAGAGTGGCAACATTTCCATCTCCAGTGCCTTCACAAAGTCTCTTTTAACGTGAACTTTGCATCTTTATCAGAAGGGATTAATGCAAAGTTTCTGTATTAAAACTGTGGCCTTGACAATGGCCTAACTAACCTACTGAATGAGCTTTTTTGAAACCTGTAAGTCGTGCATTTATTTATGAGGCTTTTATTGTCCTGTAAGTACATGAGTGGCTCTCCAAACAGAGCTTATTAAAGAAAACAGAAATGTGTGTTTGTGGTGCCCTGTGGCGCAGGCCTCAGCAGATGATGTAGTGTATGGAGCATGGACTTGGCTTGTCTTGAGACCTGTGTAAGAGGCTCATTTTTCACATCAGCACCTTGTGGGGGCTTTCTAAGCTACTGAATCCACAGCGTGGATGTGTTTAATATTTGTTCAGGAGGTAAGAAGGTTTGCTCTTTGTGTAAATTGATAAGTTGGCAGCAGCGGACCGGAGTGGCGGCTGATGGAGGGATGCATCTGTGAAGGTTGAAAGTGGGCTTAGAGCTCTGTAAACAAACAGGCACGCGCTCTGCTGTCCGCCTGATCCCAGATGGACCTCTGAAAAGAAACAATGCAAAATCTGGAACTGGTGTTGTATTCTGCAAATACTAACATGGCGTCACTCCAGCTCCCGGCACCGCGGAAGATTTTTCAAATGCAAACATCCAAATGGCTGTTTGCTGTGTCTTTCATGCTTGTTCAAACTCAATTAACTTTGGCTCTTTAACTGTTACAGCTGAGCGAGGCAGCACTCAGAGTCAAGTGTTCTGTCTGTGATGTGCACAGAATATGTGCTTTCAGTCTGTCTTATTCTCGTCCAAAAGGGAGGTGACCCAAGAAGAGATGTCATCCACTGGGGAAGTGAAGTGTGAGCCATGAATGCAGTGAAATGCTCTGAGGACAGAAGCCGTCCTGGACACCTGCAGAGGGCCACGCGGCCCGGCGGAGACACCGGACAGGAGACGGAGAGGACCAACCACGTGCCGAAGGAACAGTCAACAGAAGGAAAGAATGGTAAGCTCCCTGTTTTCTTTTCATTTGAAATCCAAGCAGACGGGGCCTGTTCTTCAAACACAGCCACTCTTAATCCATGGTTGTGACGACCCGACTCGGCTAGGGAAAAGGGAAGTAACACAAACCAGATGGAATTTGCTTAAAGTGATGAAGTCGATCAATGAAAAGAAACAATTCTTGGGCACGCAGGCTCCAATAGTCAAAATGAACACTAGCGCAAAAAAGGCCGCAACAATGGTGTTAGCTGGTATATACCACCTTGCTAATTCTTAACTCTTCAAACACAGTGGCTCTTCAAAGGCCGTGATTGGCTAGAAATTAATCACATGGTTACGCTCGTGGTTATTTCACACTTTGTTTTGTTTCAGTGTCTTATTTAAATCACATTTCCAGTAGTTTTATTTGGTTCTTTCTTTATAGTATCGCAAACTGAACTAAAACTTTGGGTCTTTGCAGAATGTAAACATGTATCAGGTGTGATTAGATTTGCGAACAACAAAAATCTATCTTTAGTAGGGGCAAAAACTGAACTCATAATGAAATAATTGGTACAGTTAAATGGTTCAAAAGGCTTTTTTGAAGCCTGAAGCTTGTAAATTAGTATAAAATGAGAAGTTGCTGACTCTTTGCTGAGATGACCAAGTAGCTGTCATTATTCATTAAAGTCGTCCTTTATTTGCTCAATTCATACTTTTAAGGCTGCAGGTCTGACTAATTTCAGGACAACTGAAAACGGCAGCTTTCTAATGTATGCTGGAGTTGTCTATGTTAATTCAAAATGTAGAGTTTTATTCGGCCATTTTCTCGCTGTCTTTGGAAACGTGCAGCAGGTAGCTAGAGTAGGTGAGCATGGAAGTCACACAACAACACGCTCCTGATAAAACAAAAGCTGTTTGAACAGTTTATTGAATACATCCGATTAATCCAAGCTGAAATATCTCTGCTTTTTCAGCTTCACAGCCCAAATCAACCTGGCTTAAATGCCACTGGCATCACAGGGCTGAAGGTGAAAGTATCCAAGGAATCCTGTGATTTAAAGCAGTATTTTTAGACTGATGTATCCCCTCAGAATAGTGAGAGCAACGCAGCGGTTCCCTCTGTGCTGCAAAGTTTTCCATGATGTCATGTGTGGCGAGGGAGTGAGAGTAACTGAAGAGGGAGATGAACATAAACTGGAATCTCCTCAGATTCAGCCATTCATTTTATCTACTTACTCTTCAAGTCAGGCTGCAGACGGGAGGGACAAAAACAGCCGAGGACTGTGGCTCCTCATGTTCCTGCCAAACGCAAATGAACCATAGGACTGTTACTGACATACTGACCTCTTCTTCATTTTCTGGCTACGAGTGCAGCCGGAGCACAGCATCCCAGTCAAACTGCATGACTCATTAGGCTCAGTTTACGTTGCTATTATCAGTTTTTTAAGCATTAACAGAAAGGGAGTGTATGTAAATCAGCCAGACTGAATCATTCCTTTTACAACACTAAGACATTACAACATTTTCTGACAAATTTTTCTGCCAACAAATTTGTGCTTTTCTCACTGTGGAGCTGAACTTAAACATTGTTTTCCTGGAGGTTACGATGGAAACAGATAAAGAGCGAACCCATGGATTATAGTGACAAAGTATTTAAAAACGGAGGCAAGTGGATATAACAAAGTCACATCTGAAATCATGCAATGTCTAGAAGCATTTCACCAGACAATGGAAAGAAACGGCTTTGTTTGAAGACTTAAAATGGATCATCTTTATTAGGGATGTCCTGATCCGATCACGTGATCGGAAATCGGGCCCGATTACGTGATTTCGGACTCGATCGGAATCGGACGTTACCTCCCGATCAGGACTTGGATATGTATTTATTAGGGCTGTCAAAGTTACCGCCTTCTGTGCAGGGTGGCTCTGTGTCTCGTAATGTAGGGGTATGACAGTTGCCTTTGGTGTGAGAGGTCCTGGGTTTGTTCGCATTTAAAGTCGACGGCAATGCGTTGCGGGCGGTTTGGCGAAACAGTGCACACACACGAGTTTTGCTATTTGCCTTTGTAGAGAACCTTAAAAGTATTGGATCGGGACTCGGATCGGCAGATACTCAAAATCAAATGATTTGGACTCGGACTCGAGGGCAAAAAAACCAGATCGGGACATCTCTAATCTTTATTGTGATATCTGATTATATTGACTGTTCTATAGCAGTGACTTACTTTACTTTACAGTATTACTGTGTGTGTGTGTGTGTGTGTGTGTGACGGAGAGTGAGTCGAGGTTCAGCTTTGGCTCATTGCCAGCTGTAAGTACCGATAGCTGGTCTCCCGTGTCGGTGTTGTTTTCTTTCTCGGTGGTGGTTTTGCCTCCTTGGAGATCTGCTAGATATAATGTACCACATGTAGAAAGGAATAAGGTGTCTCCTAAAGCTGAGTGAGAGTCCACATGATGGCATCATTAACACAATTTTGCCATTAGTGGTGATGGTGCTGTACTGCTGCCTGCTTAGGAGACTTAACATGTTTTTGTTTCCTGTGCTGCATCAGGGACAGAATCCCTTTTTTTAATAAATGTGTAGCAATCAGAAATGACTGGCCTCACATCAGAGATGAACATAAAAACACAGATTTACCTGCACTCTCTTCGTACAGTGAGTGGGTAAGGAGGTTGTTTGGCAGCCTCAGGAGTCTCTAACACCTGCAGCTCTTATTGCTTAGCTCTGGCTTTCCGTGCAGCAGCTTCTCCCCGCAGTAGATTCCACACTGATTTGATGGTGGCCGGACTTGCCCTCATCTGGAGGAGATTAGTCGGTGATGCTGATAGACATGATCAGCCCCACACTTCATCATTTTTATGCAGTTTAACATGGGCTTGCATGTTTATGTAGCGTGGTGCCCTCAAACTGACTGATTGATTTTCATCAGAGGAAATTAACTTAGCTTTCTTATTATAGACAATCATGTGTTGTGCAAGAGCTTTAACTCCATGCCTGTGGTTAAAACATGAACTTTTAGTTCAGTAGAAAATAAGCTTTTAAATGAATGTAATGAACAGATATTATTGTAGACATGAGAAGAATGGCATGCTCTGGTTAAGGGAAAGACAAAACAATGTTTACCTTGCTATCCTCATTACCAAAAGCGTTTTTCTGCAGGCCTGCCAGGCGATCTATCTTAACCACCATCAGCATGAAACATCAACCCCAAAAACAAAAACCTGCAACAATAGGCAAACAGGTGGAATGTGTGCCGATGCATTTTTTTTTTTTTTTTTTTTCCTGCTGTTGTTTTTAGCTCCTAATTCATCCGTGAAATTACTCAGATGTTCATTCATCATCTGAGCGAGAGCAAAGCGAGAGCAACAGGCCCCGAGACCAGAGTCAGTTGATGGATAGAACATATCTGAGGGCAAACATGAGCTCAGTGTGCACGGGGCAGTAAACAGATTTATTATTTATCAAACCAGCCTGTGTGACGTGATGAAAAACCAAATCTGAGGGCATGAAGTAAATACTCGTATTCAAGAACAGAGGGGAAAAAAAAAACCCACAATGACCGTGTTTGTAGTGCCGGCCCAAGTTTGTAATTGGTTTCATATTTGTTATACTACAGTAAAACTTATTGAAAGGTATACCAGGCCTCTGTGAGCTCAGACACATAAATAAATCTTAGTTACCTTTGTTGCAAAAATGCTGTGCACCTCCTTATGCCAAGTGCTCTGACTGGACATTGATTGTTGATTTTTTTTTTTTTTTTTTAGTAATCTTTGAAATATTCCTCTGCCTCTGCCAAGTGCTCTGTTCACCTATCAGGAATGTACGGTTAAAATTGCTTTGCAGCTAATATAAATACAGGCCACGGCTGTTGTAGTGCAGAGAGATGGCAGGCCCTTGTGTGGAGTGCGAGCAGCTCTTAGTCACAAGGCTCTTCCAGTGAAAGGTGGTCATGTTAGCGTTTATGTTGATGTATCTGTAAGTGTGTGTGTGTGTGTGTTCTGCTGCTGCCGCCCTCGATCACTGACAAGTAATTAAGAAGGTGAGGTCACCACTGAGAACACAGCCCAGTGTGTCTGTGATTCTCAGTGACACAGCGGTTGCTCCTCAGACGCTCACACCTACTAGAGAGCGTTTTACTGCATCTATCACGGAGGTATGGAGCCGCCCCCTGTTTAAAAAAGGAAGTTAAAATGATTGTTTTCAAATCAATAGTGACTTAAACAGTTTAAAAAAAACTCAGAACTTCTTATTTTACTATCAAATATTGTTTTTACATTCTTATTTGAACAGCAGGTTCAAGCACTTTAATTGGATGGCCATTTTATTAGATTACATTACATCATATTTAACATGAATTATCTTTTTTTTTTTTGAAATACTTTAATATCCCAGAAGGGAAATTGCTCTCACTGCATTGTGCCTTCATTTTGTGCCTTGTATTTTGTGTGTGCCTCATTGTAGGTACTTTTTTTTTTTACACTTTATATTTATCTTAAGTTGCAGAGTGAAGAGTAATGCAATTTCGATTCTCTGTATGTCCAGCACATATAGGAGATTTGACAATAAAGCTGACTTTGACTTTGACTTAAGTCAAAGGCTGCTGCCAAGCAGTGTCATACAATGACCATCAAGGAGCACCACACCAGTGCAATGTGGGTAAAGTGTCTTGCCCAAGGACACACAACAATGACTAGGGAGGAGTTGGGATCGAACCACCAACCTTCCGGTTATTGGACCGCTGCTCTGCCGCTGCTCTGCCGCTGCTCTGCCGCTGCTCTGCCGCTGCTCTGCCGCTGCTCTGCCGCTGCTCTGCCGCTGCTCTGCCGCTGCTCTGCCGCTGCTCTGCCGCTGCTCCTTAAATGACCATTCTCCTATTAGCTTTATAGCAAGTTTTAGCTAGTTTAAGTCCTAACTGTATTGTCTTGGTTCACTCTCACAGCCCTCATTTGTGCCTTTTTCACTGAACAAATAACCCACTAAAACCCACTAGGATCTAGCCTTTGTAATGCAATGGGTAAACATGGCACCACCGATGGATATATTCATTTTTATGATCTTATTTGGCCACACCTCATTTCTAATTTGCCATGACTGGAGGGAAGTTAAACCTTCCACTCCTTCCTGCAGCACATTTGTCTTCAAACAGGAAAGAAGTCATGCATTTGGGGAAATAATCTGTAAAACTAGAAATACAAAGTGAAATAAATGCTATCGCTGGATGGTATTTGAAGGACCTGGTAATGGATTAAATCACAAGTTTGGCGTATTATGTTAGCATTAGCTTTGTGTTCATAGACTGTTGCTGCTGCCAAATACAAATTCCATGATTAGGAATCCAAGCTTGATAGTATCCACTAAACTCAGCTAGGAAGGTCCTTTATGTCCAGCAACCATGCTGCTGAAAGCTAACTAGCATGTACAGCAAGGTCACATTAGCCTATTCAGAGTCAACCAGGAGACAATGGAGTTTTTTGTTGTTGTTGTTAAGAAGCTCTACAAACCAGTTCGTTGACTAAACAGTTTGTGCAGGCTGATTACAAGACCACACATAAAAATAACACTGAAATAATCATTTATATCACTAAGAGGAATGAGTAAAAACAATTCCATAACTGATGGATTCATTTGTTTAGTGCACACATTTTAATAATGAGACTGTTTATTCAACATTATAAACCCAGCGTGGATCCATATTTAGTCAGCGGGAGAAATGACATTGTCTGATCTCATCAGCTGACTCACATTTGGACAGTTTTTGGAGACAGGAGTATAGATGTTATGATTTCATGGCTCCTGTTATTATGAAAAGGGATTTTCAGATTTGAAGCTACTGTCCACTGGAAACAAAAACTCAGCTGTGCGGCTATTTAAACTTTCCGTGATTGTCGCTAATATGCGCTGTGGATATGAGCAAAGGACAAATGCAATATAGATGGAATTAACAGGCTTACTTCAGGAGATTCCGTTCTGAGGTTTTCATTATTCGTTAGTCTTCATGAAGGCAGGCAAATTAAAAAAGAAGTGCCCCCCGATCACCAGTCAGATACCAGCCGTGTTTAGAATAAAGGCTTTAAAGGCTCCGCTTGAATTAACAGAAATGGACACACAGCACTGAGGAGGAGAGAGGAGAATCTACGCATCCTCAGATATCAGTAATCAGAGCAGCACTATATTATGATTTAGCACTTAAGTTAAGAACAACACTGACAGTGATCTAATCTGTGCTCCTCTGTGATTATTCATTCATCAGCTGTTAGCCCGAGTGATAAAGACCATCTAGGATTATCTATCTCTCCAAAACTCCGGAAAAGATTAGGTCATTGCATCCACTGGGCTATTTTTAGAGCTCTTTAACGGTGGCATATTAAACAAAACGCTTAGAAATTCAATTAAGAAACCACTCAGCCACAATGACCTGAAAATAACCCAGAGTTATTCTAAAACAAAGGCTCCGCCGACCAGCCGCTGTGCCGCCTCACATGTGGTTTGGAAAGAGGAGTGCTTAAAACCACAGATTCTTAGGGGCTGCGGAGATTAATGAAGAGTTTCTTTTTCCAGGTGTTGTATTGTGGATACAAGAGCTTTGGGCGGTGAATTTTTTTACCAAGGGGAGAAATCCTCACAGTAGAAATGAAAACAGTAACACAATATACAGCTCTGATCCGGCTCACGGCTTAGATGCGAGAACAGGAGCGCATTCCAGACCCCGAGAGAAAGGAAGCAAGGGAAGGATCACTCTCAGATATCGATCACATGTACTCCAAGTGCCATGTATTCCCATGAGACCTATTTTATATTATTTTAAGGGGAAAGTTTTAATGGTTTTCGCAACCCTTTTCCCTCCTCAGCCCTTTATTAACACTGTCTGACACCCCGACATAAATAACAATAAAAGAGACATCTTAGTCCATCCTATAATTTTTTACATATTGGTCTGTCATCATCAGCACTTCCCTGGGCTGTTAGTCATCCTGTGTTGCTTTCATTGGCACTGCTCCCAACTGCCACATGGGTTTTTGATTTTAATGTAAAATGACTCTTTTAAGCACGAACCTGCAGCAGTGAAAAGGCTAAACTGATACTGATTGATTTGCCACATTGGCATAAGATTAATGAGACTAATTATTACAAGATTGAAATACAAACTAATCCACTCTGATTTACGGCTGCATCTCATCAAGTTGGGACTTCTTTTCCCCAAATTTAGTATAAAGCCTGAACTCCTATTACTTTGACTCATATTCTTTGCAGGCACAAGACAACAATGAACTCAAAACCAGACTTAATTTAGAATTTAAAATAAACCCGAATATTAGAATATATGTACCTCCCATTCAGTTTGACTATACTGAACTGAAGCCTTGCTGCAAGGGTTTGTAATGGTTGAACTGAAGAAGTAAGATGTGGTGGCTCCGTAATCTGATGCAGTGGTTTGTGTCTAAATCCATCCGGGAAGTCGTAGTCTGAAGCAGTTTGGAAACAGCAGACAGGGTCAACTGTCAGTCTTCAAACTGTTTATTTAAATGGCTGCTCACTGCCGACCGTCCCCTACCAGATACTGGTCCATAACTGGTCCATAACTGGTCACAAGCAGGTGTGCATGAGTGGAGCTTCAGGGTGGGGCCCTGGCTGCGCCATTCCGGGTAACGTAACAAGCCTTGACCTGTTGTTATCCATAAGTAGTTTTTGAACCGCTGGTCTTGGTCTTGGCCTGTCACCTACTACCTGTTTGACTTGGGAGACCCTACTAAGGGCAGTAAGCCCCAAACAACAACATAGCTCCTAGGATCATCTGATCACCCTCCACCACAATAAGGTGGTTGTTCAAGTTGGAATCTATGTTCCATGCTCTAAAAATATGCATTTATTTTGTCGACTTTGGCATTTTAACATGGAAGTCTGTGGGGACTCACTTTTGTAGCCAGCCTCAAGTGGCCAATTGAGGATCTGCAGCTTATGGCTTCTTCTAGTCTTTAAATGGACTAGTTTCAGTGTCTTGTACCAATGCGTGGACACTTGTATGATCGCTGCACTAGTCAACATTGCGTTTCTGTGTTGGCTTCACCTCTCTGTGTTATTTGCAGGTTCTGGAGTGCGCTCATGCAGCCTGCATGTTTGTTTTTGTTGAACATAAGAACTCATCTGTTTAACTGCAATCACAGACCGTGAAAATATCACATTAAAGCCTTTCTGCTCGTGTGTTATTGCCCTCTACAAATGCAACCGATAACCCAAATAATGAACAAATGAAAGTGAAGAAAGTGGACCAGCCAAGTACAATAGGCCCTGCTTCTAATAACCGCAATCCCAGTCATGTATCAAGGTACGAAATACCAGCAGAAAAAAAAGGGTTGCATGCAAGGTGAAATCATTCTCAGCTCTGTTCCACCTTGCTCTCTCCACCATCCCCGTGTGTTGTGAATAATAAAAAAGAAGAATCCATTTTATGGTTTTACTAGTCAGCAACCCAGGTATGCATTTGTCAAAATAGGGGGAAAGTTAGAACCATATGTTAATTTGAATGGGAGGCACCTGGTTGTGATTAGGGCTGTGCTGCGGATGATAGAAACACACACGGGCCTGTATTCTGGGGAAACACAGTGGACATTACAACAGTGCTTCAAATCAAACACTAAAAATAAGATCTAAAAGATTCTTTATAATTAACAGGCTGATGGACAGATTTACCGAGGACACACATGCTGTATTTATCAGCGGATCAGTGCATGGACGGACAGTGCAGAATCCCCATATAAAAAGCGAATTTTACATAAATTAGAATACAGTTTACTTACTACTTCCCCCTCGGTTTGTGGGCTTGTTTTCTTCTTTGAGGCCCTGAAAGAACTCGTGCTGCACCGTTGTTGAGGTGTTATTCTTTTTAAATTTCAGATTTCTGACAGAGCCAAATCTTTCACAGGTGTTAGAAATAAAAATGAAAGGAGAAAAAAAAGTGTTTTGTCAGACATCAGCTTTCTGTTAAGCCTTTTTGTTTGTGGATCTAGACGATGCAAAAAAATGTGCAGCTGCTAAAAGGTAACATAATAGAAAAATGAAGGCTGACAAACCATTCAGTGTAAAAGAGACGCTTGAGAGTTTGCAGTGACACATCATGAAGCGTTTCAGAACTGCTTAATTTTTGCAGCTTGATATGCCAACCCTAATTAAATGCACAGATTTCAGAGTTGAGAAAAGCTATAAAGGGGTCATATCCATGTATCCATATACCATGTTACTGATGCACAATGAGGGGGAAAGCATCTCTCAAAGTGCAGCAGATAGAGTTCTACCTCGTATGCTCCACTGTGATCACCAGCAGACAGCGCTGCCTGAAGATCGGCCGCTGAAGTCTGCAAAGAAATTGGCAGGAAATTAGCGGGATCCTTAAATGTCCAATAGAACAATTAATGATGCATCCATGTATGAGTCATGTCAGGTTATCTGTATTATCATTTTAAAGGGACATTTCACCCCGAAATACCTGATATCCATGACTCTGGATAGATAAGCAGCCCTGCAGGAAACAGGAAAAATATGAGTGTTTGATTTTTGACTGTGAAACCAGAGAATTAGCATTATTAGAAGTTAGGTCATGTTCATTGGGATTTACACGAGCCTTGTGTTTATACTTTAATCTGTGAAAAATGCATAGGCAAGTTGTAATGTAAACATGGATGTGAAACTTCAGCTTATGTCAGGAGGCTAAATATTTTTGTTGGAGGACCAGATTTGGCCCACGGGCCGCTATTTACCGACCATCGATGTTGGATCTCATCAGTCATAGTGACTAGCTGATTGAGAAAATATGTTTTCAGAGCCACCAGTTTGATTTTTCTCAGTGGTGAGTTTCCAGCACACATCTTGGATTGTGGGACTCTCTGTTACTCTCTGGTCGGTTTAGTTATTTTAGTGTAATTACTCTCACTGCCACTAGGGGGAGAGCAAAAATTCTGCATTGCACCTTTAATTTGTGCTGGCTAAATTAACTACGTCCGTTGTCAGATTTGTGGCGTAGATTGCCTGCTTTCAGGGCATGGGTCTGTTGTTATGTGAAGTCAGTGTGGGGGATTGAGACTCTGGACATGTTCTTCATTAAAGTGTGAAGCAGGGAATCCATGAAATGTTGCAGCTAAATGTCTCCTAAATGCTGCCTATCCTAAAGGCCAAGCACAACATGGCACTGAGGGTCATATTTTCAAAGGTTTCAGCTGACATACCAAAAGCTATGGGAATGGGCTTCAGCAAAAACAACAGAATACCAACTTTTATATCGAGATCACGCTCGAGCCGATTGTATGGAGATACTATCGGGGTCAAGTATGTGTTCATTACAAATGTTCTTCAATTAACGCTTAGGACACCTATCTGGTTTGATCATTTTGTGTTTATGTACATTGTGCTTCATTTTCAATACACCTTGGAAATTTCATTAAAAAGAAGAAGAGCTCGTACGGGTATCTGGCTTTTGATCCGCTGTTTGCTTTGGTTTCATGTAGACGGCCGTCTAATGATACTTAGCATTGTGCTAGTTGACTTTACTTTGAAATTACGACCTGGAACTGACTGGGCTAAAAGAGACTGAAGACAGGAAGAGCAGGGTGGAGTGAGTGCATGTTCACAGAGGAAAATAAATATATACACTCTCTAGGTTTATAGTTTTGTGTTAAGTTGAAACGTTTCTTCACCTTAAAGGTCCTTAGTTGCAGAAAGCAGCCTTCTGTCTTTTTTAAAAACCCATTAGAGTGTTTCATTTCCAACAGGAGGCCAGTAAGTACATCATTTTTTTTCTACCTTCTGTTTCAATGAAAGCTGAATGAACAGGGACAGAATTTGTGCCACACTGGCATTACTGCATTTTCTAAAAAGACGTAACACAGACCACTAAATTCAACAGGAGTCGTTTTAATAGTGGATGAGTCTTTCTCACTGGCACGTTTTGCCACTATTCATCATTTCACCTGTCTAGTACTCAGGGTAGGGCAACGTAGAACCTCTGCTGCCTCCTGTTTTTATTACAACTCTCCATTCACCGGTGTGATCTCCGACCTGCAGAGTCTGAGCCAACAGCAGACCTCTCCAGAGAATTTCAGGCAGCCATCCCCACAGGCCATGAGTGTTCCCGTCTCTGACAGACAGGAATGATAAGAGTCGCCAGGCAGCACGTTCCCAATCACTGTGCAGCCAGATCCCGCAGAACAATACAAGGTCACACTTCCTCGTCTGTTCGTTTCTTCCCAGGAGAATCTTTGACATTGCACATATGGCCGCTATTCTCTGCAGGTTAAATGTGATGCTGGCCAAAAAAAGTCAAAGTAAAGTAAAAGCTGTACCCAGCTCACCCAGAGTAAACGGCAAGATTCTCACGATCTGTTTCACTAATGGTCTGATTAGTGAAAAAGGACACACTGACAGAGATAACACCAGTGACCTGTCTGCTGTATTCATGTTCTCCAATTTGCCGTCTTCCTCCCTTTTCGCCTGTCTGCTTCCAAGAGTTGTTTATCTGACAAATTGTGCCCTCGGACATGTCGAGAAGCCCAAACATTTCTTAGCCGTCAGTCAGGCTGACGAAGAGTCGAGCGGAGAGGTTGACAGTTGGCAGGCTTGTGTGAAGTATGCGGAGAGTGAAAGTACTCCTTGTCAGCACGCAGCAAGGTGTTTCCCATCACACGCAAATAGGAGGCCTGTGTGCATCTGAGAATTAAAGGTGTCTGTGTCTGCCGAACAGAGGCTCAGCAGACAGCTGTCACCCGCTGTGGTGTTATCAGAGATGTTGTCTGCCCTTCTCCTATTTATTTTAGGTGACTACTGACTGATGGATTTAGTGTAAAAGTAAAATAAAGAAAAAGGTTTGGAAGTTTTATTTATGTAGAGAACTACTTCAACAAGACTCCACTAGAAACTGGTACCGAGATTATGCCCAGGGCTCAAAAATGAAAGTTAAAATATGTTCACTATCCAAGAGGAAAAGTCACAGCTATGCCATTGTCAGACTCGGCATGCTAGCCCGCTAGCTGTGCATTGTACCATGGTGAAATTGCCCTTTGTACTACAAGGTGGTCTGGTGAGTCAGTGTAGCATCTTGTCTGGATAGTGGTCTGGATAGCTTCTTGCTGAGCTCCTGCTTCCTCACACGGTGCAATCTAGGCCCCTGATTATGGACAAACTGTGTAGAGGGTACCTGCTGCCGCTTGCACAGATCATGTAGCTGGTATCCCACTGGTTGGTTGTTGGATGATTTCTATAGTTGACGGAAACTTTCGTTGTACTGAGTGCAGATGCCAATTGGCTTACTAGACCATCTTGTGGTAGATTGTGCCACAACCAGATGGCTACAACGCAATATATAGAGCATAACTGTGGGTTTTTTTCAGGTCTTGTAAACATTATTAACCTGGAAGTCGGAAATGTAGACCAGACAGTGTGTCAAAGACAAATGGCTCCAGCATCATTTCTCTGTACTGTTGGACCGTGCGTGGTTGTGTCGACTCTTCTTTCCTCCCGTCCCTCCCCCTTACTTCTCTCCCCTCTTATGTGTATGGAGCCTGTGAGTCGTCCAGGCTGTGATGATGATGCTGGTCTCCATAACTCAGCGGACAAGCAGCCAATGACATCATAATTCACCATGGATATGTGTGGGGTGTAGAGTGAGAGAGGGGGGGGGGTCAGAAAGTGACACCTCTGGTCACTGTGACACACTATCTGTCTCACTCGCAAAGTTTGTGCTGTGAGTCAGATCTAATTGCGGTCACACGTGTGTATTGTAGCTGTAATCCAGAGACCTGCACCCTGAGACCTTCATGTTTCCCCCTTTGTTATGATCATTCTTGAGTACTAGACTCACTCGGCTAAATACAGAAAGGCGGCCTGGACAAAGACAAGCTGTTTGTATTGAATTTGATCCATTTTAGAGTAAAAACTGTATTCATACATTGGAAAACTACTGATTCTTGCCCTTGTTGGAATGATACTGCTGTCATTTCAACAGAGCAAATCCATAGATGGCATTCTGTGCTAACACTGTGGACACAGTGACCGTACACAGTGTGAGCTTCACAGAATATGGGAGCATTTTGTGTCTAAAAGCTGTCGGTGCTGCAATGAAATAAAGCTCGGTGGGGTGTAAAAGCTCAAACAAAAATCTTTGGATCCTGTAAAGAGAAGAAGCATGATGCATTGACTGTTTGAAGCTAGTACTAGACACCAGTAGATAAGTTCAGCCTTTTCCTAACTCCAAAAGTCGTACTGTCTCTAAAATGCAAGCGCAAGTGATGCTGTCACTGCTTTCTATTGTTCACAAAGAGATTGTGGAGCAACAACAAGATTCGGAAAGAGTATTTTCCTCCCAAAGACATTGGATAGCAAATTATTTTGGTGCTTCCATGACTCCATGTGGAAAAAGCAGGTGCACCCTCCATACCGCACTCTATACAATACCATCAACATCACAAATACACCCACAGCTGACTGGATAAAGACTGTTTAATGTCAAAGGAAGCAGTCTGAGGAAATGCAAAAAGGGGAGGTTTGCATGAAAACTTTGGAAAGTCTCTAAGTAATTTGGCTAACTTGGACTGCTAAGGCTTCAGATTAGTTACAGCTGATCTGCAGGAACCAGGAGGAAGACCTCCTCTGCAGGAAACACCGTCTGAAAGATTTTTTCAGCCTAACTAACTCTAGTCAAGCTATCAAGCTTTACAAGCTTCATGTTATGATCCACTCCACAGCCTGCGTGTTAAAATGAGTGGGCTGTGTTTAAGTTTTATTTGTATCTTCCGCTTCCTCCCTTACCCTCAGTGTCGGCCGCTCATCACCACTCAAAACCTATAGCCTCCCTCCAGGGCATAAAGACTGCCATAGCCAATGAGGTAAATGCAATAGTCTTTCCACAGTTCCTGATCCTGTTAGCTGAGTTTATACTATTACTTTCATTTATGACACTTTCCAAACCCACAGAGCCTGGAAAGGTGTGCTGGGGTTAACACACACGCACACACAGATAGGGGAAAAAAGACAACACACATGTAGACCCTTTCATTACACTAGAACAACATTTGATCATGACCCACTGAGCGTCCCTGGGGTGTGAAAAGCAAGCAGGGCCTTGTAGCTGTTGGTGCCCCTTTGTTGATTCAGCTTTTGGAATCGGGCAAGGAAGAAAGAAAGGTTTGTGCGACCGAATTACCTATCTCAGGAAAAAATAATAAAAAAGGCAACGTACCGAATCAAAGGGTTAGCAGTGACGATAGCATAATTTCTTACTGACAAGTCGCATAAGTCAGGCCTCTCAACATCCCCCAGAGTGGAGATAGCACATGCATGCCGTGTGTTTGGTTTGAACGTGGAATGGCAGAAAATGTCACCCCTGATGAATGCTCCGTGGCGCTGATAAGACGCACATGCACACACATATGACACATGTGCACACGGTCAGATAAACACACACAAACTCCTATAAATAAGTCTTCGGTTCTGGAGGGTCAAGTGGAGTCCAGCCCAGTGAGATACCAGCTCTGTACCCACGGATCAGTCTGTGGCAATCCCACTGTCTGCTCTCTATCTGTCAAACAACTCAAATGCTGTTCCCAGATCAGCTGGACTTCTGTCACACTGTCTTTTTTTTTATTCCCCTGCACAAACCTGACCTGATATCAGCGTCTTGGACCAGCATGTTTTACTCATTGGGGTTGTGGGGAGGACGCGGCGGTTGGGGCTGGGTCATACCAACAAAAACATGGCTCCAGGCAGTTCTCAATGAGAGAAAGAATGTGCCGGCTGACAGGCCATTTCAGCCAGGCCGTTTGAGAAGTGCTGGACCAGCTCTGGAGATCCAGATAAATATTTGTACTTTTCTTTTATGTCCTCTACAAGAACTTGTAATGATGCTGTGGTGGGTTTGCATCACTGTCAATGTCATGTGATGCAAACGCTAGATCTAGGGTGGCATTTCTCCACTAAAGGAAAAACATTGGACAGGACGGGCTAACATGGAAACTAAAGAGTGATGGACGTGCTTATTGTTGTAATAAAATGAATGTTAAAGCAAACAAACGGAAAAAATTACAAAAGCACTGATACATAATTTTGTTCCATGAGTCACCATGGCAACAGCAAGCATGTTCATAACTCACTTAAGAGTCCTCTGTCCTTCTTGATGTCTCAGGGCCAACGTAGATTTTGTGCAACGCCGCTAATCAACTTCACAAATTTTGACTTTTATAAAGAGGAATTAGTTTCTCTTTATAACCCCTGTCAAGCACGATGAAAGACGTTTTCTTGGCACAGATTATAGTGCCTTTCATCTGGCCCGTTAGTCACGGACATACACATTAACAACAACAAAGTAGTCTTTGAGTTATTAAATTTCTGATAGTGAAGTTTCAGGAATACCACATAAAGCCAGCGCATAGCCCTTGGTAATAGGCAGGAGTTAGAGTAAAGCTGTGGTGATGCAGGCTGTGCAACACCCCCCCCCTCCCCCTCCCCCTCCTCACCCCTCCTCACCCGCGCTGCCGTGGCCGCTCGCCAGAGTTTGCAGACTTAACAGCGGAGGCAAAGTCTATTGCTGAAATCTAAACAACCACAAAAACACAAAACAGTATCTCCCTTTGGTGTTTTTGGTTTTTTTTGCATGAAGTGGAGACAATCTATGCCCCTCGCACTCTTGTTGTGTTTTGGGATTCCATTCCGATTGGTTGCAGCGCCCGATGTCTCTCAAACATGTTGACATTTCCAACCTGGCGGCAGACGTGCGCCGCTCAGACCCCGCGGAGACCCGAAGGAGAGAACGCAGAGTGAAGGTGACCGAGCCACGGACCAGATAAAGATGGAGAGAGAACAGAGGGGAGACAGGAGGGGGGAGGCTGCTGGCTCGGGCTCGTCTTTCTGTCACTTCTGGTTTGGATTCGGCCCGCTCCCACTGGAACTTCTTCATTATAAACCGCAGCTCAGAGGCGGAGGGGGAAATGCTGAACCTGACTCCACGTCTGGCTCCGTCTGCGTCTGATTCCTTCTTTCCCACCCTGCTTCACCTCTCGCAATATGTTTCTGTCTCCTCCAATCTCATTCTTTCTTCATGCCCTCTTCTGTCTTTCCTCTCTCTGTTTGCCTTCTGCTATCTCTTCTTTTCTCTCTCTCGTTTTTAGTCGGCCACTTTGTGTCGTGAGAAACCCCTCTGTTTCCTGATAAGGCTGATTGGGTGCTGATAATGGACTGAATCAGGCTCTCAAGTCTCTTTGTTTACTAATCCAGCTGCCATCATCTAACCTCGTTTCACCCTGCTGGCTTTTCATTTTGTTTCTTTACAGTGGAGCAGAATGATAAATGATAGCTTATAAAACATGCCTTCAACTTCATTTTAACACTGATGCAAAATGAGTCCTATAAGTCCCTCCTACATGTATGGTGACTGTAAATTCAACCTCACTAGTAAAGGATCTTTCTGCAGCATTGTGATTGGTTGTTTAAATGTCAGTGTTTACCTGAGAGCCAACCAACATGCAGACAAAGGAGCGCTGCTATCTGAGACAGAGCAGCACGACAGCACTCAGACTGATACAATACAGCTGCTGCTGCTGCTGGGACCACAGAGGCGCTCTATCTACGCCTTAAAGGTAGGGTAGGAGATTTTAAAACTCAGTTAGAGTCAGCTAGATTTGGAAAGTAAACACACGGCCCTTTCTCTCGGAGCTCACCCCGAAGCCACGTCTCCCAATCACATGGACGCGCATTACCTGAAGAGGAGCTGCGGTCTGTGACTTCGGCCATCATGCATGTACCTCTCTGGTGCACGCAGAGCAGGAAGAGAGTGACAACCAGCCAATACTCCGCGCAGGGTCCACCCGGAGGATTGGCTGATGTTTTTAGCGTTTTATAGCTTCCACAGATGATTCATATTCTTTGTTTTTATGCGAAACTGCCGAACTAATCGGTTGCTATCGGATTGTAAAGAGAAGTTACACTAATTTAACAAAAAGTGCATCAGAATGAAATCTCCTACCCTACCTTACCCTAAGCTGTCCATCCTCTTATCTCCCATCCTTACAGTGCCGTCCTGTTGCCTCTTCCCACCCTACCACACACCTCTAACATGCCCACATCCTTACCCACATCTCAGTCGCATCCCTTTGTTCCAGTACACCACAACAACACAACACCACCTATATTCTCTACTCACACCTCAATAACCAGCACACAAGCATAATAACATAATGTTACATAATATGGTATAGGAGTACAGTAAAAACCACAAACAGCTAAAGAGTGTGGCTTGTAAAGGTTTGTGGAGAGAGCCACACCAGAAGAGGGAGTTAATTCTTTGATCAATAACACACCTCAGGTCACCATGACAGTTTGGGCTTGAACATACACATGACACATATGACATCTTGACTTGACTGGTAGATTTTATTTTACTGGGAGAAAAACCAAACTGACTGAAAAATGTGACCTTCAAATAGCCGCCATCATGCTCAACACTTCGTGAGTAGCTTGACACAAATTGGCAAACAGTTTTGAGGCTTCTTCTGTTACGACACAGACACTGTAAACTACTCCCTTTAAAATGATCCTTATTTATTACCAGGACATTTACAAGTTTGTGTTGCAACAGATATCCGTCACAATAGAAACCATTAAAGAAACGCCCCCAGAGTTAAAACATGACGGGGGCAACGAGGAGGCACGGGCCAAAGCCAAAAAAATGCGTAATCCGTGTCAAAACTGACAAAGACAAATAAACATGTGGGACTGAAACCAAACCACTGAAAATAATAGCGAGGAGAACTATCTGACTTTTGACACCATTGTGTAGTAATGTTCAGAATAGGCAAGGAAGTATGGCGCTGGCTGTAGTCATGTTGTTTGCCAAGCACAGTGAGGTCTGATCCAAGGTTACACAAGGGGGGGGAGCATAAAGGATCAATCATGGAGAACAACACTAGAGAGCTGGGACAACCTGTGGTTACCTCACAAGTGTAGGTAGTGGGATAGAGCCGCTGAATGTGGACTCTATTGGTCATCTTGGTAGTTAAAAAGTGGTGGATGTGAGAAGTTTACTTTATTGAATGTCTGTTTTAACTGGAATCTTGAACTTTCCCAAAACCTAGCCAAGTATTTCTGATGCCTAAACAGTGACTGAAGCGAAAAGTAATGTCTGCCATCTGTGTGCCCCTCCTGTCTGTGTGCGAGGTGATTTGGCAAACTGTGCCTCAGGATTATTTAATGATGTCCAAGCATATACTTCTGTGGTATATTTAAACCAAATTTGCTGATTACCAAGAACCAATCATGCAGTTTTGGGGCATCGTGGGACCGGGGAGGGGGGGGGGAGTCCAGGCAGGTAATTACCCTTGTTTGGCACAAAGTGCTTTGAAGGCTCGCCCCCCCCCCCCTGCTTCCGCACCCTTCCTGCTGGCGTCCATCACCGAAGGGTTGGATGAGATAAAAGTTTTCTTTCTTTCAGTATAACAGCTGCCACATGCAGTCCCCACAGTGTCAAGCCCCATGTGCCATTCAGCTACAGTGGTCATTGTTAGTCCAGCACACTTCCGCTTGTGACACACTCTCTCAGGGCAAGTGGCTGAGGGGGACAGCTGGATTCCACAGATGGTATTTAAAATACGTGACGACTGCTCCTGTTGGCAACACAGTTCCCTTCCTACATATAGTAACAATGATTCATCACTTAACTGGAACTGACGGGAATGTCCATGTGACAGTCTTGTTTAAAAACAGTCTCCATAATACCCGCCTGAGTCTTAATTTTACGATATTTTGTGTAGTTTGGCCCTTTTTAGTGAGCCACATCTGCTTTATCTAAAACACAAGAAATCACCCAAAATACTAACAGTAATTTTTTGATCTAGATGTCTGCACAGTTGGCCAATAAACACGTTCTGTTGTGTTATGGAATGTGAGTTTCAGACACTCAAGCTGCACACTTATTGTACAGTCTATCATATACACAAAATGTACTATAAGCTATGTCTGATCTTTGTCTTTTCATCACACATACACAGACACACACGTGCGGCTCCAGACAGTTCAGATGAGACTTGTCACGTCCGTTGACATAGGGCCCAATTAAAGGGGAGGATTAAGCCAGGGCTGGGTGACCTCCTCAGGAATCTGTCCGAAACGCTGTGTGTACACTGTCAAACCCTCTGACAGACCTTCCCTTTAAGCACTTTCACCTGCTAATTAAGACTGTTGTGTGTGTCTGTGTGTGTGTGTGTGTCTGTGTGTGTATACACGTGCACCTGTGTGTCTGTTCATTCAACGCACACTCGAGACAAATGCACCCGTGAATGTCAAGAATAGAT
Source organism: Parambassis ranga (assembly GCF_900634625.1). Classification (NCBI taxonomy): domain Eukaryota; kingdom Metazoa; phylum Chordata; class Actinopteri; family Ambassidae; genus Parambassis; species Parambassis ranga. Next base: position 13,294,446 of record NC_041027.1, read on the forward strand.
TTGCAGCCCTAGAAGCTTCTATGTAAATATTTGACTTGAGTATATTGTATGGGTTTTTGGAACTTGGTCCAGCACACGTCAGAGCGCAGGCTAACAACAAACAGATAGGGCGTATCATTTGTTACAATGAATTATTACATGTTTTAGTGTGCGCATCTCACTGGTGTGTGTAGAGGCTCCTCGGCAACAAAAGCCAAGCAGTGTTTATAGTGTGAAGAGATTAAAATGGATAGCTGGTCAGGCAGGAGCAGTCAGCTGTTGCTGGTCAGAGCTCCCAGTGTCTGATTAGCACTGTGTCGTTCTACACAGCGTGGAAAGACCTTTTTTTTATATTTTTGGTATTCTTTGTATTTGGGCAGGGTTGGAATAATAACTTCCAAGGCAAAGTCTAGTTGGACATGGGCATATAATTGGGGATATATATATATATATATATATATATATATATATATATATATACACTAAACAGGAGCAAAGAAGAGCAAAAATAGCTTTGTGAGACAAAATAAACGTTGCATAATCAAGAGAAAATAATGGTCAGGCACTACAAAACACTATATGACCTTAAACACTGAATCAGAATCAGAATCAGAATCAGAATCATGTTTATTGCCATGTAAGTGAAGGGGGTTCACATTACTAGGAATTTGCCTTGGTGATTGGTGCATACAAAGAACAAATGACAATTAACATGCAATAAGATAAAAACTAAGATAAAATTAAGTAAATAAACTAAACTAAAGTAATATTGTAATATTTATTCTAAAATTGAGGTAGGTAGGTATCTTTTTTCAACATTTTTATCCAAAAAATATCTGGCTTTAAGTGGGAAAGGCAACAATTCACTGGAAAAAAAAGTGATTTCTAATGTGTCCATGCACACAACACTTTACCCATTCATAAAAAAGGCACATATATACATACACAATGACAGTGGGTTGTTTCTTTTTCTTCTATAGAGCTGTGGAGTAATGAATCTCTGCAGGTTTGTCACTTTAAAAGACTCACGCTGTCATTTGTTCCATTGTTGCCATAAGTGCTGCTCATTAAAGAAAACAATGACACTTCTTACAAATTAAACTATCACAGACTGTGTGCTGTCAGTCCTCGGAGCCACGGGAGAGTCAGGTGATCAATGTCTGTACTTCAACATAGAAAAATGTTCACTATTGCAACTTCAAGAGGACCGGCAGTGTAGCTTTCTCTAAATCACTATTAAAGAAACGAGTTTGACATCCCTGCTGTCTACAGCTCAGACTTAATTCTTTTCAACTCTAGGTAAAAATTAGCTCACTTAAAAAAACAAGTTCAGCTTCCTTGGTCCTGAACCAACTAAAATAATCTAATAAAAATGGTGCTTGACTTTTTTTTTTTTTACAATCTTGGACAAGAGAAATTAAGAGTTTATCCTAAAACAAGGTGTGATTTTCCTGAGCTGGCCTTTGTGCAGTGTCAGGACAGGAAGTCAGACCGCTCCAGGGACACGTACTGTATTTCACTGCTCAGCCTCCCCACATTCTCAGCTGTAATCACTGAACCCTTTAATCTGGGTTTAGTGAGACGGTAGCTCTCTGGAACAGCGGACATCGCAGCGTTTGACACCTGCTGTCCAACTAAAACAAGGACACATAAGTGACATTCCCACAACATTTTTACATGTGCCAGATTTTTAGACAGATGGTTTTAATGTCGCATTCCACAAAGCGTTCAAATCGAAACCAATGAAACCCTCGATGTGTCCAGCTGACACCCTGTGCTGACAGACAGTTAGGAGTCTCTGTGCTGCAGTTGGCCCACGCTGCCCTCAGAGGAGAGAGAGCGGTCCTCTGAGCTTAGTTCAACTCAGACAAATGTCGAGCTGGTATGTGAGAGCTGGAGGAGGGGATCCCAGGCTGGAGGACATGCTGTGATGCTGCCAATAACATAACTGCCTACTGGTTGACTCATGTAACAAGAGAATGATGGTCATAAATGAATTGGCTCCTATAATTTTGCTTTATACTTTATTCCTGTGTATGTTCAGCTGTGGTATCTGATTTCATTTAACAGGTAACAAGATGATGGTGGACGATCTGGTACCAAAAGCATTAATAAGCCAAATGGCAACTCTGCATAGACATGTCAAAACCCGGCCCAGAGAGAAAGAAAGAGCAAAGTCTTAGAGCTTGGATCATTGCAGCAGTGTCTTGTATTTGTTGTTATGTTTGGTTTGATTGGTAACATTGGTTTTTGGCACGAGGTTAACAACCTGTGGAACATTTGAGATATGAGAAGAGAAGTGTTGAGTATTTATGGTCCGTCTATGAAGTCTAAGATGCTTAAGTTCTTTTGGCTGGAAATGAGATGTCTCGCTGCTCCTCCAAGCAGCACTAAAAGTGGAGAATACAGCTGATATGTGGGCCTTCATTGGATCTTTGTAAACCTCTGTTAATGTCCAGGACTTACCTGACTTTGTTCTTCGTTCTGTCTTTGTTCTTATCTGGCTAACGACTGTAACGACGGTAAATATGGTTACTGACTAGGGATGTCCCGATTACGTGATTTCAGACCTGATCGGAATCGGACGTTACCTCCCAATCAGGACTCGGATATATATTTATTAGGGCTGTCAAAGTTAACGCCTTCTGTGCAGGGTGGCTCTGTGTCTTGTAGTGTAGGGGTATGACAGTTGCTTTTGGCGCGAGAGGTCCTGGGTTCGAGACCTCGATGAGCTGCTGCGTGTCTGAAATCTCCCAGTGTGGCGGCACACACACACACACACACAAGTTTTGCTGCAATGAGTGCCTTTATAGAGAATGCTGAAAGTATCGGATCGGGACTCGGTATCGGCAGATACTCAAAATCAAATGACTCAGACTCGGACTCAAGGGCAAATAAACCTGATCGGGACATCCCTATTACTGACCCATTGTTTAGGGTGCGAATTTGGTTTTTCCAACTTGACACGGATGGCTTTTTGACTCCTCTTTTAAACCATCTGTCCATTTTATCTAATTGTTCGTAGTGGTGCCATGCATCTGTGGTTCTTTGGTTTTCTGATATACAGTAGAAATAACTTCAGTAAATGTTAGCGTAGCGGTAGGTTGTAAAACTTGTTGCCGTCGCTGCTTTTCCCACTCACTCCCCCCCGGCTGTACTGCTGCTCCACTATCTGCCTCTGAGTCGCTTGATCTTGATCTTTCTCTCTCTCCTCTCTAATGACAGTCAGTGCAGCTGATAGGCAGATATATTTACACTGGTGGCAAGGGAGGAAGAAGTCATCAGCCAAACCCTGTCCTGCCTCCGGGCTCTGACAGGCGGGGCTTGGAGGAAACTTTGGCTGGTTAGCCCCTCCCCGAGAAGGGCATATCTCTCAGTGCTGTCCCTGGCCCTGCTCAGAGCTCTCAGTTTGATGGGACCAAAGCCTCATCTGGCCTGCAGACTCACACACACTCACGCTCCCACATCAGCTACTGAGAGGGAGAGAGAGACAGCAGAGAAGGGGGAAGCAGCAGGCGGAGTGGACGGCTGCTGCTCATATGCACACAGGCTGAGAGGCACACAGACAGCCAGAGTGTGTGTTTTGGTTTTTCTTGTAGAAGTTTTCTTTTAAAGCTGTTGATGAGGCAGGCTCCATCTCCGCTCAGTCTGGGCTCCAGAGGTAGCCAGCGGGGTCGAAGTGTGTACCGGTTCTCGAGTGTGTGTGACTTTATTTTGCAACTTTTAAACACTGGAACTGTACTGTGAGCATTATGACTCTTCTGGGCTCTGAACACTCCATACTGATACGAAGCAAGTTCAGATCAGGTAAGTCCTACGACGATGACATGTTACCTCTTTTCTTTTGCGTGTTACAAACACTTTTCTGTGCACAGCTGCGTTTATTCTCCAAAGCCTTTGCAAACAGTTTTGTCTGCCAGCACTCGGCATTTAGAGTCAGTCCTGTGTACATTATGTCATTCATCTGTCTTCACGGATGAGTTGTGTTGACACTCAACGATGGTGCTCCTCGGCAACACCAGCCAAGTGACAGGTGTGTGTAATATACTGCTGGCATGTGATGGCACAGAGAATACCTGAGCGAGGCCGGCGTAAATCAGAAATCCTAAAAGTACCTAACAACGCTGCCTGTCGCGGTGTAATGGATTTACCTCTGGGCGTGTTCTTTGATGTTCGACCGCCTCCTCGTAAATGTACGACATGTGAGGCTGATGTCTCGGGCAGGTTAGTGCACTTGTTCTGTGCCAGCCACTAACCTGCTGCTGCTGCTGCTGCTGCCGCCGGTGAGGGAAGACAGCCACTTTTTCTTTCTCTGTGGCTCTGATAAAAAGAGATTAGAAACTGGAGAGGGGTCAAAGGTTATCTTAATATGGCTACATTGTAACCTGGTAGTGGTGGTGGTGTGTATGTGTGTGTGTATCAAAGAGAGCGAGGACTGATTTAACCCCTTCTTAACACACATCACATGTTGTGGCTTTGTATCCATCTATATCTCATGCACACACACACTCCATCTATATCTCATTCATACACACTTATATAGCTGCAGGTTGTGTGTTGTGCTCTGTGTGTGTGTAGTCTGAACAACACTGCCATCTCTCTGAAGAAAATGTAACTGATGGTGGCAGCAGCAGCTGGAACCTTGATATTCACGAAGTCCCACAAAAAGGCAGCAGCTCCCACGGCTGCAAGTGTTAAAGAGCGGCTGCGCTTCTTACTTCCACTTTGCCTGCGAGCTGTAATTACTTTCCAGAAATGGCAGGCTAAATGACGCTTTTCCTCTTCGGTTGTTTAGAGCACATCAGCAGGGTGGGAAATGATCCCTGGTGCTCCGGGGAACACGAGAGGCTGGAGAGGCTTTTGCAGAGGTGGCTGACTTTAGGGGTCTGACTGGCATATGGCTCTTTTTCTGGTTAATAAGGCACAGATGTAGAGATACAGTAAAGTCTGTTAAAAGATTCAGACGGATGATACGAGCAACAAGACTGCCTGAGCTGAGTTATGAGTGCATGGGTGAAATATTGTGCGTAAGCGAAGTAAAATATTCCATAAATCTCTCGGTGTTAACTGCTGATGACAGAAGGCGTCTGAGATGATCTCGCTGTGCGAGTTTTTACAGTTTTCTTTAAGAAAACCGGCGGCTCACGTTACACATCCAGCGCCCTGCGCAGACCAGCAATTGTCGCCCCTTAAACTGTCAAAGCCATGGGAACCGCTGCTGCATGGCTGAAGCTAAAAGAGAGATAAAGATCTCATTTAAGTGCTCCCTGCAGACTGCAGAATGTTTTGTGAGTGTGTGTGTGTGTGTGTGTGTGTGTCACTGACCAGTTCTCATGCCGATTTGATTAACAGCTCAAACGGCTGCGGCGGGAGCTCTTGAGCTCAGTGTCATTACATAACAGGACGACAGAGGCGTCAGATTGATACCTCAAGGTGTGAGTGACAAGTCAGCCGTCCGTCTTTAGGACACACCTGTTTTGAATCAGATACCACACCCAGTGCAGAATGTGTGGGCTTCACCTGCGCAGAAAGAGATGGAGAACTATGTTTTTCCGCTCTTTGTACTGTCCCTTTGCACAAAATCTGCTGTTTAGCATTGGTTAATGTACAATTGTTACTTTTTTATTGTGATTTTTAGACATAACAAAGCTTTTACACCACAAGGGGTGCTCCAAAATACAAGCTACATGGCTAAACATATGGGTAAGATAAAGGTTATACACCCTCAGCCACCATGTGTAATACAGTGTTTGTTATATTTATGTAGCTTAAACCTTAATAAACAACAAAAGGTGTATTCATCTGGTGTCTAATATAAGCAGTAATATGACAAATCAGCTTGTGATACCCTCCATCATCTCTTTCCATTCTCAGGCTCTGAGAAAATCCTGTTTTAAGGTGGATTTTTTTTTTTAGTGCATGCAGAGGTATTAGACTAAAATAAACCCAATGCTTCATTTAGAAATACCTGTTTATTAGAAGTTATACAGTGACGCTAATACATCTGTCGCGAACACATTCCTGCTTAACGGAAAGTTCAGGAGAATCCAAGTAACAAATGCAAGCGGCGAGCTCTGTAGCTAAGTTGTTGGAGTTTTAAGTGCAAAAGCGTGGTGTTATTATTAGGCTGTGTCTTTCTCATGTGGTGGCTGTGAATGTGTGTGTGAGGCGCAGGCAGGCGGACGATAAATCACAATATCACTCCGCTGGCTGGTGTAATTATCGGCACTCCACCAGAGCAAACTGGGCCAAATGATAATTTATTTTCACTATAAATCTGAAAATGTGTAAATGCGGCTGTGGATTTGTGTGTCCTTTGTTGTCAACAAAGACCCAAGTTGAAACAAATGTCTTGAGTTTCAAAGTCAACAGTGAGAGAGAGAGAGAGAGAGGCAGAGTATGGTTCAGTGATCTGTGATTACACAGACATGGCTCAGGTCCTCTTTCTATGACATGTACACTCTGCAATCAGGACGGGCAGCCCTTTGCTCTCTGTGAGTTTTTTTTTTTGGGCAGATTAAATAGCAGCTGCTGTGCTTTTTCAGGCAGAGTTATTGATCACCTGTCAGTAAACATAATACAGAGCAGCCACATCTCGTGTTAATGGTGCTAGATGACTGTTAGCATATCTTGTCTCATTAGCTTGTTTTAAAATGAACGCGTGAAGTAATATAGAGCAATATGAAGCGATGCAAAGAGGTACAGCTAACACAGAATCGACTCCTTTTTCCCCACAGAAGAGGCTGCGTGACGGTAGACGCTCTCTTTCTTGTGACAGAAGTTGTATCAGTTACATGTTATGGTCAACTTCCAGTCAGCAACTAATGCCTGCGTTAGCTCTCCATGATGCTGCGACCAGCAGGTCACGACCTGCTCTCTGTAAACTAAAGCAGATGTTAGATGAAGGGAAGGGCCTGGTGTTACATAATGGAGGTGCTCTCCCATGAGAGAGAGAGAGAGAGAGCTACGATGATGCAGCGCCCAAGCTCGTTGATGTCCAGTCAAAGTCGTTACATCAAAGAAAGAAAAGTGGGATTGAGGAAATTCATAAAACCAGAGCTGCCAGAATATAAACCACCTGAGCTCGATAATTAACAATCCAAAGCAGACGAGGAGAAGGCGATTAGGGCCCAGCGGAAAAGGAGGAACGCTTCATGCTTGTGTGTCAGATCCAGAATCTCCAGTGAGAGACCTTCAGATAACAGCGGGGAGTTAAAACACACAAAGAAAGAGAAAGAGAGCAAAAGAGTCACAGACTAACAGACATGGAGGAGGCTCTGTGTTTATGACCTCAAGCTTCCACCTCGTCCACTTCCACACACACACACAGAGGAACGTGTGCACACGCCGTGGACCACACACTGCAGAGCAGATCTGTTTAAAAGCCAGGAGCTGTGTTTATCATTCCCTACATCCTGCTCACAGAAATATTTGTGAGCAAGCAGTGTGTGTGTGTGTGTGTGTGTGTGTGTGTGTGTGTGTGTGTGTGTGTGTTCTGTATGCATAGATACATTCATATATGTACACATACAGAATTTCGCCCGTATTTTGAATATAAAGTGGCTTGAATCAGTCTTTTCCTGCTGTCCCTCTGTCCCTCATCTGTCCCTCACTTCATCTCTCCGTTTCATCTTTCCCCTTTTCTTCACTCTGTCCTCCTCTTCCTCCCCCACCCACCCCACTCTACCCCACCCCACTCCAGTCCTACAGTTAAGACTTCAGCAGAGGAGGACACGAGAGCAGCTGGCAGACCAAGGCATCATGCCTCGTGAGTAACGCCTTCCAGCACTGAGCTGCCACACACACACTCACACACACACACACACTGAGGCAGGATTAAGAGCATAGCATACCAATTAGTAACAAGATATACAGGTGAAAGGTCAAGCCCCCCCTTGTGTCTAGTGATTGAGATAATTTCGGTTTTATCTGTCTTCATGCTTCCACCCAGACACAAACGTTTTTTAAAGCCCAATTTAACAGCAACACTCATTTATCACAATCAACCTGTTTCTGTTGCTACTTTTTAGTCATGAAAAAAAACAAACTAAAAATCTCTTTCGATGCTAGGCTAAGCTAAAGTATGTTAACCAGCTTGTTGCGAACATTGTCTTGTGTTAGCTAAAGGTGACCTACACTGTGTCAGATGATGTTAAGAACACTGTGGATGTTGCGGTGCATTGTGGGACATACATACACTACACTAGAAGCACCGTCTCCCAGAGCTTCACGTGAATCAGATCGTTGAGTCTGACATGTTACAGGTTGGAAATGAAACTGTAAAAACCGTTAAAAGCAGAGAAAGAAGTCAGCAGGTGGAGTCTGTAACTGATGTAAAATGGCGTCGTGACAAAGACAGGCAGGGTGGAAGAGAAGAACGCAGCTAAAAGAGCAGAGGGGGAAGCAGATCCAGAGACCCACAGGTGGATGCAGACAAAGAGAAGGCAAGTGGATATATATATATATGTGCTTGTCAGGCAGATAGTGGCTGCAGCCAGCAGAGCAGGCAGGCAGAGCAGAGCAGTGAGTGACCGCTGAGGAATGCTCTCAGAAGAAATGGTGACTGCTGGGGCCTGAGAGGCTACCTGTTTACAGCACAGAGCCTGCAGAGCGCCGCATCAAAGCCGACGCACGCCCAAACGCCGCATTGTGGAGCGGGACGGCGGCTTTTATACTGATGTCACATCAGTCACGGTGACAAGAACGTGTGGACCTGACCTGACTGAAATCCTGCAGTGTTCCTCGGGTCACTGCGACGCCATTTGTTTAGCTTTGACTGCCAGCAGGAGAAATAAATATCCAGATCAGACCGCCACCTACAAACTGAGATTTAATCCACTCCTGTAACGTTAAAGCAGCGCTGCTGTGTCATCTTGGCAAACGTGGGAGCAGTGAGCGATGCCAGCTTGTCGTTTTTTTTTTTGTTTTTTTGTTGGTTCCTCGCCTGCAGGAACAACAAGGGGACTTGGACTGCAGGCCAGGGATTTTGTTGAATGATATCTCTGGCACCGATTGCCATTTTACAGAGGCTCCAGCCTGCAGATAAACTGCTGGTAAGTGTGCGGGGGAACGGAATCCAGAGGCCCGGCGAGGCCCTATCAGTTTCTAGGAGTCTGTCACAGATAAGCAAGCAAGGAGAAACCCAATTGGCCAGCGTGGCTCCAAGCCCTCTTTTAAAAAAGAACTTTCAATTGGCTGTTTATCTCCTGATTGCAGGCGGTGGCGCAGATCTGAGAAAGGCTGTGAGGATTTGTATTTGTGCCGTTTGTTTCCTTCCACCCGCCCACTAGATGTCTTATCGCTCCACAAAACATCATCTGTCCTCCCAGAATTGTACAAAAATAAGGCATTTTTCAGAGCGACACAGCATCCTCCTCCTCCTCCTCCTCCTCCTCCTGCTGCTGCTCCTCCTGCTCCTGCTGCTGCTGTCGATGTGATCCTTCAGATGCTGGCTGTGTTTTTCCTGCTGGTTAGATGGACACGGCGCAGGGTCTGTGTATATATTACCCAGAGAACATCTGGTGTTTATTAGACTGTTGAAGAATCCACCCCGGCCTCTCAGGCCTGACTGGCGTGTGGCCTGCATAGGAGCACACTGTCTGCCTGTTGGCCACAGGTCTGCCTCCACACACACACACACACACAATCTAATATTTCCTCATAAAGATAATAGCGGCAGGTTTACTGTGGCCTTACAGCGTGCATTAAAATCTTCATTTGCAGCGCTTTAATCAGGGAGGAGATGGAAAACCCAAATAAAGGGACCCGCCTAATGCACCGCACGCCTTACCTCTTAGTGTCGTGTTTACATTTGACAGATGCAGTCAGCAGGTATATGTTTTGCACAGACCGCTGTGTGTTGTAGTACTAAGCCAGCTTCACACACCTGATGGTGTTACACTCGTGCCCACGGACGCTTTAGAGCGCCCGAGTTCTAAACGGATGACGACGCCGGCGCGACCACGACTGGCAGCCGATGGCTGCGCCGTCACTTCCTGTCTGTGGAAGACTACACGCCAGATCACTCCATATATGTTGTGTATCTTCTCTCTCCCAGCATGCATTGCAAACAGATCCGTCCTCGGGTCTTGTCATCTCTCTCCTCTTCATCAGATCCTTCCTCCCTCTCTGTGTTTTCCTCCATCCTTTTCTCCTCATACATGTCAGATTTGACTGATCTATTAAGCGGAATATTTGCTTTATTTTATGTTTAAAAAATGCTACACGTAGTCCTGATGAAACCGTGTTTTTCCTCATGAAGCATTACATTTCAGATCCATTTCTCATCGGACAGTAATACCGAGTTGTCCGGCACGAAGCTCAATATCGCTCACGTATTTTTGGCTCATGTCACCCCCCCCCCCCCCCCCCCCCCAAAGAAATATCCCACTAAAATTATATTTGACCAAATAAGTGCTGTTGCTCTTTCTCGCGCTCAGATAATCAAACTGATGTGCCGCGCTCTCCTCTCTGCTCTCTGCTGGGTAATCAGTCCTGTGAGTGCCGCGGATAGATTGTAGGCCAGACCAGGTTTGCTGCAGCCATGATTATTTATCCTGGATTTAACTGTGAGAGATTGTGGAAGGTCGAAAATCTTACCCGCTGCAGCCCTTTAATTACAGCCTCTCCATTTATTTTTATAGTACTCAAAAGTGTCTGGCCGCACTGGGACGGGAGCAGCCGAGCAGATATTAGAAGGAAGACATATTGATTATTGAAGGGTGAAGGAGGATGTGAGTGGAGGGAAAATGACAGAAATAAGACTTTGAAAATTGGTCAGTTGGAGCAGAAAATAACAGATTATGTGCAACATACCTCAGTAAACACTACATAATAAAGTGGAAAAATCCAAGTAAATGTTTTGAAGTAAAAGAATGTAAACCGAAGAAATAGATCTGTGACCATCAGGGTCTTAAGAGTTCATCCAGCAGGTACATTCCTACAGGGCACCGTTCATCTTTTTACTTCTCACTCGTCTTTCAAGTGAGGCAGTGGAGGCCCCGAGGGTTAACAGCCAGGTCATGGTCTCTCTCTCTCTCTCTTTAATAACGTCCTGCCAGGAATCAAAAGGCTTTCTATATAATCTATCCAAACTGACACACTGGAAGGGAGTCGTCCATCATGACAAAGGAGGAGGACTAACAGCAAAACATGGCGCTCACATTGTTGAGCATGCTCATTAGCATCCGCCCCCATAAAGCGCACACATGGCCAGCTCAACATAACATAATACATCAGTTCTGGATTTTTTTTTCTAGAGTTTGTGTTGAACTGAACCTCATGGTGACGTGTTTGCGCAGTGTTGTGTCCTCACGTTGTGGTCCTGCTCTGTGTTATTTAGACCCGGCCTCAGACGGCTCCTCTCTGGAGGCCCAGATGAGGCTAAAGCGAGCACGGCTCGCCAAGGACCTGAATCAGAAGCTGGCTCTCAGGCCGGGGCCCCTGGAGCTGGTCCAAAAGAATATCATTCCCCTAGACTCTGCCGTCAGAGCGACAGGTATCAGCGAAGAGACGCTGCCGTGTAGTGTGACCCGCCTTTAACACCGCCGCTCCCCTGACTGACTCTGTGTGTTGTTATGTGTATGCATACATTAACTAAGTCAATTATCACTTTAATTAAAGATGAATCCCTGGAAAGGATTTGAAGACCTTCACTTTTTGTCAGTCTGTATCATGTTTTATGTGATCTGAAGGTTGTTATTAATGCTGAAAACACTAGTTTTCCTCCCAGACTCTGATCTTAGAATCAGTGTTTACAAATGCGTATTGTAGACTCAGCCCATCTTGAGATTTCCGCCCCCCTCCGCTGTTTGATGTAAAGACATGCAGAGCATCTATGCTTGGACACAGCGATGATTTAACGCCGTGCGAAGCGTCGGGGTCCGAGCCGTCGCTCTGCGCCGCCCCTGACCTCGCTCTGTTTGCCTTCGAACCTCCCCAACATGTTCCTCACTCACTCTATATCACTCTTGGCAGAGCTCTTTAGACTCTGGTGTTTTAGCAGTTTTATGTTTGCCCCCTTGAGCTTCCAGTAAACATGTTGTGTAAAGGAGGCGGCGGGCTGCAGTCAGCTGGTTTACACTACCGGGGGGGGCTCCGTTTATTGAGATGAACAGCAGCTGTATTTGGTTCCACCCTTTATTTCCTCAGAAGTATGCAGTGTGTGTTTGAACTTGAGTGCATCCTTGTGTACAGTATGTGTGGGCGTACCTGTGTGTGTATGTTGCCTCAACATCCCTCCACCCTCCACCCTCCGCCACCATCCTTTTGTCTCTGCTTAACTGGCTCCTGTCAGCCACCTACAAAGCTCCATGACAGGACCAGGCTGTAGCATTAACCCCTCACCTTAAAGCTCTATATCTCCCCATGCAACACTCCCCATGATCGTTTCAACCTCTGTCTGGTAATTCTGGAAACTGCGTGACCTGCCATAACTTCGAAACCAGCCACTTAAGAAGCGGAAGTGTAGCGGGGTGCAGATTTCCTGTAATTCTGCCAACTCAATCTCCTGGTGACATCGAATTAAGAGTCAAAGAAACAGGAGGTAGAAAAATGCAGCAGCAGGACGAGCACATTCATACACAATCAACACAAAGCTGTGTGTGTTTGTGTGTGTGTGTTTGTGTGTGTGTGCATTGCAAGGTCATTGAGTTGAACAGAACGAGCCTGGTACTGTGATTGAAACCAGGGTCTGTTCCAGCCTGTCACATGTTTGGATACAAAAAGAGAATCTTATACCCCTGCACACACACACACACACACACACACCAGCCTTTTTACCACCTCCCTGTCCTGGCTCTGTCCCCTCCAGCCCTGTTAGATAGTTGCTCTTAGCTGCACCAATCAGGGCTGTGTTCCGTATCAGGCCGACCAATCGGAGCGCGCTCGGTGGTAAAGCGTGTCGTGTCCATCTCTCACCCGTGCAGCGTAACACCTCTGAGCTGAGTGCAGGACGAGGTGTCAGTGACAGCCGGGCAGCGTGTGAATACTTATGAACACATACATTGAGTCCAGCCAGCACATAAATAAATCCACACACACTCTCAAGCTCCATCTGAAATGAAGAGTTAATTCCTGTTTACTGCAGCTTTGGCAGACTCTACTGTTTTTCCTTACAGTGGTTTAATAAAGGCTGTAAGCGAGCTTTTGATTTAAAGACTGAGGACTCACACATCATCACATTTTCCATATTTATTTCAGTTTTACGTCTGATGTATTGTTTTTAGATGATAACACTGCTCTCACTTGACATGCCTCCTTTTTGGCTTAACAATCATCTGTGGAGGTGTGGGTGACACTAATCGCACTTACCTGCACAAAACGTTTGATTGATTGGTTATTAATCTGTCTTGTATCGCGTATGTCTTGTCCTATGTCTTGACTGTGCCTGCAGGAGGATTTACCTCCTCGGTTTGTTGTCACACTGCAGAGATTGCAGCACACACAGTTTTTGAGGATGCCTCTGTTTGTCCCTCTTTTATAGTAAACCATGGCAAGTTCCCTAAGCAAGAGGACTCCTATGCATTCGAGGAGGACAGCAGCAGTGAGAGCCTGTCTCCAGAGCAGCACCACAGCGATGAGTCGCAGGGCTCCGCCTGCCCTTCATCTGAGGCTGTCGGCAGCACGGCCTCCTCCTCCTCTTCACCTGCCCTCACCAGCCCACCACAGGTATAAAAAAAACTCACAGCCTCCTCGTCCTCCTCCTCCTCCGTCTCTGTCTCTCTGCCAATGTTTTGCTTCTCCTGCCCCCCTATGGTTGCAGAGCAAACTGCACTTGCCCTCCTCAGCACCCCGCTGACGGTTGGACTGACTTGAACCAGACAGGTGTCAGATTCCTGGATACTGAACCATCTCACAGCTGCCTTTATATCCTCATTGCTTACCTTTCACTCACAGTGACCTCATTCTAACGGTCAGCGTCAGTAACGGCCACTTGAATGAAAATCGGGCCGCAGTGCAGTTGTTTATATCTCTGCGACTTAAATGAGTCATCAGCTCTGTCTGCGTCACGTCAGTGTGAGAGGTCTGTTTACAGTAAATACATTCTGCAGCCAGAGAAGAAACAAACAGGCCCAGTAAAATATATAGGTAAACAAAATCTTTCACTTTTATTACACCAGGCGTCTGTCAGTGGGGTGGGTACTATAAAACAGCTCCGAGAATAAACTGGTTAGAATGAAGATTCTAAACAGAACAAATAAAGCAAACTGTATCTTTAGTGTTTAGAATAAGGGCCCCTCCTCCTCTGTGTTCTCTGTATGTGGTTCACCAGGATCCACATGAGTCCTGACGCCTGCAATCACGGCAGATTGATCTTTTACAATGCAAAAAGTTACACCGTCCTTATACTCAATTGATGTGATGGAGCATTGGGTCAAAGTGGGTTCATGTGGTATATAATCAAGGAATTGGGCTAAGCTAAGCTGGTTGTTAAAGAATAACATAAATATGCATAATTTCATGTGATGCTCAGAGTCAAAGAGGATCACCATGGTAACAGCTCTGTAGGGCTGGACAACACTTGTAATGTGCTGTTTTTATACCCTGACTGCAAACGTTTTTATTGCTCTTATCGCCAAGCGAGAGCCCATGTTGTCCACTCAGAGTCAATATCACCAGCTGCATCTGTTTTAGTGCTCGTTGACCTCGTTAATAAAGGTCAAAACTGCTAAAGATGTGATGCAGTGGAACACCCAGGCTGGATTTAATCCCGTTTTTTTAAAATTTTCGGACAGGGTGGTGCAACCAGAGACCCCCCTGACCAAAGCCAGGATGAAGGGCTCACTGGTGGGAACAACTGCCAGGCTACTCCTCCAATTCCAGTTCCTGCTATTGTCAAGGTCAGCCAGTCCCCGAACCTTCCTCCGCCTCTCTTGTACATGTTTTACACACCGTGAATGTCTCTCACACACCGTCTTGCCCTCCTTCTCTTCACAACAGTCCAAGACGTCAGACAAGAACCGACACAAGAAGCCCAAAGATGTGAAGCCCAAAGTGAAGAAGCTCAAGTACCACCAGTACATTCCTCCGGACCAGAAGGCAGAGAAGTCCCCTCCGCCCATGGACTCGGCTTACGCCCGACTCCTCCAGCAGCAGCAGCTCTTCCTGCAACTGCAGATCCTCAGCCAGCAGAAGCATGCTCACGCACACTCACAGACGCAGCAGCAGCAGCAGCACGCTCCGCAGGCGCAGGCCCAGCAGAGACAGCCGGCCTTCAGCTACCAGCCACACCCACCGGCCCACACCCAGAAGTACGTCAGAGACACTCTGATTGTAGCTCATTGATAAATATCCATCGGGGGTGTGCTTAACTCTTAAATCTTTCCCGTTGCAGAGCATCCAGTGAGCAGTTATCAGCTTGTGGTTCCAGTGGTCCATCCAGCACAGTCAACAGCAACTCGTCCTCTCCGGTCAAGAACTCGTATCCCAACCAAAGCAACATCTCACCAGTCAAACCTGGACCGCTGCCAGCTAATCTGGATGACCTAAAAGTAGGTGGAATTAAGCTCAGATTAACAGTTCTGTGGGTTTACAGATGTATCTAATCCAGCTTTGCTCTGTCAGGTTTCAGAGCTCAGGCAGCACCTGCGTATTCGAGGCATGCCCGTCTCAGGCACCAAGACCGCCCTCATCGAGCGACTCCGGCCCTTCAAGGACTCCAACGCCGGCTCCTCGCCTTCAGGATCGTCTGACATCACCACCGTGACCTTCCCTGTCACACCTACAGGGTCCATGTCTTCCTATCAGTCCCCATCCTCCTCCAGCGCTCTGTCGCAGGGAGGATACTACCCATACCCAAGCACATCCTCCACCCCGCCCATCTCGCCAGCCTCCTCTGAGCTCTCTCTCAGCGGCTCGCTCCCCGACAGCTTCAGCGACGTGCCCATGTCCTCGCCCACACAGTTCGCACTGCAACCGTCCCCAGCTCAGCTCGGGATGGAGGACGGCCTGGGGGGAGGAGCAGGAGCGGGTGGAGCGAGGGCAGGGGAGGGTGGAAGCATGGATGGTCTGGACGCTGAAAAAGATAAGATGCTGGTGGAGAAGCAGAAGGTGATCGAGGAGCTGACGTGGAAGCTGCACCAGGAGCAGAGACAGGTAGGGGAGCGAGCGTCAGAGTCATGTGATGAAACCTCACAGCTTCCATGTTTGACCTGGTCTTCTTTCTTCGGCAGGTTGAAGAGCTGAAGATGCAGCTCCACAAGAGGAAACGCTGCTATGGAGCCACACAGGACGCTGCGCCTCCTCCACCTCACCCCTCCATGCACCTCCAGCAGCAGAATCAAGCCATGATGGGCCAACATTTCTTTGGAGTGACAATCAAGCAGGAGCCCATGTCCTTGTCCTCCAGCTGCCCTCTGTCCTCTCCCAAACAGCTCAAGAGCCCTGCGGGCAGCTGCTTGGAGAACATCGGACACTCCATGGCCAACATGGGTGGACAGCAATGCATGGATGGAGGCCATTCCACCAGCAGCCCGTCCAC
This sequence comes from Parambassis ranga, assembly GCF_900634625.1. Classification (NCBI taxonomy): domain Eukaryota; kingdom Metazoa; phylum Chordata; class Actinopteri; family Ambassidae; genus Parambassis; species Parambassis ranga. The sequence continues at coordinate 13,310,905 of NC_041027.1, forward strand.
TATGTCCGCCTTCCTCAGCCCGCAGTGCTCGCCACAAGACTCACCCATTGGGAAACCTTCCAGCAGCCCCCAGCCGTCCTCTCCTAACAATCCCTACCTGCTGTCCCCTCCGCTGGGGAGAGACGGCTGCAGCCACCCACACACCCAGGGCAACGGCAGAGCACGCAACCTGCAGGTAACAACAATTCAAAAACAATCACCAGCTATAGACTGTAGTGTCACCAGCATGGTGCTAAAGCTGCACGTGGTGTTTCCAGATGCAGCAGAAGAGCGGGGGTCCGCCGGTGAACTGTTCTTATCCCTCTGACCAAAGAAGCCTTCAGGGCGTCTACCCCGGCTCCGCCGACTGCGGCCTCAACCACAGCGGCTCCGCCAAGGCTGACGGCCAGAGTATGCAACCAAAGGTAACGCAGCATGTCGACATCATAACCAGCGCCATGTACTCCACCTGGGTCACCTCACGTTAACCGTTTCCCTCTTTTCTATTCATTTGTGATCTGTCGTTTGTGTTGAGGTCACTCCTGTCATATCTGTCTCCATCACACATTCCTTCAGTGACTTCACCTTTACAAAGGGGCGCGACGCCATCCCAGTTTTACACAGGAGGGCCTGATCTGTAGTTTTTTTTTTTTATCTTCACATTGGGTCTGCTAATGTCACTTCTCACTCATTTCTCATATAGATGTCAGTATTGCCGTCTCCTCGGCATGTTAAGTGCCAGGTCTCTCCCCCTGCCTTCAGTAGCTCAGATTCAGATGCATCTGACTTAAGACAGCCCCCATGCTATGAGGATGCAGTCAAGCAGGTAAAACTCCAATCCGTGCTAAATTTCAGTAGAGATGGCTGGCCGGACATTTGATTTATTTTACCTTTTTTTTTTTTTTTTTTTTTTTGGCGTTGCTCTAATTCCACTCCGTCCTCCTGTCGACTCTGATCACCTGTGACGCACCTCTGTTTATTTTTAATCCATCGCTTTGTTCACTGCACTAACTTTACACCCTTTACCATGTCTGAGGTGGACTGGTGTGTCCGTGGTACAAACACTCACACGGAGGCAGACGTAGCCTGTAATTCTTTAGCATTTAGCATTTAGCTCAATGCTAAATAAACATTTAAAGCACACATTTGAATATGGAACCGTTAGCATTAGCATTTACCGATAGGATTTGATGTCATATTCCAAATAGCAGTTCATGCTGGGGCCGTGCTCGGCCTTGTGTCTGCAAGAGAAGTTTGTACGACCACGACTCCATTCTGCTCGTCTCTGTAATCTGCTTGACAGCTCACACTGATCAATATCTGATCCTTTAAAGTAATGGGATTCAAATCTGAAAAAAAACATTCTATCACTGTTTCAGCAAATGACCCGGAGCCAGCAGATGGATGAACTGTTGGATGTGCTCATAGAGAGTGGAGGTAAGGAGAACATTCTGCATTAGCCCTCCAGAGTAAAGAGGATGATTGACAGCTGTAGAGTCCACTTCCTGCTGTGACCCTCCCTCCTCTCCTCTCTCTCTTTAAGAGATGCCAGCTAACGCCAGAGAAGAGAGGGAGAGGTCCTGTGTAACCAAAGTTGTGCCTCACATTACTGTGTCCCCAGGGTGCCACGGCCTCCTCATCCCGAGGTTCCACCGCCACTACGATCACCAGCTCGCTTACGACCACTCAGCCTATCACATCGTAGAGAGCAACCTGGAGACTCTGCTAGGCGGTCCCATCGGCCGCGGGGGAGAGGTGGCCCTTCTGAAGATGTCTGCTGAGGACGGGGGCCACGAAGACGAAGGGAACAGAGACGGCGAAGCGTACAGCAGCCCCCACAACAACAACAACCACCACCACCACCACCACCACCGCCATCCTCACCACCAGGACAAAGTTCTGACCGGCAGAGATCTGATGGACACCCCTCTGTCTCCCATCAGCACCAAGGCGTCCTCCGAGGTGCAGGGGATGGTCAGCATGACCTTCAGCGAGACGCCGTGGGAAACGATGGAGTGGCTGGACCTGACGCCGCCCAGTTCCGCCACCGCCTTCAGCGTGGCTCCGCCCAGCGGGCCCAGCATCTTTAACACAGAGTTCCTGGATGTAACAGACATTAACTTGAACTCTGCCATGGACCTCCACCTGGAGCAGTGGTGAACACCACCTGGTTAGCGACGTGCTAGCAACCAGCTTTTTTTTTTTTACCAGCTATGACACCAAAGAACTATTGAACTTATCCCTTTATGGAGACCATCAGCCGACACCCAGAGACTGACGGCTAAGAATTATCGTTGATGCTCTCGTGTTGTCCTCACACCCATAAAAAGACCAGGTGCTTTATGATCCCATCTTTGTCCTTTTAGGGACGACGACGATGCAGAAATCCCACGTAAGTAAGACATTGGACACATGGAGGACTTGTACAGGCTATAACGGAAGGATGTGATCGCAGCGCTTCATGCCAACACAGTGTTACACCAGCTAGACTTGAAGACACTATTTGACAACCTTTGTATACTCTCTGTGTCTATGTTTGTATTACTGGAAAAAAAAAAAACAAGGAACTACAAGGTGAATTGGATTGCTTTGCCGGCGGCCATGTTGTAAATACCACAGATGGTTTTTCAGTGGTGTGGGAGAGGACACGGTTTATGTACTCGGTTTATTATTTGATGTAAATATGATAAAGAAAACTCACTCTGCACCTCTAGCTTTAATACACACCTGTCACCGTTTGCTTCAGCTTAGAATGTGTGTGTAGAAAATGAAGGACCTTTTTTCTTTTCTTAAAAAAAAATCCAATATTTTCACGAGTATTTATCCACAAGATAAAAAAAATGGAGGGAGATCTTTGGTCTTATCGGTTATAACCAGCAAGCCAAACTGTGCCTTATTCGCTTTTTATTCCTAAAATCTTTTATATCAGATTCCCTTTTACATTTTTTATATTAAAAGAACTGTGCCCTGAAAGCTCTGACAAATTCGCATGAAAACGTCATCTCTATTTCACAACTCACTGTTTACAGGTCACAGTTATTTATTTTGTTCTTTTTTTATATATATTTATACTTGATCCTGTATTTATACTGACATTCCTTTTTAACAGGTTGGGGCTCTCTACCATTATCGACCAAAAAAACAAAAAAACAAAGTGATCAAACTACTTTGAACGCCATGTTATCTTAAAATCAGTCATTTGGAGGAAAGAAAAAAGCACTTGTGAATAATAAAATGTAATATATTCAGATCTTTACTGTGAATACTGCAGAATTTTAAAAAAAAACAAAGAGCCAGCCGAGGTTTCAGTAACTGTATTTTTTTCACATCTAAGTGATCTTAGCCAGCCAAATAGCCAGATAAGCCAGCATCTTTCATGAAATTAAATCTTTCATCCATCTTTGGTGGCCGTTGCCATGGCTACAGCAGCTAAGCAGACAGCGAAGGTCTCTGATAAAAGACATTTAGCAGCGTTTATTGTTGTTACGGCCAGAAGAGGGCGACAAACGAGCCGCAGGGCTCCGTCAAACCTGACTGACCTACATGATCTGAGAGGGCGTTTCTACTCAAAGTGCTTCACACTAGTTCACATTTACACACACACACAGCAATGGTGTGACCTCTGTGACCCGCCGACCTCATAATAGCACCTGAGCATTAGCGTTAGCCTCTTTTTTTCCACCTTCTTTTTGTTACAATTGCAGCAGAAATGTGCCATAAAAAAAGATAAAAATATGTGTTTGGTTATTTTAGGCATCTTTTAGCATGGTAAATGCTAAAATGCTAATATTTTTATGTTTTTTTATGGAATACAGTTTCTATTTTAGCTTCTTAACAAGGCGGTTGCTAATGCTAAGCGACAAAATGTGAGCATCATGTGACCATGCTGTAGATTAACATCATTTATTTTTGAAGATTATCCTGCTGATCACAAAGGTATCATCATCCATCCACGGGACGCTAACACGCCCCTGCTGCACTTTGATTTCTGTCTTGATGCTAAGCTAGCCGTCTCCTGGCTGGACGGATGTTATCGTTTCCCAAAACGATCAAACTGTCGGCCATCGAATTCTTTTCATTAACGCACCGATGTCTTCTGTAAACATGGGGCCTCACGTTGTTGTTGTTGTTTTGACCAAATATGGCCTTTTTCCTGTTACTTATAAAGTGTTGCACTTGTTTAATGGTTTCTATGGTTACATACTGATACTTTCCTTCCTGTCCTCTTTTGTCCCTTTTAGGCTAATTTTACGATAATTCGCCCTTAATCCAGAAATACAAAGCACAGATCTGACAGAAGCTTCCATGTTGCTTGGCCACAGACTTGCTTTACTATTGTAAAAAAAGAAAAAAACAGTATTGTGCCTGCATCCCTGTATACTACAGAAAGAAGAGCAATAAACTTATCACAGCATCATTTCTGCAGTTTTGTTTATTCACAAGAAGCACACGATACAGCTGTTCAGTCTTTTCCATGGGAACTTTATTTGTCACCCTCGATTAAGATACAATATAATATTCATTGCCCTTAATATTATCTTATAATCTAATATGAACATTCTAGTAAATTGCAATTTATACAACATGTACCCTGGAGATTGACCAGCGGTAGAGTTATAGCTTCCTGGAAACGCGTGGCGGCGGCGTGAGGTGGCGGCGGCCTTCCCTGGCGCTCTCAGAGCTTTTTGCACCATTTCAGACAGAAAGGACACGGGAGAGATTACAGAGAAACTCTCAGGTCGGGTCGTGATGTCGTTTCCTCCCAGACAAAGGTCACGCAAGGACACGGCGGCCATTTTCTAACAAAGCGGACCCCGTGTAGAGACCCCTGGCTTAAACCTTTTTTCCTGCTGCGGGTTATTCTTTTTGGTTTCAGAGCTTCTTCTTTTTTTTGTCTTATGTCTTCTTGTACCAGTTTAATCAAAGTCCACCACATTCCAAATGTATTAAAGCCTCCAGTGGAAAAAATGACGGCCTGAAAATCTTTTTTCCACATTAAGTTCAAGGAGCAATAACAACAGCGATATTCCAGCTGACATCAAAGCGATCTTTTATCATGTGACAGCTCACAATTTATCACACTGAGTTGTTTACATTATTGGCATTTGCTTGGTATTTATTCCATGACAGGTTCTCTACAGCGCCCCCCCCCCCCTTCACCACCATCCATACAGGTTAAGAAGCTAACTCCCTTCCTGTCTGCGGGAGGGGAGAGGAGGGTGAGGGGAAAGGGGGGAGGAGAAGTGGTAGAAGTGGCGTTCTGAGAGGGGGATGACGGCGGTTGGGCGTGCACGGTCATCCCGGGTGTGAAACATTCTATCATCAGTGCATCAAGCCAGAGACATGCCGAGTCACATGGGAGCATGCGGAGACCTGGAGGGGGGGGCCTTCCTCCTCTCCTGACGGTCATGTGGTTGGAAGTGGAGAGTTTGTGATTTAGCAGCATTTACAATGATCATTTTCCTTTAAAAAAAACAAAAAAAAACAAACAAAGCGAGAGAGATGTGGCCGCTCGCCTGTGTGTGGCAGCACGGTGGATGTGTGATCAGTGTGGATGAGCAGTTAGACTGTACAGTGCCATGACAGACTGCTGAGGAGGGTTAAAGCTCGCTCCGCTCAGCGTCGCTCCCTCCACGCTCTCATCTCATCATCTGTGTTTAGGGAATGAGCTTTAAACCTTGACTTGAGCAGAACCTGCCAGGAACAGCAGATTAGATGCACTATATACAAAAAAAAAACACATTTACATCAGCGGACACAGCGTCCTAAAGCAACTTTACATCAGGCAACGTAGCATAGCGTTAGCTGCAGCCGGTGCCTCGGCGCACAGAACAAAGCATCTTTCTGTTTGAGGGGCTCGTCCGGTTTCCCAACCTGGGGTCAGAGGACCCATAGGAGGGTCGCTGTGTCTCCTAATAAGGCTGACGAATCCGTACATATAACTAAGAGCATGAAGGGATGATGGTTTTTGGTGTTTGTGCGACCTGGGATCAGGAGCCCTGTGTGTGAAGCACGGCGGCGGTGGTATCAGGTGGAGTCCGCTTTGTTTTGAAGCTAATTCTTCATGCAGCATTGACACGACTTGTAGTTTTTTAACCATTCATTTCATACATATTTACATTTTCGGCCATGGATGTAGCTCCTCTGCTCGATTAACGGAAGATTTAACCTTCAGACGACACACAACGTAAATGTACCGTTAGCTTAGCCGCTAATCTCTCAGAAAACCAGAATGCTTTGCTCTGCGACTCCCGAGACACACAAACCGAGGCCGGCTTCAGACGTGAGAACGCGCCGAACCGTCTCCATCCTCACAGACTCTCTCACAGATTTGCATATAGAAACCAAAAAAAAAAGAAGTAAAGCCGCGCTGCCGCGAGTCCGTGAGCTTCCTGCAGAGACACGTTTTCTGCATACTCAAGTCATTTTAACCACGAGTGAAGGCGCTCACAACAAACGGCGTGTGTAGGTCTATTGGCTGTACACGGTCAGAGGTGCACACACATGATGCATAACATACAGTCCACAATGTACAATCAGTCAGGTGGCTATGTTCGGGTTTTTTTTTTTTTTTGATCATGAGCATCAACATTTTATTTGGTAGATTGTTCAAGTATATATGTTCCATATATGTATACTCTATTCATTCTTCCCCACAGAAAAAGATGCATGTGTTTGTTACTAAGACCGTTTCCCTCTGGCTGCAGGTGGAGGATCATGTTGAATCTTTTGAAATGAGGCGATGGGAGAGTTCGGACTTAGTTCCTCTGTTCTTTGGAACGTGTGAATAAAACAGGCCATCCTACGCAACTAAGACGACTAAGCGTCGCAATCACAAAGCTTTTAGGTGACCCCACCCCTACCTAACTCCACATACACACACACAGACACACACAGACACACACCGCCTCTGTGCCCTGGCTTTAACTCAGTCAGTCGACGTACATAGGAGAGATGGGAGAGGCGGGGATTTGATCCAGGATGCAGCACACGTAGCTGGCGACGTCCACGAAGCGCTCCTCGTACATCAGAATGAAAGGGTGTTTCTGTGGAGATGGGAGGGGGGGGGGGCAGAGGTCAGAGGTCACGTGATTGAAAAATAACATTTTGTTTAAGTCGCACGATCCAAAATGCTGCTTTTGTTGAAAGATGTTATATTAAAATAGTTTGTCCCATGGCGGTGGTAGTATCATGGTTGGGGGGGGGTCTGCTTTGCTGCATCTGGGTCAGAATTCTGGATGGTACCACTGCTAGGGCCACACATACTCACATAGGAAGCAAAGGACCCTGATTTTCATTAGAGTTTGATGAAAAGGCTGAAAGAAATGTGAAACGCCCGCACACTTTACCGTATATCTCAACATAGATGTGCACCGCATTTTTAAGGTATATATAGCATCAAAGTTCACGCTCATTAGTGAAGCTGTTCTGTAGTCAGAGGTGGGCTGAAAGTCCTCCGAGCTGATCAGCAGTTACAGGAAACATTTAGTTTAGACGCCGTTTCTGCTCTCTCTCTCTCTCTCTCTCTCTCTCTCTCTACCTTCAGGTGAAGATCTGCTGATGTTTTGGCTCATATTCATACAGAAACACTGTAGCTAAAGGCTCCACTCGCACTGCTGTAAACGCTCTGTTCAGGATCATCGCTGTGCTTCCATGACTAAACAGGAAAATATGAGACTGCAGATAAGACTCACCAGAAGCTCCCTGTACTTTGGCCTTTTGGATTCATCCTTTGTAAGGCTGTGCACAGACAGAGCAGAACAGATCACACTTCAGATTCACATCAGGCACTTAAACATCAGTCTCACACACACGCAGAACAAAGCGGGGCCCACCATAGGTTAACAAAGTTGATGAACTTGGGGGAGAACTGCCTCTCCTCGGAGTTGCTGAGCTGGGGGGGCTCTCCTTTCACCACCTGCGTCAGCTGATCGAACACGCTGTTCCACTTGGGGTAAGGGAAGCGTCCTGTGGCCAGCTCATACTGCCGACAACAAGCAGAGAGTCCGTTATCGCTGCAGCTCCGCAACTACGGCGCCGCCGTTTTAATGAGTCTTACCAGAGTGATTCCCAAACTCCACACGTCAGAGCGGACGTCGTAGCCTTGCCTGGAAGCGCTGGGGTCTATCCTCTCAGGCTGGAAGCACACAGAGCACACACATTTATTTACAGTGATACAACAGCACCACCGTGAGGTCAACCTGACACACTGACAGCTCCTTCTGACATTGAAGCTACATTGAGTCGCCCTAAAAAGCTACACCCGGCCCCGCTTGCAGGTGGTGGGCAATCCCCATGAGAGAGAGAGTCCAGCCCAGCTCGCCAAAGAGGCCCTTCCCTTAGGCCTGGCTCCAGGGTGGCGCCCCGGCTCCTCGTGTGATGTGACTTTAGCACACATGTGCACATAGACCAGTGTTAATTTTAACAAGAATTTTAGTTTTAGTCACTCAGCAAAGTCTGGATTTAGCTAAAGTCACATTTTAGTCTTTCAGTTTAGTTTAGTTTTAGTTCAAATTTCAGGTGTCCGAGTGTGCCGTTCGGCTGGAAGGTAACAGGACTGTGTCCCTGTCCTCTCTCCACTTGGCAAATCGCAGCCACAGGTTAAGATCTGCTCATCATGGCGCCACTGGACGGGAGGTCATCCAATCAGAAGGACAGACTGAGAGTTTACATCTGAGCTAAGATGAGTAATTGGTTGGCTGTAACCCAGACTGTCCGGTCGGTGAGCGTCGTCTTTTTCGTCATGTTTTTACTCGTCAGTTCACAGCGAGCTTCTTAAATTTACGCTCTCGTCACGAATTAGTCACGGGAAAAAAAAAGGTCGTCAACGAAAAGTTTTCGTTGACAAAATTAACACTGACATAGACCAGTGTTTTACTGAGAGGGTTTATACATCGCTTCGGCGTGCGGAGGGTTAAAGGCGAACTGGCTCACCGCCATGTAAGGCCTGCAGCCTGCATCTCTGGTCTTTGCTATGGAGTCCACCAGCTGACCGCTGATGCCGAAGTCGCACAGCTTGATGTTGCCCTTTCGGTCCATTAGAATGTTGGAAGGTTTGATGTCTGCAGAAAGAAGACAAGAAAAAAAAAATAACATTCACGACAGAATGATGCAGGATCGACGATCAGCAGGTCAGAAACTCACCTCTGTGGATTATTTTCAAGTTTTCCTTTAAGTGGTTCAGTGCTTTAACGGTCTGTTCGAGACAAAATAACACGTCACATCCCTGATGCTGCAACATGAGAGATGTGTGGAGGGGGTGGGGGGACTTACTGCTAATGTTATTTTGCCTAATATTTCCTCTGGAATGATGGTGTCTAACTGACAATACACATATTTGTAGAATTTGTCTAATGAGGTAGACATGAGCTCCATGCAAATCCAGCAGTCGCCCTGAAACACAGAGCAGAGCAGAGGGAGAGAGAGTCAGAGGCTGGAAGCTTCACTTCAACCAGAACGTCCAGTGGAGCACTGCTCAGACCTCTCTGAAGAGGGCGCCGTAGAACTGGACGATGTAGGGACAGTCGCTGCTCCTCATCACCACGTCCAGATCCATCAGCAGCTGCTTCTGCTCCTTCTCATCCACCGTGGAGCGGATCCTCTGCACACACACACACACACACACGTGAGGCTCACAGGACACACTCCGCTGCTGTGTATCAGTGTGTGAGATTCAAACCGGCGGCTCACCTTGACCGCCATGATCTGGCCCGTGGGTTTGTGGACCATCTTGTTGACGGAGCCGTACGCCCCGCGGCCGATCTCCCCGAGGTCTCGCAGGTCCTCGGCGGTGAAGTCGCAATGCTGCTCAGGGGAGATCTTCAGCTTCCCCGACGACTCGATGCTGTGCGTCCGCAGCCGCTCTCTGAAACCATGACGACGTACAATACGCATAAAGATACATACAAGGCCTCTGCAGAGTCTGACTCCTGAAATAATCTGTGTGTGATCGGAAGTGAAAAATGAAAGCGTCGCTTCCAGAAACAGGATGAAACCGGTCCCTGGTGGCAAATCTCATCCTATCTACTCACATGTGGGGATTCTGGAAAGATGGCGGCGTCGGGTTAAGCGGGAGCCTGGAGGCCGGTTTGACTGGAGGGTTGGCGAAGTTCAGCTTCAGAGCTTTACGTTTACCTGTCAGGAGAAGAGAGAGGAACAGATCCAGATTGCAACAACATGCACGCCACACTGTGGGTTCAAATGGCTGCTGCAAACACACACACACACACACGTCTCACCTCACACACACATCTGTACACACTGGAGATAAGCCTTCATGTGTGGCAAAAGCACAAAATGCAGTCTGAACACAAGCAGAGTGCCCACATGTGCAGGGCGTCCCAATGCTAAGCTAAGTGCTCTCCACCAGCTCTTTAAGCCGTGTGTGTGTGTGTGTGTGTGTTTCCAATCAAATCACATGCAGTGTGTGTTATCAGGCTGGCTGTGCTGTGCCATAAGCAGGATGCTGACACTGGGAATCCCATTCAAACACTGACTGACCCTCCAGATGATCAAAGTGACCCAACACCGCGGCCGCACTTCACCGCAGCACGGACGTGAGTCACATGCTCATTTGTGCTTGTGCAGAATAGAATTGATGTCATGTCCATGCTGCGCTGAAGTGTTGAGTCGTCTTTGCCATGCCCCCACGCTCCAGATCCCTCACCCTTCCAGCCCCCCCCCGGTGCAAAAATCAAACGTCTACTCTGTGACAGCGGTGAACAGTGGACAGACTCCCCCCACTACCAGAGCACCACACAGGCTGCCTCAGTGGTACGAAGCGGCTTCGGATCACCAGTAACACGAGGTGCTGCTGACACGTCAGCGAACGCCACCGAGGGAGGGAAACCGCTTGAGACCACTGAGGTGTTCCCACAAAGAGTCGAGGTGTGCGGGTCTAATGCTTACTTTGGGACACTCCAGACAGGCTTATCTGAAACCCTGAAGTAAAGAAAACACATTTTACTGCATGTCCTTTGGATGGACCAGCGACTGGCTCCTTATTATTGTTATGATTGACAAGTGCCATCCCCACAGCAGGGGCCCGGAACCTGATGTGGTTTCACCGCACTGTTTTCCCAGCGGTTCATCCCAGAGCTTTACGACACTGGGCCTGCTGGACGCGTGTGTGTAGCTGTCTGCTAGCTTCGTGGCTACAGATAGCAGACAAATGGAACTCTGCTTTTTGTAAACTGATTTTGGCCTAGACAAGATATGCAAAACTAGGCAGAACTTTATAAATATTGTGACGTAAACTGCTCTTAATATTAGTGTTTCAAAGCTTCTACATGATGTTATAGGAGAAACACGAGATAAACTAAGTAGCCTAGCTTAGCAAAGTCACAAACACTGCAGAAAAATTGATCTGAATTTATTTTATTACTATTTTTAATCATGTATTTAAGTTATTTTTTGTTGCTTTTTGATTCAAACAGGCTGACGGTAATTATGAATCAGGACCATAAGACTATTATCAAGTGTAAACCTGCAGCTGGAACACAAACACTCTGCATTATTATTATTATTACTATGATAGTAATTAGAGAGGACCTGGACTCTCTGACAGAGGTGTGTCAGAGGAGGACGTGGTCCAAAATAAAGACCATACTGGACTGTCCCTCTCTCACCCGCTCCACACTGTGCTGACCAGCTACAGGAGCTCGTTCAGCAACAGACTCCGACTCCCACGATGCACCACTGAGAGACACAGGAAGTCATTCCTGCCCGTCTCAATCAAACTACTGAACTGTAACAGTCACTCACTGCACATTCATACTGGTACATTCATGTCCTGCTCTTTACTATGTAAAGGTTTTTATACAGTAGTAAATATGTTTCTTCTTCTTTAGACACACCTCAGGGGTTTAAATGCTGTCTAGGTATTTAGATATTTATTATATATTTCAATTTATCTTTGATTTCTATTATTAAATAAAGGAATTCTGATTCTGATTCTATTATTATTCTCACTTGTATGTAATGTGGCCTCTCACCAAGACCACCAAGGCCTTGGGCTCCGTTCACACTGGAGAAAGTCATTCCAGCTAGAGTAGGATTGAGTCCAGACAGCCTTTAAGCTGGATGCGTTCAGACCTATTTTCAAATCTGGCTAGCACACAGTTGTGTCCGCACTCAATCCGGCTTCATCCAGCATGTTTGCTGTCCTCCAAACCACTAGGTGGCGCCTCGTAATATGGCTAATAATGTGGCTAGCTGGATTCGCTAGCCACATTTGAGCCATCAAACTGGATACAGCCGGATTCGAGGTGTTCACACTCAGAAAAAAAAACATCTGGATACATCTGGATGCGGCCCTAATTCCGCTTTAGCCAGATTTATTTCCCCAGTGTGAATGCGGTATAAGTGATATAACGTCCCAATGACACTCTGCTCACACAGCCCAGCAGCAGGCTGAGCGTTATCGGTGGTGTCTCCTCTAAAGGGGTCTGTCTACTGTATCTACATCAACTCAATGAAACACATGCAGACAGATGAACGGTGAAAACACAAAGGATGGATCGTCTTTAAATCAAATAGCATGATCACAACAGAGGGAGGTGGATAGGAAACATTTCATCAAATGAAATATTGTTTTTTTTTTTTTGCCTGAACAGAAAAACCTTGAACTAAAACCTAGAAAAATAAATATGAATACCTGTTTCATTTTGACATCTCCAGCAGGTGTTGGTTTCTGTAAGGTTTAGATAAAACATTTGATACTCGACACACACTCTGATCAGGTCACACACCTTTTTTAATTGCTTCTAAAAGACAAATCAATTCATAGGCCTGTGATACAGCATCCATTATCGGACACGACCCTGCCCACTGCGCGCTTTAATGTATGTGAATCACACACATGTAACGTGATTTAATTCAAATAATTCAAAGATCTGTATCTTAACCTTTAAAGGACAGACGTGTGTCACTGTTTCACCTGTTTGTAGCGGAGCATTTTGTCCAAAATGTGTGACTAAAACTGTTCAAAACATACATATAGAATTTCAGCTATGTGCAGAATTTGGAAGTGATTAGCTTATTAGCTGTCCGATAATGGATGTCAGTGCAAGTTCAGAGGCAAGGCTGCATTTAACATTCAATCTAGCAATACATTTGTAAACAATATATTATTTAAGAGGCAGTGATGATGTAATTTTTTTTGCTAGCACTCTGTAAAACGGACAGAAACAGGCGCTAGCAACGATGTGATCGATCCGTGCTGTTATCTGTTATCAATCAGATAATGAAAGCAGCAGTGTTTAAACGCGGATGTTGAGTCGGTGAATATAAACACTACACACACACATGTAAAGTGTATCAAATTATTTGGTATGATTTATCTGCTGTGCACGGAAACACTGGCCTGGACTGGCAGACAGAAACACTTCACTGTAGGCCTTGGGGCTACTTGTTAGCAGCTATATGCTAATAATATCGGTGAACATTTAGTCAATCTGTGCAACTTCACAGGGAGCCACTCGTTTATAGAACGATATCAGAAGTCACTGCAGAGTCTGTGGATGAAAACACCGGAGGCCTGTCGGTGTAACAACCCCGCTGGAGCCTCTGCACCACCGCTAACCTGTTAGCCGGGTAGTTTCAGGCAGCTACTCGAAGCTAGCCGAAGGCAGCTAGAGCGTTAGCGGAAATGACGCAAGTCGGCCTTCAAAATAAAACCAACATTTGACGGCTAACTAGCTACACTGCAAAGAACAGACGTTTTAAATGTGAATCTAGCGTTTATTTGCTTTACAATTAACATCCGCGGGCAGTGCACGTTTTAATTATTTTAATTACTCTTGTAATGTGCCTGAGTAATAAGCAGATCTGATTGATATATATGTCAACACCACGACATTGACAAGACTACAGTAGTGAATCTAAACATAAAATAAGCACTGATCTATAATAATCCTGGCTGCGATTAATAAATATATTTTTAAAATTTGTTTACATAACGCAAAATATTTACTTAATCACCTTTCAAAGTAAGACATCTAAACATTCCGATTTTATTTTGGAAGTTTTGGCCGGAAGCTTTGTATTAATGGCTCCTTTTTGACCATGGTGTTTTTGCTTCGGGGAAGCTACAAGCTACCTCTTCCTACTAACAGCAGTGTCTCCACTTGAAAACGGGGAAACCGTGAAACAAGAGGCCGCCGTCGCCTACCTTGCATGCTGCTGCTCTGGGTCTGCTGGTGGAGGTGATGTGACGTGGATCCCACGATGTTGCTGGAGCTCGTTGAGTTGCTGTTTGGACTGGGAGTCGCCATTGTTGTGTTAGATTCCGGCAGCAGCGCTCAGGCTGCAATGCAGAGAGTGAAACTTCGCCCTCTCTCTGCCTCCAGACGGGACACTGCGCCACTTGAACGCAGCAGCAGCTGCACCACGGCCACGTCTGTGCCGCTGTGCTGCCTTCACGGGCCGTCGGAAATGTACACAATCACGACCAAATTTGGTCAAATATTTATGCAAATAAGTACATTATGCATTTTGTAGTTGCTACAACTTAATTTATCAATCACTTTGTAGTTACTGTCGTCGTTATTTCATGTTTTCCACATGTCATCATTTATATATTTGTGCTGCCTTTACTGTCTGTTAATGGTAGTTTCTTTTTTTTACCCTATAATCCAGTATTAATGCACCGCATCGGTATGTTTTCATTATTTTCCTGCCACTTTCCTATGTTACCTGAATGCACCACATGACGCCAGACAGTGAATGTGTCATTTAACCAGTGGGATAAAGGCTTTTTAATTATTGATGTCTTTGCATTACAGTGTATATCAAACAGGTTTCCACTCATCTTCTGAGAACTGGATCATGTAAGACACTGCAGTCCATCACACACACAATACAGCACTCAGATTAATATGCATACATGCAAAAAAAGGCAACATTTCCTATAGAAAACCCCATTCTTTTCCTGGAATATGTGCAAGTAAATATGCAAACGTATCATTAAAACAAAACCAGTGCATCAGATATAGCATCTACAGTCTTATAATAAAAAATAAAAACAAATCTGAGGTATTATACTTGTAAAATATTTCCTTATAGGTCCTATAAAAGAACTAAAAGAGTGCTTCAGCTGAGAAAACAAACCGTATGAAGCCATATGGATGGAAGGTAGAAGCTTCCTGTAAAGTGACTCATAAACTCCCTGACTTCTCAAGAGAATGCACTCAACATCCTCTTTTTGTTATTCCTGTTAGTCAGTCTGGAATAAAAATCCCAAGATTGCCAATGCAGCTTTAGTAATCTGTGACTCTTAACAGGAGTCTAACTCCTCTTCCTCGTTTGTAGTGGGAGTGTGGACTGTCATACCGCCCTGTGCTCAGCATCACTTTGGCTCTGTGGATACAGGAACACTCGATCTCTCGTCCTCCCGTTTCCTTTCAGCACCATCCTGTCCTTGTAGACGGAGACTGTTCCGAAGGCGTTGCTGTCCGGCGGGGTCTCTATCACCCCCTCTAACGTCAGGTGGTGCACCCCCGTGTCTTTGTCTCTGCAGTATCCTCCGTCGTGGTCGTGTCCGGCCATGTAGCACACCACGCTGCTGTGGGACCGTATTATGGCCAGGAGCTCGTCAAAGTTCCACGCCAGGCAGATGGGATCAGTAGAGTGGGGGTGGACGGGGAGGTGACCTGGAGAGAGAAAAACAATAAAAATAATGCTGTTTACTTTTTATACAACTCACTTAAAATTACATGATACAGTCATACTTACTGACGATAGTGACTTTTTCCTGTTTCTCGTCAGTCAGCGTTAGCACAGAGTCCAGCCAGTCCAGCTGCTCCTTACTGAAGCCACCGTTGAACATGGTGAACCTCTGCCTGAGGTCCTCAAACCCTGAAGCAGAAACCCAGGACAGGAAGTGTCAACACAGATTAAACAGCAGCTGAGTATTCTCTACTTAATCCATGTACCTGTGGTGGAATATTTCAGTGTACACATGTATGCTTTTCTTAATCTGGATGTGTGAGTGTGGTCCAGCAGACCTGGGGGACAGTTGAGATCCTCGTTGTGGTTGTACTTCTTTATCAGAGTCATGGCCTCGTTGTACAGCTCGCTGGTCTTCTCTCTGCCCAGCAGGCTCACGTCATAAGCGTCCATAACAACAAAGGTGAAGCCGGGGAACGGGCTGAAGTGGTAGGCGTAGACGTCAGAGGTGCTCGGCGCTGCGTTCAGGCTCCGGTCTGTATGGAGCGTGCTGTTGAGCTTTGAACGCAGCAGTGCGCTCCTGCTGAAGTTATAAAACTCGTGGTTGCCCCACACATGGTGCACCTCCACGGGGCTGGAGCTGAACTCTCTCAGCACGGTGTCCAGTGCCCGCTCAGAGGCGCCGCGGCCCTTGTTAAAGCCGTCGATGATGTCTCCCAACTGGAGGATGAACTCCGGCTGGACCGCAGACTCGGACCAGCTTTCAACGGCGTTTCTGAGCAGCTGGAGGCTGCTTCGATAATACCGCCTGTGCGAACGGCTGTAGTTATACCCATCCTCGATGTCAGCGTACTGAATGTCAGCAATGACGCCGAATGTAAACAGTGGCGTTTGTTGAGCACAGTCCTCCATTTTCGGTCTTGTCTTCGCCACAAATGCCGTCTTCCTACAAACCGGGGCGGGTGAACACCAACCTGCCGGTACCTGTGTCATATACACACACACACTATTTCACGTGATGTGTATACATTTCCTCTAACGTCTCCCAACATGACAGCGCGTTATCCAGCGTGCCCGGAAATGCTCACGTATGCCACAATAAAACCACTTCCGGTCGTGTCCTTCAAAATAATGCTGCAAGATATATGGCTAATGCGGAAGTGGCTTAAAGTGCGATACCAACTTTTTCTTATAAAATACTCGGTGATAAAATATCTCCTGTCAGCCACTTTGGTGTTATTTAACACGTATTTGTTCCTTAACAGTTTCCTGGCGGTCTATCTGAAAATAATTGGATACATAAAAAGATATTTATCCTCAAAGATCGGTAATTTGCATCTTGTCTGCCGAAAATAAAGAAGAAGAAGAAGAAGAAGAATGAGTGGGCGTGGTTGGTGTGATTGACAGGTCTGGCATCCAATCACTGACGGGACATTTGGAAAACACGGGAGGCTCCGATACTGCTGCTGCACTAGAACTTCATGCTGCTTGTTGAGAGTTTCTTCGTAAGTTTATTCCAATTTTTACTTCACGTTATATCATTTAAACATTGAGTTAAACGTGTACGATGTTTTGTTTTCCTATAAGAGATTTAGCATTCCAATGAATAAGCTGAATTAGCGACGCCTTGTTAGCATACACCGCTTGCTAGCCAAGCTAGCTAGCCAACGGTGACTCCTGCATTAAAAGCAGCTGCACGGCCAAGGTAAGGGTCATTGAGTCAATGTATTCATGTACGTCCATAACCAAACGTGATATGAAGCAATAGGTACTACAGCGAGTAAGAGATCGTCAGCTTACAGGCAGTAAAGACCATGTTTTGACCAACAAATCAGCCAATAATCTATAAAGACCACACTATGGACATGAACTACCTGCCAGGGACTTCCCAGGCCAAGACACCTACCAGCACCTGAAGGTGGAAGTCAACGTATTGTAAATAATAATACATCAGCTGACTTTTGACATACACATGAAAACATGATTAGACACCCCTTATTCATTTAAATGTTGTATGTACACTCAAATGCATGTCAGTTGGAATAACGGGTACAGTATAAATATCTTGTTTTTTTTTTTACTTGACTCAGAGCTGTCATTCAAAGCACATATTTCAAACTTAGTTCGCAAACTGAAGGTGAAACTTGGGTTCTATTTTCGGAACAAATGTTTTTCTCTCAGAGCCCGCAGACTTCTGGTATCAGCAACCTTTTTACCACTGATTGATTATGGTGATGTTGTATACATGACTGTGTCGTCCAAAATGCCTTCAGTCCTTAAACACTGTTTACCACTGTGCCTTGAGGTTTGTGACTGGCTGTAAATCACTGAACTGTATGCCAAAACTTAATGGCCTTCCCTGAGCAAAAGAAGGCACACTCATTGGATGGCGTTGGTCTATAAGACCCTCCTTGGTTTGGCTCCACCTTATCTGTGTACTCTTCTTCAGAGAACTATCAGCCACTATGCCTTACGATCCAGTGGCACTTACCACCTGCAGGTTCCTCATGTTCGAACTGAACTGGGAAAGCTTATCTCATTTAAAGCTTTTAATTCTTTATTACGCATTAGGCAAAAATCATCCATTCATCAGTGCATGTGTTTTTAAGATGTCTTTCTGTTGCTGAACTTATTTTACTGCTTTCATGGTTGACTTTTATCTTGACTGATTCTAATGTTCTTGACGTGTGCTGCTGACCACTTGGCCAGGTCAACCTTGTAAATGAGATCTGGATCTCAATGGGGTTTTACCTAGTTAAATAAAGGTTAAATAAAAAAAAAAAAGTATTACCGTACCTTCAGGTTTTGTGGTGGCAAATGCCCCCACCAAGTGTTTGGTCTTTGAAACTGCAGTCACTCATAAGGCATATTATAAGTGCAAACTCATAATGCCTCAGGGAGACATTTTCTTTTATATTCTCAGTGTCAGGTTGGGCCCCTGGAGGTCAAAGTAGGCTAGAACTGCCCTTTGACAGAGGTAGCTGCATAGCTGCTGGACTTTGGCCTGAAGTGCAAAAAACGCAGTTCAACTCAGAGAAGATTCAACCACCAAGAGATGGACATGTGAGTATAAGCACATGCATGGAAATACAGCTGGATCTACCAAAACCTTTAATGATAATTTATTTATTTATTTTGAGGACAGAAAAAAATTCTTATGATTTATTTAATTTCTTTATAAGTGTAAGGTTATATATTTCCTGTTTACTCATACATTTCATTTTGCTTGTTATGCACTAGCAAGTATTGTTTTAATAATGTTTATTATGAAAAATGAATTGTCATGGTCACTGTTGCTGTTCTACATAGTGCCACAGGGGGGCAGTATGTGCTCTATGCTGCCTTACATGCAATGCTTGCTTTGGGGAGTCGTCTATGTCACAATAAAAACACAACTCTTGGAACTTCTGCAGATTGCATGCACATATTTATTATAAAATATTATAAAAGGTCTCTTTCTCACCTGGAGAAAGCCGGGAGCACTGTGAGGATTATGTTCTTTGATTTCTCCAGTGCGTTCAACACCATCCAGCCCACTCCTTTCTGGGGGACAAACTGGACCACCACCTCACATCATGGATACTGGACTACTTAACCAACAGACCACATTTTGTGAGGGCACAGGGCTGTGTGTCTGACGTGGTCATCTGCAGCAAGGGAGCCCCACAAGGAAATATATATATATATATATATATATATATATATATATATATATATATATATATATATATATATATATATATCCACTCCTAGCTAAGACCACACTACCTCCTGTGTAATAACTTGGTCGTGCAGTGCCATAACTTTATTTTTTACAGCTCTTATGTATATAATGTAAACTGTCATCTTTACCATACCAGATCATCATGTGCAATAACAGTTTAGTACTCAACTCACTTTATTCTGGCATTTAATTATACATTCATTCACCTTGTGTTCACTCTATTTATCTATTTTCTATATTTTTCTTCCGTGTGCTGTTGCTGCTGTAACACTGAATTTCCCCTGCCGGGGACTAATAAAGAATTATCTTAAAAATGCCTGTAAAACACAAGTGGAATGTGGGGTTGGTCACCATGGTTCATTTTCTGCCTCTTCTTCTGCTGATGTTGTTTCTCTTTCCCCAGCTGACAAGAGAAAAAAATCGGAGTCCTGGACATTGCCGGCTTTGAAATTTTTGATGTAAGTTAAGTTTGCATGTGTGTATTTATTGCATTTTTTTTAATTGAGCAATCTGGTCATGCTCTGCAATGGTTATTTTTTCTAGTACAACAGTCTGGAACAGCTGTGTATCAATTTCACCAACGAGAAACTGCAACAGTTTTTCAACCATCACATGTTTGTGTTGGAGCAAGAAGAGTACAAGAAGGAGGGCATCGAGTGGGAGTTCATCGACTTTGGGATGGACCTGGCAGCGTGTATAGAACTCATTGAAAAGGTTTGTTAGCTTTTACACGGCTCTCAGTAGGTGAAGTCCTGTTTTCTGATTTGTAACATTCCCTTTAACAGCCGATGGGCATCTTTTCCATCCTTGAGGAGGAGTGTATGTTTCCCAAGGCATCAGACACCACCTTCAAAAACAAACTCTATGACCAACATCTGGGGAAATCCAGCAACTTTCAGAAGCCAAAACCCACCAAAGGCAAGGCAGAGGCTCACTTCTCTCTGGTGCACTACGCTGGCACTGTGGACTACAGCATCACAGGCTGGCTGGACAAAAACAAGGACCCACTGAACGAGACCGTAGTCCAGCTCTACCAGAAATCCAGCTTGAAGCTACTGGCATTCCTCTATTCCACCTATGCTTCATCTGATGGTAGGAAAACCTGGTGCTAAGCATTGTACCCCTTTTTCACTTCAGGCTCATACTTTCCAGCTTTTTGTAATGTAGATAAACATTTATATTTTCTCAGAGAGTGCTGGCGGAGGAGGAGCTGCTACCAAGAAAGCAGCAAAGAAGAAGGGCTCATCTTTTCAGACGGTGTCGGCCCTCTTCAGGGTAACTGCACACAGACGGCAGACGTACTTTTTAAGAATTATGCTGATGGTTTTAACACAGATCATCTCAAACAGGAGAACCTGGGAAAGCTAATGACAAACCTCAGGAGTACTCACCCTCACTTTGTCAGGTGCCTGATTCCAAATGAAACTAAAACTCCAGGTACTCCAGTGGTGCCATCCTACTTGTTTTTTAAATGGTGCTAAATCTCTGCGAGTTTTATTATAACGTGGCTGACTTTCAGGGATCATGGAGCACCATCTGGTCATCCATCAGCTGCGATGTAATGGTGTGCTGGAAGGAATCCGGATATGCAGGAAGGGCTTCCCCAGCAGGATCCTGTACGGAGATTTTAAGCAAAGGTAACTGTGTGTGTTTGTTTCTTTATGAGAACGTGCTAAAGCTTCTCTCTAAAAACGAGCTCGACCTTGTAGGTACAAAGTGCTGAATGCAAGTGTGATCCCTGAAGGACAGTTCATTGACAACAAGAAAGCTGCAGAGAAGCTTCTGGGGTCCATCGATATCGACCACACGCAGTATAAATTTGGTCATACCAAGGTAATTCAGTTTGAATCTTACATATTCATAGTTAATTTGTGTTGTTTTGTAGCGACACTACAAGGAGAAAATCTTTCTTTTTTGAAGGTGTTTTTCAAAGCAGGACTCTTGGGTCTACTGGAAGAAATGAGGGATGAAAAGCTGGCCTCCCTTATCACCATCACTCAAGCGTTGTGTCGTGGCTTTCTCAGGAGGAAGGAGTTTCAGAAAATGATGGAGAGGAGGTAGTCAGAATTAGGCCCAATGCAGATGAGGTCATCAATAAACCAAATAAACCAAATCAAATGACCCCTCCATCACTTCCACAGGGAGTCCATTTACATCATCCAGTACAACATTCGCTCCTTCATGAATGTGAAACACTGGCCGTGGATGAAGCTCTATTTCAAAATCAAGCCACTCTTGAGGAGTGCTGAGACTGAGAAGGAGATGGCAAACATGAAAGTGGAGTTTGGCAAGTGCAAAGAGGATTTAGCCAAAGCTGAGGCTAAGAGGAAGGAGCTGGAAGCCAAAATGGTCTCCCTGCTTCAGGAGAAGAATGACTTGTGTCTGCAGATTCAATCTGTGAGGACCGAAAATATGTATTTTGCAACCATGACAAAGTACTGGCCTGCTGAATGCTACATTTTTTCCTACACAGGAAAGTGAGAGTTTGGCAGATGCAGAGGAACGGTGTGAAGGACTGATTAAGAACAAGATCATGCTGGAAGCCAAAGCTAAAGAACTCAGCGAGAGACTGGAGGACGAGGAGGAGCTAAACGCCGAGCTGACTGCCAAGAAGAGGAAGCTGGAGGACGAGTGCTCCGAGCTGAAGAAGGACATTGATGACCTGGAGCTCACCCTGGCTAAAGTAGAGAAGGAGAAGCATGCCACTGAAAACAAGGTTTGTCCCAGGTGGCCATCTGCATATCAAGCCCAGCAATTTAAACATCTACTGACGCCTCTTTTTCTTCATTCAGGTGAAGAATTTGACAGAAGAAATGTCAAGTCTTGATGACACTATCACCAAGTTATCCAAGGAGAAGTTAGCCCTCCAAGAGGCCCACCAGCAGACGCTGGACGACCTGCAAGCAGAGGAGGACAAAGTCAACACTCTGACTAAAGCAACCACCAAGCTGGAGCAGCAAGTTGATGATGTAAGTCATTAGCTTTTTAAAAAAAAAAATTATCATGATTATTAATGATTTTATTGAACATATGCACCTTTCAGCTTGAGGGTTCTCTTGAACAAGAGAAAAAGATCCGAATGGATGTGGAGAGGGCCAAAAGGAAGCTTGAAGGAGATCTGAAACTTTCTCAGGAATCCATAATGGATTTAGAAAATGGAAAGCAACAGCTGGAGGAGCGCCTCAAAAGGTATGTATGACATCAGTGTTAAAGCAGAATCATAAGTTTTGATCATGCGGTGTGGTTTGCACAACAGGAAGGATTTTGAATTCAGCCAACTTCTCACTAAAATTGAAGACGAGCAAAGCATGGCTGCACAAGCTCAGAAGAAGATCAAGGAGCTCCAGGTACGTTCATGTGGAGTTAATAGAAAATAGCAAAGTTGTGTGAATCATCTCGGTTTTTGTTGCTTCGCCCAGGCACGTACTGAAGAGCTGGAGGAGGAGATCGAAGTGGAGCGAGTTGCCAGGGCCAAGGTGGAAAAGCAGAGGTCTGATCTCTCCAGGGAGCTGGAGGAGATCAGCGAGAGGCTGGAGGAGGCCGGAGGAGCCACTGCTGCTCAGGTGGAGGTGAACAAGAAGCGGGAGGTCGAGTTTCAGAAGCTGAGACGAGACCTGGAAGAATCCACCCTCCATCATGAAGCCATTGCTGCAGCGTTACGAAAGAAGCACGCTGACAGCGTTGCAGAGCTGGGGGAGCAGATCGACAACCTGCAGAGAATCAAACAGAAGCTTGAGAAGGAGAAGAGCGAGTACAAGATGGAGACTGATGACCTGTCCAGCAACATGGAGGTCATGGTCAAGACAAAGGTAAGCAAGACCTGAGTGGACTTTAAGATGCTTATGTGCACTGATGAACCATCAGGTTTTTTAATTTGAGCTTCTCTGTCAGATAAATTATGAGAAGCTGTGCCACTCTCTGGAAGACCAGCTAAGTGAATACAAGACGAAAAATGAAGAGAACACTCACCTGATCAATGAAATGAGCACTCAGAGGGCACGACTTCAGACTGAAAATGGTAGGTTGTTAAAAGCCTTTTATGACTTTACAATCTTTTATGACTTTAAAATTTGACCCCTCTTGGACAGGTGAACTATGTCGTGTTCTTGAGGAGAAAGAATCCATTCTCTCTCAGATGTCGAGGGCCAAGCTTGCCTTCACTCAGCAAATAGAAGAGCTGAAGAGACAGGTGGAGGAAGAAACAAAGGTTTGTGAAGCTGTTATTAGCTAAATGATTAGCAATAGGCTAAGCAGCCTGAATAAATCTGTTGAGTCAACCTCTCCCTCTAAGGCTAAGAATGCCCTCGCCCATTCCCTCCAATCTGCCCGTCATGACTGTGACCTCCTGAGGGAGCAGTTTGAGGAGGAGCAGGAGGCCAAGGCTGAGCTGCAGAGAGCCTTGTCCAAGGCCAACAGTGAGGTGGCTCAGTGGAGAAACAAGTATGAGACTGATGCCATCCAGCGCAATGATGAACTGGAGGAGGCGAAGTGAGACAGTGAGATATCAAAGGTAATTGCAATGTGAGGAATAGCTGTCGTTATTGATGCCTTATTTAAAAAAAACCATCAGGAAGAAGCTCGCGCAGCGTTTGCAGGAGGCAGAGGAGGCCATTGAGGCTGTGAACGCCAAGTGTTCGTCTTTGGAGAAGACAAAGCAGAGGCTTCAGGGAGAGGTGGAGGACCTCATGGCTGATGTGGAGAGAGCAAATGCTCAAGCAGCCAACCTGGATAAAAAGCAGAGGAGCTTTGACAAGGTAACAGAGACACAGTGCCTATTTATATAGATAATCACTGCTTGGCTAGCCTGTGCTCATATGGGGAAAAAAGAGGATTTTTATGTGTCTTGTTTAGGTTCTGTCTGAGTGGAAACAGAAGTACGAGGAGAGTCAGGCAGAGCTGGACGGTTCCCAGAAGGAGTCTCGCTCACTTAGTACCGAGCTCTTCAAACTGAAGAATTCTTATGAGGAAGCTCTGGAGCATCTTGAAGTCCTGAAAAGAGAGAATAAAAACCTGCAACGTGAGTACACTACATTACAAAGGTGTGTAATCGAGAGGATTCAGCTGATCAAATTCAATGTTATACATTTACAGAGGAAATCTCGGATCTAATGGAACAACTTGGTGATAATGGCAAAGCCATCCATGAGCTAGAGAAGACCAAGAAACAAACCGAGACTGAGAAGACTGAGATCCAGACTGCTTTGGAGGAAGCCGAGGTAATGCAAAGAATGAATAAATTGTGTTTTTCTGCACGTTTACTCACTTTGTTCTTCACTCTAGGCTTCTCTGGAACACGAGGAATCCAAAATTATGCGTATCCAGCTGGAGCTCTCTCAGGTCAAAGGAGAGGTCGATCGCAGGCTTGCTGAGAAGGACGAGGAGATCGAGCAGATGAGGCGCAACCATCAGCGCGTCATGGAGACCACGCAGTCCGCCTTAGACGCTGAGATACGCAGCAAGAACGACACCATGAGAATCCGAAAGAAGATGGAGACTGACCTCAACGAGATGGAGATCCAGCTGAGCCACGCCAACCGACAGGCAGCCGAAGCCCAGAAGCAGCTGAGGAACATCCAGAGCCACCTCAAGGTGAAATAACTGTACAGCAATACGCAGCTTTTACGCCTGCGTCTACTCATGTCCCAGTTTTTTTTTTGTTCTCTCTGCAGGAGCAAACCATCCACCTGGACGAGGCCCTGCGGAGCCAGGAGGACTTGAAGGAGCAGGTGGCCATGGTGGAGCGCAGGAGCATCCTGCTGCAGGCAGAGGTGGAGGAGCTCCGAGCTGCTCTGGAACAGTCAGAAAGAAGCCGTAAACTGGCTGAAGGGGAGCTGACTGATGCCTGTGAGCGAGTCGGGCTGCTGCACTCTCAAGTAAGCTGCTTTTTAGCCTCTTTCAGCGCACTGTTGTGGTTTTACTGTCGCAGATTTCACATCCCACCAAGTGTCTTGGCGTAGAATTGGTGATTCTTTAGAGTAACTCTTAATGACTCTAAGGGATTTGCAGCATAAATCCCTTTTATTCGCATGTTTTTTTGACTTTTTTTACTGTTCTTTTCACCCTAGAACACGAGTCTGCTTAACACCAAGAGGAAGCTGGATGCAGATGTCGGCCAGCTGCAGGGCGAGGTGGAGGACGCTGTCCAAGAGGCTCGCAATGCAGAGGAAAAGGCCAAGAAGGCAATCACTGATGTAAATACCTTGCACTATAATTCCATGCTTGTTAAATGTTGTTTGGATTCTTTTGATCCAGCTTTTCTTGCTGTAGGCCGCCATGATGGCAGAGGAACTGAAGAAAGAACAGGACACCAGCAGCCACCTGGAGAGGATGAAGAAGAACCTGGAGGCCTCCGTGAAGGATCTGCAGCACAGGCTGGACGAGGCCGAGAGCTTGGCCCTGAAGGGAGGAAAGAAGCAGCTCCAGAAACTGGAAGCGCGGGTATTCAGTCATCCATACACAGACATGTTCATCACCACTGTGAGCAGCTGATGGTGAACCTGTGGGGGGTCCGACTTTCTCTTTCTCTTTAGGTGCGTGAGCTGGAGGCCGAGGTGGAGAGAGAGCAGAAAATAGCTGCTGATGCCATCAAAGGAGTCCGTAAATACGAGAGGAGAGTCAAGGAGCTCACCTACCAGACCGAAGAGGACAAGAAGACTGTCTTGAGGCTGCAGGACCTGGTAGACAAGCTGCAGCTCAAAGTCAAAGCGTACAAACGGCAGCATGAGGAAGCTGTAAGATCCTCTCATAAAGAAATAAAGAATTCATCATGATTATGCTTTGGCTGAAGTTCTGTTTTTAATCCTGCAGGAGGAGCAGGCTAACGCTCACCTGGTGAAGCTGAGGAAAGTGCAGCATGAGCTGGAGGAGGCAGAGGAGCGGGCGGACATGGCCGAGTCCCAGGTCAACAAGATGAGGGCTAAAAGCAGAGAGTACGGAAAGGTAACACTTGTCATGTTCACACTTCAGTCTGCTGTGGTTAGGTCCTTATTTCTGCAGACACACCAAGACATGCACACTCAGTTGTTTCCTGCAGTTTATCATCTTTACTTTCCTTTTCTCTCCTCTCCTCTCCTTTCATTTCCTCTCCTTTCATTTCCTTTCCTTTCCTTTCCTTTCCTTTCCTTTCCTTTCCTTTCCTTTCTGCTCCTCTCCTTTCATTTCCTTTCCTTTCCTTTCCTTTCCTTTCCTTTCCTTTCCTTTCCTTTCCTTTCCTCCTCTTCCTTTCCTCCTCGCCTCTCCTCTCCTCTCCTCTCCTCTCCTCTCCTCTCCTCTCCTCTCCTTTGTTTTCCTCTCCTCTCCTCTCCTCTCCTCTCCTCTCCTCTCCTCTCCTCTCCTCTCCTCTCCTCTTCCTCTCCTTTCAGGCTGCTGACTCAGAGTAACCCTTGCAGTGATGACACATCCTCTTTGTGTTTTTGTTTTGTTGTGAAACTGTAGAATAATAAAGTTGTGTGAAGCATTCATTTTGTCTGATTTGTTTTCCTGTACATTTAATAATCAACTCTTCAAATCTCAATATGTGAGAAGTCACTTTCACAGCGGTGTGCGATCTACACATGAGCCTCCACCAGAGGCAGCAGTTAGCAGCTAATTAAAGCAACTGTTTGGAGAGATCAGCAGCAGCAGGCCTGCTGACATTTCCATTCTGTGTTAAAATAGCCGTCCTGCTCAGCGTCACTCATCTACATACAATACTTAATCCTAGCATAAGAGCAGGATTAAAACACTGTAGTCAAAAGATCAACGAAGATCCAGAGGATTCTTTGAAGATGGAGCATCTTTGTTTTGTTTGATTTGGATTTCATTGTCCTCTAAGGTCAATGCACACCACCCTTCCATTTCATACAGCTTTATAAATCAGTCTTACTACAAGACTATAAAATGTAGTTGATGTGGGATTATCAGCCAGATTACTGTTTTTTTTTTAAAGATTTTTGGTAAATATGTCTTTAAAATATGCTGAAGGCTTTTTTGTTTTACTTTTATTCCAAGCTGAACTTGCACTTCTGCTCAGCAACCAGCAGTCTGCAGCACCGAGTCATGATGCTTAACCTCTTATTCTGTATTCATTTTATAAAGGTTTGTCATATTTCTTCCCATCTCCTCTGAAAGTCATTTGACAGGGAACCTTCAGGATGTGATGCAGGAAGTGTGTGTCTGTGTGTTTTTGTACTTTCACAGAGCTCTGTTGGGTTGTGTGACAGCTGATTACTATTTTTGTGTTTGTTGTGTCTGAGCTCGCAGTGCCAGTTTTTAATCTTTCCACATGAGATGACAATAATACCCGGTTTCTGTGTACCATGTACATTTCATAATGACTTGCAGCAGCCACCGTGTTATCTCAAATCATCAAACATGCAGCAAATTCAGATGAGGAACTCACAGCTTTTAATTTTTTGGTTCAACTCCGCAACTTCTTCATTTCATCTGAAAGCAGCTGCAGTAAAGCAGAGCACTGGGTGTTTTACTGTGTCTGCTTCCACCTCTGATATTATCCAGCTTTTTGTGTGCACTGAAGCTCATTGTGAAAGTTTATAAACAATATAACTCTGAGCTGCAGCAATATCAGCAGTAAGAAGGCATTTTTCATCATCATCTATTAAGTTTAGAGGGCAGTTACACATGTGTCAGGTCCACTACTATAGCAGTGTGCACTTCCTGTTTAATCTTTCAAAGTAAAAGTGATAAAAATGGCTTCATTGCATGGTTACCAGATGCCAAACAAAACAACTGCCTGTGAAATCAGGCAGCCACAGGAACACAACTGATTAAAATAAAACAGTAGTGTATAGTATAGGTCAACAGGTCAATAGGGACAAATTCTGCTCAACAACCCAAAATCAAACACCTAATAACCAGAGAAATTGTCATTGTTAGCAGTGATGGTTTTCAACATTCAGAAATTGAAGGAGTACGTCTGAAAAATGGTGAGATTTAAACAAAACAAATGATAAAATTGTGGAATATTTAGCTTTTTAGCTGTTTGCTTTTATTTTGAAGGCGCGCCAACCTCACTTCCTGTTTTTCTCCGCCTGTCTCCGTCCAGCTTGACGCCATTGTGAATCAGCCTTAGACGGAGCGTGCAGGCTGGCAGGCGGGCTGGAGGAGCAGAGCGGCGAGGGGCGTCCTGACAGCCGGAGGACGAGAACCTGTTCACCAACTTCTCAGCAGTTTCACTCCGCTTCTCCACAAATACAAAGTTTACTTCTTCTTCTTCTTAGGAGGAGGAGGAGGAAGAGGAGGAGGAGGAGGAGGAGGAGAAGACCACCTGGAGCTGGAGCGAAGTTTTGGAAGTTGTTTTTGTGTGTGTGTGTGTGTGTGTGTGTGTGTGTGGACGATGTCTGGATCGTACTGCAGAAGTTTGTACCCGTTCAGCGGGGAGCAGCACCAGCAGGGACTGAACTTCGAGGCCGGGGAGATTATTAAAGTGGTCCAGGATCTGCCCGGAGGATGGTGGGAGGGAGAGAAGGATGGAGCCAGGGGGTGGTTCCCCTCCAGTTACGTCCAGGTGCTGGAGGTGAGTTCAGACAGTTTTCAGCTTTCTTTGGGATGAAAACCTGTTTTTAAAGAAGTGTTTTTGCTCCTCTCTCTCTCTCTCTCTCTCTCTCTCTCTCTCTCTCTCACACACACACACTTGAAGATAAAGGCAGCATTGACTGATGCTCTAATAAATAGTTTTCCCGTGCTGAGTTTATCAGATTAACTCCAACCTTCCCAGCAGTCCGCCTGCTGCTGCCTGGCTGAGAGGCTGCACACTTCCTCATTCCACACACATTCCAGTGGAGAGCTCAGGTCTCTGCTCTGTGCGCCTGAATGCTCTTCATGGACACACACACACACACACACACACACACACACACACTGTGATTAACACACTCTGACACCACCCAGTGCTCCGACAGTTGGTTATAATCAGCCTCAGCGATGCCATGTTTTAATCACATCTCCGACTCCTGACAGTGTGATGATGATGATGATGATGATGAGGGACACTGTGCTCCTTCATCCTCTGTGAGTGGAGCTGCTGGGGTGGGGCAGCAGGGTGGAGACTTTGAGGAGCTGAACTTTCAGTTTCAGTGGAGGGTCCGGCTGGCTTTGACCTCTGACCTCTGACCTGTCTGCACTGAGGCTTTGAAGCTCTGAAGGCTCACCTGTGTTGTGCTCCCTTAGTGTCTCCTTGTGGCACATTTGTTGGTTGTTTTGTGTTTTCTTGGTGGTTGTAATGTTGCTCTTCTTGTTTCTTCGGGGTTGTTTTACATCTCTTGTGTCTCTGTCTTGTCGGTTGTTTTGCATTTTCTGCATCCTTGTGGTCATCTTGATTGTTGCTTGTGGTTTTTGCACCTCTGAGGTCATTTTTTTGTGTTATGCTGGGAGCTCTTTGTGCGTTTGAGGGCATTTCTTTGGCTGTGTTGAGGCTATTTGTAGCTGTTTTCTTGTTGGTTGCTTCACATGGCTCGTGTGTGTTTGCTGTGCTGGCAATTGTTTTGCGTTTCTAGACTCTTTGTGGTTGTGTTGCGTCTCTTTTTGTTTGTGGATTTTTTTGCATTTCCTCTTTATTTGTGGGCTTTTTCGCATTCTTGTCTCTTTGTCTTGAGGTTCGTTGTGTATCTTTCTGTAGACATTTTGCAATAGTTTTTTGTGTTTGTGGTCACTTGTGTCTCCAAAAACTAGACGCAGCCCTATTATATGAATACAAAGGAGCAGCCGCAGTGTCTCTGTGTGTGTGTGTGTGTGTGTCCCTCAGCTCGGTGCATGGACACATTTCTTCATCAAACCCTGATCCACAGCCAGATAAGGATTCAGCCTTTAATCCTGTCTACTTTAAGAAACAACAGCGTGCTTATCTGATCTGAGGCGTGACTCATCTCACACCTAGATTCTCATCGGTTCCATGAGCGGTCACACTCGGATGTTTGTGGTGTTGTGGCTACGAGTTGAGTACTGCTCGCCCGCCTTTCCTGCCACTTTGCGCTGCTCTCGGGTGGAACCATCTAAAAATAACCCTGAGTGAAGATGAGGGAAATGACACTGTGATGAAGAGCTGTGGTAGATCATCGATTTGTTTTGCTTGGTCGGTGTGAAACCATCATGATGGAGGGAGGGTTCGCCCTGCACCACCAACTTTATCCCTGTGTTTATGTGTGTCTGTGCTCATTGTGTTACTGCAGTATGAAGTCCTGCACCTCATGGCTGCAAGTCGAGGGAACTCAAACATGTCTTTGAGAAGGTACAAAGACAGAAACCATTAAAAAAAAAGCAGAATGGATGGATTGTGAGGTTAAAGAGCCATTTTAAAACATGCAGTAGGGGAAACAGCTGATCCTGGGACCGTGCTAATAAGCTAGCTAACAACTCAAGGCCGATTAGTATGGGGTTTCCTCCATCTGATAGATCCCGATCGGTATAAATTTACTACTTTGCCTGCTAAATATTAAACACATTATGCCAATTTTTGGATCAAAAAAGGCATCAGCTGCTGTTGACACTCATTGTTAAGAGGATTTAAAGCTTTGCTTCCCTATGAATTGGCCAAATATGCTCAGAAATCGGCCTGATAATCAGTCGACCTCTGATATAAATGTAAGATTTTGAGTTGGAACGTTGAAAAATTCTTGCTTTGTGTGATGATGCAGGTTTTTTTTGTGTGTGTTTCATTTTTAATATCATTACTCCGATGATATTTGACTATATGCTGTAATAACAAACCTTTTTTTTAAATGGCAGCTGGTCACAAATGCACCTCTCATAGCTTCCCAGTTGCACCAAGGAGAGCAGAAGTTTTGTATTCTAGTAAAATTTGTTATTTTAAATAGTCTATTTTAATTATTTGATGATGATGTATTACGATTCCTTCTGATCTGTGTGATGCAGGGTATATCAGTGGGTTAGGCCCCATTTGAAGCACATGTAGGTAATTTTCTGATGGTAATTATGGCTCAGATTACCTCTTGTTTGATAGCAAACACACGGCTGTAATTATCCTATCGTTTAAATCATGATGTGATTAATGCTCTGATGGCAAATGAAACTATATCAGGAGTGATTCTAATGAGGGATTTACCACAACGCTGAGTGACACATATTGAAAGTGGAGGTTTCGTGGCTTTGTGACGTCTGATCAAACACGTGGTGGAGGAGGCTGCCGGGTCGCACCGTGAAATTCTGAAAGACACATTTCCTCATTTTTTGTAATTTATTTATACGTCTAGGCAGAAATCACTTCTTCAGGCTGCTGCAGCCACTTCTATAATAATACCCCGTTCACACTGGGGAAAAAAATCTGGCTAAAGCTAGATCCATCCACGAGAGGTGGATCTAGCCGGATTGCCTCAAATGTGGCTCAGGTGTGAACGCAAATGTGGCTAGCGAATCCGGCTAGCGACATGCTACTTCCGGTTCACGGGGTGCGACACGGGACAAAAAAAACGCACGACACATGCGCACACACGGTCCTACCGCGGCCTGAATGGACTACAAGGCGCCACCTAGTGGTTTGGAGGACAGCAAACACGCTGGATGAAGCCGGATTAAGTGCGGACACAAGTGTGTGCTAGCCAGATTTGAAAATAGGTCTGAACGCATCCAGCTTAAAGGCTGTCTGGGCTCAATCCTACTCTAGCTGGAATGACTTTCTCCAGTGTGAACGGGGCCTTAGTGATAAAGCTGATGTGTGTTCATCACCTTGACTTGGATTTGTGTAACAAAAGCAACAACAACCGTGTCTTTGTTCTACTAATGGCTCCATTCTCCGGGGTATAAAGAAGCATTCAGTCCAGCCGTGTCTCACAGGACAACGCCATGATGTCCGGCAGCCATGTTGCTTTTTTTTAAATTATTTTGTTTATTTTGTGCTCTTCTCTTCTAGTGCATTTCATAATGAATATACATTGTTTTGTAAACACTCGGATATAAAATGACATCTTGTGTGAGGGGACGTCATGTCCAGAGCGTCCGGAGTGTCCATGAAAGTGAGTCACATCGGTGTGTTTGTCTCATTACCGCTCGCTGTTCGCCTGCTGAGGAGGAAAATGAAAAAACACGGTGAATCGTATAGCAGCGATGATGGTTTTTATTGAGCCTGGAGTTTGAGGATGTCACCCAGGACACACATGAGAGTTTTCATTGGCTCAATCAGTCAGTCAGCCTGCTAGTTTGAAAATAATGTGTCCGACACCCCGCCGTGCTCGGAGCAGTCATCGCCGTTTCCAGGCAGATGTTAAAACTGTCTGTGCTGTTGTTGTTCCATCATTACATGAAGTTATGTCTCATTACTCTGATCCATGTTTCTTTATGTGAGTCAGAGTTTTTGTTTTTTTCCCGATCTCTGTTCTACTGTTTCTATTTATTAACAACAATGATGCTTTCCCAGGTCCATAAATAACTGCAGATTTCTGTGCTCAGTCTTTGGATGAAGTGCTGAAACACTCTCTAACTGCCAGCTGGTTGCAGCTTTTCACTGGATCAACAGTGGCAGGTTTCTCAGAGCCTGTTGGCGTCCATGCAGTGATCAGATCCTCATCCAGATCCGCACTTCAGACTCAGAAAATTGTTGACTTTTATATTTTTCCCACAAAATGATGTTACTGGGAATGGTTGAAGAAAAGATAAACAAGTGCTTAGCCTAGCTTAGCGTAGTCAATGGAGTTCAGTCTATCTTAGGACCCCGTTCACACTGGAGAAAGTCAATCCAGCTAGAGTAGGATTGAATCCAGATAGCCTTTAAGCTGGATACGTTCAGACCTATTTTCAAATCTGGCTATCGCACACGCATGTCCGCACACAATCCAGCTTAATCCGGCTTCTTTGTTGTCCTCCAAACCACTAGGTGGCGCCTCGTAATATACAGTCTGTTCAGGCCGCGGTAGAACCACGTGTGCACATGTGTCGCTTGTTGTTTTGTTTTGTTTTTGTTGTTTACATGCGGCTTTTGTACGAGACCCGGACACTGTCCCTGTGAACCCGGAAGTATCACGTCGCTAGCGGGATTCACTAGCCGTATTTGCGTTCAGACCTGAGCCAGATGTAAGCCAATCCGGATATATCTGGATACTGCCCGAATCCGACTCTAGCCGGATTGATTTCCCCAGTGTGAACGGGTTATTACTGTGGTCAATGCAGTTAAGGTGAGCAAAACAACACATGCTCTGTATCTGCTGGTGTGAGTGTGTTCTCCTGTATGTGCACACGTGTGTGTCTGTGTGTGTGTGTACACTCGTCGAGCTGCTGAATTGCAAATGCATGACCACGTAGAGACAGAAATGAGATGCTGCTGTGCAAATAAGATAAATAACAATAAAGTTTAATTAGTTTGTTTAATAAAACCTAATAACTTCGGTTATGATCTGCCTCTATATAGAAAATAAAATGGACATGACCTTCTTTAATGGTAATGGAAACACTGCATTCAATGCTTGACACACTCACACACACACACACACACACACTGGGTTATATCCTTTAACAACTCAGGCGGGAGGCAGCCTTACACTCTTGTTGGCCATATATGACGTTACAAATCAGGCCTCCTCCTCATGCAGTGCTGCAATATTAACACAAGCCGTTAACATGTAATAGAAGAAGCCCTGCAGCCAGGGCCATCTGGAGAAGGAGCCCCCGTCCTTCATGGAAACACAGAGCGGGTCACCATGTCGTGCTCCACTGTGACTTTACTCTTCCACTTTAACAAGCCAGTGATGTCTAAGCACCGTGTAATGTTGATTTCTTCTTTAATGTCAGGCTTGTGTTATTATTATAGCATCATATAGTGTGAATTACTTACAGCTCTGTGCAGCCAGGGGGACTACTGTAAGCAATTTGCAGCAGGCTGTAAATTATGGAGAAACCCACTTTGTCTCCGTAATGCTTCAGAGCCAGATGTGTTTATTATGAAACAGTAGACCTGCGAAGGCTCCGTGGAAGGGGAGGGGAGGGTGGCTGCTAGCGGAGGTTTGGATGGTGATTTAGCCTGGCATAATCCCCACAGGGTCAAAGCGCCACCGCCGCT
Source organism: Parambassis ranga (assembly GCF_900634625.1). Taxonomy (NCBI): domain Eukaryota; kingdom Metazoa; phylum Chordata; class Actinopteri; family Ambassidae; genus Parambassis; species Parambassis ranga. The sequence continues at coordinate 13,345,275 of NC_041027.1, forward strand.
GTACAGCCAGGTGTTTCCCCTGTGAGCTGGAAAACTAACACCACCCCTCTGACGCTGATGTCATGCTGAAATATAGTCATAACGTGTGGAACTGCTAAATTCACCCACCTCATGGGCACCTCTGAAAGCACCACGTTAACCACAGTCTGTTGTTTGTTTTGACAATGCAGAGGAGAGACTTCACACTTTCTGTGGGCAGAGCTGTCATGGAGGGTAGAAATAACACCTCAGCTAAAGGCAAAAGGAGCAGCAGCTTGCTTCTGGAGCAGTAGTGTAAAAGGCGTTCGCCATTATTTTTATTTTTAGCCTTTTTGCAGCGGTTAAGTGAGGTTAGAGCTATTTAGAGTTAAACTTTCCTATATTACACAGAGGTTAACTACAGAGGAGTCAGTCTCAGTTTAAACTGCTGGGAAAACTCAACCAGTATACGGTCATTGTAGTTACTGTATCAGGTTATTGTGTCTAGCATAGAACAACCTGTGTGGGATCCCTGTGAGGGACCAGGTGCCTCCCTGGTGCAGTGAACGCCTAGAGCGATGCCAAGGACGGGGGTCAGAGTTCAGCTTTTTTTCCACAGAGGTGTGGCTTAGCAGAGCTGGTGGGTTTATATTATTGATTGTTTTATGTATTTAATGGTTGTTTTTAGCACATTTATCCACACCTGGTTGGGTAAAATGTACATTTTACATCATACAGTTTTATAAGTGTGCTTCTACATTGATGTAGAATGGCCAAACAGCACAAAATGATAAGTTGTTCCTGTAAATGTGACGCAGTCTCTCTGTCACCAGTGTGTTTTTCAGCGGTCCGAGTTACACTGAGGACAGAGAGGGCTCTGTGAATTAGATTATCTATCAGCACACAGCATCTCTGCTAATTATTGTGCCTGCTAATTTGCCAGATATATCCTCTCTTCTCACCAACATCGCCCAAGCCTGGTTAGAGGAGTGAGTGTGTGCAGTGCACAGCTGCTGGAGAGCTGCGGTTCCTGGTGTTTAGGAGAGTTTAAGAGTTATTTAGAATTTCCACCGGATGTTAAAGTAAACACTGAAAGTCAAATGTTGAGTGCTGAATGTTTCCTAACATTCACTTTTTTTTCCCCAGATTGTGGTATTAGCAGGTTAAATAGTGATTCACACTTTGGTGGGGGCATTCCACCATGAACGTGTGGTGTTACACATTTACAGCTCAAGTGTTTATATCATCATTTCCATTCCTTAAACTTGAAAATAATCTGTAATCCTCCGTTTGGGTCCTCTCTCCCTACATCCCCCCTTAATCCAATGAAGGTTATTGAGCCCTGTTCTAAACTGCTTTAATCCCATAAGGCTCAAACATCTGGATTAACCCCTCCTTCTAGTCTGATGCTAATTTTTTTATTATTTATTATTTATTATATGTTATTGTTGACTGGACAAACACAGACATGGTTGGGTGCAAAGATGGACGATGTTTCAGCCTCATCGTCCATCTTTATTTACAGTCTACGGCTCCTTATGTGTTACTTATGGTCATGCTCAAAGCTGGGGTGAAACAACTAACTGCTGCTGCTACGACACACAACCAGGGACTGTGCAACACACTGCTGTACCTCAAAGGCTGTTACACTCTAACGTGGCGCAATACTTGTGCAACCACAGAAAAAAATAAAGTGTGGAAAATGAATCAGAAGCTACTTTGAAATGTTACTAAGTAATGATTCATCTCCTTGCTCTCAGAGGACAGACGGAACAAATAGGAGGAAGAACTGTCCTAATACTGAACTGGTCAAAGTTGTGCTTTGATGCTGAGATGCTGAGAAATGGGACAAGATGGAGGAAGTCCAGGTCCGAAAGGGAACCCCCCCAGTCAATCAGTTACTGCTGCATACCCAAGAATGATGGTGTAAGAGGCTCTAAAGGAGTCTGGAGTTGCAAAATTCTGCTCCATAGAGAGCTGAGTGTGTGTAGCCGTGGAGCGTTGGACTGACGTGCTGCCATATCTGATCCTCAGAACATAAGCAGGCCTGAGCAGATAGCATCTACAGCACGCTCCTTCTCATGCAGAGTAGTAGCACTGTGAGGCTGATGAGAACAGGGCTTGTGAAATTCACATAAACTCGGAGGGGGCGGGATGTAACAATAACAAAACAGGCTTTGTTAGCTGTACTGAAACACACACACAGGCGTTGAACAGACAGTAATGACTGTGTGTGTGTGTGTGTGAGCATATGTACAGTATCTATGTGTGACTGAGTGTGTGCTTAAACACGCATGTGCGTCCCTCGTCCTCCTCCTCCTCCTCCTTCGTCTCCTCTGAGAGTGTCTGAAGTGTCTCTACATCTGGGAATGTGGCTTCGCTTCAGGCTCCCACATCTGCCCAAACCAAAACAATGTCTCCCAAATAAAGATACGGTCCACAGCCCCTCTTCTCCCTCCCTGTCTCCTCCTTAAAGGTCTTGTCCTCCACTATTCACTCCAGCCATAACCTAACACATTTTTCCCTTTTCAATCTGGTCGTTGGCGGCAAGACTTGGTGCATGTGTGAAATGTGAGTGATCCCAGAGGGTTAGGAGGTCAGTGTTACAGTCTCCTCTGAGGCCTGTTGATAACAGTGGTGATGAAATTGGACTGTGAGCATGTCTTTGTTTGACATGGGTCTCCGAAAGGGTAGAAAAACACCACAAATGCAACACGAGTCAACAAAAATTTCTGATGAAACAGTGCTAATAATGAGTTTTTAGTAGCTTAGTACAGGGCCACCCCAGGGAGCTCCGATTGCCTACTTGATTTAGCATGTGCTCATAAACTGATACCAGCCGACACAGGTTCTGTCTTCTCCCGATCCCAATCACTCTGGACTGCTCAAACAACAGTGCTTCCTTGTATTGCATCCATTTTTTTATGTATTTTAAATAGAAATGCTGGGCATTTTATGGATAAATGCTTGTGTGAGGCTATGGCTGCTGGTGACCATCCAGAAACTGAGCTGCAGTTTTCTCAAAATTCTAAAAACTACTTAAAAAAAAGGACTCCGCTCACATTTTGCTGTTACCAACATGTTTTGCTGTCAGCACCTGGTGGTGTTTTCCGCCATCAATTGTTATGTTCGGCCAGCGCATGGGTAAAAACAAGGGTGGAGATACCACAGCAGTGTTGAACAATATTGTCACAGCTTTTCTGATGGTGCTAGATAGTTTGGTATGTTCATGGTGTTGTGAATTATTTTGCGTTCTCTACTTGCTCCTGGCTCGCAGGGCGGATCGGGCACATTCTCACAGAGACGTTAGCATCAGCGGTTTGTTGAGTGAACTTCCAAAGAAACCCAGGATGTGCAGACATGACAGTGCGGCTACAAAAAAGGGAAGGAGGAGGTATTTATGAGTGAATAATAGGAAACAGACACTTCCCCTGTCACACCTTTGTTCCCATGGCCCTCTGACACATGGAGGTGGCAGATGCCTGCCTGGATGGTCCCCTACATATCATCATGAGAGGCTCTGTGTTTGTGGCTTTGTGGCTTTAGTATGTGTACAGCTGGGATCTGTTCATGTGTCCAGTGACTGAACACTGTGGCAAAGCAGACAGAATCTATGTTTGTTTATTGATTTCTTTCAGGAATCAAAGTGAAGATGTGATTAGCTTTGCTTTTCTTGTATCTCACCATCATAACATTGGTGTCGTTCTTCACATGCTTCATGTTTTGTGAGTCGGGGCAGACAGACTGTACACTTCATGTCGCCCGTAACCAGTTTCCAGTCAGACAGACAGATTAACACAGGCGTGCCAAAGACCAGCAGCACCATCCCCACCTGACAGCACCAGCAACATTCCATTTTTTTCTTCACCAGCTGCACACAAAGACTAAAACGAGGCATATCGTGATACCAGAAATACTGAGCACCACCTTCACCATGTCACCAGTGTCTGTTTTATGTTGCCTTCATGTTATCAGATCCGTTTACATGCACGAGGAATCTTTAGGATCAGGTTTTACAGTGTCCTCTGCATGCAAACGGCTTCTCAAGCAGCTTCAGCAGCACGCTCCACAGTCGTTCATTCATCCTGCAGAAACATTGAGATCAACCTCAGGGCCATTAAAAGCTCTTTTATTAAGCTAACAGCAGTACATCAAGTGCTGTAGTTCCTCGAGGTCCTGGGCCAGTCACAGTTCACGTGTCACTTCATACTCAAGGTCTCTCCACCCTGAAGCTGGACAGCTGCTCGGACAGACCTTGAACCCACACTCTCAAACTCTCCTCTTCCCAGATCCAGATGTTTCCACCGGGGTTACCAGAGGTCAGCTTACACACACACAGCAGGGGGTGGGGTGGGGGGGGCAGGAGTGGCCTAAAAAAAGAAAGAAGAACTTTTCCACACACAATAGTCTTTCTAACTCACTCATTCTGTTACAAATCAGGAGGTACTGAGTCACTCAGGCATGTGAGAGGACAGCTCAATCTTAATCCAGTCTGTTGAAACTATGTAGTCCACCTCCTCCTCCACACAGCCAGTGAGTGGGTGACCATGTGATCTCAGGCAGCGACAGTTGCATCTGATGACTCACCTGTTGAGGACAATTGATGTCTGTGTTGTGAGACCGCAAACCTGCAGAAAAGCTGACGGACGGATTCGTCACTGAGGCTGACGCTCGGTGCTGGAAGCCGCTCCCCGTCTGTACAGCATGAAATAATGACACTGAACAGGGTTATTCCGTATGTTCCCATGGTTCATGTTGATTTTCAGATCTTTGTTTCTGTCCTTACCTTTTAAGTGAGGTCAGTTTTTCAAAGTAAGAGTCTCTGCTTTGTCATGTTTTTCTCACTAGAGGTTGCCCACAGTATGAACCTCCTTTAAAGTCTATAAAGCTGGAACTCAGGCTGTTAAATCCAGGTGAAGGGGGGTAACTTTACTACACGCTCTTATTCCCTCACTGACCTCAGTGTGAGCCTGGCTATTTTATTCAGCAGCTTTTTCCAAAGGGAATTTAACAAATTATTCTTGGTTTTCCAGGCAGGGAGCCAGTGTCACTGAAATAGAGAGACCATGAGGTATTTTGTTTTCCATAATAAGAGATGCTGCCTGTGTTTGGCTCTGTGTGTGTGTGTGTGTAATCTGAAGAGTAAAATGCACGGATCTGTTTATAACATGAGGAAAGTATTTGCTCGGTCAGTTGCTTTTTTTTTGAGCATCGTAAACATTTGAAGTATTACTGTGCAAATCCTCTTCAGCTGCAAGGTAATGTTGACAAATACAAATGTTATCTGAGGCATTTTGCTGCGGCCAAGGGATTTATGTGTTTGATATACATAAATATGTCCCTGATTTTTAGAGATATTGTGCAAGACTTTCCTCTGTTTATTTCTATTTTATTTTTATTACGCTTGAAACCTTAAATGAATCCACATTTCAGCAGCTCAGAATTTGTGGCTAAAACTAATATTCCTCTTCTGATATCTTATCTTTAGCATTCCCAGATGACAGCGGTGATAAATAATCATGTTTGCGCTCACAGACGCAGCAGCAGCAGCGATTGTTGTGGTGGCTCCTCAGTCGTCGCCAGGCTGTGATGAGGCCTTGTGTTCTCTGCCAGGGGCCATTCTGGCACGCTGCGAACGTGGAGCCAAAGACAGTCTGGGGTTTAGAAGGTTAACCATCTGGAATGGTGCATTATTTAACGTCGCATATGCTGAGACAAGCTGGCTCTGAGATTCTTCATGCGTCCCACCACCACCACCACCACCACCAAGGTGTTCCCATTCTCTCTTCTCACTGTTTGACAGTTGACTGACAGGAAGACGAGTTTCAGAGCTTTGCTCAAATCTGTGCATGTTTTAAGAGAGGAGAAGCGGCATTTTAAGGCTGAACTGTGTCAACAACCTTAATGGTCATGTCCAGGATTTTTTGCATATTTATCCGTGTCCTTCGGAGCTGAAGCGGCCCACTCCCATCTGTCTCTGCCTGCTTCTGAGAGCCGTGTCTGAGGGAAAACAATACTGTGGTATCAGCTTACTGATAATGAACCAACAGGAAAGCAGCCAGGAAATGCAGAGAGTCAAATGATATCGACTCCGAATCTGTGTTGGACAAACAAAGTTTGATATGTACACGGTATATACCTGTCTGTTGACTGATCACTGCGATGCCTCCGATTGTCTGTGTTTAGTAGCAAAGAGCTGAGAGCTTCTCTCTGACCCTTTAACATCTATTTCATCGTTTTCACCTTAGTAGCAGCATCTTGTTCGGCTTGGAGACATGTGTAAGGGGCATCTCTCTTCCTCTGCTGTAACTGTATCTGTGGTCTGGCAGCCATATTGACTTTTTTCTTCTCTTTCTGACCGTGTGCTCACGTCGTTCCTTCATGGGCACGTTGTTTATGCATTGTTACATCCATGACCACGTCTCCCTGCTGTGGGAAAGTTCTGGGCTATCTGCTTTTTCAAAGACACACAGAGGACAAATATAACATTGACCGCTGAGACCATTCGAGAGAGAGAGAGAGAGAGACGGGGAGAGAGAGAGAGATGCTGTTGGATAGTGTGTAATTACATGCTGTTGTAAGTCACCAGGGTTTTGACATGTGTTCATACTCTCCAGTTCTGTGGGAGCACAGAGCTCTGGGTTGATGCCTCAGATTCTTTCAAAAGAATACTTGCCGCCATCGATCAACAAGAGGCAGAACATCTTTGGAAGCTAGCACTTAGCATGTTTGTGGGGAGACAGAAAAAAATCAAGCATCCTACTAAGCACCCTGCTAAGTTTACTTGAACAGGATGCTGTCATGTACAACACATACCCAGCTGTGCTAACGGACTTTAGCTAAATCCAGATGTTTGGGTGTTTTCGGCAGGCTAGCTGTGAAGCTCACATGCTTTGATTTCTGCTCTATTGTTATTTAAGTGTATCTACCCATCAGTTGTGCTGCGGCTGCTGTACAAAGCACCAACATCTCTGCAGGTTGAAAGCTAAGCATGCTAATTTATGGACTTTACACTTATTTCAAGCTTAAAAAGTCTCCATGCCGACTCATTTTCTTTGGGTTTGTGGAGGAATCTGAGCTTAAATTGTTCAGAAATGGCGTGTACTGGTTTGTCTTCCCCCTCTCAGTGTATTTGGTTAAAGATGTCATAGCATTAAGTTTCCTTGCAGTTCCTGAAATGAACCTCGTCATGCCAGACTTTCATGGATCTCAGTAAAACAACCGGCGCTGGAATTTCATCTGGCTCCTCAAACAGCATCTCCACAACGTGTTACAACAGTCTCAGCTCATTGTTTCCCTGCTAATCGGTAGCAGATGTGTGCAGTTTGCCTACACGCTCTCATGTGCTCCTCAGCTGCATGTTGTGCTCCGGCTGGAGCAGTTTGTTGTTCTTTTTGTGGCAGCGGCAGCGGCAGCGGCAGCAGCAGCAGCCTGGTCCGCTCAGCTATGATGTCATTGGTTGCTGGTTGTGAAATACTTGAGGAAATGAGAACCTCATTGAACTCAGAGGGCTGTGCATGTCTTCTGATTCAGTGCAGCCCTCTGAGCCTCCATTTCTTTATCTTTTATCGATTCATCTCCAACACGTTATGTCACGTTAGGACAACTAATCTGCTTCATGATGATTGATGTTTGTTGCTTGTTGTGTTCTGACAGAGGACGGCATCTCTGAGCCAGCTGCCCGTGGAGGACCTTAAAGACCCCCTGCCTCCTCACTGGAGGTGCTACATGTCTCCACAAGGACGTCAGTACTACGTCAACACCGCAAACAATGGTAAGAACAAGTGATGGATTGTGGGTAAATATTTAGTTCAAAGCATTCAGTGTGCTTTATAAGCAGCGATATTATACGTAGCAGCAGTCTAACATTGATGACTGGCTTGGTACGGTGGAATATTTAACCTGGAAAACCCAGACTCTGGGCTCCCAACAGCTGCTGGGGACGGACACACCTTTCACCAAGCCTGATGATGAAGCTCCTCCGCTTCATGCAGGAATCATTTTAACAACTTTATAATTAAAATATATACAAAGGGCCAATCCAAACCAAGAAAGAGGTTGTTTATTACTCAAAATATCTACTGATTGTAGCCCAGTGAGGCCTTGAGATGGATGAAACACCACTCGTTGAAGGGTGGAGCTTCGGATGTTCACATAGAAGCGGCCTACTACCTCATCTCGCCTTTGTTCAGGTGAATAACTGAGGGTTCCTTTGGTCTGCTGTCAGTCTCTCTGTTCCTCTATCAGAAGCAGACACTGATGTGTCACTCTTGTTTTGTCAGCAAATTTAGGTGAATTGGCATCATTGCATGAAATATGCAGAGTTAGCCATTTGCAGTTCCTGTTTATGATTCACCCATGTACAATACAGACAGCTGACAGTGCAGTACTTTCATTGTAGACGTAGACTCTCATCGATGACGAGCGGAGCTTCGTTTTCTCCTAAAAATGATACCTGAACAGCTCGATCCGAGTGTAACTAAGTTAGATGTTGGCTCCGTGTCTGCAGCAGTGATGGTACCACTGAGAGACGGCATGTATCAGGGCCCTTCAAGGACTGATGCTGCAGATAGTGGCTTGTTTCTGGCAACACAATCACCTCTCAGTGCCTCCCTGACCACACACAAACACACACGCACGCTGGCATGGAGACAGTTTAATACCCTGTTTCACAGCAGCAGAGCTGCTTTTTACTGTCCCTGAGTGAACTCACTGTAAAACCTGACTGATGATACTAATATCAGACCCTGACAACTCAATTACAAGGTAATGACGGTAAAGAAGTGTTTTTCAGAAGCAGCGCTGACGAGTCACATGGACGGAGACACAGCAGAACTTTTTGTCCTCACTGTTAGGAAGTCTGTTTAACACAAATATGAGGTTTTATTCTATCCTCAATCCCCCAAATATGACCTCCACCCTCCTTTCATAGAAAAGAAGAGGCCAAAAATGCTTTTATTTTGAAAAATGCACCAGTACACATTTGTGTAAATCCTGTGTAAACAAGGTAAACTTGATTGCACTTCTTAAAAGAAGTAATGAGGAGAAGATGGCGTCTTTTTTCTGACATGCCAGTGCACATATGCGGCTTTATTTCGGTACCATGGATGGAGGCGGAGCCACATCATCCATCTTGTGTATACACAGAGTTGTGTAGCTGTTCTTCTTTGTGCCTGCACCTGTATCCACTCATGTAACTGTGACTGTGGCCTAGCAGTCACTTAAGAGTGTAACCAGCTTCACATCAGAGCTGTTCACATCATGTACGCCTCTGATCATGGTTGCTGCGGTCAATTCGTGGCCATGAGTGGGACTCTAAAATTAACTGAGGGCTCCACCCAGGCACGAGACCAGGAGAGAGTCGCTCCTCCTTCCTCTTCCTCCTTCTCTTCTGGGATATAATGAGGTGCTTCTGTCAAAAAGCTCAAAACAAACCAGACTCTCTGGGATCTTTTAAACCACGCTGTCTCTGTCTTCATGTTATTCGGCAGTTTCATGTAGCACCTGTCTGCACCGACAGAAACGACACGAGCTGGAACCAAAGAGACCCAAAGTATTTCCTGAGGGGACTTTTATTTTCACAACTTTTTTTTTGTGCCCATCGGCACCTCATAACAAAGCAGATTTGTTGCTATGGTGTTGTGAAACTGGCCTCTGAGGGCACACACACACACATGCTGCACCACAGGCTTGTGGTTCTGTTCAGTCCACCACCACCACCAGCACTGCAGCTGTTTCCAAACAAACCCATCTGATAACATTTTCCTAAAAACAATCAGTATTTATAGCATCTCCGCTGTTTTCTCTGGACTTCCCTTTGGTTACGCTAAAGTTCAGCTAGATTAGATACTCTGTGTGTGTGTGTGTGTTTGTGTGTCTGCATCGCCATGGTAACAGAGCAGTGTGCGTGGGTGAAGGCGGCACGTCCGTGTGTGTCATGGCTTGTTGTTTTATTTTTTTCCTCCGTGTGTTGTCGTCTCCACTCATCCCAGGAACACACACTCTGCAGAAATCTATAATAATAATATATATAAAGATGATAAAATACTGTTCATTATGAATAAAACTAGAATAAATGGCAGTGGATGAAAAAAGAGCAGTAAAAGTTTAATTCATGTTTCCATTGCACTTTGTGACATTTTGCATGTATGAATAGTTGCATGGTGTGATACATAATCAATAATAAACGCCTATAATAAAACAAAAACAACAGAAAAAGTAAATAGCTGCACACACCTGTGTGTGTTTGGGGGTCCCACTCACAGTGTGACTGCTTTGACTGATCCACACCAGAGACAGGAGGCAGCTAAACACACCAGGGGACCTGTGTCACATGGTTATTATGAATAAAATATATCAGTGTGGAGGCTAAGTAGGCCATATAGGAGCTCTTTCAGTGCAGACAGTCGGCTTGATGTGGGTTTTACTTTGCTGTGTTTTGTTTTTAAACCTGCCGTTGTCTCTTTTTTCACTCTACACATCTGTTACCATCAGTGAATGAATGAACTTGGTGGAATGTGAAAGGCTTTTCACGTTTAAGAGCCCGTCCTCGTGCAGCCTGAATCATCAGACGCCTTAACGCTGTCATTGATATCATGAATCCTCGTCATTAAGCCCCACATGGAGCCCTGAAAGGGTCGGATAAGCCGCTGCGCAAATGTTAAAAGTGAAACTAAAACTGATCTGACGTGGGTTGATATTCCATAATCAGGACTGTCAGAGTAATTTAAGATGATTGACGACTTTTTAGACTTCAGCTCCTCTGTGACAAGGCGGCTGATGAGACTTGCTCTGGAGGAGAAAGTGCCACAACTGGAGAAATGATGCATTTATGGAGCCAGTTGCTTAGAAACTCAGGTGTTACACAGTTTAGAAAACATGTGAGATTTTACAGCTTGTCATAAATATAGAAAAAGCTGCTTTATTGATTAAAAGAGTCCAAAAGAGCACATGAAAGTCCTAAGTTAATTTCAGTTTTTAAATGTAATACAGATTGATTTTTAAATGGTGTTTTGACTGTTCTCCCTTGTCATGTCATAATAATAAGCAATTTCCCCCAAGCTAAGAAGATTACACAACATCTTTCTGTATTAATGTCCAATGTTTCTCTGAGTATTGATTTGTTTATGACGAGCTAACGCAGAGGGATTGATGCCGGCGTCGTGCATCACACGTGAAGACCGCTGCCAGTCATCCCCTCCCTGTGTGTGTCATTGGATCTGATGGGCCTGGCTCCGTCGGCTCCCTTCTGTGATTAAAAAACAAACACAGAGACAGCCACTCAAATAAAATAAGAGCTCTGTGCACAGACGGGGACATGAGTGTGTCAGAACACCAAGAGCAGCACAGATTGTTGTGTAGCTGCAGTCAGAGCGTCCATGCTGACCCCTCGTCCACATCAGAACTGGAGCTCAGAGCAATCTGATGATTTGCAAGAAAACAATAAATGGTTAAATTGTGCCACAAGTGTAGCTTACCCACATCTGCACAACAGATAGGCAGGTCTTTGCAGTCCTTGTGGCACAGCTTCCTCCACTTTACACCAACCAAGAGCTTGGTGATGGACCAGGAGTGTATCATGGCGTCTTCCCCGGTCGACGGGTGTAAGGGATCAGTGAAGTGGAGTCTGAGTCTGTTACCTTGGGAACACATGGCACCAGGATGTGAGGAGGGCGGTGCGGTGCGGTGCTTTGGACCTGCCATTCACCCTTTCATTTTCACTCTGATGTCTCTCTTTCGGTAAGATCAAGCTCCCTGGCACAAAGCAACAAGGGTTAAGCAACAATTTGAGGAACATCACAAACCAGACTTCCTCCAGACTTCCCACATCTCAGTCCAATCCAGCATCTGTGGGACCCGATCACTTCCTTGTATCAGTGCCCATGAAAAGTTACACAAGTGTGGCAGCTTGTTCTACGTTTCTAATGTCCTTGTTTTTGCAGAGACAACGTGGGAGAGACCATCCAGCGTACCGGGGACCCCCAAGAACTCCTTCCGACACAAGAACTCGCTGCCAGCAGGTATTTATCAGTTCATCTCTTTCACTCCAGCTTCCTCATGTGTTGGTGCCCTGGGGCTGTGAATTCTGTTAAAATTCCACAGTGGCACAAAGCACACACACACACACACACAGAGGCAGACACTTCCTGTGACTAACTTCATGTGAAGCCTTAGAACTGAGGCCTCCTCTGTCTCTTTTTTTGGCCCTGCTCCTAACGGCTGACAACCAGAGAGAGCCAGTAAGGTCTGTGGGATGTTTTCCACTCTGAGAAGTGGTGACGTGCTCTCAAAAGACGTCCTTACGGAAAGACTCTCTAATCGAAGTGTGCATTTAAAAATAATAAAAAAAACAAAAGATCAGTTCCGCCGCGTGAATTTTAACAGACATGTTAAATTTTTTTTTGCCTCCTGCCTGTCTTTATCTGTCCTTGTCTCCCCCTTCCAGTGAATGGATTTCACTCAGGTGGGAGTCCCTTGCATCATGTGGAGCATTCACACCACAGTCTGGTCAGGAAGAGCAGCACAGAGCCGCAGGTACAGCTGTCTGATTGTTATTCTTTCACCACAACATGCGTTTTAACAGGTCGGACGTGGGTTTGTGTGTGATAGGAGTGCAACATTAAAGTGTTATTATCACCGCAAAAAACACTTTCATTAAATTAGGTGAAAAGTGTTGCTAATTATTACTCGGCTTCACTACAAAATGATTCTTTTAGCTCATTATTTAGCTTATTAAAGTGGTGGTAAACAGTCAGTGGTGAGAAGGGTTTATGCTAATGTTTAATTAGCCTTATTGAGCCACTGAACTGCACTGTCAGGTTTAAGACCCCATCAGTCTTTAAAGAAGAGCATATTTGCCTTTTGGACTACATGAAATTTGGTTGTTTATTTGTTAAATAAGTGCTTCAGCAGCACGTTGTGGAGAGGATGGAAGCTGTTCTCCAGGATCCCTGCAGCTTAGACAGCATCCGTCTGTCTGACGCTGCTGTCAGGGAGCCCAGCTCCACCCCCACAGCATCATCACAACATCACTGGCCCGTCAGATGAGCTTAGTCTTATAGTTTGTCTTAATATTATCAAAACACCCTTCAGACATTGGTTAATAGGTTGTTTTGGAGTCTGCCCCCAGAGGCTGCTAGGAGAACTGCAGTTTATGACACTTCATCATGGGGCCGCCGTAGATTTTAATGTATGAACAGTAAATAACACTGCAAGAAAAACAGCAATAAGCCTACAAATATATCCTGGTTTAAATCCAAGGTGAGACATCAGGCTTTTACTGCGTGTGCTTTAAAAACCAAAACAACTGGCTGAAAGACACCGAAAGGGAATTATTGTGCTTTTGTCATTTGTTAACTTAAATATATACAACTGTCAGGATGGGAAAATAATGATGCTCTGTTCTCCCCCCCTCTCATCATCATCATTAATGGAGATGCTGATGGCAGTTTGAGCAGATTAATCCCTCCTACAGTATCTGCTCCCTTGATCATAATTAACCAGGCAGCCGGCGTGCAGTTCTACATGATCCACCCACCACTTATTCACTCCTCTGCACACACACCCAGTCATTGAAAAACTGTAAACATGCATGTGCTGTTTGTTTGTTTACTGCAGAAGCAGAGGTGTCAAACTTCAATACTTTGCTAATTTAGATCCACACACACACACAGATAAAGCAAACCATGCTTTGCTTTGCTCTGCAGAACTATCCTCCCATACTCTGCACAGCAACACACACACACACACACACACACACACACACACACACACACCAGCAGCAGGAGCAGAGAGAGAGAGAGAGAGAGAGAGAGAACACCAGACATACGCTAACAGCGCTCGCCAGGAAAACAACTGTGTTTATGTGTGTGTGAGTGTGAGAGAGTGACAGTGTGTGTGTGTGTGTGTGTAAGTCGGGCAGTCATCTCTGACATGGAGGACGGAGGTTTTGACGGATCGTCCTTCTTCTCTCTGCAGAGTACAGGATCAACGTCGCCCACCAGGAAACAGAACAAGGAGACCACGGTCACGGTGAGTGGGACAACTAACGGGGAAGTCCTCCTGCTAAGTTTGCTAAGAGTGTGTGTGTGTTTTTTTTAATCAGTTACAAATCCAGTTACACAGATTTAACACACATTAAACCGTGTATGTGTTGCCCTGTCAGTGTTGTGTTGTTTTTTCCCATCTTGGGAGAAGTGCTTGTTTTTTTTCAGTTGCTAGTACACAGATACACAGTGACATCATCCCATCCAGTGTCCAGCTGGATTTTGTTCTTCTGTTGCATCCTGTTTGGCCAACAGCAGAGGTGCTGTTGTTGCCTTATTCTGGTTTTTATTATTATTAGTACATTTAAAAGACAGAGAAAGAGGAGCTCATCTCAGCTTCCTTAGCAACCAGGCTGATGCTATGTGATAAGCAGATGGTTATAACAGGAAACATGAGAGAAGAGGACGGCTTGGAGATGTTGTTACTATGGTGAAAGGTGAAGGTCTATCCATGTATCTATCTATCTTGGGAAACAATTAAGTTTGAAGGCATCCTCATAATTCGCAGGACACAGCTGAGTCCTGCAATTTATGAGTTGCCATGGTTACAGGGATGCTCTGTGGCTGCAAGTCGCTTCTCAGGATTGCACCGCTTCTTAACGGCTTCGCTAGTAGAAGGTATCGCAAAGAAAACTTAATATCGGTTGGACGGACGTTTCCGCCATGTCGCTCTGGTTCCAAATCCAGGTGGAACTTCTTCATTGTTTCCAGTGTCACATTATAGTCACACTACACCTCGGTTGCATGGCGCAAACATCACCGCTTCCTGTCCTCTTTTGTAGCGAGGACATTGAACATCCCTGCAGTGTTGTTTAGCCTTGTTAGCCACATTATAATTAAAGCATTTAAATTGATTAATATTTTGCATTCTGGGAAAAAAACGTCAACATTGTCTGTTCGCAGACCTTGTCGACTTTGTGCTGATGGAACAGGAAGTGCTAAAATGATAGCACATTTCTGGTTCTTCTCTTCTGTGGAGTAAGAATGGGTCTTCGCTGTCTTGGAGAGGGTGTCTCGATTGATGAGGGTAATGAAGGTCAGGAGAGAAAGTTCTGGAATAAGTGTGTGTTTGTGTGTGTGTGTGTGTGGATGCTAACAATCTGAGCCTTTCATTGGCCATGGCTGCCCTCGAGGGTCAGTTTTTAAAGCCCTGCTAGCTGTCAACCTCTTGACCTCCGCAGTGATTAAACAGGAAGCCATTCCCTCAAACAAATTATAAGCTTCATAAGCCAAGATACGGTTGAATTAGAGGACATTTTCTTCTTAATCCTGCCATTTCAATATGAATATCGGCTCTGGAAAAACCATCATCATTTGTAAACTGTGCATCCTCGCCGCGTGCCGTTTGCCTCCTGAAGTTAATAAATGTGATGGAAGATAAAGCTCCTGCTGTTTGTCCCGGAGTGAAACCTGGTGTCTGTCTGCATGCTTTTATTGTGAAGAGACGTCTCTATTTTGTGTGTGTTTCAGGACAAAGCTCAGTGTTTGTTGCAGCTGGCATCAGATTGTCTTGTACCTTGAGTCCATACCGAGATAATGAAAAAAGAAACTTTGTCCATGTTGTTGTCATTTTGCGGGTCGAGCAGTGTGCGTTGTGTTATAGAGCTGAATAATGCATCCTAAATAAACAGCCAGCGAACCACAAAGGACAGTGTGCAAAGAGAAAAGTGAATGAACGATGCTAGAAACATCTTCTTTACCTCGCCGTGTTCTCGGAGCTGCACTGATGAGTGTTGCCAAAGCAACAGAGGGCAGACTGCCTTCAGCGCAGACGTCTTGTGTGTGTGTGTGTGTGTGTGTGTGTGTGTGTGTGTGTGTGTTAACTGCCAGTCAACGCAGCGGAGCACTAACAGGACTGGTGTACAGCATAGTGGCATCAAAGTGAACCATCCCATTAAAACTGCCCTCTGACTCTCTGTGCTGCAGATTAACTGTGTGACGTTCCCGTTACCGGCCTTCATGCCCGAGCAGCAGCTGCTGAAACCAGATGAGTGGAGCTACTGCGACTACTTCTGGGTACGTTTGCCACCATTTAATCATCAGTTATTTTATACAATTGTTCCAGAGAAGTGTGCCATGTTGCATGAACCTCCACTTTCCCCAACCTGCCTCCTTAGGAGTCAGGTGACGTCCAGTGTAATCATATGTTCTATTAGTAACCTCGTGTCATGGACGTGTTTTTTTAGTTAGTGGTTGAAATTTCCCTCTCTGAAATGGCGCAACCCTTCAGTTACATCATCACTAGGTTTTGATGGCTTTTTGGCTTTTGTGAAACACCCTCTGACTCAGTAAGATGCCCTAACCCAGACCATAATATACACAATCATGGACACCACAGAGCAGGAAGGATGCAGCGTAAAAGGACTCCAACAATAACAACTGGAGAAAAATAAATGTCCTCTGCTGACACCTCCACTCTCTCCCCACTATAAATGGCTAAATGAACTTCCCTCTGCATCCCTGTGAGCAAAACCAACACCGGATCCATTTCATCTTTCACCACGACTCCATATTTATCTCATCCGAGCCGCCCTGCACGCTGAGAATCAGCGACAGCTTTAATAAGATCCAACCCAACGCGGCAGGATGATACATTACATGTAACAGGCCGGGCCGCAGCCAGCCAGCTGGCCTCTGCTGCTCTGTTTGGACATCTCCCACCCCTGCAGTGTAATCTCTACCAGGTGTGGTTTGTGTGGGGCTGCTGACAACACAGGAGAAAGTGATGGCAGAATCAGGGAGCGGCCCGTCACTCTCAAACCTCCTGATTCTCCAAACTTTATACGCACTGATCACAGGACATTAGACGCCTTAAAGATCGTAATGTGTCGCCAAAGTTTTGTAGAACTGTGCGCTGCCTTCCTGTGCTGCTGAAGGCATTTGCAGCCAGAATGTGTAGCAGTGACTGGGGTGCTGGTAATGTGATACTGAGCTCCCTACACCCTTTCTACCTCCATCCAGAGTGTAGCCGGCACTCATACACTCACATGTTATCAACAAAGACAAAAATCCTCTCTGACGAATGACGTCAGATCAAAACAAAGTGGTAAAACTGTCACTGTACAGCTAAAAGTGGCTAAGATGCTAATAAAAAATATGGCTGCTAGGTAGTGTGCAGTTGATTTAAGCTTTGATTTGAGCTTTTGTGTTTGGAAATTGTTGAAACATTTGATGACAGCCAAAAAAACTGCTGAAAGGAGCTAAAAAAGGACGCAGAGGAAAATCATATTAACAGCATGTATTTATGGATTTTATAAATCGATAAATGCTTGTTTAAATGAGCTGGTTTAAGCCATCCCTGACTGTTAACTTCATGTTACCCTTGATGTTACCCTAGTCACTGTTGTGTGTCCTTGGGCAAGGCACTTTACCCGCATAGCCTCCAGTGTACTCACTGGTGTATGGCGCTCTTTGCTGGGCTGCCTTAAGCAATTTCCCCATTGTGGGACTAATAAAGGTGTCTTAATTTAATTTAATTTCTTAATTTCTAGTGTGCACGTTGTGTTTATGTCGTAGACCGATAAGAAGGACTCCCAGGGCAACGGCTGCATCACAGGATTCGAGGTTTTGCTGCAGAAACAGCTGAAGGGGAAACAGATGCAGAAAGAGATGGCAGAGTTCGTACGAGAAAGGTATCTGCGGTGTGATCTGCTTTCACACTTCTGTCCTTATGGTTACCATGAAAACCATCAATAAAACAAACCATTTCCCCTCTTTCTTTCTTATTTGGTGCTCATTCATGTACATCAGAGCGTTGCACAACACAGGAAACACACATGGAAACTGTCAGAGTTGCATAAAAGCTGTGTGGTAATCAGACTCTGTACTTCCCTCTTAGGATAAAGATAGAAGAAGAGTACGCCAAGAATCTCTCCAAGCTCTCACAGATCCATCTAGCAGGCCAGGAGGAAGGGTGAGTGGCGCTCACGTCACAGGAGAGCTCTGAACTGTGTGGTTTTAAAGGGGCGGGCGGAGATGGAGATGATTGACAATCTGGGAAAATATAGAAATGCCTTGCATGAAAGCAATAGAATATATAACGATCATTTTTATTTAAAGGCACAGTCCACCCTAATATAGGGTTTCGTGTTTTTAGTTGTAGAGGTACATATTTGATTTTGGGGTGAACTGTCCCTTTAAATGAAGGTTTTTGTGTCAAACAAACGCTTCCAGCTCTTCAAACAGTCTCTGCATGATGTTAACATCATCATAAATTGAGTTTTTGCCCCTTTTCTCTGCCCAAAAAGCATTTTTGTTGCAGCAAAACTCCCTCACTGTGTTGAATTTGTTTTATATATTTTGCTTTTTATTAGGCCCATAATCCTGCATTTTGCTTGGTGCAGATTACAGCTAATTAGTCTGCCAATTAGACAGCTCGTCTGTGAGCGAGGCAGTCAACCAGGCGAGACGTCCCGGTGTGAGTCTGGGTCTGGAGGCCCCCCGTCAGTGATGCTGTATTACAGAACAGCCTCGCTGTAAACTACTGGATGCTTTGATCTCTGTCCTGCAGCAAACTCTGGCTGTTCAGAGGGAGCGCAAAGAGAGAGAGAGAAAGAAAGAGGAGGAGGATGAGGGTGAGGGTGGCGAGGGTTAACACTGCAGGGAGAGTTTGCAGCTCACTCCTCTATTCTCCTGTCTGACAGCAGAGAGGACGTCACGCTGAGAGCAGCTATTTGTCAGATTCACCAAGGTAACATGGAAAGTAACAGGAAGCTGAGAGGGACACGAGGGCGCCACCTACGGCAACTTATATGTAATAAGAGATTCCACAAGGAAACAGTGACAGCGCATAGCAACACGACAAAACACAGCACAGCCGTGCACGTGCATGCAAGAGAAAAGCAGGGGAGCAAGAACACTTCCCTGTGGGACGCCGGTACTGATGGTGTGGGAGCTGGGAGTCTATTGTGCAGGGGTGGTGCAGCGAGGGTCCAGTGGGTTGCTTCAGGTGGGTTAAGTTGGAACAGATGTTAGAGAAAACACACACAACTTTGCAAATAAGTGTGTAAACCCAGTTTAGCTGGGATTACACCCCCTCACCTGCAGTGTTAACATGCATATAAGATAAGCCCACTCCATATTAGCCTGGTACCAGAGAGTGGGATGGAATTGCCCCATATAGAATCCAGATTATGCCAGCCACAGCTCAGCCTGCCCACACCCACAAAAGTGCAACACAATACTCTCATTATGCTCTCCCCTCCCGGGCCGGCCCTGTTGTCAGACAGGACAATCGCTGTTTTTGTTGTCCGGTTCCTACCATCCTGACTGGCCGCAGCCCAGAACCAGCCATCCATTTACCCCTGAATTTACCATTTGTTTGGTAGAGACGTGGCTGTGAGGCACATGTGATCACTGTCAGGAGATGCTTTTCCCTGAGATACAGGATTTTGTCAGCAAATGATTGTCTGTCACTGGAGAATGTAAGACTGCCGGCAGATGACAGATGTAATTTATTGAGTGTGGAAAAACATTTGGAGCGGTGCAGGCTTTGACTCCACGTCTCCTTTGTTTAAATGTGTTTTCAAGGTGTGAGCACTGGTGGAGCTTTTCAGCCTGACCTGAGCTGATTGAACTAATTGCCTAAAATGTTCAATTCAGCATGTTTTATTGAGTTGGAAGCGCAGCAGGGTCACTTAAAAATGTTCCGCTCATAGAATCCTGAATGAAAGGTTTCTGTTATTTTGTCCAGATGATCAGTCAGTCCAAAAAGAATCCATCATAGTTCTCAGTGAAAAGTAAACCACAGCCAAACATAAATAAAGCTGGTTAGAGCTGATACATGTTGGTGAGTGTAAACACGGTGTGTTGCTTGTTTACAGACTCTTTGTTCAGCCATGGTGGTTCCATGTTTCAGCTGTCTCCTCTAACCAACCCGCCGCGGTTTGTTGCGTGGAACATAAAGCGTATCAGTTCAAGGCGCTCGGGCTTTCATTCTGGGCTGAACACACACATGCAGGTCTCTCATCTGAGTGTTGCTGTTGCTGCTGAGTAAGCACATGTGTACAGACCAGCCAGAAGGGCTGCAGTACCTTTTGAGCTTTTAATATAACATGTAGGGAAATGGTTTGTTCGGTTCTGCAGAGAGGATTAGACGACTTATTGTGATATGTTTGTCTTTTCGCTGGTGTAATTGGCTGTGAAACGGCGATGGAGAGGCAGGTTGCAGGTTGCCAGACTTTTACCCCGACGATGACAGGAATGTTTGGGATGTCAGTGTGAGGGAATTCCACACATGTCTTCCATTCAGAGCGCTGCTTTTGAAGTGACCCGCTTTACCCATAAAGGCTGTCAGTCCAGGACCGGTAGGCCTGGTGCCTGCTGGGTGATGGTTTTACAGTCCTTCCACTTTCTCTGCGCCACACATTCCGTCAGCTGACTTCAATTAAATGTTTATTTTCAAAATAAAACAAGTCTTCTCCGTTCGACTGCCCCCCCACTCCCCACTCCCCCCCAGCTGTGCTGAGAAGCTGTGGAGTCGTCTCTCATGTGCTGTAATCATCAGTTGAACTGGCTGTGGACCTCAGCTCAGCTCTGCAGATTTACCGGTTGCCTGTGTGTCCGTGAACTTTTGCACTGACTGCTCATGAACCCTGTGTGTGTCTGTGTGTGTGTGTGTGTGAGATAGGATTCACCCTCCATTTCCTTGACAGCTTCCCTGCCCTCCCTTGGTGTAAAACGTGTGTGTGTGTGTGTGTGTGTGTGTGTGGGGTCCCTTCTCATGTAAGTCGCTAAACACACACAGACACACTCTCTCCCTCCTTCTTATCTGCTCACAGGACTCTCGGGGAGGCTTGGGCCCAGCTCAAGAAGAGCCTGGCAGACGAAGCTGAAGTTCACCTAAAGTTCTCCTCCAAGGTAATTTATCACGCTGCAGGTGGCAGCTAATTAGATATGAAGCTGGATTTCCTCCTCACTGTATTTACACAAACTATCTTTCAACCCCCTAAACAAAGCTGTTTATATAAGCTCTCCATGCTGTGGATAATGAACCATAAAGCTGTAATACAGCTCCTAGATATGGCGATGAATGGATTTACACCTCCTGCATTTACCCACGTCAAGTCACGTTTTGGGGTGATCTTGGGGACAAACCAGGGCATCCTTCAAAATAAGAGCATGCAACAACAGGAATGGCTGTAGAAAGTGTGCTAAGAGGAATTAATAGGTTTAAAATAAGCAGGAAGTGAATAAATGGTGCCACCAGTATGTTAAAATCGAACAAAATAACACACTTTTTCAAGGCTGGAGATTAAGAAAGTTTTTTTTCTGCTGTTTTCACATCTCTTTGTGGTCTGAGGAGGATTTGCTGCATTTAGGGGAAAAAAACCTTTTAGCTGTGGATGTTTGTTCAGGTGGGCATAATCTGCAAAAATAATCTAAGGCTTAGAGTGGTTAAACATTTTTTCTTTAGCTTATCACCCTAAAGGCGTTTCCATCCACCTGGTAACAGGAGTCATTTCCTGGCCCAGGAGGAAAAGTTGGAATATTTGTATGAGCAAAAAGTCAACATTTTATTTTCACAGAGCTGTAAAGATTGTCACTTTTTACTTTGACCATTGATCACTTCAACAGCTGCCACATTAGAAAGAAAAAAATAAATTATGTTGATATTTTATTGTTATAACAAGATATTGTCACATTATTACGACACACGTTATTACAAAGCTACTTTTCTTGTTATAACAACGTACTATTTATCATGTTGTAGCGTGAAATATTTCAGTTCAGCAGTGGGGCTTCCATGTTGACCCAACCAGGCTGAGTGCTGTTCAGGACTGACTGGTTTATCTACCATTAATTATTATATCATTATAACATGAACTGTGTTATGTTATAACATGTTTGTATATTGTAATAACATCAACATATGTTGTTATAACATAAAAAAACGTTTTTTTTTTTTTATGTTTTCATGTTATAGAATTTCATGTTATAACAACATATGTTCATGTTATTACAATATACAAACTTGTTATAAGATAACACAGTTCATGTTATAACAGGAAAATATCATGTTATAACCTAATTATGTCCACATTGTGATTTATCAGAATTATCTGTTATTAAATAGTTATATGAGGGAAAAAAAACAGTTTGGACAATAAAGTTTGGATTTAGAGTTCTTTTGGACTCCGTGTTGTAGAACAGTATGTGCCTCCATATTGGCCGTGGGCAGCACATGTGACTCAGCAGGCAGACAGTCTGCCTTCAGATGTAATTACATACAGTGAAGGGCTTCCTGATGGCTCTGTGGGCTGGAGCACATATATGTGACACACAGACTTTCAATCAACATTTATCACTCTCAGTTTGTTTTTGTGTTGTCTTTGTCGTGATTTCCGCTCACTGGGATCAGTCCCAGATGATGGCGGAGCTGAGAACACCCTCTGTCTTAGGAGCTCGGTTAGCTCAGCATGTATGAAATGCA
This sequence comes from Parambassis ranga, assembly GCF_900634625.1. Lineage (NCBI taxonomy): Eukaryota > Metazoa > Chordata > Actinopteri > Ambassidae > Parambassis > Parambassis ranga. The sequence continues at coordinate 13,367,709 of NC_041027.1, forward strand.
GATAAAGCTCCAGAAAAGTTTCTGAGGAGGGTGGTGGGAAATATTGCTCTGAATTTTTATGTGGCGTTCAGTGGGGGGTTGATGTGGAGAGACGATAGATAGAGACCAGGATTACAGCTGGACTGACGGAGGAAATGGAGCCGGTGATGTTATCCTCCAGAGATTCGCAGATGTGCGGCACTCGTCCAGGTTGTCTGAGAAGGAGGGACGGGAGTGGAAATGAACTTTGAATGATGGGTTCTAGTGTGACTGCAGGAAGGAGCTGCAGATCTCATTCATCAGTGACAGCTGGGGCAGGACCCCACGTTGTTCATTAGGACCTCGTCACCAGCGACGCCGCTCACATTCAGAAATAATAAGACTTTTCTTGGAGCAGGGATTTGTACTGATTACACTCTTTACCTTCAGGAGGCAGCAAAGGGGAGAAAAGTGATATCTGATATTCTGGCTCCTTTCAATCAGGCAGGGATGATGACATAATGAAGAAAGTAAGCAGAGGAAATGGGGCTAATTAAGGTTTCTGGGTAATTAAATCAGATGTGCAGTAAGAGGATAAGCTGGGAAAAGAAGTGATTTTACTTCACTTAATATGCAGGAAGTATCTCCATCTGGACTTATGCTGTCACTCATAAACCTGCCTGACATACTTATGCACTGATGCATGGACCTTACCTGTTTCTGTCCATAGTGGAGTGGAGGCAGAGTGAAGGTTGTGCTAGCTTTGCAGGTGTACCTGTTGTTGCTGTTTGCTGCCACAAGGAGGCAGTGTCAAATAAAAAGGGGGAACAAGTGACAGCCAGCTTCCTCTGTTAGCCGAAACAAACTCAGGCTAGCTCATCGCCATCATCCTCCCCAGCAGTGTTGACCTTTTGCTTGTTGTTTTTGTCGAGCAGCTCCAGAGCGAGGTGGAGAAGCCCTTTCTGACCTTCAGGGAGAACTTTAAGAAGGACATGAAGAAGTTCGACCACCACATCGCCGACCTGAGGAAGCAGCTCGTCAGCCGCTACGCAGCTGTGGAGAAGGTGAAGACACAAAAACACTGAGCACAGCAGCTCGTCCTGGAGCTCTGGTTGTGTGTCCGTGCTGCAGCAGCAGCAGGCTTTCAGGACTCATCTTGCAGCTGATTAAAATTCCACATCTCTTCCATAAGCAGGCGGCTGTTCCCCGTCTCTGGAATGTTTCCTGCTTTTTGTATGTGTGTACAATAAGAAGGAAAAATTGGCTGAAGCCTGAAGGCAACTGCAAATCTGTCTCACATCATCTGTCATCCCAGCGGCCTTCACCCAGAGAGGGGACAGAACCATAGACACACTCATCTGATGGATAGCTGAGCATTTAAAGCAGGACAGGAAATAACATACTGGTCATGCTGGATGATGCATGGCTGCTGCTTGTAGCACAAAAGTCAGCGCTATGGAAACAGACGGGAACATGATGATATGTAATAACTGGTTTTCTGTGTGAAACTTCTTCTGTGACTTCAGCGTCTTATCTCCCTCAGGCCCGTAAGGCTCTGGCCGACCGACAGAAGGAGCTGGAGTTAAAGACTCAGCAGCAGGAGATCAAACTCAGCAACAAGACTGAAGAGGACATCAAGAAGGCCCGCAGGAAATCCACACAAGCAGGTCAGGAGGTCAAAGGTCAAACCACAGGGAGCAGGGCCCTGTGTGTGTGTGTGTGTATGCTGGGAGTTATTCATTCTCATAAATGTGTGGATTGTAGAGCTGAGAGTAGGCCAAGGTGTCCTCAGCCTCAGGGGGCCATGAGCGTGACATGAAAGTATAAAAATATGTTTCTGTGTTGCTGTAGCAACAATCTGAAACACTCTCAGTTGCTTGCAGAACTGCACACAGAAGGTACTTTTTCCACCCAGAAAATGGCCCTGAAAGAGTTCCTACAGGAGCCGTTCCTGCAGTAGAAACACACTTTTATGTGTCTGCAGTGATTCACGGGTGATTGAAGAGTACGGTGGGACGTTGACAGGGGGATCGGTGTGGCATCTACAGGGATGCTCCAGTCTGAGGCAGAGTTCTCACAGTGGACAGAGACGGAGACAGGGTGAGGGGTGGTGGAGTAGAGCTGAGAGGAAGCAGCTGAAGTGGGTTGGGCGTTGGGTTCAGATGGCCCCTCGTGGGTGCATCCTCAGGGAGGTGTTGCAGGCATGTGCTATCAGAAAGAGGCCCCAGGGCAGAGCCAGGACATGCTGGAGGAAATATTTCTCAGCTGGCCTGGTAAGGCCAGAGGGGGGGAGGGGGGGGGATCTGGGTTGCTGCCACCAGGACCTGATCCTGGATAAGGAACTTCTTGACTCTGGTGCCCCTAAAGGTAAACGTACACATCGATCCCTGTTAACAGCGAACTGCTTGGACGTTTCTTCAGTCCTCGGTTGAAGGGGGGGGTCTCTTGGGAACTGAGATGCTGTGTTTGTCTGAGCTCATGAATCATGAGCTTTATCAGCACTTTGAGCCAGACTGGGATTTTTTTTTTTTTTTTTATATATTTTTAATTTGGAGTTGGGAGTAGAGGGAGGAAGGTCAGACAGAAACATTCTCTGCTGGACTAGTTCACACCACACTGACGGAGAGGGAGGCGTGGGCGCAGACCAGCTCCACGGCCCTTTAGGGGAGAGAGAGAGAGAGAGACACTAAACATACACACACATTAATAATAATCCATCCCACAAAGTAATTCCATCTGTTAGGAGGATTATGGAGGGAGGAATCTGCCCGTGCTGCTATCTTTAAGTGTAGAATTCTCCTGAAGACGAAGACACTTTCAGTCTAAAGGAGCGTTTTTTACAGTGTGGTGTCTGTAGTTTTATTAAGTAAACACACAAAAACCACAAAACATGTTGTGTGTAATGATGCACGACAACGAAAAACACTAAATGCAGAGCGGAAATGTAACAATAGCAGCAGCCGGTGTGCCACCTGAGGAAAGTGGCGGAAAGCTAAAGAGTAAACAGATGTAAAGTGTGTGATGTCATGAGTCAGCCAGGCTCGAACACATGCTGTCACACACACAGACACACACACACACAAAGCTATCCCTCCTCCGTGCTGCTTATGCAACCAGTGAGGGGAAAAAAAACAGCAGCAGTTGTTGACGGTGCTCGCGGCGTCTGGCTGCCAGCGATGATGACTGCAGTGCGAGGGAAGCAGAGAGGATGCTGATGCCAAAACAAGTGAAGCGCGGCATCTGTCTGCCCAAAACAAAGTCTCATTATCACGTCGTGCTCTCTGCACCAGCTTAAAGCTGCCATCTAACACTTAAATCAGCCTTTTTATGGAGCTCGTTTTGTTATCTAAATGCATTATGGATTATAGACGGCTGATCTGCAGCATCTTCCTCACAGTTTGTTTTTCACAGCCACAGAAATAGAAGCACAGGCTGACCTGACCTGTGAGAAGATCCTGTTTACTGTCAACTTTTTGCTGTGTTAGAACATACAGTGCAAGTAAACACGCTTTTCACTTCTTTAATCAAAAGTTAATATAAAGTCCAGCCACACTTTCGAGGCTGTCTGCGGCTTTAAAGCTGCTGTAACCAACGTTTGATTGATCACATGACCATGTGTAAGGTGCCAACCCTCTCACGTCAGCAGTGAGGTTTGTATGGCCGGTTAAGATAACAGGTCGTAGCAGATACAGTGTAGCAACGAGCTAGCTGACAGTTTCAGTAACTTAGCCATCGGCAGCCCTCTGGAACCTGTGGAAGCTTGTCAGATGGCCAAAATGTCTGCTGTGTGCTAACATGTGAAGTTAATTTATAAATAAATAATAATAAACAAATATGGCTTCCAGCAAAATGTGGGGAAAAATACTGTTTTTAGCAGGTTTAGTTAGCTTGCCAGTAAAGCTCATTTGTGTGTGTGTGTGTGTGTGTGTTGTGATCAGCATCACTTCCCCTCTGATCTAATCTCCCTCATGATTAGTGTTTGTTCTGCTGTCAGCAGGATGCATTAATGGAATGACAGCTTTCCTTTTATCACAACGAAACCTCTGATGTTTGTGGTTGCAGCACCCTCTGCTGGATGTCCTCTGTACTGCATGTCTGATGGATTGTAAAAAGTCTGAATTGCTGCCTCTGTTTGTGCTTATTTGCAAAATAAAAGCTTTTTTTTCTGGTTATTCTTTGTGACAGGTGACGACCTGATGCGCTGCGTGGACCTTTATAACCAGTCCCAGTCCAAATGGTTTGAGGAGATGGTCACGACCAGCCTGGTAAGAAAGCCTGGAGTCAACGAGTGTCTGCTGTTTGGTTATTGTTTCGTCTTTTTGCACATTTAATTTTACTTCACGGAGGAAGTTTTTTGCATATGTGAAGGAGGAAGTACCCCTGCTGTTTTGTATCGACACTGCAGGACCTGACTGTAGTTCTTTGAATGTTTATTATAATTAAAGCCACTACTTCAGGTTTGCTACTTCCCCTGCACCAGAGTCACGGCATTGCTTTCTGCTGCAGCAGTGTGACGCCTGACCTTTGACCCTGCAGTTTTTTTTTTGTGCGTCTGTTCCTCTTTTTCAGGAACTGGAGCGGCTGGAGGTGGAGCGGGTGGAGATGATCAGACAGCATCTTTGCCAGTACACCACCCTCCGGCACGAGACAGACATGTTCAACCAGAGTGTAGGTCCACATGCTGTTGCTGCACCACTGTGTTACTATATGCCAAACAGACACACACTTTGGAATCACTGTGTCTGGTTTTAGGGATTCCAACATTGTGTCAGTGCTGCCCCCATGAGGTCAAACTGGAAACTACACCATCATCTTTAATGTATTCTTATTGAACATACCATGTGCTACATGTCACATTTGATGTCTGCTACTATTTGTATTGTGTTATTACACCACTGCCAGCAGAGGGAGCCAAAGGGCCTCTGTCTTAAACTCATGTTCTTCTTCTTCCAGACGATAGAGCCGGTGGACAAACTCCTCCAGTGTGTGGACCCAGCCAAAGACAGAGAGCTGTGGGTGAGGGAGAACAAGACTGGAGACATCAGGCCGGTGGACATTGAGATCTGACCCCTGTGCTATCAGATATGGTAACACGTATGAGGACTGGGACGGATCGACTCCCCCCCCTTATACTGATCCACATGTGACTCCTAACAGGCTGAGGGGGCGGCCGGTTGGAGCTGACCGGCTCTTTGCACGCCGGCGGCCTCCTGCTGAGGATGGCGTCAGTGTTTAGGGGGAGTTTTTTATGAGAAAAGATGAAAGCTGGGTCAAGTCAAGGGGAACTGTGAGTGTGGATTCTTTACTAAAAGAAACTCAGGTGAGGCCAGAAGCTCCAACATGTGTAAATGTGTAATAGCTTTATGTCACGCAGCAGTGTAATGCTAATACTTTAGAACTGCAAAGACTTAAAAGAGACGCTGCTAAAATGAAAGATGCATTCAGACCTAAAGAGTGTTGCTCTTACTGTGCACCAGAATAAAGTACTTAAATTAATAACCACACACACACACAGAGTGCAGGTTGTTGACTAGTCACTGAGCCCCCTGCCCGTTAGCCAATGCTAAGCTAGTTTCCAATTCAACTTGATTGTGCACATAATAAAAGAGGTGAAGGCTAACAGTTAGCATCCTCAGTCATTCATATAGAATTTAATAAAATGCTACACATGCTAAAGTTCAGGCTGTGTCTCAATTTAAGGGGGTTACATCTTTCAAAGGACACAGTCGGTGGAGGTGGAGGTGTGGCCGTTCTTCTTCTATTTCTCTGTTCAACAGTCATCAGTGTGCAATGAATTCTGGGATAGGCAGAGGTTGGAAGGATCCAGGTGCATTTAAGGGAGCCTGTGAAGGCTCAAGCATCCCAGTCATGCATGAAGACATCCTGCTACTCCACCCCTGAGTGGCTTCATCAGCTGCAGGTGCTTTATGTTTTTTACGTGCTTAGGACCTCGGTAGGTGAAACTCACACGACTTAAGTCATGGGGTGAGGTACGTTTGATGGCTTCTTTGACTCTTCTTTCAATCCATCTGTCCATTTTCGTCCTCGAAGGACTGTCCACCGCCTTTTAGGTGCAGTTAGAAAGGTTGGGGATCAGCGAACGGTCACTGACCGAGGTCTAAAAATCAACACACACGTCTCCACCTGTGGTTTACTTCATTCCTGATAATAATCAGCCAGTTGCACTTTAAACCTGAATTATTAATGTAAATGACTTAAAGTAGCTGTTCATATAAAACTAAAGAGACATTAGTGGAAGTGTTTTGTCTTGTTCAGGGGGCGGAGCTGGTGTAAATAAAGAAAACATGGAGGTATAGAATGTAAAAATCCAGTAAGGTCTGACAGAAAAAAAGGTATGAGAGACGTTTGGTACTGATAATATATGAAATATACAAGTGGTTTTTATGCAAGAGAAACATCTTCTACAGCTCAGATGCTTCATGAGGTGATTTGTTGCTGCTGCCTGCAGAAAGCTGTACAAACTGCTCCTCTGTACAAACGTCTGGTCCAGAGATCCTGCTCACTGACGGATGCTTGTGTACATTAACGGCTGATGGTTGGTATTTTTCATGAATAAAATTCAAAATGTTTCTGATTGCCTGTTGATCACAACAAACGGAAAACACAATAAATGAAAAAAGTCTTTTATTTCCTAAAATAAAAAAAAAACGAACACGTTCACATTCATTCAGTAAATGATTTGCTTTGACACCTTGTTTCAGGCACTGATAATAAAGCTGTGGTTAAAACAGGGACACAGTTAAAATACACTGATGGCACATTAGTGACGCTTCACACTGTTCGGCAGTCATTTATTAGCCTTTATAACGATAGAACGATCAATGCTGCTGTGTATTTGTACAGATCAATGTGCAGAGATCCAAATTTAACCCTTTGAGGATTCCAGTACATTTTCCTTAGATCACAAACATAAGGAGAAAGTTGCATAATAACCTGATCAGATGCTCATATGGCCTAATAAATGACTTATTAATCAATGGAAAGTGTACCTAAGTGCATGTTTCCATCTTCGGTCTGTGTATACTTACAAACATTACAGTATAAATGTATAGAAAAGTGTGTGGAGCGGCTACATTGTGAAAGGAAGTAAGGGATGTACAGTATAGACAGACTGAATGTGCTGTGAACCTACATGCTGCTGCTTCAGACTTCATACTGTACCAACGCTCGCTGACCTAATCGATCATGAGCTTCTTGAGGGAGTCGAGATACGCCGGGATGAGCGAGCTGACAGAGTCGTTGTCGTCGTTGAGGATCTTCTCTCCTCGTCCCTCTGAGCCCACGGAGCTGGGTGAGCGGACCAGGCCTGGGTACGGCGTGCTGTAACCCTGGTGGATCACACACAGGACTCAGAGGTGTCACCCAGGAGGGGGGTGATACTGTGATGCAGACTTCCTGCTGCGGGGGGTACTTACGGAGGAGTATCCTTTCCCGAAGCTGCCTCTGTTCTTGGTCCTGATCTTTGTGAGCGCCGACTCTGCGATGTCGGCCCGCTCCTCAGCGTCATCCAGCTCGTGGACGGTCTTCCTGTACTTGGCCAGGTTCATGTTGGCTTGTTCCTCCTGCAGTGACATTAAACACACACACACTGAGTGACACACACACACACACACGGTGAGGAGCACCTGGTTCATGAGGGGACGTACAGCCTCCTCCACTTGTCTCTTGTAGGCCTTCATCTTGTTCTGCAGCCTCTCCACCAGCTCCTGCATCCTCTGCTGGTTCTTCTGATCCTCCTCCGACTGGAACAGCAGCTCCTTCAGACGCCGTTCGTTCTTCCGCAGCGTCTTCACCGTCTCAGCGTGCCGCTTCTGCTCCGAGTCCAGCTCCAACTCCAGCTCCTTTACCTGTGCACATGCAGTACTGAGTAGTGTGTGTGTGTGTGTGTGTGTGTGTGTGCAGGTGGGGATTTGCACTGGTCCAGGCTGCAGACAGCTTCTGTACCTTCCCCTCCAGCTTCTGGATGATCTTCTTCCCTCCTTTCAGAGCCATCTGCTCGGCCTCGTCCAGCCTGCTCCCCATGTCTTTAATCTGCGCCTCCAGACCTTTCTTCACTCTCTCCAGGTGGAGCGTGTGCTCCTGCTCCAGCCGCAGCTCCTCCCCAACTCGCGCCAGCTGACGGAGCAGACACAGCAGAGGATTTAGTGTCTTGCCTGCGCGTTGTTCGCATGTTGTGTAGCCTCATATTTTCAGTGAGCGCTTTTACCTCACAGCTGGCCTTCTTGACCTTGTCCGTGCATCCTCTCAGCTCCGCCTGCAGCTCCTCGTGCTCCTGCTGCAGAGTCTGGAGATCCACCTCCAGCTTCCTCCTCCCGCTCAGAGCTGTCTGAAACTGTGGAAAAAACACCAACAGATCCCGTCAGTGTTTGGATCGTTCAGAATCAGTGCAGGTGAAACTGAGACTCTGTGAGCCACCTGGTTGTTGAGGTCGCTGTATTTGTCGCCGGCCTCCTGCACCTCCATCTCCAGGGCCTTTCGGGCCCTCTCTGTGCTCTCCAGGGCCACGCGGGTCTCCTCGCCCTCACCGACCAGCAGAGCGCAGCGGCGCTCCACTGCCGCCTGCTCCTCCCGGTGCTCCTCGTGGCTCCTCACCTCCTCCTCCAGCTGAGCCTGCAGCTCCTGGAACAGATGGTGACTCTGTCAGACTGCTGTTAGTTAGAAAAACACACCACTTTCTGACCAAACCTTAATCTGCTGCTGCATCTTCTTGCTGTTCTTGCCGAGCTCGGTGTTGTTCTTAGTCAGCAGGTCCACCTGCAGCTCCAGCTCGTTGATGTCGGCCTCCAGCTTCTTCTTCAGCTTCAGCCCCTCCGCTTTGCCTTTCACCTCCACATCCAGGCTGGCCTGCAGAGACTCTAATGCCCTCTGGTGGCTTTTCCTGGCAGGAAATGGGAAGAAGATAGATTATGCTGAGAACAGTTACTTCTACAGATTATTACATTGCATTGTTGTAATAGCAGAACATCTGAGGTACCTCGCAGCCTCCATCTCTTCCTCCTTCTCCTGAAGTCTGCGCTCCAAGTCTCCTTTAGCCTGAGACAACTCCAGCTGCAGCCTCAGCACCTTCGTCTCCTCCGCCTGGAACATTTTTTTGTCAGTCACTATGTATCAGATATCACAGTTAATAAGCAGAAATGCTGAAACACGAACCTCCAAAGCTGCCTCTGATTCCTCCAGTGAGGCCTGCAGCTCCTCTTTCTCCATCTCTATCTTCTTTTTTGCCTTCTGGAGCTCGTGGACGCTTTTTCCTCCATCAGAGAGCTGGTCTGTCAGGTCAGCTATCTCCTCTAGTGGAAAAAGAACAAACACACAGAAGCTGATGTCTTTAAAAAACTAGCTCTAGCTAGCAGAGGATTGAATACACTTTGTGTGTTATCCCATAGAATCTGGGCATCCACCCACCCTGGTAGGCCTTGTTCTCCTTGCGCAGAGCCTCCAGGTGCTCCAGAGACTCCTCGTGAGCCGTCTTGAGTTTGAAGAGCTCGCCGGCATGCTGCCTGCTCTCCTTCTGGCAGCCCTCCACCTCGGCCACCAGCTCCTCACACTTCTGCTTCCAGTCTCCGAGCTGCTTCTCCAGGACCCGCTGCTTCTTGTCCAGAGCCTGACCGCAGCTGCTGGCCTTGAGGAGGGAACAGAGTGCTGCTGCAGTGACACAGCACAGTTCATGCCAAAAGCAGCAGTAATGTGTTTCTTTACCTTCTCCAGGTCCAGGCAGAGCTCCTCCACCTCTCCCTGCAGTCTCTGTTTGGTTTTCTCCAGTGAGGAACATTTCGCCTGCGTGGCTTCCACGGCCTCCTCCGCCTCCTGAAGCCTGGTCGCCAGCTTCTTTCTGTGACACACACATCGTTCGGCCCACTCAGACACATTACATTACACTTTGAGTCCAGTCCAGTATCCACACCACGCACTTGGTCTCCTCCAGCTCATCTGCGTGCTGGATGGCCTCGGCCTCGTATTTCGTCCTCCAGTGTGTCACCTCGCTGTTGAGCTTGGAGACGAGGCGCTGCATCTCCTGCTTGCTCTCCTGCTCCTCCTCCAGCTGCTCCTTCAGCACCTCACACTCCTGTCTCGCTGAGTTCAGACCACTGCTGACCGCCTGTTTACACTGGAAACACAAACACGGGTGAGTTTATCAGCGTGAAGGGACAAAATGTGGTTCACATCCACATCACACACCTTGACCTCCTCATCCAGCTGCTTCTTCAGCTCCTCCAGTTGGGACTGGAGCAGAGTCTTGGAGCGTGTCAGCTGGCTCACTTTGTTCTCTGCCTCCTCCATCTGTTGGCTCACGTCTGCGTTATCAGCTGATGGGACACAAACGAGCACTGGTTAGTGAGCAGGAAGGTGCTGACAGTGAAGAGGGCGTGCTGCTTCGAAGCATACGGAGGTCAGTGCTTCATAGAGCGCAGACTGTGAGTTAGTTGTGTGGATAGGTCAGTCACCATCAGTGTACCTGTGAGTCTGTTCTTAGCCACGCTGAGCTCTGTAAACGTCTTCTGCAGCTCGTCTCCCCTCCTGTTGGCCTCAGACAGCTGCTCCTCCAGCTTCTTCACCTGGCTGTCCGAAGACGTCTGCAGCACCACACAAACACACCACCCTCACAGTGTGTCCCATAAAGCCTGCAAAACGACCACAAACGGACGTCCTGACCTTTGCTTTCTGCAGACTGTCCAGTGAAGCCGTCAGCTCGTCCACCTCCATCCTCAGGTTCTGCTTCTCCTTCTCCAGCTTGGCTCTGGCCCGCTGCAGAGCTTCACACTGCTCGCTCAGCTCCGCCACGGCCTCGCCGTGCCGCTTCCTCAGAGATGAAGCCAGGGCCTCGGACTGGACAGCGGACTCCTCCAGGTCTCGCCTCAGACGCTGCAGCTCGGCCTCTCGCTTTTTGTTCACCTCCATCTGTGAAGGTTAAGGTCAGTGTTAGCTCATAATTTCAGGAAAGCCCTGCTTAGCTAAAAGCTTCATGTGACACTGTTTACTACCAGTGAGTCAATGGAGTGATTGTACAGTTTAGAAGTGATATGTGCTTGAAGTGAACCTGTGAGGCGGTGACTCCTCCTGCTTCCTCCAGCCGGTCTGTGAGATCATCCAGCTCCCTGGTCAGATCTGCTCTCTGTTTCTCCACCTGCCAGAGACAGCACTGATCATCATGGACAGTGAATGCATCATTCTACAGCAGAGAGGTTTCATCTGCTCAGTGCCTTTGTTAGGTTTAAATTCTGGCTCCAGTGTTGTAATAACTCTTCACAAAGGTCATCACAGAACCTGGTCTCATGTTCAGACATAGTACAGCACTCAATGTTGAGCCATTACATGAACAAACAGCCTGTACTTAAAAGCACTTGTTGGTTTTACGTTGATGTTTTACAGCCATAGACCGGCCTGCACAGCCTGGAGTCTCGTGCCTCCCTGACAGCAGCAATGAGCTGCAGCCGTCAACACACCTCAGGCAGAACAAGAGAAACCCCCCACCCCCCACCCGCCCCACACATCCAGCTACATCTCCCCGCCCCCTCCTGTGTCTACAACCTGGCTCTGTGTGAAAGGTTAATGCCTGGTGCACGGCTCACTCATCGCTCTCCTCCACACTGCTGGCTGAGTCAACAGCTCCTTTGGATCAGCAGCACCACCCGACACCGCTCAGTACCATTCACATGCTAATGGAAGGTAAGTGCTCCCAAAGTGTCACTGCGCCTGGATGGCAGATTCATCTTCTTTTTCAGCAGAGCGTGAAAGTGTAGGAGTGTGTGTCTGTGCACTCTGCATACCAAAGTGTGTTTGGATGGTGGATTTCTAATATTCATCCATGTCCTCAGCCTCTAATCTATAATAAAAAGTGTTGTTGAAGTACCGTACACTACTTGCTTAGCAACAAATTTTAGCAACAACTTTTTTAAACTAAAGATTTTTGAGTTGTTGTAACAAAACAAATGTAAACGTGCACTTATTTTTTCCCCTTGACACAATCACCTTATTGTAAAAGCACTTACGTCTGCCTGCTAGGCTGCACGTGACTGGCTAAGCTAACACTGCTTCCACGTTTACTTTGATTATACATGAGCCTACGTCATTGCCGTAGTGATCTGTGAGTTACACCGCCCCCTAGAGGCTGTGGGGGAACTGCAGTCTGTGGTCTCCACCCTGTTTGGTCAAGAACTGCTAGCATAGATGCTGTCTGCACACAGATGGTGTAATTTTCCTGCAGGAAAGGCTCGATGTTTTCTGCACAAATACCAGTGTGTCATCTGCGAATAAGGAGTATATCGCACAAAAGTTGAATATCATGCATCGATAACAGTTTCATCAGTAGATCTGTGTTTGATCTGAATGTTTTTTGTGAGTCTGAACACACTGCTCCACTTGCGTGTGTGAGACCAGTTGGCATTCCAGATGGGAGAGGATCTCTGTGGAAAATAGTGCTGTCTGTCAGGCTCTATCTCCCGTTGCTATCTCCTCCTGTGCGACCCCAAGGAGCAGAGCTTAACAATGGGGAGCCTGTCTGCAGAGGTATGTTTTATTTGAGCTGAAGACGCAGGGCTGCGGAACAGATAAAGACCTGCGTGTCTCTGCCTGCCTGCCTCTCTCTCTCAGCGCTCCGTGGCTTTGGAGGCGGCGGCGGGGGGGGGGGGGGGGGGGGGGGGGGGGGTCCTGAGAATACCACCCAGAGTGGGTTAGAAGTGCGCACAACACACCCTCAGGCCTGCTGTCACTCTGCTCAACACTTGGGGTGAAATATGTGCCTTTGCATTTCTGCTTTTACCTCCTGCAGCATGGAAATTGCAGTGAGGTCTTAAGAGGGGCGACCAAGTTCTGTAGCTTAAATACACACAAGCTTTAAGAGCGTCTTGTTTAAAACAACAAGCACTTAAAGGGCCCACCTTGGTAGATTAGCTTTTTATAACCCAGACGGGCTGTTTTGAAACCATTTTACAGTACAAAGAAGATGTCTTCAGCGCTTAAAGGTGGAAAAATGCCTTTAGAAAAAAGCCCTGGTGAGGAAAATACAAAATAAGAACGAGGAAAAAAGGATGCTGGGGCTCCGTCTCCACCTCTGGGGTTGCCCTGTATGTTAATCAGAAACACAAGGTCTCTCCCACCCCCAGTTTATTATCACAGGTGCAGATAGTTTGGGATGACCTAAGGCGCAGCACCGACACTCGTACCCCACCGGCTGCCAACACATCGGACAGATTGGAGGGAGGGAAGGTGTTGTGTAGATGTAGCGTACCTTGGCTCTCATGGCCCGCTCTGCTTCCAGCTCCTCCTCCAGCTCCTCGATGCGAGCCTGAAAAAGACACATTTCAAAGCAGACATCAGAAAAAGACTTTAAAGTTCGTCTTAGCTTTGAAACAAATGGGGCGTCACCTCCACAGACTATTTCAGGGCAGAGCTCGTGTGTGGTGAGGCCGTCTCTGCGCTCACTTTCTCTGGGGATTTGGCATTCCTCTGGCTTTTTTTTCCTCAGGTAGCAATTTATAGCAGGAATGTCCGTAGCCACCGTCATTATCTGTATTCTGACCCCGGTCTGGGCGTGCTGAGTCCGCTCAGAGAGACCAGAACGCATCGCTGCCATTTTCATGACATTCGAGGAATTTGTGTTCTTTGTCTTTTTTGTTTTTGTTTTTGTTTTTTTTTTGTTCAGTCTCGGCTGAAAGTCAGCAGTGATGCATCGAGGTCTGAAAGCAGAATGACTGCCGTGTGTTATATGGGGTTATATATTTTGTAGTATCTCTTTCTTGGGCAGGACACAGAGCTTTGAAAACCTTAATCTGCATCTGTTATTTTACAAACCTTTACTAAACTGCAGAAAAGTGTGCCCTTTTTACATGCTAACATGCTAACACCTTTACCCACAAGGGCTAAAATGCTAATGCTAACAGTGGTCACACCCATAATTATACATAAAAGTCTATCAATAGATAATCAATTTATTTATTATACCGGGCTCTAAACATGCTTATTTCTGCTGTTTTAACATGGCTGTGGACTGATTCACTGCTGCCTCCTAGAGGCTGCAGAGTGAACTGCAGTTCTTAACACTTCATGTCTCTGTCTCAAATTAAATTAAATATGTTCACATAATAACCAAGCAACGTTTTTCACATGTAAACAAACACATGACACAGATTGCTTAATCTCCTTAATCTCAGGTCACTTCCCGTTTAAATAAAGTTATAATCTAATCAGTCCACCCAAACTATAGTAAGACAGATATAAATGCATGTATCATGAGCAATAATCTTTTTTTTTAATATTAGTAATATATTTAATTGCTTGAAAATCATATTTAGCTTTGATGCTAAGCTTAAAAAATTATATTTATAACCTCACAGTTTCTCTCACCTGAGCTTTGACGAAGTGCTGCTAATAATATTTTATTGGATTCTGTTCACATGTTCAAAACAATCACAAGGATATAAATCACGTTAAATCATCTGCATGCAGAATATTTCTGTTCCACTAATCTCCTGCCAGAGCTGCGTTTTGTGCCGCTGCTAATAAAAATGTATCGCCAGCCTCCCAGCACGGCTGCATCCCATCAAGTTGTGTCATGTTCTGCATCTCCAGCTTCTATCCACATCTTTGTGTCAGAAAGTGTGTCTGACGCGCTGCTCCACACTAACACAGAGCTCTCCAAGCTCTCTGACTGACACTGCTCTGCCTTCTTAAAGTCATTCATTTTGTTTTTTAAATGCATGAAAAATATTGAACACAAATTGACTTTAGTTTTTTTAAATGTAAACAAACAGACAGGAATAAAAACTCACATGCCAGCGGAGAACCTCTGCAGAGAGAACAGCCATGGTGAGGCAGCAGCAGCCCGACTGACTGACTGACTGACTGACTGTCCCACGCACACACACACATACACAAACACACACACTGTTCATCCCCTCCGGCATGTTACTGTCCACACCCCCTTCATGCATGCACAGCCTCTCTCTCTCTCTCTCTCTCTCTCTCTGACATCTCTGTTTCTTGTTAAACTCCTGCTTTTTATTGTGGCTCTAATACAATTGTAGCAAACACACACAGCATTAAGGAACCCTGACTGCAAAGATAAACACACTGTGGACTCCTCATCTGTGGCAGAATGAGTTTAGACTTTGATTTAGTGAACGAAATCGACTCCAGTGTAAATAAACCCGCACCAGCTCCTCTGCTCTTGCAGAGCGGGGCCGTCGCTGCTGAGGATGGTTGCAGGTTTTTGATCTCTGTAGCTGCATGTTCTTGAAGTTGTCTTTTTTTTTCGCTGCTCTCTGAAACAATAATAATCGTCCAGAAAATTACAATCAGATGTGAACCCCATTCATGGCTGACGTTGTGTCAGAGGGGATGTTGAGCAGCGTGGGCAGTGATATCCTGTGAGATCTGCCTTTAGATCAACAACAGAAAGAGACACAGTGATTCAGGACCACCAGCAGGTGGCGGTGTAAAAAAAAAATCACGGCTCAGCAATGACGGGAAAATGTTTCATTTTAAAGTGTTCACACAGCTGACGCCCTCTTGTGGCCATGTGATGTCAGACAGCGAGGGTGGGACTTGTTGCCATGGTGACCAAACATTTAGTGATAAAGCTTGTAGCTGCAGGTCACCGTGTACTGTAGCACTGCTTTATAAATTAAAAATATATATTTTTACAGTTATTAGGCTCAGTTCTCTTCTTCATCATCTTTAGATAATCTGTAGCGTGACGAAAGTCCTCCATAGTGCCCTCCGGTGGACCGTGTGGGACATTACTGGTCTATGGGGATAAATGAAATAGAATAGAATAGAATATACTTTATTAATCCCTCTGGGAAGGTCCCTCAGGGAAATTATTGTTTGACTGAGTTGCACCCTGGATTACACAGACAGACAAAACACACAATAGTCACTCAGTTCTCTCAGAGCTAGTGTGCAAGACTTTAAAATGATGACCCACAACATTTGGGTCTTGAGTCCTTAATCCTTTTTTTCTTTTGAATTGGCAGAATATGTGTAATCCAGGGTTGTCCATGTGCCCCACAGGACAGGAGCAGGCATGGTACATCGGGCTACCATTTACTAATAAACAGCATAAATAACAATTTTGCCACAACATAATCCAATCTAATCTCATTAAACTAGTGCTTATGTTCCCCTGTAGGGGGCGTAGTTCGTCAGAGAGTGACACAAACGACTCAAAAATGGGATATTTCTATCGGCTTTTGTTTTAATGGAGATAATAAACTCTGTAACATTCCTGAAACGTGGCATAAGATGAGAGAGAAAATATGAACAGCATCATTTCAGCGTGAGGCACAATCTGATCACCTCTGGCAAAACATCTGGAATAAACCAAACAAACCGCGAGGCCAGAGTGAGCGTTATCTCCTCAGATTGTGATGACCTTACAGCACTGTAAACCGCTTTACGGCCCTCTAATAAAACCACTACAGACCAGGCGCTTCACTTCAAGCCAACTGCTCTGAGTTATGGCACAGCAGAGAGGAAGAGGCGGCTTCATCACAAAGCTCCACTCAAGTTTGTGGATGAATTCATGCGACCTTTGCGTGGAAAACCCTGAGTGGGCGACAAACAGCTGGCCGGGTCTGTCCACCTGCATCTTTATCAGTAGGAGGGGGAGTCCACACACATATAATAGCCTCATTGTGAGATGCCGACGGTACAGTAAATGTAAAAACACGTCCACCCTCAAAGACACACACAGGGATCACCTTACACTCAGACAAAGACGCCTTTTGTTCCTCCGCTGACAAACCTCTGGAGGAAACATCAGCAGGACGAGGAAGCAGCACCTGAGTCTTCCTCAGACACAACACACTATCTGCCCCATGCACCAGCGACACAGATAAAAGACCGACTGATGCTATCTGTTACGGTAACATGCTGCAGACCCACAGTGTAAACTCCACAGAGGGGCAGACTAAACACCAGAGCGTGTAATGCTGCTGTGCTGTCTTGAGACTGTGAGCTGGTCACTGGTGTGGGATATTGTCCCTGGTTTTGTTGCTGTTGGAGGTTCAGTTAGGTGGCGCTCTTTTGATCCACTGTCAGAGTCTTCCTTATTGACAGACTCTTTTTGTCTAAATCTAAACGTGCTAGCAGCCTTTTGGTGCTGCACCTCCCGTCCGACAGTTTTTAACTGCGATAAACATGTTTTTACCAAGCGGCAGCCGTCAGGGCTCAGGCTTGAAGCCCATGCGGGAAGTGTCAAAACTTGCAATTCACGCGGCAGCCACTGGGGGCTGGCTCCAAAAGCGAGTCATTTCCCATAGACTCCCATGTTAAAATGTCCAACTTCACAGCAGAAATGAACATGTTTACAGCCTGGTACAACAAATCATTCTGGTCTCAGATGATAGGTTCAACTCACTCGTTTTAATTATATTCAGACTTAAAGTTACGCATAATTTGAGCGACAGACGGTGGTCGTATCACAGCGTGAGTTTCCTGCTTCCACGATTACCCGCCACCCTAAACTCCGCTTGTGCTCCCCCCTCTTTGTCCATATTTGGAGTTTTGGCGGATGTCATGCTGCCAACATGGCGGCGGTCAGAGCGTCCCGGAGCCTCCCACCGAGCCTCAAAACGGCTCTTCAGAAACAAACGGTGAGGTCACGGAAGCTCTTTCCATAGTTTTTACTGTCAGTGGTTTTTAGGGACATGCTAGCAGCTACATGCTAACTTTCATGGATCCTCGGTGGCTTGTTGCTAATTGACAAGTGTGTTTCAGGTCATTTGTTGTAAAATTTGTGGGCTCGATCCGCATCGTCCAGGTCAGGGAAGGCAAAAAGTTTGTAGTTTGTTTCATTAGTTTGTATCCTTTCAGCTGTTGATTTCTTTATAAACTTTTTTGTGAACAGTTTGTGTGACATTGATACTTGTGCCATCTGAAGAAGGAAGTAAAAACTGATTCCACCTGTGGACTGCACCTCCTTCATGCTAACGTGTAACTAACACCAGGCCTGTTCTCAGGTGCTTCCCTGGTATGTCACTACTGATCCGTTGATAGTCTTGCTAGCTGCACCTGTGTTTTCCTGCTAAAACAAGCCCAAATGTCTGCAGAGAGATAGATTTACATCAGAACAGGTTTACTGTGTGATAACTTAATATCGTCAGCAAGGGATAAATATTGAGAAATACCCAGTTTGTGCTCTGGGATTAAATAAAATCACAGCGCCTGGAGCCAGCAGAGCAGCACATAGAGAAACAATGACTGGACTTAATGCTGACATGACCAGGCAGGAGTTATGATGAAGAGATGGACAGGAAGACAAATGTTTACCTCACAGATGACTCACTAAGTGTTCACGTTTAAAGGTCGGGTAGGAGATTTTGAAAACTCAGTGAGAGTCAGCCAGATTTGGAAAGTAAACACACGCCCCTTTCTCTCGGAGCTCACCCCGAAGCCACGCCTCCCGATCACATGGACGTGCATCACCTGAAGACGAGCTGCGGTCTGTGACTTCGGCCATCATGCACGTACCTCTCTGGTACGTGCAGAGCAGGAAGAGAGTGACAACCAGCCAATACTCCGCACAGGGTCCACCCGGAGGATTGGCTGATGTTTTTAGCGTTTTATAGCTTCCACAGATGATTCATATTCTTCGTTTTAATGCGAAACTCCTGAACTAATCGGTTGCTATAGGATTGTAAAGAGAAGTTACACTAATTTAACAAAAACTGCATCAGAATGAAATCTCCTACCCTACCTTTAAGCTCATAGATGTGACGATAGTTTTCACTTTTAGCAGGTTTTACATTGAATGGAAATTAAAAATTAGACTCTTATTTTGACAGGCCGCACTGTGTCTGGTTTTGTTTTGGTTAAAGACGATGATGCCAACAATATGTCACCAGTATCACCACCGACTGTGGTACACTGCCGCCATTTTTTGCAGAAATATAACCATAACATGCAGAGTGCTGCTGCTGACGTATAAACTAGCACAGTGATGGTTATCAGTCTGAATGTAGGCGGAGTGTTTTTGAGCGTCTCCTGACAGGCGTGGAGCTGTGAGGTGAGCGCTCCAATCACGGAGCAGAGCCCAGCAGCTGTGCTGAAAGGCAGGAATGCACCCCTCTGCTGGGTTATAAACTACAGATGAGCTTAGATAAAAATCCAGCTTTATTCCAGTCAAAACAAGGAGAAGCTGAGACACACTGCAGCATCACGGTTTGTGATGGTTAATCCTGAAAGCCAGCTGCACGTTTTCATTACGTCTGTTATCTATACTGAACATGTCGGCAGACTTTCAGCACATCTCTGAAATTAGAAGCTGCAGACTGAAGACACACACACACAGCAGCTGCTTGGCAGATGACCATCATCCAAACCATATAAACTACTAGTCATGAAGAGAGAATAATAATGATAGAAGATGATTTATGTGACAGTGTCACATCAGCAGGCTCTGACCTCAGACTCTCTGCTCTTCCTCTGCAGGCTGATGTTGAGGGCCTCCTCTGCTTCCAGCTTGGAGGCGGTGCTGCTGATCTCCAGATCCTTCCTACAGAAATAAGGAGAGCCCTGCTGAGTATCACTCCAATAATAAAAGCACGGTGGTGGTGGTGGTGGTGGTGGTATCATGCAGAACGTGGGGAGGGTTTATTTAAACATGGCCTCCTGAGCCGGCGGACGCCACGACCAGACGTAAACGTGTTAAGAGCTGAAAATGAGGTTTGTGTTTTCAGAGCTGTTTGGCAGAGTTACGACGTGGAGGTGATGAGAACATGGCACCGCCTGACTGTCTTCATCATACTGCTGAAAGGATCTTGTCATAAAGAATGTTCCTGGACACATTTTTGATTTTCTGACTGACTGAACTGGAAGCTAAATTAAACTGACTGACAGATCCTGTCAGATGACTGCAGCACCTTAGCATTCATTCTTTATTATTAATGTTCAAACACATCATGACGCAACCATTTCTGCCAAAGAGAACAAGTTCAAACTCCATAACGGAGCCGGCGCTGTTCTTCAGTGACTGATGTGAGCTGCATGTGTGTGTTTTCTGACAGCTGCCTCGAGTTGCTGCAAGGTACAGTGACTGATCTGCTCTCATGTTACTGTGGACAGACAGCAACATGTTGGGGTGTTACTGGATGCCTGGGGCTGTGGGGGTCCGTCCAACCTCTGCTGCCTCGGGACAGAAGCATCAGAGCAGTGTCAGAAAGTTTCCGAACTCCGTCAGGTTGTCTAATTGCTGGAGATACGATCTGAGTTACTTTGAGTTCAGAGACGGCGATGTGGATAAAGCCTGTCCTCACTTGTACGTGTCCTTTAGACGCCATTTTACAGTCTCTTTCTGCTGCTGCTGCATCTTTATAAACTCTCTAAATCCCAGCAGAAAAAAAGCCAACATCTCATTTGATCAAAAAGAACTTTGAACTTTTCATTTGTTTTTAAGTCTCCAGTGGATTGTAAAGTTCCACTGAAATGTGGGAAAATCGAACTAAATCTCGATTTAGGATTTGCTTAGTCTGGCTGTCCGGTCTGTAAGCTGCATTATCCGAGGTGAACAAGGCAGGCGGGCAGTGATGTGACAACTGTCATATGACAAACGTTTTGTAGACACTACAAAAAAAAGTCCTGGACCATCCTGGTCTTCATGCTGGAGTAAAACAATGTGTAAAAACTCTACAAAGAGGGTTGAAATGACAGATTTGTACGCAGGTGCTGCACCATCACACCACCCTGACAGTAAGTAAGTGTACAATAATGTCCAAGGTTTGACGTCTGCGTCTCTGACCGACCTTTTGATCAGCTCCTCCAGTCCACTCCTCATCTTCTCCATCTCTCCCAGACTCTCCTGAGTGGACCTGCTGTCCCCCTCCAGCCTCCGCCGGCTCTTCTCCAGCTCGCCGCGCTGATGGCGCTCCTGCTCCAGCTGGTACTCCAGCTGGTCACAAAGGACAAGAAGACAAACCAGCATGTTTCTTCTTCAGTAAGGTTCAACTAAACCATGCTCTCTGCAGCTGTAATCAATATGTGTGTTAAATTATATGTGCTCAGTGTTTCCTCTGCTCTGCCAGGCTGCGTTGGCTCACAGGGATACAATTAAGTCAAATAACTTGAAGTTTCCATTCTTCGTATTACTGCTGATAACCCTAATATGAGTAAAGGACAGAGTACTCACATCCTCTGCTTGCATCTGCAGCTTGGTCTTCTCTTTGGTCAGCTGGTTGACCTTCTCCTCTTCGCTCTGCAGGTCCTCGATGGCCTGCTGTTGGGTGAAACAAGAACAAGTTTGAGCCTGGCCTGCACATGTGTCCCTAAATCTCTGATCCCTCACCGCATCCATCTGCCTGCCATACTGGTACAAAGCTAGGAGCCGTTTGGTTGCACAGAGAACGTCGCCTCTAGTTTGCTCTGAAGCTGTGAGTTTCTTTTCATCATCTCACAACATGGATGACCGACTGAAACAGCTGTGAGTCTTTGTGGTGTTTTTGTCTCTGCAGATGTCTCTAAGACAACAAAAACTGTGGCCACAGGTTACACAATGGCTGCTACTGCTGCTCTTCTGGGAGGAATTTACACACAGGGCCTCACGTGGCTGCCATAGAACAGGATGATGATGGAAATAATCCATATCTGATCTTTGGATTGGATTAATGTCTTGTTACAGATTTTGTTTGCACATCAGGATCCTTTGCTCTCTTACCTGGCTGAGCTCCACCAGGTGTTCTTTCTCCTTCTGGAGCTTCTGCACCACCTCGTTCTTCTGCAGAAGCTGCTCCGCCAGCCTTCTCACCTCGCCGTCTGACAGCTGCAGCGAGAGGGTGAAGCTCACATGAAACATCATGCACTTCATTAGACTTCTCTCTGCCTGTGCTGAAGCCCTTCACTCTGTGGTTATTGATGCTTTCCTCTTGGGAAAGCAGCCATGACAGTTTGTGAACACACTGCTTTCCCGTGCATCGTAAAACAATTATCTCCTTTCATGACAGAAACAGATGTCATTATGGTTCTAATAGACATGAAAGACTTCTCTTTGCATGTGAACTGCAGAGATACATGAAGAGCCTGTGAAGGCGAGGCGGCAGATTCAGATAAGACACAATTTTTGTGTGAATTTCAGAAATCCTCTCAATCTTTGGATCCTTTGGACGCATCGCTCACAGCTGCCCTGACTGTTGTGACTGTGCAGACAGGTCTGGTCTTGCTGCATTCACTGTCCTCCTCCACCTAGTAGGAGACCAATTAGCCCAAAAAAAACCTGATCAAGTTCCTAAAAGTGTAACCTGATCAGAGTAAATCTGGAAAAGCTGAGTCAACACGGTCCTGCTCTGCTGAGAACTCTTCCTCTACACTACATTCCTGTGGCATTCCTGAACAGAGATAGCATCTTAATCCTTTAATACACCTCAGTGAAACAGATAAAGGGGTTTGGTGTTGGGGGGGGATGTAATGGAGACGTCAGAGCTGCCTCTGCTCGTTAGTATTTGCACAAAGACGGTGTGGAAACACTCGCCTGCTCCAAGACATCGACTAGATTATCGCTGATGTTTAAACAATCAGGCTCCGGGCGACTAAAGTCAAAGGAAAGCAGGAGCTGCAAAAATCTGACCTGAAGGGATTTTCTTAATTTTGAAAGTATTAGTCATCAATTTATTGTGGCTAATCCAAAAATGACAGCTAAAAATAAATGTGTGATTAGCATCAAATCATGTCCTACATGTCTGTCCTGCTCCGCCGCAGTCAGGGCGCTCTCCAGCTCATCCAGGTCCCGTCTGAGGCTGCTGCACTCGGCCTCCAGGCTCTCCTTGTGCAGAACCAGCTGGGCTGAGCAAGCCTCCTCCTCCTCCAGACGGTCCGAGAGGCCCGACAGCTGCCGCTCCAGCTCGCGCCGGGTCTTCTCCAGGTGGATGCAGTGCTGCTCAGACGCCTGGGCGCTCTCCTTCTCCTGCGTGAGGTTAAAAAAAGACAGAGAGATGTAGACTTTTATGCATTTGTTCACCTATCTTGTGCAAGCTGAACTACATGTTATTGATGAGCTAAAGTTCAAAACAATGTCATGCTTTTTTTGAGCATAAACCAAAGCAACAAAGTAACCATGTCACTGTTATAATTTAATGTCCCTAATAAATCCAGAAAATACTTTTTCTTTAATCCTAAAATGCCTCAAACCAGAGAGGTGAACTGAGGTGAGAACGACCTGCCACAGTTAGTGAAAGGCTGAAGGATGAAGGGTTAATATGAAGGGATTAGCCGAGTAAAACATCAAGACAATTATTTCATACAAAGAGGATCTTACCGCAGGATGAAACCTAACCCCTGTAAAGTCAGAAGAAACCTCCTCTGGGTTAGTTAAGAGCTAAAAGTCAACGCAGTGACGTGCAGCGCTGATCCGATAAGCAAGTTCCACCAAACGCCAGATCACTCAGTCCACTGCCATCCATAACAGGAGCGAAGTGAGCCGATTGTGAGAGCCTGCTCTGGTTACTGTTACTCTCTTATGGCCCAGTCATCATGGGCAAAGCATTTGGAAGGAGCTAATAGCATACCCACATATCTGGGCATTTGTAAGAAACGATCAGGCGACCACATTTCCATCTGCATTTATTTCCATAAAAAGCGCTCGCTCTGGGTTCTTTCCACGCCTTTTCTGTCAAACTTCCTCACATCACTTTCTGTTCTTGTGCTAAAAAAAACCCAAAAAAAGCTGCAGCGTTTGAACCTGCACAGGTGTCAACAGGTACCAGAAGGAAAACAAGACCAGTCAACTCACAGAGGACGCACAAGATGCACAAAGACCACTAAATCCTCAGCAAATACACCAGCACTGATAACTATGTACATGTGTGTGTATGTAGCTGCAGGTGTACATTTATGCAATGGAAAACATCCACATTTTCTGGGTTTCCATGGTAACACGACCCCAAGTTGTTGGCAACTTTGGTTTATCACTCATAGAATGGATTAATGTTGTTTTAGTCATGATCGACTTCTACTTTCTCGTTACCCACAGCTGCTAGTCTGTCCTCCAGTGTGGTGCTAAAGCTGTCCCAGTCCAATTCCTCAGGTTCTGGTTCTGGTCCGGCATCTACATGGTTCCCGATGGTTTCCTCTGAGTCATCACAGAGGGAGTGGCAATACTGACCTCGCCCCACAGACATCATCTCAGAGCTCCGTCCTGCAGCCTCTTGCAAAGAGCTTTAATCCCGTCTTTTCAACCGGCTTCGACCGCAGCTGTGCTGGTTGTTCCAGGTGGGTTTGAACAGAAGTCGTTCACTCGCAGCAGATCCTCTCTCGCACGGCACACTTACAGCTCTGCTCACCTTTCCTCACCTTCCTCCTGCTACTTAATCTGTCAGCCTTCTTTGCCTTTTTTTCTCTTCAATCAACCGTTCCACTGCGTATCATTGAACATCCAAACATTCCTCCACAGAGGCAGCAAAACACTGCAGGTCGTCACTTCTTCGCCTCTTCTGCCGTCTTCGGTCACGTCCTCCAGAAACAGGTGGTTCTCTCTTGCATTTGCAAGGGGTGGGGATACAAAGGTGTCCCACAGGGGGATGGTGGTGGTGGTGGTGGTGGTCGGTGTAGAGTGTCAGGCCAGAGGAAAAGCCTGTAACGTTGTGCAGTGCAGCCACAGAAGCGCAGCTCTCAGCTGTCCCATCAAAGCCACAGTGCAGAAAAGACAAGAAAAACCAGGGCAGTGTTCCAGAGTCAGAACGCCTTTTTTTCGGTTATAATTGACATAAATGTCTCGAGCGCCCACGCCCACATGCTCCCCCACCATGCCAAAGCATTCATCTTAGTGAGAACACAGGGCATATTGTGAGGGGATGTTTTTCTTGAATGAGGCCATCGAGAAGTAGACGAAGCATCGCCCAACCCTGTACAGACTTAACATCAATCACAGTCACAATGGGCACATGATGAAGTGTTTAATAATCCCAGGGGACCCTGCAGGTTCACAGTCATTAGCTTTAGCGCTCAGATGTGTTCATAAAAACGAACTGTGGGAACAGAAAGGCTGAAATAATCATACATTTCATGAATCAGAAACAGATGCAAGTTTGACCACAACAACACGTGGTCTTCAGTGAAGTCAGGTCTTCATATCTATCAGTTGGATCATGGCTGAATGACAAACACTCCAGTGCTGATACTCTTTGATGCCTACGAACTGGGCCTCCACCAGAATAAGACCATGAGATGTGGTTAAAATCTCCACAAGTACCGTTGCGAAGCCACAAATAATGTGAACTGAAGACACAGTCCCCAAACAAACAACAAAGTGGTCGAATTTGGTGATGAAAACACTGATTATTGTTTAGAAAAACAGCAGAGAAGCTTGTCGCAGATAATAATATTTGCTTTGTTATGAAAGGGTCCAGTGACTAGATCATTTTTTTAATGCATTTATTCTACAGGATCTGTGTAGAAATGTACTCATACGTGTCCTCTCTGAAGCTACAATAACACTGGCTCTAGCACTGCCCTGTGAGGATAAGCACGCTGCCAACGCCACTGAACCATGGAAGACGTCCAGCCACCAAAAAAAAAAGGATTTCTGAGAATCCATTTTGTTTTATTTTGACAATGTGGTCTGCGTTCTTGTGCAGAGAGGCAGCACAGAGGAATCTGTTCATGTTACTCCCACTGTCTGAGGCCGCAGAGGCCTCAGACGCTTGTGTCTCCAGACACCACTCATGTCCACAGCAGCTCCCTCCTATCTGACAGTAAACCGGATAAACAGCTAGTTCACGTCTGTATCAGATTTTTAATGATTCCAACCCAGCTCCGCTGCTGTTTCCAGTCATATTCTCTCATCAGGGGAGATCTGAACTGCAGTTGATAGTGATTACAGTGTTATAAGGACACGGTTACTGGATGAAAGCATTACAGGAAAGCCCTCTGGTTACACAGATGATCTTCGACTACGTCCGGCTGCTTCGTGCCAAACACAGCCCACGTTTGAATAGCGTCTCTGTGTAGTGGATTGCCTCCATAAGGAAGGTAGGAAGCCTGGCATTTAACTACCAGCTGCCTGTTAACGTGCTCAAGGTGAGATGAGTGATAATGCCGCAGGGAGGAGGAAGGCTGCGGGTTCATCTGTCGGATGCTTTTAAATGAAGATATTTATCAGAGGATCTCGTAAAAAAACAAAAAAAACATACGGGTGCTGTAATGTCAGTCTGCTGTTTACTGTGAAAGTAAAAAGAAAAATAAGAAAAGAAATAAACAAAGATGGCATCCTGGTGTGATGACTGGGTCGGTCCAGATATAGACAAAAAGGTGGAGCACGGTCGCTTTAGCTGGCAGTGCCTCCATGTTTTGTGGCTAGCTTGAGCTCAGTCTAAACTCACCTCTCAGTGGAGCTCCTCTCTCTCTCCAGTATGTTCCTGCATTTACTGGCTTCTCTTGAAGATCAAGTCTTCTATTCCTGAGCCTCTCTGCACCTCCCCCCTCCCTGCTTCATCCCTCCCTGCCAGTCTTTTGTCCCACAGTTTGCCTCGGGCCTCAGAACCGGTCCTGACTGAAAGATTTTCCACACATGCCGAATTGGGGCATCTGGACAGCTCTGCAGGAACACATTTATTTCCCATTAGCAGCAATTTGGAGTTAAACAGTGAACACTTTTCTCTGTTTGAAATAGCAGAGAAAAGAAATCCTCAAATTCCTCAATATAAATTTGCTTTCTTTCTTGTGGAAGTGAATAATGGAATAATAATCAGAGCTCATTTCTGAGGAGCTCATACAAACAGTTGTTGCTGCTCATCAACACAACAGACACACAGACTGAGTACAAACTCAACCTCCACAGAAGTGCCCCATCAACAAAGACCACTCCAAAAACAAGTCATGCAACAGGCTGCAAGCTCAGGAAGGAATCCACCCTCAGAACAACCATGGTGTGCAAGACAAACATGGACAAACCAGAGGGATGCTGGGAGGACAGATGACACACAGTCGGGACACTGAAGGCCTAACGCGAGTAAACTAAAGCCGATTAACAAAGAGGAATTTATCGATGTCTGAAGTTTCTCTTCAGCTTTGGCAAACATAGAACTTCCTTCTGGAAAACTGGAAGGTGTCCTCACAGCCTGCAGCTCTGACAAGAGGTCACATTTCTCACTGCAGACAAATCACAAGCACGGCTCCAAGATATGAATTAAGCTGGCTGATCTGTCTCCTTCACAGATTAATGACATTATTTATAGTTGGCTAATCTAAGCAGTAGTGGGAGCCAGCACACACCTGGTGATCTCAATAAAAAAGTAATGTTTTTCTGTAAGAGGCTCATAAAAAAAAGCAGAGAGGGATCATAGACGCTGCTTC
Source organism: Parambassis ranga (assembly GCF_900634625.1). Lineage (NCBI taxonomy): Eukaryota > Metazoa > Chordata > Actinopteri > Ambassidae > Parambassis > Parambassis ranga. The sequence goes on from NC_041027.1 coordinate 13,394,961, forward strand.
TGCTGAAATTAAAGACTTTATAAAAGAATGTGGGCTGCAGAGGGAAAACGTTTTAACGTCAGGATGTGTTACGACATCAGAAGATCATAAAGTGTGAGCAAAATGGCGGCGGCTTCATGAAGAGTTCCACTGAATCCATGTGAAGAACCTGTTAAGGCTCTCGGCACCAGTAAGGACCGAGTCCCAGGAGCCAGCTCCACAAACACTGGCAGGAGCTCAGCTGCTCCCGCTCTCAGTGTGAGAAGTAAATACTACACAACGTCAGGGATTAGCCGCTGTCACTGCAGTGTTGGGGAGTAACGGATTACATGTACCGACGTTACATAATTAGATTACAAAATATGAGTAACTGTATTCCGTTACAGTCTAAAGAGAATGTAATCAGAATACAGTTACATCGTAGAAATCAGTGGATTACCCAATGGTACTTTCACGTATTTTTTCTCTCAGCTGGATGATCACATAAAAATCATCGTCTTCCTACAACAAAGATCCTGTTTACGGCCGATGTCTGACTCTCCCGATCGCTTGTCTCATATGATTGTGATATGTGATCATAAACATGTGTATGACAGTGAATAATAGTCATTGGAGTGAGAGCTCTTTCTGTCAGTCATGATGCTGGTTCACTGTTAGCGTCACTTGAAGGAGCGAACTAGTTAGCTGCTAGCTACTGTTAGCTGCTAGCTAACTCCGTCCAAAACTGAGGCTGATTAACATTTAAGTAGGAACGTGTCGCTTGCAGTCAGCTGGTTTTGGTTGTGTAAAATGACCTCTGGTTGCATTGTTTAAAAAAATATTATTCTGACGTTTCTGTTTCTGTTTACATGTTATATACGCTATACGTGCGTTACGTGTCAGGGCCCTTAGGCAAGGTCCTTAACGCTACTACTGCCTAACTCCAGAGCTACTCCTTCCAAGTAGCAGCAAAATAAATATATTTTTTAAACAATATTTAACTTCTTACCATGTTCTTGATCCATAACAAATACTTTTATTATCAAAATCCAGCTGCAAAGGAAAAAAACACACCTTTACCCTAGTGATGGCCAAATGAAGCAGCATTGAACCGCTTCATCAATTGTGTCAAGTATGGGTTCATTCATTCAAAGCTTCTTTTCAGTGACATCTAGTGGTGAAATAGGACACGGTGTCTTAATTACGTGATGAGTGTAACCAGGGTACATATATTTTAATGAAGACTGATTAATTGGTTTCGGTCAGTTGAGTCTATAAATATACGTATTGCAGTAGGAGCTTGTGGATATGTCTGGATAGTAATTCAAACATTTTTATTTTTGTTCCACTGTTTTTAGACTGAGCCGTTTTCAGCAAAGTCTCACGTTACGAAGCTGTGTCGAGTGATTGGAACCAGTCGTGTGATTCACTGAGGGGACATCATCGGTCACGTGGGTTTTCCCGCACCAAAGCAAGCTTCGAAGCTGTAAATGCTGTTTCAACATCGAAGCTTGTATCGAAGCATCTGTGTCAGGTGACCATCACTAACTTTACCCGCATGCAAAAATAACTAGAAAAGGGCATTTCCTGAAGAAAATGCTTGTTTGATTGCTGCAGCTGAAGCATTGCTTTGAACGCTGATGTGAAGGATTGATCTGAATTGCTGGAGAATCAGAGCAAATCAGAGCTTTGTATGCCTCTGTGTGTCAGCCTGTCACCATGGTAACAGCAGAGGAGACCTCAAAAACCACTCCAACTTTGAGAGCCTGGCGTGCGGAAATTATTCGGAATTAGAAAATTCTGAATACAGGTTTGATAGAGCAGCATCTAATGAGCGTTTTAAGACTAAACTGGAGTCTGTAGCTTGAAATTTGTAGGAGGAGATACATTTGGCAGACGACCCTCGTTGAAGGGCTCTCTCATAGACTCCCATGTTAAAAATGACACCGAAATTGCTTAATATTTGAAAAACTATAATGTTTTGAAAAAAAACTTGAAGTTGACCCCGAATGTCCTCTGTGAGATGAACATTTTGATAGTTGAATGGCTGAAATCGGTCAATGTATGCTGAAGAGATTCTGCGCCAAAAAAAAGAAGAAGAAGAAAGAGGGTGAAGAACAATAGTTTGATTGCCTATCAACTAATAACTAATAATAATGTTGTGCAATACATCCCTATGTGTATATCTGTTAGCATAAACATGTCCAGATATATTATTTGATGCTGGGTATCTATTTGGATCAAACAATAAACTTCCTCTTCCCAGCAAATATGGGACGTGCCCATCACACAGTCCTCAGTCAGTCACGAAGTGTCAGCCTGGAGCCAGGAACCAGCATGGAGCCTGACAGCACTGTGACAGCAGTCTGAGTAAAACGCACACTCTGTGCTCTCTATAAAACGATCAGCTGGAAAATGGACAACACAGCAGTAAAAACCCACAGCATTAAAACAAGCTGGAACACAGCGGCTGCCATGGTGGCTGCCGCTCAGCTAGGGTATCATTATCCACTTAATTTCATCTACCCGGGGCTGGAATAATGACCACGTTTAAAATCACTTATTGAGCAGAATTTCAGGCTGAATCACAAGAAGTTTCAGAAACAAAAGAGGAACAACAAGTTTTTCTTTAAAAGAACAAAGAAGATGCAGCGCAGACTTACGGCTCGGTGTTTAGAGGCCGCCTCATTCTTTTCCTTGTTCAGCTGGCTGTTCTGCTCCTCCAGCTCCCGGACTCTAGAGAGGAGCCGGTCACTCTGCTCTATGGCTCTCCTCAGCTCCTCTCTCTCCCTCATCTCTGCCTCCACTGTGCAAACGTGCTGCAGCGACAGAGACCCGACCTGCACTCACACACACACACACACAGCAGGCTTGATATTTCAGCCTGGATCTCCTCTGAGTCTCTCTCAGTTTCGTTCACGTCTGTCCACCCTCACTTCACTCTCCATCCCCTCTCTTCTCTCATCCACATCTGCACACATGCCAAAGAGCTTTGCATGCATGCATGTATGCAGACACACACACACACACACATTTCTGACCTCCTGCTGGCCTTATTTATCTGGAACAATTAAAAAGAATCCTCCTTGCTCGTGCAATGCTGCAGTCATAGAGAAACGTTGAAAATAAAGTGATTAGTTCAGCACTATAGCATCAATATGCTAGCTGACTGTTTACTTTATATGAGGGTAGTGCTTCTTAATATAGAGACCAGATTTGTGACCACAATATGAGCATTTCACTTAATGTGTTTTCTTTTCTTCAGTAGTCCACCAGATCACCAGACATCTGTCAGCCCCCATAAGTCAACACAACACACACACACTGTGACATGAACCAAAGATGCAGTTTTGCACTGGAGCTTGGTTCGCCAGGGTCTGAGCATATAGACGGCTGTCTGCTGCATGCATCTCCAGTTCATGACAGAATCAATCAGGCTACTTCTATATTTTCTCTCTGCACCTAGCAAGATCCCACAAGTAAATCTGGCTTTATGTGCAAAGCGAAAAACACAACACGTGGACCTGGAAAAACAGATGTGAGCTCATTTTCCATAGTGGGATCTGAAGAAGAAGAGGAGGCAGTTTAAAAGGGAAAGCAGAGACACACACACACACACACACACACACAGAGGGAAACCTGTTGCTGCTTGAGTGTCAGTATCTGGAAAAAGAGCTGTCATGAGCTCAGCTCTCTGACAGCCGGTTTATCTGTAAACCCTGACAAACTGTGCGGTTTGTCAGCGAGGAAATGAGACAGGGAGTCAGCATCACCTGTGTGTGCCGATAATTATGATGTTGTCTAAATAAGGTTTAGCACATGTGTGCCCTAACCGCCATGAGGATTTACCTTTTGACACACCTGAACTTCCTTTGCCTGTAGTCAGTTTGAACACACAATGAGTGCAGCTGTCAGTGCGGGATTTGCCATCGCACTCAACATCAATCTGTGCACTAATGCCAGAAAAAAAGGAGAGGAAGACAAATGTGACACATCAATGGTTCACCTTTAGCATGATCACACGGCTCAGCTGCTTTAAGCCGGCGCTATTGTCGACAATGCAACAATACTGGCGGCTAAATGCTCTTTTTGTAACAGCACAATCCCTCTTTGCACGATGAATGCAGGCTAAACCCGAGCAACGTTTGCATGTTTGGACTTGAAGCTCAGAGGTAAACCTCTGCACCTCTGGTCCCAGTAAAACTCATTTTCCATCTGATTCACAGCTCCGTAAACTTGTTTTTTTTTTGGTCCCAGAGCAACTGCCACTTCCTCTGATTGCCGGCATTCCTGCTCTGAAGATACAGTAACTGGAATATTGACCTCCATTTTTCTCAGAAATTACACATTTAAAAGGCTTTTAGATGCCATTCCATTGGGGAATTACTTTACAGTGCAGTACCACATTTGGCCACTAGATGCTGACAAACTAATGTGTTAGTAAATTCTTACTTTGTTAGTAAGTCTTTAATATCTGCCATACGGGAAGTAGCTCGTGACACTGGGAGTATCAAGCCTTTATTATATATAAAATAAATACATTATGTAATGTTCATCTATGTATTTATGTAACAAGGTACGATGTCACTGCTGTTTGGAATATCTATAATGGTCTTTTTATTCTAGTGCTATAGTTATATTTGTGAGGCTGAGGAACACCGTCTTGGACACGATAGTGAGCAGCACGGGGGCACCCCAGGGCACAGTACTGTCTCCATTCCTGTTCACACTCTATACATCGGACTTCAGACACTGCTCACAGTCCTGCCACCTGCAGAAGTTCTCAGGCGACTCTGCCATTGTGGGCTGTACCAGCAGAGGTCGGGAGGCGGAGTACATGAGTGTGGTGGACAGCTTCGTGGAGTGGTGCGGACAAAAGCACCTGCAGCTGAATGTCACAAAGACAAAAGAGCTGGTGGTGGACTTCAGGAAGCACCAGACATTCCCAAACTTGGTCAGCATCAAAGGTACCAACGTGGACATTGTGGACAGCTATAAATACCTGGGTGTCCACATTGACCGCAAACTGGACTGGTCCACAAACGCACAGGCAACATACAAGAAGGGACAGAGTCGCCTGTATCTCCTCAGGTCCTTTAATGTCTGCCAGACCATGCTGCAGATGTTTTACCACTCTGTGGTCTCCAGCGTCATCTTCTATGCTGTAGTGTGCTGGGGCAGCAGGAGGAAGACGGCCGACACCAACAGACTCAACAAGCTCATCAGGAAGGCTGGCTTGGTCCTGGGAGTGGAGCCGGAGTCTGTGGTGGAGGTGACGGCGAGGAGGATACTGAGGAAACTCCTCAGTATTCGTAACAACGCGTCTCACCCCCTGTATGTACCCCATCAGTCTCCGTGGGCATCCTTCTTGCCTCTCTTCACTTTCTGTGGTGCGCTTGTACTGTAAAGGCTCCAGTGTGCAAACTGCTCCCAGATGACTGGACCGCAGGGTGAAGCCTGGCCTCCAGCTGAACTCTGGATCCAGGTCACGGAGGAAGGCACAGGCAGCCTTTGATCAACGAAGCACCTCACAGTTCACCCATGTGGTTGGCTGACTGTGGGTCAGGTACAATAATACCAGCTCATAAATCACATCAGTGACATGATTGTTGTCATGTAATCACACCGGAGAGATGGCTGTCGACATTATAAATGCAGTGCAGGGGTTCTGCCCTCATCACTAACACTTAGTGTTCTAAGTGTCTGAAATACCTGACAGCTCGTAGACAACACTGACAACAGAACAGACACAAACATGGTTTTATCTGGAGGTCAGCAGGATTCCTTTGAATTTAGCACCGTTTGAGATGAGACACACGCGCAGGCACAAAGTATTCTCCTGACCCGCATGCAGCATCATCAAAGCAGAAAACCAAACAGCTTTTTTCTGTCTTTGTTGGCAGACCCCAGCTGTGTGTGTGTGTGTGTGTGTGTGTGTGTGTGTGTGTGTGTGTGTGTGTGTGTGTGTGCCATACTGGTGTACGTCACAAACCATCAGTTAAGGAAACAAATCAATTACTTGCTGGATAATGATCATCATTACACCACACACTCCATCCTCTGCTTTTAAATAACTCCAAACTCACATGTAGACACAGAACATGTGACTCTGTGGTTCAACAAGCAGGCAGCAGCTAGCTTAGCATTGCTGCGTACGCACTCTTCAAAAGTCTGCAAAGCTTTTCACACTCACACAATTTTGTATAAAGATGGCCCAAACATCAACCCTTGGATTTTTTTATGAACACAGTTTTGAACCCCGGTGCGTTAGGCTCCAGGTGCCTCCATCTTGGAGTCTGTCTGAACTCTCAGTCCATCCACATATGGGCAAAGAGGTGGAGCTAAGGTGAGCAGACAGTCACACAGTCTGAGGTTTAGGTTTCAGACTGTAAAATCAGATATTTAAACATGGAGGTCTATGGGGATTGATTTGCTTTTGGTTCCACCATCTAGTAGCCACTTGAGGAACTGCAGTTTTTTAGTGCTCTTGCAGTTGCTTCAGATCTAGCACAGGTCAATAACTGTACAAGCGCAAAAAACGCTGTCTGATGCTTGGATTCCTTCGCAGTATGTGCATGTTCAGTATGTAAGCATGACATAAAACATTAGTCTTTGGCTGCAGCAGCCATTTGAATAAACACAGGCAATTTAAAAATCTACAACAAACCATTAAAGAAACACCAACACGTGATTCTACGCACTCTGACGCCCCCTGCTGATTAAAGTTTCCTTCTTTTCCAGAGGCCTGCAGCCAGGAGGACTCAGTGACAGATGAGCTCAGAGACAGGACAACAGAGGAAGAAGAAGTGGAGAGACACTGCAGTGTGAGGGGAAGAAAGGAAGGTTTCTTACGTGAGCCAGAGGTCTGCGGTGCAGAGCGCCGGTGGGTCTGTACTGGTGGAAGTCAGTCTGGATCACACACACTCTCTTCTCCATCCTCACAGCTCAAAGCCGCCCATGCTGTCTTCACTCAGGAGTTCTCAGGGGGAGGACACAAAGCATGTGTGAGCCTGTGTGTGTGTGTGTGTGTGTGAGACTCTCTTGAAGCTGTGTGTGAGAGTATTACGCATGCTACCTGACCCTAAGAGGAGCACGAGGGAGGACGGGAGGGAGGGAGGTGAGGAGCTAAACATGAACAAGCTTGAACACCCTCATCCCTTCACACACACACACACACACATACACCCCAGTCCCACACGTGCACACACTGCTCCTGCCTCCTCCCCAAAGACATGGCACTATCAGACACAACCATATGGAACACACACACACACACGTCAACTTTAAAAACAGAGCATTCCTGTGTACAGGCTAATTAACCCAAAAATGTCAGGCAGCGACACACTGCTTTGTGGTGCATATTTTATCATACAAGGCTGCTTTGTGAGCCAAAATGAACCTTTTATAGTGAAAGAAGTCTGTTATAAAAGCAACAACACCATGTAGACATGTAGCCGGACCCCATCAAGCTGCAGTTCCTTTATTGGCCACTTGAGGGTGGCTCTAAAAGTAAAAGTAGACCTCCATGTTAAAATGCAGAAAATAGGCCTTATCTTGCTCATTTAAATGTTTAAGATCCAAGATGGCGGACAGAAAAAAACTAGTGTGGTGTCAGAGAGAGCAGTGAAGAGAAGGGACCTGTGATTGTGCAACCATCCTGTTAAAACCCTGTGAAATGAAATTATTCATGTGGAAGTAATCTCAGAGAGGATTCTTAAAATAATGAGCTGCTCTTAATTCTTCACCCCTCCCATTCTGCTTTTCATTTGCCTGCCTGTGTGTGTGTGTGTGTGTGTCAAGGTGTCAGTCAGTCTTGTGCTCCGTGGCTGCAGGCGGGAGGAAATCATGCACGAAATCATATGTTTACCTTGCAACAGAGGAAAAAATGACAGCAGAGGGCGAATGATCTTGTTTCATCTTACGGGTATGAGAGCGACAGGTCAGTGAAGTTTCTAATCAAGCTGGCAGTGGAACAGTCGGGTTTTCACGGGCTTATTGTCTGACAGGATCAGCAGGTTTGTGCTTTGCAGACTGGATGTCAGCTCAAGAATCTGACCTCCTACTCATGAAAAATGTTCAAATTATTATTCACAAGTAGTCTTGGAGCCTGTTTTTTGTTTCTCTACCTCAGAGCAAAACCATGTTACATGTGACAGGATTCCACCGTGATGGGTCACAACATAATAAACGTATCTGTGTCATAGGTAGTTATGAAATACTGCCCCCAGGTGGCCAGGAAATACATGTGAGCAGCTTTAAACTGTGTTACATGCTCTCATAGATAGCTGGGTTATAGGCTCCAGCCCCGCTGTGACCCAGCACTGCAGGACGAAGCAGGTTCAGGTGATGGATGGATGCTTTTATTGAGTAGTAAACATGTCTGTCATTACATATTTAAAATGTCACTGCTGCAGATGCAAAACATTTGAATCAGTTCAAGACCTTCCAGGCAGTTTGTGGACACGCTTCACTCCTGTTTTTTAGTCAAATTCTCCCCTTCAATATAAAGTCATACTCATTTTTTGCATTGTCTGCAATCAGAAACCTGCAGAATCTGTGTAACGTGGCTTTCTCTGTGCAGAATAGTTGGTATTTTTTGGTGTCTTGAGTGCAGAAAGCCTGTTTTAAGTTCATTTCTAGGTGAAACATATGGTTGTTTTAGTGAATATTATGATTTTAAGCATAGATTTCTTATGTAGCAGAACACTACGTCACTCAGGATGAGATCAAGTTCCATTAAAAGCTGATAATCTGATGATTCTTTCTGTTTTTTAGTGCTTTGTGTAAATAATTTCAGTTTTCTACAGGGCTTCTGGTTGCCGGCTGTGATTCTTCACTTCAGACATGCTTTGTTCTGTTCTGTCAGCCTTCTACTTAGAACATGATGAACACTCCTAGGAGGGAAAAAAATGTTGCACTTAAGAAGTGACACAGAAGAAGTGCTGACAGTTTCCCAGGCTTCTTTTTCCAATCCAAGCCTAAACTCCCCAAAAACCAATGAGCTAAAATCAATCACATCCTTCTTTCCAGGCCCTTCTGGGGAACGCTTGTTTCTGTAAGAGCTTTTCAGATTTGCTGCGCTGCTCTCTTCGTCTCGTGGAGCTTATCTTTGGCAGGGATTTACTTTGGCGTGGGGCCATAAGTCTCAGAGAAAGCCCCCTACTGTTTCAGAGGTAGGTGCTTATCTGGATGGCCACAAGCAAAGAAAAACTATCACCAGAAGCACCACCTAAACATTCTGCTCTTAGTGTCTCTTCCACATGACAATGAGGACGTGCAGTCGGATCCATCTGCTTTGCTACACGCTAAAACACACAAAACAGCTAAGCAGAACATTAAAGCAAACATAACTCAGGATCATACAACGTAGTAAAAAATACTTTTCCATAAGGCAGCAGGATAATCGCTGGCTTTTACCTGTTAATTGCAGTAATCCAGCTGCCTTCCATCACTGTGTAATTATAGTTTGATTTGTTGTTATCTCCTTGTAAGAGAATAGCCGTCTTCCTCGCAGATCTGAGATCAGCTAAACATCAATGAAGTCGATGTGAACACGGCTGGTTCTGATCTGGAGTCAGACGTCAGAGGTGATGTGTCTGCTCCCGTCGTCTTGTCCCGGCTTGTTCGCGGCAGGTTGTCTGCCTGTGCATGACACATGTTTATGGAATTTGATTAATTAAAGGTTGGCAGCTGAATCTTGACATAAAGATTACAAACTGTGGTGCAGGGGCCCCACTTATATGTGTATACAATGACACATCACACATGTTGTGGTCTTCACAAGCCACAAAAGCATTAAAAGGATCACAATTCAGCCTCTATAGATAAAAAATGGAGGCAGGTCATGAACTGCGTGGTTAAAGAATGAGAATTTGATTTAATAAAATATCACAGTTATCTTGTATAAAATGTGTCCATTAGCTTAACTTAACATGTTTTTTTCTCATCTATAATAATAATAATAATCATCATCATCATTGTCAATAATAATAATCAATAATGCTTTCTGCAGAACTATAAGCAATCACTACAAATAACACATCTTGTCTTCAGCAACTGTGGTAAATTTCGGACCTGTAGGCCTAACGTTAAAAAAACCGGATGCTTTTAGTGTCCCTGAATCTCTCTGAAGGAGGTGATTGGCTAAAACCTCGAATGATTAGGTCTCATTAGCCAATAGCTGCAGGCCGGCTGGGATGCGCTTGCTTTACTAAACGGCCTGTCCAGGTGTGAACACTGAACAGAATATGACACCTATGCCGCCATTTTGACGGCAGCAAGGTAAACAAAAACATGCGTACCCAAACATACCGCTAAGATGGCGGCTACACCGGCTAAAGTTTGATGTTTAGTTGAGAGAAGAAGCCTGTGGACGGTTAAAATGGACTTCAGATGGGAGTTTTTACAACTTTGGACACATTTAACGTGCTCGTTATCGGACTGTTTTGGAGCGAGGGGATGTCAGTAATCAACAACTTGTCACAAGGCTCTAAGGTAGGGAGTCTCCATTTTCTGTGTTCTTTTTGTATGTTGATAAATACGCATCAGTTGCACATTAACGCTTATTGTGTCTGTGAGATGAACTGAGTGGTTGAATTGTGGTTGAATTATTTGTTAAAGTTAACCAATTTATGACATCATAAGACTTGAAATACATGTAGCGGGTCGTCGGCGACCTGGTGTATATGATCAGGAAATTATGTTTAAACCGTTTATGAATATGAATATGAATTATATGTGATGAAACCCCTGTTTTGTTTTCGAGTAAAATGTACTAAATGTACTTAGTGTACTAGCTGATACTCCCTGTGGTAAAGTAATAAATAAAATAATAAATAAATAAAAATGGTAAAGTAATAAATACATTATGTAAGGTGCATTTATATGGTAGGAGGATTACTGCTGTTTGGAGTATCTGTAATGGGTTTTATTCTAAAGTAAATGCCGGCTAGCCCCACATTACAGTACTGAAGTACTCATGACACTGTCCTGGTCCGATAAAACGAGCGGCTTCAGCTCATCCATGGGATAGCGCAGTGGTTACCGTCTTCGGTTACCACGCGGTAGGCGCGGGTTCGAATCCTTAACAAGCCACATGGGAACTCTAGTGAGATCGATCCCGTTTGATTTCTTTTCTTCTGTTTGAAGGAAAACGGTGTATAGAATAACCACTGAATTGTAAGGGTTTAACATCTTCATTCATACTTATCATAGGTAATTGGTGGGAGTGTGTGTTAATGCGTCTCCATGACGACGTCACACGTTGGTATAATGTAATGTAATAATCTTGGGATATTTCCTGTCATGCTAAGCTAAGCTAAGCAACTGATATTCTGAATAATATTTGAAAACACTCATATGAGAGGACATGATTTTAGGAATGTGTAAAGATGATTTGATGTCACTTTAAGGCTGATGCCAGTCTGTGGCTGTATGTACCCTGTGATGTGTCAGTGCAGAGCTCTGATCTCCACAGAGCCAGCAGCAGTGAACTCTGTGTGATGAACTCTGTGTGGCTTCACCACAGCTTTACACAGCAGTGAGAGTTTTCTCCATAAATCACAGGCATGTGTGGGAACATCTGGGAAATGTGGAGGATGTTGATTTAAAATAAATGCACTGTTTTGCCACTGACCCTGCAGTCAAACTCTGTAACTTTATTAGCTCAGTTTAGTTTCAAAACATCAAAAATGTTCAGATTTCTAGAAGATAAATGTCTCCCTCTAGTGGCTGTACTCCCTCCTCTCAACAGCTGACTGTTGCTGTGTTACTGGATATAGTAACAATAATATTAATACCCAGTGCAGACACTTTTGTTCTTTATGTTTCTTTGCTGTATCCTTACAAATCATAAATGATTTGGCCATTTTGTACGGTAAACAGAAATTCTGTTGCAGCTCTCTGTAGGCAGCTCTACAGATTAATGGCACTTTCAGGCTGTGTAAATATCATCCACACAATCCCTACTCTCCTCTGTATACAACGATGTTCTTGTCTGTCTCATAGATCTTAATTTCATAGAGCAGGTTGGGCAGGAGCGTCTTCACCATGTTGTCCCAAATGTAAACAGCCAGGTTCTCTGTTGTGCTGATGGGCGGAAAGACAGGAAGGGTCAGTGATGGACAGAGGCGTTCTGTCGAAAGTACTTTGGACGGGTACACACCTGACCACACGGGCAAAATAAGGGACGTCCTTATCGAGGTTTTTATGGTCCAGTGGGATCATGATGACTTCCTGTCATAAGGGACATCAAGGGTAAAGAAGTGCAGAACAGGCTGTGCCTTATATTTTTCAATCTTACCTCTATACATTTCTTCAGGTCTGTCAGGTTCATGACCATGCCAGTTATAGGATCGATCTGCAGAGACAGGGTTGTACAGTGTGTGTGTGTCTCCTTTTTAGATTTAGTTTCAACTGAACATCACATCTGTCTGCTGTAAGTTCTACTTTTAGGTTTTTAAATCCTTCATAGCTACCTGCTGTTGGACACTCACCTTTCCACGCACTGTTACCTCCACTGTGGAGAGAAACGAGAGCACTGATCTAACAAGTCAAATGTGCAGCATTTGTCTTGGTGACGTGTGAGCGGGAGCAAACAAACAAACCTTTGTAATTGTGTCCATGTCCGTTGGGGTTGTTGCATTTTCCGAATACTTTCTTATTTTCTTCGTCACTCAGGTCAACGCTGAAAAAAGATTTGTAGACACCAGTGAGTGAAGCCTGCTGCACTGATTTTTATTTATTTATTGTCATTGTTTGTCTTTTTTTTTTAAACAAGGCAAACAAGAGCAGTATGCTGGGGCTTTATTGACATATGCTGCCTTCAGGAGCATCTTGTAAATCACATACTTTTCTACATAGTAACTGTAAAGTCGAACTGTTTGTATAGTTCCATAGTTAGTTTAAACTTATAATTAAATATATTAAATTAGTGATATTGTTCCAAAAACGTGTGCAGACAAAAGTTGCATACCTTCACGGTCCGTATGACATACCTACGTGTGGTAGGTATCTGTTTTACGACAGCTGAGTCTGCACGTGAACGCAGCATTAGCATTTGAGCTACAAATCCCACAAACCAATGCAAACAGCTCGTAAACACGGCAGTAGGAACACATGTAGCCGCCGGTGTCATCACCTCCACCTCACATGCGCTCTTCAGCGCACAGATCGTGATTTGATCGCGAGGATCTCCGAAGTAAAAACCCACGTTAGACTTTTAACTCTTTCACTGGCGGCAGTCCACGCAGCGCAGCTACCGGCTGCCAGACCTGCCTCCTTTTTTATGACCCAGCGGACGGAGGAAGGTGAGGTGGGGGTGGAGGTGAGGTACCTGTGGAGTCGGTGGCAGGCGCTGAAGCTCTGGACCCGGGTGATGTATCCGATACGCTCCGTTGCACCGCCGCTCACAGACGACCCGGCCATGACTAGTACCTGAGAGGGGGGAGAGAAGAAGAAGGCGGATGGCTGGATGGATGGATGGATGGATGGAGGGATCGAGGAATTATCTTTATCTTAGAGGCCGGAATGAGAGGGGATGAAATGTGCAGCCAAAGCTCCAGCCCCTGTGACGCACGCTGCGCGGTCATTGGCTCGAATCAGGGCGTAAATACAAGTCACGTGGCACAGACGCGCATGAAAACCCCTCAGGCTAAACGGGGGTCAGCGGTGTTGCACGCCAGATTTTTCTTATACTGACGCATTCAGATGCACAAAAAGTAACTGATTACAGTTACAAAAGTAATGTTACATCCTGTAGCAGTGTGACAACATCATTAAATTATTGATTTCCATTGCAAAGGATCTGAACAGGTTAAAATAATCAAAGAAATCATCTTAAAGTAAAATGGAGCATGTGTAGTTAATGTCCATGTTCAGTCCAGAAGCAGCTATGGACAGGTCTGTGTGTCATGAGGCAGGCTGTGGGCATCAAGTGAACAGAGAGGCTGCTGATAACAAACAGGCATTCAGCATGTTTACTGTGTCAGTGTTCCTGCTGTAGATTCATGTTATGATTCATGTTAATCAGACATTAATGGATGGACCTGTGTTAGCAGACAGCAGCTAACTAGTTAGCTAACTGAGCCAGAGCACCGGCATCATGACTGAGGCTCATTATAGAAACACAGCTGGCAGCGTGACACCACCTCCATGCAGAGTCTGACCTCTCATCAGTCCAGCACTGTGTTCATCACATGGAACAAGGAACTACAGACACTGTAGAAATGTAGTGGAGGAGGAAGTACAGGTAACAGCTGCAACATGGAATGGAGGAAAAGTATAAAGTATGCACTATTATTTTTACTTAAGTAAAGTAGAAATACATAAAAACCTTTCAGAATAAGCTTAAACATTTTAAAGAATCTTTAAACACACTTCACACATGAATATGTGGGTACAGCGGATCTGCAGCTGGGTAGAGCTAGATTCAGTGTGAAGGAGTCAGGTCAGGGTTATGATAGTTAAACAGTTGTTTTATTTGTGCACATACATTGTTGTGTAACTACATGTATAAATCATGTGATAGGTTTACCTGTACAACAAGGCCTTTGTTACAACTTAATAAAGCGTCACAAGAATAAAAAAAAAAGCTCTGGCCCTCTGCAGCCTTATTCACATTCAGACGACAAATACATTGTATTTAAATACACTTCTCTATGCAGATGTTGTCATGGGTATTCAGAACTGCCCTGACAGTTATGTTGTGTGTGTGTCTGCAGTCGTGCATGTTTACAACACTTATCACAGATTTAGAATAAAAGCAGTTATAGCAAAACTATTTACAGTGAAAAATCATTTCTGTTTTTAAGACTTATTCTTTTGAATCTGTAGTAAACATTTAATTTTTTATATTTTACTTATTGTGGATACATAAACAGGTTTGAGTTCTTCAAAGTTATGTCTGTTTCCTCACGGTTTGGTACAGCATGACTGAGAAGATTAGTATATATAGTGGGAACAATCCTTTGTCACAATAACCTATTGACCTCGTCTTCTTAGATTAAAGGTAGGGTAGGAGATTTTGAAAACAAACACACGCCCCTTTCTCTCGGAGCTCACCCCGAAGCCACGCCTCCCAATCACATGGACGCGCATCACCTGAAGACGAGCTGCGGTCTGTGACTTCGGCCATCATGCACGTACCTCTCTGGTGCACGCAGAGCAGGAAGAGAGTGACAACCAGCCAATACTCCGCGCAGGGTCCACCCGGAGGATTGGCTGATGTTTTTAGTGTTTTATAGCTTCCACAGATGATTCATATTCTTCATTTTAATGACAAACTGCCGAACTAATCGGTTGCTATCGGATTGTAAAGAGAAGTTACACTAATTTAACAAAAAGTGCATCAGAATGAAATCTCCTACTCTACCTTAAAGACCCCTAGCCTGCACTGTGCAATGTGTGTCAACCCTGTTTCCTTCAGTTTCAGTTCATAGTGTTTATAGTGCTGCTAGTTAGCATACCCAAAAAGTTTGTGATGTGTTTCCACTCTATCAAATCAGCCTCCATGTCCAAGACAGAAGAAAATAGCTTTATGTTAGCTAAGGCTAATTTGCTACAGTACAATTTCAACAAAGGAGGTTGTGGAGTTCAGCAGGAGTGCATGGTGGTGGTTTGGGAGTTTGGCCTTGATGACACATGGGGATTCTGTGTCTTTGGTAGTCCAGTCGTAGAGGAAAAAAACCTCAGCCCGGGTGTAGTCAGAGTTTATAGGAATCATACATTCAGTGCAGCATCTGTTCAGAACTCGCTCTCCTCCAGAATCTCCTCCATGGTCTCCCCAAGCGTCATCTCTCCATCACTACTGGAAAGACTCTTCCTGGTGAGAAAGTCCAGCCCTGTTGCATCACAGCCCTTCAGCCCCTGACCTTTAGTCTCGCCCGTTCTGAGCGGCCGACTTGCGCCTCCATGCACGGCCACCTGAAGCAGATGCGGGTGTGCCGCTGAAGCGCCGCCCTCGTCGTAGGAGTCGCTCTGCTGAGAGCGCTGCGGGTGGTGCCCTTGGGTGCGCTTCCACAGGTGCTTGAGGGGTGCCCCCCGAAAACAGGTCCTGACCTTGAAGTGGTTGGTGAACAAGAAAAGCTGCCAGCGCTTTTTCAGTTCAGCCTGGACCTAAACGGACACCAGAGTCCTCAGTTACACACATTATCTATAACTGTGTGTTCTTGTAAGGAGCTAGCTTAGCCTGGCTAGTTCGTACTTGTGAGTGCAAGCTCACCAAAAGCAACTAGTAGCAGTTACATTAGCATGCTAGCAAGTTTTCCAGATTATCCGTACATCGGAGGTCTCTGCCATCAGGAACTCAGCAACTGCATGCAAACTCATTGATTTTCAGCTCATTTGAACCATTGCTGATGCAGTAGTTTGGTTAGTACAGCTTGAACATACCTCGCCATTAGCGAAACAGTACAGCACAGCTACCAGGAATCCCTGAAAATACATACACATCATAAATAATGTGTAATAATGTGTTTTCACAACCTTAACATCTGGTCTGATCCGGTGTTATAATTAACGTTTCTGGTGTTACCTGGAATGAGCTGAGTGTCAGGTTGATGAAGTTTCGGGCATAGCGGCTGCTGCCCTCCACACATTCATCTATCAGCACAGTGAAGACCACTTCATGGATTCCCAGCAGAGGAATCAGGACCAGGGTTGCTCTGGCTAAACTGAAGGGCAGAAAGGAAAAAACATGCAGTGCTGCATTATTACTGTACAGTTTCTATTCTTAATGAGAAAGGCGAGAAAAATGCCACTGAGTGCATTCTAATTCAAAGAGCAAAGGGAGAGTTCTATAAATGTATGTATGAGCTTCCTCCAGTGGTGACATTTATGGTCAGGCTTGACATTTGAATTTGTGCTGTACACAGAAAGTGATTAACATTTGAATGTTTAACCTTCTGTGCTGCTTTAAGACGAGACCTGGGAGGTACATCTCAAGGTCAGACTGGCATTAAAGGTAGGGTAGGAGCACTCTTTGTTAAATTAGTGTAACTTCTCTTTACAATCCGATAGCAACCAATTAGTACGAACAAAATGAATCATCCGTGGAAGCTATAAAATGCTAAAAACATCAGCCAATCCTCCGGGTGGACCCTGAGTATTGGCTTCCTGCTCTGCGCGCACCAGAGAGGTACGTGCATGATGGCCGAAGTCCCAGACCGCAGCTCGTCTTTAGGTAATGCGCGTCCATGTGATTGGGAGGCGTGGCTTCGGGGTGAGCTCCGAGAGAAAGGGGCGTGTGTTTACTTTCAAAATCTGGCTGACTCTCACTGAGTTTTCAAAACCGCCTACCCGACCTCTAAGTAACAGTCTTAAATACCTGTATCTGTAGTCAGTAAATTTCACTTGGTCGGCCTTCAGCTTGGAGAGCAGCAGCATTAAAATCTTGATAAATATGCAGAAAATAACCTGCAAGGATAAAAAAGACATAAGGGTGAAAAGGCCTGGATCGGTTATGCTTGTGACTGAGCCATTAAACACAGTATGAAATCAGAGTGATGCCACAGTATGATGCAACTGTGACTAATGCCAGAGGAGTGCTTAGAAAAGGCACTCAAGGACTGTTTCAGAAATGTCACCTACCACTACTGATAAAGTAATGGGTCCCCTTATTATCCACCAGAACCATCTGTTCACAATAGACCAGCATCTGAGGAATGAAAGAGGTGTTCAATGTTGAGCAAAGGAAACGTATCATTATTTATCATGCATCGTACATTTATTTACTTACTCTGTGTTTTCATATAAAATCTTGACCACTGTCCAGGGCGCCACAAACAAGACAGGAGTTCCTGAAAAGTAGCAATAGCATGAGATGCATGTTTAATATTTTACACCATAAGTTAAATGGAAATTAGGTTACACTGTTAACAAATTAAACATAATCTGGATTTTCAGATTTCACTTGGATCAATATGCGTCACTAAAGGGATAAAAATACAACAAGATTCAGCTCACAGACAGAGGTCCTGACAGGTTCCTTTAGATCTAGCTGGAATTGTTCCATCAGTGATGGCAAAACAAGGCCCAAACCATGATACTACCACCACCATGCTTGATGATTTATAATTATAAATAGACATGTTATAATATAGTATTTTAGGCAAGATCTGGTCCAGTGTTTTATCTGGCAGCAGGACTTACCCCATCCAAGCAACATGTATTTCTTCAGCAGCCGCCTCTTGGTCAGCACAGCAGTGAAGAGCAGTGTGTGAAGGAAAATGGCCTCCACCAGAAGCCAGAAGTAGTTACAGGCCACAAAGTACTCCATGCACACTTTGGAGAATTTGCACAGCAGCGCTATCTGTTGGGAAAAAACACACGTTATTGTAGGTGCAGTGTTTCAGAAATGTGACTACAAGGGCAGTGAGGGACATACCGCAGAGCTCGGGTAGGAGTTCCATCCAGGGTCGTCCTTGGGCAGGTTTGAATACATCATGTACAGTATGAGCTCTTTAGACATGATGGCCACCGCTCTTAGGATGAATGACATGAAGAGGTTCATGTGGATGTAATTCCTGGTACAGTGGAGCTTCCTGGTAAGCAGATACAGGAGCCAGCTTAGAAGGCATCGATCTGTGGAAGGATTACTGAGGGCTTATGTCATAACATCAGAGGAAATGGACGAATAATCAAGGTGCATGGAGCTGCATGGCAATGCTTCCTGCTGGTTTATAATGTCTTTAATAATGATTCTATCATCATTCTATAGATGATTGTTATTAGTTATTAGCGCATTGACCCATCTATGCTATCATGTGACCATGTCTGAGAGCTATTATATGAGAATGATCCTTTTTAAGTGTAAACACTGTCTGCATCCACTTTTCTATTAGCTACTGACCTGAGCATGCCCATCAGGAGAGTGGCCAGCGTGAGGGCGAACAGTGACAGGGAATAGCCAATAACAGAGATAAGCCTGAGGGCTGTCTGGCGAAGCATTTCATCCTCCTGTACACACACACACAAGAGTCTGATTGATCTCCTCAGGTGTTTCTAATAAAACCACATCAACACAACAATCCCTGGCGCTTAAATCTTTCTGACAAAAGGCTCACGGCTCTAACACCTCTCTCCTCCTCACCTTGTCTTTAAAGTAATGGTCCTCCAGACATTCAGAGGCATCCCTCCAGGGCTCGGAGGAGTTCTCCATCTGCCGCCATCTGCCATTGTCCAAGCATTCCCTGTGTGCCCTCCTGGTTGTATCTATTGACATGTTGGCATGGTGCAGTCAGCGGAGAGAGGGGCTAGCTATCCATTTATTTAAAAATACTCTCTTTTGTATTTGGATCATTTTCAGAAGGACATTTTTGTGTGAAGCAGTGGAAAGACGCCCTCTGTGAGGCCGTAGCTTTGATGATTTCAGACACTGATCCTGTGACTGGAGCAGTCGGTCTTGTGATATACTAGAAAAAGTTCATTAAAGGTTCACTTTCAATTTGTGACACAAGTTATGTCTGAGATAAGAGTGACAAAGTGCATGATCACCCTCACTGATCCATGGTAAATAAGGAGGGCAGGGGACCGACACGTTTCCAGGAGACGAATGTGGCCAACACACGTAGGTGTCAAATGCTCCTTTACAGTAGTTTCCTGCAATAATAGAATAAAGTGTCAGTATTTTTGTGAGGGTTATAAAAATCAAAAAAGATGATTAACATGTGGGTAGGAGGCTCACCAGTTTTTGAGAATGCACCTGTCGTCAGAGTCACATTGCAGTTCTCCCAGTATTCAGTCCGTTTAGCAATCAGGCTTTCAAGCAGTGAGCTGGTCACCTTCAGAAAGAGACTTCAATGTACTCATGATAATGGATATTATATATATGTTATATTCATTATGACATTAATTTAGGGAAACGCATGAATATTTGTCTCCATATTGCTCCTAATCTTCACTATGTTTCACTGCTGTTTGACACCTCTTATCTTTGGTTCGAGGGCATCTTAGGTTTTGTATAGAAAAATGGTTTCTTTATTTTTACTCTTATTTTTAATGTTATTTTTTCAAGAGAAACTAATTGTGTAAATTGGCTTCCAAGCCACATGACCCAGATAAACTGAGCTGAACTTTAGTACACCAAGAGACCATTGAAATGCACCTCTTTTTTTCATGGGACTTGAGGCCATCTTATATAATATATTTTTTTTTCTAAATAATATTTTTAATGGGAAACTGTTATTTAGTTTAAAGGCTTTCAGGCCACATGACCCAGTGAGTCTAACCCTGAGCTATCCTGTAGGAATCAAAGAGGATATATATGATATACAATTGCCTGCTCACCAAAACATTTCCCAGTGAATGTGTGCAGTACCCATGTTTCTCCACTTGGTGGGAGTATTTAATCAGACCTCAGCCCTGTCTCCACCTGAGTGTAATCTGCAGTTAATGCAGGTGATTTATCAGCTCAGCTCAGTGCATTCGTGTCATGCCTGCAGCAAACTCAACTCTCCGTTCATTTATAACTCATTACAGAGACAGTTCACCGTGATTAATAACGGATCTTCTTTATTTGAGGAGTGAGCTGCAGGTTGCTGTTCCCTACCCCTGCTTTCAGTGTCAGGGCCGAGGACAGCAGCTCTCCTATCTGGGCCAAACACTCTTCACACCCCAGTGAGAGCAGCAGCAGCCCCTGCAACCTCTGCCTGGTGGCTCCTCCACCACCTGTGCTACCAAAGATTTCCAAGTTAGCTGATAGAAAGCTTGTTAATTCACTGAGGCGTGTCCTGTCAAGAACACATCCAGAGCGATGTCATGGGTAAAGGAAAGCCGAGAGCTGCTGTCTGACTTTAACCAAGCCCCAACTTCACAAATTACTCATGTTACAGACATTTCTCTCCTTTTGTTTTGATTTGAAGGCTGATTTTGAGCACTGCAGCTTCTACAGCCCAGAGCCAATGTTAAAAAAATCTAAATTAAAATAATAACATAATAAGTTTTTTTCAAAGGGAATGTGTTATTGCAGAATAGAAGCCTAATTACCTGATGGCTGGAGACTCCAAAGAGGAGTGTAAGCAGGAGTTTGGTCCTCGTGTGCCAGGTTGGCAGCAGGGTTGGCATGATGCTGCGTGTTCACATTTAAAGCAGTCGGTTTCTGGGATCGATGCAGATCTCCTACCTCATAGCTCTCCCTTGGACTCACAGGGCCGCTCGTTCATCCTTGCTTTAGCTCCCATGCTTCCTTACACTCTGCACTCTTCTCCTCGCCTCACCATTGCAGGAGTTGTTGATTGTTAGAGGATGATTTGAAGAATTTTGATCTTTACAAAAGCAGTTTTCTTAATAATTCTTGAACGTCTTCTTCATCTAACATTTTTCTCCAGAATCCCAGTGTCTTTCTGGTTCTCTGCTGCTGCTGCTGCTGCTGCTGTTTGACCTCTTAATCTCAGAGGGTTATCAGAGCTGAAGAAATCCTCATTTGTCCATACAGACCTCTGAGTCTGTGAAGGAGGTGCATCTGTCTGTACTCCCCATAGACAACTGAGAGCGCCTGTGGATCCTCATCGCCAGATCGCCTCTCCCACCCCGTCCTCCCTCTAACCAATCATGATAAGGCCTGGGAGAGCCTGCTGCATGACACGGCTAACTTTGCTGTTCAGGAAAACTGACCTCACCGCAGCAAATAAGCCTGTTCTACTGTGCCAGAAGACACACCTGTACTCCAAACAAAGCGGCCGGCACGAACCGCTCCCTTCTGTTTAGCTGTCTTACACAGTAGACTGAACATTTCTGACACTAATGGGGATCTGAAACCAAACACTGGCAAGCAAATGGGAAAGTAAAGTGCTACTATCATCTGCCCAAGTCTCTCATGGCTATGAATTTTAAAAAGAATATGTAGGAAAGTCCATGTTTTTTTAAATACTTTAATAATCCCATCAGGGAAATTGCTTAAGGCTGCCCAGCAAAGAGTGCCACACACCAGTGAGTCCACTGGAGGCAATGCAGGTAAAGTGTCTTGCAATGACTAGGGAGGAGTTGGGGATCGAACCACCAACCTTCTGCTTATTGGACAACCCTGCTCTACCACTGAGCCACTAAACAACAACTAACAGAAATGACAAAGAAAGCTTATTTAAAGTGCACTTACTGACATTTTGATCAGTTATTATTGGCTTACCGTATGCAAATAAGCCAGTTGACTCATGGATATTCTAGAACAAATGGAAATACACCTGATCATATCTGTCAGATCACACCTTCAGTAGCCTGGAAAAAAGTAATTTATGTTAAAAATCCTTCTCTGTTGCTTCCTATAGCTCCACAGCGCTCAAAGGAAAAGCTTTTTCTGTTTACAATTATACAAATTTGTTCATATTTCATAAGATGCCATGGTGTAAAAACAAATTAAAGCAGCTTTATGGGTGATTCTGAGTCAGGCTTGTGACACCCAGCGCTGTAAATGTACTATAATTTTCTCCTAGGCTAAATCACCGCCGTGCTGCCTCATTTAGAGATTGTGAGTAATTTAGGAGACATTTATTAGAATACAAATCTATGAAGTTGTTGTTGAAAGTGGAGAAAGGGGAAAGTGTGCCCCACGAAGAGACAGGTGACATGAAGAGATATATATATTTTATATATTATATATATATATTGAAGCAAAGGAACAAAGCTCAGTGATGCATCATGTCTAATTCTGTTTTATTACATGGTAATAAAGCTTTCAGATGTCTGTGTGGTGTGGATGTGACAGAATCCATTGCAGAAGAAATATATGGGACATTATTGTGTTCCAGGCCCTCACAGTGCAGCAGCAGTGTCATTATTTCTAGCTGTGATGTATGAAACCAAAGATAAAATTACATTTCTTTTCTAGCTCTATAAGCATGGCAATATACAGCAGTGACAGGGACATAAGTCCACACCGTGTGTAACCAACAGGATGTGAGAAAAAGGAAAATATATCCAAGCTGTAATTTGAAAGACTTGAATGGCAGTAATGCAGTTTGAAGCAGACTCGAGGCCTCGGGCTGCTGATGTGGTGGGAATGCTCATATAAAGCAGAGCAGGGCAAAATGAGAGTTTACAGTGCACAGTTTAAACCTGCCATCCGTGAATATGTGTTCATATTATATGCTACCTGTTTAGCTCAAATGGCATAAAATGAGCTACTCACTTAGCTTAACTAAATTCTAAAAGCTATGAAACATGCAGGAGCCCACTTATTGTCTCTGGAAAGCAGAGTCTAGTTGGTGCTATTTGTGTTTTTTAAGCAGTGCTTGTTTCCAAAAGGTCGGGCTTACCACTAACTTAGTGCAGGCTGAAGTTTAATTCTTCTTTTGCTTGGTGATGCTGACTGGCCTTGTAGTTGTCACACTCGAAATATGTTAGGAGTGAAGTTTTATTCGTCATTATGCGTATAAATCCTCAAAAAAGGCAGTATATATGTGCACACAGGCTACTGGAGGAGTGCAAGGTATGTAACTTCAAGTGTTTTCCCATGATATCTGCTTTAGGATGTATATACATGACTGTCACCAGAGATAAACACAGGAGCCAGGCAGCAGGATCAGGACTGCAGTCGACGTTCCTTTTACGTCTTTTAGTGAACGGATTGATTTTTCAGTTAATATTTCTCCTTCTATAAGACAAGCATTGTACCGGTCTGTTTGAGCAGCAAATAGCTAACTTGAGTTTCACTCTAGTCTGTAAGAGACGTCACTGAAAGAGAAAACAATGCTCATTGGTGACAGGCTGGATCGGACGTTTTTGTTCCGTCCTTCCATCCATATTAGTGGAAGCGTGTAGAAAAGATAAACATTAGCTTCAGAATACTTTTGTTTTCAGGTACTGTTTCCTAGTGTCCTAAAGTTTTTTGACAACCTCAGAGGAGGATCAGACGTCTGTTGTTTTAAATTATAGATGAAAATAATACGCTCATAAATAAGTTATCTAACTACCGTCTCGCCTCAAAGAAATTTGGGCCGGGTTTGATATTCTTACATGGATGGAAATTGCCCTCAGGTAACCAATATCCTTCTGAGTTTGATTTATTCGGGCCTTTTTTTAAAGAACCTTTGGAAAATACACTTATTCTTTGGGTAACATTATCTGTGGTGTACCGCAGGGTTCAATTTTAGGTCCCATTTTATTTGCCATTTGCGTGCTTCCACTTGATAATCGGAAGACGCGACATGTGAGTTGTAGTGCAGATTCTGCCTGGTTGTTTTATGCTGTCATTTTTCAACTTGTCCTGATTTTACCATGAATAATTCAGACCGTTTTAAAGCAGGAGTAAACGTTTAAGTTAAAATATAATTATGCAATATTCAGCTTCCCCAGTAATTAGGTTGACCTTCTGCCGTGAGCATGTTACATAAATGTGGCCTCATGCAAACAGAATTCAGGGAGTGAATTTCAAGCGAATGTTGAAAGAGGTCAGGCATGTGTATCCGCACCTCACTGCAGGTCCTGTACATGTATTAGGCAAACACAGCCCTGCTGATGTTTATGCTCCCCTGTAAAGAGGTCTGAAAGTGTTTAGTGGACAGGACAGGTGCTATGTGGAGGGTTAAACAGGTTGCTGTGCTAGTGTGTAAACTGTTTGGTTCTGTGATGCCTGCAGGCCTGTGCTGCTGTGTTGGGGAGTTGAAGGTGAAGAGTGCAAACATTTCCTGGTAAGGAGGCGGCCTGGTGTGAGGTGATTAGCTTTATTGGTTTATTGTTCAAGCCCTGCAATCAAAGCAGATTCAGTGAGGTATTTTAATGCAGCTGGATATTCGTGTTGTGCATACTGTACATTTGTTTGTACGTGCACTTACGTATGCATATACAGAACATGTGCTCGGTGTGTTTACATTCTTGCTAAGGCAGAGTGATGGTCTGGGCAGAGACGAGCAGGGGGGGGGAGGCGAATGGTGGCTCTCAGCCGGAAAAACAAACAGGTTGAGGGTCGCCAGAGAGAAAGAGAGAGAATCAGTGAGAGGACCCCCCCCCCCCTTCTCCCCCGGAGCTTAGGAACATCCTGTCCAGCCTGGGTCAACACCAGCTCCAGGCTCCACATCACTTTGTAGCCAAATAACACCATCACAGCCACCCGAAGGTGGATGGATGACCCCGAGGGGGCGAGGCTGTGCAGAAAGGAAATGGATGTTTGAGATCTGATTCCAAGAAAAGGGACACTGAAACTGAAGATTCACTTTTTTCACGTCATTAGGAGTATGTAGAAGCGTTTATTATGGAATGGTTAGTTAGTTAGCTCCAGCATTTGTCAGCCTAATGCGGCTAATTGATTCAAAACACCTTTGTTTCTGTGCAGTGTTAATGATAAAATAGATCATTTTTTCTGAGAGGAACCAAGAGTAAGTGAGCTACTACTAGCCATTGTTAGCATCACTGTTTTTATGAAATGCAATACACTGAGTTTAGGGTGATGGAAATGCATTCAGCACTTATGCTCTATATGCATTTATGGATGTTTGGGACTCAGTTCTGGAGAAACTATTTCAGTACTTGATTGTTGTGTCCTAATATTTTATGAGGATTTTAAATGAGGATAGAGGTTAACACACCATGTTCATCTGGCCCCAACCCAATAATAAATATACCTAGAAAGCTCGTGTATATCAGCAATATTAATAAACAGCTTGCAGCTGCTGGGTGTATCAGACCAAGCGATGCAGAGCTTCCTGTTCGAGTTGTGACGATGTGGACTTTATTACAGAATCGCACAGATGCAGCTTTCCAGCAGTTCCAGTGGAATGAGCTGATGGAGACGGATGACTGTACTGACAGAGAAATCCTTCACCTGGGGAGTCATGACACCACATTTCCTGGTCTGACTCATTAGTGACACAGGACAAGTAAATATAAAGCATGCTGAGACTGTAGGAGGAACTAAGAGGAGCTAAATATACACCTGACCTGTTGGTACTGTTGCTTCGGGTTTCAGTGTCATGCTGGTTGTTGTTTTGTTTTTCTAGCTGCTGTCTTTCTGACTTACGAACCTCTTTTTTTTCCTGGAGCTGGAGGGAGGCACTTTTTCTTTTGCAGCCAAGGACACGGCATTGGCCATTGAGACTGTTAACAGGGCAGTGACACCAGGCTCAACCCTATAATATGCCTTCAGCAGCTGCATGTGTCCTGAGGTGCTGGTGTCCATGATGCTGCAAAATGAAAGATGCTTCTTATTTTGTCCCATTCTCACTGATAGTGTCTTTGTAAATAGGTTACAGATACATGTAGATTCTTATTAGTAACCAGTGCTGGAGGAAGTACTGAAGCTGGTACTTAAGTAAAAGTACAAATACCCAGCAAAATATATACTCAAGTAAAAGTAGAAGTGCTACATCAACAATCCTACTTAAGTAAAAGTCTTAAGTACTTTTAAATGTACTTAAAGTATTAAAAGTAAAAGTACTCATGCACTGAATATATATTATTGATTTCCATTGCAAAGGATCTGAACAGGTTCAATCAAAGAAATCATCTCAAATTAAAATGGACCATGTGTAGTTAATGTCCATGTTCAGTCCAGAAGCAGCTATGGACAGGTCTGTGTGTCATGAGGCAGGCTGTGGACATCAAGTGAACAGAGAGGCTGCTGATAACAAACAGGCATTCAGCATGTTTACTGTGTCAGTGTTCCTGCTGTAGATTCATGTTATGATTCATGTTCATCAGACATTAATGGATGGACCTGTGTTAGCAGATAGCAGCTAACTAGTTAGCTCACTGAGCCAGAGCACCGGCATCATGACTGAGGCTCATTATAGAAACACAGCTGGCAGCGTGACACCACCTCCATGCAGAGTCTGACCTCTCATCAGTCCAGCACTGTGTTCATCACATGGAACAAGGAACTACAGACACTGTAGAAATGCAGTGGAGGAGAAAGTACAGGTAACAGCTGCAACATGGAGTAAAAGTATAAAGTACGCACTATTATTTTTACTTTAGTAAAGTAGAAATACATACATACTTTCCACCACTCTTAGTAACCCATGTTGTCAGGAGGCCCCCCCTGCTGCAGATGGAGGAAAATATTATCTCTGGTGTAGAAAAGCAGAGAAGAAGAAGGGTGGGGGGGTTGTGTTTGTCAGCCAAGCACTCCAAAGATTTATCATCCATTTACATTCTCCCAAACACACACTCGGCACCACAGTCTAAACACAGGGCAACGACTCCAAAATACCTCACATGGTCACATTTACAATACAACTTTTCCGCTATTAATTATTTTCATCAGCATTTTGAAGGATTAGTTTGTTTTTTATGAGCCAGTAATCGCTAGGTTTGTTAAAAACCTTTAATGATAATTTACCAGCAATGTCAGTGACTGTAATCAAACATGTTTACTCAACTGAGTAGTTTATATTTAGAAGAGGGGTCAGGACATGTTGCTGACATGTTTGTGTAGACAAAAGATAACTAGGACAAGTTTGGTTAGCCCTGGAATATTCTGCATCTTTTCACACTGCATCAACTCATCATTGTGAGTTATCATCTGGTTTGTGTATCTGATGTATGTCTCTTCATGCTTTTAGCCCGTGTTCTGTTTCGCTCTACCCGACAGATAACGATCAGATAATTCATATTTCAAGCATTTATCTGCTCCTCCTGGCAGCTGGCTGTACACACACTCAGCAGTGCTGGACGTTTTTCTTTTTTTTCTGAATGGCAGAAATGTTGCTCTGTTTTGTTTGTTCTTCGTGCTGAGACGAGAGATAACAACACTCACAGCGGAGCGTGAGGATGCGAGGAGGAGACTGTCAAACACACATGGAGCAAACAGGTCATTAAGTCCTAATTGATTCGGAGCCGCCGCAAGGTCACCGTGGTCCGATGTGAGCCATCACAGTAATTATTATGTCTTATATTTCAAGTTCTGTTAATATGGATATCAAAGACGCAACACAAACTGTCCCTGCTTTAAACCCTGACCGTGTTCGAGTGCTGGTGTTAGTGTGGAGTAGCGGTGAAACGGCAGCGTGCACAGCAGCCCTAGTAGCTGCTGATTAAAACCATTCCACGCTCCTTCATCTCTGCAGCCAATGAACTCTGGAGATTTGGGAGCTTGTCAACCGCGGTGGCTTTGAGCAGAGAGCGATGGCAGAGCGTCTGCTGCTTTTAACAATGAGAGAGCGCAGAAGCAAACACAGGGATTGGAGAAGAAGAAGAGTAACCACCGTGTCAACAGATTTGGATGCTGTTGTATGGACAGGGTGGCAGCTGCATTTAGCCCAAATTTACTGGTTTTATTTCATTGCCTTGGCGGCTCACAGAGGCTGTGGCGTCATGAAGTAATGCATCATGGCGACACTGCCAAATTTCTCAGTGATTTAAAGCGTTCTGATTATTTATTAGCTGGACTGGAGGCTGGGAAGTGGGCTGAGAGTTTCCAGGATTGTACGCTTAATTCATTGCAATAAAACTCGATTGCACCTTTACTGTAGCTCAGTACAGTACAGTATATCTGGGATATATCTTCTATCAACCTCTCAGTATGTTGTGGCAACTGTGTTTGGGGAAAATATCATTTATTAAAAGTCAGCTATCATCCAGCCTCTCTTTTGACGTGATGTTTTGGTCTCCACCTGCTCCTGAAGAGAAAATATCTAAGCACATATCAGGCGGACGAACCTGCAGAATGTTCAGTATTGACTTGTTTGCAAGTTGCCAAATGCGCCTCTTGGCTTGCAATAGACTTCTAGACACTTTCTAGGTATGTCAGACCTAACTTAGCCCCTGTACTACTGCAAACTGCAGTCACAGAACCTTACAGTTGTTGACATCAAAATCCCAGGACCACTGGAGGTGTGAGCTGATAATTCATTGACATCATGGCTGGCTTGATTCTCTGTCAGACCTTCAGTGGTCTAAGTCTTAGCTAATGTCTGTTTGTTGTCAGAACAGCTGTGTTCTTGTATAGAACTTGATTGGTTTCACTTAAACCTGTGTGGTACCAGCCCCTTTGTCACTGCTTTATGGATTTAGCTCCCTGTGAAAAACGTTTGATGAACAATGTTGATAAAAATCCACATATCCTGCATCCCTTCAGAATTTCCCTGTAATGAATTCCACAATATAAACACTATCAATTTTCCCTCTGTTCTCGGCTCCGGTCCAAACCCTGCGTTCCAGATCTGTTTGTATCGTCTCTCCCACTTGAAAACAGGAAAACTGCCTCTTCTTCTTTCTCTCCATCCCTGTTACTCATGTTAACTCGTCCCAGTGCGTGAACCCTGACTACAGACGTGACTAAGGACGTGTCCGTGGCCGAGCTCTGCATTTTTTTTTTTTTTTACTAGAAGGATCGCAGATCCAGTGAAGGGCCCTTTTCCCATTACATAATGGCAGAAGAAAGCAGCCATGTTTGCAGACGATGTGCAGACCTGCGATGGTGTCAGATGTCAGCGTCTTAAACAGCCATTCACTGCTGCACTGAATTACCTCTGTGGCAATTAAGCTAAGAGCAGTGCGGTAGGTCTCCCTGCAGGTCCCCGTTTTCTACACCTTGTTGCTCCAGTGGAAAATTACAAAAAGTTGTGAGGACTTAACGTCAGCTGAGCGCAGTCTCCCATGGTATCAGTTAAAGGTCAGCCGAGTGGTCCGATGACATCGTGCTTTATAGTTGTGTCAGGGTCCGCAGTGCCACCTGCTGTACCGCACACAGAACATTGCTGCTAAACACTGTGATATATTCATAACATATGAATGAATGCATCACTGTGCTCCTGGAGTGTATAACTTAATAATGATAACACTTTATATCCAGCATGCACGGGAAACAACTGGTGATATAATCCTGGCTTTTTATTACACTATAACTTTATTATGGATGTTTTATTTATAATACAAACATCCATAATTAAGTACGCCTGAGCCCTCAGAGCACACAGTATAAAACATTACAAATATCACTAATGAGAGGAGCATAGCATGAAATTCATCTTCATCATTCCATAAATTACAGTAGTTTAGGGATGAACCAAGACTGTGAGGTAGTTTTTGCTTAAAAATCACATAAAAACAGAAGAAATTTTATTATGTAAGGTTTGTTTACATTTCTATAAAAGCCTACAAACCATAAAGTAAACCTGTAAATAAGAAAAAAGGGCAAATTGGTAAACTGGGACTGCATGACTAATCCTTTACTGTGTACAAGCAAGCAGTTATAGCAAAGGGAAGGTGTGTGTGTGTGTCTGTGTGTGTGTGTGTCTGTGTGTGTCTGTGTGTGTCTGTGTGTGTGTGTGTCACAAATCAAAATCTCTTTTTCCTCCGTTTCACCACAAACAAGTCAACATGACAAAATGAAATTCTGATGCAACCTTCCACTAAATTTAACTTTTCATGTTCAGGAGCTCCTCCACTGTCTGCAGAGGGCAGAGAACTGCCCTGAAGGGGGCAGTGTTGCCCCAGCTGTCTGACTCTGTGTAACCGTGACATCCTCCAGGCCGGCTGTGAGAGTCAGCACCACGTCTAACTGCCATCAAACTTATAAAAATACAAATTCTTCCCCCGTCCTTCATTTCTGACATTTAAATTGCTGCCACTTGATTAAGTCTTAATTATCCAGTTTAATGAGTAATTATACACTGATTCACAGAGTTATCAAAAGGCAATGTCATCAGTGACACACACACACACACACTGTGAGTTTACTGAAGCCATTCCCCTCTGTTTTAATTGTAGTCATTACAATTAGCAGCCAAATGTCTTAAGCACTTCTCAAAATAGACATGGTGACTCAGTAAACATATAGCAGGGAGTGTGTGTGTGTGTGTGCACAGTGCCTCAGATTAAGGTTACAGGTTTATACTTGATGGATAAAGGGAGGCTGTGTGTGGAGGGCTGTTAATGCCGCTCTGTAGGCGTAATTATTTTGATCTCGGTGTGGCTGCAGGAGTGATTTCAGATTTCTTTCTTTCTTTTCTCCTGTTTATTTATATATATGCAAATTTCCCAGTTTATAATCTACAATACAAACTCATAAAGATAACTTCATACTGAAGCAATCGCTTTAAATTCTCAGGTTATTAAAAGCTCCAAAGCTACAAACTGTCAAAGTACAACTCAGGAGTCATTTATAAAAAAGCGGTATAAGAAGAGTAATCTGCTGCTAACAGTCACAAACCCACAGCTGCGTACTTTACTTTAGCTTTTAGCCAGTAGCAACGACAACAAATTAAAGACATTTAGTCTTAAACAGAGACGTGTTAGTTTTCCTCAGGAGCTGATGAAGATGAAAACAACAACTGTAAACATAAATTATGCAGCTTTAATATGTAGACTCTTAACAAAACATAATTATATCTACAAACAAACAATTACAGTATCTGTGTAAAATGTGTCTGTTTGGATGAGAAGGCTGAAATGTGAACATTATATTTAAATGTTGTTTGTACAGCTGTAGCCTGGAATTCTATATATTTATTCAATGTTTTTGCAGTGCGCTTGGATAAGACGTTTTTGGTTTTGGGAAGCAGACGTAAGTAAAAACATGGCTAACATGTAGCATCGGCTAACATACGAGAAAACAGACGATTCACTCGAGTTTTATCGCTTTCCTTTGGTGTTATGGAAGCCAAATGTTATTATTATTGTTATGTTATTATTATGCTGATAATGTAACATCCACTATTGCTAAAACATGTTACTGCCCCCTTGTGGTGTGGCATGTGCATTACACAAATCAAACTGGAAATCAAAAATACACCTGCTGGTTTCATAAATAAAAAGTGAAAAAGTGAAAAACATGATTATAATATGTATGAAAGGGACTGAACATTATTATAATAGCAGCTTTACTTTGTTAATTTAGGTGGCAAATTCAAATCTGCTGAAATCATTGTCAGTGTCGGTGCGATATTAACACACAACGGCCGAGTCCTCAATCCTCCAGTCACACAAAACACAGAAGAGAAGAATAAATCCCATCACCAATTCATTTCCTGTCTCTGAAATCATTCCTGATTACAGGTGTCTCCCTCTCCATTATCCTTTCAATCATCATGCACAATGAGAGGTGGGGGAGGGGAGGTGAAATCAAACTGCATTGTGCTGGAGGTAGAGAGACAATCAGAAGTCTGACTCACCGAGGTTGGACTGGAAAATGGGTCATTCATTCATCCGCTTTTTTTTTCATATATCGGACTGTATTTGCAGTCGGTCTGTATTTCCCCGACTGTTTGACTGCTTTATGAATAAGACAGGATGAGCCTGAAGTGAGTGTGTTCACGACTGCGTCTGCTCCTCACACACAAACTCTTGACGTGTTTTGACATACTTGACATGTAGAAATTATTCATGTTTCAGTAGGGGATTATATTATGTTACACAGATTAGAAATGACATTCCCAGAGTGAGTCCCACTTCTGAAACCTTTTTAATATTGCATCATACATTGATGTGTTTGCTTCATATGGTTGAACTTCCTCATATATATCCCAGTCTCTGCATTTTTGATCATTTTGCATCGTGGACATGTTTAGGGTCAGTAGTGCCGAATGTGGATTTGTTCTGGGTTATATGCATGACTAGCCTCCATGTTTAGCCTCTGTATATTGTGTTGTTTGGCCCAGACCAGTAGCTGTTGGATGTTTAATATTCACCCCAAACCCTACAGAAACCCGAGCAGTGTTAATGTCTACGATTAAATTAGAAACCTCTGTGAAGGGTCATGAAGCACTTCAATTAAAGATGCTGAACTCATCGGTCCCACAATGCACATGAACCGCAGCCTTCTGGGTAAAACTCTGGAGCAAAATTACAGCCGTCCTCCACTTTCTTTAGGGGACTTTTATACACGCACATGTCAGCAGATTACACCACAGCTACTCAAAGTGCTAGCCAGAATGCTATTGTGACTCAGCTTGGTAGCTCCAGTATTACATTAAAGGTCGGGTAGGAGATTTCATTCTGATGCACTTTTTGTTAAATTAGTGTAACTTCTCTTTACAATCCGATAGCAACCGATTAGTTCGACAGTTTCACATTAAAACGAAGAATATGAATCATCTTTGGAAGCTATAAAACGCTAAAAACATCAGCCAATCCTCCAGGTGGACCCTGCGCGGAGTATTGGCTGGTTGTCACTCTCTTCCTGCTCTGCGCGCACCAGAGAGGTACGTGCATGATGGCCGAAGTCACAGACCGCAGCTCGTCTTCAGGTGATGCGCGTCCATGTGATTGGGAGGCGTGGCTTCGGGCTGAGCTCCGAGAGAAAGGGGCGTGTGTTTACTTTCGAAATCTGGCTGACTCTCACTGAGTTTTCAAAATCTCCTACCCTACCTTTATACAATACTTCCAAAAGTATAATTACTTTTTACAGATAATGAAAGATGTGAAATGGAGTAGATTAGAATTGGCCATCTATGAAACTTTAAGCTACATGCAGGCTTCATCAGATTCTGCCTGTCGCTGTAGGAGCTCTTTGGATCGTGGTTTGTAGATAAACGTCGCTGCAGCCGTGCAGATAAGCAGCACAGGCTCTCAGACACAGGTGGCTGCTGCTCCAACAACGTGCTGCGGCTCTCGGCATTTATCTGCAGAGCGGAGAATCACTCAGGTGAAAAGTTGATCATACAAACAAGCCGTGCATGACGCAAAACACAGAAACACTCGTATACATGTTTATCCTGTGCGGTCATGTCAGCTCATCCATACACAACATGGATGTATATGGGCTCTGACCTGCCTGTCACTCAAAGCTATTAGACCTCTAACAATGTGTATGTCTTCTCAAATATGAGCACTTCCTTTATAAGGACTTAAATCTGCCAGTTTTTAGAGGCATCCTTGAAAGAAAGTTTTCTATAAGCCTCCTGAATGACGATGATTTCAGCTCTGAGTCATACAGGTGTATTGTGTGTGTGTGTGTGTTATCCTCTGTGCGGATCTTGTGAGCGTCTGGCTAAAGGATTAGCATAAAGATGGGAATGTGAATGAGCTGTGCACCCACACGCTGTCAGAGGAGGCGGCAGGGTCTGAAAGGTGCAGAGAGGCCGCCAGAATCCACCTGAGAGACACTGAAAACACAACGCAGGCCAACAATGATTTAACCCCGGCACCGCCGACTCATTATTCCTCAGCACGCCATATGAATTTTACTCACCTCATTATGTGCCAGCTATTTTAGGGTTATTATAAATATGAATCACACAGGCACCTCTCTCTTGATCTTTAAGTGTTAATTTAAAAATTCTTTTACGCTCGAGTTACATCAAGCCTCCATTTATTCTATTCAGTTTGAATTTAACATCATTTTCTTACATCAGATGAATCTATTAACGTCGGCGTGACATGTTCTGCTTATACGTTGACGATATCTTTATAATAAGCCGTACAGAACCGCCGGTAGCTGTGAGGGCCGGTAATGATCTCCAAGGCTGCTCCGTTATTATTTCCTCGGACAGGTTTCTGATGGTTATAGTCGGAGAGAGAGAGCAAACTCATTTTCTCCTGAGAGGAGTTAAAAATTGATTTGTGATTATTCCCCACATCAAGGACACAACGCGCGGCTCTTACCACGTCACTGTAACGTCGGCGTGCTCCGACAGAAACCTTGATAAAAACACATACATTTTCTTATGTCCTCCTCAGAGCGTAGAGGCTGCAGGCCTTCAGTCGAACAGCAGCCAGCGTTCTCTGTGTACTGTTTATACCACTGGCAACAAAAAAAGATGAATGGATTTTCCCCTGAAAGCACTCTGGGCACATTGCTATTCTTAAAAATGTCTTTTACCAAGGTTAGAAACATAATGTCTGGAGAAGATGATACTGTAAACTGCACATTTTCTTTCAAGAAGAGTCGGAGAAATTGAGCTTACAGTTTAACACATAAATAAACCATACATATCTCTGGTTCTTTAACATATCGTTGAGCTAAGCAGGAAAACAACCTTGGAGCAGGAGGCACCTTTTAGTAAACTGAACATTCATGCCTCTCCTCATAATATAGAAGATCAATCTGACCGCTCTCTATTGACTCTGTTCAGTGTGCCTTTGCTTTGAAGTACAAAATGTCTGTGCTACCAAACAGTGTAGAGAACCCAGGGCTTTTTATAGGTGTCTGAACCATTCTACCAATTTAACCTACAGGCTAATGTGCTAATGCAGTGATTTAGTTTTTTTTTTAAGGAAGCTAAAGCAGAAAAGATGAGCTAAAAATTCCAGAAGTGGATATAAAGGTGTAAAATCTGAGTGACACGTCATGTTAAATCCGACCTCTTCATGTGTAACATACAGAGCCCCTCTGATGACATGGTAAAAAAAAAAAAAATAGTGGCCACGAAATATGTATAACGTGTGCACGAAATTCTAATTCGTGGCAGGGCACATGGGAGCAGGCTTCCTGGCCAAGGAGCACCTTTTCCCGGGCAGCAGGGAGCAGTCAGTGTCCCTCTCTGGGCAAATGTGCTGGAGCTGGAAGCTCCAAGAGGACATGGGAGTGTGTGCCCAGCCAAGACGCCCCCTATACTAATTCGTGGCCAAGAAGTAGTATTTTGTGGGCACGTTATACATATTTCATGGGCACGATTTATTTATTTTTTTACCATGTCATCAGAGGGGCTCTGTAGTAGCATGAGTAAAACACAGTTTCAGTGTATTCGGACACATTACGCAACCTGCTGCTCCGAGCGCTGGCAAATCCTCTCTGTGCTGTAAGTGAATCAGTTTGAGCTGTAATGACCGATTGTTTTCATGGCTCCACATGTAAGTGGATTATTACCATGCAGACCTCAGGGACAGCTCCAGCAGCTGAGTCGTCATTCACATGATAAATTCCCCATACCTTCCATCACGCACGTACATGTCAGTCCCGCTGGACGGCGTCGACTCTCACTGGTCCAAAAGTTAGGATTCATCTGTCGCTCTTAACGTGTCATTAACAATCATTACAGCAGCATCTTTCCTCTTAACTTAAAAAATGTGCTGTCTTTGTCAAAACAAAGCCACAGACGGGACAGGAGGCGGGAAGCATGCTACGTTTTTTCAGTCCCTTTCTAATCATTATGGGATCATTTTTTCACGGCAAAAATATAAAGCCCAGCACCTCAACTGAAACAGTGCGTTGATGGCTATAAGTAGAGACAACCAACTCATGTATTTGAGCAGAATAACACAAAATTCTTTTGATTGTTAATTTAACAAAAACGTATCGATCAGGCAAATACTTAATGAATTTTTGTACTGGGACCGCTCATTGCCCATGAGTCAATTATGGCTTTGTAGCTACACTGAGGAGTGCAGATTTTTTTGTATTTTACAAAGTTTTTTTTTGGTTTAGTTGGAACATCTAGAAGCCCGGTTAAAGAGCTGACAGCACTGCATGCACAGATTTCAACAAGCACCTGAGCCAGACTGCCTCTCTGCTCAGCTCTAATTATTATGTAATTAAAGAAAATTATATTTATCATATTTAATTCTAAAATAGAGAGAAATGAAGTCCCCCTTCAGAAGACCAGACACTTGTTAATAACAGGTGCTAACCCGGCCTGAATACAGGTCAGATGATGTATTTTCTGTTTTCCTGAAGCGTGTTGCTGCTGACACTGACACCCTCCATCATTATGTGGACTTCATTAACATTAAAGACTTGAAGGTGGAGTTTGAATCCTTTCTGTACTGACACAGGGTGCATGTCTGTCTGTTCTCTTACTGACAGTCCACCTTTCTGGGGCAAAAAGTCTGTGGAAAAGTTTGGATGAAAGCGAACTTGAAGAATCCCCAGCAGCTGGAAGTCATGTAGAGTCATGGTGTTCATTACAGTGGGAGCACGAGGACACGACTCCTTTTGTGTTGGGAATTTGAATGTTTTTTTTTTTCTGAGGCTGCCTCACTGAGCTCCACGTTTGAACCAGCAAGTCATTCTCCACACGCCCACAGGGCCTTTGTGGCTTTAAAGCATCATTTCCACAGTGGAATTCACACAAATATGAAAAAGAATAAGAAGTTTCAGTCACTGGAGTTCAGAATTCTGACACCAAAGTCTATTAAATAGCAAACTACAGCCTAACAATTTGAAATTTGTAAAGACTGAGACAAAATAAGATTTCATCATGTTCAGCTTGAGAG
The DNA here is from genome assembly GCF_900634625.1 of Parambassis ranga. Taxonomy (NCBI): domain Eukaryota; kingdom Metazoa; phylum Chordata; class Actinopteri; family Ambassidae; genus Parambassis; species Parambassis ranga. Next base: position 13,431,939 of record NC_041027.1, read on the forward strand.
GACTTAACAAGCTCCTCTTGTAATTAAACATGCTGTGCAGCCTGCAGTGTCGAACAATAGAAAATCCGACTTCTGTGGAGTACATGCTGCTGCTGCTGTTTGTGGCAGCGTGAGGGTCCCATCAAAAGCAGATGAAACACACAACCCCACAGTGTGATGTACCAAACCTTTGTGGGTCTCATGAAATGATTTTCAGACATGCGAGCGAGAGGAGAGTTTCTGAAGGCAAATAAAGGCACTTACTGCTATGGTTAGTTGTTGTTCTGTGTCAGCTGTTTATTATAGGCATTGTGAGGATTTACATTTGCTGTACCCGTTTAGATTGACCTCTAAATATTAGCGTACCTACAGCATAATTAAAAAAAGTACTACCAGGATGCAAAGATGGTGAGACCTCCCTCTCCCAGCAACGTTCTATAGCTCCTCCTGGTGGATTCACATCCTTCAGTGGGTCCTGGACTCCTACAGACCACGTTGGCAGTGGCACAGTCCACCTAAACTCCACATACAGGCAAAGAGAAGGAGCCGAGGCAGGTGGGGAGCTTGTGCTGCGAGGCAATATCTATAAAACAACAAAGCACTTTCCTAAGCTTTCTCCATCAGTGCAGTGACACCAGAAGCAGTGACAAAACACAGCTGTCAGGCTGAGAGTTACAGCGTGAGTGTAAAGGCCTGACATGATGGAGCGCTGTGGATTTCCTCCTCTGTATGCAAGGCGGGGTGGAGTGAATCTAAACCGTCTTTTGTCTCTGCTGTCTGATTCCAGATCTCAGCAAAGACTCTCATCACAACGGCTCCTCGGAGAAAGCCGAACATCTGTGTTTCAGTGTGAAGAGCCGATGTGCTGATGTGCTGGTGGTCCTTCAGGACAGCTGCAGCCAGCAGCCGCTGTGTCACAACTGATTTTCTCTCAGATCTGTCTCACATGCAGCTTTAACTTATATGTAAAGTGTCGTTGGTGCATTACAGCTGAGAATTTCTTCTGGAACATCACCAAACACAGATGTTCCTGTACTTGAAGATTTCATTTTTATAAATGAAGGTTGCATCTAGTTTCTTGCCTTAATTCTATCATTATAATCCTGCAGTGCAACGACTGTCTAATTTTTTCTGTTAATCATGAATGTTGCAGCAGGTTTGTGGTGCAGCTCATTAAGACCAATGCATTTAACTGACTTCATTGATTTTTACATTTAGTCTACGTTAATAAGCTGACTCAGAATGCAGGCTGTGTTATTTCATGGCCAAAACAAACCATACAGTCTGCAACATATTGGCTGATGGCACCGAATCATGGGACAATACAGCAACAAGAGTCCAGGTTAGGAGGCAGGATTTGGTGGGTGGCTGACAGCATTGCTTTAAGTACTGCTGAGTTGTTTTTACTCACTGTAAAGATTTATTTACACTCATGGCTGCTGATTAAGGTTCATTAAACTACCAACGGCTCAGGAGAAACGTTTTTGGAGCCTTGTCTCAGCAGCATGGTGTGTGTTCCAAATGTTTGCTTGATTTGTAGATGTTAGCACAAGCGGCAGCCTTCGGGGCTCAGACTTGAAGCCCATGCGGAAGTGTCAAAACTTGTAATTTACACCACAACCACTAGGGGCTGGCTCCAGAAGCAAGTCATTTCCCACAGACTCCCATGTTAAAATGGCCGACTTCACAGCAGAAATGAACATGTTTACAGCCTGGTACAAAAAAACATTCTGGTCTCAAATGATAGGTTCTCTTCTAGTGTCAATTGTAGGGGGGTGAATTTTTTTACATCTCACTCGTTTTAATTCTATTCAGACTTAAAATTACGCATAATTATGGGCGTTGCCGCTTGAGTGACAGGCGGTTGCTGTATCACAGCGCAAGATTCCTGCTTCCTCGTGCTCCCCCTCTTTGTCCATATTTGGAGTTTTGGCGGACGTGACGCTGCCAACATGGCGGCGGTCAGCACATCCCGGAACCTCCCACCGAGCCTCAAAACGGCTCTTCAGAAACAAACAGGTGACATCACGAAAGCTCTGTCCATAGTTTTTACTGTCAATGTGTTGGGATTAAATTCACGAACATCCCAGCTAGCATATTCTGATGCTACATATAGATGCTAGCTGTCACATTTTAAGCAAACTGAAGGCATCATAAAGCGATGTTCTGACCTACTGACTCATTAGAGTATGTCTGCTTCATGTTTAATGCTTTTGAAGCTGTGCAGGAAATGAGTTTCATTTAAACTCCTGGTTGCATTAATCTTTAGCCCTTTAGCTTGTGATTAGCCTGCCAATCCACATAATCTTATGGCGTTCCCTTTCTGGTGCCCCAGGAAATGTGTTGCTCTGATCCGTGATGCTACCTGCAGCGTTTGTGTCGTGTGAATATTTGCAGTCAGACTGATGAAGATGTTTTTTTAATTTGCTGCTGGTTTCCGTGGTGAAACAAAGTTTCCTCCCCAGAAAAAAAATGACAGAATAAGTTGTCCACCTCCCTTAAGCTCCTGTCCCCAGATGAATAGAAAAACTTCTGATGCATACCAAATGTGGGTGTAGCAGCGGCTTTTTGTGCTTTCCCAGTCTCTCCTCGGCTGTCTGTGACATTTTGACGCTCATTAGGATGCCTGGGCGGCGAGCGCTCAGACAGTACACTCCTGAGGTGCTCAAGCTCAGATTAGGACCGAACAAAGCACCTGGTCTCGCCTCTAACCTACTTCTTTTGATTTATTTATGTAGTTATAATTCAGCATGTATGCCGGGTCTCAACTGCAGCCTGGCCGCTACAATTACTTATTAATATACAAGTGTTCTTAAAGCCGGCCGAGCCCTAATCCCCTTAACCACGATGGAAGGCTTTCCAAAGAGGAAGTGACAGCAAACTAATCCATAAAGCTTCAGTACACAGTGGCTTTAAGGGCAAGTTTACACATGCAATTAATATGACACAGCAGCATAGCAGATCCAGTTAATTTCTTTGTGGGCACTCTGAAACAAATTGGCTGAATTCATCTGTCAGTTTGGATCGTTTCAAACTTCCAGGAACCCAACGTTTACCATCAATAACTCCAAATCTATAAATGGCATAGTAAGCACAACAGTAACGAATGCTAAATAAGACGAATGTTTGAGAAACAAACAGATAATCTGTTGTGTGCATCATTAAATTCAAGACAAATCTGTCACTTAATCCTGCAAAATCACTTCCTCCCACCGGCCGCAGGGCTTCTCATAGGGCGAGGTATCAGATGGCATCAAGTGATCCCTCATTAAATCCCAGTGTGTGTGACTCCAGAGCAACGAGGAGGCTGATTCGTCGGTTGCTGCGGATGACACAGACATCTCAGTGTAGCCAGGAAACATGACCCCCTCCATCTGCTGGTGGATTAATGATGCTGTTTTTGGAGGCTTGGTTTAAAATGCACGATTCAAAACAGCCAAATTAAACCTGACCCCAGAATCTGGCCTAAAACGGGCATCAGGGTGGTGACCCAGAATATCAGGAGATGGATACAGGCAGGGTCACAGAGAGTTACATTTCTTCAGCTACTTACAGCATTTAACCATTGGACATGTTGGATTATGGGTTTAGAGGTCAATTTTTATAGATGCAACCTATAATTTTAACTATAGTGCTATTAGAATTCTGTAGTAAGCGCCACCAAAATGTTAAATATTTAACACTTTCTTTAACGCCCATAATAATAAGGCCAAGGGAAGCATAGGGGAAATGGTCTTAGGTCATCTTAGCAAGGTTTTGGAGCTTTTAGAAATTTAAGAGAAGAGAAAAGAAAAGGCTGGTCAAAGTGTGTGTGTGTTTATTTTTATTTAATTTATATCATAGATCCAAAACAATGAGCTGGAAGATGCTGAAAGGTTTTTTTATTGGTGACTTAAGTGCCCCACAAAACCCATTTGTTAACATCATAATATTGATAAAAGTGCAGCTTTAATATTTTAGCAATCTTTGATGAACATTTTTTACAGGTATTCCATAGTTAAATGACATAAATATGCTCACTTGACTGTATTTGATCAGGTTATGTTGCTAAGCGGATAACAGATAACATCCTGACAGTCACCCCCCCCCCCCCCCGAGCGCCGGCTCCCAGAAGCTTTCTTAAACCAAAACGCTTTTATTCACAGAGGGTCTCAGTACACTCTGGATTTCCAGCTCTTTAAAAGTCTCTTTTTTTTTTTACTTTTAATCCATATTTTATAGAAGTTTTTTTTTATTATTCATCTTCTTGCAAAAACAGATCTGAACCCAAAGAGGAGACGTCTGTCTCACAGAGTTAATTGATGCCCGCTCTGCTTCAATTTAAATCACGTTTACCAGTTTGTTTTAAATCTATATTTAAAATGCTGTTGTGCACAGAAATGTCCTGAAACACACACACACAGCCGGTATCCGTCAGGTAGATTTTCATTTCAGGACTGTTTATCTGTGGGTGACAGCCTGCACCAGCCTGTAAGTGCCTGGATTTCACTGCAATCAATCAGGGGGGGGGGGGGGGCGGGGGTTATTCCATTTGGTTGTCAGGAGGAAAAAATCTGTAGAACAATCATTTAAATAAATAAATATAAAAAAATCCACCACCACACCTCATCTGTTGGAGGCAGAGAGAGAGAGAGAGAGGGAGGGAGGAGTCAGCAGAATGCATTAAAGCAGCAGTGGAGTCATAGTACTGCACACGTCACTACTTCTATGAAACATGTCACACTTATATGTATCTACCACAGAATCCTATTTACTGTACAGCTGTCACGCCTGATGGATTATGGCAGCGGCACATGTGTTTTTAGTGTCAGGATCACAGACTCAAAGACTGGACACAGGAAGCCAAGAGGCTATTCTTACCCTGCGTGGTCCCTCAGCTGCACAGGGTGATTAATAATAATGATTTATAGGATCATAAGGGGCCGATTTGTAAAGTGAAAGTGACTTTACAAGAAATAAGTTTTTGGGCACAGGTGCTTTTTTTATACATCATATTTTTGGATGTGATAAGAGGAAAGTTTTAGTTGGAGATGTAACAAAAGAGGTCTCACTCTATTGGAGATGCTGGGACCACAGAAATGCCTCAAAAATAATCTTTGTCTGAGTCAACAAAGGCCATATAGGGGAAAAAATAACAGATCTGACCGACTGCTAGGACATTTTTAGAGGCTTTCTACTTAAATTTCAGCACAACATAAAAATATATTTTATTGCACTTCATTCATCTGACAGACACAAAAAGAAGTTCACAATACAAAACTGATGCAGAAACTAAAAACCATCTGGGCCTGTTTGAAGAAGTGTTTGCACCTGTAGGTGCTGAAGTAGAAACATCCAGGCCTGATCACTACCAGCTCTGTTCCATCAAATCATTGTGCAACATCAAAAGTAGTTGTTGTCAAAGGTAGAATTTGAAGGCTCCTCATGAATAATTAGGGATAAGTACTAGGGATGTCCTGATCCGATCACGTGATTGGAAATCGGGCCCGATTGATTTCAGACTCGATCAGACTCGGACATTCCCTCCCGATCAGGACTCGGATATATATTTATTAGGGCTGTCAAAGTTAATGCCTTCTGTGCAGGGTGGCTCTGTGTCTTGTAGTGTAGGGGTATGACAGTTGCTTTTGGTGCGAGAGGTCCTGGTTCGAGACCTCGATGAGCTGCTGCGTGTGTGAAATCTCCCAGTGTGGCGGCAGCGTCACACACACACCCCCTCACACACACACACAGTTTTTGCTGCAATGAGTGCCTTTATAGAGAATCCTGAAAGTATCAGATCGGGACTCTGTATCGGCAGATACTCAAAATCAAATGACTCGGACTCGAGGGCAAAAAAACCTGATCGGGACATCCCTAATAAGTACAGCACAGAAGTAAATATTTAGTGTATGTTTAACCATCATTATGCGACACAACCTACATGTCACACAATGGAAGTTAGATTGTTGATCTTCATCATTTGAAGCCTGTTATTGTCTTCAGCTCATTAGGTAAACTCTTCCATATGTGGTCACCCTTTATGGAGAATGCTGATTGTCTGAATGTGGTTTTGCGGCGTCCCACACCCACCATCTATATGCTGCATATGAAATGAGTTGGATGGCACTTAAGACGATGCAGATGTTACTGAGACTAAACCAAGTTGATCTAATGACTGAGCCTTACCACCCAAACTGAAGTGATGGGCCATTAAATAAATGAAAGCGGCCATCCCACCATGGGGCATAAAATTCTCCTTAAAGTCTGGAGCAATGTTAAGAGCTGCTATCCGCGCCTCCATCTGCAGCCTTTATACACTTATCAGCCACTCCTGTAGGATGTAGAACATCTGGACTATAGGCTGGCACAAAGTTTTCCAGAAAACGGTAGAAAATAAGATCGAAATTCTCCTTAAAGTTAATGAAAAAAATGAAAGAGAGACAGAGCTGGCCGCCGTCTCCACAGGGCACTGATCAAGAGCTGGAACAACATTAGCATTCCACCCTGACACTGAGGCATTACTGTGAACGTCTAAGCCAGAGCCAATTGATTTTTGCTGCCGTTCTCTTATTTCATCCTTACGGGTGAAATATGCAGCTCCATGTGTTCTCCCGTCTACTAAGTATGAGCCCGTGATGAGCTTGGTCGAGCCATAGGAACACAACTCTAACCAAGGAGCTGATGGAAATTGGAAATGCACGTCTTACCTCCTTACATTGAAGTGAGTGACAATACCACGCTGATTTTCATTTGTAGCCTTTGCACTGTCTCATTTTTTTCCATTACCACAAGCGACACTGTTCTAATTTTCAGGCGGGTGGGGGGGGGGTGAGTGGGTGGATTTGTGCATTTTTCTGTATGGTGAGCCAGGAGAAGCTTGGTAAATAGGAGCATCAAAGCAATCTGCTGCTAGGCTCCGAGAGAGTGCAGGCTCATTAGAGGGGGGCCTTGGCTGAGGAGTAGCTGGGAAGACATGCCAAGTTAGACTCCCGTTGTGACAGACAGTGCTCTTTAGCTATTAATCAACAGGCTGAGAAATTGAAAGGACAGCGAGTCGCTAATGGAACAATTTGTCTCACTGTGAGGGATTGAATTTCCCTCCGCCGTGGCTCCCGCCATCATCTCATCCACTCGCCTTGAGTCATTCTCTGTCAAACACTTCTGTTTTTCCTTTTGTGCCCTTCTTCACAAACTATCAGTACTACACAGTATGCTGTAAAGGGTTGCAGAGCAACACAAGTGAAGTTTTTTTCCAATGATGGTGTGTGGGGAGGAATGTTAGTTTCATCGGTGTGAAGTGATGAAGGCTGAAGCTGCTGCGCAAAAGTCCGATCAGCTCCATGAAGTTCGTACAGAAACTTGTGCAGCACGACATATAATGACCAATAAAACCATATCATGTATCTTCACGATGGCTGAGATGTCTTAACCGTGTGACACACATGACAAACATCTTCGTCTTTCCTTGCAGCGCTGTGTTGCAGCAGCAGCTCTGTGATCCACTCATACAGTAAATGTAAATAGCTGTGCCTGCGGGCCTCGCTAAATAGGCTCCCTCCCAAAGTGTCTGCTGACAGGTGAGATTATGCTTTGACATGCAGCCTCTCTGTCAGCCCCCCTTTTGGCAGACAAAACGCTAATATTTATCCCAGCTGCCAGTCTGATATTAACTAATGATGTATGACGTGGCTGAGATAGCCAAGTTTGTAACTCTCTTGGCCTACATTTTCATTCTTCCCTCCTCCCGCTCTCCTTCCTTCCCCTCTCCTCTTGCTCCCTTAAGCCCGTCAGAAAAGACAGATTATTGATCCGGTTGTGCCTGAGCGGCAGAGCCACACCATTATCTCCTATCGGAGGCTGTGGCTGCCTGTCAGGCTCATAAACAGTGGCCTGCCATTACGCCGTTCATATGAAGTGACAGCCTCAGACTCTTCCCTGGGAAGATCATGAACACACACACTGCTGGGCAGTCCGAGCTAAATGACAATCATTAGTGAGCTGAGGAGGCAGCTGGGAGAATGGGATGACTTTCATTGTCATGATAGGGCAGCATTCAAGAAGAGTGCAAAGATTATTTTTTCAGAAATTGACAACGCAATTTAAGTCAAGCTAGTCTAAAAAGCTGCAGAGGTGCTTATCTCATCCCCCGGTGGAAACTAATGGGAGAGTATAGGTAAAGTAAATGTGACATTTTTGCTTGTTTTATGAATAATAATGAGGAAAGTAAGGCAACACAGCCTTTAAAGGTCAGGAAGAGGCAGTGAGGAAATAAAGCAACTCATACATACATAACACATGTAGATGGCAACAAAGGAGGGTGAAGGGGTTAAAACATATGTGCTGTTTGCACAGGGAGTGTTGGGACCATGTTAATCTACCAAATGACAACATTGTCAAACTGATGACAATATGCCACTACTGACTACGGTACAATATGGACATGCTCCACAACCTACATACAACAACAAAAGTGTTTTTAAAAGAATGAGTCCAGAGAGATTACCCAGATTAGCCAAATATAAGCAAATCTAGTGGAGTAATAGGATGAATGATGAGCAGCTGACAATAATATCTCTTAAGAAATTTGAGTTATTAGGAGACTAAACCAGGCAGACAGTTTTCTCAAACTAAAGTTGAGGCAAAGGTTGCTGTCATGGTTACAAAATGTGAATATTTACTATATAATGAATTCTGAACACTGCTATTCAGCAGCCTCATGTCGTGCCAATGAAAATGCGGAAATGTGAAAAGGCATCACAACTTCTTTTCACAATATTTTGACAAATTGCTCCTTTAACATCAGCACAAATTCAACAATAAACAATGTGTTCACCTCTGTGCGTCCCTACAACATGCATGCTGGGATGCATCCATCTTTTCACACCGCTAGCCGGAGGGGTTAAACAGTTCTGCGACCTTTGTGTGTGTGCGACTGCCTCTCTCTCTCTTTCTCCCTGTCCCTCTCTCTCTCTCTCTCTCTCTCTCTCTCTTGCCCTCTCTGTGCCTGAATCATTCCATTAAGATCCCAGCATGTTGCAGAATGGAACAGGGCTGATGGGCTCAAGGCTGCCACATATCCTCCATGACAACCAGTGATCGATGACGAATGACGGCTCGCTCTAATGAAACCAGGCAAAGGGATTAAAAACAACCCTCCATAAGTTGCCAGGCTGTTAATAAATTCCACTGCTATCTTCCTTCACTGAATCTCTCTATTCCTCTTCACTGCCTTTGCCTTCAGGTTCTGTTGTTTGTTGTCAGAAGGGACTTTTCTTTTTTACAACTTCCAACAAAGGAGTCAAGATAACTATGAGAAAGTATTTATTAGCAGTTTGTGACTCGGTGGACACATAACATGTGGTGCGAACAAAAAGTGACGATGCATTTAACAAAAGTACGCACTCATCTAAAGGCTTTATGACTCAGATTCATCAATGTACTGAGACAAGGGGAGGGGGGGGGTTATTCTAAATGATTCATTTCATGCTTAAAATTGTCTGCAAATGTATTCTAGAATGACGAAACAAGTGAATAAACATGGAGTCAGCAGAAATAAGTCAGGATAAAGAGAAGTTCAGCCCTGGTGTGATTTCAGTACCATGGACAGTGAGAATGCCAAGGATGCTATCCGTGGTGCTGACACCGTCTGATGGTAATATGCTAAGCATAGAGCACACGTATGGCCGCTTTACACCGTGTGACTTTGGGCTGTCGCAGACTAAAGTCAAGCATCGTAGAAGAATTGTGGAGACATCTTTAGTCGTGGCTCTAAATCAGTGGTTTTACGTCGTGTTGTGGGGCAGGTTCCACAACGGCCGTTGTCAGCGTCTTGTGACCAAAGATAAGCTGAGATACAATTTTAGTGGTGTCATAACTTTAGGATGACGGTCTCACAGTGTCACAGCTGCTACGACCTGTCACTCCACATCCATGTCCTCCTCCTCCTCCTCACATGTTGACGTACGTCGTAACCTGTGATCTCCTGCGATTCAGTAAATGGTCATCGGACAATCTGCACACATTAGACCTGATGTCATACCAAAGTTTTTTAGATCTGTTTTGCATAGTGTATCATGCAATGTTCTTAAAAATCACAGTGTAGAGAGGCCATTATGCTGATATTCGTCTTATTTTAGGTTGCTAAAATTCATTTCCTTGCTGACCTACAGCAACTTAACAATGGTCAAGTTAGCAATTAGGAAGGACATAAAAACATATGAACATACAGAAAACTGTATCATCAATGAGAAACTGCAGTGGACTTAAAAAAGCAAAACAGAGACACTGAGGAAGTAGGTGAAAGAAGCATCCAGTTACTAAGCTCAAGTCAAAAAGGAAAAAGAGAACAAAAGCCGTTCTTGACGGATGTGTGGGTGGAGGGTGAGATGAAGAGAGAGGCCTGGGATGACTAAGGGGGCTTGGGCCCAGATGCTCAGATAAATTATTCACTTCATTCTTCAATACTGTCCTGCCAGCTGCCTTTCATTGAGCCTGTCAGGTGCCCACTAAGGAAGGCATGGGGGGAGAAGTGTCACTCGTGCCAGGGAGTGAGGACAAGAGATAGAAAAAAAGAGCTGGAGAGTCAGAGGAAGAAAGATCTGACAGCTGGAGAAGCTAGTTAGTAAACGTGACAGCGTAACTTCCAAAAAATGTTTATTTATTGTGTTAAAATGCAGGAAACCCTTTAAATTTAAGGGGAAATATCTAATTGAGCCAAGTTTGTTTCAGTTTGATATGTTGTCTTAATATGTATCCACTCAAAAGTGCTCCTATAGCAACCAAATGTAAGATTTGGTGTATTGTTAGCTACCAAGTAGCAACTAAGATTTACATACAATAACAGTAAGCAGTTATATGATAATATTTTGTCATAGCTGCAGCTCCATGTGGCCAGAATAGTAGTTTGGAGAAAGGAAAACACCATTCCAGCATAAGAATCTTATCCAGTCTGTGAAGCATGGTGGTGGAAGTATCATGGTTTGGGCCAAGATGGCTTGACAGCACTGATAGAAGGATGAATTCTGATTGTTAGCAGTGAATTCAGACATCTGTCTGTGAGCTGAGCTGGAAGCACAGCCAGACAGCGCAAGTGCTTCAACAAAAGAACGGTTAAAGTTCATGTTTTAATCCAACTGCAACAACTTCAGGAAACCAACTAACATCTGCACTATAGAATGGGCTAAAATTCCTCCAAGCTGATCATAAAATGTTTAATTGTTGGTATTGCTGCACAGCTGCACAACAGCTTGGAGCTCATAGTTTAAAAGAAACACTGACTTTGAGTTTGAATTCCATCCATCCATCCTTACGCAGATATGACTAAACTGCAATCAAAGATTTGATTGAATAGATCAAAATATTCCTCTCAAACCCTCATCAGAATCCGAGGGAAAAGAAAGACCAAACAAACAATTAAGCCTCTACGAGTCTCTGACAGCACTGTAATCCCTCAGCAGGACTCCCTGCTGTGATAAACAAACAGCCACTCCTCTGAATCTCACCTGATTGATAAGTTATTTCATCATTCTCTTAAAGTCTAAAAACACACACAGTCACTAAGATGGCATCCTCTGTTCCTCCCAGCAGCACACGCAGAGGAAATTGATTCTCAGTAATCACTCATTTGATTTGGAATGGCTCCGTGTGACTTATGTGAGTTATGCTTCCATTTACAAGCTGTATTTGAATTCAAGCAGAAAACCAAGCAGCCACATACTGTACCGTGGATCATCTATACCGCTTTCCCTGCAGTAAACACACTAAGCTTGGCAGTGTGTTTACCAGCCGATGGGTGCTAATTGCTGCAAGAGTCACGGGTCTGGTTTTCGAACGGCGGGCATTATCACCCAGGGGGGCTCGAACACAGCCTTTAACGAGCTGGATCGGCTAAATACCGGCCTGTCTGTGGAACACATCACACTGTGGGCATACACCCATATCCTGTGTGGGTGTGTGTGTTTGGAAGCTCTCACATGTTCAACCTTGCTCAACAGCAGTTGATGCAAACAGCATCCTGATATGAAATGACTATAACTAATTGAAGTCGGTAGTTTGGGCAGAGCGACTAGCACAAAATGGTGCTAATTTAAACATAATGTACACCTTTACACCGGACAGGAGCAGCTGCTCAGGTCTGATTCTAGATTAGGACATTGGCATAGGTTTGCAGATGGATGAACCCCATCTCCCAGCATTCCTATGTCGCTTTCACAACACTTTGTCATTATGAATGATACAACCTCATGTTCATGAGGAAATGCTGTTCTGTTTAAAACCTGTAACCCAGGTGCTGCATTGTAATTGGACAGTAAGCTACACTGCTATTATACAGGTTATACTGATTTGTGATGTTTGCTTCAAGTAGCACAAGAGAAGAAGACAATGAACTCAAGGTCATTGTGCTGTAATTCTGTTAATTGAAGGCTGAGAATTATTCTGTACAGAAAACATGATGTCAAGTACAATCGATTTTCTCCAAACGAGCAAAGTTCTGCCATTTGGCGAGGAAAAAGCCTCCAACACCCTCAGACTTTATGATGTTACAAATGGACTGTCAGGCAGACGGCACAAGGGATGGGGGGACAAGGATTATAGGATTTAATGTTGCTATTTATTTTTAACTCAGCATTTATTAAAAATGGTGGATAGGCTTCTGTGGAGGTCAGGTAGCTCAGGATGGAGGAAGGGAAAATGATGAGACCAATTTTCTTCCATTACCTGAGATTAGGATGCTTGGGATGGCTTAGTCTGCTTCATTTAAGGTCCAAGGACAGACACAATACAGATGTACAGCCAAGCAGACAGGCACAGGAAAAAGCCTAAAAGGGAAGAAAGTGAAGCCGAGACTCACAGAGAGATTGGAAGCGTGAGAAAGGGCAATAGGGTGCAGATTTTCAGAAGGAATAGAGAAAATATCAGCAACACAGACCGTGCATTCATTTTCTATCTAAACGTACAGTAGTTAGGCCCCATTCACACTAAATAAAGTCAATCAAGCTAGAGTAGGATTGAAACCCTTTAAGCTGGATACATTCAGACCTATTTTCAAATCTGGCTATCACACATGTCCGCGCTCAATCCGGCTTAATCCGGCTTGTTTGTTGTCCTCCAAACCGCTAGGTGGCGCCTCATAATATACAAAGTCCGTTCAGGCCGCGGTAGGACCGCGTGTGCGCATGCGTCATACATTTTTTTTTTGTCCCATGTCGCTCCTTCTTCAGTTTTATTCGGTTCAAAAAGCAGTTTATTCCTTTGTAGCCCTGTGGAAAATAAATTTGTGGCAAAGCTGTCATAGTTCAATGGTTGTTTACATACGGCTTTTGTACACGACCTGGACAGTGTCCCCGTGAACCGGAAGTATCACGTCGTTGGCGGGATTCGCTAGCCTCATTTGCGTTCAGACCTGAGCCAGATGTAAGCCAAATCCGGCTGGATCCACCTACGAGAGGTGGATTGAGATCTGTCCGGGTGTATCTGGATACGGGCCGAATCCCGCTCTAGCCGGATTGATTTCCCCAGTGTGAACAGGATCTTAGCTACTGCACAAATGAAACAGTGATTAAAACAATGGCACTGAGCAAATAAGGAGTTTCCACTCATCAGCTCAATATTCAGTATGTGTGATCATAACATAAGTAATTTCAGGCAAGTAAGCGTGTGTCATTGATACAGCTGGGTGAGCAGCACTGTCACCGGAGGGCTGGAGACTGATCTCCACCTGGGCTCATCTGAATGTTTTTCACTTGGCACTCAGATGACAAATTAGCAGTCAGGCTGCAGCAGAGTTCGGGGACGTTGAGTTTTTTGGATAGCGAAGAGAGTTGATTCTGTTTCAGCTCATCATTATGCACTGTCATCGGCCTTCTGGCTGAACTACAGCCTAGTTTTCTGAAATCTTGTGTCTTTCGTTGTGAATTTAGATGATCAATCATAATGATTTTGGGGATTTTTAATAAATAATTTCTTATATTTTGGCTTCTTGAGTACAAATGTATACTATTTAAATTAAAATGACCTTGCATTTAATTATCCTGATAATTTCTCCTTTATTTTGAGTCAAAATAACATCAGGAAAGCACTACTTTGGGCTACAGGAAAATCTTAAGGCAAGGAATCCTGAAGGTGACCAGGACATCCTTTGGCCCCAACATGCTGTCTCCAGATCACTTGAGACACATTTATTAAAATGCTTGTCAGAGTGATTTTGTCTATGCGAAACCAGCCCCAGGTGTAAGTGTGTATCCATGCACACTTTCTGAACTACACACCCAGTTCCTTCTCCTGCCCATATGGACAATACGGCATTATCTCACTCATACACAAACGTGGGCTACTGCAAACAAACAAACAAACAAAAGAACAGAACAAAGGAAATAATCAAAGCATGTCCTCAAAATTAACAGCTCAATTCCATTCTCCATTCACAAAAAAAAGATGCCAAACATCAAAAGTATGTTTTTTAATGAGGTGGCACTGCAAAGAGAAGAAATCATTGAAGTTGTTTACTGTGTTCCTGTTTTTAATTAAGTGAGCCAGGCGCAGTGTAGGGTGGAGAATGTGCTCTATTCAGTGGAACGGATACCTTCGCTATGATGAATGAGCTGTCATCTCCAATTGTTGCTGAACCTCTGTCTCCTTGACACCCAACGATTCCCGCTGCAGCTTGTCTGTGCCACGGCGACGCACGGTCAGGAGGTCATAAGGTCACGTCGGTATGCTAATGCAGGCACCGGCCCCCTTCCTCCCTCTCAGAATAGTAGACCTGTGGCTCAGATTAAACAGCTCATTCTGCTATAAGTGAAGTTCAACACAGGGAGGAGAGCGCTTCACATCTGAATCGGTATCAGAGCAGCAGGACGTTTACAGAACAAAGTCAAGGAGAGATGCCAACTGAAGACAGCCACCACCAAGGACAGCTGTGACAGGTGACATTACTGTAGACCTGTCCACACACTCTGCAGGGACCAATCCTACTTCCACCACAATGGACATCAAACAGGATGGGTAGAATCACAGGACTGAAAATGATGGCAGAATCTACTTTCAGATCTAGGGAACCCTTTACAAAAGCTCAGAAGAATAACCTGAAAACCTTCGGGACCTGCTGCCCTTCACGTCTTAACACTGAACTTAAATGCAGTCTGTCACTACACACCATGTTATCTACAGTGAGACTTACCACACAGTGACGTCTTTAACTAAAGGAACACAACATTATTCTACTTCTTTTAATGACCTTTGACCCCTAAAATGGTGGCTGTACCGTAGTTGTTAGGACACACTAGCTGTGTCCTAATTTAGGGGTTTACTCCTGTCTATGGATGTGTGTCCTTCATACACCTCAAAGGTCCCACAAGCGGCTGTTAAATAGGACATTCTGGTCTGTGGATGGCTTCCTCTCGTGCTGACACTTTTGGCTACCATGGTGACAGATCCCAACCCTAACGTCAAACTTTATATGTCCTATCGATGGAACCAAAGGTCGGCGCCAGATACATGATGTTTGTTTCTGTGGCCGAGAAGTATCAACCCTTCTTTACATTTTCTTTGTGAGGAATGGGGGGAAGCTATCTCCATGTGCAGATACCATCTGTCCAGGATTGTTTGCAGCTCCCTCTTATCTTTGACTCATGAGAAACATATTTACAAGTGTGAGTCATGGCGCCTGCAAAATACCTGCTTGAGCTTTGACATCATTTCTGCACTGATGTGAGCAGTGCGACCTCCTTTTTGGAGAGGAGCAGCTCTGCCATATTCCATCCCTCTGTCTCATTTATCTGACTGACTGCTGACTGATTGAGGTCTCAGTCTTATGAAATGCGTCTCTGGCACTCTACACTCATTCTTGTCCTTTGATATTTATCATTCCCTCTCTGAAGACTAGACACGGCTGGCAATCGGGTGAGGAGTATTTTTTGATGGGTTAGAATGTTAGTTATTACAACAAATGTGATGACACTAAAACTCATCAAGTGTCAGCACAAGTGTTAAAAAAACAGTTTTTCTCAGAGTTCGTCAACAGCAAAGACCAGAAAGTGGACCTGCATACACGCAACACATGGAGATCCAACCTAAACAGGAAGAGCGGCATGAAGCACCGTCAATTAATTCAGTTAGCTGACAAGCCGGATGTAACACTAAAGTACTAATGCTCCAGCAGCATCTAATAATGATTGTTTCCTGCCTCTGCACCAACAGTAGCTGCTATGACTAATGACAGGAGATGACATGTTGCACGGCGTCATCCGTTCGCACAAAACCCAGGAGCCAAGGCAGTACGACAGGCCTGGAATGGAGACGATGTAGACCAGATGCATAAATTGGCATAAATTGCTACATCAGCTTTGATTCAAGTGTTCAAACTGATCAAACATGTTTCCTAAGAAACGTCTAATATTGTGATCAGAAGTTAAAGGTATTTACAGAGTGATATTCTTAAAATAGTGGGTTCGTTGTAGGCTTTGGCTAAAAGAGGGCAGTTAATCCCGTGGCTCCCAACCTGCACCAGGCCATTTTTTTGCTCGCATTATCACATTAGCACACAGGACAATCTTAAACTCATCTTGATTGACTGGAACAGCAGCTACACACTTCCCTCCCACACAGGATGATTTTTTTTCTTTGCCAAAGTGCAAGCCATTAAAGTGATTTAGGGGCTGCTTCATGTGCAGACTGGAGCTCCAGTTCCAGGACCTTGACTCTGGAATGTTGCCAAACCTTCCCGATAACGCCGATACTACCGCTGCACCTCAGATTAACCTCCTTCAGCTTTGGCTTTGGCTCACACCCCGGGACAAGGCCGTGGTAGGAGCGCCTGGTCGTTCTGCTCTGAGTTTGCCTTGACAGTACCTCAATGCGAGTTGAACCTCTTCATCTTAGTGACATGATGGTGCAGAGGCAGGCAGGCAGGTGCTTTATCCTCATGATTAGACTATATTTAACCGCTGTAACAACCACACAGAGACTACAGCACTGAAAAGAGGAGGAAGTTAGGGCAGAAATAAGGTCAAAGGTCATCTCAAGTGACAGTGATCAGCTAAAAGATGTTTATGACACAGCATAAGAGTAAAAATAAAAAATCATCACTGAGGATGATGAAGACAAACTAGCCAGTACTTATCACCTAATGACTCCACAGTGTGTGAGCCCACAGGGTTTTTTGTGTTTTGTTTTTTTTACAACCTCTTAATAATTCATTGCACAAAACGCCTGAAGAAATAGACTTTACTGGTATGTCTGCTTTTCGCCTTATCTTCAAAGTCTCATGGGAAATAAATGTTTATCCATTAATATTGAGCAGAAGGCTTCAGCCATATACACAGGGCTAATCCTCAAATGAAAAATGTGCTGACTGGACACTGATGCCATTTTGGTGATTGCGTCACACAGCCGTCTAAAGACAGGATCTAATTTAGGTCAGATTAGGTAGAGGTGGAGGTACACCATCATCATGCATTTTGCCACAGCAGCATGCTGCAGATATGCATACTGTATGTTATCATAATAATTACAGACCACAGCCATGGTGTTAGAGCCGAAGCTCCACTTGTATACAAACGCAGATTTATTCCCTCATTGTCTAAAGATGATATCTGACACCTCAGACTAGAGCAGTGTTTTTGTGTGCAAGGAGAAGTAGGTGAAGGAACAAAGCGCCCTTCAGACGGCCATATGGCTCCAAACTGACGTCATATGACACCAGCCACAGGGCGAATGAAATCCTGGAAGAGTGCTGGTTGGATCAGAGCTCAGTCCAGTTCAGGAAAGGAACAATAATGTATTATTTAAAAGTTGATGGCTCAAATAAAGGAGCAATTTGTAAACTTATTTCTCTTGTGTGTGAAATCATCCCTACTACTTACTACTATATGGTGCTGTATACAGTGTGTTCACAGTTGTGTAATGATGTGTAGTGACACATTGCGTCGTCCAGTCCTTTGGTCGTGCTAACCTCTAATCTGTCTCAACGTCTGAACATCTCAGTACTTTCTCTGGTCTTAAATCTCCCATCAGACGGGCAGATAAAAACCCAACATTTTGTGCAGTGCTTCTTTTTGTCACCTACTACAAGGAGATTGTGTCTGGCTGTGAGTTCCTCTTCCTGGATGATCTGTATAATCAGTGTAAGAGCCTGAGCCGCAGATAAGTTTGGAGGACGGTCGTCCCTCCAGAATGACAATGAGGCAGCGACAGGGAGCCACAGCTGGGTGTGACAGAGAGAGATGAATGAGGCCAGAGAAGGAGAGATCAAAACCCTCTCAGCACACCTGCTCACACCTGTTCAGCGCTTCCACTGATCCTCCTCCAGAAGCCCAGCAGGAGGACATACAAGAGTGGGAGTAACACGGCAGACATGTATGCACACCAGTGATGGATCAGGAGTCAACATAAGTGCAGTGTTTGAGCAACTTTTTCAATCATCGTTTAGCCACCACTAGCCACATCACGACACATTATCACTGGCTACGCTAGAAATTAGCATTCCTTGGCTACTAGCTAGAACTTTCAATCATTCATGAGCAGGTGAGGTGCTCGTTGTTACTGTCAGATCTCAGAAAACCCTGTCAACCCACCATTCAATTCCATTTTTGATATTATAGCTCGACCTAACAGTATCAGTTAGCTAAGATTAATGCGCCTGTATGTATGTAACTTACAGGAGATTCTAATCTGTTAATACTTGTTGAAGTGAATGCCTGTGCCAAATTGGAAAAACGAAAGTGTCAAGAAAAGCTTGTTGTTAGCCTAGATGCTAATGAGATGTTGGATAAAACATAGGCTTCTAGTTGCTAGCCTAGTGATGTTGGTGCCCACGGCTGCGGTTCACATGTTGGATGTCTAAATGGTTGAGGTTCATCAAATGGATACTGAGTATTGGACGGTTTGTCGCCTGGAGCGATGATGAAGAGGTGATGTTGACATCTCGGCTGCTGGGTTCTCAGCTTCTGTTGTCATTTTTAAAGACACATCTCACATCTTTTTAAAGACACAATGACCATCACTATATGATGTATTTTATCATGGGTGTAAATCAGCACTTTGCCGGTTAGTTGTGACCTTGTGGCCCTTTGACTGTAGTCAAACGGCTTGCTGTGTTGATGATTATTATGCTAATATCCGAGCAGTGACAGTGAACTGTTCACAGCAGGGAGTGTGGAGTGATGACTGTTAAATCAGCCATGCTTTTTAATTACAGAATCAAATTTGATCTGATTCTCTTCTATTTGTACGCCACTTTCAAATCACTCCACCCAACAGTATCGCTGGAACAGATATCTCCATGTTTCAAGCAAATCAAACTGTCCATGAACGGCCATTAGCCATGCAAGTAATGAGCAAATAACGGCCACTATAGTCACTCCCAGTTATCACAACTCTACGTACAGACAGCCAGGGAAAAAAAATAGATGTAGTCAGCTGCTCTGAGCAGCTGCCAGAGGCAACAGTATGGGCAGCCGTCTGCCAAACG
This sequence comes from Parambassis ranga, assembly GCF_900634625.1. Lineage (NCBI taxonomy): Eukaryota > Metazoa > Chordata > Actinopteri > Ambassidae > Parambassis > Parambassis ranga. The sequence continues at coordinate 13,451,368 of NC_041027.1, forward strand.
CATCAAGTCTTCCTGTCTGAGTGAGCCCTCCACACAGGCTGTGTGCAAGTGATTCCTCTGAGCTTGCAGCTAGAAGTGTCTGGTTAGAGATACACATATGAAGCTTGGTTATAATCTTTATAGTCACTCCCATCCACACGCCTGGTTCCTGTTCTACCCTCCTTTTTTTTTCAAACCCTCAAGTGTCTTTATTTGAATCGGTCTAGGTTTGAATTGATCATGGTCGCTGCATTGACGACTCTTCTGAAGTGAGCTCACACAAAGACAGAGACGAGTGGCTCTGGATGGCATAAGGAACCATCTTGACCTACTTTAGGCTCACAAAAGCACTTGTTGCTTGTTTTTCAGCTTGTGTAGTATTGATCAAAAATATATTTTAAAGAAAAACAGGGAAGAAAAGGAAAAAAAGGAATCCACGGAGTAACAGGGCTGCTCTTTGGTGCTATAAACACATGAATTGTTTTGACTGGCAGAGCTAGGGTTAAATAACACTCTTATTTTCTTATAGTGTTTAATCTTCCTCCTCTTCTCCTCTCCTCCATCTTGAAGCCCATTTTTTATTCTGATTAATTTCACCAGTATCAGCCAGCAGTTAAAACTGCATGTCTAATTACGACATTGTGCCCATGGAATCTTCTTTTCAGTAATTGCCCCGGTGCTCCTGAGCTTAAGTGTATTATCTAGGTCAGAGCAGCAGTGAACCCCAGGGTGTAGCGTACGCTGTACAGTTTCAGGGAGTGCGAGCATCCTTCTGATCACGCTGCGGATCTTTCCCGCCTCTTTATCTCGTCTCCTTCATGCTGTGGTCGATGGGAGCGTGCTCTGGTGTTAAACACCATGCAGGGCAATCATCTACAAAGCACCACGCCGCGCACGAGATGTGTAAAACAAAGCGTGCGGATCGACTCTGCTCCTCCGGGAAGCACCACAGGTCCCCACTAATATCTGTTTATAAGCTGTAATGAGCTACATTATATGTATCTAAGCTTATTAAAACTTTTATTCCCCCTTCCCCCATGTGGGACCCAGGTGTGGAGGACTGGTAAATTGAAAGGTCTCAGGCAATCACCCACTCAGCCCAGTCAGCTGGGGAATTCAGTGTGGGCTGGGATGGGAGCAGCCAGCCTTACAAATATAATTCAGCTTTGCTGTAGCCATGACACCCCCTGCTGCTTCCATACATAGCAAAATGTGATTGACTGCGCCCTCCACAGCAGCAGCAGCAGCAGAGCTGCTCCCCTGCTCTGTGCTGCAAGCGTCCATCAAAAATAGTTTTATTCCGTCAACAATGCTGAGGAGAATTTAAGTTCTAAAGTCAGTAGTTAAGATTTCTCCACAGTCAGTGATTCATTCTCCTGCTGAGGTTCAGACTGAGTCTCAGTAATGATGCTGAGCCATGAAGCTTTTATATAGTAAAGACTGACACACACAGAGAAGGGAAAACAGCAACGAGTTCCTCAAGATCCAAAGATTAGGACGACACGTGTGTGTTTTAACTCATTAGCAGGTGCTGGATGGTCCAGGGCGATGTGCATTTTCTCACCTGATGTATGTAGAGGTGATTTCTCTGATGCTTGGCTCCATGCATGCTGTTGTTGGAGTGTAAACTCCAACTGATAAGCAGGACAAAGCAGCGCTGAAGACACCTCTGTGTGTGGATGTGCTGGAGGAGCAGACGTGGTTACACAGTCTGTGTCTTACAGGACACAAACACATGATGAAATCCGTTGTATGACGAGCCTGCCCGTCCCTAGTTACAGTTGCTACGCCGTGATTGAACAAACACTGTTCGGCCGAGGTCCATTCCCAGTTTAATACATTATCAGGGTGTACGTAAACAAGTGGAGATTGACATAAGAGCCTGGGCCCTGTGGGATCAGGGCGCCCACTGCGTCCGCACGCCGCTCACGTCCCAACACGGTCACTGAGCTTTCACCTTGTGGTCAGCGGAGCCTGATTGCTTTCTTGCTGTTGTCTAGACCAGATAATCTTGCCTCGGCCGCCGCTCGCCACTCCCACCCGGCTGGTTCCTTACACGGCATTTTTCATTCCTCGTCAGGCTGCTCCTCACATCTTCTCCTCATCACACGAGGCTGGACTTTGATCCTGATATATATCATACATATATATATATATAGACATGTGTGTGTGTTTGTATGTATATATATATGTATGTATATATGTGTATACGTATATATATATATGTATATGTATATGTATATGTGTGTATATATATATATATATATATATATATATATATACATATATATATATATATATATATATACATATATATATATATATACATATATATATATATATATATATATATATATATATATATGTATATACATATATATACATATATATATATTAAAATAATTAATTATATTAATTAATTATATTAATTAAACACTTCTACTTGTTCTTGTAAAATATGTATTACTAGTAGATGAAGCTTTCCAAACAAGCTTTCCATACTCCTAAATATATATATTTAGGAGTATGGAAAGCTTCCCACAACTTAAATCGATACCAGTATCTCCAAATAAAATATTGCGATATTTCACAGAATAGATTTTTTTCTTACACCCCTACAACAAAATGGCATCTAAAAGCAAACTGAAAAGATATCTGTTGTCAAACTGCACAACAGATTTGTTTGCTCTCGTGTGACCACTCACCCTTGGTCTGTTGCATAACAGCTGTGTTCCACACTGACACACTTTCAAACTCTTAATCCGTCTAACTTGATCTTCTTTCCTGTTTTTTTTTTTTTCCAGTCAAACACTCTTATCAGGAACCTGCCAACTTCCCACCGTTTCCCGCGCTGCGACGCACGCACCGGTGCTTCATTAACCCGAGAGATTTCAGACCTGATACCAACCGTCAGCCCTCTGACAAATGAGACGCAGGGCCGGCGCCGGACACGGTGTCAGCCTCGTTACTGCGGAAATTAAGATGGACTGATGTGGGCTTTTGAGGTCAGATAAAAGTCTTCACATTTCATCACTTTCAGCTGAGTTTCTCGGGGCGTTTTTATCCTGGTTATGAATGAAAATGGCCTCAGAAATGAGACGGATTGATGAGACGATCACACGGGCGAGCAACATTTCACTCTGCTGATTACAGGCATCTGTATTCTGCTGCACTGGGTGTTTATTTAAAGACATGAAAAGCATGCTTGTGACTATTACCTGCAGGATTCCTTTGTCCTGTCTTTAAGAGATAAATCCAAGAAAGCTCTGATTTAATGATCAACATTAACATTATTTTCTTCAACTTGCATCTGTCACTGAACGCTCTACTCTGTGTCTCAGAAGGTAGTGTTTGTGCACCATGCTATGTTGCAATCGTTGTTCTAGATGCTAATCATTTCTGACCATGACATAACCCAAACCAAAAATTTAGGCAAATACCACTTTGTGTCTGGACATAGAAAAATATAAACCCTGTGCAGTTCTGTAGAAGATTTTTTAGGCCCCGTCCACACCAAGATGTAGTCGTTTTTTTGTTTCCAAAGCATTCTCCGTAAAGTCGGCGTCGTTTCAGTAAATGTGTGCGTCCCAAGCGGCAACCTTCGGGGCTCAAACTTGAAGCCCATGCGGAACTGTCAAAACTTGTAATTCACGCCGCAACTGCTGGGGGCTGGCTCCAAAAGCGAGTCATTTCCCATAGACTCCCATGTTAAAATGGCCGACTTCACAGCAGAAAAGAACATGTTTACAGCCTGATACAAAAAACCACTCTGGTCTCAGATGATAGGTTCTCTTCTAGTGTCAATTGTACGGGGGGGGGGGGGGGGGGGGGAATTTTTTTACAACTCACTCAATTGTAATTCGGACTTAAAATTACGCATAATTATGGGCGTTGCCGCTTCAGTGACAGACGGTTGACGTATCACAGAGTGAGTTTCCTGCTTCCACAATCGCCCGCCCCTCTAAACTCGCTCGTGCTCCCCCTCTTTGTTCATATTTGGAGTTTTGGCGGACGTGACGCTGCCAACATGGCGGCGGTCATCACGTCCCGGAACCTCCCACCGAGCCTCAAAACGGCTCTTCAGAAACAAACGGGTGACGTCACGGAAGCTCTGTCCATAGTTTTTACTGTCAATGGTGCGTCCACACAAATCTGCACAAACCATTGAAAACGCTGTAGTGCATATGCCAGGCCTGTGAGTGGCGCTGTAACGCTACCACAGAAGCACTCTCAAAACAGAGAAGAAGACACGGGGCACGCACACAAAACTTGTGCGATGTAAACAGAACAACGTGGATCTAAAACCTTCTTATAGTTCCAGGAGCAGAAGAGTTCGCTGTTAAAGCAAAAACAAGCTCCGCAGTTTGTTGTTGTTGGAGTGAGCACATGCAGGCTGAGGGGGAGGTGGAGCTGTGTCGCCATCATTTCAGAAAAGCAGCGTTTTAGGCGTTCACACGGAGACATGGAAACGGATTCAAACTTATCCACCCCCTGGGACCCGTTTTCAAAAGTTGTTGTTTTCGCTCCGTGTGGACGAAACGCCTGAACCTTAGAAACTTTAGAGGATATGTCCATTTTCGTCTCCGTGTGGACGGGGCCTTAATCTGCACGATCACGATTAAACATTCTACAGTTTAAATTTACATGTTTATTTTGAAGACGTCTCTGCAGCATTTATTTATTTATAATTGAAGCTATTTGTGAACTCCATTCGAAGCCCTTTGATTTAGCTGCACACGTCTAAAAATACATAAATTATTTAGTTTTAATGATTTAACACGACAGTGGGGAAAAGGAAGCAGTTGTGTTGTTTGTGACTTGAGTTATTGGACAGTGAGCTTCTCCTAGTTAGCTTGGTTACCTGACAGTCTGTGCACTGCTCTGTGGCAGCACACACTGTCTCATCTAAACACTGTTTTCATGAGCCCCTGTTAAAATGTCACCCTCTGGCTGATTGCATCACATCCTGTCCTCTGTGAAGGATCATCTCCACTTTTATTTCAGTGCTTTAGAGTAGCTCACTGCTGCCTTCACTTGTCTTTTTCAGTGCTGCCATCATCACTCAGGTGCCTCCTTCTGTCCCCGTCACACCCACTCTCTCCTTTTACTTCACCTCGTTGTTTCTGTTTACGCAGCTCGTACCTTCTACCATAATGTCGCACTCTCCTGTCGGCTCACTATATCTCCCCCACCTTTGTAATTCAGGGTGACTTACAACCCTGAGAGCTGTCTGTGCATGCCGAGACACACACACACACTGCATCCCCTCCCCGTCCTTGTTTGACAAAGTGCAGACAGCGTCTGGAAATCCGCCGGCAATTAGGGAGAGACAATGAAAGGCGCAGAGGCACATGCAAACAAACAGGAGAGTTATTGAGTGTTAGTCTGGAGGTGGAGAGAGACACACCCACCTTCATGAACCATGTTTGGCAATTTAACTGTAACTTTTTTTTGAGCTTCTTTTAGGATGAAGTTCCAGCAGTGGAGATACCTCAAAAGGTGCCTAAAATAGCCTGTTAGTTCCTGCAGTGGATAAACAACTTCAGCAAATGAATTCAGCCCTTGGTTCCTGTCTGGAAGAGTCTCTCAAAAGTCCAACAACAAAGCTCATGTCTGGATGTGAATGCACAGGACAACCTCTCAATGATTAGAGGAACAGAAAATGCTAGTGCTACAGGAACCATCCGTCCATCCTGTGCAGTCCTGTACTCTCCTGGAGCTCTTAATGGACGAGAGACGTGGTGCACTTTTATCGCAGGACCACATGGAGACAAACTTACGCTGATACTGAAGTAGACATTCACTTCACATTTGCTGTGGCGGCAGAACTCACAGGGAAACGTGTGTTGAAGCTGATACAACTGTAATTAAGAGAATGAATGGAGACAGAAATGAGCCACTTTCATATAATGACCACCATGAAACATTAAACATGGCGGCGGCATTCATTTGCATTCATGCAGTAACTGATGCATACGTGCTGCTGCTGTTAACACATGTGTTTTTTGCCTGGAGTTTTGGGTCACAGGAAGACATTAGTAACTTAAATAATGTGAGACTTTGCTTGTTTTTTTACCTTTTGTGGTGTCACAGGAAAATATAGCAGCAGTCAACAACACTGCACCAGGCTTTTATTGACAGTAAACATCCTGAAACGATCGCCTCGACAGTATTCAGCTGAAGCGCTGCCGTTGCTGGTGAAGTATTAAAGCTGGGAGCTCCTTGCTTCAGGGCCTCTGTGACTTAATGTGCTGACGGCTGCGGGTTTGCTGCTGGGGAAACAGCAGAAAGTGTTGACTGGTGCACAGCTGCTGCTGCTGCTGCTGCTGTAGCACTGAGAGGCGCTGATACTTCTGTCACAAGAACAGGTAGCTCCTAAAACAATAAAGTATCTCCTCATTGGGGGGAGAAGGATGCTGCAGTAGGAAACTGATGACCTGTGTGGGGAGGAGAGTTTTGTGTGTTGCTCCATCAGTCTGTTAATCCACAGAGGAGCACTGACAGCAGCCTGCTTATCTCTGGCTGACAGTCAATGGATGTCCTTGGTGGGCTAAACTTTTCTCTGCACCGCCGCTGTCTCTGAGGAGGAAACCTTTTAGGTTTGACCCTGTGACCTTTCCTCTGCTCCCGTCCTTTGAGTTCACACTGCAGCATGTCTAACAGCACGGCTTTAATTGGCTCATTTGGAGCACATATTGTTTCTGAGGATGCCATCAATATAGATACAGAGCAATGCTCAAATTGTTGCCAGACTTATGCTACCGTATTTTTCGGACAAGAAGTCGCACGAAAAAATATACAATTAGTTTAGGCAGGTGTCCTGACGTCCCATTACAAATATAACGGTAGCTGTTCTGTCCTTCTCCTGACGGTTCTCTTCCACCTCCAGCTTGTCCACACTTTGCGTTCTGAGCATAGGTGACGCATGTGGTCGATAAGTCGCTAATTCCAGACAGCTATAGCGCACAGTAGTCGCCTTTGACTCATTTACAGGATGTTTATAGGAATTTCTGTGCGGTGAAGCTAATCATTTCTCCACATGAGGACTTGTTGAAATGTGTGTGTCTCACTCTTAATGTCCTGCAGCCGCACCACTTAAGTTAAGAGAAATTCAGGAGGCTACGCTAAAAACGTAGTGATTTATGCTGGCCCGCTTGTGCAACTAATACTCCGGTGCGACTAATCTATGGCTTTTTCTTCTTCATTACGCATTTTTTGGCTGGTGCGACCTATAGTCCGGAAAATACGGTACTCTGTTCTGGTCTGTTTTAAGGTGAACTGACCCTTTAATTTATCATGAGCTGCTGTTGTCCTTGGTGTCGTGTGACAGCAGAAGGACTGTGGATATAGGATTTCTTGGTTTTACAGTGTGTAGTTCCACGTCCTCCTTTTATAAGCTCCATACTTCACTGCTGCACAGCCCACCACCTCTGTTTATTCGCCCTCGTGCAGCGCATGAGATATTAGCCAATATGGCAGCTACATGGGGTCAATAAGCTTTTAGTTACGGTTCACTTAGACCCTGGCATCAGCTTGAGATGTATGACCGAGTAACATGGGGGACTCCTGTATCAATCTTACTGCTGGTTTGTGCTCGGCTAATTCAATTAAACCAAGGCTGCTGTATTCCCCCTTTGGGGAGCAAGAAGTTGATGAACATAATGAAGGCCTGAACTCCACTGGAATTGCAAATGGTGGCATTTCTGTCTGAGCACTTTGCTTCATTGTTTTGGGTGGAAATTCAAGGAGATTCAATCAGCCCCAGAGGACATCACCGCAGGCAGGGCTGAGGACTATCTGTCTCCATGCAGTTATGCTAATCACCTAATGTTGTTCTGGCCACACAAACATGCAGCGCTACATACTGCTTGTGTTTTATAGACCGAAATGTTGTGTAACATATGACAGTTTGCAGCCTTGAAGCTTTGGAGCAGCTGCACGGGGCGTCAGGCTCCTGAATGAGCAGCAAACAAAAGAGGACACAACAAACAGCTTATGTAAGCACTCTGAAAAGTGTTTTCAATGAAACATTTCTCAGATTTTAATTTATTTATTCATGTTGGCATTCAGGGTTGATGTAAGAATATGAGTCACTAAAGTGTATTTATTCAGCCAAAGTACAAACAGACATTCCTCCTCTCAGTGTAGTTAGTGCATCTCCATTCACACTGGAGAAAGTCAGTCCAGCTAGAGCAGGATTGAATCCAGATCGCCTTTAAACTGGATACGTCCAGTCCTATTTTCAAATCACGCACACGCGTGTCCACGCTCAATCCAGCTTAATCCGGCTTGTTTGTTGTCCTCCAAACCGCTAGGTGGCGCCTCGTAATATACAGAGTCCGTTCAGGCTGCGGTAGGACCACTTTTGCGCATGTATGTTTTTTTTGTCCCGTGTCACTTGTTCTTTTTCCTTTGTAGCCCTGTGGAAAATAAACTCGGGGCAAAGCTGTCGTAGTTCGGCGGTTGTTTACAGACGACTTTTGTACTTTTGTACCCAGAAGTATCACATCACTAGCGGGATTCACTAGCTGCATTTGCGATCAGGCCTGAGCCAGATGTAAGCCGATCCGGCTGTATCCACCTCCGAGAGGTGGATTGAAATCAATCCAGATATATCTGCATTTGCATTGTTCAGAATCCCGCTCTAGCCAGATTGATTTCCCCAGAGTTAACGGGTCTTGTGCTTGGGCTGTGTCTGAAATCACCCCCTGCTCACTATATATGGCCCTGCATGGTGCCTTCACTTGTTTGTAGTGCTGTTCGAATGTGTAGTGATGCACAAATGTGGTCACAGATCGTCACATTTTACTCATGCCGCAGCAATGACATCATTAACAACATCAGAAAATGATGGGGGGTAATTGATTGATTGAATGATTGGTCCTGGTTTAGCAACAGATGTTTTTGACCACTCATCTCTGCAAAAAAATCCTTTTAATTACACCCCATTTTAAGTTATTTGTAGCATCTTTGCTAATGTGCTGCTTATATTATTAGCTTTTCATGTAATCTTTTAGCCCCACCTTATCTTTAAATGGATAATTTAGATAATTCAAGGCAGAACCGATGCATTCCTACCACCTAAAGACAGATCGATTAAAGTTAGCTGGATGAACAGAGCCAAAAAAATATTCTCAGTAAATATATTTATGATGTTGATGTTAGCATGCTAACATAGTGATTTCTATCACCAGTTTGAACATCATCTTTTTTTAGTATACATGTGTTAAACAGAACTTTTCTATCAAAGTGAAAGAGCCTACTTCTGAAAATACTGTGATTAAAAAGAACGTTTCATTTCAATTTATCTTGGAAAACACAGTTTTCTGATCCGTCACTGTAAAAAAATATTCAAAAGAGTTGGTGTAGTAGCTAATTAATGAGCTACAACTGCCTCCACTGATGCTGTCCTTTCATTAAATGAAAGCCACAGTCTGATTTTGGTTTTGATGAGAATGAGGGAGCTTTTTGTGAGTGAACCAGATCTGAACATGGCCCAGGTTATCAGATCTGATGCCATATTATTATCTGCATCTTTTTCCCCCGGTTATTAGCCCGTCGTGTCGAAAATGAGAACACCCTAAATGAACAGCAGACGCTGTGCTGCTCTAACAGCCTGTGACACAATCATCTATTACGCCGTCCGTCATTTCACTCTCAACAACTTGACTGGTATATTTTCATTAAGCAGCCAACCATGTGGTCAGATCGTGTAGGAGATCCATCTGCCTGAGATCATTCACATTCATAAAAGCAGCTTCACTCTGTATGTAGCTCCACGCTCGCATGTATATTTCTGGTAAAGCCGCAGTCTCGGAGGTGTAATCCCTGTCTGTTCCATCTGGCTCCGGCCCCGCCGCTCACACCCTTCCTATAACAACCTCGCTTTCTGTTTTCCTCCCAGTCCTATGGCTGCCTGTGCTTTTCCTGTTACACTTCTATCTGCTGTGTAATTGGCGTGTGTGCCCCGCCACCTGAGACTCCCCTTAACCTCCCAAAAAAAACAAGACAGGAGTGAGAGGAGGGGGATGAGATTCGTTCTCCACAAAATCAGCTTGTTGAAAAGTAGGCCAGCTGCACAGCTGCTTTCTACATTACTTATGGTGTATTGCACTTTCAGCATATTTGGTGTATTAAGCTGAATTATTGGGCTGATAATAGGTTTTACATTAATTGGAGCAACATGTTTAACAGTATTTTATTGCACATTAATCATCAACACTACATCATATTCCCCGTGGAAGCCTTAAATCTCCCATAATCCCTGTGTCCTCAAAAGGATTCCACATACTACTGACTTACATAACACACTCTGCTGAAGCTGTTTCATTCCATTCATTTTTATTAGCTTCACCATGGCTGTGAGTGTGCTGGTCCACCGCTGTGTAAATCTTTCAAATGGATTAGCATGAGTCTGTGCACACAGATTTATCTCCCCCCACAGTATTTTACTAATGATTTCTTTAACGTTACATGTATTCATTTATTTGACAGGGAAGGTGCCAGATTATTATTATTAAAGCCTCTGATCCTCATTTAGCTTTTTTTCCCCTTAGTGAAATAACCACAGATGTCTTTAGTGTCACCTTCTCTTCAGCCAGGTTGAAATTTAAATTCTGCCCATTGCTGCTACAGAAAATCCATCACTCAGCTGTGCTTGGTGTAAAGTACGACCAACACAACACAAGCAGTCACTTCCTGTCACATGGTCTTCTGCCCTGCCCTGCCTTGCCCCCGTTGACAGTGGAAGAAGTGAACATGATGACAGATTTTGAGTGATTCTGTCAATCCATAATCTCTAAACTATATCATCACATGCTATACATTCTCAAAATACACCAAAAATGTGTTTTTTAGTCCAACATATCAGAAGACAATGACACTCACATGAGATCTAGCCTCTTCCTAATGTCTCGGCTAAATATAGCTGCTGCCTATTTGTGGAGTTATAAGTTATGCTAAGGTGCAAATGCGCTGTGAGACGACGGCCGTTCAGCGTCTTGCGACCAAAGACAAACTGAGATAAAATTCTAGCGGTGTCAAAAATTTAGGATGACTGTCTCACAGTGTGACAGCTGCTGAGACCTCACTGCGCATCCACATCCTCCTCCTCACATGTTGACGTACGTCGTATCGTGATCGCCTGCGATGAATGGTCATCGTACAATCTGCACGCATCAAACTTGACGTTGTACCAAAATTTATTACATTCATGTAGCATAGTGTGTCATGCAATGGTCTTATAAGATTGGTCACAGTGTAGAGAGGCCAATAGACTTATGATTATGATTCGGTGTACATGTTGCCTTTTAGATATGTGCTGCTGGGTTTTGGACATACAACGTTTTGTTCCGGTGAGGCTGAGCGTTTTTCTTCGGGAGGCATGTTTCACAGAGCAGCAGATGCTTGTTGTGTTCAGGTACTCTACATGTCTTTGAGTGTTTTTATTCTCTGAGGAGCCGCTCCTCCAATCCTCTTGAGGGTCTCCACAGTAAAATGTGATGTCTAGGACAGCTTTTCTTGCTAATCGTATGCTAAGTTATAAATTGTGACTCCTGGCTCCATCTGCTCTCTTTAACAGAATTTTATAGGTACGATTTCTAAAGCCAATGCACTCATTACAAGGGTGCTGATTTCTTCACCCTGGCAGGGTGTTCAGGATTGATTAATGATATGTGCTGAACTGGACCTCTATGAGCCTGAGCTCGGGCAGAAGGAGTAATAACTCCAACAAGCTGGCTCAGAGGAAGACAGCGGCGAGCGCTTCCATTAGCCGGGGAGGTAACGAGTCACTGATGCACTCTGGACATTATTGTCAGCAGTAAATCACATTTAAAGGAGGATGAGCTTCTACCTTAGGTGGGATGAGTTTATTAGGAAGAGGAGCTCTGACATTCAGCAGTGAAAGGGTGACGTGCACCCTGTTACCGCCCATACAGCTGTGTTGACCTTTATGGAGCTGGACGCGCGCACAAACAAACCCCCTAGTGAAACTGCACCTTCTCAACCTCGAAATGATTGTCCATTTCCACAAATGGGACACATTAGAGCCCTGCATCATTACAGGTGCTCATCATCAGCCCGGAGAGAGCAGACATCATCAGTGGCAGCTGAAAACATGGAGGAGAGGGATGCGGTGGCGAGGGGGCGACCTCTGAGGTCGTGGTCAACCAACGTGATGCAGTGCCAAGGTCCAAAGGTGGACTGGATGCGATGAGCCATGTTCTCTCTCTGTCTCTCTCTCTCTCTCTCTCTCTCTCTCTGTGTCTCTACAAACCAGATAATTGAGGTAGCAGGTTGATGGAACATTTAGGTCAAAGAGGGAACTGCAGGAAAGTGAGCCTCCTCAGCAGAAGCACACACTGTTATAGTCCAGAGAATATGTGGCATTAGAAGCAAATTCTGCACAATTTCCATAAAAATACACAGAATAATAAAGTAAACAAACAACAGAGGACGAAATGGACATTTGTGACACTTCACTGAGCACATTCCATGAATGTTTTGCTTGTTAAGTCACAACGTGTACAGATTTCTTCAGTAAAGCTGAACTGTGCCGTGATGTTGACTGAATGAATGAATGAATGTGTCAGCTTCTGCAGCCAGGTAGCATTAACATGCTAACAAATGGTTTTGACCATTAAACCAATGGGTTAACGTCACCCGAGCTAGCTTGCTAAATAAACAAAAATATCCATCCAGTTGCTTCTGCATAATCCACATGCTAATTTATTTGATGGCGCCATGCAGACACTTCTAACACTTGGTGATTTTCCCACAGGTTCCTGAACAGTAGTGCTAATGCTAACCAAGGCAGCCATTGCCATGTCTCTTGCTAAGAACTCCACGCTGTCAGAGGCAGAAGAAGGTGACAGGGGCTCATTCCAACTAATTGAAACTTAACAAAGCCCAGCTTAAAGTCGATTTTATGGGTTCGCGCACATTTTCTTTGGGAACGAGTTCCCTGAAATGTGTGTGTAGTTCTACACCCTTTGTTCTCTGTTACCTCCATAAACCACCGCCACTGTCTGCCAGGCACAGAGGAGGAGGAGAAGGATGAAGAGGAGGGCTGGGAGGTGAGGATCAGGGCAGCCACATGGATCAACATAACCCTGTGAGTGCAGCTTCTTAATGCAAACCGTGTGACAGCTTTGCCATTCTGCACACACTCTGTATTGACTTCTGTGTGTGTGTGAACGCACTATGTATGTCGCATATGTGGCGTAAAAGTAATTATGTAAATGAAGGTGTTTGAAGAGTGAGAGGGATGAGTCGGCTGCTGGCATCTGTCACAGTCTGACTGTTAGTTACAGCCCGGAATCATTCAGCTCAGACGTGAATCAACAAAGACAGCGAGGGATCAAGGGAGGAAGGAGGAAAGAGGAGGCGAGGAGGACTCACCTGCCTCCACTCAGAGCACGCCGCTGTATTTCACCGCCTGCGGAGGCCTGTCAGGCGGTTTTAATCAAACAAAAACAACACAACAGACCTCTTTATATTTATCCGCTCAGCAAATCGCACTCGGCATGCACATAAGTGAGTAATGAATGTAAAAACCAATCAGCTAAATGAACCTTAAGGCGTTTTACAGCCACATAAACTGTGCGTTTTTATTCAAATGAGCCTGTTAGATAATTGAAGAAAAATGTGTCCAGAATACCCACGACCATAAAACATGATTACCTTCCCTGTTATTATCTTCATGATGTGCCTCAGCAGTAAAACCTGAACTGTAAAATTATATTTAACCATCAATAATATGTTCTCATTATGTATGTAATATTAATTTCCATTCTTTCTATCATCTCACTGTATAAAGCAACTTTACCTGGGGCCCATGTGGCTACAATCACAGCTGTGGGGTTAATCTGGCCCCATTTGTCATCGTATACTCAGAGTTTCCAGTGGGAGCTGTGACATTTTATTTAAAGTAGATTTCAGTCATTTTGTCAACGAGTGTCCAGAGGGAGTAAAACAATCCACTAAAAGCTGGAAGAGGCACAGGGACCAGGCTCCATCTTTTATCAGGTCATGACTGAACCAAGACGGATTATGCTAATGGTGTGAAATGGTACATAAGTCCTGATGAGTCACAACACTTGCATGTTGTATTTTAGTCTCTTACCAAAATCACACCAGCTAGCAGCTATGTTTAGCATCACCACAAGCAGTTAGCGAGGACGTTTGTAACATTAGCTACAGAATCCATACATCCATTCGTTTTCTTACCCCGTCTTGTCCTGTGCTACAGGTTCTACCAGGGGCCCATAACCTGGGCTGTCAAGGGGCCAGAGGCAGGTCGCCAGTCTATTGAAGGGCTAACACAGACAAACAGCCACTCACAGCCAATTTAGAATCAACAATTAAGCTAACATGCCTGTCTTTGGTATGTGAGAGGAGTACCATAGAAAACCCATGTGGAGATCATACAGACCCCAACCCAGAACCAGGAACTAGGAACCTTGGACCTGTGCTGCAGCAGCAGCAGTGCTAACCACTGCACAAAGTTAAGGTTCGTCCTGATTTGTTCATCTGAAGAACACGAGTGGTTTCAGAATGTGATATTTGATGATTATTGGGCGACAGAATCTGTCAGAATTTGTATCCTGGTTAAATGTGCTTATGAAATTATAATATAACTATAGGTAGTGACTGGCCTGAAGTAGTTATTTTACATGGAGGAAAATGAATGGATTACTTGCGTGGTCACCTGAACGCACCATTAAACATCTGACCTGCTGCCTGTGATTTATGGGATGTAACAAAGTGCAGCTTTGAAAACTGAACATGATCCATCGTGATGTATTTAATCAAAGCAGGTGAACTTCTTCTTCTTCTTCTGGTCCTCTGTCCACAAACACAGACAGCACTACACCAGATTGGAAATTGTTTCGGAGCCTTGGACAGCTCCTGGCACTGCGTGTCCCTGCCTCTCTGTGAACCTTGTCCACATAGTCCCTCTGCTCCTGGAGGTGGACAGTCTCTCCTCCATCATGTAGTCTTGTGCGTGCCTTTCCATTAATGCGACTGGGAGCTGTTCAGACTTACAGTCAGATTGATTCTGTGACTGCAGTACCTGCTCAGACACTGTAATAAAACTGTCAGTATTTCCTTATTTTAAACAGCAACAGCAAATACTTTGTGTGTTTTTTACATGTAAATTTGACCCTTAATTTCACCCTCATCCACCTTTTTTTTCATATGGCCCTAATGCACCATGGTGGTTTTCCTGTCATTTTATGCACAGACACACTCCAGGGTCGAGAAAAGACAGAGGTGTCTGAAACTGCACTTCATCAGGTGGCCACTTGTACCCCATTCACACTGGGGGAAAAAATCTGGCTAAAGCGGGATTCGGGCCTATCCAGTTGTGTTTTTTTCTGAGTGTGAACACCTTGAATCCGGCTTTATCCAGTTTGATTTCAATCCGGCTAGATCCACCAACGAGAGGTGGATCTAGCCGGATTGACTCAAATGTGGCTCAGGTGTGAACCCAAATGTGGCTAGCGAATCGGCTAGCGACATGCTACTTCCGGTTAGCAACATGCTACTTCCGGTTAGCGATGTGCTACTTCCGGTTCACGGGGCGAGACACGGGACAAAAAAACCGCATGACGCATGCGCACACGCGGTCCTACTGCGGCCTGAACAGACTATGTATATTACGAGGTGCCACCTAGTGGTTTGGACGACAGCAAACACGCTGGATGAAGCCGGATTGAGTGCGGACACAAGTGTGTGCTAGCCAGATTTGAAAATAGAAGTTTCGTCCATCTTTATTCACAGAACGTGGCTGAAACAGCTGCTGAATGCAGCCTCACATAGAGAACATCTGGTTTGTGCGTTCGCCTGGTTGATAATCCCGCCTTGCTTTTCCTCCATAAACATGTTAATATATACAAATGTTATGAGTTTCATATTTCCCCTCTCTGCGTTTTGCCCTCACCCTCTGAGCTGACAGTGCAAACTTCTCCGGTGTTTATCTCCCTGCCTTGCCGGCCTCACATATTCATGAACGCACGACCGACACCTGAGATCTGTTATCAGGGTCCTCCTCCCGCAAGGTCATCATCTCAGGTGATGGGACTCTCGTGCTTTTTCTCAGGTTTTTCTTTTCTCCGGCTTTGAGGCAGGAAATAAGTCTCTCTCCCCACCCCCTCACCCCCACCCCCAGCAGCTGGATTGTCCCTCCTTCTGCTACAGTAACAATATAGATCAGCCTGAAGGTGACAGAGATGCAGGGTCTAACTGTGTGTGTGTCATCCGTGCAGTGCGTGGACACAGCATCTCGCTATTGATTATCTGCAGGGCCCTGTGGGACACACACACACACACACAGTGAGGTTATGCTGGATGTGATGGGAAGCAGCAGCAGCGGTGCATACATCACTGATATTAATTATGATGATTATACTTTGACTCAGGGAAGAAAAATATGAAGGGGGCTGAGACTGGATGACCATATTGTATCGCTTCTGGGGGCATGAGTGATTCTGTGTGTGTGTGTGTGTGTGTGTGTGTGTGTGATGGGGTGGTGTAGGTCAGAAGAAGGGGGAGGACATGAAAGAAAGAATGATGACTTTCAATCTCATGGGACAAACGTTTGTGGATCTTCGACAACCTCCTTCTAACGCGCACACACACACACACACACCATTCCACTATTACTTATTATCAGCATGTAGAGAGGAGGCAGAGGAAATTACTGATGGGCATCATGGTGTTCTGAATATCCACGAGTCAAACAAACAGAGATAAAAACCTGCCACATATTAGTGACTCAGGACATTTTCACACACACACACACACACACACACACCACCTTTAGAGACTCCCTGTGAGTCTCTGCTGGTGATTGAAAGCTGTCCTGCCCGCCCTGGCCCAGCACCAGAGCTATTCCCCTGGTAGCCATTACATGGAGGGGGCTATCTGTCTGTGTGGAGTGATAAACTTTTAGTGTCAGCAGTTCATTTTTCTCTCAGTCTCAGATGTTACAGCCCAGAAAATGCATCACGTATTTTTTTTTTTAGACATTTTGCTCCACTGTAAAAATATATTTGAGTCGGTCTGTGTGGCTCGCTGTGCCATCACACCTGCTGCATCTGCTCATGCCCTGTAGAATATGCTGGTAAAGTGTTTTAGCCTGAAGTACTAGTAGTTATAGCATTAACCTGCAGTGTTGATGTCTAAACCTTAAACAGTGGAGCTGTATCTGCCATTAGTCCCACAGAGGCAGGAACATGTAGCATGAGGTCGACGTTTCCGTCCTTGAAAAGAGAACATGTGAGCATATTTGTCTGGCTGCATCTGTGTTCATGGGGACACGGATGTTTTCCATGTAGTGTTGTGTTTAGGACGATCTTTCCCGGACTCCCTAACACCTTAACCTGTTGTTTTTTAGGCCAAATCCAGCCGTGATTGAACTGCCCTCGGAGTCCAGAGTGACAGTCCACCGTGGTGCTTAACCCTCCTTACCCGGACCCTGTCCCATGTTCAGGTGACGTTGGCCATGTGTCCTATCTAGCAGGTGTGTTGACTGACTGGTCTATCTCCTGATTTCACTAGAGCTAAATTCAACTTTGCAATGTATTGAACTTCCAGGTATATTAAATGGAGGTTGCATTGTGGGAAATGTAGTGTGATCCATTGTTTTGGGTTCTGGTGATACAACGCAGGAGGCTTAACGACATCTCAAACTCCACTGTGCTGTTATCAGTTTATTTTCTCCAACTTCAAGTCAAACAGAGACTGTTCTTTTTTAAAAATCTTTTCTCTTTTTTTGTTTTGTGAGATAAGTGCAGTCCTGAAATAATCTCAGGTGGGCTTGGAAACAACAATAACAGTAGAACTGAGATAGATTGTGGATGGTGGAGCATCCACGGCTCACCTCCTCCATGTCATGAGGTTGGTGGAGGTGCTTTTGTGAGCGCGTGTAAGAGAGAGAGAGAGAGAGAGAGGGGGGGGGGGGTGTCAGGTGCGTAAAGGGGGGCGGTGTTGGGGGGGAGGGAGGGAGGGAGGGGGGGGGGGGGGCCTACAAAATGAGAGAGTCCGCTGCTGGAGGAGCAGATGTGAGAGGAGAACTGTAGGATCCGGGCGCGCCGCGATAATTAGCCGCGGATATATTAACGGGAATAACCGGATTATGAGGATTTGAGGAGGGGGAAGCTCGCAGGAATCCGGTGTCATACAAGACGAGGGATTAATTTAGGCTGCTTCACTCCTCTCGGTCTGCCGTTATGGGGATAGACCGGCGGCGGAGAGCGTCGCTGGCTCTCACCTTGAACTTCCTCGCCTTGTTCCTGGCCGTGTCGGCGCTCACCACCAGCTACTGGTGCGAGGGCATGCGGAAGGTGATGAAGCCGTTCTGCACCGGCCCCGTCACCACCAGGCAGTCCTTCTGCATCAGGTTCAACAGCTCCAACATCAACGACACGCGGCTGGTGCAGTACATCTGGGAGACCGGGGAGGATAAGTACGTGATGAGGAAGTTCCACACCGGCATCTGGTTCTCCTGCGAGCAGAACATCAACATGACCGGTAAGTTTGTGTGTGTGTGTAGTGAGGAGGCGGCGGCGGGACCGGAGCGCAGCGGGGCGCGCAGGCGGTGCGCGCACGGAGAGAGTCCGGCCCCGGCACCTCAGACTTCTGCTTCTACTCTGATGTAATTAACAAAAGATCATTACATCCTGCTGTAGGACTGTATGAGATGATTCATAGAGAGCAGTTATTCTTCTAAAAGCAGAACTTTAATTATAAATTGAATAAAATGGTGAGACTGATGTGACAACATGGATCTGGATTTTGACGTCTTAATAAAACAGTAAACTGAAAGGTGCATGGCTCCACTTCAAAGTGAGTGATGTTTCATTTTGTTACCAATATATTGTTTGTTGTTGTGATGATTTATGGGGCTCACCCCCCCCCCCCCCCCCCCTCCAGTGATATTAGGTTATGGGAGGATGCTCGTCGGTCTCCAGGGCACCATAAAAAAGCCTTTGTTGTGTTGACAGGAGCATTTTGGGACAAGCTGTGTTTGAGACAAGAGATTGTGACACAATAATAGAAGGAGAGAGTGTGTGTGTGTGTGTGTGTGTGTGTGTGATCCACAAACAGAGAAAGGAAATCCCTTCACAGATTGGATCATTTTCTCTCCCTCTCTTACATCACAGCTTCACCTTCCTCTGACAGGTCTCTGTCTCTGAGTACAGGAGCAGTCTGACTGATCAGGATGTTGCAGCTTCTGTCCCTGAGCGTCCTCTAAATGTCTGATTTTCTTTTACAGGTGAAAAATGCAGAAATTTCATTTATGTGGCTCCATCAAATGAAAGAGGTAAGATTGTTTGTTCTGATATCTAAAGTCTAAAAGAGTCACAGTAAAGAAAGCACTTTCTCTCTGTCCTCGCTCTCAGTAAGCAGCTTAGCCTGAAGTGGCTCCTTCAGCCGCTGTGACAGAATCTGGCCAACACACTCTGAACACAGCGTGTAGATGGACCATAGACATTCACTTTGATCAGCAGCTCATCCATCCAACCCTGCTTCCGCCTGTAACAAACCTGGCTGCTGCTACAGCCATAAGAGGGCGCTGCCGCTTTAAAATTCACAATGGCCATTTTGTTTTCTGTCGTTTTTTAATTAATGCGGATGCCTTTCTAAGCTGGGAGGTGGATAGCTTAGCATAAATACTCCTAAGAGAGCTCTGCTTGTGTGATGTATGTGTTATAAAGAGGGGGAAGTTGCTGCTTTACATGCCTCTAGTGATCATTTTTAGTTACCCGTTCCATATAGGGTGTTACATGGTAGCATTTATGCTAACAGAACACATGGTCGTGTGTCTGACATCATCAGATCAAGGGACCAATAAAGCTGTTAAACAGCAGCAAAGGCCCATATTAGGTGGCAGGTTTGGGGTTAGAGCCCGCCTGACACCATGAGCTGGTTTGTTTTCACCAGGTGGTTAAGGTTAGGCTGAAATAAAGATCATCTTAAAACACATTTTTTATTTTCAAGGACGGAAATATCAGTCTCATGTTTTCCTGGTGAGGACGGACTAACACACGATTGGATAGTTTTTTTCTGTGAAGGAAATCATTTTAAAAAAGCACCTTCGTGTTTTGAACCCACCTGTGATGAGCCTGGTTCTTCCTCCGGCTGCACACACACTTGACAATGTTCACCTAGCATACATAACCTGCTGAGAAAACCCAGCGTGTGGGCAGGAAGTGAAGGATTTCTGGCTGTTTAACAGGACGGTGTCGTCATCCATCTACTTGCACTTATCATATTAGATACATCAAAGCGAGGGGTGGTCCAGACCTTTCATAAGATGAGTGTAACTGCACTCTAATAACAGTTCCTGAAGTGGGGAGTTCAGTTCAGAGCAGGTAGAAAAGGCTTTTTCAGCTGAAGGATATAACTGTATTCATAATTCATACAGGGATATTTTGGGTAACAGCCACATTACTTTTATTACACACCTTGTGATTAATTGACCACACAATAACTACCTGCCCTTGGGTGTTATATGCAATTACAGCACAGCTTACATTCGGAGGTTTTTAAATGGGATGATATTTGGTCCCATCACGCTCGGGATGCTCTGCGTCTCCTGGTGGATCATCCATCCTTTCTCTCTGACTGTGAAGGTTAATGATATGGGTGATGGGGGTCACCGGTCCTCCCTTCTTCACACATCCTTCCTCCCCCGTCCTCCTTTTTTTCTCCTCATCTCTGCCTCCTCCCTTCACTCTCTCTCTCTCTCTGACTTCCCCAACCCCCCATCTCTCTTCTCCCTCACCCATCCATCAGTCACTCAACCCCCCCCCCCCCCCCCCAACATAAATGTTCCTCCTCCTTGATATTCCTTTGCTGTACCTCCACAGGAGTGCTGTGGCTGTGCATCGTCGCCGAGTGCCTGTACATCCTGCTGCTGGCCACCGGAGGCATCCTCATGTCCATAGAAGTGTGTCAATTTGGCAATGTCATCGACGGCCTCAAGCTCAACGCCTTCGCTGCCATATTCACCGTGCTCTCAGGTGAGGATCAGCTCACGGTGACGTGACTCGGTGGTTTCACAGAGGAATGTCTTTTTCTGCAGCCACCGGAGGATAACACCTGCTAAAGTTTTCAGCTGTTAGCCTGTCAACACTCAGTTTGTGCTACATATTCTTAGTAGCTAGCATTAGCTGATTGTCTTTTATGCGGATAAACTTTATGCTGCTAGCATTGTGTTTTGTAACCTATGCTCTTGTGTCTAAACAACAGTGACCAATCAGTGCACTGTGAAAGTGATGATGTCAGGAAGTGCTTGAGATTGGAATTAAGCCAGCGCCCTCTCACATGGTAAACGTGACATTTTAAGATGATCTGATCCCGAACCTTAACCAGTCATTTTAGCTAAGTCCAGTTGAGTTTAAAAACAGCTTGTGGTGTCAGTCGGGTTAACCCCAGACTCTTGAGTAAGGCCACTTCACACAGGAGAAAGTCAGTCCAGCTAGAGTAGGATTGAATCCAGATAGCCTTTAAGCTGGATGCGTTCAGACCTATTTTCAAATCTGGCTAGCACACACTTGTGTCCACGCTCAATCCGGAAGTATTACGTCGCTAGTGGGATTCGCTAGCCACATTAGCGTTCAAACCTGAGCCACATTTGAGCCAATCCGGCTAGATCCACCTCCGATAGGGGGATTGAGATCTATCTGGATATATCTGGATTCACGTTGTTTGGACTCAAAAAAAATCTGGATAATTCCGGATACGGCCCGAATCCTGCTCTAGCCGGATTTATTTCCCCAGTGTGAACGGGGTCCGATAGAAGTCTGATACGTTGTGTGTAACCCCAGCAAAGCTTTCTGCCCTCTATAGAGCACAGAGTGTGTGTGGACACGCTGACAGTAGCGTCAAGTGCACTGAAAAACAGACACTAGGGACACTCACTTACTTACCGATTTAACTCAATTTCAGATTAACTCTAAAACAATTGAGTCTTTAGTCCTGCTTCCATGCTGGCATTTGTCCAAGCACAGGGCCAGTTGCAGCCTCTCAGCTCCCGGGAAGATTCTCAGGCAGTTTGCAGCCTGCCTCTTGCTCTCGGCGGAGGAATTAACAATGACCTTCTCTCTAATCCACTCTGTGAAAATGATCCCGACCACCACACTCTGTGAATCAGCGGCGAGCAACAGACAGCGGACTCTTGCAGTGTTTTACTCAGAGGACAGTTCAAACCCGGGAAGCGTCCACAAGAGCCACGGGCTGATGAATGACACCTCCTGCTACAGCCGTCAGAAGGAGCTCAGGCAGCCGTTAGCTTAGCTTAGCTTACATTAAAGACTACATTAAAGTCAAAGATGCTTTCTGTTACTGATGCATTCTGCAGGACGTGTATTTCCTACAAACACTTTTCAGATGTATGGGCCGTTTAGAGCCACAGGCTGCGTATTGATCAGTGTGAAGTCCGAGCTGAACTCTCCCAGTCTGTCTACAGGATCAGCTGGTTCTGCTTTGATCTGCTGGCACGTGGAGCAGTGATCACACCGGGCCCGCACTGGTTAAACAGTCTTCTAGCTTGGTGCCTCATTAGTGTCGTAACATTTATCGGCTGCTGCAGTACACTGAACTGGCAATTAAGTTTGTACTTTCTTTTTTTTTAAAGCCTGAAGTTGTTACTAAGAAACAATTAAGAAGAACATCCTGAGTCATCCTGCTGTAAAGACACAGAAACATGAAGTGAAATATATTCACTCATATAGCTTAACTTATCTGTGGGTTCTCTGGTGCAGCTGAAGTTAGTCTATCAGACTCACCTCACTGCCTGCTGCTGCTGACCATGAGGTCGGGGTGATGGTGGTGAACGAACCAAAGTGATGAAGTTTGAAAGTAGCTGAATCACCTCATCATGTGTTTTAGAGGATTCTTGTTGCTGTAAACATTCCAAACAACATGGAGATAAAGTGATTGATTAGTGGCAGCAATGAAGCGATTACTTCAGATTCATGGAAGCTTTTTCCTGACGCACTACAGGCCCAATGTACAGCTTCATGTCTCCAGTCTGTCCCACCACCAGAAGGACCTGCCGACCCGCTTTCAGTCCTGCTGTTGTGGGGGTATCTTCTTCTTTATTTCTTTATTTCTCAGAGCTGTCAGCAGATGAACCCAGCGTGCTCTGCTGTCACCGAGGCCTCACTGAGTTATGTTCCCATCTAACTTTCGATCTCCGCCCTGTCTGCATGTGTTTATGTTTTATTTATACTTCGCTCGCTTGTCTGGAGAAGTGAGCTGCTGGTGGAGGTGAAGTTCACACTGTGAGTGTCGTTTTTGTCATCATCTGTTTTGGACTGGAAGATTGCAAAGGCTTGTAAAACATTTGAATTAAGCAGCAGGTGTTTCTGTTTTTAATGGGGTGAATAAATTGAGAGTGGCTTTGGTAATGAGGTCCAAGAGAACAATAGAAGGCACCAGATTAACCTTAATTACAGCTGTCAATCATGTGGTCATACGATGAGGATGAGGATGAGGAGGCAGGGATGGAAACGAGGAGTGTGTGGAGGGGAGACAGTGTTTAACTCTTTCTGGGCTTCCAGACGTCCAGTAGAAGTTATTTGTGACCATGCTGCCCTCTAGTGGCTGATGCAGGATTAGTAGCGCTCACCAACAGATTCTCCGGTCTCTGTAGTACCGCTGAATTGTGTCAGGACGTTGTGTCACATCTCTGGTGTCCATGTTAAGTGCTTTAGCATCAACATTAAACAACCTGCTGTGACATTACTGACCCTGTGTTAGGACCAGTCGCATCATTTCCACCCGACACGTCATGCTGAGGCTCGGATCTGTGCTGTGCTCCGCTCGCCCTGACACGGAGCTGCTGCCTCTGATCTGCATGACATTATGATAATGTAGCACTGGGATATCTTCAGGAATAAACATGAGCATTGATAGGGATGAGATGGGAATTTAGGTGTTTGGTGTGAAATCTGCTGCACTCTTGTTCAGTCCGGGGATTTTGGGCAGGCTTTACATGGTAATCGGATTTAAAGGCTGGTTTTTCTATTCATGCTCTGTTTTTGGAGAGATGACATGTCCAACATGAGGAGAGCCGGAGGGCGAGCTTCAGCTTCAGCGGACAAAATCTGGCACATGAGGTGAGGGGGGGAAAAATAAATGAATGGAAGAAGAGAAGACGATGAGAGCCAGATGAGAGGAAGAGGCAGGGAGAAGCTCCGATCGGAAGAAGATGATCAGCCGCTCCGATACCTGCTGTCAGCTGTGTTTTCAGTGGACACTGACCAGCTGACAGGCCTGAAGCCGTCCAATTTACAGCTAGTCTGCAAAACACTGGATTTCTCCCCATACTGAATAAATAGTGTTTAAATAAGTCTGGATGTTACATCCAGGGGTCTCACATCCAGGACCATCAGTCTTACAGAACCTGTTTACCTTCCGTGTACTCAGACTACCGAGCATCCTCTGAATCCTCATTCACTACAAAAACCTGAAACCCGAATGTCAACACAACAAAAGAAAACCTACAAAAAACACTCATATTTATTAGCCTAATGTAAATGTTCAAAAAGCTTGAAGCACTTACATTAGCATCCTAATGTTTACGGCTACTTAAAATGTTTATAGAAAAGCAGGCATGACTCACCTTTCCTCGCTATCAGCAGTCATGGAAGAAGGATACAGCTCCACCAATTTATCAAAACAAATAAAAAAAAAATATTAAACCTGTTTACCCTCAGCCATGTGACAGATTGTTCTGTGTTTCAGTTTAAAAAGCAGCGTGTGCTTCACATAAATGAGTGTGTGTGTGTGTGTGTGTGGCAGGTCTGCTGGGTATGGTGGCCCACATGATGTTCACCACAGCCTTCCAGCTGACTGTCAGTCTGGGTCCAGAGGACTGGAAGCCTCAGACGTGGGACTACAGCTGGTCATACATGTGAGAGACGTTTCTTTTCATTTTTTACAGGCTGTGTTGTTGTGCACTTGTAGGTGCATATTATAATAAGAATAATAATATTCAAGATATTTCCTTATTCGGACGCTGTTGACTTCAAAGTTTAAAGTGGAGCTTGAACTGTGGAAAGCGGTCCTTCGCTACTTTTGTCAGAAACAGGCATGTTTTTATATAATCTTTGTTTCGCTGTCACACAGTAATTATTGTGCGATCACGTCTAAAACATTTCTGACAGCTTTATTCTGACATGGGGTAATTGTTCTGTCAAGTTATTCCAATATAAAAGACAATCTGTATTCAGAGGCTTATTATTATGATTAAAAAACAAGTTTGTGTATCACAACAAATGTAAACGTACAAAAACTTTTATGACAATTGACAGTTAAATGAACCGTCCTGCTTTCATTCATTTCCTTTTTTTAATATGACGATACATCCGTCCATTGTGTCTCCTTCCTTTTAGTTTAGCGTGGAGCTCCTTCACAGCCTGCATGGCATCCTCAGTCACCACCATAAACCGCTACACCAAAACCATCCTGGAGTTCAAGCACAAGCGCAGGAACATTGAGAAGAACCTGAAGATCAAGCAGAAGCTGTTGGAGCTGGACTCTCCGGAGCAGGTCTGGGACATGTACATCAGTTCTGTGCCGAGCACGGCCGAGGAGCTGCTGGACCTGTCGTCCAACGGCCGCAAAGTCTCCAACACCTCCATCTTCCTGGACCTCAATGACCTGCCCGACCCACAGGGAGAGGAGTACTGCTAGACGAGCGGCGTGGAGCGTTTTGTAACATCAGTTCATTGTTGTCAAAGTGACACAACGGTGTAAATACTGTAAACAGAATGGCACCGTGGTTCAGACTCTGGTATTGATATGATATTTTTTACCGGACAAGCTTTGGGTTTCAACAGTTTTATCAATAGGTCTGTAGTGCTGTCAAACAGGCCATGTTTGGGGTTTTATCAATAGTAGCTTGAAAACAACAACTAGCATCATGTTAACTAGCTACTGTAGGACAAAAGGAAGCAAGTGGAAAGATGCAGCACAACCAGGCTGTGCTAAACCAAGGTAAATTACCACAAAAATGATCAATAAAATTAAAGTAATTTTATTTCATATCGCTTTTTTTGCTTTTTACCAAAAGGCTAGGATCTCAAAATGTTGCTAGCTCATATCATTTATTATATTTTATAGTGATAAAATGTAAGCCTACTACTGTGACAGTATCAAACTCATACGTTGGTAAAGACTATAGTGGACAGCATAGTGAAGATCCTGAAATGATCGGTGCCCGCTGCTGCAAAGCTGTCTGAGAAAACCAAAGCCAGTCACACCAATGTTAATTACAAGATACAAGATAAATGTGTGTTCTCCTCAGCAGCGACTGCACTAATGTCGACAGTTGATGATGCTGATTTCTGGTTCTTATCATCTCTGTGTCTCATTTTAACAGCCTCCGAGCTGTGTTCAGCAGTGTCTTAATGTCTCACCATGTCAGCGCCACAGTGTTGTGTCTTCACGCTCCAGGTAGCACATTCAGGCTTCATAGAACTGGGATGAGGCCTTATCTTGGATTTATGGAACTGGAATGTCTACTTGTGCAACTCTACAACTACGATACTCCTAATGTGCTTTTAACCATGTTATTGATTCTTAAATGCTACACGTAGCATCCTTATGGTCTAGAGTTGGAACCTGTTTTTGAGCCCACTACCTGAAGTGTACCTGAGTGTGAAGTGTCGTCTCTCTCTAGACTCTAGACTCTAGTGTCATGTCTCTAGACTCTAGTGTTGTCTCTCAAGACTCTAGTGTTGTCTCTCAACACTCTAGTGTCGTCTCTCTTCAGACCCTAGTGTCATCTCTCTCAACACTCTAGTGTCGTCTCTCTCAACACTCTAGTGTCATGTCTCTAGACTCTAGTGTCGTCTCTCTCAAGACTCTAGTGTTGTCTCTTTAGACTCTAGTGTCATGTCTCTAGACTCTAGTGTTGTCTCTCTCAACACTCTAGTGTCATGTCTCTAGACTCTAGTGTTGTCTCTCTCAACACTCTAGTGTCACGTCTTATGGCTCTATAGTTGAGAATAGAGGAAGACGTTCAGTCACTAAAGCTGTTTTTCACATTCACTGCTGGTCAGCCCAGTGACATCAGTGTGATCATACAACTACAGCATCCAGATATTCAATTTAAAGTTTAAAGCAGACCTCAGACGGATGACCAATGTTTTTTTAACAACACAATGTGGACCTGACAATTCTGCTTTTTTCCCTCTGCAGGTGAACAAACGTAAAAACAGTAAAAAAAGAGAATGTTCCGTGTGTGGAGGATGCTTTAGGCCGTGCTGAGTGCCTTTTTTACTCCAGCAGCATGCCTCCAGTCACACAGCATGCTCTCTAGCTGTCTGTGCAAACTGCCAAAACTCATCGGTGCGGGGAGCGATGCCTCATATGAAGCTTTTTATGTTCGATATTTACTTGATAATAAAATTTCTTGTACTGATAGAGAGATTGTTGTTATATAAGTGCATTTGAAAATATCAGTTGGTGTACTCTGTTCAGTTCCAGGTTTATTTTACCACCCCGGGTTGCAGACTGTGCCGAAGCATGGAACGTTGTGTCTTATCTGTGTGAGTTTTTGTGTAGTGTTCCTTTAGTTACGGAACATTTTTGTGGGTAATTATTTGCAACCTAACGTGTTAATATGAATAAAAAGATTTATATCGAAAGATTTAATCATTTAAGGTTAATATAGACCTTGTGTTAACCATGATGTCTCTTCCCATGTTGTTCTCCTTGTTGTCCACTAGATGGCAGTGTTGCCTTCCTCTGACCCACAGGGACACACACAGACTATAGAATCTGTATTTAATCACTTTATAAAGAAGCACACATGACAAGCAGGGCACCAAACGTACATGTCTTTGCTTAAAAATAGTTTTATTTTTTTATACTTTCAAACTAGTGCAAATACATGCAAACTGAAAACAGACAACCCTGTAAGCAGAAGCAGGAAGGTTTCACACGTCACACTGTCCACAGGTCAGACCTCGTCCTTCCACGTCGTCCATCTGACCTGGGCTTGTTACCGCTGTCCCTCTTTGTCCCTTCACTTTGGCTGGTTCTTGCAGTGGGATTCTAAACTAAGCGGGGCACAAGAATGCGCCGAGAGGCAAGTGATCCTCATCCATTTATCCACATTCATTATTCAAGAATACAAAAGCACTCAGTCAAATCTGAGCTCATACAAAGATTCTCTGGCTAACCCCCTCTCTGCTGCTCGCCACATGAAAGATTCATCCCCGATCCTCAGAGGCCGGGGCTCAATGTGTCTGCAGTGATTGCCCTTAAATTCTTAACTGGTGAGAACAAACAGGTAGAAGAAGAAAGTTATGGAGATTCAGGAGTGTGAAAAGAAACTACAGCCTACTGAGCATCAGGATTACACTGCAGACCAGAGACACTAAAAGCTACGCCATGTTTACAGCACCACCGCCTCACAGACAGACTTCACCTAACCACCTGCACTGAACATCTATGGTATATAAAATGACATGGCTGCCTCTCCAGCACTGGAACATGTGATTGATTGGTAGAGTTGAATGTATTGACACTGGGCTTTCATTATCAAGTCTCTGAGCTGCTGTTCTGCTGCACAGATGCAGATACCCGGCTTTCTCTCTGAGCCTGTTTTAATCAGGCAGCAGACATCAGAATCGGAATCAGAATTACTTTATTGATCCCAGGGGGAAATTGCTGACATGAGCAGCTTCTACCCAAGAAAAAGCTTCTGGTCGCATTCAGTCAAAGGGTCACTGCCATCCAAAGTCCTGCCCCACCATCTGATAGAAGCGGTGGTTGTGTGGCTTGTAGAAGTCCCTCAGTCTCTGCAGCACCTCTGGGTCGATGGAGGCGTGCGTCCTGCCCTTTGTCTTCCCCAGGCAGTGAGGTTTGCTGCTGCCCTCCGGCTTCTTCAGGCAGGGGAAGCCCTTGGTTTTGTTGAAGTAGAAGTGCTTGTCCGTGATGATCCTCTGGAGGCCCAGAAAGTCCTGGACTTTGCCCAGTTCTCCAGCAGGGTCTGAGATGAGTCTCTCCCCGCTTACCAGATGGATCTGAGTCTTGGGGAACCAGGCAAGCCATCGCTCCATGTGCTGGGCGTACAGGCCGATCCACAGCGGGCTCCACTGAGAGTCGATCTGACCTGCAGATAAAGGTACGAAAACACAACTAGTTAGTACTGTAGCTTTTAGCCCAGAAGCAGCATCTGATCACCATGTACCTGTGGAGCGGTTCTTGAAGGCCAGGCTCTCGAAGGGAGGGATATCGGGGGTCTTGGAGATGATCTGTGTGTAGTCGGATATGGCTCGGGTCACAGGGTCACGGACAACCACAATCAGCTTCACGTCCTGCGACATGGCGTGGACTCGGGCTGGCGTTTCCACGGTGACAAAGTAACGAGGCGTCTTCTCCATAACGATCTGGCCATCCAGAGCTTTGGGCATCATGCTCCTGCAAGAACACAGAAATACGTGTGTGTCACCCCTTGATCTAAACATGGACTCTTAGCTTAGCATTAAACTTGACAGTGTAGTGAATGATGTAGAAAATTAAACATCTGGTTCCAGTCACTATGCTAAGCTAATCATCTCCAGGTAATTTCTTCAAATGGCCCTAAAAGGGAACTTCATTGATCTTCTCAGCTAACTCATGCAGAAAAATGAGCCATTAGCTTAGCACTAAAGCTCATTATGGGTAGATTCAGAAATAAAGACGCTGTCTTAGAGCATCCAGTGACCACACACACACACATGTCCTCATATGACCCCACACCCCATTAGAGCAGTGGATCTCTAATGAGCCGGACAACAGCAGCGCTACGTAAACACAGCGCTGCTTCCTCGAATGTGTCTCGCTCTGTTCACCTCCACCTCCAAGCCAGAAGCCCAGCAGATGGGACTCATTTAGAGATAAATGACTCAGGAGGCCCTGCAGGACCGGCTGGGGACTCAGGGACATCTGCCAGCACACCTGCCACACACCTGACAGACTGACCTCACACACACAGACACACACAGCATCTAAGCTTATTGGAACTGCAGTGTAAAGACTTTTGTGACACAAATGTTCAATTTTCACACAAAAAATTAGCTAAATGTTCCATTACAACCTTTTGCTAACAGTCTGATTTGATGTTTGGTGATGAGTATCAGGTTATTGAAGGTGTATGAACACCATGTAAAAACCAAAACAATGAGCTAAAATGCTAAAAAGCTCGATGGAGCGGACGGTCACTGTCACTGTAAGTTGTCCTTGTTTTATCTACAATTGTCTCCTATTTTGGGGACGTATCAGAAAACAAAGAGCCAATAGAAATGTTCCCAAAGAGTTTGAAATGAGACATTCATAAAAGAAGGACGAATGGACCAGAAGGGACACACACACACACACACATGGCTGATAACAGGGAGGACAGGATGCTCTGACTGTCCTCTGGTATCTGCTCAGGTTACAGATGCGCCTGCAACACAACCTCCTGTCAATAAACCCCCCCCCCCCCCCCCCCCCATGGCCCCACTTTTATAAACCTGACAAACACACACACACACACAGATTTCATTTGATCTGATCAGTGTGAGGCGGTACTCGCCACCACTTAGCCTGAAGACTTCCCTTTTAACTCCAATACCCTGAACAGGAGGAGCCGCACAGTCTGCTACACACACACACACACACACACACATGGATGCACGTGCACACAGACACACAATGCAAAAAACACAAATGTGCACTCATTATTCACTCATTAGTCAACCATTTGCTATCATGCTTCTGCTCTCCCAGTGGACCCATTTCTCACAACTAAACACACACACATATGTACACAAACTGAAGACAAAAGGAGAGGGTGTGGTGGATTTTACCAGACCTTTTAAAGACTGTGTGTGTGTGTGTCAGAGTGTTTTAAATGAAAGGACGGGTGACTGATGAAGGAATGATGGGACTGGATACAAACACCGCCTCCATTAGCGATCTGCCTCCGAGCCCAGAGCTCCATACACAAAGAGCTAATTACTGCCCCTAAGAGCACCATCAAAAGAAAAGATCTATTATAAATATGCTTCTGCTATGAGGTTAGCACACACACTATTTGACAGACAAATAGCTGTTAGCTCAGCTAACA
Organism: Parambassis ranga; assembly: GCF_900634625.1. Lineage (NCBI taxonomy): Eukaryota > Metazoa > Chordata > Actinopteri > Ambassidae > Parambassis > Parambassis ranga. The sequence goes on from NC_041027.1 coordinate 13,482,470, forward strand.
CAGCTAAATATGCCCTGATGCTACTTTTAGCTTAGAAACTCTGTGGTCCTGAGGAAACATCTGCGAGTCCGGGTCCATTTGATGCAGGAATAAATGAAAAGTGGAGGCAAAGTTATGCAACCAGACACAATGTGAGAGGTGGAGGTACAGCTGAGTGAGCGGAGTAAGCGCAGTCAGTGATAACAAGAACTGCTAACAGGCCATCAGGCTACTTTAGATGGCGACAATCCACAGGGTGGAGTGCCCCTCAGGAGTCTGAGGTTCGAGTCCCCCTGACACCACCAGCTGTTTAGTCTTCACCAGGTGAAAGTTTTGTTTTTAAAATGTAGTTGGATTTGGCGTAAATATTTAGCTGCCTCTGAAAGTTGCTGACTTGCTAACTCACTCATTTTAATTGTATTAAGATGTCATTTTCATTTTTATTTAAGCAATTTCGGTGTCATTTTAACGTGGGAGTCTATGAGAGAGCCCTTCAACGAGGGTCATCTGCCAAATGTATCTCCTCCTACAAATTTCAAGCTACAGACTCCATGTTAGTCTTAAAACGCTCATTAGATGCTGCTCTATCAAACTGGTATTCAGAATTTTCTAATTCCGAATTGTTTCCACGCGCCAGGCTCTCAAAGTTGGAGTGGGTTTTGAGGTCTCCTCTGCTGTTACCATGGTGACAGGCTGACACACAGAGGCATACAAAGCAGGGGAAAATGTTGTCAGCCTGACCTCATAAAGAAAGCAGCAGCAGTCTTAATGTTTAAACATGATAAAAACAACCAGTAAACAAGTGTGTGTTAATCTGCTGGCCCCAGGTGGGACTTGGATGATAGGACATGTTTGACATGTTGACATTAAAGCATCTAATAGTGTTTTCTCCCTCTATAGGCTCAAACTTATTTTATCTTAAACTTAAACTTGATGTATAGTTTAGAAGTCATAAGTGAATTAGATTACAGCAATCAGATTTAGACCTTTAACTAGACTTGAATAAAGTTACCCATAAACCCACCAGTGACAGTGGAACTTTTTCTTTCAGAGCTCTCTTCACACGCTCGTCTGAACCTGACAAGAAAGTCTACACTATCCCTGACCTATCCTCAGACATGATGGAGCTCATCATTGAGTTTGCATACACCGGCTCTATTATTGTGACAGAGTCCAATGCACGGAGGCTTTTCATGGCAGCTGATTCCCTTAAAATAGTGGAGCTGGTGCAAATATGCTGCAACTTTTTTGAAAAGACGCTCTGCCCAGACAACTGTATTGGCATCTGGCAGTTCACAGAAACCTACCACGCCCCTGAACTGCACCTCAAGGCTTTCCACTATGTCCTCAGTCACTTTGAGGAAGTGGTTTTCAGCGAAGAGTTCCTGCAGCTCTTGGCCCAGGATGTCAGTGACATCATCAGCAGGGACGACCTCAATGTGAGACAGGAGGCAGCTGTGTTTGAGGCCATCATTCGGTGGATCACACATGAACCTCAGGAACGAGAAGGATACGCAGATCTTCTCTTGTCAGAGGTACTTTATATTATACATTATAATTTTCATATTATAGGTTAATCTATTTCAAGACAGTGACTGAAGCCAGCCTCAGCCCAATAGAGGGTTATCAGTTATTAGATGTGCTCCATGTCATGATGATGGCCAGGTCAGCCATCCTTTACCCTTTTATAGGCCAAAAGGTGCAATCGTTGCGTCTAGTCTTTACGCAGGGATTTTACGTCAGCTGGGTATTGTAGTCCTTTTGATTTTTTGTACCATTCGATTCAGTAGCTTGTCCTCTTTCATTGAACTACAAACATGGCTGCAGCCGTGACAGAATTTGATCAGAACTTGAAGTAATAGTGCCTGTACGGTTTCGGCCCTTCGGCAGGCCGATCGGGTTTTAACCAGAGTTGCACAGTTGCAGTGTTTACTCCTACTACCATTATTAGGGGGCAGCACCCCATTGACTAAGCTAAGCTAAGCTAAGCTAAGGGTACTGATGCCAGCAACCACATGTCCATGTTTGGCCCTCTGGTCAGTCAGTCGGTGAGATTCCACAGCAGTGACTCCTGCTGGATTCACCGGGCGCCTACACAGACCCTTAAACCCTGACCCGGGTGGAGACACCATGTGTTACAGAGGAAATCCCCCCAAAAAAATGATCGCAGAATTAATTAGTCAGTTTAAACCTGCGTCCCTACACTCCTCGTTTACTGTCGAGAGTGAGATCAAACATCCAGCCTGATGAACACGGGGATTATCCAGCAGCTTATAATAAGCCTCTGTTTGCCTTTGAGGAACCTCTCTTTTGTCGTCCATTTTCCAATGTTTCGGCGCACCTCCCTGGTGGATTACCTCGGGCCAGCCAAGGCCACTGGCTATTGATCCTGTGGGGGGCTTAGGGCAACTGCATGTAGGTGTGGGTGTGAATGGTGTACACCACCAGGAGCAGTTGGGATTACATGTATGGAGTGAGGAGGTGCTGGTGTGGGTCTGAGGGGATGGTAATGCAGCACCGAGCCTCAGCTGGGGCCAAGAGTGGCAGGTGGAGACTGGGGGGAGCCAGTGGGGGGGGCCTGGAGTCCCATCAGAGGCATGCTGTGTCATGTGTGTGTGTGTGTGTGGGTGGGTGTTAACAAATGTGAAGCAATTGCAGTGTTCATCAGACGTACAGCAGGTAATGTGCAGCAGAGGATTGTGGGGGCTCCAGGATCAAAGATGGAAGACTCTGCTCTTCCTCTGCCAATCAGAGCGCAGCAGCTTATTGATCATTATACACACCTGACTGCTTATTTATTAGTATGAGATCTAGGTGTGTGTGTGTGTGTGTTTGTCCGTATGCGTGAGTGTGTTATGCTGAGGACCATTAAGGGGTCTGTCCATTGTGATTGTGCCCTGTCCAGTTCCAGGAGACATCCATCATAGAGGGGCCCCAGACACCCCCACCCCTACCCCTTGCATTTGCTTTCCAAGCCCCAGGGGAGGGCCTTAATGAGAGCCAGATCGCCCCACCCGTCTGGGCCTTATGGTGATCACCTCCAGTACAGTAGAGGGACACCTGAACCCCATTTTACACCCAAACCCGCATCATAGCCTCAAATATACTTCACTTCACACATTAGCACAAAAAAAAAGTATCAACAAATCTGCTTCATCAGGCGACCCGCCTCTCCTCTTCACCGCCCACCGCATCCTGCTGAACATCAAATGTTTTGGCAGCCATTCTTCTGTGATTTGCATGCCAATTATTTTCCATTGTACAAACACAAAAACACACGGAGCACCATGTGCTGTGTCATTGCAGGACAAAGCCGGCGATGTATGGGTATGAATTTAAAAGCCTCCTTTAACCACTGCACTATGAATTGCAAATGAATCGGTGCCATCAGAGTCATTTCAGCCGCCCGTTTGTGTCATTGTGCGTCCTCAGAGGAGCGGCATCTCTGGTTAATTCAAACAAACTACAAGGACGAATAATTCTTCTAAACGCTCCTCAAAATCTAAACATAGATCAATACAAATATGGCAACTTTAAAATGACACAGTGATAGCTGCTAACGCTACATTTTGGGACTAAAATCCTCCCCAGTGGAAGCCAAACAGATAATTATGTGTTTCTGAATAATGTACAGCTGCGTCGATGCTAATCTTAATTAGCCTTTTTGGCTACTTAGCTAGCTATCAGCCGCAATAACCCAGCATTGTTTCCCAAACGTGTCATTAGCTAATTCCAGATATTTCAGAATTCCAAGGTCAAAAACTATCACAAATTCTGTTTGTTTCTAATGAAAAGAAGCAGTTTAGGGGTAAGAGCCATGATGTTCGAGGCTAACCTTAAGCTAAATATATTTTTTTTCACATTTAGCAGCATCTTTTTTACATTAGCGTGTCAGCTAGCTGCATGCCAGCCTCCAGACACAAGCCTTCCATCAGCAAAAAAAAAAAAAGGTCAAGCTCTCTAAGATTTTTTATTTTTTTTTATTAATATTGTGACTTCTTGGAAATAACTGACGATGCAGCCTCTCAGGTTAAAGCTGTGCCCGTAACTCACAGTCAATAAAATATTGATAAATCTCAAGAACAAAATACGACCAACCCGGGACAAAAAACGATCTCCAGACCAGAAGAAGAAGTCGGCCTTCACACACACACACACACACACACGGGAGGCCAGCGCCATGTCAGTCCCTCGGGTTGAACCAAAGGTCAGCAGTGATGTGTGAGGCTGGAGTAACACTGACTTTAACCCTTTAACCTCCAGCTCATCCGAGCCTTATCTCATTTTTCCCTCCCTCTCAGGTAGACACCACCATGAGTGAGATGGGATGGATTCCTCCGGAGCTGCACAGAGAGGAAAAGCTGTGTGTAACATGACCCCTGTGTGCCTATGTGAGGGAGGAGGGGGTGAGGAAGGGGTGAGGGAGGGGTGAGGGGGGCGGTTATGCCAATGTAGGATAAAGCTTCCTGCTAATTGTAACAGAAGCCGAGCTGACCGAAGCTAACCGCACTAATGCTGGAGTCAACCCAAGGTCAGAGCGAGGAGATAGCGCTATCGATCCCAGACAGCCCAGCGAGGAGGAAGCTTCCAGTCCATCCTGGGCTCATCGCTGCGCTGCTCCAGATCCAATCTCCACCCCAGATGCCATTAGTGGATCTTTGTCAGTGGCCCCGTGAAGCTAAGTGTTCTTTTACTTTGAAACTGAAAAAGTGATTCAGAGGAAGATACACAGATAAACATCCTCTTTCATTTGAAGTGATAGGAACCAGACCCGACCCTGAACCAGATCCTTTTATTCATACAAAGCTCACAGCGTGCACAAAGCTACCAGCAACACCTGACCAAGCCTGTCCTCACCAGGTAGCATAAGAAACAAGAGCATGTGTGCGCATTTCTCCAACCACATCTCTACATGTCCATGAGAGGGAGGACTCACACCCTGGACTCCTGAGGGCCACCACACTGCTGGTACCCCCCCCCCCAAAAAAAAAAACAAAAAAACAAAAACTACCTCCTCACCCTGCACCTGTGCTTCTGTGGCTGCATCGGTTCCATGTTCGGGTGACGTCCAGCAATTTGATCATATGTTCTGTTAGCATAAACGTAACCGTGTTTTGTATCTGGCTGATATTTTATCGACCAAATGTGGCAATTTTTTTCACAAGGAATGAGTGAAAACAACCTTTAAAGTGGCTTTTTGTCAAAATTGCGCCCTCCTGTGGACAAGTTACTAAGTGCAGGTCCTTTATGCTGTAGCCCAGCAAGCAGTGTAGAAGGCTGTTTGAGCTTTGCAAATGTTACAAGGTCTGTTTCAACACAAACCAGAACTGAACCAGCAAGTGTAGTTCACCCTGCAGCCTCTAGGGGCTTGATTCGTAAATGAGGCAATCCCCATATTTGAATAACAAATAGGTTCTTGTTACTTTCTAAATACTTATTAAATGTATTTATTTATTTAGTACTTCAGTAGAAATTACATCTACCTCTGTCTACTTTTCAGCTCACTTGCCAGTTGAGGTTAGCTGATAGAAATCACTGATTTAACTGGTTCAGCCTTTTGTCTCCCAGCTGAATCATGTAAAAAATGTTATGTTATTTTTTTGCCTGTTTTGGCTAATAATACATGCAAACAGTATTTTTTATTTTTTATTATATATATCAAAATTTCAAAATCGGACATAAATTCCATTAAATTCTAAAATATTTGCTTTTCTAACTTTAAAAACTCAGAGGTGTGCGTCCATTGTTGGTCTGTGTGCTCTGGGTGTGTGCTGTTTGTTATGAAGTGCTGTGAACACATCATTAACTCTCAGCGTAAAGTGACCCGGAGTCAGAGGTCAATTGACAGAGCTGACAGTGATGTCAAGTGGCTCGACATGCAGCGCGGCCCATCTGGCCCGAGGGAGGGACGTGACAATCTGGCGTCACATACACATCACCTGGTGTCGCACACACACACACAGCAGGCACACACACACACAGGCAGGCAGGCAGGTTTTTTCTGTTTTACTGTGACATTCATGTAAAACCACCACCCAGGAAGGACCATACTCATCCTCTCATCTTCATCTCTGTTATAGGCAGCTGGTATGCCAAACTGGCTCCCAGAGCTGAGCCACCACTGAGTCCCATAATATACTGTAAGCTGGCTAACAGCGTGCCACACAGTGCAGATTTGGATGCATTTTTAATCTGTATAATGTCATATTTGGAGCATAGCTGTGGCTGTAGAGGCACCTTTTTATTGTCCTCAAACACTTCTGTGTGTGTGTGTGTGTGTGTGTGTTCCAAATTCTTTTCATGTTTTCAAGTTTTCATGGAACAGGCCGAGAACAGAGCCACATGACAACAGTAACATCTGGCTCCGGCTCCAGAGATGATTACTCTGCTGCTCTGTGAAAACTCATCCTGTGAGGCCTCCCTCTCTCCCTCCCTCTCTCTCTCTCTCTCTCTCTCTCTCCGTACTGTACACACACAGTAAGAAGTGCAGACACACACATGTACGCATGCACAGATTTGCATGGCCAGATGGCGGAGTCTCTTTGACTGTCACCTAAACCTCCGCGGAATAGCTGCGGATGTGTTCGGGTATGCAAACAACACAAAGATCCGCTTCATCAGAAAGGAGAGGGAGGAAGACTCTGATGAAACAATAACTTTGTGTTTACACTAAGTTATTATTCAAATGAAACAAAGCACGTGTGTGATTCTCCTAAATGTAAAGAGCACCAAGTTTGTAATAAACATAAACAGCAGCCATCATGCTGAAACGGCTGCTTTCCCTGCGTAAAGAGCGCGTACCTGTACCAGTCCAGCCCTCGTGCGTAATGCCGGTCGAAGAAGTGCGGCTCGGACCCCAGAGCGCGGATGTCCGGGTGGAGTCGCAGAAACTCCAGCAGAGCTCTGGTGCCCCCCTTTTTAACCCCGATGATCAGAGCCTGCGGCAGCCTCCGGGTGGCCGTCCATTCCTTCCCTGTACTGTTCGGCTCCAGGCCGGGGTGTCCGCTACCCAGCGCGCCCTCCCCAACCCCGGTGCCAGCCTCCTTGGCAACGCCGGTCCCGTTTCTCTCGTACGGCCATCCTGACCCGGACGCAGGAAAGTCTCCGCTGGACGCTTTGATTTCGATGTTTTCTGTAAACTCTGACTCGCAGCAACCAGTGAGGAGGTAGACCAGGGAGAAGCAGAGGATGCTCAGAGAGGACGCGATGGTGAGCCGGTGGAAGAGCCGCCGCAGGTCCGCGCTCTGATGGTGGAGGTGGTGATGGTGGTGGTGATGGTGGTGGTGGTGAAAAGCTGCCATCCCTCAGAGATCCACGCACGATGAGGGGCCATTCTACCACAAGTTCCACTCACAGCCTAACACCGTGAACATGCTGCTAACTCTGGGAGAGTCCGCTCTCAGCGCGCTCCGCTGCTCTCCGCTTCCTTCATGCTGCGCGTCATGAGCGCACTCAGCCCCCCTCCTCTGACACCCGAACCCGCTGACGACTCAGTAAATGTAGTTTTTGCGTGACATCCAGGATGTGCGCCCACTTATTTGCCCACCATGGCAACGTGGGGTGAAGAATAAAGCTGTAATATCTGCGCGGCGCTGCTCCCTCCCTCTCTCTCTCTCTCTCTCTCTCTCTCTCTCTCGGCCACGGGATTACGCTGCGCCTCTCCACCAGTGACCACAGAGCTTCACCAGGGATCTGCCTCTCTCTCTCTCTCTCTCTCTCTCTCTCTCCCTCCTCAGATACCTCTGAATTGAGGGTCATGGCCTGAGGCGCATTTCATTCCTGCATCATTTCTTTTTTTTTGGGGGGGGGGGGCACAAAACTGATAGGTGCGCAGACCCCCTCACACAGACCATAATAACTCCAGTCTAATCTGACAGATTGATTCATACCCAGCTATCCATCACGCATGGTTCCTCTGTGCCACATACCAGCCCAGCTACTGTTTCTACCACTGATCAGTGGATCTATCAGTAGGTAAACAGAGCTCTGTGCCATTTGGATGTGGGTTTATCACACTCTGCACTCTGAAGCATCATTGGCTTAGCGGTCAGACAGTGTTAGGCCGAGTGCAGCTGCCAGTAGCTGGCTGGTCCGGACCCCTCAGGACAGTCTGTGTGAAGCCACGTTCAGCACTCATTCAGAAACGTCTGCAAACTTTATTCAAGAGCAGCACATCAGAGGAGGCTGCTTTATCACCTGCACGAGCCCAGGTGTGTGTGTGTGTGTGTGTGTGTGTGTGTTGCAGTCCCCATGTTAGAGAGCTCTGCAATGTTAGCTTTTATTAGTGCCGAGTGCAAAGCTAAGGTACGGATAATAGCTCATAGGAGACTCATTAGTCCCCCCGCCCTCCCCCCAACCACACGTGCACCAGCGGATGCACACACACACACACACACACACACATTTGCTCACAAATACTTACTTGCTGGTCCATTTGGCTTACCCCCCCCCCCCCCTCCTGTCATTATCCCACAGCAGATGTGACCCGTGCTATAAAACTACTGCATTGTCCTGCAGTGACTCAGAAGATCAAACTTTATATTTCCTTGTTATTGAGTCATTTTACACCACTCCTCATCACGTAGATATCCAGATATCCAGAGTCTGGGAATAAAGTCCTCAGAAACTGGTCCCTGTATCCTTTAGACCTGACACTGTGTAAAAAATGAGGATGATGATGATGATGGTGGAGCGTGGAGGGTGGTAAACATACTCAGATATGTCTAAAGCTTCTCATGTGTCAGTCTATGCGATGCTCAACTGAGCCCGAAATAAGGAAACCATTACCTGCCCAAAAGACTCGATCCCACCAAAGCCACTCAGTACATCTGCTTCTTTCCATCATTTCTGGTGGAAGTCTGACGGTCTGCAGCTATAGATTGCATATCCTTATTATTCCCTGTTTATTTGATCCTCTGACCTCCCTCCATGGATCACGAGGCGAGGTCATCAGGTGAGGCTGTGAGTCTTTTGTCTGCAGTCGCCCCGGCAGATTGTTCTGTGATGAAGTGGTCGCCTATAAACATGTGACCCCCCGGGGTCAGGGCCGGAGCGGTGGCAGTGATTCATTATCCAACATGGAGGACGGGGTGAGAAATGATTAATACAGTCCTGCATCACAGTGCATGAAATGAAGTGTTTACTTATTACAATATGAATCCTCAGCTGTATTTTAGTCTCTAAATATATTTGTCGTCCGAATCCCTCACAGCCAGTGTGTGGCTGCATCCCTCATCCCTGCTCTGACTGACAGCCTAATTAGAGGTAAAGTAATGGTGTATGTAATCAAGGCTAAATTACAGCCATAAGTCACTCAGCAGAGAGCCTCATACCTGCGAGCCACTCATAGACTAATGAGCCTCGCTCTCTGACCGCTGACCTCAGCATCCATTTCCAACATAAGGACCTGGAGTTAGCATGTCTCTGCAGCGCAGCCCGCGCTGGACTGGGTTTACTGCAGCACTTATAAGGTCGCTTCACCCAAATGACCAAAATATGTTTTGTTTTTTTCCATGATTTGGTTGATCTGACCTTTTAAAACCAGCCTGACACCAGCAGCATGTGTTCTGCTGTTTGTATCAGTGCAGGTCAGGACGACCCACTCTGAATGCCTGTGAGCAGCTCAGACCCATGGTCAATGTACACTACCTTTATTATGTTATTTGTGTTACACACACACTTTACATCTGAACTGTCTACATCTCTTCTGTCCGTCCATGTCCTGCTTATGCTCCTGAATTGGAGGCCTGCTGGCTCACTCACAGTCCTGCCAGAACCACACCCTGATCAGAGGGCTGCACCTCCTGCTCACCCAGCACCTTCTCCACCTGTCATTGATCACACACTGGCCAAGAAGCCACACAGCCCCACGGTGAGCAGCCACTGAGAGTGTGTATGTGTGTGTGTGTGATTGTGCGTTTGACCCATAGGGTGAACAGGGATCAGAGGTAGATGCCAGATCAGATCAGAGCTCTCCAAGAAAGGATGAGCTCTACTTAGGCTGCTTTGGGGAGGGTGTGTGTGTGTGTGTCTGTGTGTGTGTGTGGCTCCTTTGTGAGAACCCTTGGGCCTTTTCATGTGTAGGCTATATGGTTTGGACTTTAATGAGCAATGTGCTTCTTTGACCTCTTCATGTTGTCGCACTGATGAGGTTGTTGTGTAGTTATTAAAAACAGATCATGGTCCACTGAGCTGCTTCATTTACATCTATAGGAGGTAGCCATTTTTTTTACCATGGCACTACAGACTCTGACTAGCTGAGGCTATGCGGCAAAGCTAAGCTAGTTAACGTTCAGTTTATTGGGGCTAGTTTTAGCTTCGATGCCACAATAGCTTTTATAGCAGCTTGGCTAGGCTAGTTAGCTAGTTTTGTATACAGTATCACTTGGAGGCTATAGCTAAGCTAGGCTAAGTAGCTGCTAGTTTATTACAGCTAATTTGAGGTAGCTACTCAACTAAGCTAGGCTAGTTAGCGTTTAGTTTATTAGGGCTACTTTTGTTTATTATTGTATCATTTCATGAGCTAAGCTAGTTAGCCCTTGTGTTTTAGGGCTACTTTAATTTTTAGAGTATCACTTAAGATATACAGACTTCTCTGCTAAGCTAGGCTAACTAGCTTTTTCAGAGATACTTAGCTAAGCTAGGCTAGTTAGCATTTTGTTTATTAGGGCTTGTTTTGTTTATTACCAAAAGATTTGTGAATGAGCTCATTTTATCGTGACTTCCTGTTTTTTCTGTGACATCATCATCATCATCATCCAGATCGAGGTCACCTGGTTAGTCCAGGTGTAAACAGGGTGTGAGGCCGAGCCGTTCAGCTGATATCTTGACTTTGGTTTGGGGTTTCCGTGCTTCTAGAGCTCAAGAAGAGTCAGCGGGGTTTAATGGGCTTGATAGGCCGTCCTTAATCTGCCCTTAATGCCCTGCTGCTAGCGCCAACGCCACTATCAGCAGCACGGCCGCGTCTCCACAGCTAATCAGCAGAGCCACACCCTCTAACCCCGCTAAGTAACAAGATTAACACGGCTGAAGGGATGAAGCCTTTTTTCTTCTTTTTGTTCTGCATGGACGGACGGAACATTTACAGTTCTTTCAGAGGCCGGAGCAAGCCTGCAGGTGCTGCCTGTATCGACTGCAGTGTTCCTCTATGGATCCTAATGGAATCATAATGAATTGTAATTGCTGAGAGCTTCTCTCTCTCTCTCTCTCTCTCTCTCTGGGTCTTGATGCATTTTTGGTATTGACCGGTCTGCAGTCAGCTGAAGCATGAACACCTCGCATTCCGTATTGATTTACAAAAAAAAAAACATGTGATGTATTTTTCCTTGGTGTTTTCTCTGCACACATGCATGAATGCTCAGCACACACACACACACATCCAGCCGCTGAGCTCTAACTGCCAGAGACAACAGGTTAATGCCGTGGCACTCAGAGAGAGGGGAGAGGCTGCAGAGATAAAGCGTGTGAGTGCGTAGGAGAGAGAGAGAGGCAGATCAGGGCACAGAGAAGAGATTAGGACTACCTGCTGGAAAGCCTGTCCTCATTTCCGCAGACACATCTGCTAGCATTGTTTAACATCCCCGTTGTAAAAAAAAGGAGACAGATTATTGCTCCCCTTGGCCTCTGAGAGGAGGCGAGGCCGTGTAGCGACATGGACGTTATCCCAGATAAATCTGTTATCCCGGGCTTGTACAGGGATACTCTCTGCAAGGGGGATTAAAGACAGAGAGAGCACGGCAATATGGGAATAATCCCATCCAGCTTCCTGTTTTCACCTGATGTAAAGTGTGTTTTTATTAAATCAACAAGCACAGTTTGTGTATCTTTTCTAAAGAGACACATTAACGGGATAATTATCTGTCAATCATCAAACAATAGGCCTTTTATTGACTTATTATTCATGTGTTCGTCTGACCCGTTGGCGCTCCATCTGACTGTGTTTTTCTCATAACAGATCGTGTCATATATTAGCCCGTATTTATGGGTCATGAACGGGATACGTTAAGTAAAAATTAATCGTGCATGACTGAACCAGAGATTAAATTTTATTCCCTGTTGCATCTCATATCACTGGATTACTGCCACCTTTGACATCCATCAAAACCTCCCGCCTTACAAGTGTCGACGCCTCAGTCACAGAAACTCTGAAATCCACTCAGGAGATTCATTTCATTTCACCCTGTTATTACACCTCCATCCCAAACATCGTCCCCCAAATTTCCCCCCTTTGTCCCTCCCTCCCTCCCTCCCTGAATGTCGGCCCTGACAGCAGCAAGCAGGCTGAGACTGATCACCGTGTTCATCTAGCAGGCCCCCTGAGGCCCACATGTCATTGGCCCTAATAAGACACACACATGATCAGCAGATAGATAGATAGATAGATAGATAGATAGATAGATAGATAGATAGATAGATAGATAGATAGATAGATAGATAGATAGATAGATAGATAGATAGATAGATAGATAGATAGATAGATAGATAGATAGATAGATAGATAGATAGATAGATAGATAGATAGATAGATTACACAGTGAAAATTGTCCTGTGTGTGTGTGTGACTACCAGCTGTACGTTGTGTGTATTCCCACTGAGACGCCGGCTCGTCAGTCTGAGCTGTGACATATGCTGCTCTCATCTAATGGACCCGCACATACAGACACTTGTACGTGCACAATGAGCAGACAATGAACACACACACACACAGCCTGACGTCTCTCTCTCTATTGTCTTCATGAGGAGCCATCAGTGACAGAAGGTCATTGAGGACAGCACTGTGAGAATGTTGACATGAGTCATGGCTTCTTCTTCTTCGCCTCATTTGTTCCTCAAAGTAAACACTGGAAGGCTCGGACACCTGAATGCAACACCAGCATCAACTGTCTGATGTATGCACACATACATCTGTTTCATTTGTATATGTATAGAAATGAGGCATGAAATTGATTAATTTGATCAAAAAAAGACGACTTTATGACGTCACAGACACGGAGAGCAGCTGGGCTGGTTAGGACTTGGCAGTGAGAGGCAGCACAGACCCGGAGCGCTCGTCTTCAGCTGCAGGAGAGAATCACTGCAGACATTTGAGCACCTTGCAGTCGCTTCTCGTGGATTTAGTGGAAAAACAAACACACAATTCAAACGAACTAAAATGACTCCTGTCAAACAAACGTGTGCAGATCTGAGATCCAAATCCCAATATTTACCTTCAGAGTCAATAACTGGAGATCCAAAGGAAAACATTTTAATTACAGTGTATGCGTAGAAAAATACTCTGTGTCTGGACTCATCTAAGCTGCTCGGAAACAGCCGCGCCATCATCTACATACTCTAATACTCCCACAGAGACCGCAGCCTCTTGCCATTATTTCAGCTGAGCAGAGGCGATCACAGCCGGCAGGCCCTCCATCGATCCTCTTCGTCCCCTGAGTCTGATGCTGCTTCCACCAACGTCCCCGTGGTGACCACTAGAGTGGGGCCTCCATCAGGACTGATAACAACCCCGAATTCATCAAATGCTCATACAGCGTGTCCTGACACAGTTATTACATATTTATTCAGGGGAAATGTTTGGAAAATGCTACGCTAAAGGCTAACATAAACATGGATTTTCAACTAAATTAGGCCACGCCTCCCATGTATACCATCCTTTCCCCAATTAACACATCGGACCATTGGACGTTATGTCACATTTATGGTAACGGAACAAACAGCCATGAAAAAAGTCTGAGTAAGGAGGCAGGTTTGGGAATGTGGAGGCCTGCGTGAACTTGTGAGGGAGTCTGAGGTCGCAGTCCCCCCTGACACCGCGAGCTGTTCTGTTTTCGCCCTGTGTTAAGTTTAGTGTTGAGTTGTGGTTGAAGTTAAATAAAAAAAAGAGGGTTAGAGATCATCTTAAAACGTACAACTTCATAATATTAGACACATTTTAAAAGGCTGGTCACCATTTTCAGCTGCCATCCGTAGAGACACATGTCCTGTGTCCTGGGGAGACACAGTGGCCAACCACAGGGGCATGTTAGATTTATACACACTGTTTATTCTTCATAATCCCAACAACACTACACAGATGCAGCAGTAACTCGGACAGCCTGAAATGCTGAAGAACCACAATGTTACGTTTCATTATTATCATTATAATAATAATAATAATACATCGAACTTATATAGCGCTTTTTAGGACACTCAAAGACCCTTTACAGATGCATTATTCATTCACACCACATTCACACAGTGGTAAACTACAGATGTAGCCACAGGGTGCGACTACGGCCTGTCCGACCACCGCCGATTTATTCATACACTGGAGGCAATGTGGTAAAGTGCCTTGCCCAAGGACACACAACAATGACTAGGGAGGAGCTGGGGTCGAACCGCCGACCTTCTGGTTATTGGACAACCCTGCTCTACCACACTGCTGCCCTTTACCCACAGTTCATACAGAATATGTCAAAATGGCCCTCAGGAACATACATGGGAGCACATGTACACTACAGAAGTCACGTTCTTCCTTCTGTTATACACCAGGACTCCGCATCACAATGTTACACTGATTACCCAACAGCCCACATGGCCTCCATTCACAAATCCAGAATAACCCGTCCTGCCTGCAGCGGTCGGCGCAGCCTCAGCCAGCCAATCAAAGGGCAGAGTTCCACAGGCAGAACCACGGCGGTTACCAGCCGCTCTTTTCATAAGCAGTGATCCGAGACCTGTTAGTGGCCATGTAAAAGACACACACACACACACACACACACACACACACACTCAGACCTTTTAACGGGTACATAAAGAACATGCTGTCAGCCCTGTGCAGGAGAACAAAAGTGTTCTTAACAGACAATTAGGATTCCTGCCTCTGTTCTTGTCTACATCCATGCATGCCTTCTCTGCTGTCCTCCCATGTCCCCCTCTGATCCCCCTCTGTACCCCCTGAACTCCTCCTCATTTAGGTTGTCAGCTCAAAGCAAAGACACCAACAAAAAAAGAAGTTAAACAAGACCCGGTGATGTGACTGAACGCAGCATTTCGGCTGAAGTGAATCACCCTGCAGTGTGTAAATTCTCTCTGACAGGCAGTCTGGTTGCTGTAAAGCCCATCCAGTCCTGATGAAGATGTGTTTTACAGAAGCAATTTTGCCCTAATGTTTCCCCCGGTGACACTTCACTGTGTCTCCACAGCGCGGCCCCTGGATATTGTCAGGCTCTACCCATTATGGTGATTCTGTGCCTCTGGTGTCTTGGTTCATTTTTGTGATTTCTAGATGCACTTATTGTGGAACAGAAATGTTAGTGTAAGGAAATAATTCACCTTTCAGCGTGTTTGTGAAGCACTTAGCTTCAGACTGTGATGCAGCGCAGAGAAGACACAAAGCATTGTCTCACAGATAAGATGCAGTCATTCCACTTTTTTATACAGTCAGAGTGTCTTCAAGGATCAAATCAGATCTGTGATGTGTGCCTGAGTGCCACGTGGTTAAATTTAAGCGAGCATGTGTGTGCACAGATGTGTGCAGCTTTGTGTAAGGCTGCTGTCCTCGGCCGTTGGAGGGTCACTCAGACCTGATCCTGTGCAAGATGATGCTGCACGCTGCTTCTGCATTATGAACAGAGATGAGACTCTCAGAGATGAGTCTAATCTCTCTTCAAGCCTTGCTGGGTCAGGATAGCCGGGTCAAGGCATCCAGTGAATCCCTGGAAGCCCGGTGCCCCTTCTGTGTTATTAGCCACCGCCCCCCCCCCTCCTCATTATCACCCCACTCTAATTTAGATGAGGAGGGGGTGGTGATGGTGGGGGTGGGTGGTGTTAGGTAGAGCCTGTTTGTGCGTGTTGTCAAGTTTATTATTTGACTCTTTGTGTGTGTGTGTTTGTGTGTGCATCTGTGTGTGCGTGAATGTGTGTGTGTGTGTGTGTGTGCGTATGTGCGTCTGTATGTGTGCGTGTGTGTCTGTAAGTGCGTGTGTGTGCGTATGTGCATGCGTGTGTGTGTGTTTGTGTGTGTGTGTCTGTGTGTGTGTGTCTGTGTGTGCGTGTCTGTGTGTGTGTGTCTGTGTATGTGTGTGTGTCTGTGTGCGTGTTTGTGTGTCTGTGTGTGTGCGTGTGTGTGTGTCTGTGTGCGTGCGTTTGTGCGTGTGTGTCAGTGTGTGTGTGCCTGTGTATGCGTTTGTGTGTGTGTCTTTGTGTGCGTGTGTGTGTATGTCTGTGTGTCTGTGTGTGCCTATGTGTATGTGTGTGTGTCTGTGTGTGTCTGTGTGTGTCTGTGTGTCTGTGTGTCTGTGTGGGTCTGTGTGTGTGTGTCTGTGTCTGTGTGTGTCTGTGTGAGTGTGTGTCTGTGTGAGTGTGTGTCTGTGTGTGTGTGTGTCTGTGTGTGTGCGTGTGTCTGTGTGTGTGTCTGTGTGTGTGTCTGTGTGTGCGTGTGTGTGTGCGTCTGTGTGTGTGTGTGTGTGTCTGTGTGTGTGTGTGTGCGTGTCTGTGTGAGTGTGTGTCTGTGTGTGTGTGTCTGTGTGTGAGTGTGTGTCTGTGTGTGTGTGTGTGTGTGTGTGCGTGTGTCTGTGTGTGTGTGTGTCTGTGTGTGTGTGTGCTGCCTCTCTTCCTGTGAAGCAGCAGCAGACCTAATGACCCCACTCTAATTGCACAGTGTCAATATTGTTGCATTCAGAGTCCCATAGCTCTCATATAATATGCACAGAGAGGGATGATGGCTCAACAGAACTCAATACCAGAGGAAGAACACTGATACCAACATCTGCTTTATTCTGCAGTCTGTGCTTATGCAATGTGTCAGATGAAGCTTCTTAAGTCATGTTTGAACATTGATCTGAACTGTGGCGCTGCAAAACCAAAAATCAGGGTTTAGGGTGGATGACAACCAATCAACTTTTGGTTTGAAATAGAAAATAAAAAGTGGTCCTTTTAAATATTTCTAGGTCACATGTACATTTACGATGTGCTGTGTGGGATAAAAGCTGCCTTACACTCCTGCTCAGCTCTTCCTCACACTTTCTTTCATGATTTACCTACAGTAAAAGGCTCAGGAGCCATTCTGAATGGGTAATAAAATAACACATAAAGTTCCTTTGTGTGTGTGTGTGTGTGTGTGTGTAATGGAAAGTAAGGCTCAGTTATTTACAAGCACAGCAATAAAGCCAACACCTCACACACATCAGCTCCCTGACATTGAGCGTTGAGTTAGCACCCAATACATTGACTGACAATAGGCAGACGATCAATAGAGACACTCAAACTTTATTAACATCTCCTGCTGGATCAATAACATGCCGACATTCTAACAGAGAGTTGATACTGACGGTCAAACTCTAAGAAGGAAGCATAAGCCTCACACTTATCACATTAATCCTAATCTATTCTCATAGATTGGTGCTGTTTGCACATGAAGTCCCGTCTCCACGGTAACATAATTACTGTAAATCTGAGCCCCCCCCCTTTGATTTGAGGGTCATGAGAAACATTATAATGCTTTTTCCACCCAGCAGCAGGAGAACTGAAGGATTAGACATTAAAAGTCTGTAATCTGTAACTGGCAGCGCCGTGTCTGTGAGAAACTACGAGGAGCAGTGCACCCTGGGATTTATGAGAGATTAAGGCAAACTTTCCCTTTAAGATTAAATATGTGTAATCTTTAAACCAAACAAGACTGGGGGATTAGGAAGACTTCTATGACTAAAAAAAAAAGGTCTCTTCTCTTCTGACATGTGATGTTAGGATTATACCTTGAGAGAAAAGTTTAATCCTGTATGCTGCTGACAGGTTACACACACACACACTTTTAAAAGAATGTGTGTGTGTGTTATGTAATTGTAAGGAAAATTTGCCTGAATTTTTGATTGTTTATTATTTATTGCTTTAGGTTACAAATATGTGATATTATCTATATTTTATTTAATATTTTAATTTATTTACATTAAAAAATTACATTAAAAAAATTTATGTAACTTTTTAGATTTTTTTCTCAGAATTTTATGATTAATATTATCTAAATTAACTAGCTAAAATGCACAAATTATGTTTGTAAAATATTTTCATAATTTTTTAGATCATTATTTTGTTAAAAAACTGCACATATATATTATTTTTTTCCATTTTACTATTTTATTTCCAACCGTATTCTTTCTTTAAATGTTTACTTGTTGAGGGTTTATTTACAATAATGTTTATATTTATTAATTTATGTAATTTTACTATAAAGTTATCTGGTTTCAGAGAAAAAAAATCCACAGTAGTTTATTTATTGATTAATTTATTTATTATTTATACTATTCAACATTTTAAATGTAATAAATCACAATAAGGCCTAAACATATACATTTATTCTGCTACATGTTCATGTTATATTTTAGCTTTATTATTATTATTATTATTATACAAATAAATAAGTCCAGAAGACAAAGAGGACGTTCCAGTGATGCTTATCGGAGCAGTAATTGAAGCGTATTGGAGTCCATAAGTGCAGCCCCCCCCCCCCCCCCCCTCCGGTGCTGTATGTGGAGGCTCAGGGAATCATTACCATGGCCTCCGAATAACCTCCATAAGTCAGGTTAGTGTCAATAACCTGGACTTGAAACATTGATAAAGGCGATCAGCCCGCTCATTGAAAGCCCATCTCTGAGCAGCAGACGTCCCCGTGAGGTGATTCTCATATATAAGTCATGGCGGGCATTCAGGAGGCGTCGCTCTGAGCGTGGCTTCAAGACAGTCAGCGCCGCCATGTTTGGGCCTTATCAACATAACAACGCTCAGACAGATGACTGAGGGAAGCTATTAGGCTTAGATCGCTCACAGATATGGCTGCACACCTCCGTGCTCCTCTGTGTGATTCACCTTCAAGCAGAAATAGATCTGACAGTTTAACGGCTGATATGAAACTCCTGTTCAGTCATTATTCATATGAGGACCTGACCTCCGTTTGGACGCAATGAAACATACATGATCTGCCAGTTCTGCCTGACGTATGTAAATGTGCCCGATCAAAATGCCAATTTAGAGAGTCCAGCTGAGAAATCCTTCCTGTGTGACACGTGGAAATGTCACAGAGCTGCATCCATTCATGTCAACATTAGAGCTGCATTCCTGGCCCCGGGCCCCGGAGACAAAGGACGCACCAGTCCCCAGAGGAGAGGGACCTGGAGGACAGGCCCCCGCATACCAGCTGGACCTGACGCACACACGCACAGAGAGACATGCACGCACACACACATACAGAGACACGCACACACACAGAGAGACATGCACGCACACACACATACAGAGACACGCACACACACACACACAGAGACACGCACACACACACACACACACAGAGGGACATGCACACACACACATACAGAGACACACACACACACACACACACACACACAGAGAGACATGCACACACACACACACAGAGACACGCACACACACAGAGAGACATGCACACACACAGAGACACGCACACACACACACACGCACACACACACAGAGGGACATGCACACACACACACACATACAGAGACACACACACACACACACACACACCCTCTCACACACACAAATACAGAGACACGCACACACACAGAGAGACATGCACACACACACCCTCTCACACACACACACACAGAGACACGCACACGCACACAAACACAGAGGGACATGCACACACACACACACAGAGACACGCACGCACGCATGCACACACATACACACACACAGAGACACGCACGCACGCATGCACACACACACACACACACACACACAGAGACACGCACACACATCCTCTCACACACAGACACACACACACACACACCCTCTCACACACACTACACACAGTTCATTGTGTGTAGGGAGGCCAGCATCACAAGCCATACGCTGACATCAACATCTATATGATGCTGCCACCTAGTGGCCACACACAGAAACACATGCATTACTCTGACTATATTATAACATATTATTTATATTTTGTGTACTGAGCGACAAAATGATATGAACATTAGAGACGATTCATCATCACGGGGCGACAGATTAACTCTTTCATGCAATGTTTTATTTGTAGATTGCTGTGCACACCTTGGGGTTAAAAAACACCTCCTGACTGACAGTCCATTCAACACTGATGAGTCACTAATGATTGATTATGTTATTAGATTGTATCAGGGCTTTATTCAGTTAGTAGTTACATATTAGAGTAATATTAGCTGTGAAACCTGATCCAGATGAATATTCATGACGTTCAGTTAATCAGCTGTTTCCTCAGTAATCATCTGCAGCAGCTGCTCTTAATCAGACCCACTTATCTGCTGCACTTCCCCACAGGCGTCATCACGGTTTCCTCCAGTCTGATCCATATGTGAAGCTTTTCATCTGAACTGAGTGCAGAAATGCAAAGTTAGCAACTATCCCTACAGAGTGAAGTTGAAGACAGCAGGTGGAGACCAGAGCTGGAAGCAGGGTGGATCAGCGGACTCATCTTCATCGCTCTCTTTCTCTGCCTCTCCTTCTCAGACTACAGCTGCTCGATGAGCACTGAGTCCTTTACTCCAGCAGCCAGCACGGCGAAGAGGACGGGGGGGAAGAGGGAGCGGAGGTAAAGGGCCACCCTGGGGATGGGGTGGGCCAGCACCACCTCCTTCCTCTTCCTGTTCACCGTCTGCATGATCTCATTGGCCAGGACTGATGGGCGCACACCGTGGGTCAGCTGGCTGGCGATGACTGTGGAGGAGAGGGTCCCTTTAAACTCAATAAGGCCCCATTCACACTGGAGAAAGTTAATCCTGCTAGAGTAGGATTGTATCTGGATAGTTTTTAAGCTGGATACGTTCAGACCTATTTTCAAATCTGGCTATCACACACGCATGTCTGCACTCAATCCAGCTTAATCCGGCTTGTTTGCAGTCCTCCAAACCACTAGGTGGTGCCTCGTAATATACAGAGTCCATTCAGCACATCGCTAACCGGAAGTAGCACATCGCTAGCTGGATTCGCTAGCTGCATTTGCATTCAGACCTGAGCCACATTTGAGCCAATCCGGCTAGATCCACCTACGAGAGGTGGATTGAAATCAAGCTGGATATAGCCGGATTCGCAGTGTTCACACTTAGAAAAAAGGATATATCCAGATACGGCCCGAATCCTGCTCTAGCCGGATTGATTTCCCCAGTGTAAACGGGGTATAAAAGGAACATTCCATTTTTTTTCCTGCTGTTTTAACCCATTCAGCTGTTTTACTCACAGGCAGCCAGCGCGTTTTGTTTAGGGGCGGGCTCCTCCACTGGTGGCGGCAGCGGCGGCTCAGAGGCGTTGATGAAGGTGTGACTGATGGTGCTGACAATGATCCCGTACTCCTCCACTTCGGCCCGCAGGCAGTCGAAGAAGGCCTGCGCCGCGTGCTTGGAGGCGGCGTCTGACAGGTGTGACACAAAGACACATGTTTGTACGACCACAAAGGAGACGCGGCGAGTCTCCGTCGGTAGAAGCCGCCCTGTGTGTGTCACCACCCGAAGCTGATTAATCTGATGTTTCTTGGACACTCACATGAACTCCTGAAGGGGACGGCCAGCCTGCCCTGGATGCTGGTCACCAGTATGATGTGCCCTGATCTCCTGGAGATCATTGTTGGAAGAACACCTGTCTCACACACACACACACATGCAGATGAGATCAATAAGAATCAAATTAATGACATTTGAAGATGATTTCCTGACGTGTGACCTTTGGCCAGAGTGCTGGGCGCAAAATAGTTGATGTCCATGATGTTTCTGTCCACCTCCAGAGTCACGCTCTGAACCGGCGCCTTCAGCTTCATGCTGCTGTTGCAGATTAACACGTCCACGCAGCCGTAACAGTCCACCACCTCCGCCACCACGTCCTCCATGCTGTCCATGTCGCTGAAGTCCAGGATCACCAGCTTTGGGGCAAACGTCTGCAGAGTAGCAACAAGAACACGCTAAATATGCAAATATTAGCTTAGCTTAGCATAAAAATGGACGCTCAGCAAGCTTGTTAGCCAAAAAAAGTGTTAAAATGAGTTATTATATGCAACTGTTTGTTCCTGCAGGAGGTTACAACATCCTACAAAGACAGTCCCTGTAAAGCTAAGCTAATTCTCATCTAGCACTAAGGTATATGTATATATTTTTGCATTGATGCTCCAAACAACAACCCTAATGTCTACAGACATCGATCTGCTGTCAGCTGTCTGTGTGTATGTATTTGCCATCTGCTCTGTCCTCTGTGTGTTGAAGACACACACAGACACACACACAGAGGACAGCGTGCTGTCAGACAGGATGTCCTGCTATTGTGTCGACCAGAGGAAGCGGTGATCAGGGAGGTTCGACCGAACAGGATTATGATTAAAAACAAGGACAGAAGCTGATTTTCTCCTGCTCAAAAACTTCAAACCCAGCTTGACATGTGTCAGAGTCACATGTTGATTCCTGCTGCTGGCTATCGGAGGGAGGATGCAGAGCTTTCCAGCGTCTAATAACAGACATGAGATGGTGGTTGCTGGAGGACTCGTAGTGAAAGAGTTGTTGCTTGGCAGGCAGTAATGATATTAGTTTGGCAGCATGTGTATGATGTTTGAAACAGATAAGATGCTTTTCTTATATTTCATTTCCAAACCTCTCTGGGGTCGGCGTCCGTCGTCAGAGAGTCATACAGAGACTCCAGCTTGTCCCAGCTCGGCCCGCACAGCACCAGTCTGGCACCGCCCTTATGGAAGAGCTGAGCACACTCTGAACAGAGAACCAAACAAAAACACACATTTTATCAGCTGGTTGTGAAATATGCTCACAGCTACAAGCTACAGTCTTTATGCTAAGCTAAGCTAAGCTAAGCTAACTGGTTTAATGAAAGTTCACCTTCACAGCTTCTCAGCAGAAGAGTCAGCTTGTTTTCCAGAATATCTACGTAGTTCTTTAAATGGATCCTATCAGTAGCAGCTAATTCAGATAGAGTCAAGCTAGCTGTTTCCAGACTTTATGCTAAGCTATGCTAACTGGCAGAGATTCATCATGAATCAAGTAAGCTTATTTCCCAAAATATCTAATTATCACTGATCATAGCTTCATGAATATATCACCAGTATTGATTATCTGGAGCTAATTAGCATAGCTAAAATAGACGACCATAGGTTGTTTTTTTTTGGACAGCTGATTACAAATTAAAGACTCTAAGCTTATGCTAAGCTAATCTGCTGTTTTCTACCATTCTATTGATATGTGACATTCATGTAGCTAACACAGAACGTTGAAAACACAGAGGATCATTTACCAGTCCCCACCCCGGACACGGCATCGGTGATCACCACCACTTTGTTTCTCACGAGGGACTTGGACATGAGCTGCATGACCTCGTTGTAGATGTAGTACAGGCCCGCTGCTATGACTATCAGCAGGGGCAGAACCATCACCGAGGGCAGGCCCATGGTCTGTGAAAGGAGAAGGCAGAGCGGTCAGACCTGCTGACAGCACGGCTCGGGTCAGGTTAGGCCTCCCACAGCCTGGCTCGACGGTGTTGGTTACAGAAAGAACATTAGATTTTAAAATCATCTGAAAGGTGAAAACTGACTTCATCACGGAGATCAAGCAGAGATGTCAATACATAAATATTATTTTTTACAACTATATACATGTGTGTTTATAGCTAGTTAGCTTAGCTTATAGCCAAAGAATACATGCACTAATTGTATACAGCTTTAGCAAAGGTAGTAGCCTGTTCTGTGTAATTATCTTGGAGGCTAGCCTGAACCTTACGCTAGCTGCTCAATTATTTTTAAGGCTAGCCATTTGTGCTAAGCTAGGCTAACTGGATGCTGACTGTATAGCTTCAAGCCAAATTTCTCAAAATTACTCCTTTCAGTATTATGCTAACACCAGTAGCTAACTTGGAGAGTGTCAAGCCAAGGCTAAGCTAAGCTAAGCTAAGCTAAGCTAAGCTATGCTAACAGCCTGCTTGCTGTAGATTCAGGAAAACTTCATCTTTGCATCTAATTCTAAGCACAAAACAAGTACGTATATGTATTTTCTAAAATGTCAATAAGCTAAGCTAATTAGCTGCTGCCCGGTATATACTGTAAAACACTTAAAGAGTGGTATTTTTATGACCTAAAGGGTAAATAAAAGTGCGTCTTCAAATGTGTTCAGACTCTTGAGGTAACACAGGCTTTGCCTCACCATGTAAAGTGGTTTTGAGGAGAACAGCTAAATATATTCTGCCTGCACTGTTGCACCAGGATATTGTCATAGGACACCCCAAGAGGGGGAAGCTAGGAAGGCTCACATTTATAAGCAGTGAGTGACCTTACTTGTCCCACTTTACTGGTGGAAACACATTAAGATAACCTCTAATCCACATTAAAGCTGCTGGTAGCTGCTGAGATCCAGCTGCCGATTCAGCCCCATGTTTGGACTGACTGAAGTTAGTCCGCCTGTGAGTGCACATTGATAAAACAGACACAGACAGACACACACGGACCTGTAATCTGTGTTATTATTGGTTCACTTACACCACGGACAGGGAGCTAATCCTTCAGCAGGACTGGCTGGTGTTGTTTTCTGGGTTTAGTGAGGTAACAGAGGTCCGTCTCCTGTCCCTCAGTGTCCCTCGTCCATTCACACGGCTCTGTGTCTGTGTGTGTCTGGCCCACTGCTGTCCACTGGACCCTGCTGCTTATAATAGCCCCCCGCTTGAGTCAGCCATTAATACACACACAGTATCTGAGGCATGCTCCCTTGTTGCCAGCCTGGAGAGATGCTGCTATTTTAAATCAGAATCAGAATCAGAATTACTTTATTTATCCCCGAGGGGAAATTCTTAAATTTTATCTTAAAGCCAAATATTCAGTAACGTTTTTAAAGCTGAGCACTAAAACACAAACAAGAAAGAACATTTTAAATCCCTGTTTAAACACACAACATTCCCATAGCTGACTCATAGATTTATTTTTATTAATTAGGCCATTCAACAGGAAATCTACTCTGAGGTATACCTCTCTTTACAGCATCTTGTAGGCACTGTTTAAGTTATATAACATTGATAAAATGTTGAATACATATAAAAATGTTTAGAAAGAAATTTTAAAAAATTGTTTTGCCAAAAAAACAAAACAAAACAAAAACTAGTGCACACACACACACACACACACACACACACACACACACACACACACACACACACATATATATATATATATATATATATATATATATATATATATATAACTTAAATATTTACAAAAACATAAACCCAGTTAATGTTTTTTGTAAATATATAACTAAAATATTTACAAAAAACATTAACTGGGTTTAAATTTAAAATTTAAAAAATAAAAAATACAACATACTTTAAAAAAAATATATAGGCTATATATTAATATATGGTTTTATAAATAAAATAATATATATTATTTGTTTTATATATAATTTAATTTATAATATGTTTTTTTATTTTATTCATAAAAAAACTACTTTTTTATTTTTAATATATATGACGTGTCATATATAAATATAAAAATAAAAAATATAAAAAAATATATATATATTTAATATATAGTTAATGTTTTCTGTAAATATAGAACTTAAATATTTACAAAAACCATTAACTGGGTTTAAATTTAAAATTTAACAAAATAAAAAATACAACATACTTTTAAAAAAAAAATATATAGGCTATGTATTAATATATGGTTTTATAAATAAAATAATATATATTATTTGTTTTTATATATAATTTAATTTATTTGTAATTAATTTTTATTTTATTTATAAAAACATACTTTTTATAATTTTTAATATATATGACGTGTCATATATAAAATAAAAAATATTGGTTTTTTTTAAATATATATATATTTAATATATATATATATGACACGTCATATAAAACGTGATTAAACATGATTAAAACTGTGAACACATTGAAAAACCTTTCAGTAACCGTGTTCTGTCTTTAGGCGGCGGCAGTGAGCAGTTATCGCGAGATTCCACAGAATTCCAGGCGCTTTCCCGTGTCTCCCCCTCTCTCCCTCTCTCTCTCTCTCTCCCCCTCTCTCTCTGTTTGGAGGAGAAGAAAATAAACCTTCTGCTGCTAACCAGGCTAGTTATGGGACCAAACCCTAAATACTCCTTTTGCCGTCAGTGACCGGCCCAGAAGTGCCTGCTCTGCGCGCAGCGGCTCATTCTCGGAGTAAAGCACTTGAAGGGTTCGGATTTTTTTGGACCGACTCGTTTTTTGTTTTTTTTTAAAGTCAAGTTGAAGACGGCAGTTTTGGAGAGGATTTCATTAGCTAGCCGATCTGCGTGCTAGCTAACCAGGCTAGCCCACAGGAGCACTGGATGAACTTCGCATGGACTGACTGCTGCGAATGGGATAGTAGCCCTGCTGTCCGGACTGCAAGCTTTCCTTTCGGGCTCGGTCCTTCACATATGGGAGTCTTGTTGTTACTTAATGGACACTATCGGCCCGGAGCTTGAAGGCGATAAGCAGTGTGCAAATGTTGTTTTTTGTGGCTTGCGCCACAACAACGTTATTGATCTGGAAATCCACTGGCAAGCTAACAGGATATTAGCCACCTTCTCGCCACTCCGCTTTGTGGTTGCAGGCCATGGACCGAGAAGCAACTCATCGTTGACCTGAGTGAGGAGAAGGCTGGCTTGATGGCAGCTAATTATTTATTGGGAGGCAGCATTTGGATAGAGCTAAACAAGAAGTTTTGAACTCCTGTTTTTTCTTTTGTTGTTGTTGTTGTTTGTGTTTTTGTAACTTGAAAATGCGTTGGAGTGCTGGAGCTTTTTCAAAGTTTGGATAGAGAAGAAACGCAGAAGAAAGTCCTCCCTGAGAAATTATCTTACACATATACATATATATATATATATATTTTTTTTTAAAAAAAGAGCTAAAATAGAATGTCTGCCGCGAAAGAAAACCCCTGCAGGAAGTTCCAAGCCAATTTCTTCAACAAAAGTAAATGTCAGAACTGCTTCAAACCACGGGAGCTGCATCTGTTGACGGATCAGGATTTAACCCAGGTAAACAAAAGGCTGCTCACACACAAACACTGCTTTTCATAGGCTGAAAGTCTTCCATTGAACACCAGCTGCTGGTTATGTGACAGCTGATTAAGGTTATTATAGGAATGTAGACAGCTGGAACACCTGATTACATTTGATAAAGTTATCAATAGTTCCAAGGTGAGCTGTAATGACCAGCAGCAGGTCATTAAACAGTCCGTGCTGTGCTGGGTGTTTATGTTGGCTCAGTTATCTGAGGGTCCTCCACCTCCTCTGAGCTCTGGCTCAGTTATCTGAGCATCTTCTGACTGCACAGTTTGCTCTTTCCTTGCAGTTTGGTCTCTGTGATTGTGACTGATGTGTAAGCTTCAGCTGTTGTTTATCTGTTTGTTTGTTTTTTGTGGGGTACACACACACACACACACACACTCACACACTCCATGCAAACTGGCCACCATGCATGAAGAAGCATAAAGTGTGAGCGGGACATGTTGAGGCTCCATTCAGCTGTGATTTCTTTAGGAACGCATTTTTTGAGTCTCCATTTTTCTCTCTCTCAGATCATTAGTTTAGTCTCTGTTGTATCCTGTAATTGATCCCAGATGATGAGGCCCAGATGGGCCCTTGAACGCTGACTTGAGAGCCAAACGGCAACGTCAGCATCCCCTGCGAGTGTGACGTTTTCGGTCTTTTTTGTGTGTGTGTGTGTGTGTGTGTATTGGTTTCTCTGCTGATTTTTAGCGCAGGTTAACCTTTCAGACACCTGAGTGAGGATAAAGGGG
This sequence comes from Parambassis ranga, assembly GCF_900634625.1. NCBI lineage: Eukaryota > Metazoa > Chordata > Actinopteri > Ambassidae > Parambassis > Parambassis ranga. Next base: position 13,510,236 of record NC_041027.1, read on the forward strand.
TTACAGTTGCATCACTTCCTCTGATCTCTCTCTCTCTGTGACCTGGGCGCCCCCGTGGCTGTTTCTCCCACAGCCTTGGTGAGATGACACACAGACCCAGAGAGGCTTACCGCCTTGACATTGAGAGAATGATGGTCAGTCCCTGCTTGCCTCACTCGATCAGCGATCCAAGTAGTTTACAGGGACACAGTTGCACAAGCAGGTTTTGTGAGGATTGTATCTGGACAGTCCTCTTAACTAGTTAGGACTATGCAGCACCAGACCATTACGGGCCTAAAGCTGTGTTATGTAACACCACATAAACAAGTGTTAAAACTTCTGAGCTGTGTTCAGCCTGTCCAAGGAGAGGAGGAGGATTTGTGAAATGTTCCCAGTGTTTGGAAAGTGATACAGGCCGGCCGAGGGGATGAACTCAATAACCCAGTGACAGCATGAATACATAATTTAGTTAAGGGAGTTTGAGTCCTAAATTAAATGCTGAAATTCAGCTTTGAAACAGATAGCTTGCATTGAAACATGCACAGGGAAGAGAGCCGAGCGTCTGAAAGACACCGTCCAATATAAACAATCTCTCTGTTCAACACTGCTGGGATAAAAGGTGGGCTGCAGGGGAGGGGCTGCTGCTGCTGGAGCCCGAACGAATTCTTTTATTACAGTCAGTGGGCTCCATTGGCGGCTTTTATTTCCCCACAAGTTCCCTGTCTGTTGTCACGGTTTTTACTCGTTTGTCCCTCACAGAGTGCGTCTCTCTCTCTCTCTCTTTCTTGCTGGAGAAAAGCCATCACGCTCTCCGGGAGAGGCAGTGGGAGGCAGGACAGTGATGGAGGATACAGGCCAGGATAAGGTTTACACATACGTGGGAGAGGCGGAGAAAGACAGGCTCTAGGCTGCGATGGGAGTTAAGGAGTGGGAGCAGGAGTCACAGGGAGAGAGAAAGGAAGTGCAGGGTTTGTGAATCAGAGTAGAGTTTCCCAGAGGCAGCTAACGAACGTCCCACTATATGTGAGGTTATGAGCCAGCCTATAGATTTAATACAGTCACTGACTGCAGGCTGCACTTATTAGGCCCCGTTCACACTGGAGAAAGTCATTCCAGCTAGAGTAGGATTGAACCCAGACAGCCTTTAAGCTGGATGCGTTCAGACCTATTTTCAAATCTGGCTAGCACACAGTTGTGTCCGCACTCAATCCGGCTTCATCCAGCGTGTTTGCTGTCCTCCAAACCACTAGGTGGCGCCTCGTAATATGGCTAATAATGTGGCTAGCGTTCACACCTGAGCCACATTTGAGCCAATCCTGCTAGATCCATCTCTCGAGGGTGGATCTAGCCGGCTTGAAATCAAACTGGATTCAGCCGGATTGGAGGTGTTCACACTCGGAAAAAAACACATCTGGATTGATCTGGATGCGGCCAAATCCTGCTTAAGCCACATTTTTTCCCCAGTGTGAACGGGGCCTAATGGGCTGGAGTGTTTCTGTGGAGGGTCACTGTTGTGATAATGGGAGGACTTTCACACCGGTCCCCTGTAGTCACACCCAGCTGCGTTTGTTTTTGTCACCCACTAGCTTGGACAGCGATGGGTGTTTTTACAGTCGGTGTCATGCAGAGGGTTTAACCTAATCTTTTGGAGGTTTAACCTACTTTTGAAGAACAGTGGTGTGCCTGTTGGGGAAAGTTCTTGGACATTAATTCTGGTGAGATTTGAAAATTGAATGAAGATAAACAGTGGTCTTTGTTGACACTGACGTAAAGTCGCCAATAGCTGAGTACTTCTGCGTAACAGCAAAGTTAAGTAGGCAACATTCAATGTCATCTGTCATGACGACGGCTCATTTTGGATGTCACATAAAGCATCGCACCAAACGGTGCAGTCAGTTATATGATCATGTTTACACTGCCAGGCGCCAGACCAATTACAGAAGTGATTAAAAATCTGCCCAGAACAGACATAGCCCAGCTTTTTTTATGAGCTGTGATCATGAGTAGTTACGCACTTGTCTAGCAGTACAAAGCTTTGTTAATGAGGTCACATACAGTGTGTACAAAACATTTGATCAGAGCGAGCTTAAAGGCTAAATAAAAGGTACGTGCAGACATCACTTCTCCACAGGAACACTCCCACTTCACTCAGAGTGGCAAAACAAACTGAAAATGGGATTAAAATAGAACTTATGTTTGTGTATTATCAGCACCTGTATTATTATGATAATAATAGACAACATTTCTACTTAAGTAGAAACAAAAATGTAGCTGAACGCAAAGGCCCGTTAGGTATGACAGGCTGATGTGTTTCAGCTGCTGGGTTCCAGTTGTTTTGACTGTTTCTTCTCTCTGTAGATTTCACAGATGTCAGTTTTCTCTTAGAATCTGTTTATATAGTCAATCACACGACACCTCTTCCCATGTTTAGATGTGTGGGCCACAGTTTTCGACACAAGCTTTTTGCCACTGAGTGGGTGTAACTGGAGTGACCTCCACATACCATGACGTCAAGTACATACCATTGACAGTAAAAACTATGGCCAGAGCTTCCATGACATCACCCGTTTGTTTCTGAAGAGCCGTTTTGAGGCTCGGTGGAAGGCTCCGGGACGCTCTGACCGCCGCCATGTTGGCCATACAATTGACTCTACAAGAGAACCTATCATTTGAGACCAGAATGTTTTTTTGTACCAGGCTGTAAACATGTTCATTTCTGCTGTGAAGTCGGCCATTTTAACACAGGAGTCTATGGGACTCGCTTCTGGAGCCAGCCCCCAGTGGTTGCAGCGTGAACTACAAGTTCTGACACTTCCGCATGGGCTTCAAGTCTGAGCCCTGAAGGCTGCCGCTTGGTACATACCCTCTGTTAGGCTACACGTACTCCCTCATACTCCTAGTGCATGGGTGTAGATTTGTAGATCTCTATCTATCTATGAGTTCTACCTGACATTCTATGATTTGATATACAAATGACGGTAGGAAGATTTGCTGATGTGATGGAGAGCAGTGAGTCTTGGTGTTGAAAACGTATTGATGGCTAGCTGTGAGCCCGATGGTGTGAATGCACAGCCTGTGTAGGTCGGCGTTACCATGCTCGTTGTGGCCATTGATGACACAACTAATCTACGCTACTGTATTCTACATGCATAAGCACTTTTGTGAGGCCATAACGCCTTAATGCACAACTATAAATCAGTGTTCTTATAGCTGCGTTTTAGGATTAGACCCTGATCAGATTATCAGCTGGTCCGCTAAATGCGACCACTGTCTTTGTGTAGAGAGAGAAACTGAACACACCAAGTTAGAACAGTGGTGCTGGGCTGTTCAGAGCAGAGGGAGGTTGTGTTTTTTTTTCTTGGTAATTGTGCGTTGCGTGATGGTGTTCCTCCTATCTGAAACAGCTGCTCCCTGGTTCCCTCCCACTGTTCTGTCCTCATGCTGCTTGACATCAGGACACAAGTGACCTCATTAATCATCTTTGGTCATATCCCCAGACTGATTTGATCTACCTGCTTGTTCCATGCTGCCTCTCTAAAAAATGTCCTTTTTTAATGGTTTTAGCTCATCTGCCTTCATAGGCACGTTCATACAGGTTCAACCTGGCATGTATAGATTTATGGCAGGCATGCAGTAACAGGGGCCAGTATTAGACGAGCACGCCAATAATTGGTTCCTTTCACCTTCCAGCAGAGACGGCTTCGGTTGGATTTGTGCTAATGGTTAACATTTAAAGCAGAAGGAGTGTCGGTGTCAACGCAGGGCAAAGAGCAGCCGTTTTAATCTGCCTGACTGCTGAGTCTTTCTCAGTATATTGTTTGTATTGGTGGTAAAAAATGTACTGCAAGAACAAACACATCTGGATCCACAAAGCCTCTCTCTCTCTCTCTCCTTTCGTCCTATTTACACACACTTTTCCCCTCCCCCCCACCCTCAGCTCACACTCCCTTCAAGTTTTAATAATTACCTAAATTGTTGTTTTTTTCTTCTCTCCCTCTCTTTTATTTTACAGGCTAAACCTATTTATGGCGGATGGCTGTGCTTAGCGCCCGAGGGAACTGACTTTGACAATCCTATGCAGAGATCCCGGGTAAGAGCATATGTGTGTGTTGAAAGAGGTGCACAGACGTGACACGTCATGCAAATATATATACACATTAATACATCCTCTTTAATGACGACAGATGTCCAGACAAAAGAAAATAGGAATAGAACCCTGACAGCATTTGTTTCTTCTGACAGAAATGGCAGCGGAGGTTCTTTGTGCTGTATGAACATGGCTGCCTGCGCTATGCCCTGGATGAATCGGTGAGTGCTCCCTGTTGCACACACACACTGTCCTCTCATTGGATGGAAGCCAGGTTGTGACTGTGATGTTTGGATACATAAATTGGGGATTGCTGCTAGTGGTTTAAAATATAAAACCCAGGCTTCTTATAAAAGTCCTGATTATACTCCAGTGTGATTGACCCAACTTCACACAGTGTTACTAACCCTCAGTATAAAGTGTCCTTGGTGCATATTGTAGACAACCATGCAGCTAATGGGTACTTTAAAGTTTGTGTGCAGAAGCACGTCATTGTGCTGGTACTTAAAAACATGCGGTGGAACTTGTACACACACACACACATTTCCAATTTGGAAAATTCTCTTGTGTGCAGTCTGTTGTCATGATATGTAGAGTATTATCTACATATAGGGTTAAATGGTGCTACATTTGTAAAAGTAGTGAGAGACGAATGATGATTAAAAAGCAGAGAACTACAGAGAAAAGCTGGCAAGTCACCTCTACCCATTGTAAGCCTGTGTTTGTGGTAGTAGTGTGTCGCCGAGGGAATGTGACACGGGTGACCAAACCCATACTGGCTGATCAGACTGGAGATTAAACTGCTTGTGTGTAAATGCTGGGGGGGCCACACATTACCAGCCAGTCTACCAGAAACATACACAGACGTTCTTATGAAGAAGAAATCGCAGATAACACCCGAGGAGTGTTTTCAGCTCGGTTCTTTTGCGTCGGGTGGCGAGTCGGACGGTGTGAGGGGAAAGGAGATGAGCCTGACTGTGCCTCTGCAGCACAAGCCAGGCGTTTGAAGCCACGTTTGGTGAATCTCTTTGTGTGTTGCCAGTGATGACAATGGGAGGAAACTTGCGAGAGTGCGTGTTTCCACTGTGTGTGTGTGTTTCCAGTGACACCCAAGCTGCTGTGCAGTTGTGGTTTCCTCTCATTGTAACATTGATTCCAAAACTGTCTGCCTCATTGTCCTTTAGTCTTTTCATCTGCCTCCACAAGGCAGGAAAAAAAAGTGGGTCAGGGAAATGGCCGCTTTGTGCTCCGGACCCCGAGGATAGGAACTCAGAGACTTTTGGAGCAGATAACTACACGTAAATGGTCGTGATCTCATCATGCTCATCGTTGTTTACTTAGTGGCTCAAGCCACCAGTGGAAGGACAGATAAGATGTGTTTGAGGCCATGATTGTGGTTTCCATTCATACATTCCTATTCCCCTGTTGTGGCTTTTATATAAAAAAGGGGAAAGATTTACACAAGACACACCCACTCTTTGTCTTACTACTCAGTTGATCTCATCAACAAACCATCTCTCTTGTAACAAGCATGTTCATGCTAATGTAAGTAAAACCCGGCCCTATCGAAGTTTCAGTTCAAGCCAAGTCTCTGTGTTCCTACTTTTTGCTGAGTAGGAGTAAAACAATTCTTTTGAATCTGACTGTGGTTCGAAACATCTAATTTATTCAAGATGTCAGAAGAAAAACGCCAGAAGTGGAAAGAAACATTTTCCCCCTTCTGGAGTTAACTTGTGATTAAATGATTGTACTCATTGATGGACGTTTAATAACACGAGCTGTAGTTGAAATCCAACTCTGAGGCAAGGTGGACATTTTATCTGCTTTATGACATCCATGCTCCAACCTGGTCATTGTTTTTGCTGCTTCTTCCTGTGGTGACAACTGTTGTTGAGACCTTCCTGGCCTCTTTCCCGGCTTGTGTGCGCTATCTAGGAACTTTTCCGCTCACATGTGCACTTACCAAAACCAGAAGAAGAACCTGATGAGTAGTGGGTCTCTCTGTGATTTCCAGGAAATCTGGGAGTTTTCTCTGATCCTTCAGCTACAGATTCAGCTGGGGGTAAAACCAGAAAATCTGAACTAGCTTTGTATCATTAGACTGTGTCAATGAATAAAGGCTCTCCTCTCACTGTTTAGCTTGCTTTCGTAGCTCGTTACTTATTTATATAACAGGTGACCTGGTACCGGGCAGGGACAGCTGGTGGAGTTGCTGTCTGCAGCATCCAGTTTCTTCTGGATAACAGACGATGGCTAAACACAAACTTTAAATAGCCAGATGCTGTAGTTAGCATGGAGTGATAGCTGCAGTGTTTTCTCACATCAACAGCAGCATTTTATCGTTATGCTTGTTGGGTCCTACAGAGCCCCAATTCTTTATCCGTCAGTGTTAATCGTGTAGAACTGGTGAGCAGAACCTTTTCTGTCTAAAAACAGCGTTGTTCCCCTTTAAGAACAGCATACCTAGATCTCGGGGATGCACTATTGATGGCAAACATGGCAATCCAGTTGTGCTGTTGCACTGTTAAATCCAATATAATTGATCCAAAAACCAATAACCTTATCTTGGCTGATTAGGTTTGTTAGATAAGACACCACGTTGATCACAGTTTTGCCTTTTTACCGAGGATGAGGATGTGTATGTGTTCACTAGAGATTATGTACATACTGATGTTCTCAACATCTGTATCGGAACATCAAACAAGGTCCGGAGAGTGATGACATTCTGTGCTATTTTCTGCCAAGCAGACAGCAGTCTATCTGAAGCAGCAGCCCCTTAAAGCTGAACTATTTTCACCACAAAAAGAAGGAAAGATGCTCTCCCATCGAAAGCAGCATTCCTCCCTCACTGCCCTTATTTGGTGAATTGCAGTATACTTGCGGAGAGCAGGAGAGAGGGGAGAGCTAGCCCCTAAAAAAAAAAAAAAAAACCACAAAGCAAACGTCAGATATGCCCCAGACCCAGACATTCCTCACACACGACCTGCCACAGCAAGCACCCAGCTCCGCTGATGCTGCCGATCGTAATGCTTCAAACGGTCGACGGCAGTAGTTGAGCGTGTGCATCACTCTCACACTGAAAATGAGACAGGCAGTCTGAGAAGAACTGATTTTTCCAGAAGAATAGAAATTGTTGTGATCAAGACCACCCTGACAGCTTTAAAGGTCAAAAGGTCAATGACCATGAGAACATGCTGAAGAGGAATAGGGAGGGAAGCGCTTTAATCCAGAGCTGCTTCTGTTTCACATCATGTTTTAGATGTCACTCATGCTTTATTTGGAATAACAGACTTCTTGGTTGTTGATTTTCCATCATGGCTGACCTAGCGTGGACCGAGTGGAGTCCTGTCTGTTAAGAGGGGGACTGCGTGGAGGAACATGCTGCTTATAAAAAAAAAAAAGCAGTCTCCTCTCCAGAGCCTGCTGTGGCGGACTTGCCTTTGGCTCGGCCCGTAAAAAGCCTCCTGGAGGATTTATCATTTATAGAGTGGGTGTACTCCACTTTATTCTAAGGCTGGCCCACTTATTTTTCCATGCTTTTTATTACAGTTTACTGTTGGGCCTTGGCTGTAATAAAACATAAAGATGTTAGCATGGGACAATTACCTTACAGACGCTAACATTTGTTTATAGTATAAAGCAGTTTAATTGTCGGCCTCTTGTGGGTTGTATTGTTTCTGTGTAGTTATCTTTTAGCATGCCTCTTAGCGCAAGGATCTCAAGAGGAGTCTGTGAGAAAGACGTTGCTTTTAATAATATCTCATAGCACAGCTAAAATTAGTCCCCCCCCCCCACCCCCCAATGGAAGGCAGACACAATTGCAGGATATGGAATTGGCCCAGTTGTGTAGAAATCAAACCCAGGACAATTCGCTCGCCTTTTGAATGGCAGCCTTGGCAGATACATCTCCTTTGTTTTGGTGCCAGTAGCAGAGGGCAGTTTCTAAGCAACAAGTTGCTTTTATACTGTCAGCACCAGGATCAGGACTGGACTGCAGTAATCCCTGCGCCACCTCAACAGCAGCAAATAAAACAGAAAGGCCGTCGGACACAGTGAGCATCACCCTCATCTCTGCTTGATCTCACGTGCTTAACTGATGGATCAAACACCACTCTGTTTAGTAGAGCAAATCCTATGATCCAGTTCTTAAAAGGGGCCTTTGCTGCGGACAGAGAACTGAATTGTGCTACTAAGGTATTTATCCAGACACAGAGTTTACAGTGGATGCTAGAAAACAGCGTTTCAGTGTCCTAACTGTCCAAAAGTCATGAACTATTCTCTCACACAAGGAAAGAAACCACCGTGGAGTCATGTTAACGTCGTTCTGGTATCAGTTTTTTAATCTTTAACTTCAGTCAGTCATGTATGAACGCTGCTTGAACTGGAGACGATGGAATTTGTGGCTGAGATCAGTCAGTTTCTGAATTGAAAAAAAGCTAAAATTAGCAAAACCGTTTTGGATGTTGTGTTGCTGCCAGTTGGAGCTGATGCATCCACCCTGAAGACCACTGAAGGTTGTGCAGATTGTACCCGTTCCCACTGCACACAGCGAGCTTTTTAGTGGGTTTTTTACTAGTAGGAGCTTGTGTCCACTGATTTATTAACCAAATGGATTTGCAAAACACAAACTAGTTTCTGATCCTGTGGTTCCTGGAACTGTTCAGTCAGAAAGGGTGGTCATAGATTGCTAGAGTGCACAAGAATTCCCATGCATGGATGTTGCCTTTTCTCATCTTATCTCTGATTATGAATGTGACATTAGTTTCTCTCTCTGTGGGATTTCCGCGTCGTTTTTCAGACATCGCTACTTCTTCTGCTCACACTTGATCGTTTTCTTTCTAATTGAGGAAATTCTTCCACAGCGTCTGAAGTATGACGCCGTGTGATTGCCATATTTGGCAGCCCCTGGGGGTTTACAGGCAGATCTTAATAAAGCTGGATATGTGTTCAGTGGCCTTAAAAGGAGCTGGAAAGAGACCCAGCACCTGTTTTACATCTGTAGCAAGCACAGCCCAGCAAAGCCTGATAGCAGAGAAGCAGGATTCTGAGCAGACAGAGAGGGTGAGAGAGGAGGTTTAGGGGGTTTTCTACACTCTGATGTTAACATGACAATACAAGTTCAAATGACAATCTAGTCACAAAACGTGCAGTGAGGTCACACCGGGCATTCATCTGTGGCTGTTTTGAATTTCCTTCAGAGATGTTTAGGTGATTTTCGCAGCGCTGCGCTCTTCACTGATCACAACACAAAGCAGCTTTAGTCTGGCATCCCATTGCTGTCATCTCCTCTTTTCACTTGTGTGCTACAACTGAAAAGATTGCCTAGTTACCATGGTGACCTGGTGATAACAGTGGTGTGTCCTTACACACAGTGTGGCCGGTTTGTTTTCCTTCAAAGTTTTGGAACATGATTCAGAATGATATCAGTGTTTAGTCGGGCAGTCACCCAGGGACTCGAGCATCTCTTGCAAATGATTTTCTCACATGTCCACATTTTTCAATTCTGACTTAAATCACATAGGCTAATATGTGGGTTAATATTCTTCTCTCATGTGTCTTTTGTAGCCGAGCACGCTGCCTCAGGGCACGGTTAACATGAATCTCTGTACGGACGTCATTGATGCAGAGCCCAAGACGGGCCAGAAGAACTCCCTGTGCATCATCACCCCCGAGCAGGAGTACTTCATCAGAGGAGAGAATAAAGAAATCATCAATGGGTATGTGGCCTTCATATGTGTGTGCTGATGCTTTGAATGACAGTAGGATGTTGATGCACAGAGGTCTGTTTGTTTGCAGCTGGAGCGAACAGCTGGTTGTGTACCCCCGCACCAACAAACAGAACCAGAAAAAGAAGCGAAAAGTGGAGCCTGCAACCTCCCAGGTAATCCTCCTCAAACACAGGGTCATTGCTCAGTGTCACACATTATTTCCACTGTTTTTACCTCTTCATGTGTTCCCCTTTAGGAGCCAGGTCCGGCAAAGGTAGCGGTGACAGGCTCTGGTATCCCAGAAGCAGAGAAGGTTCCAGACTCAAGCTCTATCATTTGGCAGGAGGAGCTGAACCAGAGGGAGACTGAAGGGGCAGGAGTCTGGGCTGCTGCTGATCTGCCTCCAGGATCACCACTGCCCCCAGCAGGTAGGGAGGAATAACACTTTCACTCTTTGTAGAATAGATTGAATCAAATCAGCACAAGCACATAACGCAAACAACCTGTCTCATGGTCTTCTCTTGCCTCCTTGTCAGGTGACGCCGTGTCTGTGGGCCAGGGCTCTGATGCAGGATCTGTGAATGGTGATGACGTGGATCAGGGCAGCTTGCCGCTGCATGGCTCCGCGCCCCAGCCCCCCAATGATCTGCTGTCCCCGACAGGTTCCTGCTCCAGCCTGGGAGGAGTACCGCGCTGCCTCTCCCCGGCCCCCAGCGACCCTTTCCCCTCCGGCAGCTCTCTGCTTTCAAACGGCTCCCACATCAGCGGCTCCGTCAGCTCTCTGGACTCGGACGCCAGCGGCAGCACGGTGACCAGCACCGACAGCCACCCGGCCACTCACAGGGTCGGACACTCCTACAGCCACCATGACACGCCGCGGTCCAGGCGGCTGGAGGCGGAAGCTAGAAAGGCAGAGAAGAGGAGCCGTTTCAGGAGCCCGGAGAGGCAAGAAAGGGAGGCGGTGCTGAGCCCTGACAGGAGGTCAGTGACTCCTTTTCTTTTGCGCTCTATGCTCACCTCTATTTTAATTCGGTGATCACAGGTCTCTGACAATATCCTATGTAGTCAGGAGGTCTGTTATGAAAGATGAACAACATGCAGGTCAGACTGCAGCAGAAGTGATTATGTTGCTGACAGGTGAAGCATTTAATCAGCGTCTGATTTAACCTGATGAACCAGGTTAGTGGGCTGTTTTCTTGGAATCTCCACTCCATGCTGCAGGCAGCGTGGTCTGGAAATACTTGAGCCTCTGGCTTATCCTTTTAAAGGCATTTATATACACATGCACACACACACACACACACAGAGTCCAGTGACGCACCAAGCTTTTGATGTGCTCGCTCAGACAACTGGTGTGGTTTTAATGGAAGGGAGGAAAAAAGGTTGTATTTGATGACATTAACTTGTTTTACTTGATAATCACTGCTCTCTGTCAGGTTTTTATCAACAGTCTCAGATTATATAAACACACAGCTTCTGTACTTTCCATTCAGTGATCTGCCTCCTGGGTTCTGGAGCTCTTGGTGCAGGGGTCACCGGTCTTACGGCAGCATTTCAAACAAATTCTAGGTGGAGGTTGGAGGGGGGGGTCATCTTTTTCCTCTCAGAGCCAGCTTCCTGTGCCATTCAGATCTCTCCATCTATGCCAGCCGTGAAAGGAAACAGAGGAGAGGAAAATAGGAGTGCCCCATAAACACACTGCTTTACTGGTCCATTTGAGCCCGTTGGGGATTAGGTGAGCACATCTATGCCCATACAGCAGCCAGGAAGGAGCCAGTTTCCAGCATTTACCTCATTATGTAAATGGCAGGTTCAGGTGAATCATTCATTAACTCAGTGCAGCAATCAGCAAGTACTGATGGCCTGTATCAAATGTATACTGTGGCAGCTTCACGTCTGGGACATGGCTTCAGACAAAAAAGAAAGCCGTACAGTTGGGTGCTCGTCCTCCTCCCCTCTCCTTCATTCCCTTTTAAGGACGGCAGTTTTAGCTGAAGGGACCCCAAATAAGGGAGCGTTTAGGCAAAAGAGTAATACAATATTTCCCGCTGCCTCTTACCCTCTTCCTCTCTGTAATACAGATTCCTCTGTCATTGAACAAAAGGCCTGTGTGGGAATGTGTCAGAGCAGGCGGTGTACTGTGTCACAGAATAAGGAAGGTTACAGATGGACGCTGGAGAGCGTGGGCTGTTCTTGGATCTGCTCATTGTACCCTCGAGATGGATCTTTGTAGGAAGCAGATGATGTAGCTTTCCATCACATTTTAGAGGACTTTTTTTTTAATATAACATACAACTGCAGCCATTTAAACTCTTGTAGATCTTGACATTTCCACTGTTGTTACTGCACGAGTAGAAAAATGCTGCAACATTTCCAGCTCTCTGTTGATTAATTCCTTTAAAATCGCACACTGAATGTCATGTTTTTCCAGCAGTTAAATGTGTCTAAAGTATGCATCTGCTTTGTTGCAAGTACTGAGATTATGCTGCTTGGAATCATGGGTAGCTTTTCCGCCTACACATTTTTGGCTGCTGAAGTTAAACTCCTGTTAAATTTGGAGCTAATAAAAGACGATGAATTGTCAAATCCTACCTGGCAACACCCCAAAATAACCTCAGACAAGCAAAGAATTCAGCTTTCTCTTGGTAACGTCGGTGCAGCTTTTATTAGCAGCGTCACAGACTCAGTTTTAGCCACTGTGTCTGAAGTACATTGAGTAAATAAGCAAAAACCTGACATAGCAGCATTCAAACTAATTTACAGTGGAGAGTCTGGGTAGGTAAAGAATTATAAACTACACTTAATTGTTTTGTTTTATATCAGCTTAATATTTGTTTTTGAAGCCGCCTTCATGTTGCATTCACATGCTTGATCTCATTTTCTTTAATTTCTGACGCACCTTTTCACAGCTAATCAGAAGCTGGGAACACACATCCCACATTTAGGTCTTATGACCAGAATTGACCAAGACTGCCACAGATAAAAATGACCAGTAAAATTTAATTTGGCCCCTAGTCACATGTATTTTGTAGCAGTGCTTGATGTCACCATTTTTCCCACTCAAGAGCATGGAGAGTGGGAAAAACTGGGAATAAAGATTAAAAATGAAACTAATTAAACTGTGTGTGTGTGTGTTTGTGTGCAGTCGTTCCGGTGTTATTGAAAAGCTGGAGGCGTTGGAGCTGGAGAATCCAGAGAAAATGGAGGTGGAGGAGTCTGGGAGGAGTGGATCCAGACAAGGCCGAAGCGAGCACAGACGCTTCCAGAGAGAGGTAACTGCTGCCTGTGTGTGTGTGTAACGGTTTACAATAGATAATGTAAGACTCGTAAACAGTGATTTGAACCAGAATCACATGGCAGAACAGATGTGAGCCCACCAGCGCTGGTTTTGCTCCACCTCTATCTTGTTTCCCTTCACCCTCGCCCTCTTCCCTCCATCCTCTCCCTCTCTTTGTCCTGTCTTTGTTTTGGTTGTAGTTCAGAGGTCAGGAGCATGTGCTGTATTCATTTCCATTTTCCATTCTGTGGTGGGATTCCCCTGGTGATTACGCTTCCCTTTTCCCACCCCTGTGCTCAGTCGGAGGGGCTCAGACTTCAGCAGAGGGAACGACCCAGCACACAATCGTAGATCTTTGTCAGTCATGCACAGATGAAAATATCAACACACTCAGATAAAGCTGCCAAGCCTCTCGTGTGCCTTGTACTGCACGCACACACCAAGCTTCTGTTTTGAAACAGATTTAAAGCTCACACACCGTCTTCTATTGTGTATTTGATTTTGCCATGTTCCCCTCCTGTTAGTTTGACATAGTTCTCATGACATGTCTCCACCATCCATTAATAATGGACTACAACTTTTCTTCTTCATGTATTTCCTCACACAGGTGTGAAACCCTAAGTGTGTCTGTGTGTGTGTGTGTTGTTTAGGATCAGAAGCGTGACGTGGGCCAGGGTCTGGATTTTCCTTCCACCCTGCCTCCTCTGAGGAGAGCCAAGTCTTTGGACAGAAGGACCACTGACTCTGTCATGACGGTTAGTGTCTCCTCCACTCTGCCTTCTATAAAATGGAACCTCACCAACTTCTCTACAGCATCCACTGCGACTGTAAACATACATACAGTCACACTAATTACCCAAATGTTTCCGTAAAGGAAATGAGCCTTCAGTGTGATCACAGTGTGTTTTTTCCGTACTTGCCTGCTAATTTGCAAGACTCAGATCAGCCTCTGTTGTTTGCTCAAGGTGTTTTTATGCGTGTTTGGGTACAGCTGGACTGTCGTATAATAGGTTTATAGTTATTTGTAAAGGAACATGATGAAACACAAATGTTCCCTTGGCAGAAAACCATCGAATCTTTTGGTGCGAGCATCTCATCTCCTTTATCGTTTCCACTTTTACAGACTCTACAAACCTGTTTCAAATATGCTGTAGATCAGTCAAAAGCAAGAGGCGTGAAAGGTGTTAGTTAGTAAACACAGAAATTGGTCACCTGGGATTTTCCATCTGCCTTAGAGATCTCCAGAGGTCAAAGGTTTTTCACATAACTAAAAATACCACACCTACATGTGTGAGCCTGATCCCTTTTTAAAGGCATGATCAATAATCAATACAATTCAATCAGATACCGTACTAACATTTGAATATTTGAAAGGTCAGTGCGTTCGCCTGTGTCTTTGGTCTCCCAAACAAAGCCTTGCCTGTTCTGCTAAGCCGTAGGATCCAGGGTCAGCCGCATTCAAGCTCGGAGGAAAGAGGGCGACGGGTTGTTTTTGAGGGCTAAGAGGCTAGATTTGGTTAGGAAATTGGAGAATTAAACATTAGGAAAGGCGTCAGTGGACGTCACCAAACAACATGCCAGTGGATTTTCATCACAGCTTTGCTCAGAAAACAAGTTTTGACTTCTGAGGGTGTTGCCAGTTGAAGTGATGCCTTGTTTAATGTGTGTTTCTTTGGAGAAGCCTTTTTATCAATGTGTGATTTATGTCTAATGCTTCCTTGGTGGTGCAGTTGTTGTAGGCCAAACCTCCAAGCTGCAGGGGGCAGTGCAGCCCCTTCCTCTCCCTCTGCTCTCCAGGTTATACTCCTCATTCTGCTCCCTCTTTGTGCAGATTTTGCCCGCTAAGTGTGTCTATTGCACTCCATTCTGTGCCGTGTGTATTTTACTGGATGTCATATGGGAAAGAGAGACTGTGTGTGTGTGTGTGTGTGTGTGTGTGTGAGAGCGTGAGCATTTGTCACAACTTAACACTGCTTCACGTGTGTGTATGTGTGGGTGAGTGTTAGCATTTCTCCCACTGTGTGGAATCACAGCAGAGTACGGCAGTGTTGAGCACTTGGGTTCTGCAGCCGGCAGAAGTTGGCCCTAGCCGATGGTTTACAAACTACTTCTTCGATCTTTAACCCTTAATTAGTCTGATCCATTGGTGGGGTCAACTTCTACCCTCAGCTGACTGTGTGAGCATGTGTTACTGCTGCTCTTTATTTATTTGAACAATGAAAATAAGATTATGAAGTTTAATTTTTTGGTCAGTTTTATAGTCTGCTTTAAGGTAAGTGCTGCTGCTGCTGCAACTTTACAAAGAAAAAGGAACATTTTTCAGCTTCTCAATGTCCGTTTCTCTTTCTCTCTCTTTTAGCCGGACTTACTTAACTTCAAGAAAGGTTGGATGGTAAAGCTGGACGAGCAAGGCCAGGTACAGATTAATAAAAAAGTATGAATGAATGGAGAGTCTAAATCCTGAAGGTTTTTTTTACGAGGAGAAAGTGTTGCAATGATCCAAAAAAGGCAGTCGAAGGCAGTTCAAACAGCATCTGAACTGTCTACCTAAAGCTCTGCTGAATGTCTATGGCCTTTACAGAGCTGTGGTCATACTTTGATGTTCCATCTTCAATGGACTTAAAAGACAAGGGTGGAGCCTGCAGGCTTTAAATTACATCTATATACAGAGGGACAGCTGCTTGGGCATACAGTGTGTTTACTGCTTCATCTCTCCAATATGCTTTCTCTCCTTTTTTGTAGTGGAAGAAGTACTGGTTCGTATTGACGGACCACAGCCTGAGATACTACAAGGACTCGATAGCAGAGGAGGTGAGCTCCTTTAGCTCATGCTAACGCCTTTGTGTGTGTGTGTGTGTGTGTGTGAGACGCTTAATGTCCTGACCTTGTATAACGTCACAGGCCTCTGACCTGGATGGTGAGATTGACCTGTCCACCTGCTACAATGTGACGGAATACCAGGCTCAGCGCAACTATGGCTTCCAGATTCATGTAAGAAGCTTTTCTTCTTTCTACTCTGAATGCTCCCCACACAGTGCGTTACTCAGTTAATGGTGCGTTTAACATGTTTAGACCCAGGAAGGAGTGCACACACTGTCGGCCATGACAGCAGGCATTCGGAGAAATTGGATTCAAGCAGTCATGAAGAACGTCAGACCCTCCACCGCCCCTGATGTAGCGAGGTCAGTACAAGTCACATCACGTGTTGATAATGAATGTATGCTAGCAATGAGGTCTTTATGACGGCACATCTTTTTCTCAGCTCCACTGAGGATCACGGCTCCTTCTCACCTCTGGAGGGTCTGGTCAGACCAGACGTCACTCAGGACTCTCCTTCCTCCGAGGCCTCGTCTGTCGAGAGAGAATCCACCGCAGGTGTCATCAAGAGCAGAGCACGGGAACGCCGACGAGAAGGGCGCTCTAAGACTTTCGACTGGGCTGAGTTCAGGCCTATTGCCCAGGCTCTGGCACAGCAACGGGCGCAAGAGGCCGAGAGCCTCCAGGTGGACATGGGAGAGCTGGAGCGCAGTCGGAGAAGAGAGGAGAGGAGGAAGAGGTACGAGTCTGTGACAAGCTCCGAGCAGTCGTCTGTTAAAGAAGAAGGAAGGACAGACTGTGAGAGTGGAGAGGGGGTCGGACACATGGACTCATTGAGTCCCACACCTTCTGAGAGGCAGCAGAAGGTGGAGGAGGTGATTGAAGAACACTGGCGACAGGTGGAGAAGACACCCATGCGGGAGGAGAGGAGGGTGCCGCTGTCAGGACAATCCAGAGAGACTGCAGAGCTGGAGCTGCTGCTGGACAATTACAAGCAAGGGGTGAGTTTTGTGTTTTGTTGTTGTGGTTTACATCAGCACTTTACATCAGCACATTTTGTCATAGAAATAACTGCAAAATTCATCATCAATCCATCTTTGTGGCTGCTGCACCTGCAGATTGAGGACTTGAAGACGCAGTTGGAGAGCTGTCACCAGCAGCTCCTCGACTCCAACAAGCACAAGCAGGAGCTGGAGGTCCAGCTGAGGACGGCTCTGGAGAGAGAGCAGGATATCCGGACTGGTTACATCTCTCCGGTGAGTTATCACTCTGTAGACGCGCAGCTGCGTTGCGCTGTTTGATGGAAGTCCTGTATTAAATCTCATGAGTATGTTCTGAACTGAGCAATATTTTTCCACTTCATTTTGTAACATTCTTTGCATGTTACATTTTAATGTAAGAAAACATCAAACCAACTGACATGGAAGCAGCGACATGGCTTCAGATATGTGCCTTTGCATGAGTTCATTGCATGTGAAAAAAAACATCGAGATCCTATTACTCCATTGCTTCTACTAGCTGATCTGTCTTTCTGTGTCGTAGGTCTGTATGTGAACTCATGCCAGCAGTTTTTTTTTTCAGTGCTGATTATGGACCAAAGAGTTGTGGGCTTGCTGATGTGACGTGTTTATTAGCTGAAGAGCTAGCCTGCAGTCACAGAATGAGATATGAGAAAATATGAGTAGAAGATAAAAGTATTTTTTTTTTAGCATTTTAGCATCCTTGCTAATAACTTTAAGGGTACAAATAACTTTGTATTTGAGTGTTATCATCCTTTATAGCTTCATTTGTTGAACCTCTTGGCTTGTATTCTAATTATTTGCATGGACGTCAAGTTCTCATCTTCTATTAACTGCTACACAGACCATCCATGTGTTTTCCTGTTAACAAATGTTGTATACGGCCATGTGATGACATACGTGTGTGATGGATGACTGTCTGTGCTTGTGTGATGGATTTGCCAGACAGGCTGAATGAAATCATTTATATTTTATTTTAAGTTAGACGTCTTGCTGCCGTTTCTGTGTTCTCTCTCTGTTTGTTTTGTTTTAGAAACATTTTAGTGTTAGATAATAATTGACTATCCCCTCACAGAGAAGAGTTGCACTGGTGAGGTTGGACCAGAAACTTCAAAAAATGTGTGTTTGTCGGACCTGGTATGCCTTCCATCCTGGAGTAAAACCATCCAGCTGAAACTAATATTGCATTACTGACCACATGAAGTAACCTTTTAACCATTTAATGCGCATGCTCTCTTGTGATTAACTAACCCCGGCTTTTTAATCTCTTTTCTTTTCGTTTGTACTCCACAAACTGAAGGGACGTTTGAATTTGTTTTTAATCACTGTTTTGTTTATTAATGCATACCTTTTAGATATGACATGGGAATGCTAGTCGTAATGTCATTTTCTAAAATAAATTTAGAGGGATGTGATTGGTAGTTACCGCTAAGAATTATTAGCAAGCTTTGTGTCTCCCCTGCTGTGTGTTAACCAACTGTCTGGTCCCCTTTTCCAAGCTGGAGCACCCTTTGGGTCTGGAGGCTGATGTGACGCCCCAGATGAAGAGGCCCGAACTGGTTAGTTCTCAAGCACAGAGTTTAACAAAGAAGTACCAGGAGACCAAAGAGCTCCTGAAGCTGCAAGAGCTGAAAAAGCGCAATATGCAGGCACAGCTTGGCCTCTCGCTTTCTCACCTTCCCATCAAGGAGTCTCACTTTTCTGAACCCCAAAGAACATCCATCCTGGAAAGCTCTCCCTGTGAACTCATCCAGAAAACCATTAGTGTTGTGCTCCTGGACAGCACAGAGGCTATTCAAGAACTAGAAGACACGATTACTGGGAAACCCCTGAGTCTTAAGGAGCTCGGAAAAGTGTTGAGATTCCATAGTTGTAATCAGGATACAACAGACAAGCACCAACTTCAGAAGCTCCTGGAGACTTGGAAGTACCAGCAGGAGCTAGAAAATGAAACGATCAAGAAGAGTTTAGCCAGAGCTGGAGAGAGCATCCGCGAATACGAAACCCGTCTTCTAACCATGGAGGACATGGTTGGCAAAGTTCAGAAGCAAAGTTTTGAAAGAAGCCCGTATGGGCCCCTCTCCAAAATGGACAACCATTCAGAGACCAGTGATGTGACCATCGGGATGCTCTCTCAGAGCGTCGAACTTTTAACCAGCGAGAACGGAGCGTTGAAACAACGATGTCAGGAGATTATGAACCAGCTAACTGAAGCCGACCGGGAAATAGACAGACTGAAAGTCGAACTCATCAATCAGCAGGGAGGGAAACAGCATCATCTCCTGATGGAAGAGCTCAAGCGACTGAAGGCCGAACTGGCTGAAAACCAAGCTAACGCCATAGACAGGGAGTATTACGAAAGGGAGCTGAATGAGAAGTCCTTGAGGCTCCATGAAGCTCTCGTCACCTTGGAGGAACTCGGCAGCACCCTGAAAGACACTGAAAAGAAACTACAGTTGAAAGAAGCCACGCTGAAAGGTCTGGGCTTCCAGGCAGATTATGAGGAGGAGGAGCTACACCCTGAAAAAGAGCAAAACAAGGATCTTCTGGAGGCCTCACAAGCAAAGCTATTGGACACAGAGCAGCGCTGTATGGAACTAGAAGCTAGGAACAGTGAGCTAGTCACACTAAACCAGGAATTAGAGAAAGTCAGCAGAGAGAAGCTAGCAGAAGCAGAAAATGAGATAAGAATGCTACGAGAGAAATTGGAAATTAAAACAGGTGGAGATGAGAAGAATGTTGGTGAGACCGGAGAGATGGAGGTCGATGACATAAAGCATGTAGTAGAAGAGTTTGAGTTGAGGTCTGAGGCGACGAATCAGGTGGTAGAGATGTTAGGGAAGGTAGATGTTAGTGTAGAGAGAATGCTCTGTGAATTAAAAAGCACTTTATTTGGTTCAGCGAAAGAGGAACTACTGCGCGTGAGCCCGAGAGACTTGAGTGTGGTGTTAGAGGGGGAGTTCTGGAGCCGGCTGCTGGGCATCAAACCAGAAGTCAGGTTCAGCAGGGAAAGAGGAGTAGCAGAACAGATGATAGCACAGAAGACCTTGATGCTCCTATGTAGGAGGATGTGTCCACAGGCAGAAAGTGAGAGTGTAGATTTCGGTTCAGCGTATACTTGGCTGGACGATGAAACAAACGCTCTGATAATTAAGGAGTTAACAGGGGCGCTGCAGGCAGAGTCGCAGAGATTGAAGCAGATTGGGTCCATTTTGAAGCTGGAAAAAGACGACAAACTTCTGTCTTTGGCTCTAGCAAGCCTTGGTCATAGAGGAGAACCGAAACCAGACTATCTGTGTGAGTCTCTCAGAGAGGCGTACATGTCGTATCTGATCCTTAGGCTCAGAGTGCAGCATGAGAAACACCTAAAGCAAATTCAGGCTACAGGACAGAATATCACGGATTGCCCAAATTGTCCTAAACTGAGAGAGGATGTCAGTGAGCTTCAGTCCAAACTGTCAGACCTCCAGAATCAGCTGTCAGCATCCTCCCTGACTCAGATCCACATTGAAGGAGAACCCATAGATTCAGTGGAAAAAACCATTGAGCTTCAAGACATGGTAGCCAGGCACAGGAAGGAACTACGAGACATGAAAGACGTCTATGAGCAGGAAACTGAGAAGCTGAGACGGGAAATAGCAAAAGCTGGCGAGACGCTTCGCCTCCGTTCAGAAGAAAACGTGAAAGAGATCGACTCGCTGACCAACTGCATGGAGAACCTGAAGAAGAAGCACGAGACGGAGAGGAGGGGCCTCGTGGAGCGGTTCGAGCGAGAAATGGAAGAGCTGAGAAGCGTGATGAGTCCGGCCAGCCCAGACAGGAACGGGACAGACGAGGAAACGATCCATCCCACCTCTTCAACCCTGAAGGAGCGCATTCAGGAGCTGGTGACCCAGGTCTCGGTCATGACGCAGGAGATGCGGCGACGCGAAGAGCAGGGAGACATAACCACTCTGCGGCTGAAATACGAGAAAGACCTGGAAAACCTGAAGGTGGAAGTCCTTACCGTCCTCCATCTGTGATGCCTTGTCTTCCTTTGTGGCATTCCCAGACCCTCCCCCCCCTCCCCCCTTAGCCTCTGCTCCCCATCCTCACCCCTCTCTTGTGCTCTTTGTTTCCTCTGTGTTGCATGAAAACTGACCTCTGCTGCTGTAGCTGTGTTTGGAGGAACTCATTTCATTTCATCACAATTAACTGAAACATTGAAATGAGTTCTTCTGTTCAGTCTGCTTACTAATCTAAACTCGGCTCCTTTTACACCTTTACAACATTTTTGAAGCATTTTAAGATCAAAGAAACATTTTTTTTATTCATAAGATTTGTTTGACCTCGTTTCCTTTTGCTGTTTCTACTAACAGTTTTAATTTTAATCCTTATTTCCACTTTAAAATACATCATATTTGATAAAGTAGTCTTGGTCCACTCTTTAGCTTTCTCTTAGTTGCCATGACGTACCTCAACTCTGAACCCTCTCTGTGCCCATGACCACTGAGCCATTAGAAAAAAGCTAAAAACCAGGCTTTGTCAAGTGACTTCTCACCACGGTAAAGGGTCACGACACAATCTGGGCCACAAAACATGCAACTAGGTACGTTTTTACAGTGTGTTCGTCAACTGTACAAAAGCCGACAGATCAGCCAGATGAATATTTGTCAATCTCGGCTTCCTTTCAGCAGTTTTTTCAGCAAATCCAACTTGATTTTTAACTTGCGTAATTGACCCTTTATGCTGTGGTTAGAATGAACTTTAAAGTTTAGTGGATTTAGAAGGTGAGGCTGGTGTTATTCTGTACTTTATATGGTAGCAAATCTCATGAGAAAATCATCATTAATGTGTCTCATCCATTGTCTGTAACATTCAACCCAGAATTGATCACATAGTGTTTGAAGGTTGATTTAAAGATGATACATTCAGCTGTGAGCACCAGGTGGAAGTTATGTGTTCAGTAAGAACCAGGTTCAGCAGCGGATTATTGTGGATTTGGTGTGTTTATATGGTTCAGATTATCTGGCAGGACACTGATGGTGCAGAGGAGGAAGAATACTGAACTTGATTGTTGCTTTTTTTAATGGAATTTGTGGTCAGGTGTTTATTTCTGAGCTGCTTTGTAGGTCATGTGATCGCACAGGGACAAATGTTCTTAATTCTGTACGTCTGTGAAAATAAAACTCTGGCTGACAACAAATGGAAATGTAGACAGGATATGAATAAGACCAATGATTAGTTCAAGTGTTTTGTTGCTCGCTGTATTTAGAGTAATAAGAGCGCGCCCTCGCCGCTGACCTAGGATCTATTTACATGTAAGATTCATATCCTGACAGATTCTAAATAAAGCTGCTGCCTGGTCTGATGTCAGAGCAGGAAGTTTACATTTGCACCATGTGGGCTGTCGCTCTGAGCTTGCGCGGGGGTTGTTTATCCCAGTGAAAACACACTGGGCCTCCGTTTCCCCCTGTGTGGCCAGAGAGGATACACTGCAGCCCACTCAGACTAGTGGCAGTGAACAGAGGACGTTTTCGGCCGTCCCTTCGTGTGGACGCTTGTGCTGGGATGAGGATTATTCTCCTCGGCCACAGGTGCTCACCTCCACAGTCCTCCATGCTGATGGTGCATGTACCTGCAGTGTCTCAGACAGCCACTCGTTTGTGATTGAATTAGAATCAGCTTAACCCCACATTCCATCAAAGCTTTGCCCACTAGGCAGCTTAGCTTTTTGTACGTTAGCTGTTTGGAGGAAAGGTTTTCTGGATGCTGTGCTGTGAACAGGAAATGGCAGCTTTTCGTCCTCACGCCCTCCTCTGTCATTGTCTGCGCGTCTCTTCAGTGTAACGTGTACCCCGTCATTCCTCTTAACCCTTTTTTGTACTCACACAGGCTCAAACTGCTCATGGCTGACAGGCTGTAGCTTGCAAGTAATTTGCTGGAATTAAAATGGTTGCTCTTTATGATGACCTGTAAACTCACAGCTGCACCTCGCTCGTTCTTTTTGTCCTAGGCCACCTGTGAGAGGGGCTTCGCCGCCATGGAGGAGTCCCATCAGAAGGTGATCGACGAGCTGCAGAGGAAGCACCAGAGAGAGCTGGAGAACCTGCAGGAGGAGAAGGAGAGGCTGCTGGCCGAGGAGACGGCGGCCACCATCGCCGGTTCGTGCCATTTTCATTAGGATGTTCTAATCTCATCCCACGAGTTACTGATGATGAAGCTTTTTGTGTGTTT
Organism: Parambassis ranga; assembly: GCF_900634625.1. Taxonomy (NCBI): domain Eukaryota; kingdom Metazoa; phylum Chordata; class Actinopteri; family Ambassidae; genus Parambassis; species Parambassis ranga. The sequence continues at coordinate 13,533,339 of NC_041027.1, forward strand.
CTCAGCAATTGAAGCGATGAAAAACGCTCACCGGACAGAGCTGGAGAAGGAGCTGGACAAGGCTCGCAAGGCCAACAGCAACGCAGAGAACGCTGATATGGAGGAGATCCGCAGACAGCATGAGTGCGTTCTCCTCGTGTTTGTCCATGTTTCGCTCTGCATACACACCTGTTCCTGTTCCTGCCTCCTACATCTGTTTTTTCATGATGATCTGTATTAAATATGCACAGGTGTCACTGCTGACTTGCTGGTGCTTGCAGTGTGTTTGACGCTCACCTGTCAGTCTTGGACAGGCTGATGGAAGGCTGAAGGATCTCTTTGAGCTGTGCTGCTGCTGCTCTTTGTTTTGTTTTGTCTCAGCGTGGCGTTGCGGTGTGTTTCAGGGAGGAGCTGTGTTCCCTCCAGCGGGAGATCGAGGTGCTGTCGGAGCAGTATTCCCAGAAGTGCCTGGAAAACGCCCACCTGGCCCAGGCGCTGGAGGCCGAGAGGCAGGCCCTCAGGCAGTGTCAGAGAGAGAACCAGGAGCTCAACGCACACAACCAGGTGCCTGTCAACAAACCGCCCGCTCACACAGTGCACTACAGCCAGAGCCGCCATTTTACTCACACATACTTTTTTTAGGAGCTGAACAACCGTCTGGCAGCAGAAATCACAAAGATGCGCTCCATGACATCTGAAGACGGAGTGGGAGACACAAACACTACAATACAGGGAAAAGAGCTCTATGAGTTAGAGGTCAGCTTAAAATCAAAGTCTGCATATAAAACCGGTTTTAAACAGCTGCTCTCAACTCATTTACTTCCTGTTTTCCAGGTGATGCTGAGGGTGAAGGAGTCGGAGGTGCAGTACTTGAAGCAGGAAATTAACTCCCTCAAAGATGAGCTCCAAGCAGCCCAAAGAGTAAACTTTGGATTCTTTTTTTTTTTCCTCTAAATGCGCCCCCTGCTGGATGTGTGATCACATCCTTTATCTAAACTGCTACACTGTGGTTTCAGGACAAGAAATATGCAACAGATAAGTACAAGGACATCTACACAGAGCTGAGCATCGTCAAGGCCAAAGCGGAGCGGGATCTGGGCCGGCTCAGGGACCAGCTGCAGCTGGCTCACGAGGCGCTTGGGGAGCCATCACTGGAGGACGTGGAGCGAGGAGGATACGGTACCAGATCTAAAAAAAAAAAAAAAAAAAAAACGTGTGACAACAAAATCCTTGTCGTGGTTGTATTCTAATGAATAAACTTCTGCGATAGATATCATGAAGTCCAAAAGCAACCCTGACATTCTGAAGATGGCGGCGGCTGCAGCCAAGCGCTCGGAGCGCACCATGAGGTCAAAGGTAGGTCTGAAGGAGCGTTATGAGTGAAGTCAGTCCTCCATTCACCCGTGCTGCTAATTCAGGATCCTTCATTGAACTGTATCGCCCATTATGTCAGCCAGATTGACACCATAATGGGCCACATGCAGTGCACTCTCCAGTCACTTGCTGCCACCTACAGGTCACCTGCAGAGTTGCATGCAGCATCGCATGCCCACCAGCTGCATTTTTTTTTACTGACCCATGTTGTGACTCCATCCTGACCTGCAGTCTTGGGATTGTGTCGCAGTAGTCTAACACACACACACCTGCTGGTGTGTTTATTTTTTTCCCCCCCTTCTGTCCTCAGTCTGTGAGTCGTGACATGCCCTGGGACAGTTAGGGCTGCTGAGGACCTGTAGGCCTCCTCCTCCTTTAGGTAAACCAAACCAGATGCACCCACGGGTGATTTAAATGAGCGCACCCACTTTGTCCTCCACCTGAAACTACCGGAGTGACTACTGCACATCATGCATGGTGGTGAAGGACGAATGAAATCTGATCTGGCAGTGTGTGACTGACTGATTACTAATTTCCTTTCACTTTAGCACCCACACAACACAGCTAAGCATGTTTAACTGAATCTACGAAACCTTTTATCCTGCTTTTAGTTGCATTTGACTCAAAACTCGACACTACCTGGCTAAACTTCCAACTTAGCATGAGCTCATTTGTTTTGTTTCTTAAATTATAAGACAATATACAGTTAGAATATGACAAACTAGGTTAGCTGTAGCTTAGCAGCTAGCAGTAAGGCTACAGTGTTTTTAGCTTCAGAACTGTGAGCTAGCCATGTAGCAATACACCAGGAAACCAGTGTCTTGTTGAAAGCAGGATTTAGAGTCCTTGATGTGCAAAAATTAAGGATTGAAATTTGAAAGCTGCATCGGGTGTTAACCTTTTACTGCCTTTTTGTCGGGTTTGTGGCTGCAGCATGCATGATGGGGGAGCAGTTTATCAAACGTGGTGTGGTGTGTGTGTGTGTGTGGGGGGGGGTTTTTTAAGTCACTGCCTGCTCATCGGGAACATCTGCACATCTGTCCAGACAAAGCTCCGCTCAGCACACTAACATCTGTTCTCTCCTTCCTCCAGAGTCTGAAGGAAGGGCTGACGGCGGAGCAGAGACTCCACCTGTTTGAAAATAAAGACACTAAGGAGTTCTGACAGTGACGCCCTCACGTCCGCCCTCCTTGCTGCATGTTTAGAAGCCCACTATATTTTAGCTCTGTAATTACTTACCTAGTAACACTACACACTGGTCACCGAACACAGATCATATGTTATTAAAAAGAAAAAAAAAACATGGTATGAAGTTTGAATTTCATGTCTAGAGTTTGCATTCCATGCACTTCAGTTAACTGTGACTTTTTGTTTGTGTTGATTTTTTTTTTTTTTGTTGCCATGTCTTAATGTAAATACTGTTTTTAAATCTGTCATGCGTACACTAAAACTATGACTGTGTAAGCTACTGTTTTAACTCCTTAGACTGTTGCTAGCCAAAAGCATGAATGTAACGTTCAGCAGGCTAAAAACACACAGCTACATATGGATGAGTGATACTTGCATAACAAACCCAGTAGGAACGGGTCTGCACGTTAAACGCTCCACCGCTCTGCTACCATTCCAGCACAGATGGAAGTGTTGCTCATTAAAAACAAGCTATGGAACAAAAAGTGCTCGTCCGCATTAAAGAACCCCACCACCACCCATCGCCTGACTTAACATCAAAGATGTTCTCTGCAGAAACAATCTGAGATCCTGGAGGAAAGGCGACAGCTGAATGCATACGGACAGGAGTCACTGACGTTAATTTAAATATATATATATGAAAATTTATATAGTTTTTTTTTTCCTCACTGCAATCATCGGTCCAGCTGTCTAGGAGTATGTGGGAGTTGGTTTATGTTTGTAGTCTTGTTCAGTGGCAGTCCCTTTGTATTTATTTAAATGGTTGGGATTTTTTTTTCTTTCACATTCCTCTGTACTCTACTATTGTAAATATAAAGCAAATATACACCAACTGACTACAGGTTTATTAGCAATAAATATTTTTGCACCCTTTAATGTCTGAATTTTCTTGTCTTTTTTCCCCTCCTCCTCCACTTCTAGTCTCTAAACATCTCATGACCCTCTACAGATGCTGCACCTTTTGGGACCAGACTCCACGTTTGGGAACATCCAGTTTAGTACCACACAAAAAAAACAAAGTGTAAATGTGTTCGGCCCCTAAGGACCCCTGAGACCCCAATTCCCATGATGCCTCTGTTCCACAGCTGCTTAATTTAATCCGGAATTACACACCACACAGCTGAAGGCAGTGCCAAATAATGGCAAGAAAAGAACAGACACATTCATCCTCATCCTCATCATCCTCATCATCATCACACACTGGTCCGGGGTTTGTGAAAAAAAAAAACAGCTGGATAAATAGAAAATATAGGTGTAGACTGATTATTCCTAGATTTAACAACTTTACTAATTGCTACTGTTTAAGTTTTATTAAAGTTTCTGTTTTATCTTGTGTCATTTGGAAAAACAACGCGTTATTTTATTTTGAAGGGCAACCCGGAAGTCAGAGATTACCTTGTAAACAACTTAACGCTGCTGCCACCAGAGTAGTAGTGTGTTCCTGGAAAGTGTGTGTGGATGTTTGATTTAATTCAGGGCTTTTTCCTCTCTCTATAGTTCCATGAGGATCCGTTCTTACGGCGGCGTGGTTGTTGAAAGAGATGCCGGGTGGAACGGATTCTTAACTGGACGTTAAAAAAAAAAAAAAACCCCGCTGCGGCTTCTCCCGTCCGGGTAAGTTGTGCTGCGCGGCGCAGCGCTCCGTCTTTGTTTCACCCAGCCGGGCCTTCGCCCCGATGCGCACCGTTCGCTCTAATGGACAGAACGTGTTGCCAAAGTCCATGAAAAGTGGCTCAGAATCGACCAACGCTAAGTTTGTGGTGTAACATTCACTTCTAGGTGAAATAAAAGTGAGATTACTTCTATCGTTACGACCCAGGCTCCAATTCGGAATTCACAGAAAACAATAAATAACAGTATTTTGTACTAAAATGTGGCATTTTAACACCGCCTCAGCCGTTTCTCTTGGGACAAAGTTACTATCTTCCGTATTGGACGGTGTCAAACCTGAGCTATAGAAGTTGACATTTGATCGGAATCGTGATGTTTTATTAGCAGTTACACGTCGCCGAAAAGAAGATTGATTATTGTCGGTTCGTATAAGCTGTTTAAAAAATGTCGGTTATTGTTTGCGCTTCCGTGTTTAACGAAAAAGACTAAAAGCTTCCGAATCTCCAACGCGGTTCGACGTGAGGGGGAAACGTTACCGGCGCTACGCCGGGCCTAGCTAGCGCTTGCTAATCTTAGCTAGCGGCTAAAGCTAAGCTAAGCTAAGCTAGCTGCCTGACCTGTCAGTGAGGTGATAAAAAAAGTCAGCCGGTGTCCTGGAGCGATCTTATCCACTGAGCGTAACAACACAACAGTCCAGAGATGTGATACAGATCGAATTTAATCGAAATTAATAATAAAGGTAAAGTGTCAGTAAATTAATGTTCCACAGCGTTAATGAAAATCAAGCACACGTAAATTTTCCTAGCTAAAAGTCAGCAGTGTGACTTTAGCCGTAATGATTCGTGGTTTAATCGTTTGCTGGACGTCTTAAAATCAAAGAAAAACGACAGTAAAGTACACTTAAAAGTTGTAAATATGAACTGTTTATGGTTTAATGGTTTATTGTGTTCTAAATGGGCACATCTGTGTATATCAGGAGCTGGAAAATGCAAGTTCTAACTTTAATTTTTTCTGCTCTCCATCCTTTTGCAGTTGTTATGGAGCAGCCACCTGGGAGCGTAGATGATCTACAGCCCCAGGACCTCTCCACCTCCAGCGTCCCCACTGTGATCGACTTAACCAGGAAAGGGGAGGAATGCGTCCTCGGCTCTACGTCGCTCGACGCCCTGCGGATGGTCAAGAGTCCTGGCTGGTACACGAACTCTGCCGTCGCCGGCAACCCTGGATTACAGTTCTCAGAGACAGGCTCGTCGGACGTCACGCTCCAGTCAGGGGATCAAATTCAACCAGACGATGCCTTGTCCCACACTACAGTCACCCTCTCCTATGTGAGCAGGTCTCACGTCTTCTCCACCCACGACTCCTTATCTCGACATTCGCCCCTGTACAGCGTGCCGCCTATCAGCAAGTTCTCCCTCCACCCTCCTTGCGACGCAGATAAAGGGCTCGTGGAAGCTGCCTTTTCACACAACCAGCATCGCCTGGAGCAGGGCGAGGGGCCCGTGGACCTCGCCACACAGACTGAACTTTTGCAGTCAGTGTCTCAGGCTCAAGTGGGATCAGGTGAAGGATGTCCGGCGCAAGAGTTAAATGGTGGAGTCATTCCAGAAATGTCTCTGCAAGAGAAAGAGGAGCACAGTCGGCCTTTGGAGAACGGTCAAGGTGCTTGCTGGTTAAGTTCAGGAGCGTGTGCCGAGTCCTCGTCTGAGTCTCTTACTCCTGTCACAGGGCAGGAGAGAGGAGGCTCTGAGGTGCTTTTCCTCATGTCTAAGGAGCCAGACCCAGCAGCTGTTTCAGACAGAGACCTGTGTTCACTGAGCAGGGAGTACATCAGTCCCCTTGAAGACCCCATCTCCCCCTCTGCTACCTCACTGGACGATGTGGAGGATGTGTTCGTCCTGCCTCAGGCCTCCAGCTCGCCCAGCGGCGACAACTCTTATCTGGAGGCGGCTGAGGATATTGCGAGTGATGGCTTGAGCACAGAAGGAGCCATTCAGCCAAATTCCAGCAGCAGTGATGCGAAGTTAGATTCAAGCGACGTAAATAAGCAGCCAGCCAATAGGCGGAAGGCCGTGCTAGAGCCGTTAATCAATCTGACGGAAGATGTTTGCGTGTCGGACGTTTCGGAAAACAAAGCCAAGCCTGTCGTTCCTCACATGAACGGGAATGCAAAGGTGCTCGAGAGGACTTTAAAAGAAAAGAAACTGCCCTCACGGTCAGGAAGGGGAGTTCGGTTGGAGGCCATAGTCATGAACATAAATTCTAGCAAGTACAAAGATTCAGGATGCATACGCACTAATAAGAAAGCCCATGCTTCCCAATCGGCGGCAGATGATTCCACCACAGACAAGACGAATGATTCAGCAGGGAACAAGAAGGGCAGAGTGAAAGCTGGTCTCTCAGTGAAAACAATAAAAGAAAAAACTCCAGCCAAAAGGGGAAAAACTAGTAACGTTAACACTGACTCTACCTCTGATTCCGAAATCAATAATTCTAAGACGTCACACAGCAGCACGCCTCCAAAAAGTCCTCCGCTTGCTGTGCACGAGAAGTCAAAAAAAGGACCAGTGAATGTTGTTCACCCATCCCAGACGAGCCCTGCCGAGTCAAAGAGGAGACCCTCCTCAAGTCCTGACGACTCACAGAAGGATCCGGAGCTGCTCGCTCAGCCTGATGCCTCAGTGGAAACTCATGTGGTGGGATTCTCACAACCACCACCATCCAAATCTCCAAAGAAAAGCCAAGGCAAAGCCAAAAGTAAAGCTGCTGGTAGCAAAACATCCCCCACCGCCAAGACGAAAGCGGCTCACACACCCAAACGAAGGCGAAAGAAGCATAAACAGGGCCAGTCCTCCTCCATGTTCTCTCCCAAGGAGCCTGAGATCAAACTGAAGTATGTCAACTACAAGGAGGAGAAAAGGGACTTAAGAGTGGACAGTTTCTCTCCGTTCATCCACGTGGAGCGCCAGCAGTCGTCTCCGTCACTGTGTACTGTAATCAACTACCCCGAGGACGTACGGGTGCAGCACAAGAAGGGCCAGCCGCAGCCGGCTCACATTGGTGTCTTTATTTCTGCCGTTATACCCAGCACCTCCTGTTTGCAGCTGGGCCGGAGGTCCATGCACAGCCAGCACCAGCGCTCCCTCGTCTGCTGCCTCTGCGGACACTCGGCCAACGCCATGGACTTGGGGGACCTACATGGACCCTACTACCCCGAGGGGTACCAGCCTAGCACCAAAACCCCAGCGAGTGCGTCAGGCCTCAAAGAGGATGAGGACGACTTCAGCGACTCTGACTCCTCTTCCTGCAGCGTGAGGGGCAGGGGGAGGAAGCGTGCTGCTCCGCCCACGTGGGCTCTCCGGCCTGGAGGACAGCTGAAGAAGAAGGGCCTCTTAGAGAGCCAGCGATGGACAGGCGACGGCACTGCAGCCAAGTGTGCTCGGTCAGATGCCGGGTCTGCAGATGTGGAGGACTGGTACAGCCCTCCCGTGCTGCCTCTGGAGCCCTGTGAGTACTGGCTCCACGAGGACTGTGGCATCTGGTCGGCGGGCGTGTTCCTCGTGAAGGGCAAAGTGTACGGGCTGGAGGAGGCGGTGAAGGTGGCCCAGGAGACGGTAAAGCTGCACTTTAAGCTGTTAGAACATACACACGGAGATGTGGCTGATATGATGAAGCTGAAACTGAACAAAACGTTGTAGATGTTAATGCTTTGAGGTCGGCCTTTTAGCACGCTAATGGATTTCAGATGTTTTTATCTAATCTAAGGAAGCATTAACGGAAAGAAAAGGGCTGGGCATCATTGGTGAGGGGAGATTTGTGACATTAGCTTCAGGCACATGTGCTTCAGACCTGGTCTTTCTTCTAGAAAAAGGTATGGAAGTAGTTTCTGTCCGATTTTTTTTTTTTTTAGTCCCATCTAGGTTTGATTACATGATGCCTGACAATTTAAGAGATGTGAAGCAAAGCGAGTGTGCTAAATAGAACAATGTGAGAAAAATTCTGTACATTAATAGATGCAACCCAAAACGCTAGCTAGCAGCAATTACATATTTAGACGGCTTCAACAGCTTTATCTGTGAATTAATCTCTTTAATGTGCAGATCTCACATGTGTAATTCAGGGTGCAGCTCCATAGACCACCATTTATGTCTTCTGAATTAATGTCCTTCAGGATCGACCAGTAGGGGCATGACTTGTAGCCGCGTGTCGTCATGTGATCAAAGTACCATTTTTATCTCATTGAAAGAATGATCTCCATGACAACAGAGCAAACTCCACACGATGCAGTTGAGAGCTTGCTGGTTAGCAAGACATTGAGATTAGTGTTTGTTTATAAAAGACCAGCTTCTGTTACCATTGAATACACAAAGAATGCCATTTTATTATAACAAGGAATTTAATTTAATTTCCTTAAGAAGGTGCAGTGAATGCCCACTGGTGTTCTGCTGTGGTTTGGAATCATCTGCTGTGTATGCAGACATATTGTGAGTCAGAGGTGTCGTGTGTGTGTGTAGATGACGTCTTCTGTGTTTTCAGATGTGTTCAGCTTGCCACAGTCCGGGCGCTACACTGGGCTGCTTCTTCAAAGGCTGTCCCAACAAATATCACTACAGATGTTCTCTGGAGTCGGGTAAGTGCTCGACAAAAGGACAATAAGAGCAAGAACACTGATCATTGTCGCGACCTTAACAGCCTGCTGTCCTGCAGGAGAGAGCTTTTGAGGTGTCTGTCTTCACCGCATCTTTAATCCTGCATAATTTTTTGTTGTTGTGTTCTTATCTTCTATTTAAATTCACTTTGTACCTGTTAAAATCCTGAATATATAAATCTGTGACTCATGGTGCTTTGGGTGGTTTCATGTGAGTTTCTGTGAGCACCGGTCTGGAAATAGCTCCTCTGTGAAGCGCTGCCGGCTGCTGAAACTTCCTTTAAGCCTGAACCCGCCCGTGTGGGCGGGTTGAACCTCTCAGATGAGTCAGTGTGCCGTCTTCACCTGTTCTGTTCTGTTCTCGTCCACACAGACTGCGTCCTCATTGAAGAGAATTTCTCCATGAAGTGTAAGAAGCACAAGGTGAGCAGCAGTCACACAGCCCCACGCCAAATGGAAGCTTTTAGCAGTTTTAAATTAAAGTATTAAAAAAAAAACATCTTTTCTCAGAACAAGACATTCAAAGCTCCTCTGGGGAACCGACTGGACGACAGGTGACAGAAACAGGAACCCCATCAGGTGAGTAAAGGCTGTTCTTCTTTCACTGCGTGCTGCACAGTGTCCCGACAGTAGAAACGGAAAACCCAGGGAAAGAAATAAAACAGAAATATTTAACTTATTTAAAAAAAAGATCCACATATAAACTGCCTTTAGTGTCATGTGTGGCCTCATGTGCAGCAGTAACAGCTTGATTCGACCATTTCAGAACATGAACTTTGTTCCTCTTGAAGCATTGTTTTGTGAAACAACGTGTGTGGTTCTTGTCTTGCTGCATGATCCACTTTGTCTTGAGCTCTGGGACTGATGTCTGACTTTTCCTTTTTAAATTCACTGGTGTGAATCAGAACTTCCATGAAGCAGGTCATTCACTGATGGAACTTCTGATTCACACCAGTGAATCAAGTTCCATCAGAAGTTCCATCAGAAGTTCCATCGGTGCTGCCAGGTCGTCCTGGTTCAGAAGCAGGCCCACACCATGATACTACCACCACCATGTTTACAGATGGGATCAGTTCTTATATTGGAAGGATGTGTCATTAATTATCCCGACACAAGGCTTCTCAGTTTTGGTTGTTCTTCTGAGGGTGGTTTCATGAGCATTAGCCAATGTGGGAAAGACCTCCAGCTGCTCAGAGGTTCCACTGGCTTCCTTTATTACCTTGCAGACTAATACATGACTTGTTTTTGTGTGATCTTTGTTCATAGTCCTGTGGAGGATTTATCTATTTATATCCGTCTGTGGAGTCCAAGCTATTTGGACTGAGGAGCTCAGAGCTTGACTGAGGAGCCTTTATGATCAGACTTTTATGGATAACTTGTTTAAATAAAACAAGGCACTCACCGACATCTTCCATTGATTGATGACTCCTTTGAAGTGAAATATTTCTGTTTCGTTTGTTTCATTGGCTTCTCCTTTTCTACTGTTGGGACTTTTGTGAAAACTTGTTTGGATGTTTTGGATCATATTTATGCAGAAATATAATCGACATACCTTTTGGGGCATTTTTGGATTTGAAAAAAGTCTTCTAACAATCTAAACATTTTCTTCTCCAGCATCCTTCGGGGCGGGGTTTCCTCCCCCTTCACCTTCTTCTGGTAACCATGGTGACAGTGGACCAGGTTCTTTTCTGACTGACAGCCAGCACCCACAAACCTTAACTTCACCCTCTGCTCTTCAAACTGCACTGTTAACCCCCTCCTCCCCTCCCTAAAAAAACAACAAAAAAAAACAAAAACAAAAAACACACTGACTGGAGGAGCCCAGTCGCCGAGTCCTTCCTCAGTCTGACGGTACAACTCATCATCATCATCATCAGCAGCAGCAGCAGCAGCAGCAGCAGCAGTGTGGACTGAGGAGAAATACTCATAAAGAGCTGAATTAGTTTTTTTTTGTGTAGTTATTTATATGGGAAGTTTTTCCCTGGCTTAAATATGACTTAACAATCAAATCTATTTAATTTTTTTTAAAAGATTTTCAAAGTATTTGATTATATTTGGTTTATTTATTCCTGAACTTTTTTCTTATCGGATTCTTTTGCAGTTGTCGAAGAGGTTTGATTGTGTTTGTGTTTTTTTTTTTGTTTTGTTTTGTTTTTTTTTTTTTAAATTTGTAAGTTATTTCGGAAAAGCAGATTTACGTTAAAGTTTTAAACCAGTCAGTGAGATGCTGGTTTCATGACAAGCCAGAAAATAAGAGGCCTCAGAGCAGATTACTGTCAACACAACAGGGATCCTTCAGAACCTTCTCTGACGGCTTTCACTGACGACACCGGAACAGTGTGTGTTTGAATGTATTTTCATAGGAGACTTCCTTTAAAGGAGTCGGATCCGACCGTCAGAATGAGACTTTTTTTTGTTTATTTGGCTGAAAGCACTTTGGCCTTCCACGTCACGGTGGAAGCATTTAAACGTGCTCACGTTGTGTTCGCCTGCTCGGCCCTTCAATCAGTTGCCATAGTAACAGAACTTTTAAGTTACGGAAAGCTGTTTCCAATACACAGGGCCCTCCCTCTTTATTCTGTGCTGGTTTACATCGACAGCCACGTTAGTATTAAGACTCCTGGTGTCCTTTGGGCCTGCGGGGTGCCCCTGCACCTTTCTGGAAAAAAAGCCTTATCTGACACACCAGAGGTACACACAGTCTGTCTCTCTGTTATCTTGTGGTGCAATGACAAATCAGTGGATGTACTGTACCTTGCGTTCCTTTGGACATCCTGACGACTGAAGGCAGCTTGCATGCACTAGTTCTGCTGCACATTTTGTTGTTATGAACACACACAGGCGCAGCGAGCCCTGCTGAAACGCACACACACACAGTTTAACTCGGTGTGTTGAATCCCGTGTGGAGGTCGGAGCTCTGCGGCCTTCCAGGAAGTTTGTGTTTTTGAGTCTTATGTGATCAGTGTTGGTGTTTCATGTCTGTGTACTTCTACATAGCACCATTAGGGGCAGCGTTGTGCCGTCTGAGACCGGTGTGAGAGGTCTACTTAAGCCATGACTCAGATATCCACACAGAGGCAGCTGAAGGCTTCGTCCTCTTAGTGTCTCACCAGCAGCAGCAGCAGGACACAAACACCCAGAACCCCCTCCGTGTCTGTTCCACCTGTGCCATCGTTAAACTTTTAGTATTTTGTATTTATTTGCAGTGGCATAATGGACTTTTTAAAGACGAGCCTGGAAATTTCATTTACAAGCAGTCGTACCAAATACTGAATTTTTTGGAACATGTTTAATATTGTTTAGTTTTTTTTTAAATAATTTGTCTGTGTGTTAATCTCAGGGCGGAATCTCAGATATTCTGATAATTTTTCCTCTTGACTGGAGTAGTGAAACATGTAGCAGGACATGCTCATCTCCTCAGATGCAAATTTGTTTTGTTTCCCCCTGTTGACAGTGCCCATCACATTCCAACTCTTCCTTCGTGTGTCTGTGTGTCAGCACTGCGGTGTACCTTCGTTTAACATCAGACTGCCAAGTCGTTGTGTCACAGTTTTGTCATTTTGTGGCAACTCTTTTGTACTGCCTTCACCTCTTGGACCATCAGAGGTCATGTAAGAGTTCAAATTAAATATTTTGTTCAGCATTGTGGGTTCGTGGTGGTCTTTGTCCCGTGGGGACATCACAACATCTCAAGGCCACATATTAAATATCTTTCCCTATATCGTGCGTGCTTTACACTATTCAACATTATAGCAGCCAAACTATGTGCGTGCCAAATCCCAACCAGTGTCACACACCTCAATTGCATTTCATTTTATTCACCACTAGATGTCCTTCTCAAGCAATGTGTCATTTAGTCCATGGGCCACAAGAGATGTCGTTACCACTCGAGGATGCTTATACTTTTTGAAAAGCTACATGTGAATATCTACTGCAGGACTGTGGAGAAATGTGAAGTTAATTTGGCACTAATCTCCCATAGACTCATTGAAAAATAGCATTTTTTTTCTCAAGTATTTTTTATTATTTTAAGATATCATTGTACAATACAACAGGAAAGTACAATATAACCATCTTTTACCATCTTTCACCCCACCCACCCCCAAACATTCATGCCAGGGTGTGAAAAAAAAAAAAAAAAAAAAAGCTAAAGGCTCATTTATTACGACCAAGACCATTACTGACTACTACACTTTGTACCACCTAATTACTGGGAAGGTAGCGTTGTTAGCTTTTCAAAATAAGACAGTAGAGGGCCCCAGGTTCTATAAAATGTTTGGGTGTTAGATCCTTTAAGGAAATGTTTTGTCTTCTCCAGTTTTAAATACATCATTGTATCTGAAAGCCATACAGATGCCTTTGGAGGGTTCACTGATTTCCATTCCATGAGTATTCTCCTTCGTGCTATAAGAGTTGAAAAGCAATCGCATTCTCTCTACTGCTAGATACTGCAGCTCCTCTACATGGAATGGGGGAAAAGGTGATTATTACAGATTGGACTATATATGGACAAGTCTGTTAACTTTTTTAACTTTGCACCCAGATCCTCAGTGTGGAGCTCACCACTGGGCTGGAAGAAAAACGTGAGGGGGAGAGGGGAAGTTTAGAGGTAATTAGTGCCGCCAGAGATGATTGTGTACAGGTTCTTGCTTCTGCACTACACCAGTCTGCTTCAGGAGTTTGGAACCAATACACAATTTTTTGCAAATTTGCTGCCCAATAATAACTCATTAGGTTCAGAAGTGCTAGGCCACCCTCCTTCCTTTGTCTCTGAAAAATAGCATTTTTAAAAAAAAAATCACTATAGATAATCCTTCACATCTGCAGCAGATATTTCACTGGATTATTGTTAAAGAAGGTCGTCTCTATCCTCACAGTGAGTTTCACGAATATCTACTTCAGGACTGTGGAGAAATTTGAAGTTAATTTGGCACTAAACAGAGGTGTTTACCTGCAGCTGCACCTCCTGGCACAGGAAACATCAGGTGCTGTTTCAAAGTGACATCGAAACACCTGATCAATCGTCAATAAGCAGATAGCAGCACTTCCACAGCATCATTCTGAGGGACGCCTGCCTTCAAGGTCTCTTCATGTCTGAGTACCAATGTGAAAGGTATAACATAATACATGAAATTACATGTATAGTAGATATACAAAATGTAAGATATGTAATGAAGTAGATGCATGTAATCTGTAACCTTAGCATTGCAACTGGGAACAAAAAGTGCAAACTGAGCTCCAAGCACCTTCCCAAACATTTTGTTGGGGAAACATGCTAACCCTGCATCTGAGGCTCCCTTTTGTCTTTGTCAGTTTGAAGATGTGACTGAGCAAACAATAACCACAGGAGAGAGAACTGTTAAGTCATTACAAGTTTAGACACATCAAGTATTACAGAGATGCAGTTTAACACTTGACATGCATAAGGTGGTCCAATCTTTTCATCCATGCCAGTGTCTGTTCCAAGTGGTTCACAAAAAACACAAGTATTCCCCAAACATGCTAATATCATTAACATAATATACTATCCTCAAGTAGAGGTTAAAGGTCATTGACTTCATCATGTACTTCTTATCACACAAGTCATCTGTAACGGTTTGAAAACAATTGCTTAAAGCAAGAAACACCATTAACCATGAAGTTATATTCACAAAATATAATTACTACAATAGGGTCACAAACGTGAAGATATTACACACAATTCATACATCGAATTATGTACAGCAGAAATATGAAAGACTAACAGTAGATGGGGGGGAAAAAATAAATTATGAAGGACATTTATCTGTAGCAGCACACAAGTGTGGGGCCAGCACCCCAAACAAATTCCCCCACAACCCCTTTATATGAGCGATCAGTGTGCCACTTACAGTAAACACAAAAAAGCAACAATTACAGGAACAAAACAGAAGCTCACTATCAGCATGAAATTAAAGACAAGTTAAAAAAAAAACTAATCTACACCTAGGCGTCGTTCCAACAACGGTCTCACGGTGGTGACAAGCCTTCAGCTTGCACGCCACAACGCTGAAATGGTTTCTCCAAAGAGTCAGATTTTTCTCTTAAGTTCTTGTAAAAACAGGGGCAGTGTTCAGTGTACACCTCAGGTGATTCTTTCATTCCGGTCAGCCAGCAGTCATTAGTTTTCACATCTGGGTCAGATCTCTGGTCCTCAGTCACCGGACGCCAACATGGTGAGAAGGAAGGTCACCAGGCCTGACCCTCTGAGCAGCAATCCTGGAGGTCATCAGGAACCTGAGGACAGAAATGCAAGAGCCAGCAAAGATCCCATAATAATCACACAAACAACCACTATGACACCTCCTTTGAGGACCTGCATCAAATAAAGTCATTAGAAATCAATGGTTAGAGAAAGTCAACAGCTTCTTTTATACTTTGAGGCAACAGCTTCTGTGAAAAGAAACGGGTTAATCACACACGTCAGATCACCAAGTTCATTTCTTTCCATTTAGTCCTGGAGACTCGTATGGATGATAAACACTGTTACCAACAATTGTTTTAGTCGACAGATCAAGACCCTTTGAACTGGTATAGCAGGTTGCAGGCATGTCAACTCAAGCATTTTTAGGATTCTATGGACACTGCCACCATTTGTTCCCCCCACTGTTTTAATACTTAGAACCTTGAATCTCTCAGGCCCTTTGGGTCAAAGGTCAACATCCACCCAATTACACTCGGTACTCCTTTTAAAAAAACAAATCTTTATTTTTTTAACTTCACAGATTAGCTTGACATGTAATAAATAGTACAAAACATTCCGTTTCAAAGGAGGTGGACCTCAGGCAAAGTCTCTCCTTTACAACATCTGTTTTTTGATCTAGCACTCTTGCTTTGTAGAAGCTGCATTTTGAAGAAACTGCCCTTGAAATGCATCTGCAGTGATCCTGTTGGCAACAATTCTATGGGAATGCAGAAGTGAAGTTGTAGCCGTTATATCCACTCGGGCAACAAAGATGGCAGCAGTCAACTCCAACTGTGGAATAGCTTTCAGATGTGCAATTCTGGAAGGCAACATGCACATTTCTGCTGAAGATTGTAAACTCAAACCTTCTCAATCATCCACAATGTTTTGATAGCTTCATCTCTTGTCCACTGTAGTTTTCCTTAGCACATGAGCAGCACACCTGGGGGATGAAATGCTCCAATAAGTGCAGTCTGTACTCCCGAGCTCTCAGCTGAAGGTTCCCATTGGCCAACAGATAAAACAAAGGACATGTCTGGTGAAACATCCACAAACGCCAGAGGCTGCTGTGTGAATTGAATAAATTCCAAGCAGAGAACTGGTGAGGTTTTGGATCCTTCCTGGGATGGTAGACACCATGGTGTAGCATGTACCAATGAGTTCCATTTGCAAAATCCAGCTGTTCCTCAGACATTAAGTTATACCGATTGGATGGAGCTCATGTTGCACAAAGTAGCCACTTCCTGTTCCAATATGGAAGATGTTGAGGTCATCCTGCCTCAGTTTTAAAAAGCACTTTTCTCCCAGTAACATTCAACCTTTGCATGAAGTAGAAAGGAGCCAAGCTACAAAACCCACATTGTAAACCCTCTTGACCCTCATTTTTAGACACTTTCAACACTTCACACACGCTTTCACTTGCAAAAACCAGTTGTATGAAATTCAGACATGTTTGCATGGACCCATATTTCATAAACACCTTCATGATTTTTGCTTTGAACCACAATTCGTTTACCCTTGGGGCAACAAACCAAACAGAAACATGCAAAAACCTGTTTTCATTACATCACTCAATGAACCCATCAAGACCTTTTTGAACCTTTGAATTTTTACCATTTGTGTACATGTTTCTTGAATTAGGAACCTTTTTGAACCATACATCATCAACATCTTGGTTTTCAGACACCCTTTCATTTGTGTTTTAAACACATAATGGTCACTTTGAACCACATTTGATGCTTCTCTGTTGTTGCTCTGGTGGCAACAAACCCAACACAGAATCATGCAAAACACCTGATTTTATGACACAATTCAATTAACCCATCAAGACCTTCTTGTACCTTTGAACACCTTAAAAAACCATGGACAAATGTTTCTTGAATTACTGGGTTTTAATTAATTTACTCTTCCAGTCAGCAACCTGTTTAAAGTTTACATTTTCATTCATGTGTCATCGTTCACTCACCATCTGATGCCAGCAGCCATCACACACCAGTCACAGCGTCCTTGTTCGCCACGCCCTCTTCCATGACAGTCAGCCTGCAGTGCATCCTTTAGAAGAGAATATAATCTTTATTGTCCCTATATAACAGTATAGCAATCAATGCATCATTATGCTGTGTGCATACAAACCTTTAAAGCCATCTGAAGCTGGGAACTCTTCTCATACCTCCACAGGATGGCGACGATCACTGGCATCAGTTGTGAGAAGCAGTGTAAAGTGTTTATTTTAGTATTGAGCATGAGTTTAAGAGCACACCAGGAGTTAAAGACAAAGAAGCAACCAGAATGAACAAAAAAAGTAGAGGATATCAAATCTGAATTTTGTAAGACACCAGTGCTTTTACATGTCTGATACTGGAGGAATTTAGTTTTAAAGTTCCAAAATGGTCAAAACGTAAATGTTAAAAGAAAATAAAGTGACAATGACAGTTAAGACAGATGCATGCATGCCATCAAGCCCTCTGTGCATTACCGTTACTCACCACCTGATGCCAGCAGCTGCCCCCCTCAGTCACAGCGTTCTCATGCCCGCACCTGCAATGAAACCTCACACATGCACTACAGCAATCGATGCATTTTATGCCATAATGTGTGCATACAAACCTTGATGACCTTATGCATTTACAACTTTCTGGACTCCTGTGTCTTTCCCTAATAAAGCCTACATTCTGTTAACGTGCCTGGCTCTAAATGTACAGTAATGCTACACAGCTGTATGCACTGCACCATAAACACATGGAGTCTCCTAAACCTGCCAAGTGTATTTCAGATGTCTTTTACAGTACATCTGCTATAGCACTAAAACCACATGTGATGATTCACTGGGATCGTCAGTTTTTACTTTGATAAATCAGTTATAAAACTAAAAGTTTGTGTTTAAATAGTTTGGTACTTTTTGCTGAATATTTATAGAACGCACTTACAGACGAGAATATCAAATCCTTATTTTAAGACACCACCTTTTACAGGTTTGGTCATACGGGAGCCAATTTGTATTAAAATCAGAAAAACGTGGTAAAAATTTGCATGCTTGGAGAAAAAAAGACAAGACAAAAGACACACGTGACATCACAGCAGCACAGTTTGTTGACATTGTATATCCTGTGGAGTAAAACACATACCTGGTCTAGATGCACAGCAGTTTCTTCCAATTGTATTTATTAGCTGTGTATGTTACAGTATGGATTAGATTGCAGATCAACCTAGGAGGAAAACACTACATTTCATCAACACTGATCCAAACTGATGTGTAGCAATGTAGGATATCCCCAACCCCCAAAACACTCACCGTCTGAAGACCTCTGATCTTCACCATACAGGCCACACTGGATGGAAGCAGAAAATCTCCAAATGGCTCTTCTAAAAATTCTCTTCTGCTCCAAAAATCTCATTTTGTAACGATTGTTTAAAAGGCGGATGAACTAAGTGGGTGGAGTTATGACGTTTTAGTTTAAGAGAGCAATTAAGGCAAATTTGACGTCCGGCAATGTCCAAGTTTTGTGATGTTGTGCTGATAAAAGAAAATGTAAAGGTGCATTAACAGTTCTCATATTTATTTTATAAACCACCAACATCACTTCACTGTTCTTAAGAATCATTACCTGTCCTAATGTTTGCTAGAGTCACCTGCAATAACCAAACTCTTGATTACACTCGTGGGTTACATGGAAAGTTACAAAGGCATTACAAAGGTTCTTAATCATCTAAACCACTTTTTCCCTATTACCTATTACATTTAACTTATTTTAAAAATCTTTACATTCTTACTACAAATCTAGCAGCATGGCAGCAACATGTGACGTTTAAGCTCTTCTCTGAAGCCGGCCCTCCCTTCTGGATCTCCAGCTGATCATTTGATGCCATCAGGTTCCAAGAAGGAACCTGCAAACACATGATACAAGACAACACAAACATCCTAATGTAAACAATAGTATAATGCATATAGTGCATGTGACTAATGTGTCTGCAGGAAAGGGACTTATATTTACATACATCTATACTTTGAATGTATTCCTGATGTGAAGTTTACAACCTAAATTGTGTGATGTACAAACCTCTGAATGAAGCAGCCGTCTCAGTAGATGACTCTTTCAGCATCCATGTTTTTGTTTAGAGAACCAACCCACCTGTAACAGAAAGACAAAAAAAAACTGTTTATTAAAAGTACAGACGAGCCTACACTGCTGCCCTGTGAACAAATTCACTGCAGCATTAAACTTACCCTGATCACTCGCTGCAGCAGACCGAGCAGGTCTCTAAACGTTCAACATGTGCTGGTCTGAGTCTGAAAAACAAAAGTACAGGGAGAGGAACATACGAACATTAGGTTTATCTGGAGAGCATGCGTGATGGGTAATTTAGCCAACGTTAGCTTACTCACCTGTTAGAATATCCCCATCAAGAGATCCCTGTGGCATCCAGACATCATGGCTACAAGGTCAGAAACAAAAGATGCACATGTTACCAGATACTTTGAACTGAATATATAAATAAAAGAGAACTTAAATTACAAACCTTTTTGTATTGGCCACCTTCTTATGCGCCCCCGCCACTCACAAAATGGTTCAGAAATGTTTAAAATGAAATTCATGACGTCAAATTCTGCAGGCGAAATTCGGGACGTCAAATTCTTCAGGCGACAAATTCTTCAGGTGAAATTCGGGACGTCAAACTTCAGGTGAAATTCAAATAAAATTCGTCAGATGAAAATCCAAGTCAAATTCGTCTGAATATATAAATAATTCTAAGTTGCCAATCACTTTGGTTTAAAGACAAACGGCACATTGGGCAGAGTAACAGTCTCACTGGCCGACACGGCAGCCACAAAGAAAAAAACAAACAAAAAAACATAAACTTCGTCTTACCTTTCGCAGACTTCCCTAGGAGGAATTGCAACAACACTGATTACAGCTGATGTGAGGGTGTGTGTGTTCTTGTGCAGCAATCAATGACAACCAATTTGGGTAGTTTAGTTTTCGTTTATCAGAAAGGTAAACTACACAACATGGTGCTCTCAAAGATAACTGAACAAGACGTATGTGTTCGAGCAGGAAAAGCCAGAAACCGGCACAGAGGCCATGATGGACAAGAGGACAGTAAGCGATCAGCGGCCCACTTCAGGAAGGAGGTTCAGCAAACTACATTTAAGTCGACTCTGGACAGAGAAGTGGTGGGAGGAGGTCAAGTATTCTCAAAAATAGCACAGGTAACAATGAAGTATGTAACTTTTTACTGGTCGCTTGTTTCCACTTAAACCTGCTTTGTGAAATGGGCCGCCAATAAATTAAGATCAACATTTATTTTGAGATCCCTTAAACCCTGATGCCCTGATCTACATTGGGGTTTAAATTTAACAAGTGCATGTGTGAGCGCGCACGAAAGCGTAAACGTGAACACGGGTGATCGCAAGTTTAATTAAGAACAAACTGCTTCCGTCATGGCCTGGCAGCCATATTAACCCCTGCCACCAAGAATAAAACTGTTATTTTTGGTGCTGTGGGTTAATTTAACTCGCGCAAAAATAAATAAAAACGGACTAATGTCCTAACGGGACAGGGTGAGGGAGAGAGAGGGATAGATCGAAGGGGCACACGGGCCAAAGAGCACAGCTATGGCGTGGCAGCCATACACCCCCCCCACCCACACCACCCCCCAACAGAATCAAACACAAGTACTTACTATACCAGGCGAACGCACACGTACATTTGACCTAGTCGACGCAAGCACGGACGCTGCTACTACTACTGGTGGCTCCACTGGATGGATGAGGGCAGGTCTCCAGGCGGCAGTCATCTTTGTAGATCATCAAATTAAGAAATAAAACGGCGGCTGACGCAAAGGGTTAACCGTTTAATATTAAAATTACTACTAGTTATCATTATCTGAGCAAAATTGTACAAAAAAAAGACACATTTTTAGGATGACTTTATTCACAAAATCAACAGAACCATTAGAGAATTAGAGAAAAGTTGTTGAAAAGGTTTGGCACAGCAGCCAAGGAAAACCAAGAGTTAAATAAAACATTTGTCTTACTGTGTGTTGAGTCGCTGCTTGTAGTTCAGACTAAAAAGGAAAAAACAAAAACAAAGCTTTTAATATCAAGCACCACAGAATATCTTGTCAACCAGACGATTAAATTAACCCTAACCCTTCCAATGCAGAGCAATGATACTTAAAGTGTAATATAAGCCACTGTAGTTTCTCCCTTTTAATGTCTGCTCTGCATGTTCATGCAAACTAAACAAAGCTTGAAGCAGAGATGCATTTCTAAACTACTGGTTGACCTTTAGTATTTTATAGGTGCACAAGCTCCCGATTCTGGGTTTTCCACAAATACAATACATCACTTCAAATATCGTCTAAAAGTATCTGGGGTTTTACTTAAAATGTGGTAACTTTTATAACGTAATCCCTTAACTCAGGAATCAGAGATTCAGTGTTGAGGCTGAAGCAAACAATTTATAGCCATAAAAACAGCTTCATTCCTGTTTTATTTATGTTGGCTTTAAATTTAGTTTATGACTTTATTAAAAAAAAAACATTTATGCCACTCGGTTAAAATTAGCAACAAGGACACCTGACCACAGCTAATTGCCGCTGATTAGCATTAATGGCTAACGTAGCTCACAATCAAGGCATCACCAACCTTTTGTCTGAGAGCCTCCGCTTCTTTTTGGAGTTTGGACTGAATCATTGTCGTGTCCAAACGTCCCCCACACACCGTGGAGCTCCCGCGTCTCATCGCCGCCCTCATCTGTGGTAGAGAGAAAAGCCTTTAAGCATGTGTGCTAAAGCTCATGGAACCAAAACTTCATCCTACTAGTTAAAATGTAAAATGTGATTCTTACATTGTACATCAGAGACGCTGCCAGCTCCACTCCAACAAGCCACTAGTGTGCACACTGAGCACAATTTAAATGGCTTGGAAGGAAACCTCTGCACCAAGAGAGCCCGCAGCTCCTGTAAGAGAAGAGCGCAGTTTTAACCTCAAACTTTTAATTTCTCAAAATGGAAAAAGGACACATTTGTGACATGATCTAACAGACGAGGAGGGAAAGCAGCGAAACTCCCTTTAAAGCACATTCAAACCTCAGAATAAAGACGTCTATAGACTGTTTACAGTATTGGAAGCAGTGATTTAAAATTAGCCTAACAAGCTAACACACCTGGCAACAACTGATTAGCATTACCGGCTAACGTAGTTAGCAACGAATGCATCACTGACCTTTAAGTGAGAGTTTCAGCTTCATTTTGTAGTTTGGGCTGAACCACAGAGCCGTGTCCAAATGTCCCGAACACCGTGAAACTCCCGCGTCTCATGTCCTCACCTGTGGGGGAGAGAGAAACACCCGCAAAGCTGTAGGGAGCTGGTGGAAAATAGAACATCTTCGCACCAGATAAATGTAAAATGTTGGTGAATCTTACGTCTGAACAGCGGAGACGCTGCAGCTCCACGTTGAAAAGCCGCGAACTGCGACCTGTGAGCGCGGTTTAAAGACTTGAACTGAACCGGCGTCTGAACCGGAAGCTCCTGCGAGTGAGGAGCTGCGCAGGTGCAGCTAATTTACTCATTAGCGTCAGCTCGGCGCACACGTGATCAACGTGATGACGTCGGGTGCGTGTATTAAGCACAACTTCCGGGAGGAAGTACAACGAACCACAACACACACGGAAACTAGATTTTCAAAATAAAACAGGAAACCATAACAACAATAGTAGAATTATTTATTATTTGATTTGATTTAAAGCTTTATATTTAGCTGCTATATTTAATATATGGCAGCAACAGCAAAATAATACGAGTGAGGATCATTTTGTGTTAAAGTAAAAATATTCCTGCTTTGATCCCATCATATGATAAAAGCATAATTTCTCCTGTTAGTTTACTGCTAAAGAAAACATAACTGAAACAACATAGATCTTAGACGTGTCTCTTACTTGCTGTAATGAAAAGCAAAGGGATTGTGGGAGGAAAAAAAAGACAAAGAAAACTTGGTCTCACTCCAACAAGAATTCTCATTTTATTGACTAAATCTCAGCTTACAGGAAGACAGTTGTATTGCAAGAGACAAAACCAGATATGGGTTCTAGTGCTGTGATCATCTACTCACTAAAACTCCACTAAAAGTCATGATGCTTTCAAATGTCACCGGACAGAAAGATACTGAAACTGCAGAACAATACGTCACGTTTGTGGGCGAGATGCGGAGGCGGCAGCCGCCGACTCAGACTCTGCTCAGGCGTTCTAAGGCTGCAGTGCATTGCTAATGCTAACGCTAATGTTTCTGCTCTGGGTTGCTAATTTATTCATTTGACACATTATTTTGACAGTTTAGCATAAGTTAGCATTTGTTTAGCTTGTCTATGTTTGTGTACTTTCTGAGACGACACACTAGTAAACTGGCTAACGGTGAAAATGCTACATTGTCAACAATTGCTGGAAATTAGCTGCTTAAAGCTAATTTACAAACAAATGAAGGTAATAGAACAGGAAGAAATTTCATATTTTGATTTAATAAGAAATTATTTTTATTTTAGTAAAGAGCAGGCGGCTCCTCTTGCTTTCTTTAGCACTAGCTAGGGTGGAGGTGTTTGGTGGTGAAAACCGCACAGAAGGATGACGTGATGGGGTCATGTGACACGGTCAACAGCACAGCTACAGTGTCTGTATCAGGACGCCCTTTGTTCTGAGTCAGACGGCTGCCGATGAGGTCAGAGATTGTCACAAGATGTAGTAATTTGCATTCTCATATGTTGCTCTCTGGTCCGGGGACATGATCCGAGCAGTGTGTGTGTGTGAGTGTGTGTGTGTGTGTGTCCAGGCTGGAGAAGCGTGTTGTTTTTGTAGCTCGACAGCAGACTGCAGCTTGTGACAGGAGCAGGTTTACACAACAGAGTGTCAGCACGTACATGCAGCAACACACAAAAGGTCAATTCCAATGCACGATCCACGAGGAGTCAGAAATGGAATGGACTTTTTTTGTTGTTGTTAATTTGTTCAAAGCAAAACAAAACCACATTATTTCACTAAAAAGGCAAAAAAAAAAAAAGAAGCATAAATCTGTTAGTAAAGCGTCCTCCCTCTCCCTCGGTGTCCTCATGCTTTGTTTTCTGTTCCTGAAGGTGGTGAGGTGAGTACACAACATTAAGAGCAATAACACATCACACTGAATAGAAACTAATTATTATTGTTTTGATTTTTTTTTTTTTTTATATAGCCCTAGAATGTCTCAAGAGATCATAACAGCAATATTCACTCTGGGACATGATGCAAGAAATTGTGCTACTGCAAAATATTCACATCACAACATTTGACATTTTTCTTTTTTTTTTTGTAAATCCGGTTGGAATTATTATTTTTTTTGTGACGTTTGAGCTACTTTTCATGCAATTTATAAAATTCTTTGTTTAGATTGAATTTTTTTTTCAGACAATATTTTTAAAAGTTTGAAAGAAAACAGATTTGTTTTTGAAAAAAAAAAAAAAAAAAAAGGGAAAAATGCGACGAAGCTCTACAAACAGAATCTGGACAGTGAGTAGAAAAAAGTCCTTCAACAGTGATGTAGATATGTTTGTCATGGAGACCACAGACATCATTAACCCTTCTCTAGAATGTTCCATCTGAACTCTGTCCACCTTCTTACATAATGTACAATTATTCATATGTACAGCAGCTGACATGGAAAACAAAGAAAAAAAAACTATAGAAAAAATAGAGTACGTAGTCTTTTTTTTCAAATAAATAATAAAATCTCAAATAAATCCACTTCTTTTAAGCTTCACACACACTCACACTTCCACGTCGTTGTACATCTAACACCACGGTTGCGTTTGCTTCTCATCCTGGACGCTGCGTTCAGGCTCAAAAATACAAATCCTTCTTTAAAAATGTCACGTGGAGAGGTTGCACAGACACTTCCTGTCACTGCTGTATTTTTTTGCTGAGAGTATTGCTTTGAGAAATACATTTTGGTCTTCTTTTCAGACAGTTTTAGTGACAGAATCTCTAATGGAAGCCATTTTTTTTTTCAGTCTCCCCCCCCCCCGCCGCACCTGCACTTGAACGCATCGCTATGTGTAAACAGGAGTCTTTTTTTGGCTCCGTCGTGAGGAATGTACACGTTCTTCCATCATGTCGTCCGCGCTCTGGTCTGTCCCCTCCGGGATGGTTTTGACAGGATGTGTGTTGTGAGTGTGTTTGTCATGCATGCACGTCGTCGGATGAGAGGTATAAACGTGTGTGACGCTCAGACGCAGATTTCTATCGGCGTCGCCACCAGCATGCGTCCGCCCGGTGAACTGTTCTCTCGCGGCATTCGGTCGTAGCTGTTGGTGGATGACACCGAGCTGTTGGTGGAGACGGACACAAAGTGGTGGCCTCCGCCCGGTTCCATCATCACTCCTTTGGCCCCGCCTCCTCCTCCTCCTCCACCGCCACCGCTTCCCCTCTCCACCGCCATGGGTGACATGGGTGAAAGAGGCGACAGCGGGGAGCGGGGTGACAGAGTCTGCTGCTTCATCCTCTCCACCAGGAGCTCCTCGTCTTCTTCTCCAGACGAGGATGATGAAATGGTGCCATCCACCTCGCCTCTGACACCTCCGCTGCCTCCTTCTCCTCCGCCTCCACCGCCGCCGACCCTCTCCCCGCTGCCTCCGCCTGCCGTGTTGCCGTTGTTGTTGTCGTTCTCCGAGTCCAGCATCCAAGAGTGGCTGAAGTACCCGAACACCTCCTTGACGGAGCACCGGCGGTCCTGCTCCACCGAGAGCAGCCGGCGGAACATGCGGAGGGCCTGCTCGGTGAAGCGCCTCCACTGTGACGGCACCGTGTTCGTCCTCCTCCTCTGCCAGCGGATGAACTCCTGGTAGAAGGAGTCGGAGGGCAGCGCCTTCTCCCAGGGGAAGTTGCCGGTCAGCATGCAGAAGAGGAGCACGCCGAAGGCCCAGACATCGGTGCTGTAGTCCACACAGAACCCCTCGTGGCGGGACACGTCACAGAGCTCTGGGGCAGTGTAGGGGATGGTGCCGCTCACCTGTGGATGGCGGGGGGAGACACTCAGAAGGTCACAATCACAGCAGAAGTAATCAATCAGAAGTAACAGCACAGAACGTTTACGCACTCTTTTCACGGGTGATCCAGCTCGGCGCGTCATGCCGAAGTCAGACAGCTTGACTTTGCGGCACTCTCTGTCAAAAATGAGGATGTTCTCGGGTTTGATGTCTCGGTGCACCAGCTTCTTACTGTGCAGGTAGTCCAAGGCGATGGCGACTTGGTGCACGCAGCGCTTTGCCACCGCCTCAGGAAGACCGACCTTCAGGACCAGAAAGAGAGAGAGAGAGAGAATGGGTTATTTTTGCAATGAAGCACACCAAGGGTTAATTAGAGCATAGACCTAAAATCTGCACCTGTGGAGGAATGATATCAAAGAGGTCTCCTGCTAGAGCGTACTCCTGAGCGAACACGTAGTACTCGTCTGTTTCGAAGGCGATGCCGAACATGTTGATGATGAAGGGGCATGGCGACAGGTAGAGCGAGATGCTGTACTCCCGAAGAAAAGACTTCATCTTGGTCGTCTTCTTTTTCAGGAACTTTAGTGCCATTTTTGTACCTTTGAGGAAGAAACCGAAGATTTTTCTGGTGATATCTGACTTCATTCAGGGTGTGTTGGTTTACACTGTAAACACTCCCTCACCTCTAATTTTGTGGATGACCAGGTCCACCTTGCCATAGGTGCCCTTCCCCAGCTCCCGGATCACCTCATAGTACTTGTTGACCTCTAGCATCTCCAGGTTATGGGCAGTGATCATCTGCAGCTCGTCCAGGATGTCCATGGTGGCTCGAGAAACCAGCGGAGAGGAACTCATGCTGGGGAATGTTTCAGGGGACGGACTGGGGGGAGGGGAGGTTCTAGGGAACTTGGGTCACACTGGCAGGACGGGACGGGCAGCTAACAGCTGAAGGTGCTGCACAGAAACAGAGAGAAGAGGCAGGTTTTAGTCAGGCTCACCTGTAGGGGGTGCTGTTGTAAAAGAATACATTCAAATGACTTCATGACATCGTAAATGTTTTCCTGCCAGCAGGGGGAAACAAACCTTTGACTTTAAAACTTAGGGTTAGCACTTTAGCACTTGTAGTTTTTAGTTCAATTTTTGGGGGACTACAAATATCATCAAGACATTTGTGCTAGCAGTGTTAGCTTTTCACTTTTGGAGATCGTAGGTAGGCTAACGGTGGTGAAGATGATCCTTCTGAACATCCCGCCCGCTGCACTCTGTCTTCAGAGGAAGCTGTAATATTCTGTAGCATGACTTGATAATGATAGCACAAATTCTACCCTATTTCTTTTAAAAAATTGCCGACAAACACTGCTGCTCGGAGGACAAACTCGTACTGGAACTCATCCTCTGATCCTCCGTTCTGATGGTTTTCAAGGTCGGAGCAGAACAACACGCTGCTGCTCTGATCTGCAGTGTGATAGTCACTGAAAATGCTAATTATCTGCAGTGAAGGCTTAAGTAATTCTAAATGCTACTCGCCAAGGGGGGGTGCCAGAGCTGCGGGCTGAGTCACACACACACACACACAGCAGCAAATAACAGTCCTTTCTAGTGAATCCGTTCCTGCTGCAGTGTGATTATTCTTAGTGATTGCTTCTTCTTTTTTTTCCCTCCTGAGCAGCCGGACCTGTCGAGTCCTGTCTGACCCTCTCCTCTCTACAGATCCAGTTACATGTGAAGGAAATATACCAGAAGATGGCACACACACACACAGACTGGTTACATAACCATAAGGTACAGGAGAGCAGCTTCTCTCCATGAGTGCAGACTGGCTGTCATATTACCAGCTGCACCTTCTTCATCTTCATCATCATCGTCAACAGACACACGGCTGCCAACACCAACTTCATCTGAACCTCCTCCCAGAACATAGTCACATGTTAGGTCACCGACTATGTGACAAACACACAAACACAGGAACAGCTCCGGTGTGTTGTCATCCCATCCACTGGGTTCCTCTGTGGGAGTGGGATGTGTTTATGTGTGGAGTGGACGAGAGGAGAGGCCGGCGCCAGCAGGTGAGGAGGGATGAGTCAGGCTGGGTGATAAATGGAGGTGCAGTGAGGATGCACTGTATCTCTTTCTTTCTCTCTCTCTCACACACACACACACACACATACTCTCTCACTCCCTCTTAAATAAAGGCTCTCAGACACATGCGATAAACACACACACACACACACACACAGGAGGGCAGGGAGTTGTAAACAGAGAAGGCCATTTGTTTCTGCCTGGGCTCAGAAGTGCTTACTGTAGCAATGCAGGATCTACGCAGCACTCTGTGTGTGTGTGTGTGTGTGTGTGTGTGTGTGTGTGTGTGTTGGGACTATGGTCATAAACATGATCATGATAACATATGTGAACACAGTGTGTTTATATTTTGATCGGCCGATCGATCAGCCTTCAGCAGACACAGTGTTGCTATGTAGAACAGACTGTCACTATGGATACATGGGGAGGGGCTGAGATGCAGGAATTCGTGTGCGTGTTCCCCTGAAACAAGCCCTCCGGTGGCCGCAGATGGAACTGCAGGTCACGTGACACACTGGATTCCTTTACCATAGTTCTAAGTAGGGATGTCCCGATCAGGTTTTTTTGCCCTCGAGTCCGAGTCTGAGTCATTTGATTTTGAGTATCTGCCGATACCGAGTCCCGATCCGATACTTTCTATAAAGGCAGCAAAACGTGTGTGTGTGTGTGTGTCCACGGACCGCACGCAGCACATCAAGATCTCGAACCCAGGACCTGTCGCACCAAAAGCGACTGTCATACCGCTGCGCTACAAGACATAGAGCCACCCTGCACAGAAGTTTAACTTTGACAGCCCTAATAAATATATATCCGAGTCCTGATCGGGAGGTAATGTCCGATTCCGATCGAGTCTGAAATCACGTAATCGGGCCCGATTTCCGATCGCGTGATCGGATCGGGACATCCCTAGTTCTAAGGAGCCTTTAGTCCATGATTTCACACATCACGTCTTAAAAGCCGTAGCAGTACTGACTACGATTCTCATTAACATTCTCACCCTTCAATCAAATCAATTTAGCTACTATCAGCCTCCGTTTTTGTTTCAGCTTTCGCTCTCTTCAGCCACATTTACAGCCATCTAGCACCCTGATATGTTATGCTACCTGTGCTAACTAGCTTTAGTCTATAAACTATCTTCAAGAGACCGAAACAGCAAAAACAACTACTAGCTTTAGCACTGTCCCTGTGTTTGCCACACTGCCCCCCAGTGGCCAGAAGACAAATAAAGCTGTGACTCTCAGCCTGCTGCCTCCTAAAGGATGATCTGCAGCGGGGAAGCCTCAGTGGATGGCTGATTAATGACTCTGACTCAAAACTAATCAACAGTTTTAATAACTGATTGCTTGTTTGAATTACTCATCAATCAAAAACTGGTTCCAGCATTATTACTGTGGATTAATATTAGATGTTAACTTTTGCTTTCATAGATTAAATAAATGATTGATTAATCCCCCCCCCAAAAAAAAATCAATCAGAGGATTAAACTGCATGTAGCTCCTCTTCAGACACAAAATACACCATGTTCCCTTCAACTGACCGCAAATCCAACATCCCCTCCTCCTCCTCCTCCTCCTCCTCCTCCTCCTCCTCCTCTCTCAGCTCTGTGCCACCAGGTTTAACACTCTGTGGAAACAGAGCAGCAACTAGAGGCCACAGCTGACTAAATCCCAGACTGCTTATGCAACCACCGGGCAAAGCTGACCAGCCGAGCACATTCAGCGAGCCAAGGCGACAATCGGTGCCACGTCCACCCTCGGTGATGCAGCCACACCCCCCCCCCCCAACAATTACAGCAACGCCATCTTTCATTTTTCCATTTCAGTGGCCGCTCATCACACACGTGCTGCAGACATTCCTGTCCTCCCATGTGAGGGACTGCAGAGAGACACAAACATTGACACCATTAAAATTCTCGCACAATTTGTCTCCTGGCAGGATCAAGAAAAAGTGACCGACCGCTGCACGCACAGATAATCAAAGTGCTGCATGTGTGTGTGACAGGGAGACAAAAATAATGAGAGGAAGAGCCGCACACAATAACAAGGACCAGTCAGCGTGTGTGTGTGTGTGTGTGTGTGTGTGTGTGTGTGTGTGTGGTCAATATCTCTGCACCTCTAGCCCACAGCTACCATCTCAGATTCCTGGTGTGTGTAGCAGGATGTTGATCAATATTAATTTCCGAGATATAACGATCTAAATGTAACTGACATGTGAAACAGTTCTTTAATGTTTAGGAACTCAGAGGAGTCCGAATAAAAAACACAATGAGCCCAATCCAAGCAGCAGAGGCCCAGATAACACCAGTTTTTGGGTTACTATTAGAAGGCAAACCTCCAAAACACTGCATTAAACTACATTTCCCATAATGCAACTGGCCTTAGAATAATAACAAATCTTTTAAGCTCAACATTGTTTGTGTTTAAAGCACTGGCGGTCCTCAAAACGCACTTTTTTTGTTAATTTCACAAAATAATTTGATTCAAATAACTTTTTTTGATTGAAGTCAATCTTTGCTTTTAATCTGAGAGCTAGTAGAGAAGCTAATGCTACTTCCCTGTGCTAAATGTGATGCTACAGCTAGCACACGGTTAGCTTAGCTTAGCAAAAAAAAAAAATAGTAAAAGCTCAAAAACAACTAGCTAGCTAGCTAACTAACTACTTTTCTTATTTAAAAATCCACACATTTCCTTTGTTGGTCGTTATTATGCTATGCTAACTAGCGTGCTTTAGCTTCATATGTAGCCTATAGAAAATTAGCTTTTCAGGAAGCTCTCCATGTTTTTTGTAACGTTCCTTTTAACATTAAGGCAGGTCGACGATGCAACGTTAGCCTGATTTATGTTAGCATTCTGCTAATTTAGGTAGAGGCATTCCGCAAACTGTTTTCTTGTGTCATCACTTGCTTTTAAAAATGTGCCACATTATCACTCGGGTGTACTAAACAGCAAGGATCAGGCGCTGAAGCTCAAGCAGGATACTTCGGAGGACGGGCTGAGCCCACGATGCGCCCGCTGCTCGAGTGTTTGTCGAGCATCCGACTGTTTGTTTGACCCACATTGTGATCTGTGACTCATCATGTTATTCTGTGTGTGTGTGTGTGTGTCTGTCTGCTTTTAGGTGCCAGCTGACTTTGATCAGATCCTACCACACACACACACACACACACACACACAGAGCATCCCTCAACACACAGCTTTTAGGACAGTGTGGAGACATGTTTGTGATGAAGGCCAGCAGGAAGCAGCAGTGTGCTCAGGATGTAAACATTGTGGTGTTATTCTCCAGCCATCCTCACCTCCAGCAGCCTGTGGGGGCTACGTCATGTATGCCACCTGCAGTGTGTCCTCAGACTGCACTGACTCGGTGGAAAAAAGCGCTGTCACTGTATGGTAACAGACCTCTGTGAAAAAAAAGGCATACAACACACACACACACACACACACACACACACACACACCTATATGCAATAACTGCTGCAGATACCTGACAACCTCCACCCTAAGAAAAAAAGGCTGGATGGTGGGGGTGAGCCAGGATCAATAACACACAATGATCTATACACAAACACACACTTTAAGGACTATTTGCAGCATCCATCACACACACAAACACACACAGACACACACACAGACACACAGCGTGATTGAATGGGTGCAGGTGCTTTTATTCCACTACTCACCCTTCAGTTGGTTCCCATACGCGGGCTGTGAAGTCCGCCCTGTCAGCCCAGGCTGCCGGTGAACACCAGGGGAGATGTGAGCGCATACTAAGGCCAGGTGCGCCGGGAGAAACGCCTGATGCTCTGCGAGAAACCTCCGAGCAGCGACCGTGTGTCAGAGGATGTGGTGCCGAGCATCCTGCAGCCTCCTCCGGCTCTGCGTCCTATTGTCTCCGCATCGTTCTGTCCTCTAGGATGGGAGGAGAGGGAGGGAGGAAGCAGGAGAGGAGAAGAAGAGCTCCCTCCCTCCCTCCCTCTTTCTCACCGCGCTGGCCAATCGCAGCGCCGCTCCGCCGGGAGCCGCCGCTGCTCCCTGTCTCCGTACAGACTACGGTGCGTTCAGGTGTCGTCGGACATATTAGAACTCAATTCAATCACACCAAAGTCTGTCATTGATCCTGATCCTGCTAAAAGTGCTGTTTTAAATTAATTAAAATAATGATAAACGCCACTAAGTATAGTTTAAAGTATAATTTAAACTTGGTGCTAATATTAATGCTACTACACGTCCACAATGTCCTCAGGTTCACTTCGGTGAGTCATCAAGAATGGGACTGAAAATAAAAATAAAATTAAAAAATATTACAAATCTCAAAGCTTCAAATGCATTGTGGGTAATGTATGCAGAAAGAAGAACAGAACTTTGGGTTCTACTGCATCCTTTTCAGTCTTAAAAAATGAGGGGACATAATATTAAAATGAACTGACCCATGAGGGGGTTCAGACTGTCAGACCCACAGCCTGAGCTTCACTGACCCACCTGGCTTTATAAAACCATTATAATTTGAATAATCTGATCAGCTATCAGAAGTGAAGGTTGTGTTTCCAGGCTACACTTGAACGCAGCATGAGTCTTGTACAGCTATGCAGTTCCTGTTCTATAATATAAATGTGTTGTTTTTGAAAACAAACATCATCTGGTAGTCATCTCCCCGGGCTTCTTACAAACAATCAGTACAATGTTGAGCTCTGTGGCTCTCGACCTGATCCGACTCCTTTGGCCGCTTTCTGTCAGGAAAAGAACAAAAAAACAAACTGCTGTACATTTTCAGGGAAATGTTCTCCCTCATGACTGATCCTTTGTGGGGGAACAGCCCTCAGGTTACTCGGAGGTTGCATCACAGGGATGAAAATAGGGATGTACTATCCCCCCCGAGGCTCTCCACCAACACTCATCACATGGGTAATAAGTGTCTTGTTTTGGAAAGATTAGTGTCCTACGGCAACTCGGGGACCACAGGGACCACCGCTGGAAGACTTCCACATAATAAGACTAAGAGAATGAAAATAAAAATGATTTAGCTTCAACATCTGAATGTCAGAGGCCCCTTTTTTTTTTTTGAAGACTAACACCTGCAAGGGTGTCATACAGGCGCTGTGTGTGCCTGTTCGCTGTGACAGTGTAATTACCAGAAATGATGGGAGCCTGTGAGCAACCTGTCCACTCAGCTTCACTTCCACTAGATTTAAGGTTAGAGGTTAAGGCCACAGAAACCTCTCATTACTGTGAGATTATTAAAGACGGATAAAACATTTTATTTCAAAGGATAATAAGATGTACAGAAGAGAAGAGAATTTAAAAAAGGGTTAAAAACCTTTAGCGTACTGACCACATTTAAAACAGTGCATGTCTCTGATACAACAACGAGGAAAAAAAAACAATGTGCAGAGACCTGGGCCAGGCCTTTCAGTGCAAATACTTTAAAAAGGGTTTAGACAAAGAGATAAAGGGCCAGGTCTTTGGTGTGGAGGTGCTGCGCCAGGTTACGGATGCGGCACAGGCGGACGTTCTGAGCGTCGCCCGCGCTGTACACTCTGTACACGTGGTAGCGCTCCTTCTCCCTCAGCGCTAAGTCCAGCTCGTTGGCGGAGAGGTGGATGAACGACTTCTCTTTCCTCACGGTCGACTTCACCTCCACGTACACCGTCTCTGCCGGGTCCAGCGTGAGTTTGAAGTCGTAGGGCTGGCCGCTCTCCCCGCTCTGATTGCACCACAGGACATGCGTGGGTGCTCCTTTGACCCCGCTGTCTCTCCAGTGGCAGAGGAAGGAGTTGACCAGCTCCTCCCCCCACTCCCCGATCGCTCCCAGGTCCCCGTTGTCATCGCATAACACCACCTGTAAAAGACCGCTTGCTGTTAGGACAAGTGTGACCTGACTAACCTGCCGCTAACTGTGCTGAGTATACTGACGGTGGTGGGTCTTTGACACTTGAGCTCCATGTCCTCCAGTGTGGCCTGTGAAGGCTGGACTTTGTTCCAGAGAGGACGGTCCAGGTTCAGAGGAGGACGCTGAGTGTCCGCTGCTGTCCCCTGGAAAGAACTGGAAAGCACCACGGCCTCAGGAGCAGCGCTGACGGAGAGGGAAAGGCAGGAGGAGTGAAAACCAACATTAGTTTTGTGTATGAATATTTCAGGCACTCTGGGATGAGGAGAAGACGCCTACAGGCTGTTTGGAGCAGGCTGGTTGCTGGCTGGCTCTGCGGGCGGTGCAGATGGAGCGCTCTGTGTTGGAGCTGTGAGGCTTCCTTCTCCGCGCTCGGCTCTGTCAGTGGTCTCAGTCTGCTGACTGCGCTCTGTCGGTGACAGACGACACCAAATGGAAACATTGACAGGATGCAGATAAAGCAGGAGCTGTTAGGAGTGTTAGGAGTGAGGTGTAACCTGGAGACTGCGGCGTCGCTGCGCTGCCAGTGACAGCGGCCATGTTGGGCTGCTCGGGATGGCTCGGGACTCTCTGAGGGGCGAGTTGCTCTGCAGGTCTGCTGCTCTTGAGTGGCTGCTGGTTTCCTTCTTGGCTGCTTGCTCTGGCGGAGGTGACCTCCTTCTCTCGGTCTTGAGGTCCAGCGGGGGGCGGCCACATCTTCATCACGGCTTCTACAACGCCGCTGCCCCCCTGACCTGTGAGCAAATGTGAAAAATGTAGTTTGTGTGACGCCACAACAACCAGTTTTTAACTTGTCGAACATTCTTTAACGGACCTGCACAACTGGTTCCTGTGTTCTGTATGGATGCCCGAGGAGGCCAGCAGACGAGCGTCTGCTCCCCGTCCTCCTGTGCTGGGCGAAGCGGCTCCTCTTGGGGATCTGATGTGGTAGTTCTCCTTGACAGCACTGGAAAGAAGAAGATATTGCATAACACCACCAGCATGAGCCCGTTTCATGCTTTAAACACAGATTTTGTAATGAAAAAGTCTTTGATCACGTTAATCCTTGTAGATATATGTGTGTGTGTGTCTGCAGCGAGGGATTTTGCTCCTCTCGCTCTTTGAGCCCTGGCAACAGCTGCTCTTTTATGTCCCCACACACAAGAGTGAACAAACCAGAATTAGCATATGCGAGAAACACACCAGTTATCTGTGTGTGTCTGTGTGTGTGTTTGTCTGAGCCTGAGACTTAGAGGAAGGATAAAAACACGCTCTAAATATTATGAAATGATAATGGAAATGGGGGCAAGTGTCACAGAGAGAATCGGAGGGAGCGCACATGTAAGACTGAGAAAAAGCAGCAGCCAGCTCTTAGAATTCATCTCATGCTCCAGTTAGAACGCTGAGTTGATGTTCTGCATCAAACTGCGATTCTCTCGTCACGTCAACACCGGGCTGCAGATGTGTGCGAGAGTGTCTGAGAAGACGTTTAACGACTCAACACAGGAAGAAACAACAATTAATGCTAACGAGCACTGTGTGCATTCAAAGCTTGATGAGGCCTTATTTATCCTGTTTACACTTACTATTTGACAGAAATACCATAAACAGGAAATATTCAAAATAATCTTTTCCAAGCGATGGAGTGTAACTTTGGCAGAATAGTGACCTCTGTGGCCACACAGAGCAACTACAGGAGAATCAGGCTCATTGGATGGTACCACGGCAAAATGCTAGTTTCTATCATGATGATTTAAGTCAAAGAAAACCTTTTTTCATCTACATTAAGTTGGCAGTTTGATCGACACAACCTAAATTCACTCCTGTTGCTAGAGGCTGTGCACTCAGAAAAGTGCTGCATAACACAGAGCCTTTACAGTGCAGGTAAATGTATCAATGACACACACTGATTACAGCACAGGGAGGAGGAGGAAGACGAGGAGGAGGAGGCTGGATTCCATGCATTTCCAATGAGACGCATGACATCTGTCATCTGATGCAGTGTAACTTTGCACTCCACTTGACCCTCTGGCTTTGCTACAGCGTGTCCAACCAGAGAGGAGTCAGTGCGCTGACTCAGCAGGATATATTCACACAGATACTTATCCAAAGATCAGCCAGCAGAATTCAGCTCAGACTGTGCCGTCTGTACCTCTGTCCAGATTCATCTCTGGTTTGGGCGGCTCGGGGACCTCCCACTGCTCCTCCTCGCCGGGCAGCTCTCTGATGTCCTCTTTCATCAGGTATCTCCTCAGGGCTCCTGGGTCCTGCACAGGAGTGATTACAGCTTAATGACTGTGTCAAAGATTCCTTCATTGTGTTTTTTCCTGCTGGTTCACGGTGCTCGGATCACATTCCTGAGATGGGATCCATTCAACATTTTGTCTGACGCCCCTGTTTCTGCTCTCGACAACAGCTGCAGCGAGCGCGCTCATTAAAATGGTGACGACCTAATTAACATGTGCTGCCAGCAACTGATCAATTTCCTAGAACAATCTACCAGTTGAAGTAAGGAGCGGATATAATAAGGCAGATCTGAACACCGCTCCTATCAGACTGCAGTGTGTTAGAAGGACGCTACACTTCACAATCACGTCATTAAAACCCTTTAACTAAACAGGCTCTGGGAAACAATAAATTCAGATTTAAATATTGATTACGTTACGCAGCACTGCCTCTGCTGCACAAACCGGGAGAGGACGTTCACTGGAAGCTGAGACCTCTGCTGCTGCAGAGATCAGAGCAAGTTGCCGTGTAATGTGAACGTGACTCGCTCCGGGGAAGAGTGGTCGGCTTAGTGTGTGTGCGATCAAAAAGAGAAGAGAGTGGCAGGACGAAGGGGGCTTGCGAGTGAGCAAAGACCCTTTTCGCTGGATATGGATTAGTGATCAACGCGTGAAGGCATCGTACATCACTTACACTGAGCGAGGTTATCAGGCCACTCAGGAAACGCATCAGCTCCTTGCTGTGGTTGGTGTCTGTGCAGAACAGTTTCACCAGCTCCCTGAAACACACAAATACAGGAAATAACGTTCGTTTCATTGTGTTCTTACTTCCAACACAGCTCTACAAAGGATCAACAAAATATTTAAAAGAGAAAGAGAACAAACCAAAAAACAAGAAGAAAGGAGAAGGAGAAAGAGAAGCAGATGAAAAGACAGCATCTGCAGAAGGTTTTCACAAACCTGCAGATGTCCAGGTGAGCTGAGAGGTGATCTTTCTGTATGTAGAGCTCCTTCTCGTCCTTCAGCAGACAGATGACGTCCTGCACCTCAATCACAGACTCCTCGCCATCAGCCACGTCCAGCTGGTAGCGAATGTACAGCTTACACACCTATAAACAACCAGACATCTGTTATGTTCATGTTCCTGCCTTTAGATGCTGACAGCATATCTCCGGGATCGTGAGATTGCCTGACCTGTCCGAAGTACAGGTGCTTGATTTTCTCTGCTATGTTGCCGTCCGTCAGCTCTGAATAGACGCCGCTCAGCTCGTCGTGGTGGTAGAGGAACCGCTGGATGTAGGGGATGACGGAGCGCACCATGGCCTGCATGGACGGACAGGGCTGCAGGAGCTCAGTTTGAGGCTCAGACCTGACACAGTGGGACAGCTGACGGATCCCACAGATCTCCAGGAACAGAAATCTGTCATTCTCGTTGAACTTAGGCGCTGTGGCTCGCTGTCCTGCGGCTATTTGAATCACAAACAACAGTCAAAACCTTCGTTCAAACTCAGACAACTAGAGGAACATAAAGCAGCAGCAGCAGCAGCGGAGGCAGAGGCGTACCGAAGTTGTTCTTGTGAGCAGTGTTGTGCTTCTGAGTCGTCCTCTCCGCCGGTGGAAGGTCGAGCAGACACACCTGCTTGTGCTGTTTAAAGATCTTCTCCAGCTCCTTGCTGTCACAAATCATGGGCTTACGTGCCAGACTCACCCAGCTGTTATCCTTGGCAGGGAAGACCCTCTTATCAGACACCATGCCTGAACACAAAGAGCGAGGACAGACGGAATTAACACCAGACGTTCAGTACGTGTCTTTTCTTCTCACAGCTAAGATACCTGTTATCAAAACACGGCAATATTTTAGGCGCTCATTACACAGCCTATTTATAAACTGTAATATTTTACCAACTATCTCTTCATAACGAGCAGACAGAGGAGATTTATGTTCCATAATTTTGTAAAGGAGATTGTCTGGAGTCTGAAAATGTTGCGCACGGGCATGAGCATGATTTTGGAACTCTGTATGACTTAGCAGCTTGACAAAATATGAGCCTGAAGTCAAACAGGAACAGGCGATTTCAGGGGAGTTTGGTTTGGTTTGTTTGAGAGGAACAAACGCAGCAAACAACAAAGACAGGTGGTAGATGATGCTAGCGTTACCTTTCAAAGTGGAGCAGTAACCACGGTCAAGTTTGTACTGAGTGATGATTTCCTGGTCTGCAGGTCCTTGCAATTTACACTTCTCAGCTGTCAGAGCAGAAAGATAATGAGCCGCAGACAGATGGGATGTAAAGATATGTGTGGATGAGACAAAAGATCGGCAGACGAAATGTTCTCACCGAGTCTGGCATAGAGCACAGAGACATCCTGTAGCACTTCAGCAGTTGGGATGGGAGATGAGGAGCAGATCAGTTCCAACAGGCCCACATACTGCTTCATGTTGGGGCTGCGGTCGACCTTCAGCTGTACATGGGACACGTGATCACAGACACAAACCCTGAGGATCATCTGCCATAACGATAAAGGTAATAAAAAATGCTTCCTCCTACTCTGTTGAAGAAGTCCCTCATGCCATCTAGCTGACTGTAGAAAGGAGCCAGGACTCTGGGCTGCTGGACGGGGCTGTCGGCTCTGTGGGTCAGCTGTCTGTAGCGCTGGAACAAGGTGGTGGGGTCGCTCCAGCACACCTCTTTCAGGTGGTAGAAGCGGCCCGAACACCAGCCATCGTTATGTCTACGAAAGCGAAAGCAGAGTTTTACTCGTGGTCTCGGGTGGTTTTACATTTTTTACATGCACCCCAAGAAAGCCTGCTGCACCTGTTGTGCTCTACAAACACAGCAGGCGTGTGCTGGAACAGCTCCTTCAGGGTGCTCGGAGGGCAGTTTGTGTGCAGGTAGGTGTAGACGTTCTGGATGTGCTGAACCGTCGATGTGAAATCTGCCCCCTCTGATTCGTTCTCGGGGAGCGCCGGCTCCTGGGTCTCTGCCTGGGGTTTCACACACCACTCCTTCAGGTAGTTAATCAGCACCTCCACTGAGATTGTTTCCCTCATCCCTGAAAGGAGGGTGGAAGACGGTTACAGCCAATCGTGCGACTCCCTCAGCCTCCTTCAGATTTGTGTATTAGTCACCTAGTGCTCTGCTGAAGTCGCTGGAGTTTATGTCCACATAATAGACGTGAGT
Organism: Parambassis ranga; assembly: GCF_900634625.1. NCBI lineage: Eukaryota > Metazoa > Chordata > Actinopteri > Ambassidae > Parambassis > Parambassis ranga. Next base: position 13,572,696 of record NC_041027.1, read on the forward strand.
CCCCAGCAGCCTGGTGACGTCGGGTGACGTCAGGTAGACCGAGCTCGGGCAGAGGTACTTTCTGTCTTGCAGCTCTCCTTGCTGCGGGCGAGAGGCTGGCAGCCACTCAAGGCGACACAGGTGGTGGTAGAAGGAGGATTTGATGCTTCTGACTGGTTGGCCGTCACTGTCCACCACCTGGGCTGTGATGTACTGAGAGTAGCGATGTCTGGAGAAACGGCAAACAGCGTGATTGGAACATACTACAGTCTGCCATAGGAGGATATATCTACACATTATATTGAACGGATGACAACCCACTGTGTGAGCTGGTGAACCGTGTGACCCACATTCCCCGGCAGAGTATTCAGCACTGCACGTGCTCAACGATCAGATGAGAATTACTCGTGTCAAACTGATCAGTGCGGTACATGGCGGTTTCTCATCCTGCTGCCTGCGTTGTTAGAGTGTTAGCAGTCATGTAAAGCATAAATGTTGGAGCACCGCTGGCATGACCTTTGAATTATTCATGCACATGTCATACAGGAAGTGCACACGGATAGACCGCAGGTCACGAGATGTAGTTGCACTAAAAGCATTTTTTTATCCAGATTAATAATCTGATCTCAAACCCAAACGAAAGGTTGGAGAACATCATGTTTAACTGATGCACAACGTCCCCGCTTCACCTCAGTAATCACTTAATGGCAGCAGGAGGAAATAATGGGAATTACCGCATAAACCAAAAGCCATTAACACGACTTTAACAGAAACCGTTTTCTAATAATATTCCGTGGATGAATCATGTGAGGTGTTACCCGGTGTCCCAGTTGGTCTCCAGCAGCTCCAACAGAGCCATCCTCTGCTGCAGGAGGAGGTGGTCGGGCAGCTGTGCCGTGGCCAGGCCGTGGAACTCCTCGCAGGGGTAGTCATCCAGCACAAAGGCCTCTCCTGGAGTTTGGTGCCTCACTGCACCTTCAGCTGACCAGGGACTGGACGCCTGGAGGAGGAGAGACGGACCGGAGGGGAACAGAATGAGCTAAGTGTTCTGCTGACTGTTGTGCTGTTATTGCAGGAAGCGCCAGACTGTGCTGTTAGGATTTTCTCCCCTCTGGCCATCCCTCCCCATCTATCAAACGCCTGCCATGTGTCTAGAACATCCTGCTAGAAACAGAATATTTGATCACACCAAACCAACCCTGATCTCTCTCTCTCTCTCTCTGGCAGCTGATGCAGTCCTTTGGATTACACAATAATCAAACACCTTTTTCTTGTTCCGAGCTCTTCTCCTCTTTATCTATTAATGATCATTCATCACCAGGTTGTTTTAAGGGTTGGACAACAGGATTCCTACAGAGAAACACTGGACGATTTCTATCATAATTATTCATTTATACTCCAAAAAAGACAGGATGTAGGTATTATTTATACCACAAAATGTCAGAAAGTGACAAAAGTTTCCTTGACTGAGATATTTTCCAGTACCGAGCAGGAACAATGTCAGTGCAGGTTACACAATGACTGATGGTATCATCACAAATCCGCAGATCCATTGTAGCCGTGGCCTGGGCTAAAAACAGGCGTCAGGAATGTCTGGCCTGCACAGCCTCAGCTCTGTCCCTGACGCGGCCCGTCGGTCACCTGCTTTCTCTCCTCATCCTGGAGGATCTCGGTGGACCGGGCGTGACTCGTAGTCGTTAGTATCTTCATCCTTTAATCACAACCTTATTTGTTTTAATGAGTCACGGATGCAGAGGGCTGCTGCTGGTGTCCACGCAACCAGTAAATATTGTGCGTTTACACAACACGTCCGTGGTCTCTTATCATCAGTGCTAACAGGTACATCTGTCAGGAACACTGTTTGTTTTTTGTGCATGTGTAACAGAGTGTGGGTGTGTCCCTCTCACCAGTTCTTTAGCAGTGAGTGTTTGTCTCTCCTTTCGGATGATGAGGCCGTCTCTGACTCCTAGTTTACCGAACAGCTCTCTCCATCCTGCTACATCACCGTCTGTCTCCACATAGCAGGGACTCAGCAAAGTCCAGTCACAGCCTGGTGGATGGAGGGGAGGGCAGCCGGATAAACGTTCAGAGCAGGAAGATGAGAAGTAAACAGCTCACAGTATTACAGTGAGCTGTTTACTTCAGCCACTTACATAACACAAACACGCCGATATGGTTAACACTCCCAGGCATGTCATGCTTTCCTCAATGCTAACAAAAGACACACACAGTGTCCAAAAAAGGAGATGGCAGGAGAGGACAGTGAAGATTCCTCAGGCCATGAGGAACAATCGCCCTTGTATGTATCATGTATTTTTGTGTTTCAATGTGTGTGTGTGTGTGTGTCTTCCTACCAGGCAGTTTCTTTGGCAGGTTGATGTTGCCGTACTCCTCAGAGAAGTGCACCCTGTCTTTGTATGGGCGCAGCAGACCCCTGCTGGTCTGGACGGGTACTGCGATGTCTGAGTACTCCTGGCTGGAGGAGGAGTACTGCTTGATGAAAATCAAGTAACTCACGACCACGGACGAAGGCTTCGACTTCAGGGAGAGTCAGTGGGAACAGGAGGAGAAAGCAGAGCATTTGAAAAGAGAATCAAACATGTAACATGTGCCTTTTTAAGTGGACCAGTGTTGGTGGTGTATTACCTTCCATTTGTTGCTCCGTAGCGAAGGGTAGATGTGCTGCTCCAGCAGCTCTTGAGGCTCCATTTCATGAACCCCGAGTCTTCTGAGCAGCTCCCGAACCTGCTGACTCTCCAGGGGCTCCAGGCAGCTCAGCAGAGAGGGGTGAATCACATTTATGTCGTTGTACAAATCAGGCGACGGTACTGTGAAAACAGACAACCACCAAGCAATTTTCTTTAAGTTATACAAAAAGAGTCATGTCATGAATAAAACCCTGCAATAGACCAACTCCCACGCAACTAGAAAATGTCTTAAATTTCTTAATTTCTTAATTTCCTCTCAGCTGTCACTGGGGAAAATGTGTGTATTTGACATAATAACATATAACAATAGACCTAAATACCTGTAAAACCTCTGGTGACCTATTTTTCTGCTTTCTAAAGCTGCCATCTGCAGGAGCGGGTCCCCACTGATCTCTGTACTGTTCAATATTTCAGGAGAACACTAAGTTTAACTTCGCTGTCTCTTTCGAGCTATCACACTCGTCTCTGTTCACTTGACTTCACCTTTAAGGCCGTGGTTTGTGCTGCTTCAAACCACTGACCTGAAAACCAGTCAAGACTTCACTTGCACCAATATCCTCTCCTGATCTTATCAGTGGCAACAGATCGTGGCAGAAATTCACTGTACCAGCACTATCATCATCATCATCTACTAGATGACAACAATGCCTCTCTATACATTTCCATATATTTCCACATTCAAGCTTCTACACCTCACACATTTGTAAGAGACTGGCTGGGAGCCAACCGCCCCAGTCGTCCGTGTGCAATGGAATGATAATTGATGCATGTTTGAGCTCCTTGCGTGTGTATGTGTGTGCAAAAGAACAAGATAAACTTGTTTAAGGTTGGTTGAACCAACAAAACAAACATGTCCGACCAACCACAGGTCACCGTGCATGCATGTGAGCGAAGGAGTGAGATGAAAGGTGATCTTTTCATCCATCCATGTTGTCTTAGACTTATTCAAGTAGGGAAATCATTCAAATCAACATCCAGACGTTTCCACAATGAAAACCCAGGGATGTGTACTGATGTACCTGGGGGTTAGGAAAGATCAGAATATAGCAGAAACCTAATAAACAGTGTGCATCAATATTCAGTTACTTTTCTGACCCAATAATCTATGTGGAGATGTAAAAAACACGAGTGTATCCCTCTGATCTGATCCATCGCTTGCTCCGAATCTGAAAGGACGCCACGTGAAGCTCTGAGTCCAGATGAATGCGGAGGCAGAATGGAATATAAAAAGCTCTCTGGAGTCGCTCGCTGAGACAACGAAACACTTAAGACTACATAATTATTAAAGGCAGCAAACTGCAGCAGTGGCAGGATGCTTACATCAGAGTGTGAAAATCAATTATTCATACTTGCCATTCTAAACCTCTGCTTTGGGTGCTGTTTTTGAATGCGATGACGCACGACACGGGTGCCGAGTGGCTGTGCACGTCTGCTTATTCTTAGACGGAGGTCAACTTTGTCCGTGGATGTACACGAGTTTGTCATACACCTACTCGGCTGCCCTGAATGTCTGAGCGCGCCGAGAGTTGACGCAGATCCTTTCAGAGGGTTCAGAGTCTCCGATATGACTCAGACGTCAGACAATGCAGTCTAAATGTGTGCTGCAGCCAGCCTCCCTGAATATCAGGTGGGGAGGATTGCTATTTTTATGAAGCACCGTAGTGATTTCCAGCTTCCATGTGCACATCTCACCGCCGTCAAGGTGATGCATATTTAAGTGTTTTTGCTTTTCTACATCAGTTTGTCCCATTTTCGTCCCAATAGAAACTCTGCCGTCCTATTTCTTTCTCCATCTGCTGAACTGGTTTGTTGTTATTGTTGTGGCTGATTTAGCACTGTGCAATCAGCACAGCACATCCGATTCTCTGCAGGTGCACAGCAATTATCTGCACAAAGGCAGAGAAAACACACCGACGCTGCTGTTCTTTCCCAAATCTACATGATACTGCATAATGTATGCTCTATCCTGGGACTTATTCTCCTCCAGCAACGATGCAGTGAAATCTCAGGTGTTTGCACTGAAGGTATACCTGTCTGGGCTTTAGCTTTCTTTTTCTTGGTCTTGGTTTCTTCCACAGGAAAGAACACTCCATCCCCACTTAGCGTCACCACGCGTCCGTCAGCCAGGGGGAATATGGGGAGATCTCTCAGTGTTTGTAAGATGCAGTCTCCCTCTCCGTAGCCGTGCTCCAGAGCTCGGAAGTTGCAGACCAGCAGCCTGCCCAGCTGACGCAGGCTTCCATCTGAGAGAAAGACACAAGTCTGATGAGCTGAAAACTTTCCAAAACATAGATTACAGGGCAGAGCAGCTGTGTGTATCGTCACCGTGACTCATGTTTAGGAGAATAATTGTCACGGTGAATACACTCACCTGTTTGGATGCCTTCCATTCTCAGCTCCTTGGCCATGGCTGTGGTTACCGTGGTAACATCCGATCCCTTCAGGTACCGGACTCCCAGGTGAGCGAGCAGGGAGGCGGGAGGCGCAGGGCTCAGGCCCGGATGGAGATAGAACAGAGACAGATGCCTTTCCAGCTCGTCTCTGCCAATCACGTCGCGAATCACTGGGTCCTGACAGACGGCCACTTGGGACGGCAGCTTGTACACAACCTCGCCATCTGGCAAAGGAAGTGTGGAGAGGAACGTTTATACACTGATACACTGTCTTTTATGTTCTAGTGTTTCAATCTGCACAACCTGCAGGTGTCAGTGGTACCTGAGCTGAGTGTAGGCAGGAAGGGCTTGCCCTTGAGCAGCTGAATAATCTGCCCGGCAACGGGCTTGAAGAAGTCCAACACCTCGTCGGGCAGGGGGACAAACTGCAGGAACTGGCAGAGGCCTTTAAGCCTGCTGAACTCAGGGTGGTCCTGGAACAAGAAGAAAAGATGCACAAAGGCCAAAGAGGTCATTTTGTTGACATTTTAACGTGTGCTACAAATTTCTTCACTATATCATCTGCAAATGTTTACAAATCACATTTTTATGTCCTCTGACTTTAAAATTCAGAACACATGACCCCTCATGAGCTCTGCGAACTCTTAATCTGAAACATTTTCAGGATGTAGGTTTAAGGATTATTGGGGTTTTTGCTTTTTTTATCCTCTAGCTTTTGTCCATTCATAATTGATCTGAGCTCCTTGCAAGGATCATTACGTATCTCATCCCTTCTGTTCTTTCAGTCTCTATACAGCCCTGCAGTCTTACTGTGAAGACATCCATGGCCTGAAGGAAGAGCTGTGGTATTTCCGAACGCAGCCACTGGTTCCAGGAGCTGTCTCTGTCAACATCTTCACGAGAGGACGGGATGTCAAAGTCGCCTAGAGAGGGAGCAGATGTCTATTAGTGAAAGCATTTCTTTTTTTTTTCAAACCCCGTGAACTCCCCTACATGTTCACCGAGCTCACCTTGGATGATAAAACGGAAACCGAAGCTGCGAAGGGGCAGGTAGGCGAACACAGGCTGCTTCTGAGGCTGGCATACGATGTCATCTCCTCCAGTGTCACTGTTGAGCTGGAAAGCCAGAGCGAGCTCGGTAGACTCGATGCCGTCTTTGATCTGAAGGAGAGACAAGTCATGACAGTTCGCAAACAGGCTGTACACACTGACAGAATGTTTTCTCTCATACAGCTTTGTTACATAATCTAACTGCAGGTAGCAGCCTCTGGGAAACGGAGGAGGAAAAAACAGTAGCAGGGATTAAAATGATAGAACATTAAAATCTTTTTGGTGGGAGTTCATGTGGAAACCCTGCTGAACGAGCGGGTTTGCACACAGAAGTGGAGAGACCTTCGAGGAGCAAACCAACACCAGGAGCATGAAGTCAGAAGAATGCAAAACCCCTGGGTGTTTTATTTATGCTACAAGGGACGGAAAGTAGAACTGAACGTCACCTTTTTGGGCTCCAGTGTGGTTTTGACCACCAGCCAGCGCTCGATGCCGTCTGTGTGCTCCACCTCTAGCACATTATGGCTCAGATCTTTACGAGTCATGGTCACAAGACGCTTCTCACTCTGCTCAAAGACACAGTGAAGAACAAAGCATTGAGAGGGAAACCTTGTTGTTTCTTTGCACATTAATAACAACTGTTCTTACCTGATTGGAGATGGTGATGGAGCGCAGGCGGTGCAGGAAGAGGAGCAGGGAGGGGTGCACGTCATGAAACAGGTTTCTGGTCTGATGGCTCTCAGAACGCAGAGGCAGGCTGATTTTAGTGGTCCAACTGATAAGAGATGAACAGTGGGTCTAACATGAAAAACTGACCTCTCCAGACAGTGGTGAATTGAATCAATCTACTTCAGGTGTCAGCGTCTAACCTGTGCTGATTTACGCCCTTCAGCTGTGCGTCCAGAGGCCTCTCCTCTTCAGTCCAGTGGGGGAGGATGTATCCCATGGGGCCGCAGTTCTTGTCGAAGCGCAGGTGGAAGCCATTGGAGTGGATTTCAGGGCAGTCTGTGACCTTAAACACTGACTTGAAGCCGATGCCCTTTTGTCCTGTAAAAAGTGATGCAACCAGGCACATTCCAGATGGTCCTCAAAACTCATAACAAGGTTCGAAAATTAATGACATCCAAAAAATATGGTTACCAATGTATCCGTATTTGTGTTTGCCCTTGGTGCTTCGGCCCACATCACAGATGGCGCGGATGTTCCTCTCCTGGAAGCCGATCTCATTGTTGAGGACGGTGATGCAGTCTCTCTCCACCACAAAAGCCAGCGCCGGAACCACACCAGCCTCCGATGGGTAACTGTTGTCATCAGCATTCTGGGGAAAAAAAGGGAAAGTTAGAAAATCAGACTGAAAACCTTCAAAGGTTTCATAACAACGGAGTGTCTGCCGACCTGAATGAGTTCCAGGACAAAGTGTGTGTCTTTGCTGTAGAGTTCAGTGGAGAGGCGGTCCAAGCTGCGGCCCAGTCTCTCCTGATGGACCTGCATCAGCTTCTGGCCTTCAGCGTTTAATTCCACACCAATGCCAAACTCACTTTTCCTGTCAGTGGATTAGAGAGGTCACAGGTCAGCTTTGTTAGGAGTGCCATTAAACAGAATGCATCCAGGTTAAGAAAGCAAACCTTATGTCTCCAATTAAGGCTTTTTGTGACGTCTCTGATTGGCCCTCGGCGTCTGACTTCTCGAGCGGTTCCTCCATCTCACTTCCTTCAGCTTCACTGCTGACGTTTGACGTCTCCCCGTTTAGGAGTGAGCTCAGCTCATACAGCTCCTCTTCATCCTCTTCCTCCTCAATCTGCACGTGACCATTTACTGGAAAAATTGAAACTGTTAAAATCATTTGATCACCAAATTACACTGGAGCCCTCCTTTCAATCACCTTGTAGGTTCTCGTCGAGCTGGGAGGAAGCAAAGCTGCAGTCCATGACGTTCTCATTCACATCCTCGTCTTCGCTCACATTCAGAGCCGACAGGCTGCTGCTCACAGAATCTATCAAATTAGACTGAAATAATCAAAATGAAACAAATTAGGAGATGAGTCAAAGATAAACACAAATCAGAATCATCATACAGGATAAAGCACCATTACACTACTTCTGACTGCTCTGACCTTGGTCTGATCCATGGGTGCTGCCTGTGTGTTGTAGCTTTGGCTCTGCTCAGGGTTCAGCTTTTTTTGGTAGTCTTTGACCCAGTCCGTGACGCCGAGCAGAACGCCCAGCCGATGCAGGCAGTTCAGGTGCCTGGTGTTGGACTGAGCCACGGCGATGAGGACCTGCTTAGACTTGGCCTGGCCCAGGACACGAGAGAAGGGCTCCAGAAACACCTGGAGGTTAAAAAAAAAAACAACACCCACGACGCTTCTTAATGAGATTTGCAACAGAAAAGCACTGCCTGTCATTTCACCATGTTGTTGAGCAAATCCAGTGGTGAAGAAACTAAAAGGCTGCTGCAATGGTTTTAGAGCTGTATCTAATGAAAACAAACAAGCCTGAGAGCCTTTCTATTTCTGGTTGGCATGACAACTGTGTAACTGATAACAGCCACCTCTTTTTTAGGTGAGCAGGTTGAAGTCAGAGCTAAAACTTGCCCACTCATTTGGTCAAGGAGTCACGGGAAGGAAGAATGCTTCCTATGTATACACACCAACATCACAACAGTTTAAATGCTATTTTTCACTGCAAACATGAGCGATATCAGAGCTTCTACTTCACTCACCTGCTGCAAAAGAGCCTGGCAAGTTCTGGTGGGGATTCGTGTCAAAGACGCCAGGAGGAAGTTCGCCACTCTGCCGTAACAGGACACATCCTCTTCAGCCTGGGACAAATCTAAATAACAACAACAACAACACAGCTGCTTAAAATGCACCAGTACAGTTGTGTGAATTTCCCTAAACTAAAGTATATTACACCCAACCTTCTGTAGCCACAGCTGCTGCCAGAGAGCTCTCCATGTGATTGGCCAGCAGGGCGATGGGAGCGTTGACGATCCCATCGGCTACCACTATGGAGACGAGGTGGCCGGCTGTGCCGACGGGGTCGAGGGCCATGGCGGCACTCGAGAAAGGCTTGTCTCCGGTGTGAGTGGTGATCCTTAGCAGCAAACCTGGTGTCACCTCCAGCGCGGCCAGGCCTGTATTATCTGTGTGGTAAGTAAATAAATAAAAGTTTTATAGGAGGTGGCTACAGCATGGGTGACTGAATGTATGTCTGACCCCTACCTGCATTTCTTTCAATGAAATCCTTAAGGGAGCCATGGAGGGGTTTAAAGATCAGCTCCCACTGGCTCCACTCACTCAGGTTCTCCAGCAGAGGGCAGGAGAGCAAGCTGGCCAGGGCCTGGGCCTTTGACATCTCACCTAGGCACCCCACAGTCTCACACCCAACTCCAGGGCTGGTTAGGAAAAGGATGTGAGTGATAGAGTGATGAAGACAGAGTTCATGTTTCGTGAGGAAAACCAAAGGTTATAGTCTAACCTTGATTTGCTGTGTTTGGCAAACAGGGCAGACTCATAGTAGACCTGGCTCAGTCCTCCCCCGGCCAGCCCTCTCTGGCGTTGGACCAGACCGGCCAGCATGTGCAGTGTGCCGTAACCTAATTCACGACTGTCCTGCACCTTGAAGTGGACCCTCAGTCCTGACTCGATGTGTGTGAGCTTGAGGAAGAAAAATGGATTTTAACAAACGCTGCTCCGTTTTTGTTTAACAGCTTTAACTTCGTAAGGGGACTCACTTCGTCTGGATCGGTGGAGCTGATGTCGCCGCACTGTTTGATGAACTCAAACACATCTTGTCTGCTGGGTCTGAAGCCACTGCCTAGATCCATGCTGCTGCTGCCCAGAATCAACGTGGACCCAAGTGTGTCCTGCAGGAGCTGCACACAGACAGAGAGAAAACAGTGTCACTGGCTCGGTTTTAAGAAATCACTGCAGTGGTGATGCGGTACGATACCTGAATGTTTTTCACCAGGAAATCCAGGAAGTTGCCTTGCTCTAAAGACAGGAAATCTTTCACATGAAAGTGTTTGGCCAACTTCTTCTCCAGAGAGGCGATGTGGGCCAAAGTGATGGCCGTGTTCACAGCAGCCAGGCTCTCCTTCAGGTACTGCTTCACTTTAGCTGAGAGACACAGAGGGGAAATGTCAAGTGTGGACTAGACACATGCTTATAGCCATTGACATTAAGTGGGAACAATAAGCCCTGCATTGGAACCTTCACTGGGGAGAGGCGTGGTGGCCTTGTCCTCTGGTCTTGATTGCTCCGTAGCTTTGGATGTCTTTTGGTTGTCTTTAAGTACCAGGTCCTGTGGAACGGCCAGGGAGCCTCCGCAGATGGACAGCTGAAAGAGAGCCGTTGCCAGCCGGTCACCTGACACCTTCTCCAGGAAGCTCTGGACGTGCTGGATTATAAAAGAATTACAACGTTGTATCAGAGACATGGCGTCGGCATGATCGTTGTGTATCGACACGCCCCAAAGCAAACACGGACCTGAATGTTTTACAGTGAACTCAAATTCAAATGATGGTGATGTCAAAATGAGCAGATAAAAAGCATAAAGTCTTCAAAGAAAGATAATCCCAGGATGTGTGCAAGTAGGTGGCGTTTAGTCTTAAATTTAACGTCTGGACGATATTCATCAGTTGAAGCTTTTTTCATTAAGGATTTGGAGATTATGAGGGATGACATTTTGTTAATGACTTCAGAACTGGAGAGCAGCTCTGACACTTCTTGTTCTCCCCCTGAAGGCTCATGTTGGAGGGCTTAGTGGAATTAACACCCTGCAGCCTATAACAGCAAATAAAGGAGATCAGAGCATCATAACCACTAAAGCGCCAGAAAAAGTGAACTTAAAACTCCCCTACTGCCGCTGAGCAACTTCCTCTGACGCAGCTGAATAAGCATTAGAATACTTGTGTCACTCACGCTGGCCATCCTGGGGCTGAACACCCCCTCTGCGTTTGAGAAGACCGCCAGCACCACGTCAGCCGCTGACATGGAGGCGTACTTCTTCCTGAGGTCCAGGTTGCCTGTGAAGGAGAAGGAACCTGCGCCCTGCACAGGCTCTAAAATGCTCTTTTTGATCTTTCTCAGGCGCTCATACGTCTCCTCCTCGAGCTCCTTCAGGATGACCTCTCTTGCACGCTCCAAGATGAGGTGCTCGCCCCGGCTCACCTTCATCAGGGACTGGAGTGGACGGAGAAGGCAGAGTGTGAGGGGCATGCTGCATCGATTGATTTTCACTGATAATACACAACAGCATGACGACAGTCTGACAGACATTTAGTGCCACTTAGTACTAAAACCATGGCTAATTTCTAAATGAACCTTGTGCCCGTGTGGCCAAGGATTGCTCCATTAGTGTGCAATAAAAAAAACAATCGATGCTGAGGACTCGTCTGTCCGTTGCAGAGTGACTCTTACTGATATTGGCAGCCCGACACTGTTTATCCTGATGCCAAGCTCGTAGGGAGAGTCGCAGTTGTAGTGGTCAGCCAGATACTTCAAAAACTCAGCCAGGTCCACCTTTACTTTGCTCTGGTTCTTCCTAAAAATGCGAAGTTGCTACACAAAGGAGCGAGAGAGAGAGTTTATTGTCACGTGTGATGCAAGCACAGATATACAAGCACACAGCGATGGCGGCTGCCACACGCTCTCCTGAAAGTTTGCAGTTGCGATACATACATTCAACACAATCACATAATCACAGGACATTTGTACACTGGAATTTTTTCATGGACACTGAGAGTGGGGGGGGGGGGGGGAAACAAAAGATACAAGAGGCAGGCGTGAGGAGAGGGCGAAGGTAGGAAAGGGAATGTGTGTGCGTCAGTTCATGGAGAGTGTTTGCAATTGTATGGCCGAGACCGCCAAGATGTTTATAGGCCAGTTCATCAGTTGTCCTTGAAGGTAGTTGCATAGGAGTTTGATAGGAGGACAGCTGCGGAGCAGTGCTTTCAGTTATTCTACAACTCAACTGCTCAAAACTCTTCTTGTATCTCTGCCACACAGCACAAAGTACATGTTTGAGTGTGCTGTTTGTTTACACACAGGTGCAGGACTTTATATTGTCATCAGTGAGCCCACACTGACTAAAAGGTGACAGGAGAGAAGCACCCAAACACGGGGTTAAATCATCAAGAACTGTCATCATTAACTGTTTATTTGCCTAAATGCAAAGCCCACTCAGCAGCCTCTAAACACAGCCACGTTTTCACATTGGGCGCCGTACCTTTAGGATGTCTACGGTCTCGATCTGACGGATGTCGTCGTCCTTGGTGTTAGGGTTGATCTTGAACATGCGGTGGACGAGGGGCAGTTTGCAGAGGGGTCCCAGGTTCAGCTCCTCATAGCGCTTCTTGTCCTTCAGGCCGGCCAGTGACTGGCCCAGCTCGTACAGAGTACAGAGGGAGGTCACGGCTTCTGTGGACTGGGAGAGAGAGAGAGAGAGAGAGAGAGAGAGAGAAAAGACCTTTATAGCGACCTCACACTCGGATACAATAATAATAATACACCAAACGTGCCCGTGTGCCAACCTCTATGAACATGTTGATCTCTCTCATGATGTAACGGAGGTCTTTCAGGGCTGGGATAGTCCAGGGGTTTAGCTTTCCCGGGTCCAGAGTGGGCATCAGCATGCACACCCTGGATATCACCTGGGGTGAGAGGACAAAAGGTACAGTGAAATCAGTCATGGCACATGAGGTACTGCATCCCTAGCACACATAACAGATAGCTAAACAGTATGTCTAACGCCTCGTTTGGGACTAACAAATCAAAATTAAAGCTGCAAGCAGCATTGCGGGCCCTCGCACACCTTGCGATCCACGGGGGCCATCGCAGTCTCCTCTCCTCTGCTCTCGTCTCCTCTGCTCTCCTCTCCTCTCATTTCCAGAGATGTACAACAAACACATGTTTACAAGACAAAGTTTCTGTTGCCAGTAGGTGGCGCTATGACTGTATCATCAAATACACATATATATCTGTTCAGTCTTGGGTCAATAGCAGTACTGTAAGATTTTGTCCACATTGCACGTAGTATGTGGGAGGAACTGCAGAAAATGCATCAAGTTCCTTTGTAATGGCGAATGGTCAACTTTGAGGCCACGCCCCCGCCACACCGTAATACTTTTAAGAGAGTTTTGGAATGTGTCCCTATGGTGTCCTGAGTGGACACAGTGAATTTCAGCTGGATTGGATGAAGTATGTGAGGCGTGAAAAGTTTTATAGCAGGGACACACATTGCCAAAAATGGCAGCAAAAGTCGAAACCCGCCAGAGGGGCTACGCGTTAGGGGGCGCTATAGAGCCATTTTCCTATGTGTGTTTCAAAAGTCAGCAAATTTCAAAATTTTTCGGGCGAATGAATTTTTCTACTGAGTTTGGTGAGTTTTGGGGCATGTTAAGGCCCCCAAAAAATGCGATCTCGAGGGGGGGGGGGTCATTATAGACCAGATTATGTGCAGGAATGTGCCCAAGCTCTAATAAAACAGGCTTATGGACTTTGTTTGAGGTTGTTGGTGGAGTCTAGACTGGGTGTGCCCAGGTCCACCCTGCTGAATTATCTAGGCTTTAGGTACTAATTCAAGTAGAAGCCATTGCCAGAGTGTGCGTTCCTCCTCACCTTTTCCTTAGTGACCAGCTCTCCCTCAGCAGCGATATCCCGCTTCACGCTCTCCATCAGACTGTTGAGTGCATCCATATCGGATGGCCTCTTGCGCCTCTGTGTGACGCCCTCCTCGTCCTCCTCGATGGCCTCCACTGCACGCATATTACTTCCGAGGACCTCTCTCAGCTGGGCATGGTAGGCGTCTCTAAAGACGGGGCCACTGCATTCCCTCTGGTTGCCATCTCTCACCTTGCTCTTCTGCTCCTTGGCCAAGCTCTTCTCAGCCCCCAGCGCTGGAAAGTCAAGGTTGGTAGAGATGCCGAGGCCGGCGGCCGGCTGCTGTTCTTTTGTTGCTGTAGGAGGATTTTTGTATGTTAGTAACATGGATCAATATAACTTCCTTTTCATGCACAGCACTGATGCTTTGTTTACCTGCAGGCGTCTGCCAGGCAGCAGTTTTGGGAACTGCTGCGGGTTCAGCCTGAGGAGGTTGCTTCTTAGTCTCCAGGGAGTCATACAGAGACATGTACTGTGAGATAGGAAACGTTTCAGCAAACAGCAGACAGTAGTATTCTTGGAGCTGATCCATTGATGGAGCAGTCAGCTGGTACGTCCTTATCACCTGGAAGACATCAATAAAGCTTTTACTCACTGCGTGGCAGGTGGTTTTATGGTTTTATAATTTGTGCTGACAAACCTCTAGGACCCTCTGGTACAGCTGCTGTTGTGTCATATCCTCAGCTGGTTTGGTCGCAAAAAGTGTTGGGTTAACAGGAGCACAGTTGGTGGAGTATACTGGCACAGCTGCAACCAAAGGAGGGCCTAAAAGGTGTGCGGAGGCCTGAGTGGCCGACACACTGTGGCTTACGGCCTGCACGGGCACAGTAGGAGGTGCAGGGCTGTTGTTCCTCGCCAGTGGATCCGGTGTCTTTGGGGTTGCAGGCCTCGAGTCCCCTGACGCGTTTGTTAACGTCCCAGCTTGAGGCTGCTTTGGAGGCTGGTGAATCTTATGGAACACCGTGTCCTTGATCACAATGAGATCATCTTTCAAAGATTCTACCAGGCTGGAAATATTTTTGAAGCCAAGGGAGGCTAAGACCAGGTTATGGTGGTATTTCTGGCTGTAGTTTATAGCAATCATGCTCAGAGGAATCCCAGCCGGATGCTCTTTTATCATGGCCACGATAGTTTTCAGGACCTCATCAGCCTTTTTGCTCTGCTGTGCAGCTTTAGGCAATGACTGATGTCTCGGTGTAGCTCCAGCTCCAGCTGCACCTACATGGTCCCTGTGAAAGACCCGTTCCCCCAGCACAATGAGTTCCTGATCCAGAGAGGCTACCAGGCTGGCCATGGAGTCAAACCCCAACTTGGATAAAGTCAGGTTGCTGTGGTACTTCTGGTTGTAGAACACAGCTATCTTCTTCAGTGGGATCCCATCTGGGTGCTGCAGCACCAGGGCCACCACGCTTTTTAGAATGTTCTCCATTTTAATTAATGCTGTCAAGGGAAGACGAGAACAACCACTGACGGGTCACACAAGCACAATGACAACTAATCAGATAAAATATATAAATAGATATAATCAATATTTTCTGTATTTACAGACTGGCTATACTACCTACCCAGCAACAAATGACAGACACAGTAAGTCACACATACTTGGTGTCAAACACTCCAAAAATCCTTTTTACACTACTAATAATCACCAGTGCAACCACTGCGACGCCCTGATTTCTGCTGTGAAACTGTACACGGACCCGTTGTGGTTACTGATGCGTGAGTCCCACATACAATATTTTTTATACAAACACATATGAACTGTTACGCTGCGACTGCACACACCTTTAATAAACACAAACAAAACAAAGCGCTCTGTACTTAAAATATATATAAGAACTTGATTTATTAGGCACGAAATACACCATTAATAAAGTCGTCTTAACATGCATTAATATGAAGAATTAAACCAGCAAACTCTTGTTTATAAAAATGATGATATAGGCAACAGAAGTAACTTTAATAGGACAAATTCTAACATCTTTGTGATACAACAATACTTCATTGTAGGAGATTAATATGATAAATAAGCATTATCTTACCTTTTCTGTCAAATAACAAGTTGTGTGGCTCCATCAGAAGAGCTACTGAACTGCCAGCCTTCCTGTTTTAGCTTTTATACTAACCCCTCCCTCTTGCAGTTTCATGTTAAGTAAAGTTGGGCAGAAATGAAACTGAAAGCACCCATGTTAGCTCATGTGAATGCCAGTCTGTTACCTAAAGTCTCATATTCCTGGAAATTGCTCCATCTCACTACACAGGCCAAAAAGGAACCGCATGCTGCAGGTGCACAACACACAGCCTGGACCACAAGCTTCTACAGTTTCCTTAATAATTATTCAATGTTCATAAAATGACGCAAGTAAGCAAAACTGGTCTGGTCTGCAAAGGGGGGCACAGCTGATATAAGAGAAGGGAAAATGAAACATGGAGGGGGGTGCTGTGGAGACTTTAAGTTTCACATTCCTGGCTCCGCTCAGCTGAGTGACCTCAGCTCAGCATGTGACCTGTAATGACAACACAAAACCTGTACCTAAGGAAATGAAATGAAGTGTCTAGGACGCAACATCCACCAGCAATGCTGCGCAACCAGAACAACCTGCTGCCCTCGAAGAATCATTCACATTCTCCTGTCTGCCGCTAAAACTCAACAGGTAGCAAAACCACAGCTGTGACATGCAGTGACATCACACAAGTCCCATGTTGCTGCTCTGCACCTCATGACCACATGACAGTGGTATTGATGTATTGATGGGACAACGCCCCCATGTTGTGATGTCAGGTTTAGTGACACTTGACAGGTAGTTTTGTAAGTTTCACCTGACTAACAAATAAAACAACTTCTCTACTATTTGTGCCATCAGGCACGTCCACATATGTGCTGCTAATCAAACCTGGATTGAGTCCTTATCTTTAAATAAACCAGGGGCCAACTGATGAGTGATTATCATACAAATAATTGAAAATGAGTGGTTCTATTTCCCTGCACAAGTGTAGTGTCAAGTGATCGAAGTGTTTTACAATATTCTTTTAGGAAGAATTGATTTTAGAAAGTAAGAAATGTAAAAAAATACAACTTCTAACTGACACTATGCCAGGTTATACGGTAATGTAGCTCTGACACATAATGTGTGCGACTTAAAATTACCGAGCAGTGCGCGGTATAAACATTAAAAAAAAAACACTTTAAACACTAATTAACTAAACTTGCCCTATAGCTACCTGGTGCTGTGACAGTAGACATTGTTTTGCAGCTGTCGGCTCTGGTTTTATGCGCGTCCTCAGTCTCTGTGCTGAAAGAAATAACCGTTGCACCTCCCCGGAGAAGCTAGCAGACCTGCTATGCTGGCTAACGTTAGCAAACAACAATACCTGGCGTACATGGAGTATTGCGAGACAAAGCTTCACATTAATCGTTATAGGGGGTCAAGACGTGCGATTAAATGTCACAGCAATAACTTTTCAAAGTCGTAAATAGGCTGCTGTTAAGCATTATCTGGCATCAGTGCAGGAAACGAAACTCATTTAGACGATAACAAAACAAACTGGCTAGCTAACGGAATGGTGCGTTCAAGGTACACGATAAAAGATGGGAAATACTGGCTAAGGGGAATATTGATGAAAACAAAATAATCGGTCACCATAAAATGATTTGTGCCACTGCATATCACTCTTCAGAGTCACAAAAAACTAACTTCCTCTTCTTATTATTATTATTTTATTATTATTCCGTATGTTTTTTTGGCGCAGTGTATCTTCAGCATACATTGACCGATTTCAGCCTTTCAACCAGGGCCGGTTCTAGACAGGCATGTATGAGGGGGCAGTCAGAATGTGATGGGGGCACCATGTGTACACTTCATGTTAAAGCACTTTCTTCCTCTCTTATAGTGACAATATTTTCCTTGTCAGGCCTTTATCTTCACCTGAAGACTAAGCTTCTGCTGGTATAGCACTGAGGCACGCAATCAGTGGCGGTTTTGGGCACGGGTAGACCGGGTGGTCGCCAGGGGCGGCATCACATGGGGCGGTACGAACAGTTGGAAAAAATAATATAATATAATATAAATACATCATAGATCACTGTGTGGAGAATTGGCAAATTAGCGCCCCCTGCAGCTGCAGGTGCCCCTGATGCTGAGAAGCTGCCGTACAGAAGCTGTAAGAGGAGGAGAGGAAGAGCTCACCTCTGGGTCTCCAAACGGACCGGACAGGGAGTGAAAGGGGGAGGTCTCACTCTGTCCCGATAGTGTGTGTCACTGCGTGTTTGTGTATAGCAGCAGTATAGTCTGATGCTGGACTGAGAGTCTGATGCTGCGCACTGTGTTTTTATAACGTCCATCCATGATGCGCTGCTCTGGCTCGTCGGTTAGCGAACAAGTTAAGTCCATAAATAAATACATAAATAAATAAATAAGTCCGTCCATCAATGACAGGCTGATTAACGGTAAACTAAGTAAGAGTACTGCTCACTGTCAGCTGCTTTATGAGTTAAATACAGGGTAAAAAGTGGGAATGATTATTTTTCATCCATATTTATCATCCATTCAGCCTCTCTTCACTTGATGCCCACAGCCTGGACCATCACACAGGTATCAAAATCACTAGTTGCCCAAAGTGTGTACACAATTACAACCTTTTATGCTGCTTATTAAAGCAATAGTACAGTGAAATATTTTTGTTTTGTCTGAATAAGCAAGGACATATGTTTGATCCAAGTGCTCTAGTTTACATGCCTTATGTTAGTTTAATTAAAAAAATATATAGACAATGGGGAATTTATTATTTATACCATTTATCATCATATTATCCATTTTGCAATCTGTCATGTTTGTTTTCTGTAATGTTTGTGCATGTTTGTTCCTCTCTCTCTCCTTCATCCTCTCTGTCCTGTCTCCCTCTTCTTCTCCTCCTCTACCCGGCCAACTGGCAGCAGGACGGTTCTTCCTTATGAGCCAGATCCTGCTCAAGGTTTCTTCCTGTTAAAAGGGAGTTTTTCCTGACACCGTGGCTCTTAAGGGAGTTCAGGCTCTGGGTCTCTGTGAAGTGCTTTAAGACAATTTCTTATTGTAAAACGCACTGTATTATTAAAACTGAATTGCAGCCTTCACCCTTATTTAATGAGGGGGGGGGGGGGGGCTTACGGGGAGTCTCGCCCGGGGAGTCATTCAATGTAGAACCGCCACTGCATGCATCCCCCTGATCACTATAAGGTGGCGATCCCTCAGGGGGAAACTGAAACATGAAAATTGAATAGATAAAATATCCTTAATATAGATTTAGTAAGTAAGTTTAAGTTTACAAAACTAAAAGGTAGTCTTATGAATAAAAGTAACACTAAAATATATAAAGCACAGCAGATAGGCTATAGATCATGTAATGTTTTCTCTTTTTTATTATTTGTTTGATTTGTATTTTTTTAAAGCACTCTATTCCTATCTGCTTTACAACCCCAGTCTCATATTTCCCTTTGCAAAAACGTTCACAAAAAAATGGATATATTGCAGTGTCTGTGTCCTGCTAGAGCTGGAGTGGAAATTAAGTAAGCTGGCTTTGTAGAAACTGCAGAGGTGATCTGAAACAGAACAGTGTAGAACTACAGTCTGAGGCGGGGCTTTAGTAGGGCTCTGTCAGACAGCGGTCATGGCTCTGTGCTGGTTGTAGAGCTGGGAGCATGCTCCACGAGAACAAAGAACTTTCTCCTTGCTCCTGAGGTGGGAAGAACAAGAACGAAGTTCGTTTCAGAGCGGAGTATTCGAACTCCCCGAGATGCATGTGTGCAGCTCCTTTAAAGGTCGGGTAGGAGATTTCATTCTGATGCACTTTTTGTTAAATTAGTGTAACTTCTCTTTACAATCCGATAGCAACCGATTAGTTCAGCAGTTTCACATTAAAGCGAAGAATATTAATCATCTGTGGAAGCTATAAAACACTAAAAACATCAGCCAATCCTCCGGGTGGACCCTGCACGGAGTATTGGCTGGTTGTCACTCTCTTCCTGCTCTGCGTGCACCAGAGAGGTACGTGCATGATGGCCGAAGTCAAAGACTGCAGCTCGTCTTCAGGTGATGCGCGTCCATGTGATTGGGAGGCGTGGCTTCGGGGTGAGCTCCGAGAGAAAGGGGCGTGTGTTTACTTTGGAAATCTGGCTGACTCTCACTGAGTTTTAAAATCTCCTACGTCGGGTAGGAGATTCTTTAAAGTCTTCCCTCTCCGTAACCACACTGAAACCTGACACTACACCGTTAGACTACGTGTTGACTCATTTGCATACGGACGCTGATTGGATGTTTACTCAGGGCTCAGGGTGTGTGTGTGTGATAATTTTGTCAATACGTAATATATTAATTTGGTGAGTATATTAACGTGCTTTCTCAACTTTAAAAAATTTAGACAGACATTTATTTGAGGGGGCACTGCCCCCTTTTGCCCCTGCCTAGAACCCTGCCTCGCATTCAACTATCAAAATGTTCATCTCACAGAGGACATTCCGGGTCATCTTCAAGTTTTTTTAAAAAAAATTATAATTTTTCAAATATTAAGCAATTTCTGTGTCATTTTTAACATGGGAGTCTATGAGAGATCCCTCCAACGAGGGTCGTCTGCCAAGTGTATCTCCTCCTACAAATTTCAAGCTACAGACTCCATTTTAGTCTTAAAACGCTCATTAGATGCTGCTCTATCAAACTTGTATTCAGAATTTTCTAGTTCCGAATCGTTTCCACACGCCAGGCTCTCAAAGTTGGAGTGGTTTTTTGAAGGTCTCCTCTGCTGTTACCATGGTGACAGGCTGACACACAGAGGCAATGCTTCAGCTGCAGCAATCAAACTTGCATTGTCTTCAGGAAATGCCCTTTTCTAGTAATAATCGTTATTTGAGTTAACCATAATTAAATACAAACTTTTTACACACAGACATGGAGCTTATTTGTTTAATCAGTAAAAAAAAACATTTTATTTCGACAAGAATAAAATAAATCAAATTTCACAGAAAACTGACCGAAACGTATTTTTGATGCAGTCCAGCAGGGGGCAGCACAGGTCAGTGAGCAGTTACTATTTACATGATGGTACAGAGAAAAATATGTGAAGTGGTGTTTTCATACATCCTTCCAGTAATATGTGGCAAATTATTCAGCTCTAAACAAAAGATTAAATCAACAAAAATTTCGAAAATTTCAAAATTCAAATCAAAGATGACAAATCAACCCAGAGGTGTCAGTGTATTGGCATGTCTTTAAACAGAGCTAATGATGGAAGCAGGCTGTTTGGATGCTCTGTTGGTCAGTGTGCTGTAAGTAGCACACTCAGCGTCTGACACAACCTGGAAAACACAGACAGACATAAACAGGAAATGTTCCGAGTGCGGTTCAAAAACAGTGAGGCCGGCTCCTGGTACCTTTTGTGTCGGTGGTTTTTTAATGGTAACCACAGAACTATACAAGACGTCCACATCTCTTTCAGTGCACAAACTCTGGGAAGTTAAATAATGAATTAGAAAATCATGTGGGTCCATTTTTACTGAGAACATCCATCAGAACTTTACGCTGATGTGACTGCAGCTTACCTCAGAGGGAGTTCTCCTCCTGTGTGACACAACACTGTATGTTATGTCTTCTTCATTCTGTGTATAAAGAGTAAATAGGATGTGATTATTGATAAGGCCAATGTACACATTTACAGCTCTTATTTTATCAGTTTGTTTTATTTTAAATAAACTGTTTTAAAGTGTCCTTTATGTTCTTACCGTCATTGACGCTGATTCTTTTTTCTGCTCTATAAAATCAATAATTTCAGTATCATAATGACAATGTTGCACATATCTACTCTTCAATTTCTAATATTTGATAACAAAGGTTTTCAGAATTTAACTACTTACTGCATGTTTTCAGGATAAACCAGATGAGCAAGACCATCACTAAGATGGAGATCGCCACAGTCAGGAGGAAGATGAAGCTCAGCAGGTTAACAGACGGGCTGGAGCAGACATTTAAAACAGCTTTTAATAATGTTTAGTGAGATGTGGGGAATATTTTAATTTTTCTCCAGACCCACAGAAATCCTGTATTTTGCGTGTACTTTAACAGTAAAGCAGCCTCAGCACTCTAAAGCTGCGGGTGCTGACCTGTGGTGTCCACTTTGATCTGTGGGCGGTGGCTGAGAGTCTGAGGTGAGATTCACAGCTTCAGCAGTAGATGCAAATGTGATGAACTTCCTCGTTGCTGCAAATAGAAACTGCAGCATGATTCTCATGCATATATTTATAGATAATGGTAAACAGTGTGGTACTCACTGGCAGGGCTGGGCCTGTGTTTAACCCTTACATACACCGGCATCTGTAAGCCGGCCCTCTGACAGAAATACCAGCCGCCGCTCTCTGTGTTCATTCGTCTCATAGTCACAGTGAAAACACTGGCAGCACTTTCAATGATCACGTTTATTCCATCTATTGATCCACCTGGTGCTCTCACACAGGACCCTCCAAGCCTGCACCACTCATCCTTTCCTGACATTCTATGACGACAGGTGATGGTTAAGTCTTCTCCATTAAACCCTGTCACCTCCTGATGATCCACGTAGAGAAGCGGTGGCCCTTAAAGAGAACAAGAATAAAGTTCAGTTCATCAGAAGTAACAGATCAGCAGCAGGGAGTGAAGTGTGTGTTGTTCTTACCTGTAGTGAGAGACAGCTTGAAATAACTCCTAACATCAGCCCCCTGGTTGATCTCCACAGCACACCAGTAATAACTGTACTTCACATCAATAATAGTCACAGTGAAGATGTTTTGCTGACTGTCATCACGGATAAAAAACTTCTCCCCTGGCTGATTTGTTTTGACCACATAAGTACAGAGATTCCAGCGGTATCCTTCACACAAGTATTTCACATGGCTCTTATATTTTGGCTCGTACAGACACGGGACAGAGACGGAGCCTCCCCTCCTCACTGACACTTTCCTGACTGTAGTGATGCTGCAGATTCCTGCAATAAAACTGCTAATATTAGGCTTCTATTCAAGCATGACATAAAAAATAAAAGAAAACAATCTATCCACAGAAAACAACACAGGAACGTGTGACTGACCTGTGAGAGCAGCGAGGATGAGCAGCAGGCAGAGGTGAAGAGTCATGTTGACGACTGAACCGAAGTCAGACTGATTCTTCTACTTCCTGAGGAGCAGTGAGTGTCTCACTTCCTTCTTATCTGTGAGGACGGGGCCAGAATGTGAAATTATTTCAGTAACAACTGCATCTTCACGTCATTTAAGGCTTTTTTTATATTAAAAAACAAAACAAAATAGCGAGTATCAACTCACACACTTCTATGTGACATTATGTTAGCTTCATTCCTGATGTAGAATAAAAAAATAAATAAAAAGTAGAATAAAGTTCAATATTTGAAGAGTCGACACTCCCTCTGCTACTAGAACTCTTCCTATTGGTCACTGCTGTGCTGCATCACTGGAAGAGGAGAATATAACAGCAGCACAGTGAAGTCAAAGGTTTCATCAGGGAGCCACAGGTGCTGCTGTCGACAATGACTGAAGCAGAGTTAGACACCGCCAGTGTTGGGACGGATACTTTTAAAAAATATTCATTTACAGATTACAGCCTGCCACACTGACTCATCATCAACATAGATGTATATGCATATATTATAGCATATTAATTCAAACATTTGTGAAGTCGGCCATTTTAACAGTGTTGTATTTACCTTAGTGAATGCAGCTTTATGTCAGTGCTGACTTGTGATTGCAAGATTTCAAGAAATAATAATATTAATAATAATAATCGTTATTTGAGTTAACCATAATTAAATACAAACTTTTTACACACAGACATGGAGCTTATTTGTTTAATCAGTAAAAAAAATAATTTTATTTCAACAAGAATAAAATAAATCAAAGAATTTCACAGAAAACTGACCAAATTGTATTTTTGATGCAGTCCAGCAGGGGGTAGCACAGGTCAGTGAGCAGTTACTATTTACATGATGAGGCAAATTATTCAGCTCTAAACAAAAGATTAAACCAACCCAGAGGCGTGGCCAATACGATCAATGTGTCAAACATGAGGAAATGAGTGTAAACACTGAATAAAAGTGTATTGGCATGTCTTTAAATAGAGCTAATGATGGAAGCAGGCTGTTTGGATGCTCTGTTGGTCAGTGTGCTGTAAGTAAGAAATGAACAGGAAATGTTCCGAGTGCGGTTCAAAAACAGTGAGGCCGGCTCCTGGTACCTTTGGGTTGTTGTTTAATGGTGACAACAGAACTATACCAGACGTCCACGTCGCTCTGAGACTTTGACCTCTGGGTAATTAAACAGAGGATTAGAAAATCATGTGGGTCCATTTTTACCAAGAACATCCATCAGAACTTTATGCTGATGTGACTGCAGCTTACCTCAGAGGGAGTTCTCCTCCTGTATAATACAACACTGTATGTTATGTCTTCTTCATTCTGTGTATAAAGAGTAAATAGGATGTGATCATTGATAAGGCTAATGTACACATTTACAGCTCTTATTTTATCAGTTTGTTTTATTTTAAATAAAGTGTTTTAAAGTGTCCTTTATGTTCTTACCGTCATTGAAGCTGATTCTTTTTTCTGCTCTGTAAAATCAATAATTTCAGTATCATAATGACAATGTTGCACATATCTACTCTTCAATTTCTAATATTTGATAACAGAGGTTTTCAGAATTTAACTACTTACTGCATGTTTTCAGGATAAACCAGATGAGCAAGACCATCACTAAGATGGAGATCGCCACAGTCAGGAGGAAGATGAAGCTCAGCAGGTTAACAGACGGGCTGGAGCAGACATTTAAAACAGTTTTTAATAATGTTTAGTGAGATGTGGGGAATATTTTAATTTTTCTCCAGACTCACAGACATCCTGTATTTTGCGTGTACTTTAACAGTAAAGCAGCCTCAGCACTCTAAAGCTGTGGGTGCTGACCTGTGGTGTCCACTTTGATCTGTGGGCGGTGGCTGAGAGTCTGAGGTGAGATTCACAGCTTCAGCAGTAGATGCAAATGTGATGAACTTCCTCGTTGCTGCAAATAGAAACTGCAGCATGATTCTCATGCATATATTTGTAGATAATGGTAAACAGTGTGGTACTCACTGGCAGGGCTGGGCCTGTGTTTAACCCTTACATACACCGGCATCTGTAAGCCGGCCCTCTGACAGAAATACCAGCCGCCGCTCTCTGTGTTCATTCGTCTCATAGTCACAGTGAAAACACTGGCAGCACTTTCAATGATCACGTTTATTCCATCTATTGATCCACCTGGTGCTCTCACACAGGACCCTCCAAGCCTGCACCACTCCTCCTTTCCTGACATTCTATGACGACAGGTGATGGTTAAGTCTTCTCCCTTAAACCCTGTCACCTCCTGATGATCCACGTAGAGAAGCGGTGACCCTTAAAGAGAACAACAATAAAGTTCAGTTCATCAGAAGTAACAGATCAGCAGCAGAGAGTGAAGTGTGTGTTGTTCTTACCTGTAGTGAGAGACAGCTTGAAATAACTCCCAACATCATCCCCCTGGTTGATCTCCACAGCACACCAGTAATAACTGGACTTCACATCAATAATAGTCACAGTGAAGATGTTTTGCTGACTGTCATCACGGATAAAAAACTTCTCCCCTGCCTGATTTGTTTTGACCACAGAAGTGCATTGATTCCAGTGGTATCCTTCACACAAGTATTTCACATAGCTCTTATATTTTGGCTCGTACAGACACGGGACAGAGACGGAGCCTCCCCTCCTCACTGACACTTCCCTGACTGTAGTGATGCTGCAGATTCCTGCAATAAAACTGCTAATATTAGGCTTCTATTCAAGCGTGACATAAACAATAAAAGAAAACAATCTATTCACATAAAACAACACAGGTACGTGTGACTGACCTGTGAGAGCAGCGAGGATGAGCAGCAGGCAGAGGTGAAGAGTCATGTTGACGACTGAACCGAAGTCAGACTGATTCTTCTACTTCCTGAGGAACAGCGAGTGTCTCACTTCCTTCTTATCTGTGAGGACGGGGCCAAAATGTGCAATTATGTCAGTAACACCTGCATCTTCACATCATTTAGGACTTTTTTATATTAAAAAAAATAAACCAAATACCTTTTTGCCTGTGTATATTGTGCCATTCATTAAAGAGAGCCACTAATCAGCATAAATGGAAACAAGAGATTTTATTTTTTTATTTTTTTGTCACTTTCCTGTCACACAAACAGGAAGTCAGTGGATTTTTCTTCCTCTTAGAATGTTTCAAACATTAAATTATTGAGAATTTTATTATAAGAAACAACTACTCAATATTACAGTAAAGATTCTTTGCATCACAGTGAGGTACAACTGAATAAATGAGGTTTAATCCCATTGAAAGTTATGGTCGACATCCTTCATTTTGTCTGCGTAAACAGCATCAAAGCGCTCTGCTTCTTCTGCTGTTAGCTGATTCTTCCAGTCACCAACGACTCCTGAAGCACAGAGACAGAAGAGTGAGATCCGGATTGAAGGAAAGGTGTGTGTGTGTGTGTGTGTGTCACGAACCTTTCCTGTAGAATTTTGTCTTTGTCTGGTCCAACACTTCAGTCGGAGTATCAGGGTGTTTGGACATTTTGTTCTGCTTCATGTTATTGAACAGACATTTCTCTGCGATCTTCTCCATCACCTCATCGTCCAGATGTTTCTCCAAGAACTCGGCCGCTTTGGCCACAGAGGCCTTCAGGTCCTGCACAGAGAAGCACAGTCCAGTTGATGCACTCGCCGTTGATCCACTCTCATGGAGTCTGTCAGTCATACCGTGATCATATCTTCATAGCAGATGTACAGTATGTGCTCCTTATCATCAGCCTTCAGCCAGCTGTTTACATGATCAAACCAGGAGCCATTCACAACTAGGATCGAAAGAAATACTTTATTAAAGGCACGTGAAGCCTTCATGTTTTAATTAACCCTGTATGGTGTCTATAACCACCCTTTCCATCGAGGAACTTGTGCAGGAACTCGCTGGATGACCCTGGTTTCACGAGGAAGGAGGCTATAGTGTGAAAGTGAAAGTAAGATGTAAAGACATCTTTGGGGTTCCTCATGACGTAGATCACCTGCAGGGACAAGACGATGAAGAGCTGAAGGTGGTTTAACCCTTCATCTACTAGTTAAAATGACATGACAAGGCTGCAGTTTGATCTATGGCGGACTGTTTCAGCAGACGTACCTTCGGCTTTGCTTCAAAGAAGGACTGTGGCATCAAGGTGTAAGGGAAGTGAGTCGTAAACACACGTGGAGACGGCCGCTCTTCGAGGTTAAGGGCGACAGCTGTAACATTCTCCAGCCAGGGCGCACGCTCCCAGTTATAAAGAGTATCAACGGAGGTCATGTCTCCTTCGCTGAAGATCAGAGAGACCATGTGCTGCATCCAGTGTGTGCCTACACGAAGGAACACAAGCTGGTCTCAGCATGGATTCACAGATTAGTGGATTTTATCAGCCTGTTCAGTCCATCACCTGGAACACCTCACCTGACTTGGGGTACGTTGCAATGATGATATCGTCTGGACGGAAAGTGAAGTTGTCGAAGTACTGCAGGCTCTCTGGGGAGATCAGAAGTTTTGATAGATATACGCCCCTGTGCTTGATGTACAGCTGTTCCTCATCCATTGTTGGAGCCAAAGCAGTGACAGGTGTACAACAGCCAGGCTGGATCCCTGATGGAGCCTTATATTCCTGTCTCTTCCAGTGATGTAGCACAGCGGGGACCAATAAGGAGAGCTCCTGTGGCAGAGGGAGTGTCGACTGTCTGCTTTAGTTCTGCATACTTCAGCTTTAAACAAAGTTTGACCCGTTTAACAGTAACTTCTAATGTAGACAGAAAAGCCAAACACACAGTTTAGTGGTTAGGTAAACTATATTTGCACTAAATGAGTGAGGCTCGTCACAGTCCATGATAACGCTGCAGGTTTGACTTCAGGGTCTGGTCAGTTTGTCTAATGTTTGTCTACACACACACTGAAGTGTCTCCTAACAGTTTGCAGGTGAGTCGGTCCAGTCATTTACACACACACACACACACCTTTGCATCGCTGGTCTTTCTTCTTTTTACAGGGTGAGAAGTATCTGACAAAATATAACATTTACAATATTTATGGCCGGCTCTTGCCATATAGGCGACATAGGAAGTCGTCTAGGGCGCCACCTGCTGGAAGGGGCGCTGCAGGAGGTGAGATGTGCAGGTTTCTTACGTGATTAAGTTTAAGTCAGAGCAGCAGAGCGGAGCATGGAGAGTGCTAAGGAGTCAACAGCTGCGGTTCAAAATAAGACTTCAGATGAGGCGATGATCATAAGTGATCAATAAGCGACACACCGGCCATGAAGGCAGGGCTCTGTGGTTCACAGCAGCCCACTCAGAGCCACTTCAGGCTGTGTGGAGACAAACATTAGTCAAACTAACCAAAGTCTCAGATCAAATATGTTCAGGTGTAGGTCGCCTGCAGTGAGGGCTCCTGAGGCCCCACAGGGAGCCCAGAGGGTTATTTCTGCCTCAAAGGGATTTTCTTGTCTGAGATATTTACCAGATTATAAAACTACACCTCAAAACTACTTCTACTACTATGGAGTATTTGTACACCATGGGTGTCTACTCTTCAAATATTGAACTTTATTCTACTTTTTATGCATTTAAGTTTCAGGAATGACATAACATAATGTCACATAAATGTGTTTGAACTGATATTCGCTCTTGTTTGTGTAGTGGAACATCTTTACTGGCTGTATGTTCATGTTAGGCAGCCTGAAGCAGATCATGGCTGACTTCAGTGTTTGTGTCCACACAGCCTGAAGTGCCTCTCAGTGGGCCGCTAATGTAACCACTGACCCCACAGGTAATGCATGGGTCAGGCGGTCCAGGTCATAACAGCTGTTGGTCACCTTTGTCTTTTGTTCCTCATCAGGACTACAGCTATGTTAATGATGTATTGTTTCACCCCCTGTAGGTTAGAATAATCCGATCATCCAGCCCATCACCCAATGGGCATCACACCTGCCATCTGTGTGGTGGTGGGCTTACATGGCGTCCGTCCCCTGTCCCCTCAACGTGTCTCAACTTGTTCAGTCCTATAAAAACTGTATTAACATCTGTTACACACATATCACAGTAATCAATGACCAATCACCTGTGGGTTGCACTGATGGAGGGAGTGACAGGGACTGGGGTGATGGGACTACACAGTCTGACAGCATTTCATGTTGTACACACACACTCACATGGTGAGAGATTTTAAT
This sequence comes from Parambassis ranga, assembly GCF_900634625.1. Taxonomy (NCBI): domain Eukaryota; kingdom Metazoa; phylum Chordata; class Actinopteri; family Ambassidae; genus Parambassis; species Parambassis ranga. The sequence continues at coordinate 13,601,788 of NC_041027.1, forward strand.
CCCACACAAATGAATATTCCACATCCTTCATTTTGTCTGTGTAAACAGCATCAAAGTGCTCTGCTTCTTCTGCTGCTAGAAGGTTCTTCCAGTCACCAACGACTCCTGAAGAACAACAACACACAGAACACATGAGTGTACAGCATGTTGCTGTTGTTTATACAGTGTTAGGTGCAGTAATATTTCTTTTTAAACAAACCTTTCCTGAAGAATTTTGTCTTTGTCTGGTCCAAAAACTGAATTGGAGTAGTAGAGTAGTTGGACACTTTGTTCTCCTTCATGTTATTGAACAGACATTTCTCTGCGATCTTCTCCATCACCTCATCGTCCAGACGTTTCTCCAGGAACTCGGCCACTTTGGCCACAGAGGCCTTCAGGTCCTGCACAGAGACAGAGACAACATTTAAGCTTGTGTTGTGTTTAAGGTCATGTTCCTGCAGTTCGATTCTTACCGCTGTCAGCTCTTCATAGGAGATGTACAGTATCTGCTCATTACTGTCAGCACTCAGCCAGCTTTTTATATGATCGAACCATGAGCCACGTGAAACTAGAAGGAAAACAAAATCACATTCAGAACAACCTTGAAGCAGTTATACTTGTTTATTGGGTTGTCTTTTGTAATGCATTAAAACACTGGGGATGAGGAGAAGCACCTTTTCCATCAAGGAACTTGTGCAGGAACTCGCTGGATGACCCTGGTTTCACGAGGAAAGAGGCTATCTGATGAAAGTGGAAGTAAGATGTAAAGACATCTTTGGGGTTCCTCATGACATATATCACCTGCAGAGACAAGACGATGAAGAGCTGGTAGAAGGTGCAGGGTGTTCTCCACCCCTCCTCCTTCACAGTCTTTATTGTACTTACTTTATTTTATATATTTTAACCCTTTAGCGAGCAGACAAACAACAGTTGTGCTCGGCCATATCATCTAAACACCACACTGTGATCACCTCAGTGATCTGTGATGGCACTGTGCACCAGATGTACCTTTGGCTTGGCTTCAAAGAAGGACTGTGGCATCATGTTGTAACACATGTGTGTTGTAAGCACACGTGGCGACGGCCTCTTTTCGAGGTTGAGGGCAATGGCCTGAAACAACTCCAGCCAGGGTGCACGCTCGGAGTTACTAAGAGTATCAACAGGTGTTGAATCCCCGTCATTCGTGATCAGAGAGACCATGTACTGCATCCAGTTTGTACCTATACATGAAAGAAACAAGCTGTCTGAGTCTGCCCGACATTGAATCACTCAAAAACAATAAACAGTGATCTACTTTAGCCTGTTCAGTTCATGGTGTGGAATACCTCTCGTCAAACCCTCACCTGACTTGGGATAAGTGGCGATGATGATGTCATCTGGACGGAAAGTGAAGTCCTCAAAGTACTTCAGGCTCTGTGGAGAGCACGTAAGTTTTGGTAAATATACGCCCTTGTACTCGGTGTATAGCTCTGCCTCAGTCATTGTTGACTCCCTGATGAAACCTTTGACTTCCCTGTGCTGCTACTACATCGTAAGCTGGAGGCTATATTCTCCTCTTCCAGTGATGCAGCACAGCAGTGACCAATAGGAAGAGTTCCAGTGGCAGAGGGAGTGTCGACTCTTCAAATATTGAACTTTATTCTACTTTTTGTTCATTTAATTCTCTACATAAGGAATGAAGCTAACATACTAGACGTAGAGGTGTTCGAATTGATACTCGCTCTTGTTTGTGTAGTGGAACATCTTTACTGGCTGTATGTTCACATTAGGTGGCCTGAAGCGGATCATGGTTGACTTCAGTGTTTGTGTCCACACAGTCTGAAGTGCCTCTCAGTGGGCCGCTGATGTAACTACAGACCCCACAGGTAATGCATGGGTCAGGCGGTCCAGGTCACCATCCAGCCCATCACCCAATGGGCTGCACACCTGCATTTTGCTGGCCATTGATTGCGGTGGTCAGAGATTTTTTTCATCTCTAACCTGCTGCATCTTTTATCTGACGGGGTTGATTTTTACACCATTTCAAAGGAAAACACGTTGTCTTTCTGACGGTGCGACTCTTAAAACCGAGACCCAAACCGCTTGGCCTCCTGAGCCAGCTGTTTGGGGCCAACACTGGTTCAGTTAGAATACCTATTTTCTAACTTGCCGCCATCTCCACAACTTTTACATGATGAAACATGACATTATTTCCTGAATAATTTACTCTATTCTGCATTTGAATGGTTCACAAGACTGATCTATGATTAACTTCTCTTTGACATATTTTGCAGCATCATTAACATCCTTCCCTTTTCTGAATATGTTCCTTCTTCATCGTAGCCTCGTGTTTGTTGCTCTGTGTGTCTGACATTATTAAATGTGTTGTGTTTCACATTGGACGTGTGTTCACAAACAATCTGTGTCTGATTATGTTTGACTAGTGTCAGTCTTCACACAGCCTGAAGCACCACGAGGACACATGCTTCCTGTCTGGTCTCTCCATCACAGATGTGACAGATGTGTTGTTTTTTGGTCACCAAGTCTAAATACGTCCATTCTAGCAAACGGAGAGGTCAAACAATGTCCTGTGTTATGTGCTCTCTGGTAGGTTGATCAGTTCCTTCCAATGTTTCACTTATTGTTGACACCACAGTCCACATTTAACATTAAACTATGTTTGATTAAACAAGAGCTATTATTTTTAGATTCATTCATTACATTTAGGTCTGTTTATTCATTCAAACAGACCAAAGTCTGATGATGAGCAGCTGCTGCTCTCTTCTTCCAAACTGAAAAACAACCTTTCCTCAGTAATGATGAATAAAACATTCTGCAGTGTTAAACATTGGTCTGACACTTCCTTTATGAAAACATTCCTTATTTTTCTAAACACCAACCAACCAACCTTTCAAACAGCGTTCATAGAACCTTAAAAGATATTTATCAGAATGAATAGTGTTTTCAGCTCTCGAGATAAAATCCCCAACTACAGTGACAAAGCAAAGTTCAATAGTTAGTACGTTAATGATTGATTGCTATTTGATTTTGGTGGGCCACACCAGTTGCAATCTCAGGATACAGATGCATGTATGTGAAGGGAAACTCTGGTAATAGAAGGGGACCTGCTCATTAGTGCATCTGTGTGCATGTGCATGGTAGCAGCCCGAACAGTGTCCCGAGCTTCAAGACCTTCATCATACGGCTGCTCTTCTTAAAGGTTCAACCCAAACTGTGCAACGACATCAAGACTCCAAACCCATGAAGATGCAGCTCAACCAAGAGAAAACACTATTGTCTCTGCCCTCATTAATGCTTAGCAAACATAGTGTCAGCTCTCAGCCTGTACAGCCTTGGCCATCCAGTCCGACCTGGCCACCAGTAGCCTCAGCCTGTCGCCCGAGGACTGGATCAGCTCTCTTCCACTGACAGAAGAAACAGGACATGTAACTAAAGCTGCTTATCAATATAAAACCTGCTGAATGTGCCTCTGATCTGTCACCTGTAGTAGTCCAGTCCAAGCAGACTGACTCCATTAACAGCCAGGATCCTGTCTCCTGGTACCAGCTTCTCACACCGGGCTGCAGGAGAGTCCGGGACCACCTCACGGATGAAGATGCCTTTCGCCTTCATCGAAGTGTCCTGAAACATGAAATCTATGAATCAAGTCGTCGCTGACGCACAAGATTTTACAGCCACAACACACGGAGCTTTCTCAGTCACCCACGTGTCCACCAGACCCAGGCCGAGTCCCTGTTCTCCTCGCTCCAGCTCCAAGCTAAAAACCTCATCGTCGAGGTCATTGTCTGCCTCTTCCTCTTCCTCCTCTTCCTCTTTTACTTCCACAAGTCGTTTCATAGTACTGCAGTCAGATTTCAGGGCCGCCAGGCATTCAAACACTAACCCACCTACAGAGAACATAAAGAGCAGCACGGGGGCACCCCAGGGCACAGTACTGTTTCCATTCCTGTTCACACTCTATACATCGGACTTCAGACACTGCTCACAGTCCTGCCACCTGCAGAAGTTCTCGGATGACTCTGCCATTGTGGGAGGCGGAGTACATGAGTGTGGTGGACAGCTTCGTGGAGTGGTGCGAACAGAACCACCTGCAGCTGAATGTCACAAAGACAAAATAGCTGGTGGTGGACTTCAGGAAGCACCAGACACTCCCAAACCCGGTCAGCATCAAGGGTACCAATGTGGACATTGTGGACAGCTACAAATACCTGGGTGTCCACATTGACCACAAACTGGACTGGTCCACAAACGCAGAGGCAATATACAGGAAGGGACAGAGTCGCCTGTATCTACTGAGGAGACTCAGGTCCTTTAACGTCTGCCAGACCATGCTGCAGATGTTTTACCACTCGGTGGTCTCCAGCGTCATCTTCTACGCTGTAGTGTGCTGGGGCAGTAGGATGAAGATGGCCGACACCAACAGACTCAACAAGCTCATTAGGAAGGCTGGCTCGGTGCTGGGAGTGGAGCTGGAGTCTGTGGTGGAGGTGACGGAGAGGAGGATACTGAGGAGGCTCCTCAGTATTCGTAACAACACGTCTCACCCCCTGCACGACACACTGCTGTCCTACAGGAGCACATTCAGCGGTAGACTGAGACTACCGAGGAGCAGCACAGAACGCCACAGGAGGTCCTTCTTGCCAGTGGCCATCAGACTGTATAACTCCTCCCCTTTCTGTAGGGAGAAGCGCTAGATAATCATGTCAGGCATCACTGTCATTCCCTCCACTTGTCTATATTTATGTTTACTTAGCACAAGGGCTAGCAAGGGCAGGTTCAGGTTCTGTCACAGAGGGACGACCTGGGTGGAGACGTCTTTCTGCCATACCTTCCTCAGAAAGTGCGTCGCAATCGATTTTCATACACTTATCCTGGTCTGTCTTCACCAAATCAGTGGGGGAGACTTGGGGATGCAGCTGGCTGCTTTCTCATAAGCACGCCAAACTAAAGAACACGTCTTGTATCTCAAACCCAAACACAAACATGCTCAACATGAAAATACTACAAAAATAGATTTAGGTAAAAAGATATACTAACAAAACAGCAAGCTTTCTGCCAAAAGTGTATGATCTGAAGGTCAAATGGCCTTGTGCATGCAGTCACTGTTTGGCTTTTATGGCAGCAGAAATTTTATTACTGCCACCTTCTGGATGGAAAAAGTATCTCAGTCCTAATTCACTTGACATCTGTCGGAATGACACATTACTATTCTTTAAAGGTAACGATGGTTACATCGAACAAAATTACATTGAACTTATCAGGAAAAAAATTTTAACTTAACAAATACATTTATTTATTTTAAGAGAGGATTAATCAGACTACTCCTTTGTAAAACCAGGGGCACCCACAGCGCCCAGCACCTGCCATCTGTGTTGTGGTGGGCTTACATGGCGCCTGTCCCCTGTCCCCTCAACCTGTCTCAGCTTGTTCTATTAAAAACTGTATTAACATCTGTCCAAAGTGTTACACACATAACAGAGTAATCAATGACCAATCATCAACGGGGACTGTGGTGCAGTGATTTGAACATTTGAAGAGACTTTGACAGCATTTCATGTTGTACACACACACTCACATGGTGAGAGATATTTTAATCCCACACAAATGTATATTCCACATCCTTCATTTTGTCTGTGTAAACAGCATCAAAGTGCTCTGCTTCTTCTGCTGCTAGAAGGTTCTTCCAGTCACCAACGACTCCTGAAGCACAACAACACACAGAAAGGTCAAACTGAAGGAAACCTGTGCCCGTATTTTATCTTATGTGTATATTCTTTAAATACAAAATCATTAGGAGCTCTAAGACTGTCCCTCTTCAGACTGGAACACACCTTTCCTGAATAATTTTGTCTGGTCCAAATACTGAGATGCAAGTTCAGAGCGGAAGATTTTGTTCTCCTTCATGTTATTGAACAGACATTTCTCTGCGATCTTCTCCATCACCTCATCGTCCAGACGTTTCTCCAGGAACTCAGCCACTTTGGCCACAGAGGCCTTCAGGTCCTGCATGAAGGAACGCAGCATTTTGGGTCGTTGTGCACTGTTTCTCATAGTGTGGCCTTTTATTCTTGTAAAGTCATTTTTAACCCTTTACCGCTGACAGCTCTTCATAGGAGATGTACATTATGTGCTGCTTATTTTCAGCATTCAGCCAGCTTTTCACATGATCGAACCATGAGCCATGTTGAACTAGAACAGAAGGAAATCACCATCATTTAAAGCAAACCCTGAGTTATAATTATACACTGTGTGGTGTACAAATGTGTCAGGGACAAGCACCTTTTCCATCCAGGAACTTGTGCAGGAACTCGCTGGATGACCCTGGTTTCACGAGGAAGGGGGCTATCTCATGAAAGTGGAAGTAAGATGTAAAGACATCTTTGGGGTTCCTCATGACATAGATCACCTGCAGGGACAAGATGATGAAGAGCTGTCTGGAGGTGCAAAGGTAAAGGTCTTTGATGCATGTATTAGGAGGATTTAATAAAAAGGGGGAATAAGATGCCATCAAAACCCTTTAGCCAGCACAGAGACAACAGTAGAATGACGTCAGATGTTTACCCTGTATTCAGGCTTTTTACAGTTTTACCTTTGGGTTTACGTCAAAGAAAGACAGCGGCATCATATTGTGATGGAAGTGCGTTGAAAAGACTCGTGGAGACGGTCTTTCTTCAAGGCTAAAGGTGATCATTGAAGTCTGCTCCAACCAGGAAGCACGCTTCCAGGTGTGAACAGTATCAACAGAGGTTGGATCTCCTCCATTCATGACCAGACCGACAATGTGCTGCATCCAGTGCATACCTACACAAAGGAAAATAAATCAATGAACCACATCAGCTTTTTCAGTTCAGAATGTGGGATCATTCACATTAATAACTCACCTGCCTTGGGATAAGTGGCGATGATGATGTCATCTGGACGAAAAGTGAAGTCCTCAAAGTACTTCAGGCTCTGTGGAGGGCTCATAGATTTGGATAAATATACGCCCTTGTACTCTGTGTATAGCTCTGCCTCAGTCATTGTTGATTCCCTGATGAAACCTTTGACTTCACTGTGCTGTTGTTATATTCTCCTCTTCCAATGATGCAGCACAGCAGTGACCAATAGGAAGAGTTCCAGTGGCAGAGGGAGTGTCGACTCTTCAAATATTGAACTTTATTCTACTTTTTATGCATTTAATTCTCTACATAAGGAATGAAGCTAACATACTAGACGTAGAGGTGTTTGAATTGATACTCGCTCTTGTTTGAAGCCTGAAGTGCCTCTCAGTGGGCCGCTGATGTAACCACTGACCCCACAGGTAATGCATGGGTCAAGCGGTCCAGGTCACCATCCAGCCCATCACCCAATGGGCATCACACCTGCATTTTGTTGGCCATTGCTGGCGGTGGTCAGAGATTGTTTTTCCATCACTAACCTGCTGGTTATCTTTCTAATCTTTTATCTGACGGGGTTAATTTTTACACCGCTTCGAAGGAAAACACGTTGTCCTTCTGACGGTGCGACTCTTAAAACTGAGACCCAAACTGTTTGGCCTCCTGAGCCAGCTGTTTGGGGCCAACACTGGTTCTTTTCTCATTAACAGCCCGAATAAACAGGAAACGACAGGACCAGAGCAAACCTATTTTCTAACTCGCCTCCATCTCCACAACTTTTACATGATGAAACATGACATTATTTCCTGAATAATTTACTCTGTTCTGCGTTTGAATGGTTCACAAGACCGATCTATGATTAACTTCTCTTTTACATATTTTGCAGCATCATTAACATCCTTCCCTTTTCTGAATATGTTCCTTCTTCATCGTAGCCTCGTGTTTGTTGCGCTGTGTGTCTGATAATATTAAACGTGTTGTGTTTCACATTGGCCGTGTGTTCACAGACAATCTGTGTCTGATTATGTTTGACTAGTGTCAGTCTTCACACAGCCTGAAGCACCACGAGGACACATGCTTCCTGTCTGGTCTCTCCATCACAGATGTGACGTTTTAGGAAACAGAGAGGTCAAACGTGTCATGTGTCAAAGGCTCCTTCCCTCTGCCCGCTGGTAGGTTGATGAGTTCCTTCCAATGTTTCCCTTTCAAGGCATTGTTGTCCACATTTAACATTAAACTATGTTCGAATAAACAAGAGCTGATTCAAACAGACCTAAATCTGATGATGAGCAGCTGCTGCTCTTAAACTGAAAAACAACCTGTTGACATGACCTGTTAATGTAAAACTGAGCACATTGGACACTTTCCTCAATAAACAATGAATAAAACATTCTGCAGTGTTAAACATTAGTCTGACACTTCCTTTATAAAAACATTCCTTATTTTTCTAAACACAAAACCAACCTTTCAAACAGCGTTCATAGAACCTTAAAAGATATTTATCAGAATTGTTGAAATGTTTTCAACTAAAGTGTTTTCACGTAAGATAAAATCCCCAACTACAGTGACAAAGCAAAGTTCAATAGTTAATGACTGATTAAAAACGCAGGTATCATCAGTGGTATCAATTTCCCTATCTGAGTCTTGTTGGCATGACCAGCTGCAATCTCGGCTTATGTGTACTTACCTCAGGGTGTCTTTTGTTTTTTACATTTTTAAATAAATAAATATAAATATTTTTGACAGTTGAATTTAAAGCACTAATGAGCTAATGTATCCCTATTACTGATGTTTTTTCCCGTTTGTAGGAAACAAAAACACATTTTTTCTTAATGATGAGCTCTACGCTGTCACTTTTATAAGAGCCTGACTTGATGTATACTTTTGTTATTGGTGAAAGTCTGGACATAACCTGTCACAACCAAGGTTGGTGATCTACAAACCCTCCAGGTCATCCAGTCTGATCTGGCCACCAGTAACACCCCCCACAGCGCCCAGCACCTGCCATCTGTGTTGTGGTGGGCTTACATGGCGCCCGTCCCCTGTCCCCTCAATGTGTGTCAACTTGTTCTATAAAAACTGTATTAACATGTGTCCAAAGTGTTACACACATAACAGAGTAATCAATGACTAATCATCGACGGGGACTGTGGTGCAGCGATTTGAACATTTGAAGAGACTTTGACAGCATTTCATGTTGTACACACACACACACACTCACATGGTGAGAGATATTTTAATCCCACACAAATGAATATTCCACATCCTTCATTTTGTCTGTGTAAACAGCATCAAAGTGCTCTGCTTCTTCTGCTGCTAGAAGGTTCTTCCAGTCACCAACGACTCCTGAAGCACAACAACACACAGAAAGGTCAAACTGAAGGAAACCTGTGCCCGTATTTTATCTTATGTGTATATTCTTTAAATACAAAATCATTAGGAGCTCTAAGACTGTCCCTCTTCAGACTGGAACACACCTTTCCTGAAGAATTTTGTCTGGTCCAAATATTTAGATGCAAGTTCAGAGCAGAAGATTTTGTTCTCCTTCATGTTCTCAAACAGACATTTCTCTGCGATCTTCTCCATCACCTCATCGTCCAGATGTTTCTCCAGGAACTCAGCCACTTTGGCCACAGAGGCCTTCAGGTCCTGCATGAAGAAACGCAGCATTTTGGGTCGTTGTGCACCGGCAGGGACAAGATGATGAAGAGCTGTCAGGAGGTGCAAAGGTAAAGGTCTTTGATGCATGTATTAGGAGGATTTAATAAAAAGGGGAATAAGATGCCATCAAAACCCTTTAGCCAGCAGAGAGACAACAGTAGAATGATGTCAGATGTTGAGATGTTTTTTTTTTTTTTTTTATTTTAGATACTGTATTAATCCCCAGAGGGAAATTCGTTACGGCTGCTGCACAAGCAGTGTCATACAATGACTAGCAAGGCGCGCCACAGGCTAGGGTGAAGTGTCTTGCCCAAGAACACACAACAGTGACTAGGGAGGAGTTGGGATCGAACCACCAACCTTCTGGTTATTGGACAACCCTGCTATCCCACTGCACCACTGTTGCCCCCTGTATTCCCTGTATTCCCTGTATACCCTGTATTCAGGCAATTTACAGTTTTACCTTTGGGTTTACGTCAAAGAAAGACCGTGGCATCATGTTGTGATGGAAGTGCGTTGAAAAGACTCGTGGAGACGGTCTTTCTTCAAGGTTCAAGGCGATCGTCGCAGCCTGCTCCAACCAGGGAGCACGCTTCCAGGTGTGAACAGTATCAACAGAAGTTGGATCTCCTCCATTCATGACCAGACCGACAATGTGCTGCATCCAGTGCATACCTACACAAAGGAAAATAAATCAATGAAGCACATCAGCTTATTCAGTTCAGAATGTGGGATCATTCACATTAATAACTCACCTGCCTTGGGATAAGTGGCGATGATGATGTCATCTGGACGAAAAGTGAAGTCCTCAAAGTACTTCAGGCTCTGTGGAGGGTTCATAGATTTTGATAAATATACGCCCTTGTACTCGGTGTATAGCTCTGCCTCAGTCATTGTCGACTCCCTGATGAAACCTTTGACTTTACTGTGCTGCTACTACATCTGGAGTCTCCTCCTCTTCCAGTGATGCAGCACAGCATTAACCAATAGGAAGAGTTCCAGTGGCAGAGGGAGCATCGACTCTTCAAATATTTGTTTGATGTCAACAGTTGTTCTGTGTGACTAGTGTCAGTCTTCATACAGCCTGAAGCACTTTAGAGGACACATGCTTCCTGTCTGGTCTCTCCATCACAGATGTGATGTGTTGTTTTAAGAAGACTAAAAACGTCCATTCTAGCAAACGGAAAAGTCAAACATGTCATGTGTCAAAGGTTCCTTCCCTCTGCTCACTGGTAGGTTGATCAGTTCCTTCAATTGTTTCACCTTCAAGGCATTGTTGTCCACACTTAACATGAAACGGTTTGAATAAACAAGAGCTGATTCAAACAGACCTAATTGTAATAAGCAGCTTTTGTTCTTTTCTTCCAAACTGAAAAACAACCCGTTGATGTAAAACAGTCACTGAGCACATTGGACACTTTCCTAAATAAATGATGAATAAAACATTCTGCAGTGTTAAACATTAGTCTGACACTTTCTTTCACACGGTATTCTGTAAGTGGCCCACATGGCATGTTTGGTTCATTTGTGGTGGAGATGTAGCTCAGATGTGGATCACTCGAGTGCCGTCATTCCACGCCATCAGTGGGCCAGATAAGAGCATTAAAGTGAGTCAGTCAGTCATTTGGGCCACACCAATTTTGCTATCTGGGTCTGTTGGCATGACCAGTTGCAATTTTGTCTTATGTGTACTTCCCCTAGGGTGACAGTTTATTTTTATGTTTTTTTTATCATTTTATTTTTTACAGTTGAATTGGAAGCACAAATAAGATAATGTATCCCAGTTATTGATGTATTTTCATTAAAAAAATACGGCTGCTCTTGTTAAAGGTTCAACCCAAACTGTGCAACGACATCAAGCCTCCAAACCCACGAAGATGCAGCTCAACCAAGAGAAAACACTATTGTCTCTGCCCTCATTAATGCTTAGCAAACATAGTGTCAGCTCTCAGCCTGTACAGCCTTGGCCATCCAGTCCGACCTGGCCACCAGTAGCCTCAGCCTGTCGCCCGAGGACTGGATCAGCTCTCTTCCACTGACAGAAGAAACAGGACATGTAACTAAAGCTGCTTATCAATATAAAACCTGCTGAATGTGCCTCTGATCTGTCACCTGTAGTAGTCCAGTCCAAGCAGACTGACTCCATTAACAGCCAGGATCCTGTCTCCTGGTACCAGCTTCTCACACCGGGCTGCAGGAGAGTCCGGGACCACCTCACGGATGAAGATGCCTTTCGCCTTCATCGAAGTGTCCTGAAACATGAAATCTATGAATCAAGTCGTCGCTGACGCACAAGATTTTACAGCCACAGCACACGGCGCTTCCTCACTCACCCTCGTGTCCACCAGAGCCAGGCCCAGTCCCCGTTCTCCTCGCTCCAGCTCCAAGCTAAAAACCTCATCGTTGAGGTCATCATCATCTGCCTCTTCCTCTTCCTCCTCTTCCTCTTTCACTTCCACAAGTCGTTTCAAACTGCTGCAGTCAGATTTCAGGGCCGCCAGGTATTCAAACACTAACCCACCTACAGAGAACATAAAGGGCAGGTTCAGGTTCTGTCACAGAGGGACGACCTGAGTGGAGACGTCTTTCTGCCATACCTTCCTCAGAAAGTGCGTCGGGGTCGATTTTCATACACTTATCCTGGTCTGTCTTCACCAAATCAGTGGGGGAGACTTGGGGATGCAGCTGGCTGCTTTCTCATAAGCACACCAAACTAAAGAACACGTCTTGTATCTCAAACCCAATTACAAACATGCTCAACATGAAAATACTACAAAAACAGATTTAGGTAAAAAGATATACAAACGAAACAGCAAGCTTTCTGCCAAAAGTGTATGATCTGAAGGTCAAATGGCCTTGTGCATGCAGTCACTCTTTGGCTTTTATGGCAGCAGACATTTTATTACTGCCACCTTCTGGATAAACTTAACAAATACATTTATTTATATTAAGAGAGGATTAATCAGACTACTCCTTTGTAAAACCAGGGGCAGCCACAGCGCCCAGCACCTGCCATCTGTGTTGTGGTGGGCTTACATGGCGCCCGTCCCCTGTCCCCTCAACCTGTCTCAACATGTTCAGTCCTAAAAAACTGTATTAACATCTATCCGAAGTGTTACACACATAACACAGTAATCAATGACCAATCATCTGTGATGGGTCGCACTGATGGAGGGAGTGACAGGGACTGTGGTGAAGAGACTACACAGTCTGACAGCATTTCATGTTGTACACACACACTCACATGGTGAAGGGTGAAAGAATTTATTCTGCACTCTTACCATGCAGTGTGTGTTCACATATATAGAAGTGTGCCCCTAACATTAAGTATTCATGTTTATATGTGTTTATCACTTAATAATGTGATTTTCAGTTTGAATACTGAATGAATTAAGAAGTAATTTCATAGTGTGTCATATAACTTTGTTTTCTGCAGTTCAGGCTGTGGCAGATGAGATCGGTTGTTTTTCTGCTGCTCTCTGGATAGAGCTCCGGTTGGTACGAGATGGTCATGAATTCAGACTGAGGACAGCAGCACCTCTGACCTGATAAAAGCCAGATTCTAAAGGAATGTGTTTTTCTCCTGAGTACCCAGTTTATGGTCACTCCAGATCGGACTCACAACCTATGAGATTTAAGGAATTGAAGCTTTACCTTATTAGCAGTAAACACTAATGGTCTATTCGCTGTATGACCCAGGGTCTGCAGGGAATTCCATGTCCAGTTGTTGTTGCATTGTTCGTTGTTGCTGCGTGATTGTTCATTGTGTTGGTTGTTCTGTTCTTGTGTTGTTCTTGTTTGGTTCTTTGTGTTGCAACAACCCAGACCTCTGTGACTCACAATCTGCCTCATTGTTTAATAAATTGTAATCTTGAGACCAGAATTTATCCGGTCCTTCCTCACAAACCAACTCGAGAGGTGATCAGAAGAAACAAGGGGAATTTCATCCCTGACCATGGTGAGAGATATTTTAATCCCACACAATTGAATATTCCACATCCTTCATTTTGTCTGTGTAAACAGCATCAAAGTGCTCTGCTTCTTCTGCTGCTAGAAGGTTCTTCCAGTCACCAACGACTCCTGAAGAACAACAACACACAGAACACGTGAGTGTACAGCATGTTGCTGTCGTTTATACAGTATTAGGTGCAGTAATATTTTTTAAACAAACCTTTCCTGAAGAATTTTGTCTTTGTCTGGTCCAAAATCTTAGTCGGAGTATCAGAGTAGTTGGTCATTTTGTTCTCCTTCATGTTCTCAAACAGACATTTCTCTGCGATCTTCTCCATCACCTCATCGTCCAGACGTTGCTCCAGGAACTCAGCCACTTTGGCCACAGAGGTCTTCAGGTCCTGCATGAAGAAACGCAGCATTTTGGGTCGTTGTGCACCGTTTCTCATAGTGTGGTCATTTTCAAGTAATTTTTAACTCTTTACCGCTGACAGCTCTTCATAGGAGATGTACATTATGTGTTGCTTATTTTCAGCATTCAGCCAGCTTTTCACATGATCGAACCATGAGCCATGTTGAACTAGAACAGAAGGAAATCATCAACATTTAAAGCAAACCCTGAGTTATAATTATACACTGTGTGGTGTACAAATGTGTCAGGGAGAAGCACCTTTTCCATCCAGGAACTTGTGCAGGAACTCGCTGGATGACCCTGGTTTCACGAGGAAGGAGGCTATCTCATGAAAGTGGAAGTAAGATGTAAAGACATCTTTGGGGTTCCTCATGACATAGATCACCTGCAGGGACAAGACGATGAAGAGCTGTCAGGAGGTGCAAAGGTCTTTGATGCATGTATTAGGAGGATTTAATAAAAAGGGGAATAAGATGCCATCAAAACCCTTTAGCCAGCAGAGAGACAACAGTAGAATGACGTCAGATGTTTACCCTGTATTCAGGCATTTTACAGTTTTACCTTTGGGTCTACGTCAAAGAAAGACCGCGGCATCATGTTGTGATGGAAGTGCGTTGAAAAGACTCGTGGAGACGGTCTTTCTTCAAGATTCAAGGCGATCGTCGCAGCCTGCTCCAACCAGGGAGCACGCTTCCAGTTGTAAACAGTATCAACAGAGGTTGGATCTCCTCCATTCAAGACCAGACCGACAATGTGCTGCATCCAGTGCGTGCCTACACAAAGGAAAAATAAATCAATGAACCACATCAGCTTTTTCAGTTCAGAACCTGGGATATCTCACCTGACTTGGGATAAGTGGCGATGATGATGTCATCTGGACGAAAAGTAAAGTCCTCTAAGTACTTCAGGCTCTGTGGAGGGTTCATAGATTTTGATAAATATACGCCCTTGTACTCGGTGTATAGCTCTGCCTCAGTCATTGTCGACTCCCTGATGAAACCTTTGACTTTACTGTACTGCTACTACATCTGGAGTCTCCTCCTCTTCCAGTGATGCAGCACAGCATTAACCAATAGGAAGTGTTCCAGTGGCAGAGGGAGCATCGACTCTTCAAATATTTGTTTGATGTCAACAGTTGTTCTGTGTGACTAGTGTCAGTCTTCATACAGCCTAAAGTACTTTAGAGGACACATGCTTCCTGTCTGGTCTCTCCATCACAGATGTGATGTGTTGTTTTTGGAAGACTAAAAACGCCCATTCTAGCAAACGGAGAGGTCAAACATGTCATCTGTCAAATGTTCCTTCCCTCTGCTCACTGGTAGGTTGATCAGTTCCTTCAATTGTTTCACCTTCAAGGCATTGTTGTCCACACTTAACATGAAACTGGGCAGGTTCAGGTTCTGTCACAGAGGGACGACCTGGGTGGAGACGTCTTTCTGCCATACCTTCCTCAGAGAGTGCGTCGCATTCGCTCTTCATACACTTATCCTGGTCTGTCTTCACCAAATCAGTGGCGGAGACTTGGGGATGCAGCTGGCTGCTTTTTCATAAGCACACCAAACTAAAGAACACGTCTTATATCACAAACCCAAATACAAACATGCTCAACATGTAAATGCTACAAAAACAGATTTAGGTGAAAAGATATACAAACAAAACAGCAACCTTTCTGCCAAAAGTGTATGATCTGAAGGTCAAATGGCCTTGTGCATGCAGTCACTCTTTGGCTTTTATGGCAGCAGACATTTTATTACTGCCACCTTCTGGATGGAAGAAGTATCTCAGTCCTAATTCACTTGACATCTGTCGGAATGACACATTACTATTCTTTAAAGGTAACGATGAACAAAATTACATGAAACTTATCAGAAAAAAACATTTTAACTTAACAAATACATTTATTTATTTTAAGAGAGGATTAATCAGACTACTCCTTTGTAAAACCAGGGGCACCCACAGCGCCCAGCACCTGCCATCTGTGTTGTGGTGGGCTTACATGGCGCCCGTCCCCTGTCCCCTCAACCGGTCTCAGCTTGTTCTATAAAAACTGTATTAACATCTGTCCAAAGTGTTACACACATAACACAGTAATCAATGACCGATCATCGACGGGGACTGTGGTGCAGCGATTTGAACATTTGAAGAGACTTTGACAGCATTTCATGTTGTACACTCACATGGTGAGAGATATTTTAATCCCACACAAATGAATATTCCACATCCTTCATTTTGTCTGTGTAAACAGCATCAAAGTGCTCTGCTTCTTCTGCTGCTAGAAGGTTCTTCCAGTCACCAACGACTCCTGAAGCACAACAACACACAGAAAGGTCAAACTGAAGGAAACCTGTGCCCGTATTTTATCTTATGTGTATATTCTTTAAATACAAAATCATTAGGAGCTCTAAGACTGTCCCTCTTCAGGCTGGAACACACCTTTCCTGAAGAATTTTGTGTGGTCCAAATATTTAGATACCACTTCAGAGTGGAAGATTTTGTTCTCCTTCATGTTCTCAAACAGACATTTCTCTGCGATCTTCTCCATCACCTCATCGTCCAGACGTTTCTCCAGGAACTCAGCCACTTTGGCCACAGAGGCCTTCAGGTCCTGCATAAAGAAACACAGCATTTTGGGTTGTCGTGTTGTGTTTCAGGTTGTATTCCTTCACCGTTTCTTTTTATTTTTGTATATTCATTTTTAACTTTACCGCTGACAGCTCTTCATAGGATATGTACATTATGTGCTGCTTATTTTCAGCATTCAGCCAGCTTTTCACATGATCGAACCATGAGCCACGTTGAACTAGAACAGAAGGAAATCATCAACATTTAAAGCAAACCCTGAGTTATAATTATACACTGTGTGGTGTACAAATGTGTCAGGGAGAAGCACCTTTTCCATCCAGGAACTTGTGCAGGAACTCGCTGGATGAACCTGGTTTCACAAGGAAGGAGGCTATCTCATGAAAGTGGAAGTAAGATGTAAAGACATCTTTGGGGTTCCTCATGACATAGATCACCTGCAGGGACAAGACGATGAAGAGCTGTCAGGAGGTGCAAAGGTAAAGGTCTTTGATGCATGTATTAGGAGGATTTAATAAAAAGGGGAATAAGATGCCATCAAAACCCTTTAGCCAGCACAGAGACAACAGTAGAATGACGTCAGATGTTTACCCTGTATTCAGGCAATTTCCAGTTTTACCTTTGGGTTTACGTCAAAGAAAGACCGCGGCATCATGTTGTGATGGAACTGCGTTGAAAAGACTCGTGGAGACGGTCTCTCTTCAAGGTTAAAGGAGATCGTCGCAGCCTGCTCCAACCAGGGAGCACGCTTCCAGTTGTAAACAGTATCAACAGAGGTTGGATCTCCTCCATTCAAGACCAGACCGACAACGTGCTGCATCCAGTGCGTACCTACACAAAGGAAAATAAACCAAGTCAAAGCCAAAAGTCAAAGTCAGCTTTATTGTCAAATCTGCTATATGTGCTGGACATACAGAGAATCGAAATTGCGTTACTCTTCACTCCGCAACATAAAACATATAACTAAAAACTAAAGATAAATATAAAGTGTAAAAAAAATGTACCTACAATGAGGCACACGCAAAATACAAGGCACAAAATGAAGGCACAATGCAGTGAGAGTGCAAAAGATGTATAGTGCAAGTCAGTGCAGTTGGCATAATGTAAACAGTCCAGGAATAGTTTAAGTTATAGCAGCTTATATGAGACTGGTATGACATGACTAAGGTGCAAGAGAATGCACAGGATAAAGCGGCTGGTGCACAGAGTTCCTTTTTGGTAAAGTGGCTGGTACAAAGAGTTCCTATCTTGGGTGGTGGGGTGGTGGGATGGTGGTAGGGGTAGGGTGGGGGGTGTTGTCAGGGAAGGGGGAGAAAGTGGGGCGCAGCAGGGAGAGAGTTCAGCTTCCTGACAGCCTGGTGGATGAAGCTGTCCCTCAGCCTGCTGGTCCTGGCCCAGAGGCTGCGCAGTCTCTTTCCTGATGGCAGCAGACTGAAGAAGCGGTGTGAAGGGTGGGTGGGGTCTCCTGTGATGAGGAGGGCCTTTCAGGTGAGACGGCTGTCGTAGAGGTCTTGGAGGGAGGGGAGAGGGACGCTGGTGATCCTTTCAGCTGCTCTCACTATGCGATGAAGCGTCTTCCTGCAGGTGGCGGTGCAGACTCCGTACCACACAGTGATGCAGCTGGACAGGATGCTCTCAACAGCCCCTCTGAGAAGGTGCACAGGATGGAGGGAGGGGCTCTGGCTCTTTTGAGCTTGTGGAGGAAGTAGAGGCGCTGCTGTGCCTTCTTGGTCAGTGATGCAGTGTTGTTAGTCCAAGAGAGGTCCTCAGTGATGTGCACACCCAGGAACTTGGTGCTGCTCACCTGCTCCACAGCAGCACCGTCGATTGTCAGAGGGAGAACCAATGCACCACATCAGCTTTTTCAGTTCAGAACCTGGGATATCTCACCTGACTTGGGGTACGTGGCGATGATAATGTCATCTGGACGAAAAGTGAAGTCCTCGAAGTACTTCAGGCTCTGTGGAGGGCTCATAGATTTGGATAAATATATGCCCTTGTACTCGGTGTATAGCTCTGCCTCAGTCATTGTTGACAGCAGCACCTGTGGCTCCCTGATGAAACCTTTGACTTCACTGTGCTGCTGTTATATTCTCCTCTTCCAGTGATGCAGCAGAGCAATGACCAATAGGAAGAGTTCCAGTGGCAGAGAGAGCATCGACTCCTCAAATATTTGTTTGATGTCAGCAGTTGTTCTGTGTGACTAGTGTCAGTCTTCACACAGCCTGAAGCACTTTAGAGGACACACGCTTCCTGTCTGGTCTCTCCATCACAGATGTGATGTGTTGTTTTTGGAAGACTAAAAACGTCCATTCTAGCAAACGGAGAGGTCAAACATGTCATGTGTCAAAGGTTCCTTCCCTCTGCTCACTGGTAGGTTGATCAGTTCCTTCAATTGTTTCACCTTCAAGGCATTGTTGTCCACACTTAACATGAAACTGTTTGAATAAGCAAGAGCTTATTTTATTGCTGTGTAAACAGCATCAAAGTGCTCTGCTTCTTCTGCTGCTAGAAGGTTCTTCCAGTCACCAACGACTCCTGAAGCACAACAACACACAGAAAGGTCAAACTGAAGGAAACCTGTGCCCGTATTTTATCTTATGTGTATATTCTTTAAATACAAAATCATTAGGAGCTCTAAGACTGTCCCTCTTCAGGCTGGAACACACCTTTCCTGAAGAATTTTGTGTGGTCCAAATATTTAGATACAACTTCAGAGTTGAAGATTTTGTTCTCCTTCATGTTCTCAAACAGACATTTCTCTACGATCTTCTCCATCACCTCATCGTCCAGACGTTTCTCCAGGAACTCAGCCACTTTGGCCACAGAGGCCTTCAGGTCCTGCATGAAGAAACGCAGCATTTTGGGTCGTTGTGCACCGTTTCTCATAGTGTGGCTTTTTATTCTTTTAAAGTGATTCAAACAGACCTAATTGTAATAAGCAGCTTTGTTTCTTTTCTTCCAAACTGAAAAACAACCTGTTGATGTAAAACAGTCACTGAGCACATTGGACACTTTCCTAAATAAATGATGAATAAAACATTCTGCAGTGTTAAACATTAGTCTGACACTTTCTTTCACACGGTATTCTGTAAGTGGCCCACATGGCATGTTTGGTTCATTTGTGGTGGAGATGTAGCTCAGATGTGGATCACTCGAGTGCCATTGTGTCATTCCACGCCATCAGTGGGCCAGATAAGAGCATTAAAGTGAGTCAGATCTGGGCCACACCAATTTTGCTATCTGGGTCTGTTGGCATGACCAGTTGCAATTTTGTCTTATGTGTACTGCCCTAGGGTGTCAGTTTATTTTTACTTTTTTAAATCATTTTATTTTTTACAGTTGAAGTGGAAGCACTAATAATATAATGTATCCCAGTTATTGATGTATTTTCATTAAAAAAACAAATCATAATGAATGGTAATTATCCTGTTTGTATAGTAGTTAAACTCTATGTTGAACTCTATGCTGTCACTTATCATTTCAAGAGCTTGACTTGGATGTGTACTTGTAATTGTTATTGATGAAACTCTGGAAATAACCTGTCTGTGTTACCTTCATTACAACTGGTAGTAGAAGGTGACCTACAAGCCCTCCAGGTCATCCAGTCTGATCTGGCCACCAGTAAACCCCCCCCCCCCCCCCCTTTCCACTGATACAAGACATGCTGCACAGTCGTGCAGGTGGTGTGCCAGGTTTTTTGGTACGTCTAGATTACATGAAGAAGTCCACTCACTTTAATATTACTCACACAGACACACTCAGAATGGCAGTAAGCATTTATGGTTTCTCAACATGTAACAGCCGCAACACGTCCAAACGCTTTATCAAGACGATGAATGATAATAATAAAAAAAAAGTTCCTCCGATTTTCCTTGTTTTTTTTTCCTGCAAATATATGAATCATCGTCTGGGATAAGGACAACCTGAGCGGTGACACAGCCTCTCTGTGTTGACAAAACTAAGCCCGACCTCACAGGTCTCTGGTACTCTGGTGTTCTCTGAACCCTGCCCTCTGCTGTGCTCATCATAGAAAAACTGAGGTGTCAGGTGTCTGCCTGTAGAGGGCAGTCACTGCACACCCTTGGATGGATGTTCCCATGCTGATGGCTTGTTGTGGTGGTGTGGACGGATGTGTGCATTAGGTTTTATATATGTAACACTGCTAACAGTCTGAACACTGTGCATCATTAAAACCTGATCTCCGTCTCCAGACTCCCAGGTACAGGTCAGACCGGCTGTGAATGCTGATGAAGTGTTAAATGAGGAGGTCAGTGAGCGATCAGCACATGAAGGGAAACTCTGGTAATAGAAGGGGACCTGCTCTTTAGTGCATCTGTGTATATGGTAGCAGCCTGAACAGTGTCCCGAGCTTCAAGACCTTCATCATACGGCTGCTCTTCTTAAAAGTTCAACCCAAACTGTGCAACGACATCAAGCCTCCAAACCCACGAAGATGCAGCTCAACCAAGAGAAAACACTATTGTCTCTGCCCTCATTAATGCTTAGCAAACATAGTGTCAGCTCTCAGCCTGTACAGCCTTGGCCATCTAGTCCGACCTGGCCACCAGTAGCCTCAGCCTGTCGCCCGAGGACTGGATCAGCTCTCTTCCACTGACAGAAGAAACAGGACATGTAACTAAAGCTGCTTATCAATATAAAACCTGCTGAATGTGCCTCTGATCTGTCACCTGTAGTAGTCCAGTCCAAGCAGACTGACTCCATTAACAGCCAGGATCCTGTCTCCTGGTACCAGCTTCTCACACCGGGCTGCAGGAGAGTCCGGGACCACCTCACGGATGAAGATGCCTTTCGCCTTCATCGAAGTGTCCTGAAACATGAAATCTATGAATCGCACAAGATTTTACAGCCACAGCACACGGCGCTTCCTCACTCACCCTCGTGTCCACCAGAGCCAGGCCCAGTCCCCGTTCTCCTCGCTCCAGCTCCAAGCTAAAAACCTCATTGTTGAGGTCATCGTCTGCCTCTTCCTCTTCTTTCACTTCCACAAGTCGTTTCAAACTGCTGCAGTCAGACTTCAGGGCCGCCAGGCATTCAAACACTAACCCACCTACAGAGAACATAAAGGGCAGGTTCAGGTTCTGTCACAGAGGGACGACCTGGGTGGAGACGTCTTTCTGCCATACCTTCCTCAGAGAGTGCGTCGCATTCGCTCTTCATACACTTATCCTGGTCTGTCTTCACCAAATCAGTGGGGGAGACTTGGGGATGCAGCTGGCTGCTTTCTCATAAGCACGCCAAACTAAAGAACACGTCTTGTATCACAAACCCAAACACAAACATGCTCAACATGAAAATACTACAAAAACAGATTTAGGTGAAAAGATATACAAAAAAACAGCAAGCTTTCTGCCAAAAGTGTATGATCTGAAGGTCAAATGGCCTTGTGCATGCAGTCACTCTTTGGCTTTTATGGCAGCAGACATTTTATTACTGCCACCTTCTGGATGGAAGAAGTATCTCAGTCCTAATTCACTTGACATCTGTCGGGATGACACATTACTATTCTTTAAAGGTAACGATGAACAAAATTACATTGAACTTATCAGAAAAAAAACATTTTAACTTAACAAATACATTTATTTATTTTAAGAGAGGATTAATCAGACTACTCCTTTGTAAAACCAGGGGCAGCCACAGCGCCCAGCACCTGCCATCTGTGTTGTGGTGGGCTTACATGGCGCCCGTCCCCTGTCCCCTCAATGTGTCTCAGCTTGTTCTATAAAAACTGTATTAACATCTGTCCGAAGTGTTACACACATAACACAGTAATCAATGACCAATCATCGACGGGGACTGTGGTGCAGCGATTTGAACATTTGAAGAGACTTTGACAGCATTTCATGTTGTACACACACACTCACATGGTGAGAGATATTTTAATCCCACACAAATGTATATTCCACATCCTTCATTTTGTCTGTGTAAACAGCATCAAAGTGCTCTGCTTCTTCTGCTGCTAGAAGGTTCTTCCAGTCACCAACGACTCCTGAAGCACAACAACACACAGAAAGGTCAAACTGAAGGAAACCTGTGCCCGTATTTTATCTTATGTGTATATTCTTTAAATACAAAATCATTAGGAGCTCTAAGACTGTCCCTCTTCAGACTGGAACACACCTTTCCTGAAGAATTTTGTGTGGTCCAAATATTTAGATACAACTTCAGAGTGGAAGATTTTGTTCTCCTTCATGTTCTCAAACAGACATTTCTCTGCGATCTTCTCCATCACCTCATCGTCCAGACGTTTCTCCAGGAACTCAGCCACTTTGGCCACAGAGGCCTTCAGGTCCTGCATGAAGAAACGCAGCATTTTGGGTTGTCGTGTTGTGTTTCAGGTTGTATTCCTGCACCGTTTGTTTTTATTTTTGTATATTAATTTTTAACTCTTTACCGCTGACAGCTCTTCATAGGAGATGTACATTATGTGCTGCTTATTTTCAGCATTCAGCCAGCTTTTCACATGATCGAACCATGAGCCATATGAAACTAGAACAGAAGGAAATCATCATTTAAAGCAAACCCTGAGTTATAATTATACACTGTGTGGTATACAAATGTGTCAGGGAGAACCACCTTTTCCATTGAGGAACTTGTGCAGGAACTCGCTGGATGAACCTGGTTTCACAAGGAAGGGGGCCTCATGAAAGTGGAAGTAAGATGTAAACACATCTTTGGGGTTCCTCATGACATAGATCACCTGCAGGGACAAGACGATGAAGAGCTGTCAGGAGGTGCAAAGGTAAAGGTCTTTGATGCATGTATTAGGAGGATTTAATAAAAAGGGGAATAAGATGCCATCAAAACCCTTTAGCCAGCACAGAGACAACAGTAGAATGACGTCAGATGTTTACCCTGTATTCAGGCATTTTACAGTTTTACCTTTGGGTTTACGTCAAAGAAAGACAGCGGCATCATGTTGTGATGGAAGTGCGTTGAAAAGACTCGTGGAGACGGTCTTTCTTCAAGGTTAAAGGCGATCATTGAAGTCTGCTCCAACCAGGGAGCACGCTTCCAGTTGTGAACAGTATCAACAGAGGTTGGATCTCCTCCATTCAAGACCAGACCAACAATGTGCTGCATCCAGTGTGTGCCTACACAAAGGAAAAATAAATCAATGAAGCACATCAGCTTTTTCAGTTCAGAACCTGGGATATCTCACCTGACTTGGGATAAGTGGCGATGATGATGTCATCTGGACCTAAAGTGAAGTCCTCAAAGTACTTCAGGCTCTGTGGAGGGTTCATAGATTTTGATAAATATACGCCCTTGTACTTGATGTATAGCTCTGCCTCAGTCATTGTTGACTCCCTGATGAAACCTTTGACTTTACTGTACTGCTACTACATCTGGAGTCTCCTCCTCTTCCAGTGATGCAGCACAGCATTAACCAATAGGAAGTGTTCCAGTGGCAGAGGGAGCATCGACTCTTCAAATATTTGTTTGATGTCAACAGTTGTTCTGTGTGACTAGTGTCAGTCTTCATACAGCCTAAAGTACTTTAGAGGACACATGCTTCCTGTCTGGTCTCTCCATCACAGATGTGAAGTGTTGTTTTTGGAAGACTAAAAACGTCCATTCTAGCAAACGGAGAGGTCAAACATGTCATGTGTCAAAGGTTCCTTCCCTCTGCTCGCTGGTAGGTTGATCAGTTCCTTCAATTGTTTCACCTTCAAGGCATTGTTGTCCACACTTAACATGAAACTGTTTGAATAAGCAAGAGCTTATTTTATTGCTGTGTAAATAGCATCAAAGTGCTCTGCTTCTTCTGCTGCTAGAAGGTTCTTCCAGTCACCAACGACTCCTGAAGCACAACAACACACAGAAAGGTCAAACTGAAGGAAACCTGTGCCCGTATTTTATCTTATGTGTATATTCTTTAAATACAAAATCATTAGGAGCTCTAAGACTGTCCCTCTTCAGACTGGAACACACCTTTCCTGAAGAATTTTGTGTGGTCCAAATATTTAGATACAACTTCAGAGTGGAAGATTTTGTTCTCCTTCATGTTCTCAAACAGACATTTCTCTACGATCTTCTCCATCACCTCATCGTCCAGATGTTTCTCCAGGAACTCAGCCACTTTGGCCACAGAGGCCTTCAGGTCCTGCATGAAGAAACGCAGCATTTTGGGTCGTTGTGCACCGTTTCTCATAGTGTGGCTTTTTATTCTTTTAAAGTGATTCAAACAGACCTAATTGTAATAAGCAGCTTTGTTTCTTTTCTTCCAAACTGAAAAACAACCTGTTGATGTAAAACAGTCACTGAGCACATTGGACACTTTCCTAAATAAATGATGAATAAAACATTCTGCAGTGTTAAACATTAGTCTGACACTTTCTTTCACACGGTATTCTGTAAGTGGCCCACATGGCATGTTTGGTTCATTTGTGGTGGAGATGTAGCTCAGATGTGGATCACTCGAGTGCCATTGTGTCATTCCACGCCATCAGTGGGCCAGATAAGAGCATTAAAGTGAGTCAGATCTGGGCCACACCAATTTTGCTATCTGGGTCTGTTGGCATGACCAGTTGTCTTATGTGTACTGCCCTAGGGTGACAGTTTATTTTTATTTTTTTTTAAATCATTTTATTTTTTACAGTTGAAGTGGAAGCACTAATAATATAATTTATCCCAGTTATTGATGTATTTTCATTAAAAAAAAACAAATCATAATGAATGGTAATTATCCTGTTTGTATAGTAGTTAAACTCTATGTTGAACTCTATGCTGTCACTTATCATTTCAAGAGCTTGACTTGGATGTGTACTTGTAATTGTTATTGATGAAACTCTGGAAATAACCTGTCTGTGTTACCTTCATTACAACTGGTAGTAGAAGGTGACCTACAAGCCCTCCAGGTCATCCAGTCTGATCTGGCCACCAGTAACCCCCCCCCCTTTCCACTGATACAAGACATGCTGCACAGTCCTGCAGGTGGTGTGCCAGGTTTTTTGGTACGTCTGGATTACATGAAGAAGTCCACTCACTTTAATATTACTCACACAGACACACTCAGAATGGCAGTAAGCATTTATGGTTTCTCAACATGTAACAGCCGCAACACGTCCAAACGCTTTATCAAGACGATGAATGATAATAATAAAAAAAAAGTTCCTCCGATTTTCCTTGTTTTTTTTTCCTGCAAATATATGAATCATCGTCTGGGATAAGGACAACCTGAGCGGTGACACAGCCTCTCTGTGTTGACAAGACAAAGACCGACCTCACAGGTCTCTGGTGCTCTGGTGATCTCTCTGAACCCTGCCCTCTGCTGTGCTCATCATAGAAAAACTGAGGTGTCAGGTGTCTGCCAGTAGAGGGCAGTCACTGCACACCCTTGGATGGATGTTCCCATGCTGACGGCTTGTTGTGGTGGTGTGGACGGATGTGTGCATTAGGTTTTATATATGTAACACTGCTAACAGTCTGAACACTGTGCATCATTAAAACCTGATCTCCGTCTCCAGGTCAGACCGGCTGTGAATGCTGATGAAGTGTTAAATGAGGAGGTCAGTGAGCGATCAGCACAAGAAGGGAAACTCTGGTAATAGAAGGGGACCTGCTCTTTAGTGCATCTGTGTATATGGTAGCAGCCTGAACAGTGTCCCGAGCTTCAAGACCTTCATCATACGGCTGCTCTTCTTAAAGGTTCAACCCAAACTGTGCAACGACATCAAGCCTCCAAACCCACGAAGATGCAGCTCAACCAAGAGAAAACATCATTGTCTCTGCCCTCATTAATGCTTAGCAAACATAGTGTCAGCTCTCAGCCTGTACAGCCTTGGCCATCCAGTCCGACCTGGCCACCAGTAGCCTCAGCCTGTCGCCCGAGGACTGGATCAGCTCTCTTCCACTGACAGAAGAAACAGGACATGTAACTAAAGCTGCTTATCAATATAAAACCTGCTGAATGTGCCTCTGATCTGTCACCTGTAGTAGTCCAGTCCAAGCAGACTGACTCCATTAACAGCCAGGATCCTGTCTCCTGGTACCAGCTTCTCACACCGGGCTGCAGGAGAGTCCGGGACCACCTCACGGATGAAGATGCCTTTCGCCTTCATCGAAGTGTCCTGAAACATGAAATCTATGAATCAAGTCGTCGCTGACGCACAAGATTTTACAGCCACAGCACACGGCGCTTCCTCACTCACCCTCGTGTCCACCAGAGCCAGGCCCAGTCCCCGTTCTCCTCGCTCCAGCTCCAAGCTAAAAACCTCATCGTTGAGGTCATCATCATCTGCCTCTTCCTCTTCCTCCTCTTCCTCTTTCACTTCCACAAGTCGTTTCAAACTGCTGCAGTCAGATTTCAGGGCCGCCAGGCATTCAAACACTAACCCACCTACAGAGAACATAAAGGGCAGGTTCAGGTTCTGTCACAGAGGGACGACCTGAGTGGAGACGTCTTTCTGCCATACCTTCCTCAGAAAGTGCATCGGGGTCGCTCTTCATACACTTATCCTGGTCTGTCTTCACCAAATCGACAAGATCTATTATGAGCGGGGTGTTGGGTGGGGTGAGGAGACAGGAGGGGTCCAGAGCTGACCTCCTCGCCTCTCTGCTGTCACGCTCTCTGGTCTCCAGCTCCAGATTTCGGAGTTTTTGGGACAAAATAAGGGCGCTGCAGGAGCTGAACTCATCCGGGTAGTGGGAGAAGAGAGGAGATGGTGGCGATGGAGGTAAGACAGTTGAGGTAGCAGAAGACTGCGGGTGGATTTGGACAGTAATCTGAGGTATCAGCTCAGCTGGTGACGCATTCAAGGGTTCTTCTTTATCTATCTTAGTCAGGTTAGCGCCCAAAGGAAGGGAACCACTCTGGAAGAGATGGCATCCATGAAAACCACAGATAAAAAAATACAAGCAGACTGATATCACACTCAAGGAGCTAAATGGCGTCCCCTAGCTTGATGCTACCTGCCAGTCTGCTTTTTGGTTTTGCTTGCCAGTGGTTTATGGATAACAATCAAACATGTTGTACCTGTTGTTCCCCCGTAGCCGTGACGTGCAGCTGTTGGTTAGAAATGGAGGATATAAATTCCCTGAGCTTGTCCAGCTGTTTCCTCAGAGCCGAATCCGTCACGGTCCTCCTCAGCTGGAACTGGTAGCCCCCGTCAGGGAGCACCAGGGGGTGGTGGGTGTCGAAGCTCTCCAGGATATCAGCTGAGGAGGACGGGACGGACATGTTGCAAAATGAATCAAAGGTAAAAGGTAAAAGGCAGATTTTACAGTACGCCACCTTGTGGTCTGCCCACCTGTTTGATGTGCTGCTGCTTGGTCCTGTGTTGATGGAGTCCATGTGTGCTGGCAGGGCGAAGCTGGAGTGTACAGACTCAGCAGGTGGTTGAGCTGGGCCGGACACAGGGCAGGATAATCAGAGCGCAACGACCCCCAAGATTTCTACACACACACAGAAAGTTAAAATTGCACTTCAAAATAAAAGTCTGCATGTAATCTCTCTGCCTTCCTGGGGGTTATTTATAGTTGTGTGTTTCTAACTTTGTGTGCGTGTGCATGTGTCTACCTGCAGTAAATTCTTTCTGGGCGTAGCCAGAAGATTGATAGCCGATGAGAGAGTGTGTGTGTGCTCCAAGGCCAGTTCCCCAAGTCCAGCTGTGTGGGCCCAGTCTAGGAGTAAGTCCAGATTTGCCCGCATTCTCACCCCTCTGGACCACTGGTAGAAACCTGGCTCCGAGCCTGTGTACACATCAGGAGAAACTCTTACAACATCCACGTGTTTCTTTGTGACAGAGGTTTCCTGCTGTAAAATAGCTTCTAAAAAAAAAATAAAAAAGCAGATGAGTCAGGTGTCTATAATCCAAAAACACATGTGACTAAACATGTCCATACATCCACAGTGTAAAGTAGTGACTTGTTTAAACCCTATGTACGGTGTGAGCGGTCCTTCCTGCCTCCCAGGAAGCCAGGAGGAAGTACCACTAATGTTCAACAACATGCGTCTAAAGATCCAGCCTGCAGACTTTGCACAGGACTAATGGAAAATCTTCAGTCCAGCTCCTTCTAAATTTGCTCTAATATGAGCATTAGGCTGCAGCACCTGCACACGGATGTCAAACTGTGGTGATGTGTGGGGATTATTCCTTATAGATGACCCTGATGATGATGATGATGATGTACCTCTCTCCATGAGCGAGTTGAAGAGTGATGCGTTGATGAAGTAGAAGAGGTATCCGATGAGCTGCGAGGAAATCTCTGGGTGGACCTGGCAGTCCGAGAGAAGCATCCAGCTCTCAGTCAGAACCAAAACCACCTGCTGGATCTCCCCGGGGACCCGAAGTCCGCTGCTACCCAGAAGCCGATCACCAGACGCCTGTGCGTCGGGACTTTCTCTGAACGGGTTGCAGTCCAGAAGCCCTGGCAGGAGCGGGTAGAGGACCTGGTGAGAAACAAAGCAAGACGGAGCAGCTCGGAGTGACTCACTCGTCCATGTGGAGCTGGAGATTATTGACAATTCCTGTGGGTCAGTGTGAGGTTGGAAAAGTTAACGTTGTGTGGTGAGTGTTCTGATCACTGGGATGAAACATGTAACCCTCTAACCCAGATTTCAGACCACCCAAACAGCATCTCTCGCACTGCAGAACGGCTCATACACAGTTTGACACAAGCAGCAGTTGCAGAATTAAAGGAGTTTAAACATTTTCAGCCAAAGGTCTTTGCTGTTCTTCAGAGAGAACCTGGACAACGACAGCTTTGTTCGGGATAATTGTACACAGACATCCCCCTTTCCCCTCCAATCTCACTCTTACACCCACCAATCATCCGAGTGCCAGAGGCAGCTGTAGATCCACATTCCTAAAAAGCTGAATATGGCTTATGTGGGCTTGGCATGGTGCTGCAACAAGGACTGCTGAGTGAAGAGTTCTGGAGGAATCCACCCTGAGGAGATCAGTTTTCATTTACTGTAGGGTCCCAGCAGCAGCAGGCCGAACATGAACACTAACAGCTCCCATCACGCACGAGACAAAGGGGAACGGCCAGAGATTAAACCAAAATAATCTCCCAAGTGTTGCTGGTTGGAAAAAGTCGCTTAGCAGAGCCAAGCCAGAGAGGATTCATTCACTCAACAGCGCTGGATCCAGAGATGACCACATGCATCCATGGCATGTATTAAGCCTGGAGTCCGGGCTAAAAAGCTTTATTTGTGCATTCACTGTGACGGACAAGTAAACACACAGTCTGCCCACAAGCCTGTAAAAGTGCGCCTTTATTCATCATGACATGATGACTTCAGCTGGAATAGCTGCTCACCAGTGGCGCCTTTTGTTTTCCATCCATCACAAGCACGAAACAACAGATTTAAGAAAATGCGATCACTGCTGTGAGGAGGTTACAGTGTCACTGTCTGACTCGCTGAGACAGCAAGGTGAGCTGGCGTTTCAAACAAACTGAGGCTGAGTCAAATCTTAAAATCCCTGCTGAATCCCGGGGTCAGACGAGCAGCGGTGCCAAAAACGACTGAACCCGGTGAACCAGCAGCCGAGTGAAGGGACGGCAGAGCTGCGCTTGTTTGACACCTCCACATTCCTCACGGATCAAAGCTTTCTGTGAAGTGACAAGCATGATGGATGACGAGCCGTGTTTGGGTTAAATGTCAAGACCAGGAAAACGGGAGACTTTGTCCAAATTTCACTCCTGTAAAACTGACTGTAGTGAAATCACGAAGTCGTCTGGACTGCAGTATTCAGATGTTGCACTACTGCATGGTTCTCTTTAGGGGTCTGATGATTTCATCTTACACTGACATCAAGAAAATATCGAATAAAGTTGTTATTAATCCCCATCTACTGAGCTGAGGTCGTCTTTTTTGGAGTTTAGCATCAACTAGCTTGTTTGCTATCTGAAGTTCGTTGGATAAAACAATGTGCGACATGTACAATTTAATGATGAGACAATGCTAAGCTAATGTTAGCACCATAGAGGCAGCTTCATTCCCATTTAAGGCAACATCATACTATCCTGGATTATTTATGGATTTACTGACAAAAACACATCTGGAAGTCATGAGTGGGGGAAAAATGCTATCTGAGAGCAGGTAGTTAGATAACCACATCCTCCTGCGCTAAGCAAAATGTGCTGTCTAATAAAAAAAAAAACGACAGCTACTACTAGCGATCCAGTGTCATATGACTGATTTCCTTCCTGTATGGGAAACTGATGTGGAAGAAGACTTAAAACTGGCGCATCAGGCACAAGGTCCATCTGAAGTCCAACTGGCAGGACATGTGAGGATCCGGGCCCCTCTTGGCTGCTGCTGCTGCTGCTAACATCATGTCAGACCAGAGCTAATGCACTAATACAGTCTCTGATGTGGCTCAGTAAGACGTATGCCTGAACTCTGCAAACGCCTGATGGGAGCGTTCAGGTCAAAGGAAGGGGAGAATCTGAATGAACGTCCACCTCAGTTATCAGGTTTGAGTTCTAAAATAAAGAGTGAGTTTGATGTCATTATATATACATATATGAACTTGAAATAGGCCAATCTCCTCATTAGTGTCTTTCTGGATGGGGTTTTTTGACCCACACCCACACAGTTCCACTGGAAATTTGTCTAAAACTCCCCTGGGCACAGTTCCATGGGTGTGGTGCTTCAGTGAAAATGCACACAAACTGGATACTGTGGCTACAATGAAATATTATTACATTATTTTCCATGGAACGTGCTGGAGAATAAATCACAACATGGACTCTCTTTATAAACTGCCCCTCGTTTATACTTATACCACTCTCATGGATGTGCAGACAGTATAGGAAAGGAGTGATTAGCCTAGATTAGCATGGAGACTAGGAGGTAGGGGACACATCAAATGCACTGTGTTTGATTTTTTTAGCTAGAAAGCTAATAAAAGCAGAAAAACTGCAGGACCTGGAGGGAGAGGCTACTCTTTCTTTCAATCTTACATTCATACATGAGTTCACACACACACAGACACGCACAGACACACACACAGAAGCCCTTTGGTGTCCTGTCTCTCTCCCATGTCACAATGCCTCCAGTGTGGTCTGGCACTGTGGCTGTTTGGTCTATTAGAAAGCTGTCAGAGCGGCTAACTAGGCTCTTTATTCTCAGCCTGTCTCTGATTATTTTCTTTTCTTAAGCTACACACCATGACCACTAATGAATGGTCCAGGTGGAGCTGCTACACAACCAATACTTGGTAAACTCTAGTTGAATTTTTTACCTTGGTGATGTAGTACACGGACTGTTGGAAGGCGAGCATGATGACCTCCTCCAGGACGGCCATCGTCTCCTCGCTGGCTGAGCGCACACAAGACAGACGACGCTCAAACAAGGCTGAAGACATGTTTACAAACACAGAAACATTAGAGTTAGACAGGATTTAAAAACGTGGAGACTCGGTGCCTCTGTGCATACAACTAACCGATGTTCTCCACTTCCTTGCTCTCATCATCGTCCTCTCTTTCCTCCTTCTCCTCTTCCTCCACCTCGTGTCCCTGCTCCTGTCGGGTTCTCCACTCCAGAATGAAAGGCAGCTGGTACTGGATGAACTGCAGCAGCTCCAGACTGTTGGACATCCACACCACCAGGGGGCGCAGTCCGCAGAACACCTGATGCAGACTGTGAGACTGGAGGTCCTCTGGACTGGGGCCTTCACTGCCACACATGAAGAAAAGCTCCTCTGTTAGGTGTCACATAACTGATGGCTGTGGAAACATAGAGTAAGGTGTGCTTACCCTTCAGGCTGAACTGCAGCCAGGTCTTTAGTGTGTTCCTGCAGGAAATGACAAAACATTTTGCGATGAGTCGTTGAATCGTGTACGCCGTCATTCAGAAAGCTGCACCATGAAAATGTCCCAAGATCACTAATGTAGACCCTGGATGCTCAGACATGTCTCTTGCCCCTGCAGGATCTCAGTCATGGCTGTTTATGAGAGCCTGTTGCAGATAGGTTGGTTCCTAGAAAAGGTTCTTAGTCCTGCAGTGGAAAAAAAGCTTCACCACTCACCCACACAGCACTCTGAACTCCACTTGCAATGAGCAGCAGCAGCCTGCGGAGGTCTGACGAATGAAGGCACGCCGATGAATGCTGAAGACACGTGCACAACAAAAAGGAAACCGTCAGCGAAGGCGTGTCATCCAGACCGCTTCCCGTTGTAAGGATTTCCTTGACGACACAGCCCTCGTCCTCGGCCTCGTAGTTCAGAGTCAGGCTGTGGCCGTCGGCTGATTTCAGAAACGGAGGCCCGCTGGCGGGCGGCTGTTTGCAGTGTTGGCTTTGGAAGTCAGTGCAGGTGGAGATGCAGGTGTTGCAAAGGATCATTTCTTGAGCAGGAGGAGTGGCGTGGCGCGGCATCCACTGCTCGGCAGCACCGCTCACTCCCTGCATGTCCAGCAAACAAAATAAGAAACATAAAGGCTTTTTACTTGCATACAAATCCATCATCTTTCATAACAGTGTCTCACCTTGTGCGCCAAAGCTAAGGGGTCTTTGAAGAGGAACAGGTACTGCTGCCCCAACCCGATGACGTCACCGGTGCTCAGCTGGACGCCGTTTCTCAGCACCTCGCCGTTCCTCGTAACCACAGCGTCTTGACACGGGCAGAGCATGGTGGGGGCGCCGACACTGCTGCGGTGGAAGTAGCAGTGTCTCGGGAGGATATCGGCAGCAGACAAGACGATGTCAGCCTTTGATCCATCTTTGTGATCAGCTAGCTGGCCGATGACGACGTGAGGGCCAGCCAGCAGGTAGATGACAAAGTCCTGAGGGGGAGACTTATTTTAGTTCCCACTTCTACGTAACAACAGTCTCTCTCAGTGAAAGCTTAACAGTCTGATCATGCGGAGGTATTAGAATTATAGTCCTGAGCCAAGCCTGATTCGACAAACAATGTTTGATTAAACCAACACAATGTGCGGGGATTATTATGGTTGACGTTCCCCTTGTGATGCCCGTCTTTTCCAACCGGACAGATTTAAGCAGCTGAATTAATACACACATGAACCTTGTTCATGGCTGTACTGTGACGGGAAAACAACTGTGACGCAGAGTCCGAATCAGCACAGGGAGGCGTGTGTGTGTGTGTGTGTGTGTGTGGCAGTTATCCACCGTTAGAAAACCAGTGGTAATCAGTCAGGAAGCAGTGCCAGGCGGTCGTTTTCAGTTTCCTGGTCGGTGTTTTGACACATGAGTTTTTAACAGTGTACAGTTCCCTGACCTCTCATCCCCCCGCCTCACCCTTTACACTGAAAACACACTCACACACATTTTTACAGTAAGGCCATAACACTGTATTTAATGTCCTGATGGATCTAATCCAACACACTTATCCTGCAAAGCTGTGATGGAACATGAGAAGAGAGGAGGAACCTGCCGTCCACTGAGCCCCGTTGTTATCGTGCTGTTACAGCTCAGATTTTTTTGGACACAATAGGCTCTTAATTTCAAGATAAACACACATTAGCGTTTCATTCCTAGCCGTCAACTACCGATTCTCCCAGCTGAATAACAAGTGCAATCACTCAAGAATGAAGCAGGACTGAAGAAGCCACTTGCGGGAGCGGCGAAACGGCTTCAAAAAACAATCCTTGAGTCCAGTTGCCTCGATTTAAACTCTTGGAAATCACTCAAAAAATGCTGTGGAAACATCTGAAAGTCACAAGACTAAAAATTGTATGTTAACCTGCCATAATAGGCCACTTCATCTAATTTACATCTAATCTTTATCCCTCAATGTGGTCAAACCTGGTGTCATTTTCACTTCGTTTTGTAAATTCTTCTGGTGAAATGTAAGAAAAAGAGTTTACAAGAGTTCTTACCCTCTTTCTGACTCATTTTCATGACTGTAATCATCTGTATTTATGGTATAAGTCCCATCAACTGCTTGGATCAAGCCCGCCTGGATGCAACAGGCTAAACTTTCCCATAAGTGTGACTATATTCACACTTAACAACGCGGCAAACTTCCACACAGGAGTCCAAGGGTTGACTCCCCCTGTTCTGTCTTTGTCTGTGGTTTTTTAAACATAAGTTTAGTTTTTTAACTACACTTAATCAAGGCTGAATTTGGCATTAAAACAAACTTAATGAATTAATCACCCCACCCCCTCCCAGACCTCATAAACATGTAGAGATGTGGCTCAGAGAAATAAGCTCATGTTCAGTTTTCCTGGTGAGAACGAGCTGCATAAATCTGACAAACTGATATAAATACATCTCTGGTTGCTCTTTTTAAAATGTTTCCTGTCAAACGTCCTACACACAGTATGTATATCTTACACTTCTGCTACACCACCCTCCACTCTCTCTCTCCCTCTCTCTCATTCTGGCCCGGTCTGTGTTTGGATACCTGTGCGAGGCTGCAGCCCTGCAGCAGCAGCAGGTACGGACAGTCGTGAGGAGGGTGAATGGAGTACTGTGTGGTGTTATCGTCGCTGCTCTCCGTCTCCTCCCTCTCCGACTCCTCTCCTTCCCGCTCCCCTCTCGGCCTCGGCGGACAGAGGGTCTCTGTTCTGGCCTGCGACCCTACGTCCCCCTCGGTGGGATCTGCGAGGAGGCCGCCAGTGTGGTTCTGTTCTGGGGCGCTCTCTGGACCGTGATTTAGGTTTTGGTGTCCATCCACGACACACATGTCATGATCTGTGGTGTCGCAATCTAAGAGATCCATCTCACTTTTGCTCCGCCACAGCTTCTGGCTGCGACCCGTCGTCCTCTGTATGAGGGTCGAGGTCACTCTGGAGCGGCTCTTCTGCAGCTTACGGGCCTGAGCGTTGATACCTGACAGGGAGACGAATAAACAAACAAAGGAATGTGTTCAGACTGACACAAAAGGGGTGGTGATCGGGTAACACTTCTTCTTTTTTTTCCTCTGAGGTGTGTGTGAGCCTGGTGCGTGGTGTGTGTTTATGCCAGAGTCAACATGGAGAAGCCCCACACAGGAAACAGACCTCAGCGGAAAGAAAGACAGAGCTCATGGAAATTTAAACAAAAAAAAAGTTCGACCCCGCAGCAGGCATCCACAAGCTGACACTGATAGAAGGCCATCACAAGCTGTGCCATTCATTCCAGCAAAACACATAACAGGACGCACTT
Organism: Parambassis ranga; assembly: GCF_900634625.1. Classification (NCBI taxonomy): domain Eukaryota; kingdom Metazoa; phylum Chordata; class Actinopteri; family Ambassidae; genus Parambassis; species Parambassis ranga. The sequence continues at coordinate 13,637,334 of NC_041027.1, forward strand.
TTACACTACGACCGCAGCTGTGTCAACCACAGCAGGGGCCTCCAGCAGAAGCCATTATGGTAATGACAGAAATGAATCCACCCTGCACCGTCACAGCACCGTCCGTGACAAGCATTCTGTCTATTCTTTGTCCCATCAAGCCTGTAAATCTCTTTTGTTGGTAGCAGTGAGGTATTAAAGAAAGGGTGTGTCTGTGGAGGAAGTGTAATGTGTCTGCAACATCCATTTTAATGGCAGGAAGAATGAAGTCGAAGCCCAAATTTGTAACAGAAATTGAAAAGAAAGAAACAGTAGACCATTAAAACAGAGTTTGGTCTGTGTGGCTTGGCTTGGAAAAAAAACCAGCGTGCCAACAAACCACATTTTTAACTGTGAGAAGCTGGGATTTAATACTGACAATGCTTCACTTAATGGTCATGTTCCAGGACATGCAGACACCCCGACTCAGGATGTGGTTGTGTTTGTGAAGCAATCACTCCCTGAAGCCTACCGGCGGTGATGGTGTCCTTCTCCTTGGCCGTCTTCTCCTCTACCGAGCTTCTCTTCTGGATTTCAAACCGCCTCGCCAAACCTTCTCGGGGTTTCCATAGCGACTGCAGGAGGAGGGGCTTCTCGTGGTCGCCCACTACCCTGAAGCCCTCGGTCCTCCACTGGTGACGGTCGGCGGTGCCGATGGTGCCGATGGTGTCACAGAGAACGTAGGACTCCGCCTCCTCCTTGCTCAGGCCATACCTAGGTCGCACCATTTGCATAATATTAACTGAAGACACCATCATTCAGAAACGTACATTTGCTATGCTATGCTAGTTGCTAAGTGCCATGCCTGTCATCTGATTGGCAGAGGATAGTAGTGAACCAAATCCAATGTGCTGAAAGACACTAAAAAGACATTTTCAAGAACCAGGCGCAGTACAACGAAGCTTCCCAAGCTTCCCAAGATTCATTGCATTGCTGGTACCGCAGTTGTGACAGCGGTGGCGCTTGTTGACAGCTAGTGGCGCTAACAGACTCATAATGGTTAGCATGTGCTAAATGCTAACCTGTTACTGAACGCATGATGTTGTTGAAGTTCCTCTGGGGAAGAAAAGAGTAATGATTTCCTCTACAGGCTGAATTCCACTCGCATTAATCATTGCATTATGTTTTTGACTGTAAAGACTGACAGACTGACCCCCCTCCCACTACCCTTCATGGCTGAATCTGCGGTTTGCTGGAGACGTTTTCAGGCTTTACTAAATCAACTATCTGGCACAAACACACTGTACAGAACGACAGATCAGGAGTGACGTGACACAACAAGACCAAAAAAAAAACTGTCTGACTCCTTTGATGTACAAAATGATGGAGCCCAGAGGAAGCATGGACATATGGTGAGCAGACACACACTCACCGTTCAAGGGCCTCCTTGACGAGCTCCTTTGCACTGGAGTGTGTGGTGGCGAGGACGCTCTTGTAGTGAGCTCCTTCACAGATTTCATTTCCAAATATCTTCAGGACTCCTGGTGCTGTTATCTGATTGGACAACTCCGATGGGTCCTCTGCTGCCAGAGCGTTAGCTGACACCACTGTGTGACATGAAGAAGAAAAACCATCAGGATGTTTCAATGACATCGTTTCCTGTAATGCAATCTAAAGCCTCCATTATGAAAACTGAGCCAGTTAAGAGTCCATACTGGCATTTGTTTGCCCAATTAGTTCCCAAAGTGCAGTCAAATTACTGCATGCATCAATGACACAAGAAAAGTCTCCATAACCTCAACATAACATTGTGCAGACAGAGGCAACCGATTGTCTCAGCACTGTTTATGAAAATAGCTTCAAACTGCACTTCCATTAAATGTTGGTTTGAAACCACATTTCCCATTACGTCACCATGCCTTTAATTTAAGTTAAAAATGCTACAAATTAGCATCAGCACCATCCCCTGTGACAACAGAGTCAAAGCGTGGCGTGCAGAGAGGAAGTAAGGCCGCGTACCGCTTCCCTTCCTGGCTTGGACAGACAGTGAAGACCTGAGACCTGCCGTCAGCGCCATGGAACCTGAGCTGGAGTCGGGGCCGCGGAGGAAGACCCCTGAGAGGCGGTTGGTATGACGACGGATGCGGCTCTTGCTGGGCTGTCGGACGGACACGCCCTCGGCTGACCTGCAGGTGGATGAGCTGCCACTGGATGAAGCTGACCTGATGAAGGACAAAAAAAAAGGGCTGCGATGAAAAGCCAGAGACGTCACTGAAGACGTCACTTACTCCACTGTGCTGGTTGTAACCAGCTGTAAGAGGGAGGCGCCTCTGTCTTTATAGATGTTACTGTTAATTATCAGCAGCTTATTAAGATTAAATATTTAAAAATAAATAAATAACATAACAGACAAAATATTCTTAAAAATGTTACAAATATTAAATAAAAAGAAAGTGGTTTCACAAAATGTAAAGTAAATTGGTTACATTTTGATAAATTAAAATAAAAATTGATAAAAAAAATACATTAAAAATTAAATAAAAATTAAAGAAGCCTCAAAAAGTCAATTAATTAACCTTCAATTTAAATTAAATAAATAAATTAAATATTTAACCCTCAGATCAATTAAATTAGATTAGTTAGCAATATAAAATATCAATTAAATCTCTATAATACATACGTATCTGTCTCCGGCAGCCCTGCTGTCCTGCACCATGCCTCCTTGAGCTCTCTCTCAGTGCATGAATAAAATAATGAAGTGTTGTTTCCCTCTGGCTAAACCTCCTAAAGCCTCTTACCACTGTGGTTCAAAGGTTGCTTGCACTTTCGTCACCACTTGGATATTAAAGATTTCTAATAATATTGTAAGTCTGTGCCACACAGGAATTACAGGTCTAACGCATGAGCCAGCTGCATTTGGAAATACTTAAGATTCAAAGGTATTCTGTGAACTTCTGTGTAAATAAAGCATCTTTTGCCTTGTTTTGACTTTAATGTCCTTTAGTACAAAGTGTATGTGTTCATACTCACTGCTGGGAGCCATCACTAGCCTTCCTCCCCAGCCTGACGAAGCGCCTCTTTGGAGAAGCTGCAGGTAAACTCGGGGGTCTTGGAGGCAGAGCGCGCAGCTCCTCAGAGGAGTTTTTCATCTGATTCATTCCGAGTTCTTCCCGATCGAGTTTAACTGTTGCAGACTTCGGTTCAGTCCTCAGAGAGGCTTCTTCACGTGTCCCATCGGTGCCGATTTCTTTGCTTCATTCCGGAGATGTCTGATCCAGGACAAACGGCGCAAAGCCATCCAGCAGCTGCTTCTTTTTACGCACTCCGGAACAGGCGCTGCAGATGTTTCCAGGACGCATCCAGCTGTTGGAGTCGCTGCTGCTGCTGCTGCTGCTGCTCTCCAACAACCAAGCCTCGAATTACAACATCACGGACACGGAGAGGAGACATCCAAACACGCGTCACGGTGCCAGAAGGGGGCAGTTTGGTTCAAATTCCGAACCAACCCCGCTCTCCAGATGTGCGTCGACAACGCAGCTGCTCAGAGATGCCAGCCCGCCCACCGCAGGCCAACTTTCAAAATAAAACACCCAGAGAGGAGAGCAGCGCGATCCCGTCAGGCCCGCGCTATTTGGCAAAAAGCTGTTGTTTAGTAGGACGTCTTGAATGGAATGAATACACAACCTCGATGCAAACAAACTGAGGGAACAAACTCACAAACAGAGAGAAGAACATGAAGCAAGTATTCCTGCGTCCACGACTCCATCTTCTGGCTGCGCACAGATACGAGGCTGCACTGAATCTCACACAGATTACAGATTACAGATTACATGCCCGTCATGTCATCTGTCAGAGCAAGTGAAATATTATCTACTAACCAGATTTCCAGTTTCTACTTAACTACAATGGCAAAGTAAGAAATTTAGACTTTAAAAAGTTATTTCTTTATGTAAATTAAACACCTTTAAAATGGTCTACCTAGTTTATATTCGATTTTCCGACACTAATGTGTAAAGGATTGTGGGTCAGAACACCCTTAAATGCAAAAATGTGCACACTTTGTACCTGATGTAAGTTGCAGTTATCCCAGTTGACCACTAGATGGAGGGCTCCCCTCTGAAAACAGCAGCAGATCTACTTTTCTGCTGTTTTTTTTCAATGTAAAGTGTAAAATTTAAGGAATCAATTTGTCTAAATATAGTAAAATGTGTAGTTTTCACACATTTCTCTTGTTTTAGTCTCACCTCCTTATGTAACACCAATCAAACAGCTCTCTGTGGGAGATAAATGGGCTTACATGGCGCTGGGTGGAGCCTCTTTGCGTGACACTGCTGATACCTGAGGACTTGTGACAGCTCCTGCAGTGTAAATACAACGAAGGGCTTCCCTCACATGTCATGGCAAGTTCACAGTGTGGGGGGGGGGGGTTTCTCTAGTTCATTCACCTGCAGAGCAGATCCATCTAATCACGGGCACGGAGGAATCTCTGCTGCAGCCTGTGGGCCAAGGTCAGCTGTTCTTGGAGCATAGGAAGAGAACAGAAGGGCTTAACGTGTGGTAATCAGGTCGCCTGTTGGACAAGGAGGAGGCACCTGCAAGCAGGAGGCAGGGATCCTTAACTAAGCCTTACTTCTGGGTGCCTTCAGATTTCACAGTCAGCTGCCATCTATACACCCCCCCCCCAACAAACGAATACAGCTTGGCACTGTAGCTTCATATGGACATGGAGTGACCTTGGTATTTTTATCTGATGTTTTTGCCACAACTGATTAATGTGGAACATTTTATCTCAGGCAGATATGACCTTGTGAGGGCGCACAAGTGCAGCAATCAAACAAAAGTGAGGAAAGATTATGTGGCTTTCTGCCTTAAGTGATGTCTTTCTGCACCAAAAATGTGTCTTTTAACAACTTTCCTGCACTGCACTGAGGGCTAACATGTAGCTTAGCTTAGCCAGCAACACCTTGGATGATGCTCTTACTCTGGAGAAGAGGCATTTAAATTCTTAAGGGCCAAAAATGAATCAGTAGGGTGGCTCATGGGCCAGAAATAAGGTCACATAAGGTCCACACATTGTACATAATTTAGTTATAATCAATAAAAGTAGAATAAGTTCAAAGTGTGTGCATTGTTTATGTGCTGGGAGTGTGACTTCTTTAACTAAAGGTCAACCCACAGGTCTCGCACCAAACAAACATGGCTGCCTGAGATTTATCCCGAAACAACATCAGCATTTGAATGCAGCACGATCACGGCCCAGATAGCTAAACAAGCTGCCAACATGCAAAACGTGTGAGTGGGGATCATCTTACAAACACTGCTGACACGCTCAGTCCAGAGCTTACGGCTTCATTCTCCTCACAGGAGAAGAGCGGCGTTCGACAAGCTGGAGTCCGTCTATATCAGATTCAAGTCCAGGATCTGAGTGGGCGGATTTCACCAGTGAACGCTGAAGCAGGTGTGTGTGTGTGTGTGTGTGTGCTCACTTTTTATGGTGTTTTCCTTGCAAATAAAACGCACAATGGACACATATGCAGGACAAAGGCAGGTATGTGGAGGAGAGGTAGCCATCAGCGAGCTGTGAACGCCACTGTAACCATGCTGTCCAGGTGCATTATGGGAAATAAGTGGGAAATATCACAAACTCAAAGCCTGTGTTCCCAAAGAGAACTGTCCTGTCCTGATATTACCATAAATTAGATATTATTATAAATGTCTAGTCCTGGCCACACCTCTCTCATTTTAAATTCCAATTGAATGTAAGAACTTTATTTGACTTTACACCCACGCAGCAGCCTGGACAGTGGGCGTCAACATTCCTGGCATATGTTTTCAGTTCTACAGGTTTGAGGGCAGGAGCTACATGGGTGAGGTCTGTGTGTGTGTGTGTGTGTGTGTGTGTGTGTGTGTGTGTGTGTGTGTGTGTGTGTGCTGTCACCTCACACACACACACACACACACACACACAGTAAATGTAGTAAGTGGGGCTGGATGTTTTTATGTGACGTCATCTAAACGCAGAAAAAAAGTTTATTTAGATGTGACGGGAATCAATAAGACATACGTGGTGTTGAGTCATGGTGTGTGTGTGTGTGTGTGTGAGAGAGAGAGAGAGAGAGAGAGAGAGAGAGCGAGAGAGAGAGAGGGGGGGGGCGGGGCTTAGTACGCAGGCGCTCGGCCTCGTCATCGCGACAGCCTCCCGTAGAAATAATTCTTGGCTGGCTCCGGATGACTTCTCTCTCTCTCTCTCTCTCTCGCTCTCTCTCTCTCTCTCTCTCTCTCTCTCTCGCTCTCTCTCTCTCTCTCTCTCTCTCTCTCTCTCTCTCGCTCTCTCCCCTCTCTCTCTCTCTCTCTCTCTCTCTCTCTCTCTCTCTCCCTCCGTCCTCCGTCAGCAGAGCGGAAGAAGCGCGGACTCCTTCCTGACGCAGGTCAGTCCACGCTGTCAGGAGCGCAGCGCGGAGAGGTCGCGACGCACAGAACCCGCGTCTCTTTTACCCAACACGCACACTCGTACCTGTGAGCGTGGCATGTGACGCAGCCTGTGCGCGGTCTGAGGGTTTTTTTAAACGCGAAAGGGGGAAGAAGAAGCAGCAGGAAAGTGGAAAAGAGCTCTGACCTGGAGAGGGAGGCGTGTGGGGCAGGCGGGGGCTGGATAAAGAGCTCTCCGGCGGTGCTTCCCCGGTCTCCCGCCGCGAACGGAGGAGATGGAGCGTGTGTGCGGACCAGACCTCCCCTTCTGGGTGAGTACACGACATTTCCCGTCCCCTCCGGTACTTGTATGAGTGCGGAGCTGTTGTTGTGTTTTTCCTCATTCACTATAAATACCGCACTTAATAGCATTGACCGTGTTAACGAGCTTCCCATAAACCACACGGGGAGTGAGCCGCTGTCAGAGGCAAAAAGAGAAGTTGGATGGTCGCTGTCGCACTTCATTGTTGTGGTTTTGTTAACTTTTATCTCTACTGTTAAAAGTGATGGCACACCGTGAAGATAAGGAGCTAATTAAAAATACATTATAGCCCCACTGAGAATAATCATGGCCGCTGATAACATCTCAATAAACAAACAAACACTGTAATATTACCCCGGTTATAAGGATTAGAGTCATGAATATGAGAGGAAATGACATAAATCAGAGTATGAAGTCACAAAAACAAAACTAAACCCTTACTCTTACATATTAATCATGCAAAACATATATATATTTAGACCAAAAACATGATTTTCAATCAAAATAAAGGACTATTTACTATCATGACTGTTACAGGAGGTGAGAAATGCAAATTATAGTAGGATAAAGTCACTGAGGGCAAAATCCCTAATGGGAATATTATGGAAAGTGTTGCTTACTGCCTCCTGTTACACAGTAATCGTGCGCACTGTTTGACCTGCTGCAGCCATAACACCTCCAGCAGCTCCAGAGCTCTGTGTGTGTGTGTGTGTCACTGTGGTAAATCAAGTTCCTAAAACGAAGCCTGGGTGATATAAAGACAAAAAAAGGAACATGTATTTGGTGAGAAACTCAAATAACAGAAATCTCAGTCTGTGTTTTGTTATTCTTACTCTATAAACAGCAGAACGTCTTCATGCCAGCAAGAATAACACAGTGATAAATACACAGTGCAAACAGAACCTGTGCTGCTATGGAAGTGTTTCCTGGGACCTTTAGAAGGTGACGGACCCGGCATGCTGGGGCATGCTAATATTAAGCAACAGGCTAATGCAACCAGGATGTCAAAATAAATCTCATTCACATCGACAGCGATGATTCAAAACACGTCACAAAAGATAAAGAAACACGTGTTTCTGTCAGCGTTTAATGTCCCTGGAAACAAGTCAGTGTGAACATCCAGCAGACAAAAAGTGCAAAACTGGGTTATAATTCGTTGTCAGTGTGAGTCCATGGTGTTGTATAAATGCTGTAATCTGTTTAGGACGCCTTTAGGGCCCACTCGGTCCTGAAGGAACCACGCTGGTTTTTGCCTCTGGTTCACTTTTTTGAGGCCATCTGAGGTTTGGCCTAAACTGGCTGCTGCTGTTTACATCCACTTCAAACAGACTGGAAGCAGTTGTAATCCCCCCACAGCAGTGCATGTCCAGAGCAGGTCAGGTTAAATACTAAAGCTTTATTTGCAATCTTATTGTTTATAAAAGGTGCTAAATGTAATCTGTGAAATCTGGTTTTTTATCGGTACAGTGGTGGAGTTAACAGGCTTGTAGTTCTGTGTCCTGTGTGTGAAAAGCTTTCGTCATTTTGACCACATATACAGTATACACAGGGACAATCCCACCAAAACAACCAGCAACACGGCTGCCTTAATAAATTAAAGGTACTTGGACTCCACGGCTCGACTCGACACGTGGCTGAGAATCAGGTTTTCTGGCATATATACACTACCGTTCAAAAGTCTGGGGTCACCAGTTCTACAGCTTCTTTAACACGATTAGCTAACACAATGTAGCATCAGAACACAGGAGTGATGGCTGCTGGGAAAGGGCCTCTGTATACCTTTGTATCAGTCATTTACCACATTAACAATGTCTGGACTGTATGTCTGATTACTCTAATGTTACCTTCATTGGAAACAAAATAAAGACATTTCCAAGTGAGCCCAAACTTTTGAAAGGTAGTGTATATGTACACGATATCATCATCGTCAAGAGATAACAGGAAGTGAAGCCTGAAAGCAGGAAACATACATGTTCCATCATCACTTAGAACATTTATCTGTGTTATTAGCACCTATGTAATGATAACAGACAACATTTAAATGTAAAGTAAAAAGAAAGTAAAATGATCTAAATTGACAAAAGTCATGCCAGACTTGTCAGGCGGATGTTTCAGCTGCTGGACTCCAGTCGTTTCTGTGAGTCGCAGCAGATCATCATCAGTCTCTTCCCTCTTTTAGATTTCGGCTATCACACGGTCAATCACACAGCAGCTCTTCCTCTTTTCAGAGGGTTTTTGAGTGTTCGTGGGACACGATTTGAATGAAGCGCTGCCACTCAAGAGTGTGTTGATTACTGTGACTAAGTGGTTGTAACCACAGCGACTCCTACATCCTGTGACATCACATGCACACACTCTAATCTTACGCAGTAGTAAACCAGCCTAAATAACCAGCATTCTAGATCTGGTCCTCTTGTGTCCATGTAAATACAGTGCATGCCAGAAAAAGTGGGGCGATATTACTTAAAATCAATCAATCAGGATTTATTGATCATGCTATTAATTTGGGGATTCACCTGCTTTATAACATTTAGTTGGGGATGTGTTCAGCATGGTGTTTAAATGTGTTGTCATACCTCACACCTGGGGTTTTCTTTTAACCATTTGATGGGTGGAGCTCATAGAAATCCAGTGTTGGAGTTTAGTTCAGTACTCACTGTTCCTGACGTGTTGGAAGATGTTAAACACAGGAGTCGATCCTCCTTTCATCAATAATCCAACAGCGAGATGAAGTCCTGCAGCCCGGTTCAGGTCTAGCAGCTTCGAGCCGGTCCGTGTGACCGCAGCGACCTCTGCTGGTCTGTCTGCGCCGCCTCCGAAGCAACTTCCGGAATAGCGTTCGGAAAAACAGACAAATGAACAGTCATTAAAAAATGTTATTTTGTAAAACTCTCATGTCCATAACCTTCTGCTTCATCGTGTGTACTTACTCAAAGGCTTGGTGCGGTACGTGTTGTCCACACACCCAACAAAGCTAGCTAGCTAGCATTAACTTACAGGTTAGTTTAGCTTAGCACACGTAACCAAAATTCAAACAGTAGTACATGTCAACAATCAGACATACGCCTAAATACACACGAAAGAATTTAAACATTATAAAAAAAATCCAAAGTTCACTGCGCAAAAGTACAAAACATAAAGGGCCTGAATAAATAATCTAAATATTATTTACAATAAGGACAAAGCAGAAGCAGAAGACAAAGTATATATATATATACATGTGCAAATTATGCTGTGAAATATTTTTTATATTATAATATTAATAACATTGCAAAAGCTATGAGGAGAACATGTCCAAGAGTTCAAATCGAGGCAGCTTCTTCAGTTCTGCTGCTGTTCTGCTGGGGAATATGTGTTTTTATGTCCTCAGGACCTCTGTGGGTGGATCTTGGAGGAACTCACATGACTAAGCTCCTTCTTGTTGGTTAATGAAGAGTTAGTTCAGCCTGGAGGATGTCAGAGACAACAGCCTGGCATTTCTAGTGCACACTGAACCACCAGAAGCCTGAGCACTGAGGTGTCTCCTCCAGTGCCTTTGCATCGATTTAAACTCTTGGACATGACTATGACCTGGATGTAGCGCACTCATGAACACACTAAGTGTTTATCGGCAGCGTACTGTACCAACGTGTGGAGTTGTGGAGCTGAAGAGCTGAAGAGCAGCCAGCCAGAAGGTGCAGTCCGCTCTCAGAAACTGTGAAAATTATGTTGGTGAAAAAAGGAAGGTGCTGAGAGGAACCGGAGAGACACTGAAATAATTTGTCACTACAAGGTCAGAGCTTATTCACACTGAAGCAACAGCTCGTACGATGACTGAGTCAGATATGGTTATCTGCACAGGGCAGAGTGGACGTTTTTGCCACCTCATATGGAGGGAGGGTAATCTAGACATCTAGAATAGCTTTAGCTTTAGCTTGTTGCTGCTAAGAGCTGGTTAAAGTGGCCTCATATCGCACCAGCGGACAAATTACTGCCACATGTATGTATTTTCATGCATACCTCCTCATATGCATCCATCCTCATCACATGATGGGTTTTACTTGCAAATGAATGAGGAGTGCTTGAGGCAGGAGGATAAAAAAAACATGTTATTATCATAAAAACTGAATTAATTCTACTCTAATGTCACTCCTTGTATTTTTTATCAGTGCTTGTTTGGTGCAGAAGGAACAGTTTTCCTTCTTGACCACACATGTTTGGAACATTTAAATTTTTTTCACAGAGAACTTAACTTTCTGCTTCCCGACTGCTTGCGTGGCATAAAAAAAAAAAAAAAAAACAGGAATTGAGAGTTGTGAAATCATATTTAGCCACAGAATGAAAACGGTAGTTGGGAGACGGTCTGAGTTTCTCTTTTGTTTTCTAGAATAATTCCCTTTGAGTCGGCGCTCCTTTGTGTTATCTTTGTGTGACAGCAGCTGCTCTCAGATTGATTCCTTCCTGTGTGCTTTGTTGCATTCTGTATTGTTACTTCTTCTAAATCACTTCTGTATATTCTGATATAGCAATAACTCAACTACAGGCAGCACAGATTTAAGAATAACGTCGCTAATGTTTCCCATGTTAAGAGTCAGGACCCACATAGCCAGCAGCAGTTCCTGTCCCCCTGCAGTCTTTACTGTCGTCAGCCTCTTGTCCAAACCTACTGCAGCGTAACGCGGAACAGATGGGAAGCCAGTTTTTATTTATTTTCTTTAACCTCTAAATACATGAGACCTTCAGAATTGTGATGGTGCAGATGAAATCCTCTGCAAGGCCTCATGACCGAGCAGGCAGGAAGTCAAGCAAAGAGGTGTATTTTTCAAAATAAAACACACACATTTAAAGCAGGCTCCACCGTACAGTCGCTGTCATTAAATGGACAAATAGCTGGTAACAAAAGCCAGCTATGGAGCGCCATCGATCGCCTCCTCTTACTCCCTGAAATGTACTTTTGATGCGGAATCATGTGACGGACGCTCGTACACATTTGTGACATGAATCACTTCAAATGCAGTTTTTGGCCCGGCGCCGCCTTCACCACTAATTCTGTTTCAGCCGGTTATGCTCTATAAGACCCTCTCACAGTATACAGGCCTATATATTATTCTCTGACATGCTCTGACATGCAGACATGGAAGAAACGATGTATTCAACCTTAAACTGGAAGGTTTTTCTCTCATGAAACACATGAACCATGGAGATGATTCATACCTGGGTCAGTAATTACCCTCAGATAAGACAGTGTGAGTCAGTTCCTCTGCTGACCAGACGTTCCTTTCATTGATGAACAATTTGTTTATTTTGTATTTGGAAGCCACCAAGAAGAACATTAAACTTCAGTATTCCTGAGTGATACTAAAAAAAAACCTTTTTCCCATGATGCAAAGAGACATTTGTGAAATTGTTGCCGCTCAGTTTTTGTCTTTCTGAGCACACACAGTAGCAGAAAATTAAATAAAGCTCAGGTCTCACACACACACTTCATTCAGTGTCAGTGAGCAGGGTTTGACTCAGACCGACAGTGATTTGAAGGGAAGCTGGACGCTGCTGCAGATCTGTCCTTTGTCTCAGAGGAGGAACTGCTCATTGTTAAGCCTGACTTCTGCTCAGTTTAGATTTACAGTAATAAAGCAGCGGGTTCACAGTCTGCTGTGATGAAGCAGGATGTATTCACATTTTAGAGAAATGTCACAGCCATTAATATGCACGGTTTGTTTAATAATGAGTGTACATGAGCTTCAGTTTTGTTCATGATAGGTGCGTTGGTGGGTAAATATGCTGAGTTCGAAACTTTATTTTTGCTGCAGTTTGTGAGACAGAACCGTTTGAATCGTTGGCCATGGACACCTCTTTTTGGCAGCAAACACATGTTTATCACAGTTTATTCTACTTAAACCAGTCAGATCACTTCTCATCTGCATGATTCTAGTCTCATATTCTGGCTGTTGAGAGTAGAACTGTAACCCTCAGTGCTTCAGCTTGGTCTTCCTGTCTTTTAACTCTTTGATAGAACACTATCTGGAGCCCACGTTTGCACCTTCCTACTCTCTGTTTGTGTTAAACTGTGATCATTAAATGCAAAAAATTAACTTTTATGTGGCCTTTTTGGAGTGACGGTTCAATTGTTCCTGAAGATTAGTCTGTTTGCTTGTTCTATCTGTAGCTTTAAAGGACATTTGTCGAGTTTTTAATACTTTTAGCAACACCAGGAACACCAGTGTAGTCAGCTGTTTCCTCTCATGAGAGGGAAAGGGTTCAGCCTTCAGCCCTGCTCTGTGTTTGAGCTGATGTATTTCAGAGTTCCTGCTTCAGGTGAGGTGAAGCCCTGCCCAGCTCTCTGCTGCCTGGCTGTTATCACACACCCCTTTTCATCTCTTCTTTTGTTAAAGTTTCAGGTTTCAGGTCTTAAGTCTGGTGGTAGCTGCCTTTAAAGTCTTTATAAAGGAACATAAAGCTGTCGTTCTGTGCAGGCTTTCTCTGCTTCTTCTTTTAAATGAGCCAAAATTGATTTTGTAAAAACTTTCAAAATTTCTCAACCCTGTGTGGCTTATGTTTCATCATCTTTTATCTGAACAGTGATATCACACAGTAAACATGTTTAGACTTTGATAATAAGCAGCAGCAGCAGAAACCTGCCTCTTTATCGGATATTTAAGTACGGGGGGGGGGGGGGGGTGCATGCACGCTCACACACGTTTTCATATCCGCTGTCAAATGTTTTTAAAACGTCTCTTATTTGCTCACGTTCCATTTAAAGGCGATCGGCCGTAGCAGCAGAAACTCATTGAGCCATGTGTGCATTCAGTCTTTGTGACCATAATAAGAAGTAGTGTGTGTGTGTGCACATTGTGTGGTACGGTCAGTCATTAAACATGGCCGGCTTTCGCTCCTTTGTGCAGTGAAGATATCGGAATGCTTTTATAATTTGACATTTACCTTACAGTGGAGGCTGAGCCCAGTGTGTGAGCCATGGTACAGTATGAACACTGATGATGTGCTGCTGGCTGCTCTCCTGCTGCTGGCCTTGACCTGGAGGAAGGAGAAAAGCAGGGACCTCAGCACACAAGTCATTACTGTTAACAAATATGTGGTATAGTAGAGGATAAATTGAGTAACAGCAGTGGATGAACCTTCTTCAGCATCTGCATGGATTTACTGTAGTTTGAAGTAATTTTTTCAGTGCACCTAAAGGGCGTCGATAAGAAGGAGCAGTTTGACTGTTCGGAAGATATTATCATCACCTTCCTGGCTAGAGGAGATCATTTCTGTCTCATGAAGCTACAGCCAAGAGGCAGCTAAGCTCAGCTTAGCCTCGCTACAAGCTTACTGCTCTCACCTCCTTTGCCTGTATTTGGATTAACCGGGAGTGTAGGCAGACTGAGGCACGTTTGTGCTGCATCATGTGTGCACACATATACTGCCTTTTCTCATTAGTCACCATTCTGTCTGTCTGCTTTCTTAGACGTCAGAGTGAGTCGCTGTTAACTGGGGGTGACTGATACGTGGATAAGCTTCACATTGAGCAAGTTTCCAGCAACTTCTAAGATGATGAATGATTAAAATTGTTATTTTGTGGAACCAAGACTTTGTCTGACGACACACACGCTTCGGCGTGTCTGATGGGACCACACGGACTGACTAGAGTGGCAACAGTTGGCAAAGTTGGTGAAACTTAGGGGTGAGACGCTGCTAACATGGCTGCAGTCGTAGCATCCCACAGTGGTCTGTTAGAAACCTCCGTGTGTGATGTCGCGCAGGGTTAGGGTTAGGGTTAGGGTTAGGGTGATGATTCGAGGTGTTTTAGTAGAATCTTAATGTTAGTGTGTGCTTCATTTCGTCACTTCAGTAACAGCTGTATACACCATCACATATGAAACACTTCAGGAAGAGCTGCTGCCATCTCTTCATCACTACAACACATATCTGAGAATTCTGCTTATATTGCTGTTTTTACATGTTCATGTCTGAGATCTGTGGGATGCGGAATGTGGACTTTGTTGCCTCTGAGCTAAGTGAATCCAGCTGTTTTCCTGTGAGTGTTATTGATGTTCAGATCGCAACAAAAAGAGAATTTCTTTGAAGAGAACACGGATAAAGTCTTAGTGTGAATTCACAAAGATGTAGTTTGTATCTGCTTTTTTCCATTTAGGTGAGCAGTGGCATCAGTCATTGTTTGTGTGACGATCACGGCTCTTTTCCGTTTACGCTCAGAGCTTCATCTGGACTGTGGCTTTGCTAAAATGGAAAAATCCAGATGAATAACAGAATGTTTACCTGATCTGAAGTGTTTATTCAATTTTCTGCCAATATCAGAGCTAGAGTGGATCTGTTCAGGGAGGTCACGGATGAAAACACGCACTGGATGATTTTAAAGAAAGAGTTTGGTCTGTCAAGAAGAGCAGTGAAAGCCCAGGTTCACTGCTCTGTTATGAGAAACAACTGTTAGCACAGAGGGACGTTTTACAGCTGCCCTTCCCACTGTGCTACACACACACACACACCACCCGTCACCTCCACACTCCTACACACTTACACACATGCTTCTGCAGATGGGTGTGGCGACGTATGGAGAGTGGCTGGAGGCTGGCAGCTGTGTTTGTCTTGGTGATATCTGTGGGTGGACCCTCCACACTCTTTGTCCACGGGAACTCCGAGCTTCACTACGATTCATGTTTGCTTCACCTTTCTCCTCCGGATGTCCTCAAGGTTTCTCAGTTATTGTTCTCCAACTGCAAAAATAAACAAACCAGACATCACTCATGCAGGATGACAGCTTTAACATGTATAGTTGTAGGAATAGTGTATACAACGTGAAAACAACGTGAAATATTTGTATGTGTATGGACAGAGTGTTCATCTGATATCCTGTTACCTCTAAAAGCATCTGTTTTGGTCAAAGCTGTGTTTGTTTGTTTGTGTGGGTGGTGCAGTGACAGTCACTGTTTAGACCGCCGAGTCCTCATCGGGTACTTCAGTGCTGTTTGCGGACTAACTCACTCTTTTTTTCCCATCCTGCTTCTGTGTGTCTGCAGGTTGCTAATCGGACGTTCCACACAGATCGACCCGACCTCCCGGAGTGTTTCCAGCTCTCTGTGCTGTCATGGCTGCCGTGCGTCTACCTGTGGGCCATCTGCCCCATCTACATCTTCTACCTGAAGAAAAACAACAAAGGATACATCATGATGTCCATCATGAACAGGTTCAAAACGGTGAGACGGGCCTCGGCGTAATTATACTAAACAACTGTCCACACAACACATGACACACATTACTCATTAAGTTAATCAGCTGGCTGTCACTGGGGCTATGTTTGCCTTATATGGATAGTTACAGTGGAGACAGACAGGAAGCATCGCGGGCAGAATGACACACCATGCCTCCAGGCTGCTGCTGCTGCAGTGACTGTTGCATCATTTTTATATCCAGTAAACCAGCTGAGCTGCCTGGGTGCCCCCTTTGAGCCATAGAGGTATAGAGGCTTTAACAGAGCATGTACTCCACAGTCAGAAAGACTTTCTATCAGCTCTACATGTACCTATTGATCAGCACAGAAGCATTCAAATATATACTGTGTGAAGATTGTGTGAAGGTTTTGGTTGCAGGTCTGAAGGACAAAATGTAGTGATCAGCGCTCGAATCTTATCTTTTTTCACTTGACTATTTCAGCGCTCTTCCTCCTTAAACATTCAACTAAGAAACACCCACATAAAGTACACTTAAGCTGACTTTTAAATGCACTATTATGCATGTTCTTGAATATCTTTCAAGAAACATGGCAGCTTCTGGTGGCTGCCGTCTGATCCACAGCCTCTATTCTATTCATATTAATACAGCTTCAGGAACTATACCACAGTGACACAGTGCACACCTTTAAGTGTCGACTGAACAGACTTTCATTCAGCACACACATTGAGTGTGTGCATGGACGTGTTGGCACTGGCCGAAATGATGGTAGCCAACAGGAAAATTGTAACATCTTCTCCAGCTCTATGTGACTTTTATTGGGTAACCACAGCAGGATTCAGGTTTTTCCTCAAAGTCATGGGTGATTATTCATGATTTATGTGACAGTTTACGTTGGCTGGTGTAATCATTACAGAGTTACAGTCTTCTATGCGTCATCACGATCTATTCACTGACCAACCCAGCGATTTCCCACCACTCTCCCTTCCTGTGATGTTTACACACTTTACCAATCCTTTGTTTGCCTTGCTGCTACCGCTCTCAGGTGTTCGGCCTGTTGTTGTGGATCGTGTGTTGGACGGATCTCTTCTACACATTCGACGAGCTGCGGCAGAATCACCACCAGCCGCCCATCTACTACATCACCCCGCTGGTGCTCGGCATGACCATGGTGAGAAACCTTAACAAAAAAAAAAAAGAAGTCATTTTTGGATAAGCCTGGGGCTAAAAAGAAAAAAGCAACAATGACGCAATATGAAAATGTTTGTGTGGAATTATACAAACAATTTTACATATACAAATACAGGCTGATGCACATCACACATCGCTGACATGTTATCTGAGAGATGAAAGGGTCACGGAGGCAGCGCTGGCGGCACTGCTGCTTCCATTGTTTTCCATGCAAACGCAGCGGCTGCTGAGCTCAGCTGAGAAATGATGGACGGCTGCTCCTCACACAAGTTAGATTAGTCACATGGGCAGTCATCCTGCACCTTACGCTCCGGAGCTAGCCCTAACTTGCCTTTAACCCTCTGAACACCAAGCACCATTCACTCAAGAGCAACCAGCATCAAAAACAGCAGTTCCATAAATGACCACTGATCAATGATGTGTTCAACTTTACAAACACACGATATGACCAACAGCTTTTTGTTGATGTTCCCAGCTGTTTCACACTTCCGTTCATTGACTCATTCTTGCATCAATGAGGATTCAGATGATACATTTAAGAGCAATGGGTGACCTCATCACCCAAAACCAGAAACACAGGACATGTGGTGGCTGAGTGTCCACACACTTATGCCTGTACAATAGTAAAACATTTGCTGTTCATTACTATAATGTGCTCTCACATGCCTCTGTGCTGCTTTTTTAACCTGCCACTGTGTGTCTCTATTTGTGGCCATGGCAACCAGAGAGGGAAACACTGCAGGAGGTGATTTTACAGGCATGGAGGTATTTGTATGTCCAGCAGAAAAATACTTTTAGAGCAGCTTCACAGTAAATGAATGAGTATTTTAGTTCATTTAAAGCTGAAGGAGCACTTCGAATCAAGGCGTCCACTGTTGTAGTGAAGATGAATGTGCTTCACGGGCCTCCGTTACACCGTCAGTCATGCTGCTTCACAAAATTGTTTGCCTCTGCTGTGTGTCATAAAGAGATCACACCACCAAACAGTTATTCTTTCAAATCTTATCTGATGGTTACGTTTTTTATTCAGAAGCCAAGGACTCGTAGCGAGTGCACCGTGTAGGAGGCGCAGTCGGATGCATTCATGGGTTTCATCTGTTCAAAAGGCCAACACTGCAGGCTGTCAATACAGACGGTCTGCAGAGGGAACAGGACTGGTCTGTCTTCTGTTATTTCTGGCATAGGGTTGGTCTAGAAAAATGTATCCCGAGGGGTTAGCATAGTCTGTGTGAAATAGGTAATGTTTTTTCTGGACCAGAAACGCCCTAAACGCAGCGAATTCCACTGAAAGGAAATAAGCGCAGACGTGCTGCAATAATATCATTAGTGGCTTTAAAACAATAGGAAAGATAAAATTCAACTCCAACACCACCTCAGCCCTGCACTGCACTCGCATCAAAAGCACGAAACACACACACTGAAATGGAAAAAGTCGCACAGCACGATAAGATAAAGGTTTTGCAGTGCATCTCACGGCGGACTGAAAACAGGAGGAGAGCGTCTGAATCAAAGCCAAGAACTCTGCTGTGTAATGAAGTTCTGAATCTGCTTTAGGAAAACAAAGGGACTTTTGATTCCAGCAAATATTTAGTAGGACAAAATAGTGCAAATATATACAAAATTAGAATAATATATAGAATTAAAAGTACCAAATAATATTGTGACACCAGACTGAGTGAACCCCGCCTCAGCTGGGATAGGCTGTTCAATACACTGCAATGGAAGGCGCCTTATCAGGCAGCTGATCACATTAAATATAAGAGGTTTCCATGGGAACCAACACACAATCCATGATGCGGTTTATAAACCGAACCAAGTCGTTTTTTTTCTACATCCAAACTTTTGTTAAGCTGAATTTCTATTGATAATGATAAACAGTAATCTGTAGCAATCGTCTTTAACGGTGCAAAGAAAGATTTCTCAGATGTTGCATCAACATTTTTAACCTGCTCTAAGCACCATACTTGGGCTTCCTGTCTGAAAGTCTACTCACATATTTGCATGTCAACACACTAAAACACAGCTGCAGTGTGTTGCAGTGAGAGCTGCCAGCAGGGTGTCGGGAACTGAACTGAATTATTTTGCCACTTTTTTCTCTGTTAATGCACAGTGTGCGAGTCTCTGGCTTGTTTAGCAGCAGAAGCTGTCAGATGTGTGCGTTTCAGTGACTGTGTGTTTTCCTTAAGGTTGTGTTGGGTTACAGAAAATCCAGAAAACCCCTCAGAGCTGCACATCTAAGCCAGTGTTTGACAGAGGAATGAAAGACTGACCCAGTCTGACTGCAGTTTACCTTACACGCCCTCAGTCATTCTGTCTTGGCTAATCTAACTCAGTCTCTCCCTTTTGCCTCCCTCCCTCCTCATTCCTTTTGCCTCCTCTGTGTAATACCGGCCCTCCCCTCCCTTCTCAGCTGTTGGCCACGTTTCTGATCCAGTTCGAGAGGTTACGTGGGGTTCAGTCCTCAGGGGTCCTCTTCATCTTCTGGTTCCTGTCTGTGCTGTGTGCCATCGTGCCTTTCCGCTCCAAGATCCTGCAGGCCTCCAGCCAGGTGAGAACACACAGCAGCCCTCAGACTTAGCCTGCTCACACATGTCGGTCGTCATCTTCTCGGCCCCGCTGCCCGCTCATCTCCCCCAGATTCTCCTCATCTTTTTATTCTGCGCCGTGTTTTTTCCACTGCTCTTGATGTTGGAGGATACTTGAGCAGTCGTGTCTTCCTGGGCCCTTCCCCCCACCGCTTCCTGGTGAGTTGGTATGGTGAGTGGATGATCTAGAGGGGTCATACCAGGCCACTGCTAAGCCGAGAGGGCCTGTTGTTTCAAACACACGTATCTTACCTCCAGTGTGCACACAGTAAACAAACTGTGCAGGCGCTGTGCGGTGTTCCAAAATGGAGGAAAGGTGTACAGTTGTTGATAAACACCACTGACCCAGATCATTACTTGTCTAAGTGTTAAGATTTATGGCTTAATGAGTGGTACACCTTTAATCTACTGGACTCCCTAATAAGTCCACCATTCTTTTGGGAGCAAAAAGTGATTAGTGACCTATTAAAAGTTCCTACTACAAAAATGTTGAAAATGCATTAACAGTTTTTACATTGACATGCTACGTATGAGCACTAGGAGTGAAAGAAAGGAGCTAATATAAGAGTGATCTGACTAAAAATATGTTTGTCTGCAGCCTGAAACGTCTGCTCTACTTGGCAGACTTCCATGTCTCCGCTGTGGAAGGGTTAGAGGCTGTGTTAATATGCACGTAATGATTGGATTATGGTCAATAATTAGAGTAAGACTTACCCTAATTAGCATGTTTACATTGGTTGATATTCATGTATCTGCGTGTGGAGGGTAATCTGATTTATGGCTGTCCTGCTGTGACCGGCTCAGGTTCCTTTATGATGTTTTTGCTGCATGGTCTGTGGACAAGAGAAATGTATGAGACATTAAAGTAATGATTAAAATCACACCACAAAGAAAGGTTTAGACTTGTTTAGACTGGCCTCCAGGTAGGAACTTCATTATATGTTAGTAATACTCCCTTCTTTAATTCACCTTGCCATTAGTTGGTAAAAATGAAGTGGAATTTGGATCATTGTCTTCATGCATGACCCAATTTTCACCACACTTTAACTATAGGACAGATGGACTCACATTTGTCTCTAGAGCACTCTGGTTTACAGAGGAGTTATCGGTTCACTCAGTGACTGAAAGGTGCCCAGATCCTGTGATCCTGTGCATTAGCATTAGCAATAGGAACAACTCGACTTTGGTCTCATCAGTGTTCCACAAGTGTTTGTTCAGATGCAGTTTAGACAGTCTTTCCTGGGAACCCTTCAAACAAACTGTACTTGTTCAGTCACACATCAAACATTGAGCATGCTCAGTGAGGCCTGTAGGCTCCAAGATGTAGCTCTTGGTTTTTTCTTCCTCTGATCATTGCACGGTCAGATTATGGGGTGCATTTGCCTCTGCGTTCTCGCTGCAGAATGCAACGCTTGCTTCTTTAACACCATAGTTTATGTTGCAAACGCCAAAACGTCTACAATTCATCAAGGACTGATGATCAGCAGCACCCGCTGCAGCTCAACTAACCAAGCAGAGGCTACATGTTTCACATGTTTTGTAAAATACTTAATGTTGTGGTGAAAAAAAGTTACATGTTGTTGTTCGTCTCTTTTGAACATCAGTGTGTTTTGGTTGTGAGAGCAGCCGCGGTCACACAGTGATGATATAATCACACCGATTCAGAAAATCAACCGATGCAAAAAGTCCTCGCTCGATCACGGGAAAGATCAGTGACTCCCTTTGTGGGCACAGACCCGATATGAATGAATGAGCTCAGTGTGTTTTTTCAATACAGTGTGAAAATATTTTGAATATTGTGAATGAACAGAACGAGGCGGCCACTATCAGCTGCTAAACACAACAACATCAACGTTGTTATTAGCACGCTGATGTCAGCATTTAGGTCAAAGACAGGCAAACAGACTCTTCTCCTGCCTCACCTGAACAGCTAACGTTAGCAGGGCTGCTAGCTTGGCACCTCTTTGATGCTGTTCCACTCGTGGAATTTTAATTTCCCATGAACGATGTCTGAAACAAAACGTGCAACGCCCACAGGAAGATTAAGCGAATTGGTCGGCTGAGTTTTAAAGTCCTTCTGAGACCTGTCTTCTATAAAAACGGTCAACAATGTCTGGATTTCAGTCCATCCATCATGAAATTGACCCCGATGCTCCTGTACACAACATTTCAGAACGAAGTCAAAGACAAGCTGCGATTCACCACCTTCTACTTCTACTTCGGCCTGGTGGTCTGTGAGCTGATCCTCTGCTGCTTCAATGAGAAACCTCCTCTTTTCTCCAACGTGGTCACCGACCCGGTGAGTCCAACAACAACAACAACAACAACGACACACACTCTCAGCATGTTTGTGTGCCTCTAATCTATATTACACTGACATCGCATGCACTCTGTTGAAAGCCTTGAGTGGGCAGCTTGTTAAAACAGGTCACACACACACACAGAATTCAGTTGTTACTGGCTGCTCACAGAAATATGTCGTCTTTATCCTTGTTTAACCTCATTGGCCTATTTTTCTGCACATTTTCCAATTTCTTCTCAGAATCCCTGCCCTGAAACAACAGCAGGTTTTCTATCCACCATGACGTTTTGGTGGTTCACGAGGTGGGTGGCACACACACACACACACACACAACTTCCAAAAACCCATTAACTACATTAATTAGGAATAATAATAATGAGTAGAATCATCTTTCTTTTGCACATGAAGCTTCAGTGGTGCAGTAGATGCAAGTCTGACAATGGCTACTAATTTTAGCCTAAAAAGGAAATTGAGGCTTATATGAATAAAACAAAATAGAATTAAAAAATTCATCAAGTGCTGTTAAGTGCTAATGCACATACTTTCCTGCCGTTGCTCTATTTGACAGGATCTTTCCAGCTGTAATCATGAGATAATATCAGAGTTATCTGGGGTATATGTGGTAGCATTTCTTAAGCTCGCTGGTAAGATGAAAAACTGACATAAACCCTTGGTGCTCTCTGTTTTGCTAATATGCATCATTTTAACAGAAAACAGAATAATCGTGGATGTAAACAGTGCCTGTTGTGCCTTTCTTTCTTTTGTACTCTGAGCCAATCTTCTTCCCTTGTGCCACAAAATGCATCAAACCAATATCCTGTGAAATCCAATCCGGGCGGAACATAATGGTGATTAGAAACTCCAGGAAACTCAATAAAGTTAAATAAAGGCTCTGAGATTATATTTTAGCCACTGAGTGAAACACACAGGGGATGGAAGCAGAAGTCCCATTTATTTACAGTAATTGTCCTTTTTGTTTTGTTGAATTGCTTAATGTACCGGATTGAATTAAACTGTTGATTCTTTTTCCTCAGTATGGCCATTAAAGGCTACAAAATGCCCCTGGAGGTCAAAGACCTGTGGTCTCTGAACGAGCGCGACAGCTCCAAGGTGATGGTGCCCAGACTCCTCAAGGAGTGGGACAAGGAGCAGGCCAAGGCCAAGAGGTATGTGTGAGGAGAGGAAGGACGGAATTTTCCCAGCATGTCTGTGTGTGTGTTACTTGTATAAAAGCCTCTCGGTGCATGAGATTAAAACAGTCACTATGAGACAGCATGTTATCCAGAGAAATCAGGTTAAAGCTGGAAACAGGAGAACTGCTGTAACCTGGATACTTTAAAACGCACAGCTGGTCAATAATCCAGTCTGTCCACAGACATATGATGCTTCTTCATTTATTTTACACTTCTTTCATTCTGTAAATCTTCCCAGCGACAGAGGACGTCCCAGCAAATTCACACTAAGATCAGACCGTGCAATGCTCAGAAAAACACAAAAAAAAACCCAAGTGCTCCATCTCAGATGCTACAGGCCTCACTGAGCATGTTAAATGTTAATGTGACAGCACAATCAGAAGAAGACTAACAAGTACACTTTGTTTTAAGTGTTACCAGGAGAAAACCTCTTTTGCTTTTAAAAAGCACACGGAAGCACGACTGAGATTCAAAAAAATCCAACAGTAACACCTCATACACACCGTCAAGCACAGCGGTGGATGGGCACCATTAAGTGGACCTCTCTATATCTATAGTGTTCTAAAGGCAAATTCGAGGTGGTGTTAGCTTAGCATTCCCATTTTCTCAACAGTACATTTTACTACAGAAAGGACAGAATATATCAGCAGATCTGAGGCATATGGACAAAAAACTGAATACTGTGCATCCCTACAGTTCAGCTTCATGGCAAAGCAGAATAATACATGTGAATCCCTGGATATGCATAGTTACAGCTGCAGCTGGAGGCACCAAACACATAATTAAAGCCCATAATTGGAGAAGTCATTGCCTCATTACGATCCTAACCAGTTTAGCAGTGACAGACTGTAAGCCTCCTGAACGTGAATTCTAATTCTTTCTAAAAAAAAATGTTAGAAGCATCCTTTCATTTCCTTGTCAGACCAGAGAAGAGAGGATGTTTTCATAAAGGGTATGGCCCTGTGTGTGTGTGTGTGTGTGTGTGCAGGCATACATTTCTGTACCATGTGACATATGTTTTTGTAACTCCAGCACCAGAATAGTAAATATATGAACCGTTTATTTCACTGAGGGGTTGTTAAGAACAGAAGGAATCCACAGAGTGTCTGCAGACATCAGAGGGAACATGTGAAAAAATACTTTGGTCTCTTTTGTCGTCAAGTTGCTCTGATGTCTTTGTGTTTGTGGAATATTTTGGGCTTTTAAAGTCAGAGCCTCTGAGGAATAAATCCACCTCCCCCCTGCTGCTCGGCAAAGTTAATTAGTTTTCTCATATAATGCTGGATTCCACAGCTACACGCTGGAGGAACTGGTCCGGCACTTTGTGTTAGAATTGTGCGACTTCATCAAAACAAAGAGGGTAATTTTGTGCACATTGAACTTTGACCTCCATCCGGCTGCTTCCGCTCCTCTGCCCCACAACTTTCCTGTCAGTTTCAGTGTACACAGAGCGTAAGACGATACGGACAAGCTCCATTAGGCCTTTTCAGCCTGGAAACCAGTTCCATCACAGTTATTTTACAACAGGAATCCAACTCCTCTGCTGTAAGCCGGCATTAGAACAGATTTAGTTTACTTCCCTTTAACGGAAAAGTTTCTGCCTGAGGTCCTTCTGACATTACTGACTGTGTCTACCACATGCAGCCAGAACAAAGGTGTTGATTCACACTATTCTGAGTTGTTTTCTTGTGTCCATGTTGCTACTAAATCCAAAGTCACTAAAATATTTAACACAACTGTTTGACCCGGCCATTAGGCCTGATTATTAACTCCATGCATCAATGTCAAACACGCTGAAGCGTGAAACGCCTCCATCTGGCTGACATGTTATTGCAGAACTCATTTAAAAACAACTGCTGTATATATTGACCTTACTTTGTCGCCTTCCATCCACAGTGAACAGAATCTGTCCAGCCAGGCCCTGTACGCCAAGCCGCCGCCATCGACCACCAACCACGTCACAGGAGGAGGAGGAGGAGGAGACGGTCCCACCAGCCCTGAGGAAGTCGAAGTGCTGCTGTCCAATCAGAAAGCTGCTCCCCGCCAGCCGTCCTTCCTGCGGGCCCTCATCAAAGCCTTCGGACCGTACTTTCTGATCGGCTCGGCCTACAAGCTGCTGCAGGACGCCATCACGTTCGTCAACCCTCAGCTGCTCCGGTAAAAAAAAAAAAAAACAACACAAACAACATTGTTCGATAAGCTTTTCTTAGTATATACGTTTGCATGTTGGTGTGTATTTTTGCATTATTTAAATTATAGTAGCCCTAAACATTCTTTATGCACACTGTCCTTGTCCAGGATGCAAAGTCGTCATGTAAATATGTTTCCTTTTTGTGCCCTTGGGAAATTACTGATAGCAGCTGTGTGACGGTTTATCTCAGTCTGGGAGATAAAGTATCAGAGGCGGCTGACCGCATAGTTTTCCTGTATGTATTCCGCTCTGTGCTCACAGATCATTCGTCAGTTATGACACTGTGTTTGTGTGGTGGGAAAAAAAATTACCCATGTAAAGCTGAATGAATTGGAGCCATTCTAATCTGACTAAAATCAGGAAGAACATAAAGAAATGAGAAGTTATTAAGCACATCAGATCGCTTCCCTTTTTTCACAGCCGGCAGTACATTTATTTCCAAGAATTTCTAATCTATTTCAAACATGGAAAGTTAAACCTCAAGCCATAGATAACAGGTTGTGTTTTGGCCTGATAGTAAACTCTGCAGCGGCTGTTACACTCACTCTGCAGCTACAGCGCTTGAAGGTCAATTCCAGCTTATGCATCATTAATAAATCAAAAACTGGCTGATCAAACTAAAGCATACTCTGCATATAAAGGTGGATGTGGCTCCACCCCTGTTGTACAACCCGTTGTTCAATAACAATCAGCCTGTTCCGGTCAGATCCACCCATGAGAGGTGGATCTAGCCGGATTGGCTCAAATGTGGCTCAGGTGTGAACGCAAATGTGGCTCGCGAATCCAGTTAGCAACATGCTACTTCCGGTTAGTGACGTGCTACTTCCAGTTCATGGGGCGCGACACGGGACAAAAAGACCACACGACCGCGGCCTGAACGGACTCTGTATATTACGAGGTGCCACCTAGTGGTTCGGAGGACAGCAAACACGCTGGATGAAGCCGGATTGAGTGCGGACACAAGTGTGTGCTAGCCAGATTTGAAAATAGGTCTGAACGCATCCAGCTTAAAGGCTGTCTGGGCTCAATCCTACTCTAGCTGGAATGACTTTCTCCAGTGTGAACGGGGCCTTTAAGACTCGTATCAAAGGAGATTTTATTTCTTTTTTTTGTAGGATGTTGATCTCATTCACAAAACAGACGAACGTTCCCGACTGGTGGGGTTACACACTGGCCTTCCTCATGTTCTTCACAGCCTTGCTGCAGACTCTCATCCTCCACCATCACTTTCAGTACTGCTTTGTCACCGGCATGAATGTGCGCACCGCACTCATCGGAGCTATCTACAGGAAGGTATGCTGTAGAGACGGACATAAAATGAGCAAAATCTGGGACTATTTATTTGTAAAAGGCTCCAAAATAGTAACGCTGCTCATCGCCTTGCAGGCCCTGGTGATAACCAACGCGGCCAAACGTTCATCCACGGTGGGAGAGATAGTCAACCTGATGTCTGTGGATGCACAGAGGTTCATGGACCTCACCACCTTCCTCAACATGCTGTGGTCCGCTCCTCTTCAGATCATGCTGGCCTTGTATTTCCTCTGGCAGGTACATGCACGGCTAACAGCCAGATTACAGGCAATGTGAGAATCTGACGACTCAGGGCAGCACATTGTCACTGTCTTTCACAGAACCTCGGTCCGTCTGTGCTCGCTGGTGTGGCAGTTATGATTATGCTCATCCCTTTCAATGCGGTCATTGCCATGAAGACCCGCGCCTACCAGGTAACGTTTCCTCACGACATGTATGTGTAGATTTGGTTGGGTTTGGAGAAGAGGCTTTTGAAGACATCAGTCTGTCCCCTGTTCTTCTTCAGGTGGAGCAGATGCAGTACAAGGACTCTCGTATCAAGCTGATGAATGAGATTCTGAACGGCATCAAAGTCCTCAAGTTGTACGCCTGGGAGAACTCCTTCAAAGAAAAGGTCCTGGCCATCCGGCAGAAGGAGCTCAACGTGCTGCGCAAGACGGCCTATCTGGGAGCGCTGTCCACCATGGCCTGGACCAGCGCCCCCTTTCTGGTAGGCTCAGCTATGTTCTTCTTATTCTTCTTAAGTATTTTCCATAGCAGGATTTAGAAAGCAGGTCATATAAACACATACTTTCCCATCCAAACACCTGCATGTATCACTGACTACCACCTCTCTGAAGTGCTGAATATTCCAGCTGTTGACACTGGATTTACTGCTGAGTCACAGCAATGACTGCTGAACATCTCTCTGGATGGATCTTTGTACCTGAGCGGCTTGTTTGTCCGTGTGTGTTTCCAGGTTGCCTTGACAACATTCGCTGTGTATGTGACTGTGGATGAGAACAACGTCCTGGATGCGGAGAAGGCCTTTGTGTCTCTGTCGCTCTTTAACATCCTCAGGTTTCCTCTCAACATGCTTCCCCAGGTCATCAGCAGCATCGTACAGGTGGGCACTTGAACACTTGTTTTTTTAACTCCCTCTTCAGTGTGTGTTTCAGCCAGTGCCTTTATTTTGTCTTTGTTTTGCATTGCAGGCCAGCGTCTCCTTGAAGCGAATCCAAAGTTTCCTGAGTCATGACGAGCTGGATCCAGACTCTGTTGACAGAAAGAACACAGGCACAGGTAGGCAACGTCCGTTTTGGGTATTTATGCTGTCACTGAATGTGCTTTAGACAGAGTTTAATGTGTAAGAAAATGTGCTTTGTCATCAGTCTACTGTGTAAACTCAATAGTTTCTGGAAGCACAGAGAGCGAAGTCACTTCTCTCCCACTCACTCACCCCCTTCACCCTGTGACTCAGAGTCTGGATGACTAACGGCTGTTTGTTTAGCCTTTTGTGCCACCAGCTCTGCACCGTGCCACCATTTAAAGCTGCTGAAAAAAATACATCATCTGTCTTTCTGTTGCTCAGAGTTTTCAGTCACAGTTGTCAATGGGAAGTTCACCTGGGGTAAAGATGATCCTGCTGTTCTGCACAAGTAAGGTCCAGAAAAGCCACATGCTGCATGTCTGCACTGGTCATGTGTGTTTGCAGTGTGTAATGTTGACCGTGTGTCTGTTTTATAGCATTAATGTGATGGTGCCCCAAGGCTCCCTGCTGGCTGTGGTCGGCCATGTTGGCTGTGGGAAGTCCTCCCTGATTTCTGCTCTACTGGGTGAAATGGAGAAACTGGAGGGAGAGGTGTCTGTTCGGGTAATCTATCTTTTTTAAATGACATCATACATAATATAAAAAACAAAAAGACACATTAATTCCCTGATAATTTTCCCTTCAAGAATTTTAGCATCTTTGTTTTGGTTCTATGGGTCTCATGACCCTTATTTTTATTGATAAGGCTCAGGTAATTCTCACTGCATAGTTTACTGCCACCAAGGCCACTGGAGAAAGTCATTCCAGCTAGAGTAGGATTGAGTCCAGACAGCCTTTAAGCTGGATGCGTTCAGACCTATTTTCAAATCTTTTTGTGTCCGCACTCAATCCGGCTTCATCCAGCATGTTTGCAGTCCTCCAAACCACTAGGTGGTGCCTCATAATATACAGAGTCTGTTCAGGCCGCGGTAGGACCGTGTGTGCGCATGCGTTGTGCGGTTTTTTGTCCCGTGTCGTGCCCCGTGAACCGGAAGTAGCATGTCGCTAACCGGAAGTATCATGTCGCTAGCCGGATTCACGAGCCACATTTGCGTTCACACCTGAGCCACATTTGAACCAATCCGGCTAGATCCACCTCTCATGGGTGGATCTAGCCACTAGATTGAAATCAAACTGGATACAGCCGGATTCGAGGTGTTCACACTCAGAAAAAAAACATCTGGAGAGGCCCGAATCCCGCTTTAGCCAGATTTTTTTCCCCAGTGTGAACCAAAGTGACCAAAAAATTAAAAAATAAACTACATTATATCAACAAAAGAAGTGTGGACACTCAGGTTCCCTGTTCAGCCTGTTAATTTGTCCATAAAATGTTAAAAAACATTAATTAAACAATCATGGATAATCAATCAACAGTGCAAACCATTATCTAACAGACTGCAGCATTAAGATGTCCCTCTTCACAAGTAACAGCTAAAGCTGCACATGGTGTCCATGTACTTTTGGTCACATAGTGTAGGTAAATTATAGCAGACTGGAGTGCTGTTTCTAGCTGAGGAAGCAGCAGCAGTAAAGAATTCTGCCTCTCTCTCTGTCCTCAGGGCTCGGTGGCTTACGTACCTCAGCAGGCCTGGATACAGAACGCCACCCTGCGGGACAACATCCTGTTTGGAAAACCCTACAATGAGCAGAAGTACCGCTCCGTCATGGATGCCTGCGCTTTGACCCCTGATCTGCAAGTGCTGCCTGGAGGAGACATGACTGAGATAGGAGAGAAGGTTAAAAAAAGAAAAAGCAGGGCTTTCAGTTCCTTTCTTCACTAAAGTAACCTCTTTGTGTTTCTGCTGAATGACTCAAACTAACCTGTTTTGACCCTGCAGGGCATCAACCTCTCCGGTGGTCAGAGACAGAGGGTTAGCCTCGCTCGAGCTTTGTACAGTGACACTGAAGTGTACTTGTTGGACGACCCGCTGTCCGCCGTGGACGCCCACGTGTCAAAACACATCTTCGACAACCTCATTGGTCCAGAGGGGCTGCTGAAAGGCAAGGTGAGAAAACCCAGAGTGAAGTTCTATACAAGCTAACCCAACCTTTAGCCTGTTAGCATTGTGAAGAGCTGCTAACGTTTCTCATTTCAGTGGAGGAAGTGGTATTTTATCTTTTCAGTAGAGCAGAAGTTGAATTACGCTCTATCAGTTTATTGCATGTTATCTTTTTATGGTTATGATACCAGGTTCCTGATTAGACTCGTTTAGGCTTGATGGCATCCTGCACTAAATAGGTCACTTAAGTTGAGCTCGTAATAATAATATATTTTTCTTAGAAGACTGTAACTGGAATTTCTTTTGGTGTTTTCATTCCAGACACGCATCCTGGTGACACACGGCATCAGCTTCCTGCCTCAGGTAGATAACATCATGGTGATGGTGGACGGTCGGGTGTCAGAGATGGGCTCCTATCAGGAGCTGCTCAAGCAGAACGGAGCCTTCGCAGAATTTCTTAGAAACTATGCCCTGGAGGATATCATCGAGGAGGACGAGGTTACCGGTAGAGCAATACTTCCTCCTTTTTTTAAATATATATACATATATATATATATATATCAGATAACGTGAGGTTGAGCAGGTTTATTGACAGTATATTACTCTTATTTTATCAATGCTTTCATAGAGGAGTTTGAAGAGGAGGAACTGTTCCCAGAGGACGCCCTTAGCAACCACACAGACATGGTGGACAATGAACCAGGGATCAATGAAGCAAAGAGGAACTTCATACGGTATATTTAATGTCCTGTCCTGTTTAATCACAGTAAAATAAAATTACAGCAGCCATGTTTTGTTGTCCTCCTTGTTGTCACCTTTGCAGGCAGATCAGCATCATTTCAGATGGAGAGAACCCCAGAACGCGTTCGGTGAGGAGGCACGGCTGCAGCCAAAGGAAACACTCGGAGCAGCTGGAGAAGAAACCGCGGGAGGTGGAGAAACTCATCCAGGCGGAGACAGCAGAGACGGGCAGGGTTAGTCACGGTTCTAACATATCTACTGACTGAAAATTTAAAGTGCCGTTTCAAATTATTTAGCTACGCATTTAATGTTAATTGTCTTTCTTTAAATATGATGCAATTAGTCCAAAGATTCCACTATGTTTAAACAGGTCGACCAATCAAACTTTATCTGTGATCCATTTTTTTTGTGCAGGTTACCTATCACACGGCTTTGACCTTTAACCTCTTATTCACACCCAGGTGAAAGCCAAAGTGTACCTGGAATACGCCAAGGCGGTGGGGCTGCTGCTGTCAGTGATCATCTGCTTCCTGTACGGCTGTCAGAGCGCCGCCGCCATCGGAGCAAACATCTGGCTCAGCCAGTGGACCAACGACGCCTTGACAAATCAGACCAAGGAGAATGTGAATATGAGGGTGGGGGTGTACGCAGCACTGGGCATTGCACAAGGTAAGAAACACTGAACTCACAGTCATCTGTACAGATACAATATATATATATATATATGTGACCAGAAGTAAATGGACACCCTGGGCAGTCTGTTTTATATGGAGCCACTCTGATGACATGGGCAAAAAATAAATAAATCGTGGCCACGAATTATATATAACGTGCGCACAAAATACCAATTCGTGACAGAGGAGTACGGGAGCAGGCTGCCCGGCCAGGGAACACTCTTCCCGGGCAGCAGGGATCGTCCCTCTCCCTGTCCATCATGTCACTTTAACTCCTGTCCGGGCCGGGAGTGACATGATAGACAGGGAGAGGGGCGATCATTGCTCCCTGCTGCCCAGGAAGGGTGCATCCTGGCTGGGCACCCCACTCCCTTGCGCTCTAGTCGTGGCCACGATTTATTTATTTTTTTGACCATATCATCAGCGGGGCTCCATAGTTTTACGTTTTGAAGGTGGAAATCTTAATACTTCTGGCGTGTTATGGACAAACCATTGGAAAATATCCTGAAAACACTTCCAGACTTTAGAGCATATAATAAGGATTTAAATCATAACTTTGTATGTCCTGACCTCAAGTTCACCTGAAGTCACCCTTTATCTGACTTTGCAAATGGCTAATGGGCGACCAGACACATGGAGGCTGGGTGTCCACACATGTCTGGTTATTAATTGTAACTTAAAAAACATATACATTCATTAGTGGTGTAGTGTGTCCACATACTTTTGACCATATGGTTTATGTTGCGTAAACAATTCCTCCCTTACAGTTTATTAATTTATTAATAATCCGAGATTACTTGCTTTGCAGCCAGTTTTCCTAAGAGATGCTGTCAGCCAGAAGAAAACATTTCATCAGTGTTACCTTGTTTAAATGGAGTGTGACATATAATGATGCATGTTTTTTCCAGTGAACTGTCACCTGGTGATTCCATTGCATTCTCATTCCACAGTAAAACCCTCCTCTCCCATACCTTTTTTTTTGTCTCTCTACTCCTACTCTGTGATTAAATCCCATCCCAGGTATCCTGGTCATGATCTCTTCCTTCACACTAGCCATGGGGAACATTGGTGCAGCCAGGAAGCTGCACTTTAATCTGCTCATCAACAAACTTCACACGCCTCAGTCTTTTTTTGACACCACACCTATAGGACGCCTCATCAACCGCTTCTCCAAGGACATCTACGTCATTGATGAAGTTCTGCCATCCACTGTGCTCATGTTCCTGGGCACCTTCTTTGTTTCCCTCTCCACCATGATCGTTATCATTTCCAGCACCCCCATTTTTGCTGTTGTCATAGCACCCTTGTCTTTCATTTACATCTTTGTCCAGGTACCCAGGGTGGGGGGGAGAAATGTTGCTTGTGTGCCAAGCGATCCTGTCTCTTCCTCTTTTTCTTGCAAATATTGGACTCTTCCCTTTCCTGGACTGGCATGCGACATGCACGTTGGCACAGTGGATTTTGTAACCCTGTCCTGCTCCCTCCTCCCTTCCTTGTTTCTCAGTAGCTTGCGATGTTGTCCATGATGAGCACCTGCTGCTGCTGCGATCACTTCCCTTTCAAATCCTAAATTCATTTTCCTCTCTCTGCAGCCAAAACGCCTCCTGTCCTACCCAAAGCCTTACACACACACACACACACACACACAAAATACATAGAACTTTAGTGTAAAGTGATGTTAGCCCAGTGTTTAGTGATCCATACTCTCCCTCTAGTGGTGGACCAGAGTTACTACAAATGAACTGCTTCATTGTGACTAAAGGCCAGTGTGGCTAATTTCAGGGTGTCAGAAGTTGTTGAAGGCATTACAGTAAGGCCTGTGATTAAACTGTTGTCATGGAAACGTGGGGCATCTTAGTTTTAGAACAACAGCATTAAATCGTAAAAAAGAAATCAGAGAATTTCCAAGTGCCTGCTGTCACATTTACATCTGTATAATCATAGAAACACAGCAGAGGCAGGCTGTATGTACTCCTGCAGGATCTCAGCCTTACAAGTGGAACAAAAAGAGTTTTCTGGTGACACAAAAGTGAGGCCTGTGGTGTTTTCTGTCCGTTTGTAGCTATATACTCACAAAACGTTGTTTTCACACCATCAGAGTACAAAAATCCTGCCCTGACAGTGGAAGCTGCTGTGTCATTAGACGTTGGGAAACGGGCCCTAAATCAATTTAACGCAGGTGTTGTTGTGTTGACCCCTCTCCCCCCCCACCCCCCCACCCCCTTCCTCTCGCAGGTGCGCTGTTGTTGGTTAACTGCCTGCTGTGCCGGGCCTACAGTATGCTGCGGGCAGCCAAGCTCACACACCGCAACATGCTTCAGGGGGTCCTGCGAGCTCCGCAGGCCTTCTTCGAGAGCACCCCCACTGGGCGGTTACTAAACCGCTTCAGCAAAGACGTGGATGCTATAGACTCCCACATCCCAGACAATATTGACATATGGATGCGTACTTTCTGGTACACACTGAATGTGCTGCTCATATGCTCTGCCCTCACCCCAATGTTCCTCATAGTCATAGCCCCGTTAATGGTGTTCTATTGGTGGGTTCAGGTAAATAGGAAACGAGTCTGCTAACTCATTAATACAACATGCATGTCTGAGAGTGCTGTGGAGTGTGTGTGTGTTTGGATCAGTGATCAGTGCTGTTTTGGTGCTTCAGTGTGGTGTGATCTGTTAGTTTTAGCTGGCTTAGTGGCTTAGTAGTCAGGTAGTAGTATAAGCCTGGGATGTAGCTAGCAGCGCCACTTAGCATAAATTCAAATTTGAGTCAGCAGGGCTGCTCTTATAGCCAAATGTTGATGATTTATGCAGATTTAATGACTTTTTTTGCCCTCAAAGTGTTCACTGACTGTGGGTTTAAGTTTAAAAAGTACCTTCGCCATTAACTTTTGCACAAAGTGGAAGAACTAGTTAGCTTTTACCAAGAATATTGTTTGGCTTAGGAGCAGCTCTGTGTGACCTATTGTGGTGTGAAAACCAGATGAACAGTGGTGGCTGGAGAACAGCAGTTGTAATAGTGGCGTGTGTGAGTGTGTGTGTTGTGTTCATCATTGCAGAAGAATTCATCTTAAATCAATACTAAATTTGACCCAATAATCTGTAGCGTTTAAGTGATCACTGTACTCACAGACGAGGCTGCGCGTCATGTCGAGGTTAGAACCTCGCAGAGAAAGGAAGTCACACAAAAATCTACAAATGCTGAAAAGGATTTAAATGGTTTCATTGCATTTCTTACGACGTACAATTAGTTGAAATGCAGCATTGACCCATACTGGGGGTCAGGTTAGGATAGGTCTAATGTTAGAATTCCCTTACTGATACTGCCACATGTGGCTATTATGTGAACTACAGTCAGACGTCATACACTGTGTGCAAGTGTGCATCAATTCTGTTGTTAGTTTATTGTTGGGTCACTCTGTTCTGTATCTGCGGCTGTGCAGGATTGTATTTATGTCCTATCATGACACTACAGTGGAATTGGACACGGAGAATCAACACCAGGTCCATACCATGTAGGAGTTCTACAGCTAGCTGATGACCAGGAATCTATGGATCATGTTAGCTAGCGAAATATTAATGAAGCCACACTGATAATACATCCCTTAGCTAGCTGAAAGGTAGTTCCACAGCTTTCTAACATTAGCTGCAACAGTTTGGGATGAAATAAAATATTGTCACCCACTCGGGCTACATTAGGTAGTGAGTAATTTGTCTGCTAAGCCCAACAAAAGCTGCACACTGAGCAAGGCCCTTAGGATCAAGCATAAATCCAAGCAAAGAGAACGAGTCCACGTACAGGCACCGTCAATACACGTATATTTCTTCAACATGGAACCTTTAAGAAATGTTGTGAAAACTTCCTGGATAAAATACTAACCTATTTTTCAAGTATGAACCATTCATCAGTAGGTTGTCATTTAAAGGGAGGGTCTGTGATACTAACTGGACCTCCACATCACTAAAAAAAACAAAAATCAGCAGCACTAACATTCAGCCTCGTGTCATTCCTGCGGCTCCGTCATGGCTTCCACCCTGCATGGCCCGACTCTGTGTTGTGTCTTTCCTGCACTGAGAAGACGTAACAGCTTCTAACACTTTGATAAACCTGATTTGAATGCTGATATATGTGTAATTACAAACACAACACCTGCAGCAGTCTCCTGAGTATGAAGCCACTTTGTGGACTTCAGTGTAACAGTGTCCGGCTCCTTATCAGCAGTCTGAATATCAGATGAGCACTGCAGGTGTTGTGTTCAGGCTTTGTGTGTGTGCGTGTGCGTGTGTGTATGCGTGTCCGAGTGCATCATTATTATTGTCAAATATCTTAACATGTGTAAAAAAGACTTGTCGGGTTGTAATGATGTGTCTGTTTCTCTCCCCCCCTCCTTCAACGCCTGTAGAGATTTTACGTTGCCACGTCTCGGCAGCTAAAACGCCTGGAGTCGGTCAGCCGCTCTCCCATATACTCCCATTTCTCTGAGACCGTCACTGGCTGTAGTGTAATCCGAGCCTATGGCAGACACTCTGCCTTTGTTCTGATGAGTGATATGAAAGTGGATGAGAACCAAAAGAGTTACTACCCTGGTATAGTGTCCAACAGGTACGTGTCTGGTTTCAGCTCAGCAGAACAGCAGCTCTGTGTTCCAGTTCTGTTGAAAAGGCTTCGCTCTGCACACAGACGCCACTGTTTGATGGCCAGGCGTCAGCTGACTTACAGCAGCTGTTAGTTCAGACATGCTATCTGGTGGCTGAGTGCAGAGGATGTGAAAGAAAATGTTTCAACACTGGAACACAAAAAAAAAAAATGCACACACACCAGGAGATATTCCTGAAGAAGGATTCAGATAACTAAGCACTTAACCACACTGCATGCTACATAAACACCGTCGTTTCATATTCACTTCCTCCATCAGCTCTCTTGCTCGTCAATAACTGTAGCTGTGATGTCATACAGGTGGCTGGGAGTGCGTATCGAGTTCATCGGGAACTGCATTGTGTTGTTTGCTGCTCTTTTTGCTGTGACTGGAAAGGAGAACCTGAACCCCGGCCTGGTGGGTCTGTCAGTGTCCTACGCTCTGCAGGTGAGTACTGCTGCCACACTTCAGTTCACCATTTAAATATATATGCTATATATAGCAGAATATAGTCCCAGAATGGATCAAAGTAGGAGACTGCCGCGTGTTAATCAGCATTTCCATTTGTGCTCGCTGTGAATACGCAGCTCACATACAGTACTTGGATAAGGTCATTCAACTAACGATTATTGAATTAATCAATAATTTGCATCCCTATTCTGACCTGTTATTAATGTTATTGGACCAGTTGTACTTTTTTTGGAATATTTGAAACCCCCCAGCGCCCGGCCCCCCCCCGGGTTAAGTTGAGTTTGAGACCCCTGATTTAAATGCTCATACGAGCCGTGTCAGGCATGATGATGTCAGCTTACATACACCACTAAATCTCTATACTTCAGTCACTTGTTACTATTTCACAAGGTGTTGTTATTGTTCATTTCTGCAAACTAACAAACTGTAGCTTCTACTTTGGATACTGTCCCAGTAGATCTCTGTGTTTACCACTGCTATTTGTAGCCTATTTATCAATGAAGAGAAATAAATAATAAAACACTGCTGCTTATTGACAGACAATCAAATTAATGGAGAATTAAGAAACTCATCTCTTTTAATGCAAAAACAAGTGCAATAGTATTAGTGCAATACAACAATAAATCACAGGTGACATGATCTAAACCCTCATTCCACTGATTCATATTCATTCATTAACACATATAATCATCAGAGCATAATAATGAAATTTCAAAGGTAATAGACCAGGTTGTTCTTAGTTTTACTCTTACAAAACTCAAAGCTAATTGTTTTGAGAAGCTCTGTGTGAGTTACCTCTGAGCAGGTCTGTGTCCAGCGGTGGGGAAAGTCAGTGAGGTCAGAAGTCCAGGCTCGGTCCAGGCTCGGTCCAGGAGTGCAGGAAAGTCTATATCCGTTCAGAAAGAAGCAACAGTTTGAGTCTCCCGCGGAGTTTTTCCTTGTAACGTCGCTTTCCTGGTCGAGGCGGGTTGATAGTTTATCTTCTGCCACTTTCCGTTTCAGTGAGCAATGGCGACCAACAGAACGCGTATCCTGTTGTGTTTTTAATAAACAAAATAGAAGTTTCTAAAATGGCGGCGCAGGTGCGTCCTAGGTCCCAAATAGCGGAGTGACGTTGCTACTGCTAGCAAGCCAACCAATCACCGCGCTAGCGGTTTGCGTCACCTCGACGCGTAGATACAGTTTTTTTTTTTTGGAGGTGCACGTCAAGCGTACGCATAGCATAGGGCTCTGCGCAGCCGCAGAGGGGCTACGCGGGGGTATAAAAGTATTAGCTTTCGCTAGCAGGTTGCTAACTAGCGGCTAATCGTCGGCTAGCACATTATTTGAAGGAAAGTCAAAGAATCACTCACTCTGTCTGGGCTGTCCTGACTCAAACCTGTCAAACAAATTTAGAAAAGTCCCAATTACTAAAGAAATATAGGTTTTATTAAAAGTTACCCCATTTATTTAGCAGTAAATGGTATTTATGGACTATTTATCTGCTCTCTAACTGGTGAGGATGTGTGTTAAACCAGGGTACATCAGTCATTTCATGATTAAAATGTGAATATTTTTTAATACAGTTGCTTTTACGTCAGTGCATATATGCTGCCCTTAAAGCCGGTCCTGTTTCAATAGGTGACCATGTCCCTGAACTGGATGGTGCGGATGACTTCAGATCTGGAGAGCAACATCGTGGCGGTGGAGCGAGTGAAGGAGTACTCTGAGACCAAGACGGAGGTTTGTATGTCAGCAGCATGTCAGTGTGTGTGTGTCCACCCCTGTCTGGACGCTCTGCACACTGTGCATGTGTTTGCTTTTAAAGCAGCGCTGGCTGTGTGCAGCACTTAAACTGTAGGAATTTACCCGCAAAAACCTGTGGCTCCACTCAGAACAACAAAAGACCTATAAACTGTAACTAGATCCAGAACTGTGGATTACCTGGTGCCAGCAGGAGGCCCCCTCTGTTACATAACCAGGGTCCTTGTACTGTACACGGTGTACTTTTTCAGATGGCATCACAGCATGTGCCCCTTCCTGTACAGTCACTGGTATAGCTCTTAGTGGAAGTCTTTGTTTGCAGCATCCAGTGTGTCCCTGAGGTGAAGTTTAAATATTTGGCAGCTGCGAGTGTCCCGCTCTCACAGTGTGATAAACAAATCAGCTCTGCTCAAAGCCAAGCAGGCTAATGAGTTGTTCAGAAAGTTTTCCTAGTCAGAAAAGCTGTGTGTGTGTTTTTTTTAAGGCGCCCTGGGAAGTGGAGGACAAGAGGCCCCCATCAGACTGGCCCACGGAGGGGAAAGTGGAGTTCCACGAATACAGCGTTCGGTACCGAGAGGGACTCGACCTGGTCCTGAGGAACATCACGCTGAACGTCAAGGGGGGAGAGAAGGTGTGTGTGTGTGTGTGGTGGTGGGGGTGTGGATTGATGGATCAACATGTGACGGCTCTGTTTGTGTGTCTGTGCAGATCGGCATCGTGGGCCGCACAGGAGCCGGCAAGTCCTCCATGACGCTCTGCCTCTTCAGGCTGCTGGAAGCTGCAGCAGGAGAGATTACCATCGATGGGGTGAAGATTGCTGAGATGGGCCTGCACGACCTGAGGTCCAAACTCACCATCATTCCACAGGTGCACAAACCCACACACACACACAAAGAAAGTGTCGACAGTAAAATGCATCCTAATGTGTACGCGCAGCTGCAGCTTCCTTTCAAGCTCTGTCTCTCTGCTGCTGCTGCTGCAGGAGCCTGTGCTGTTCTCCGGCACGCTCAGGATGAACCTGGACCCCTTCGAGAAGCACAGCGATGAGGAGGTGTGGAAAGCTCTGGAGCATTCTCACCTTCACAAGTTTGTCAGCAACCAGCCGGCAAAACTGGAGCTGGAGTGTGCAGAGGGAGGAGAGAACCTCAGGTGAGTTCAGAGGGAAGGAAGGGCAGCGCTCAGGAGCTGTGTGCAGACTCCGTGTCACACTCTGTGTGTGTTTGTGTGTGTTGTCACGTCTCCAGTGTGGGCCAGAGGCAGTTGGTGTGTTTGGCTCGAGCTCTGCTCAGGAAGACCAGGATCCTGGTCCTGGATGAAGCTACTGCTGCTATCGACCTGGAGACGGATGATCTCATCCAGTCCACTATCAGGACTCAGTTTGAGGACTCCACCGTATTCACCATCGCACACAGACTCAACACAATCATGGATTACACAAGGTGAGACACACTTTGTTTGTTCGTCATTATACTTTTATATTCTCATACATTTACACATAAAACATCACAGAATTCAGTCATTAACAGCCTCACAGCTGACATGGAGACACTCGGGAGACCTGCAGTGAGCGGCTGATGGCGTGAAAACAGTTTTACAGTTGTTTACCGTACACTAAGACATGTGTGAGTCTACTTGTAGCCATGGTTGTGTTAAATTGCAGTGAACAAGGAGCCATGCTGTTCAGAGACATGCAGGATACAAAGGGTTAAAGGCCCCGTTTCACTCCACATCTGTTTATGCACGAAGAAATTAATCAAATGAACCATTTGTTAAAGTAGTTTTGCAGGAAACAAACTATTAAAACTCCCTTGTCCTTTATTATCAATATTCATCTTCAGACTGAATACAGTTTGGATTGTAGAAAGATTTTGGACGGGTTTGTCTCGTCAGACTTCACAGATGTGTCCTCTGTCTTCCCCCCCAGAGTGCTGGTGTTGGACAAGGGAAAGATAGCCGAGTTTGACACTCCTACAAACCTCATCGCTCAGAGAGGAATCTTCTACGGCATGGCTAAAGACGCAGGACTGGCTCAGTAGCCCCCCGTCCCCCACGTTACAGTCCAGGTCTTAAGGATCAGTCTCCTTTTAAAACCTGGCGGTGGAGCTGAAGAGCCCCTCTTTACGTGCACTCGGTCGGTATGTTTTTCAGGACATGTTTTTTTTGAATGAAGCCTGAACTCTTTGGCAGACTTGGGGTCAGTTAGCAGTTGCTTGGAGTTGCAGTGTCTGTCACAGGCCACATCAGGACACGCTCCTCTGTTTCTGGCACTGGCGGTGTCGTCCTGCTGTCTGTTTGGCATCTAAATAGGAAGAAAAAGCCATATGTGCAAATGCTACTTGACCCAAGTCTGCTGTTTAGTGCCTTCTGTCAGTGGGATAAACAAAGCCAGTGAATGTATCATTTCTGATCGGCGGCAAAAACAAAACAGGAAGGAAGGAAGGAGGAACTTTTTTATTTTATTTTTTCTACAAAGAAGAATTTTGTGCCACTGTACCTTCCTCATAAGTAAAAAAAAAACGACACTTTTGTGATAAACCCACTTATTTTTGTACTGTACCATTATTTAAGCTACTTTTTAAAGAATTGTTTCATCATCTAGGGAAGTTTGCTCAGTTAAATATGTGATTCTTCTGTGAACCAAATCTATAAAAACTTGAATTCTGTACCACCAAAATATGAAATATAATAAAGCCTTTATAAAAAAAGGAGGAAGAGTATTGTTTGTGGTCTGTGATTAAGTCAAGCCTCCTGATGCTGCGTCAAACCTTCAAAGGGCCTTCATGCTAACTTTGACTGCTAGCTCCATAGAAGCTCCGGCCTAAGATAATCCTGATGATTTAGAGACTTCCTGTTAATGATACATTAATATATAGATTACCTGTAGTTCCTTAAGTGTCCACAAGAGGCTGGATTGAAAATTGAGTAAATCCCCATAGAACACCATGTTAAAATGTTCAACTTTACAGCAGAATAAACTCTGTCCCTATATAACATATTATTATTATTATCAGTGGTGGAGGAAGTACTGAAGCTTGGTACTTAAGTAAAAGTACAAATACCCAGCAAAATATATACTCAAGTAAAAGTAGAAGTGCTACATCAACAATCCTACTTAAGTAAAAGTCTTAAGTACTTTTAAATGTACTTAAAGTATTAAAAGTAAAAGTACTCACACACCAAATATATATGATTGATTTCCATTGCAAAGGATCTGAACAGGTTAAAATAATCAAAGAAATCATCTTAAATTAAAATGGACCATGTGTAGTTAATGTACATGTTCAGTCCAGAAGCAGCTGTGGACAGGTCTGTGTGTCATGAGGCAGGCTGTGGACATCAAGTGAACAGAGAGGCTGCTGATAACAAACAGGCATTCAGCATGTTTACTGTGTCAGTGTTCCTGCTGTAGATTCATGTTATGATTCATGTTCATCAGACATTAATGGATGGACCTGTGTTAGCAGACAGCAGCTAACTAGTTAGCTCACTGAGCCAGAGCACCGGCATCATGACTGAGGCTCATTATAGAAACACAGCTGGCAGCGTGACACCACCTCCATGCAGAGTCTGACCTCTCATCAGTCCAGCACTGTGTTCATCACATGGAACAAGGAACTACAGACACTGTAGAAATGTAGTGGAGGAGAAAGTACAGGTAACAGCTGCAACATGGAATGTAAACGTACAGTAACGAAGTACAAATACTTAGTTACTTTCCACCACTGTTTATTATACATTAAAATTATCATCCTCAACTGACCTCTAAAGGCCACTTTTTGTGTGATTATTTCATTTTTTTCATGTCTATATATTGACGTTGTTTCATACAGGTAACATGTATAATTGCATTTTTCCTTGAAGGAATTCTGTGAAATAATATTCAGGATGTTCCTTCATCATAAACACCAGGTGAACACCAGAACTTTTCTGAATTATGATATTAATAATAATCATAAATACACATAACAACCAACAGGCTTTACTGCATTTAAAAAAAAAAAATCTCAAAGCCAGCATGTAATTACTTCAGTCATCCACTAGAGCGCGCCCACACTCAGTCAGCCAGTCACAGGGAGTCAATGCTGTCCATCAAACTTCACCGAGCAGCAGAGGCTCATCATACTTTTACCTATTTATCCTGATATAGTTATTTCCAAACATGTGCCTTCAGAACCAGCTCTGAGTGTGGTTCCAGAAAGAGTCCGACATAATTAAGAAGAAAAGCTCACTTCCAAGAATGAGGCCTCTTGTCTTATCCCCCTGCCGTCCCGGGCTGAGTGGCAGCTTGGCTGCCTGCGTGCTCTGTAATGTCCCTGCCTATGGGCAAAGGTGTATCAGGCAGGTTCGGCTCTGGCTGCCTGCCGTCAGTCTGCGCCGCAGGCAGCAGATCAAAAACAAACTCTTCAAACGGTGACAAAGCAGCTCCTTGTTTTGTTTTTTTTTCCTTCAGCAATTTATTCATCATTTGTCAGAGAGTTGCTCAATGTTATGTCTGTGAATACCAGACAGATTAAAGCGTTCTTTTTGCTATTTTCAGGCCACCCACCGTTATCTAGAAAGTTAAAGGAATAGTTCAACATTTTCAGAGAATTTCAGCAGCCGGTTTGAAAAAGCTTGTGAAGCAACAACAAACATGTCTCGGCCTTAGTGGTCGCCATCTTGGCATACCGACACATACCAACCAATCCACCTTTTAAAAACTGGTGGTCAAATTTATAAAGTACGACTTACTATAAACCACCTGTTTGGTGAAATACTTAGCATTAGCTCAGTAAACTTTCTGTTTGTTTTCCTGTTGAAAGGTCCCCTGATGATGTACGTGATTTCGAGGTTAGGTGGATGAACCAAGAAGACTCAACACATTTCTGACAGAAGAGAAATAAAACTGGAACAAACCAGAATGAAGGAAAGTTAACTGGAAGAACACGGGATGAACTGACACAGAGCAAAGGACAAGCTACAGGAGAAAACAATCAGGAAATGGAGGAGGAACACAAGAGGAAGTACAACACAAGGAAGCGGGACCTTCAAAATAAAACAGGAAATACAAGGAAACTTCCAACCAAGGACTTAAAGTTGTGTTTGTTATTAGTAGCACCTGCACCTTGGTTAGCGCATGCTAATTTGAAAGCAGAAGTGAGAAGCATAGCAAATTAATTTGGCCTATATGCCAGCTCTTAATATGCGAAAGGTGGGGTGCACTCTGGGCAGCTGTCAGTCATCTGCAGGGTCAGTATCAAGCGGCAACCTCCGGGGCTCAGACTTGAAGCCCATGCGGAAGTGTCAAAACTTGTAATTCACGCCACAACCACTGGGGGCTGGCTCCAGAAGCGAGTAATTTCCCATAGACTCCCATGTTAAAATGGCCGACTTCACAGCAGAAAAGAACATGTTTACAGCCTGGTACAAAAAACCACTCTGGTCTCAGATGATAGGTTCTCTGCTAGTGTCAATTGTAGGGGGGGTGAATTTTTTTACAATTCACTCGTTTCAATGGTATTCGGACTTAAAATTACGCATAATTATGGGCGTTGCCGCTTGAGTGACAGACAGTTGACGTATCACAGTGTGAGTTTCCTGCTTCCATGATCACCCGCCCCCCTAAACCCCGCTCGTGCCCCCCCTCTTTGTCCATATTTGGAGTTTTGGCGGACGTGACGCTGCCAACATGGCGGCGGTCATCACGTCCCGAAACCTCCCACCGAGCCTCAGAACGGCTCTTCAGAAACAAACGGGTGACGTCACAGAAGCTCTGTCCATAGTTTTTACTGTCAATGGTCAGTATAGAAAGCCAGACCACTGCTCACACCTAGTTTAGAGTCCGGGCATGTGGAAGGGAGCTGGAGTACCCAGAGAAAACATGCAAACTCCACTCACAAAGGCCCCAACCAGACCTGAACCAGGAGCCTTCCTGCTCTGAGGTGCCAGTGCTAATCTGAAAACAACACCTGAATTCTGGTCCCTTTGTGAGCATGAAGCTAACAGTAGCAGCTAATCACCCTGTAGCATGTGATCTGTAAACATGAAGATATTGAACCACACACACTCTAAACATGCTAACATTGAGCTATACATGGATTACATTAAATTTAGAGGCCATTAATGTGATGATCTGAGTTTTAACAAAGGAAAGTGTTGTTTATCCTTAAACAACCTTTTCCCTGAAGGCATGCCATTCAACAGCTTTGTGCTTTTCACAGCTTCCGTGTGCTTCCACGGAGTAAGCCCGTTATTTTCCATGTACCTGTAGCCCCGAGATGTATCCA
Source organism: Parambassis ranga (assembly GCF_900634625.1). Taxonomy (NCBI): domain Eukaryota; kingdom Metazoa; phylum Chordata; class Actinopteri; family Ambassidae; genus Parambassis; species Parambassis ranga. The sequence goes on from NC_041027.1 coordinate 13,681,776, forward strand.
TCCTCACCGGGTTTGACAGGAGTTTATTAATCCCTCCTCTATGTGAAACATTTCATTTGTAAATGACAGCTTCAGATTGTGGTGAGCTGATTTCCACGCGCACACACACAAGCACACTTTGTTCGTACTAAGAAAAGTTTTGCATATTACTATTTTAAGAAAGCAGATAGCATCAATCAAATATGAAGAATGAGCACGGCGAAACCAACATGATCCTTCTTAGTGAAAGTTCCAGATAAACACACACACACACACACACAGAAAAGCACTGCGTCTGCATCAAGAACAAACAATCTCCCACACACACACACTTTTTGACACAGCATGAGTTCACTGTTATTGCACAGGAAGGCGGTCTGTCCTCAGCTGAACCGTGAAGGAAACCAATCGAAGAAGTTTACACAGGAATGAGCAGCACAGATTATAATAACAACTTCATTCATTAAATGCTGTGCCAACACACACAGCACATCACCTGATCCTGATCTACAAAATATGTTGTGTGTGTGTGTGTGTGGTACCGTCCTCACCTCACCTCACCTCTGCTGGCTTACAAGGAATGCACTCAAAGAGACGTGTTTGCTATTTTAAGTCTTGAATAAAGAACATTAATAAATTATCAATGCTGTAATTAACCCCCTGTTTGTCAGTGTAACATCCCGCAGCCTGTGTGTGTGTGTGTGTGTGTCTGTGTGCAGCAGCTTCACACTGCTTTCCTCCTGGAACTCCTGTGTCCGGACAATGACTGTAAATTTCCATAAATCCACACAAATCCACACACAACTAATCCTGTGTACAAAGACGGGCTCTGTGCCGTACAGTGGAGGTGTTGGGTCACAGCAGTCACGTATCACCCGTCACATGAACATACTGAGGCAGGAAAACACACAAAGTAATTAAAGTTTGTTTCAAGCTCCTTTCACTTGTAAAATCTAGATTCGTTTATTAAGATATGATTGGATCTGGATTTTTGCTGCTGTTTAAAATATTAGAAATTACATTTGGATATAATTTTGTCAGAGCTGAAACACTGTTGCTGTATTATTATGGATTACAGATTATTATTATTTTGTAAATGTCCTTAAACTAACAAACTTTTTTTATTTATCAGCTAAGCAAAAAGAAAAATAAATGCTAAAGTGCTTCATAGGGTAAATATAGACTTTTTTTGCAGCAGTAAATGAAATATTAACCAGCCATCCTTTGGTTATTTCTGAAAAGTCCGTAAAAATGTACATTTTCATAAACGAACGTGTTCACAGCGTCTCTTCTAATGACTGTAACACACACGGTTTAACTCAAACAGTCTCTGTGTTAACTCAACATGTGCTTTTCATTTGTTCTGATCGTTAAGTAATAAATACTAACTTTTCTTTTCTTTTCTTTTTTTTTCAGCCTTTGAGAGTTCTCCCTCCGTGCGTCTTTACGCGCGGTGCGCGCTGGCGCCGCTGGAGCCCGCAAAGGGTTAAACGGGGTAACCAGCAATCCTTTTAACAGGCAGGTGCCCCGCCAGCACCAGCCCAAAGCTTAGCTTTTTAAAAACTCATAACTGTCATGTTGCGAGTTACTCGGCGAGTCTCGTTAAAGGTGATGGCTGCAGATCGGCGGTAGCCTATAAATAGAGGACTGGAGTTATCAGCTGACTCACACCGCGCGATGCGCCTCTGACTTTCATCACCTACTGTTATTTACTGAGCAGAGGAACTCTTTATTTTTTATTTTTTTTTTACTACTGGATCACAGAAACTTTTATTTATTTTCTTTTGTTTGTTTGTTTGTTTGTTTGTTTTGAATCTTCACCACCGGCCGAGCTGCGTCCCGCTCTGGAGATGTGGTGGATGCTGTTTCCGCGGTGGATCTGGTTCCTGGCGTGTGCGTCAGTGTGGATGGAGCTCCACGTCGGAGGTTTGCCCCAAGTCACCTACTCACACGCGGGAATCTGCCCCAATGACATGAACCCCAACCTGTGGGTGGATGCCATGAGCACCTGTACACGGGAGTGTGACTCTGACCAGGTAATGTGTTCACATATTAAAATATGTCACTAAAATGTGTTTGTTTTTAAATTAGATATTTTTTTAAATCTCAGATTTGATGTTGAGTTTGGACCTGTCTCAGTCTGAACTCTGTCTCCTCCTGCAGGAGTGCGAGTCCTTTGAGAAGTGTTGCCAGAATGTGTGTGGAAATCGAAGTTGTGTGGCGGCCCGTTATGTGGATGGAAAGAAAGGCCCCGTGGGAATGCCCAAAGAGGCCACCTGTGCCAGTTTCATGTGCACCCAGCAGGGGTCCGAGTGTGACATCTGGGACGGCCAGCCGGTGTGCAAGTGCCGCGACCGCTGTGAAAGGGAGCCGCACTTCACCTGCGCCTCCGACGGCATGACCTACTACAACAAGTGCTACATGGATGCAGAGGCGTGCTCCAAAGGCATCACCCTCTCTGTTGTCACCTGCCGCTTCCACCTCACCTGGCCCAACACCAGCCCCCCGCTGCCCCAGGCGACCACGCTCCGCCCGACGACTGCTCCCCTGCAGGCCACCGTCCCTCCTCCCACCGAGCCACAGCCGCCCATCGTGGTCAGCAGCCCCGCTCACCAGACCGTACATGAGGGTGAAACGGCCAGCTTCCTGTGTGACGTGACAGGGCGCCCCCGGCCTGACATCACCTGGGAGAAGCTGATGCCGGCTGGTGCGGAGAGGGTGGTCATGAGGCCCAACCATGTGCAAGGTAACATGGTGGTCACCAACATCGGCCAGCTGGTCATCTACAACGTGCAGGCACACGATTCAGGTGTTTACACCTGCATGGCTCGGAACCCATCCGGCTCAGTGCAGGCCAACCACCCGCTCACTGTGCTGCCCACAGAGGTTCTCAAAACCTCTGAGCCCAAGAACCAGAGCCAGTGCCTGCCTGAAGAGTGCCACAAACCTCCAGACACCCCCGAGGACTGTGGGAGTGAACTGGAGAGAGTCAGCTGGTACTACGAGCCCAAGACCAACAACTGCTTCTCCTTCACACACTGCAACAACAACACCAACAGCCAGCAAACCTGGAAGGTGTTTGAGACTTACGAGGAATGCATGCAGTGCTGTGGGCCGGAGCTGTCGGGCTCCTGCGGGCTCCCCAGCCTGCAGGGCCCCTGTAAGGCGTACGAGCCTCGGTGGGCCTACAGCAGCGCCCTTCGGCAGTGCCAGTCCTTCATATATGGAGGTTGCGAGGGCAATGACAACAACTTCGAGTCCAAAGAAGCCTGCGAGGAGATGTGCCCCTACCCGAAAAACCACCACTGCAAGGCCTGCAAGCCAAGAGGCAAGATGGTGACGAGCTTCTGCCGGAGCGACTTCGTCATCCTGGGTCGCATGACGGAGCTCACGGAGGAGAAGGACTCAGGCCACGCCCTTGTGACCGTAGAGGAGATCCTCAAAGACGAGAAGATGGGCCTCCGCTTCTTTGGCAAGGAGCCTCTGGAGGTCACGTTTCTCAACATGGACTGGAACTGCCCGTGTCCGAACATCACGGGCGCCGCCGCTGAAGGCCAGGTCATCATCATGGGCAACGTCAATGACGGCATGGCCGTTCTTCAGCCGGAGAGCTACGTGGGCTCGTCCAGCCCGCGCCGGGTACGGAAACTGAAAGAGGTCATCTCAAAGAACACATGTGACATTCTGAAAGCCATCACCAACAGCCCGCAGTAGGGCTCAGCTCATCACCCTCCACCAGCAGCAGCAGCACGCTGAACCTTCACCACAGTAAGATTCACATTTAAAGGATTTCTTTGTTTTTAATTTCCTGATGAGTCACATGACGTGTCAGATGTTTTTTTATGTGTTATTGCAGTACCATGTATGTGAGCGCACATAAGATCAGCTGATCAGTGAAACAGGGCCGACGGACTCTGATGTTTCTGTACATACCGTCTTTTTTGATCGTCTTATTCACATGCTGTGTTTCCCTCTGACATTACTCACTATGACTTCATACATACACCAGCATCTGTGCAGAGAACGGCACACACAGTATGACACATGAGTTGTAATATATTCTCTTTACTCCCTTTCATTTCTTTGCTATTTATTATCACATAAGCTTTTCCCTTTTTTGTATAATTTTGTGTATTAGATAAAAATAAAGTTTGGATTTTTTCTTCACTCTTTCGTGCGTGTTCTTTTGGAGCTCCCGTCCGTCCAGCTTCGGTGTCTCTGCTGCTCTGTTGTGTACCTGTGTGGCTCCTCTGACAGGCTGTGATAAAAGAGATCGGGGAATAGCGTATCCCCAGCCCACCCTGCCCCCCCACCACCACCCCCCTCTAAAAACCTCCAAACAGATCCCATCCATTCTACAGACCCCTGTGGCGTTGTAAAAACTTCACCCTATTTTGTTTTGCCTCCCTGGTCCAGCCTAATTGGGTAAGGAGCCCAAGCTGTAAAGCTCAGATCCATTCCCATACAAGAGTTATGCGTTTCATGCCGTGCCAGCAGGCGTCTCTGGGTTACTAGGAACAGGCCTTGGTGGTGGGCTTCGACGAGGGTGTTCTACTTCCCAGATGAGATTCTGTTTCTCCCATCCTGAGACGGGCGGGAGGAGGCGGGAGATCAGACCATGTACGATGTTCCTTTACTGGCAGATCCACCGGGGAGCTCAGACCAGACCTGCACTTCCGCAGCTGTTGCAGGCAGATATTAGATCTGCAGCACCTTGGATCGAATCAGAGGGCGATACAAAGAAAAAGCACAAACACGGCTTCAGCCTGCCAGATATTTTACGGCTCCTTCGTCCAAAATACGTCCATTTTAAGGTCATCTTAGACATCTTAGAGTGAGATGCTGGTCAGCAGTAATAGTTAAATAAGAGGAAATTATTATTGTTTCCTATTTTCCTCTAATATTATACAGATATTATGATAATAAAAATAAATCATCATAAAAATCATAAAAAGGAACTTGTCCATCTATATATCCAGTCTGTGTCACAGACTGTGGTTGAATGTAACTAAGTATTTGTACTTTGTCACTGTACTTATGTATTTCTACTTTACTTAAGTAAAAATAATAGTGCATACTTTATACTTTTACTCCATGTTGCAGCTGTTACCTGTACTTTCTCCTCCACTACATTTCTACAGTGTCTGTAGTTCCTTGTTCCATGTGATGAACACAGTGCTGGACTGATGAGAGGTCAGACTCTGCATGGAGGTGGTGTCACGCTGCCAGCTGTGTTTCTATAATGAGCCTCGGTCATGATGCCGGTGCTCTGGCTCAGTGAGCTAACTAGTTAGCTGCTGTCTGCTAACACAGGTCCATCCATTAATGTCTGATGAACATGAATCATCACATGAATCTACAGCAGGAACACTGACACAGTAAACATGCTGAATGCCTGTTTGTTATCAGCAGCCTCTCTGTTCACTTGATGCCCACAGCCTGCCTCATGACACACAGACCTGTCCACAGCTGCTTCTGGACTGAACATGGACATTAACTACACATGCTCCATTTTACTTTGATTATTTTAACCTGTTCAGATCCTTTGCAATGGAAATCAATCATATATATTCGGTGTGTGAGTACTTTTACTTTTAATACTTTAAGTACATTTAAAAGTACTTAAGACTTTTACTTAAGTAGGATTGTTGATGCAGCACTTCTACTTTTACTTGAGTATATATTTTGCTGGGTATTTGTACTTTTACTTAAGCACCAGCTTCAGTACTTCCTCCACCACTGGTCACAGACATGTCCCATCAAATCCTGAGCTTCCTTTAAAACTTCCTTAAAACTGTTGACTAAGATAAAACACAGACTTGTGGGTTTATGTTTTTGCACATTTGGGCTTCCATCCAACACTGTGTGTGTTTTAGCGCCTTTAAACCACAGACTGGTGAAGACCTTTGTCACATCGTTGTCCCTCTCAGTCAGTTTAAATTGAGGCCACTACATTCAGGTAGAAGCAACAATTCAGCTGAGGGAACTAGTTCAACTAAAATGCCCTCAAAACAACCACAAATACCATCAATTATTTTTCTTCTCCTCCTCATTAAAAAAAGCACCTTTAACCACTTCAATGCGTAGTCTGGGGTCTACAAAAGCACAAGTTACCATCAATTAAAATTCACTTCATATTTGAAACATGTGTGATCCTTCGTTTTCAGCCGCTCGCAGACTTTTATGCCTTTCTAATTTGAGCCGGGCCCACTAACAGGGTACAGAAGTTCTGCTTTGATATGCTGCGCAGAATTTTCAGATTTTTTTTTTTCTTTGTCGATCTGACGAGGTCAACGCGTTCACCAGCTCAGTTCACACGAGGCCGGAATACTCGGTGTGGTGCGAGGCTCAGATGTAGAGAGAGGACACTGTGTGTGTGTGTGTGTGTGTGTGTGTGTGTGTTGTGTATCCAGAGGAGACTGGACAGTAGCACCTGTGGAATGCATCAGCTAGCCGGGTGGTTTAAGACCTTTGATTCATGACCTGCATCTGTTATGGTCATATCATTGGGAACGTGTATTGAACAGATACAGTAGCCACTCACACGCAGCGCCTGCAGATGAACGGGCTCTCGTGGCAGTATATCATCCCGTGAAGGGTTTGAAGCTGGTAGGTGGCGGCTGGTGCTTGAACTCTCTTCCCTGGATGGAGAAATGCCGTCGCACACAGAGGTGGGCCTTGAGCTCCGGAAGCTTCTTCGTCAATTGTGATGGAGCCTCTGATGCCGCTGGTCTGAAAAGGCAATCAGAGCGCCATGGAGTCAAAGCCAGGAAAAGATGAGGTCACGAGTTAGTTTCTGTTTTTTAAAATGGGAAAATAGCTTGATTTGTCTGTAAACAAATGTAAACAATGCACTAATTAAACACAGTTTCTTTGCTATGATTATTATAAAACATTGATTTCTTTTTTGTTAATTACTACATGAAACCTGCCACTGATCAGTGTGTGTGTGTGATCAGGTGCTCTGCATGAACCACAGCATCCTCTGCTGTTCATCCACACACACTCAGCTCAGCTAATGAACATGTCTCACCAGCGTCCAGGGCCTGTTAGAGCTGCACACTTTCATGTTTCTGAACATAAAACCCTTAAAAATAAATATTCCTGTATCCCAATCCTTCCCTTAAAGCAGCAGTGAGGAGCTTTTATCTCCCCCTGCAGGCAGTGAGAGTAATGACGCTGCCAACCTATCAGACAGTGACTGAACTCATTGTGTTAATGGCAGCAGCCCTCGTCACATGTTACATGTGTTCTGTATTCTAACACAGATTACCGGTGATGCGGCGTTCCCCTGAGCGCAGACAGTGATATTGCTACATTTTGGGCTAAGCTACATAAGCTACATTAGTTGCAGCTGCATCATTGCAGCTTAAATGATGCATGCTAAGCAAATATACACACAAAATTACACTTTAAAAACACTTAAACACACGTGAAGTGGATAAAAGGAACAGTTTTACATCAATTTAAGGTACTTTAGTACTTTATAGGTGGAGCTTCTGCAACATAAAGTCCTGCGTCTCTATGGAAACAGCACAATCATGGATTCAGTTTTAGTCAGCATAGACTAGACTAGAAAGGTGCTGCTAACAAAAATGGCAAAAAGGCTCAGAAAAATGTTATTTTTAATGACTCTAAGGCAGTTTTTCAGTGTAATCTGCATGTCACCTGTAGAAGTCCTGCTCGGTGAATTTTGCCCATAAGACTACTCATCTTATGTGAGTCAGTCACAGCATGTTTGTTGCAGGATATTGTGCAGAATATTTTGTTTTTTACAAAATATTTTTAGTGCAATTTAATATTTATTATTTATTTTATTTTTTTAATAATATTATTATAAGTTATTCATAATATCCCTGTTGCATGACGGGATATGTTCCTGTGTCTCTCCAAATAATTACCAAAAGCCTTTTTCCCCCTCCTCTCATCAGGTGCAGTAGCCCTTTAATTCCACTAGAGGGAAGCACAAGCCAACTTAATCTACCTCCTCTAACATCCACACTGAGGCGCTGTGACACAGAGCTGCGAGTGTAAACATCAGTTTACTTTCTATCCTGATCCCCACTGTCTTATTACCCACAATGCAGGAAGGCGTTCAGGGAAAGTGGTTCTGGAGCCGCCGTGTTATCTAAGGGACGAGTGATGAAGACACTTCTGTCCTACAACATCCTACAACCACACACTGCAGACCTGTCACTGAGCCTGGGGTCACTTCCGACCCACCACTGCTGTTCTTATGTAACACACACACACACACACACAGTTTCCATCACTACACTGCACATTACATTGACTTCCATTCACTCAAAATGTAATGATTGACACTTTCAGGTTTTCTTGTTTGTTTTCGTCCCCCACAGCGTCACAATGTGAAGACATTAATGTCCTCACAACATGAGGCACGCACACACACAGACACACACACACACACACTGCAAACTCAGCGTTTTCAGTGCTCGGGGCAAAACGGTGGCCGGCTGCTGGAAAACGAGCAGAGAAAGTGCGTCCTCTCCTCATTCATGTATTTTTTCACATCCTGGTGACAGAATCACAGAAGCTCTTCACCGTCCCTGATGGACTCAGCGCCGTCATCAGTCTGGTTTTCATACATAATAAGATTCTGTGGCGCTGAAGCCGACATAAACAAACATTACATAACAGGTGAAGGTCTGTGTGAAGCTATACTGCAGCTACGATTAGAGCTGGCCTGACATTAGCTTCTGGTGTCAGCACTTTTTGAAAGAGCAGACATCCAGCTGTGAGGCAGATGAGGACGCGGTTAGCCTAGCATACTGATATATATGTTTAAGCAACCTGTTATTTTTGAAGCTAACAGCTAATTAGCTACATAAAAGGCCTTCTTCTGTTAGCTGTGTCCAGCGAGGTTTCATGTCTTTAGGCTAAGCTAATCTAAACACATCCACACTACAGGTTTGTGCCTAATCGTTCGCTGTAAAAGGGGAATTTGAGACATAAATCAAACTATAACCTGTCTCTGGCTAAAGCAGATGATGCACACTTCCAGCACCACTCCCTGGACCTGTGTGCCTCACCGGTTACCAGGGTTAGCGTTCTGACATTTATCCATAAGACCCTTTAAACAGGTTTGTATTTCATATCATTTGCACAGTTTATAAGGTGTGAGATTATTTGGGATATAATTCACAGTTACAAACATCAGCAGGTCATGAAGTGTAACTAAAGTTCTTTTCTCTGTCGTGTTTCTCAGGTTTTATCTCTGAATCAACATTATCGTGGAAAGTTTTTACCCGTGGCTTTATGACACTGCTTCTAAACATGGGTTCTGTGTGTGTGTGTCTATTTGAGGAGGGGGTGGGGGAGTGTTGTTACATATGCATGCACTCCTTCATAGTGATTTATTTTGGGAACAGCACACAGCCTGGCCAGGAATAGAGTGGAATTGGTGGACAGCCTGGAAGGCTGGTCTCTCTCTCTGTCTCTATCTCAGCCTCTCCTTCACTTCCCCTGCTCTGCAGACACGGAGCAAAGAGTGTCTGGTCTAATCACTCACACTGGCTCCCAGAGCCACCATGACCTGAATCCATCCTTTCTCCTTTCTTATGCAATCCCTTCATCAGAGACAGAGAGAGGAGAGAGGCTGCTGGTCTAAATCTCCACTGCCCCGCTTATGTTCCACGTATTATGCAATCTGCTTTAGAAGTTTAATCAGGGTGCTGGCACACAACAAAGGCAGTGTGTGTGTGTGTGTGTGTGTGTGTGTGTGTGTGTGTGTGTGTGTGAGAGAGAGAGAGAGAGATCAATACAGGATCTATCAGGGACGTTACACACACACAGCCGTGTTACACACTCATCGTTAGCAGCACTGTAAACATCAGAGTCATGAGGAAGACTCAGGTTTTACACCGAAGCTGAACTCTGAACAAAAGCAGGGATGATCCACATCGATCTAAATCTGTGTGACAGAACTCATGATGTAAGTCAGTGGTGTACTTTACATGAATTCATAATCCAATGATCAGCAAATCAGTTCATAATAAAACATTATATTTGCTTTCAGGTACCATGGTTAGCATGCTAACCCGCTAACATCAGTTCCACTTTGTGGCCCAAGATGCAACAGTAGCATCCAGTCTGTCTAACACAATGGATATTTAGCTTGCTAGCTAATATGTTAGCAGTTAGCTCGAGATAAAACAACATGGCTGCAAACTGCTTTATTTAGTGCTGATCTCCTGTAAACAGACCAGTGTTATATTACACATGTTTACATATTGATCCAGAATTATTTACTAATTTTTATATAACTGGTCAGTTTTTCCTCCTTATGTTAATTAGAGCTCACAGGCAGAGATCAGCCTTCAGTCTTAATCAGTGCCGCAGCTATAATTGGAAAATGAAGTACGAGATATTTCTGTTTTGTCAAAACACAATTAGGAGAGCGTCTCCAGCCTCCAGACTGTAAAATCTCTCTGCCGTGTGTTGGCGGAGAACTTCATTAATTCCTACATGGTGTTGATCTCTGCTGAGTCCTCTTCCTCTCTGGGCTCCATTGTTTGCAGGCTCTGAATAATTTGCTCACGTTAAAGCGGAGCAAAGCTCTTAAACCCAGATTTCCCTGGCTCATCCAATCGCTTCCCTCATTCCCTCCTTCATCTCCCCACCCGTTCCCCTTCCCTCGCTCTGTATCAGTGTTCTTCTATCTTGTCCAGCCCGCCTCCCTCCTATTCCCGATTTCAGTGTTAGCTCCCACTGAGAGGAAAAAATCCATCTTAAAAAGTCATTTCATCTCGTACAGGCGCTACAAATCTCCTGCCGCTTCAACTTGAAACAATTTTCTCTTTTTTGGTCTTTGAATATTTCTTCAATCCAGTTCAATTATCCTGAAACTTGTAAAGAGTCTGTCTTAAGCTGTCGTGTTTGTTTCAACGTGCGTCATGATGGAATCTGAAACTGCTCTTAGGCCCCGTTCACACTGGAGAAGGTCAATCCAGCTAGAGTAGGATTGAATCCAGATAGTCTTTAAGGCCCCGTTCACACTGGGGAAAAAAATGTGGCTTAAGCAGGATTTGGCCGCATCCAGATCAATCCAGATGTGTTTTTTTCCAAGTGTGAACACCTCCAATCCGGCTGAATCCAGTTTGATTTCAAGCCGGCTAGATCCACCCTCGAGAGGTGGATCTAGCAGGATTGGCTCAAATGTGGCTTAGGTGTGAACGCAAATGTGGCTAGCGAATCCGGCTAGCCACATTATTAGCCATATTACGAGATGCCACCTAGTGGTTTGGAGGACAGCAAACACGCTGGATGAAGCCGGATTGAGTGCGGACACAACTGTGTGCTAGCCAGATTTGAAAATAGGTCTGAACGCATCCAGCTTAAAGGCTGTCTGGGCTCAATCCTACTCTAGCTGGAATGACTTTCTCCAGTGTGAACGGGGCCTAAGCTGGATACATTCAGAACTATTTTCAAATCACACACACGTTTCCACGCTCAGTCCGGCTTAATCCGGCTTCTTTGTTGTCCTCCAAACTGTTAGGTAGCGACTCGTAATATACCTTTGTCGCTCGTTCTTTAGTTTTTTTTTCAGTTCTAAAAGCAGTTTATTCTTGGGATGTCCCGATCAGGTTTTTTTGCCCTCGAGTCCGAGTCTGAGAACCAGGACCTATCGCACCAAAAGCGACTGTCATACCCCTACACTACAGGACACAGAGACCCTGCACAGAAGGCGTTAACTTTGAGAGTCCTAATAAATATATATTCGAGTCCTGATCGGGAGGTAATTCGTCCGATTCCGATCGAGTCTGAAATCACGTAATCGGGCCCGATTTCCGATCACGTGATCAGATCGGGACATCCCTAGTTTATTCTAAATCAACTCGGCAAAGCTGTCGTAGTTTGACGGTTGTTTACAAGCAGCTTTTGTACGCGACCCGGACACTGTCCCCCCCTGAACCGGAAGTATCGCGTCACTAGCAGAATTCGCTAGCCGCATTTGCGTTCAGACCTGAGCCAGATGTAAGCCAATCCTGCTGAATGGAAATCAATCCGGATATATCCATATACGGCCCGAATCCCGCTCTAGCCGGATTGATTTCCCCAGCGTGAACGGGGTCTTACAGAAGCATCAGAACTGACTGCAACTCCAAATTCAGACTGCATCCATAGACCGATGACGTGGTTCTGCAAAGAACTGGAGCCAAAACATCTCACTTGCCATGTTGGAAAAAGACACCATCTTGGAGTCAGCACAGTCGAAGTGAACAGGTGTGTTGTTGATCTGCCTTTATACAGCTAAATGGTGTCAACATGTTATCACAGCACCTGAGACATGGTGACGGTCTGTGTGGGTTTTTGGTAGCCTGGCCAGCTCTGCCCACAGGCTGAAGCAGCCGAGTCAAAGTGCTTCTGTGCATTAAATGTACAAACAGCCGTGTGTTGCTCCTTTAACCAGAAGCACTGTAGGAGTATTTCCCACACTGCTGCAGCAGCTCCCAGTCAGACCTTGTGATGTTTATGAGCTGTTAGCAGATTAGCATCAGAATTACATGCTCAGCGTGGATTTATTCTCCGAGTTTACACGAGGTAAACAGTTACTGAGCGAGCCTGTGCTGCTTTAACAGATTGTTTTCTGTGTTAATACGTCTCAACAATTCTAAACAAATGTGAGCGTGGGAGTGTTGCTGTGTGTGCCGCCCTCTGTGTGTGTGTGTGTGTGTGTGTGTGTGTGTGTGTGTGTGTGAAATGGGAGAGTGAACACGATGTACCCAGGCACAGTTTTCCTGGGCCACGTCCAACTGTGGGAGACAGTTATGCAGCGATGCACTTCGGGGACACCTCCTATCACACCCCTCCTCCCGCTGTTCTGTCTTTGCCCCAACCTGATCTGCCCATGTGACCTCACTCCACCCCGCCTCCATCTGCCACTGACACCTAACCCATGTCCTTGACTTCCTCGTCTTGTCCCACTTTTTCTGCCTTTCTTTACTTACTTGAGTCCTTTCATGGCTTCTAATGGCTTCTACAGACTACTCCACCTCCACCTCCACCCTCCCCCTCCACCCTCTCCCTTCTCCTCTTGCATTTCATCCTCACTACCTTTCACTCGTCCTCTGGAAGCTGGAGGGTTTGGTCATGTGAGGTGAATGCTGTGCTCTGTGCCAAGCCTGCAGGCTGGCGCCGGAGGCATAAAGACAGAACAGAAACCCCCAAAATACACACTGACACACACTCCTAAGCTCCACACCAGCACGTGTGGTGAGAATTTAAAGTGGTAATCCTTCAGATCCTCTTGAAGCGGCCACGGGGAGGGTGGGGTTTTTGGCTCTGTGGGCTCCACCTTTAAGTTGACAAAGTATCTGATGACAGAGCTTCTTTATCTTTGCATGTTTCGTCCAGTGAAGCAACGACAGCAGTGCTGCCAATGCGTTTAGTGGTCAGATGTGGTACTGCACCTCCCTGTTGTTTCTTCAAAAACTGCTGACCTGATACCTTTAATAGCGGTTAGCTAATTAGCATGCTAACTTCCTCTTTGCAACCCAATCTCATCACAGCTGCACGTTGTTTTTGAAAACTTCAGTGCATTTCTGCAAGAATGATTTTTTTTATATATCACTGATGGCACCACAGCTCAATGTCGCCCCTTTAACAAAGCATTCTTCACATGTTTAATGTGACGAAGAGGAGTGCAGAGGGAGAGGGGATGAAGAAGTCAGACATGGCCCGAGTTGATGCCATGACAGCTCTTCCCTTCCTTCCTTCCCCTCACAGCCGGCTGGAGTCGCCCCCCTCAGGAGCAGCCTGATGAAACTTAAATGAGTCTGTCTTAAAATAAAACGCACTCTGCTCCATTAGAGGCTTGCGGTGACGCGGCACATCCACCTGACTGTGTGGAAAGTCCTGGTTCTGTGTGAACTCACCCAGATGGAGACGGTCTTAAAGCGAGATGAGTCATCGCCTGTTCATGTCCGCCATCTTTAGTTCCCAAGGTTTAAAGGTTGGTCTCCAGAGAAGCTGCCAGACTAACCCGAGGCCAAACTCCTGTTTACAAGGGTTCAGACTGAATGCTTTCACTCCAGCTGCTCTACAGCTGATGCTAATGGACTCTGTGATACATTCTGGTGTTACTGTGTATGTGACTCCAGCGTGAGGTCACAGATTCTGACCCATTCGTTTGCTCTAGTGTCACCAAACTAACCTGTTCACACTGGAGAAAGTCAGACCAGCTAGAGTAGGATTGAATCCAGATCGCCTTTTAGCTGGATGCGTTCAGACCTATTTTCAAATCTGGCTATCACACGCATGTCCATGCTCAATTTAGTTTAACCCGGCTTGTTTGTTGTCCTCCAAACCGCTAGGTGGCGCCTCGTAATGTACAGAGTCTGTTCAGGCCACAGTAGGACCTGTCGTTTTTTTTTGTCCTGTGTCGCTCGTTCTTTTTTATTCCTTTGTAGCCCTGTGGAAAATAAACTCGGGGCAAAGCTGTCGTAGTTTGATGGTTGTTTACATGCAGCTTTTGTACGCGACCCGGAAACTGTCCCTGTGAACCCGGAAGTATCACGTTGCTAGCAGAATTCGCTAGCCGCATTTGTGTTCAGACCTGAGCCAGATGTAAGCCAAGTCCAATTAATCTAACAAGCACGTCTTTAGAATGTGGGAGGAAGCCGGAGTACTTGGAGAAAACCCACGCAGGCACAGGGAGAACATGCAACCTCCACACAGAGAGGCCCAGTCAGAATGGAACCAGGAACCTTCTTGCTGTGAGGCGACAGTGCCGCCTTCCAAAACAACATAACATTGTCATTGGTGACGCCTAGAGCATGGACGTCACTAGGGCTGACAGATAGGGGGGGCTAATCAGTAAGTAATTTATTGTATAGTGTGGTGTGTGAATATTGCACCCATCAATCCAGCTGTTCATCTGGGGAAAAGTCTTCTGCCAGTGACTCTGAAACAGCATCTCAGTCTATAATCTTTTCTTATTCTTTCAGAAATAGTCGTGCTGTAAATGTCTCCTTTGTCCCTGCAATAGTTGTGTGGCAAAAGTTGAAAAATGAAGCTGCGCTACATGAAAGAAGCGCTGTTTACTGTGACCGCCTGAGAGCGAGCTCCCCTGTTCATCCGGAACGTCTTCGACGTAACTTCCGGGTTAGCGTAACAAAACATAGCAGCGCTAATAAGTCAAATAAAAGTTTCCAGTAAGAAATAACAGTGTATAACAGGGGTATGCAGAACAATGCACCTTCCGGCTGAGCTATTACTTTCCTGATGTATGAGCGACTTTGTAAGACATATGCTCTCATGTCGTATACGACGTGGTCAACTCCGAAATAATCAAGATAATAATAATACATAAAATATTGCCGCAAATTATAGGGGGGCTTTGGATTATTTTAGGAAGGCTGAAGCCCCCCTAAAATAGGGCTAGCGACGTCTACGGCCTAGAGAGTGAGCTAGATTAAGACTTTATATATTTTAAATAATAATTCAGACGCTGAATGTGCCGACGCTTCTGAGTACACCTGTGTTTATGCAGAAGCTGGAAACACACACACATTCAGCTGGTCTCGATGACTCACTCATCCCCCCCTCCCTCCTCTGCTATATTTGGACTTATCTCTAGGCTTCAGCTAAACAGTAAAAAGTGAAAAGAGAGGAAGAGGAGGAACACACTCCGTGTGTGTGTGTGTGTGTGTGGTGGGATGATTACATTCACAGCTGGGGGAACAATTCCTGCTGTGGACATGGTCTAAACGGCGTGACGTCAATGTGTCCGCGTCAGAGCCGGGGAGACACTGGTGCACGCAGCGGAGCTCCGCCCCCCGCTGTTTCCAATTCTTCAAGTATATTTACACAATCCGTGTTTTGAGTTCAGACTCCATGTGCAGCGCGGCAGCAGCGATACCAGGCCGGCTGTTTGGCTTGATTGGAGGCAATAAAAAGAATTATGCTGATTGCGCCACATGGGGGATTTTAAGTTAACAACAGCAGTGTATTCTGTAACACCAAAACAAAACACGGTTTTTTGTTTTTGTCACTAAAGGCATCTGAAGCAGGGAGGCAGGCTCAGAGGCTTCTTTTTAAACACCTCCTCCAGCTTATTAGGACGTTTTAGCTGTGACTCTCCACAGCTCTGAACAATAGAGGCCTCGGCATCGACTTCCCCCTCCTGCTGCGCTCCGACGCTTACTCTCATTATTTCTCCAATCCTACGCGGTAATTAGACGGCTATTTCTCCAAATCCGCATGCTCCCTCCTTTTTAATGTGACCAAAATACATAGAGGTCTGCCACCTTTGATTCCTCCTGCAGCGTGATGATCGTATGGAGGAGAATGTGTGTGTGTTTGTGTGTGTGTGCGTTTTCTCTCTACAGTATCAGTTTGTTTTCAGTGATCTGCACTGCCTTGTGACTTTTACTGCAATGTGATTACATTACTGCTGCACTTTGACTCTATCAAGCAAAATGCCAACGCTGTGAGATAAAGTTACACTGCAGCACTGTGCTGTATGCGGACCTACAGCACACCTTAGCTGGGAGAAAACTTCTAAAAACATCTCACCCTTTGTGTGTCATCCAGGTCTTTGTTTTTCTGTGTGTTGCAGGGAAACTAAGTCTAATTCTAATCAACAAACCTAGAGCTGTGAGGTAAACACATCTCTCCATACTGACTCATGTCCTCTCAAGATGTCATACGTGTGCAGCAATAACAGCAAAACATTAAAATGCATTCAGCCGACAGAGATACACAGGCTTCCTGAAGGCACATCCATTAGAAAAATGCACAGGATCCTTCAGAAATCGATTAGCAACAGAGCAGATGTTCCACTTCTTAATGTTGCCTGTTATATAAGAGTTTCTGTCAGTGGAACAAAGTGATGTTTTTTACCTATATGAGCTACACAGCCATGAAGAGAGCCAGAACACCCTGTATGAAAACCATAAATTATTCATGTGTCACCTCTACCTAGAAAAACATTGACTTCTAGGTGCTTCACAGAGCATTTTAGCTTCTTTTAGCCTCACTGTTTTTAGCCTGATAAACCCTCTAACTGCAACCTGGACAGGCACATGACTGTGTGCTAATGCAGCTAAATGATGAAAATACGACTCAAACATACAGTTAGAGACCCTCACCGTCGGCCCGGCACCCTACTTAATGATGTCTTTGTTTCTTTTTTAGGGCAGCTGCTCACATGTAAGCATGCAGACACAGAGCAGTGTTCCCTGGTAACAGGGTGAGAGGTGTGAGTGTGTGGGTGTGGGTGGTGTTTGGTCCGGAGCCAGAGCAAGTGAGCGGCTGTTTCAGATTAATGAGTGAAGATGAGCTCGGCTAACAGCTCAAGCTATAGCACCAGGACCACAAATGAATGGAGTAAAGCAGAAAATCAGCTCTGTCACTCAGCTGTGAAAGTGGTCGCGCCCGCCATGATCTCAGACACACCAGCCGCCACTGCGGTTAGAGACAGAAACACTCTTTAACTCTGAAGCAGTTTCAAACCTCCACAAGTCACATTTGCAGAACACTCTCTTAAACTATCAGTGTTTAATGACACATTTCTGGATTAAGAGAATTAAACTTCTTCCTCGTTAGCTGCCGTGAGCTGCACAGAGCGTGTTCGTGTTCGGCCTGTGATACACGTACCAGCAGATTCCCGAGGCAATGAGAGAGAGAGGTCAAATATTCAGCTGTGAGTCCAGCTATCACAAACTGACAGCTTTAATTCTGAGTCATCGTTTCATGTGGGAGGGAGGAGTGTGCAGATTCAACAGCAGAATGTCATTTAAAGCAAACACGATCCCACAGAATTCAGCTTTGACTTTCTCTCCATTAGGTTCTTGCATCTGTCTGCATTTTCTCTCCCTTACCTCCATCATCAGGACCGCCACATCCCCCCACCCCCCACCTCTGTTGCCCGTCAGCGTCACTTGTTACCGTGGGAAGAACAATGCTGACATCACACTCATTATGCAATTGTATCATATCAGAGCGGGGGAGAGCTGCTTTTTTTAGCAACTGCTCAGAAACAAGGGGTCATTCAAGTCTGCACATCTGCCCCGGGAGGCTGTGTTTGTGTGCGTCTGTGTGTGTGTGTGTGTGTGTGTTATAAGTTGGTATGTGTTTGATCCAAGTGTTGTGGGCATGTTTGTGTCTGCTGCGATTAATGTAAGATCGTGAGAAAGTGTGAAAGAAATACTGCAGGAACCCAAGGGCAACCTGCTACTTTAGTGGAAGGAGGATGTATCACCTGCTAACACACACAATCACACACACACACAGATAGCCTAAAACAAACAGCTCCTCTGACAGGCCAAGGTTAGCTGCTGTAGCATACTGAAACATATGTTCCTCATGAGGGACTTGTTGTTCTCCCCCAGCTGTAATGCTGCAGGCTCTCAGTGTCACTTTGCAATATTGCAGCAGCATGCTCATATGCTAAAGGTATGAGAAAGCTAAGTTTGAGTGTGCACATGCATATGTGATGTACAAACTGTTGGCAACTTGTCTCTGCCTGCCATGCAGCCCCTGGAGTGCTGATACAGAGAACAGTCTATCTGTGCTGCTGCTCGCTGCTTCACTCAGACAGAATAGAAAACAGAGGAGAAAGACTGGAGCTGAATCCCAATATTCCTCATGAGCCCACTCCTACAGACAAAAACCAAGACATTCCGGTACCTTCCTTTCCATGCTCATTATTTTCCCTTTGAGATAAGGAAGAACTGTTGTGGTGGATCAGTTTGACTTTTTGACTTCTTTCTTCTAGCACAGCATGAATAAAATGACATTTGACACATACAAGATGTACGGTCAGGGTCTGAAGGTGTCACCATATGAACCTGAAGGCAGCATTTAGCATTTACTTTGAAGGTGTTTTTGTGGCAGGTAGCACTCATGCTTTTTAAAGGCAGTGAATCAGGTTTGTAGAGCCAGGCAAGAGTTGTAACCATGGTAACCAAGATATCCCTGTGATTTAATTGCTGAACTCTACCAAGAAACTCTTATGGAAGCGGTTCAAAACAGTTAAATATTTAAAAAACAGGAGGAATAAGGTGCAAAACTTGAACACAGGTCCCCTGATTATAAGTCCAACACAGCTGTGACTCCACAATCTACCGCCGAACATCGACTATGATGCTTGTTTGATCTTTCTTCATATTAGCAGAATAAATTGAGTGATTTTTTTTCTTTTTGTACTGTCATCACTGAAACATTTTGTATTCTTATGAGCCTCAGTTTCAGTGGCAGCATCATAGTCTGCATAAACTCCATAAACTGCAGAAACTACCTGTCACTCCATAAATACAGAACAATCTGGGCTAGCATGCTAATATGCTAAACAAAGATGGTGAACACTCTACACATTGCAGACTTCCACGCTGACATTATGTTCTACTGCTGCTAGCATGGTTATAGAAAGCAATAGCTGCCAAAGAGATGAGTGCATTCAAAAATTATTCCCCTCTATGCAGATGATGTCCTGTTATACATTACAGAGTGTCGACAAATCTCAGTCTGGGTCCATGTCACAATCATTTATCTGACCCTTAAACCAGTCCAACAATATTAGCACTCATGGCTTCTTAATAAAAATACTCCTGCATCTGAGGTCCTTCCTCTCAATGTGGCACCGTGTTGATCTGCAGACCTGCTTATTGATCACTTCTGCTCCAAATCCATTCACTGATAGTCACCAGATGCATCTGTGCCCTCATATTTGGGAGAGTCAAACATGTCCTTGAGGTGAAATGACTTGTAGAGGAGAGTGCAGCCTCTGTTAATGAAAGCTATAATTATCACACAGCTAAATCAATACTCTCAATTCCTTTTAAGGGAAAGTGGTGGTGGTAGCGAGGTGGGGGGTGTTCTTTGAGGCAAGCACGGAATGAGCCGTGGGACCCACAGTGCGACACAGCCCAAAATAAGATTTATGGAAAGGCTGTGTTCATAGCCGATTGGCTCTAATTGTCTCGCAGCTAAGCAAGAATCCCATTCTGCTTAATGAGCCAGCGATCAAATTCAAATTCATTTATTGGCTGGCAAGCACACCGCATCTCTTCACTGTTCAGCAGAGATAGTTTCTAGCATTTTGCGTGTGTGTGTTTTTAAGGAAGATAAATAAAAAGAGTCATTATAACAGCTGTGAGGGTGAAGATTAGGAGGGAGCAATTAACAACTGCTGGGCCGGTGCTTCTTACATACACCTCAGGGGCTGTAACTGTGATGGAGCGCAGCAAAGTTGATGGTCATTTATTTTACATTGGTAACCACCGGCATCCACCGTTCTGCCTCTAGATGAGGCACCTCTCTGTCTCATTCCACAGGGGATGGAACAGGCTGGAATCAAATGCATGACTCGATTTGACTCGAAGTGTTACAGAAACAGAACGGAAGTGGCGCGTTTCCAGAGCGACATCAATCCAAGTTCTCAACTCAGACTGGGAAAAAAAAAATCAATCCAGCTAGAGCAGAATTTGGGTCGTACCCACTCAACAGTAGGACAGAGGAGTCCCTGAAACCAGAGGCAAAAGTGAGCCCTTCAAAATAAAACAGGAAGCAGGGAAAACATGAAATAAACACAACCTCACACAGGAGATCTGACAGATCTGCACATGCTCAGTAGATGCAACACACCCAACACTAAGCCTATCACCACTGCCTGGAAGTATCAAGCAGAACAGAGAACAGAGTGCTAGTGTCAGACGTTAGAACACAGGGATCACATTCAACTGATTATTTACTTTAAACCTGAACAAATACACAAACTGCACCTTTAATGACTGATTATTCCATCATTTTAATATAAATATAAAGCTGCAGTTAATTGTCAGTGACACGTTTACTCTTTGACAGCCACGCTGGGTGTGGTGTGTTCCCTGCTATGGGTGTGTTGCCGCCTGTTTAGGTTTGACCGGTCCATTCCCACCCAAATGGCAAACAAATCTCGCCCCCTTTTTATTTGGTTAAAACTCCCAGACGGACAGAGCCAGCAGGATATACAGGAGAGTTTAAACCGCCTATGTAATGTGAAGCGAAAATGTTACACTGATAATAGACACTATAGTTTCACTGGAAACGCCCTGCCAGACTGTGTCGGAGCGTCAGCTCCTTGTTGCTTCAGTAAAAACCTCCTGAATGGTTTCTGTCTGAATAATGAGACGTCAACTAATAAGGCTAGAGTTCACTAATGGCTTGTTTTTCAAGCAGTTATAATAAACACATCTTTGGTGTCACTTCAGCACACAGAAGCACTAAACGAGCTCATGTTTCACACTTCATTATTACTTCTTATGCAAGAGGAAATGGAATTAGTAACCCCGCTTCAGAAACTACATGCTGCAAAATGAGCCGATCTGGAGGTGTGAGAGAGTCTGAGCTGAGACAACACTTTGTTTCAGGCAAATCAGGTTTTTATTATCATTTTGAATACGAGCCAGCTCTCACTTCAGCACTTTTGGCTTCGCTAATAGCAACAAAATGCTTTTATGTAAACGAGTTATATTGAAATCAGATTGCAGTTATGTGTGCTGAGAAAAAGAGATTTTTTTTTTCCATTGGCTTTACTGTTATCAGCTCTGTGGCAAACAACAGCGTTTGGTACTGTACATACAGAAAAAGATCCTCACAAAGAGACACCACTTTTTTTTATTTTTAAAGAATGTTAAATGAACTCCACCCCCTGAGGATTGAGTTCTAAAACCCAGAAAAAGTGTTTTTTAGCCTCGAGCTTTCTGACAAAAGTTTCACCATTTTAACAAAATAATGAATAATAACACTGGTCGCTTCAAAAAACATCTCATTTTACATTTTGCACGCCGTCCTTGTTTTTGAAGCTCCTGGTCAGTTAAAGGCAGGGTAGGAGATTTTAAAAACTCAGTAAGAGTCAGCCAGATTTGGAAAGTAAACACACGCCCCTTTCTCTCGGAGCTCACCCCAAAGCCACGCCTCCAATCACATGGACGCGTAATACCTGAAGACGAGCTGCGGTCTGTGACTACAGGCCATCATGCACGTACCTCTCTGGTGCGCGCAGAGCAGGAAGAGAGTGACAACTAGGGATGTCCCGATTGGGCCCGATAACGTGATTTCAGACTCGATCGGAATCGGACATTACCTCCCGATCAGGACTCGGATACTCGGACACACACACATGTTTTGCTGCAATGAGTGCCTTTATAGAGAGTCCTGAAAGTATCGGATCGGGACTCGGTATCGGCAGATACTCAAAATCAAATGACTCAGACTCGGACTCGAGGGCAAAAAAACCTGATCGGGACATCCCTACTGACAACCAGCCAATACTCCGCACAGGGTCCACCCGGAGGATTGGCTGATGTTTTTAGTGTTTTATAGCTTCCACAGATGATTCATATTCTTCGTTTTAATGCGAAACTGCTGAACTAATCGGTTGCTATCGGATTGTAAAGAGAAGTTACACTAATTTAACAAAAAGTGCATCAGAATGAAATCTCCTACCCGACCTTTAATCTCTTTTTAAAACCTTTTTCCTCACTCTTCCGGATGACATCTGAATCTCTATCCCTGAATCAGGTTTAACTTGCTGAAGCTAAAATGCTGTTTGCTTGAAAATAACCTCTTTTTTTCTGTGGACTCGTATGAGATCCCAGTTTCCTGGTGCTGCACTGTGTATGTGTGTGTGTGTGTGTCCTCTGTCAGTGTATGAGAGCACTCAGGATTTATGACCTTTACAGATGCTGTGTGTGGCGATAAAGCTAACAAAAAGGTAGAATGGAGAGGCAGGCGCAGGTCAGGGTGTCATATTGGATATTAGAGGACGGTGCCTCCACTCTTTTCTTCCACTCAGCTCTAAATTGCTGAGCTGGGAAATTCATTTTTTATTTCAACATATTCACATCTGCGATTTTACTCATAAACAAAACTTAATTAGAATGGGAGTGTTTTCATGGAACCTCCGAGCATCAGAGATCTCTGCTGAATAATCAGAAACGTGTTCACGTGTACCTACAGGAGGACCCCGGAGCAGCAGCGCTGGGTGAATCTGAGCTTGTTTTCACACATTCACACGCCTCTGTCCTGACGATGTGCAGCGTGGACGCCCACTCACAGGAGGACAGAATTAGCTCCGGAGCCTGTGACGTGGATCGCTTTGGCGTCACCCTCCTGCAGCGTGGGCCTGCATATTTGCAGCCTGCAGCTCAGCAGGTGTCTTTCTTTATGTGTGTGTTTTCATCTGCCAATAAAATATCAGAGCGTAGGTCATTCATGTAAACAAATACATGTGAATGACAACTATCGCCTCAGTCTGTCAATCAAACATTGCAGCTTTATGATGGAAATATTTCAACATCTGCAGTTTATCAGGAGGTTTTAGCAAAGAATGATGAAATGTACCACTTTGAGTTAAAAGTGAGATTTTACTTTTTATATTTTACAGCATCAGCAACAGCTTTCACCACTTTTTTCTTTTTGGAACCCACAAGCGTCTCATTTTTAGACTCATGTGCACAGAAAGGAGAAGAGGAAGTTCAAGCAGCAACAGAAATTCTGTACATTTTTGCAGCTTTACAGATGATGTCAGCAATTACTACAAATCACTGGCCCCGGCGGCTTCAACCCTCCCTGTCCTGATGGGGTCTTCCGCCCCCCTATCTGGTTCTTTTTTTCCGCTGGGACAGCTGGACGGCGGGCTGTTCCCCCCTCATCATGTGATGATGGGACGAAGTTACTGACGAGCAGAGTGACGTTAGACAGGCGGCGGACCTGGATCTATTTCTAAGGAGGTGCTAAAAGTGGTGTATGTTTGTGTGTAGTTTGACCACTGACCTCCTCCACCTGCCAACAACATAAAATATCTGTATCTGTAATGTTTTTGAAACTTTCATTTTAGGTTTTGAAGATATCAAACATCAAAAATGGCATCTGAGCTCTCCAAAACTCAACAAAGCTGTCATGGTGTTACTCTGTCATCAGGAGCCTTTTTTTTAGACTGACATTGTGCAACAAAGCTGATGAATCGGTACTAATATTTGTACATGTCTCCACCCTTTTGCACCCATACTGTAACAAAAAAAACAACCTTTATCCTCATCTGCTTAAAAGGAGCAAACATTCAGCAGGCAAGACAGGCCACTGTTCAGGGCCCCAGGCCAGGTTGGGAGCCCCCTGAGGGCCAGCAAACATAAAGTACAAAGTGTGCAGTGACAGTTATAGACCTCCCTAAGGGGACCCTGCCTAACTCCACCCTCTTTATCAAGTGTTGTGCATTTTTAATAACAACAGAAGTCAAAGGAAACGAAGGAAGTTCTGGTTAAAGAAATGCTAAGGTGTTGGCTGTGTGGCTGTTTGTGTGTATGGAAGTTTACAGAGTGTGTCGCATCAAAAATAACTTTGATTAACATGCATACACATGTGGGAACTCGTCAGTATTTGGTATGTTAACTAGCTTACCCACAAGCGTGCGTGCCTGTGTGAGTGCTACTTTACATTCAGCAGGTGAATCAGTTTGCCGGTTTCACAGCTTTCACTGATGAAACTTGTGGCCTGGCTCTTTATTCTGAACACGAAGAGGCTGCAGATGCTTTTGGCCGTTCCTGTCAGTCATGATAGCCTCATGGTGGGTGTTGTTATGGCCCCTCATGAGTCACTGCGCTGGGAGCACATGGCTGCTTGTTGATGGACTCTGAGACTGCATCTGCTGCGGCTTGTGTTGTTGTAACCTGTCCTATCTGGATCAGGATCACGTTGGGTTAACGGTAGCATAGTGGAGACTCAGTGATCGACATAACAGTCACGGCATATGTGGTGACAGAAAAATACATGAATGTGCATTGCTCACACCTCATTGTTCAGATTATAGTCACATGGCTCTGTCAAACGAAGCCGTGTGTATGCTGCATGTGTTGCACCTGCTGTGCTTCATATTCAGCTGGTATTATAATCAGCTGCGTGGTCTCCTAACCGAGAAAAACAACCATTAGAATAGAACATCTATTTACAACCTGAGCCCCGCCGTCCAATTAATCACCCAGCAGCCAAGAAGCCTATACTAAAATTAAAAAAAGAGCAACTACAGCTGCCACATCAGATACAGAGAGGGAGAGGAGGAAGATGAAGAGCGCGCACGTACACGGACGGGACTGCTGACACATTGGTGACCTTTACCCCCACATGAATCCATCAACAGGGTTCAATGCAAGTGCCCGTTTATTTTTGGACACTGGCACAGGCTCAGGGTGGCGGTGGGGTGGGGACACGCACCATGTCCTCCACCTCCAGCAAACTCTCACATCTCCACAACAGACACACACACACACACACTCACACACTCCCCCTGAGATCGACTTAGCCTTCAGGGTGCAAACTAATTTGCTCACTTTCGAACACGGCGACTCCCGCAAACTCCTCCGGACAACTGTCTAAATACTCGGCCTGCTGCAGGGCACCACTGACATATAATGAGATACTGTTTGCCTCCACAAGTGTGTGTGTGTGTGTGTGTGTGTGTGTGTGTGTCAGTGTGCTTACATGCTGTATCTTCCTTTTGAATCAGACAGTGTTAACGTAGCCTCTCTTCCATGGTTGCATTAGAAGATTATGATTATTAACTTATTTGGGACGATCGTACTGAGCATGTGCAAAGATAACATGGGTCTCTGTGTGAGAAGTGTTTCCAAATAAGGAACTTTGTTCTTTGCATGATGGAATTGATTAGATGTAAAGTGCTCCTGTCAGATGATATTTGTGTCTGATTAGGATCATATCATCAATAATATCATCTATTATTATATTATGATCCACGTGATGTCATCAAACAAGGAAGTAAATCAGCTGTCATGGCTGCCTTTCTTGTTAGAATAACTTAAGTACATTAAGGTAGTGTTTTCTTGTGTGTGTCCTCCTGTGACATCACCACTTCCTTTTTTTCCTCAGTTTCTCATTTTTAGTCATGTCCAGTGAACTATGATCCCGTTCAGACTTGTGTAATCAATGTGAACAGCGCAAATCTGGTTTTAAAAAAAAGGTTTGTTGCTCAGAGGTGGACTGATCGGGATTTACTGAAATCTGGCTAAGGTTTAAACACGAATGAGGCTAGCGAATCCGCCTGGCGACGTCATACTTCAAGGTTCGCGGGGACAGTATCTGGGTTCCGTACAAAAGCCGAACTACGAAAGCTTTGCAGGAATCAGCTGTGTTCTGGACCACCATGGAAACCAAAAGAACGGACGGAAGAAACTCTGTCCTACCTCGGTTTGAACAGGGTCTAAGTTTTACGATGCGACACCTAGCGGTTTGGAGGAGAGCAAAGACGCCGGATTGAGTCAGACTGAGCGCAGACTTTGTGTGCAATAGTGCGGATTTGAAAAAAGGTCTGAACATATCCAGCTGTCTGCAGTGTGTGGTGTTGTATTTACAGAACAGAAGATGTGATCTGTGTGTGTCTTGGTGTGTCTGTCAGTTTGTTTATTGCTGCTGGGTTTTTTTTGTCCGAGCTGAAGTAACTTCCTTCTCATCCTCGGCTGCTGAGCAGGAACTCGTTTTCATAATCCTTGTCAACGCATCCCTGTAAAGATCCTCGGCAATCATCAGCAGCCGTGTAGGTATCAGTTTCTATATGAACTCCTGCAGCAAGCCTGGCGTAACAGGACGAGGACACAAAGAGGTAAACAAACCCTGTGTGCAGCCTGCACGGGTGTCGACGTGCGATATAAAATGAAGGCGTAAGCTAAACACCTCTGATTTGTTCACTTCTTAGAAAGGCAGCTCCACTGGCCTGCAGATTAAATGACCTGTGGAGGTGTGTGTCTGTTAGAGGGATGGTGAGGTGTGAGTGGAAACACTGACCCAATCAACCTGAGCCAGCAGGCCCAGTGTCTGTTGACCTCCTCGTCTCTAGTTTCCGTCCTGTTCACTTGAAACCAGCTGGCACACACACACACACACACACACACACACACACACACACACACGCATGATGCACATATGTCCTGCTGCCGTAGAGGCTGCTCTCATTCATTCCACCCACACTGTAACCTCTTACCTTCTTCCTCCAAAACAAGGGATCAGCTTACTTTCTGTTTTTCTGACATAAAATATGTGGTCATGGAAAACGTAAACAAGCATTCACACCTCACATGGTACACAGTGAGTGAGTGAGAGAGTGAAACTTTGACTGCTGCTGGTCAGACTGTTAGACCTTAGACCCTCCGCTGCAGAGGCGTCTCCATGACAACCAGCCCAGCGTGATATCCATTTCTCTCACTGTTCCTTTTTGAGCTTTTATTCAGAAACATTTCTGGCTTTAAGATTCTTATTTATTAACTCTTTGACAGGATATATTGTTTATTGGGTGTTTTTGCATGTTTTGAGTTTCCTCTGTCTTCTTAGACCATGTTTGGGTTTCTCCTGCATTCATAGACACAGTTTGGGGGTTCTTGTGTGTTCTTAGAGAAGGTTTCTCTGTGTTTCTCATACTTCTTTATTCTGTCTGTGTGGGGTCTTCTTTGCTTATAGACAATGTCTTTGGGGTTCTTCAATGTTTCTAGATAAAGTTTTTGGGTTCTTCTGCATTCATGGACAATATTTTGGGGTTCTTTTGTGTTCCCAGATGTTCTTGTGCTTCCTTATCAATGGGGTGAGCAGTGGGCCAGCAATTAATAATATTAATTTAATGTGGTATATATTGACAGTATGAACACCTCATCAGTTTTCAAAATAATATATATATAAATATTGATAATTCACTTTTTTTTAGCTTTGTTTGGCTCCTCAGCAGCACAGACACAAGTAGCAGCAGGCTGCAGTGAGTAAGCCACATGTATGAGTAGTCCACTGCAGGCTGAGCTCAGCAGCAGGGCTGAATTAGGGGCAGTGAGAGGCTGAGTGGGGCTAATTGGGAGCGACAGGCCTGGTCAGTGTCTGCAGCAGCAACAGTTCACCTCACTCACACTGTGGAACGTTCCGGCACAGGTCACACATCTTCTAGTCAGCATGCTGCCCTTTTTTTGTCCGTCAGTACTTCTGTATACATGCTACTCAGACACCGATTTAAAAGCAGTTTTATGGACGTCATGTTTCACTCTCTCATCACCCTCAGCTGCTTTCAGACTTCACCTTCCTCCATCCAACACACGTCAGAGCGATTTCTGTTTATCAGCTGACGCTTTTCAGATCTTACACTTCAAATAAAAAACATCTCTCTCCCCTGTCTCCGAGTGCACGAACCTGAACTGTCAAAACTTCAAATTAAAACCCAGGCAATATAAAATTCTTTTAAACATCAGCTGACAGTTCAGCTGCTTCCGTTTGTCTTTCAGTGCCTGGACTTTGACACTTGGCACTCTTCTTCAACTCTCTGACTGCGAGCAACAGTTCCTAAAGCTAAACTTTTCCTATTTTACTATTTAAAATGTTTCTTTGCAAAAAATACATCAGAAAAAGACAGAAAATTAGATGTTTTTATGCCTCTTGTTCATTCATGTATCCGGTTCTTGTCAATGCGGTATTTTAGAATAGAATAGAAATACTTCATTCACCCCAAGCTGGGAAATTTCTTGAGGGAATTTCGCACAAATGTTCCCATGGACTCAAGCATGAACTGATCAGATTTTAATCGGTCAAAGGTCACTGATAAAACCGTATCAAAGAAGATCAAGGTTTTGCATACAACTGAAAGACTTTCAGCTCTGTGTGCAGAGCATCAAGCGTTATCAGCGTGGCTTTGAACTGTAATAAAAAGCAGAAAGCTGCGGATCAATACCCAAAATGCTTTTTAGCTGCAGGCAGATATGATGCAGACGTTTTTTACACAGTCCATTAAGTGAGTCATTTGAGGTTCAGGCTGACCGAATGGGACCAGAGCTGACTTTATATAAAATGTGATCTGTTAACTGGAAGCTTTATAACCGAGACAGAATTATTAGCCCCCTGTGAAAATGTCATTTTTGTGTGTGCTGTGTAAAAGGGCAACATTTCCTAGAATTCATAGTATTTCCCTTTGAAAAAGCTTTAATCACTTTATTCGCACCGAGTAACAGATTTTCACACAAACCACACTCTTTGTTCATTCATAGAACAAATCCCTGTTATACATGAATAATATGTGGTCTGTGCTCTAACTGAGTGACCCTGTAAACATCTGATCTGCATTTAACAGTGAGGATCGGTCTCTAGCAGCACACACAGTATAACAAGTAACATTTTGTCTTGACACTTAAAAGCATGATCACAAAAGTGAAAGAAATCAGTTGAGGAAAAGGATTGTTAATGTCTACAAAGCAGGAGAAGATCAACAAGTTCTTCAAAGAGCTTCGAGACTGAAGAGCTGCTGTGAGAGGTTTTTAATCAAGAAGCTCAAAAAGAGTCAAACAGAACCAGACTGTCAGAGACAGGAAGAGAAACATGTGGAAGGTTCTGGAAAGAAACCAGTGAGAGATGAGTCTGAAGAGCCGAAAAACAGCTGAAGAGACACCTGTGAATGATTTAACCAGGTCTGGACCTGAAGAGTCAGATAAGACCGTCACTAAAGTCCTGCAGAGGAATGGACTGCCAGACTGCAGAGAGGACACCTCCAAACCAGACTGAAGTCTGCTGGAGACCACCTGGAGACAGAGCACACAGACTGAAGTCTGCCAGAGACCACCTGGAGACAGAGCACACAGACTGAAGTCTGCCAGAGACCACCTGGAGACAGAGCTCACAGACTGGAGTCTGCTAGAGACCACCTGGAGACAGTGCTCACAGACTGAAGTCTGCTAGAGACCACCTGGAGACAGAGCTCACAGACTGAAGTCATTTGGTCAGATGAAGCTAAACTAGAGCTCTGTGCTCACAGAGATGTTGTCTTCATGTGGAGACAGACAGGAGAGGCTAGAAACCAAAGACCATGCTTCATACAGTCAGACATGGTGGTGGCAGTATGATGCTGTGAGGAGGATTCAGTCAGTCTGGAACTGTGGATCTAAATATCTGAAAGAAAACCTGAAGCAGTCTGCAGTCAGACTGGGTCTGGGTCCTGGTTTTCTCTCCAACATGACAACGACCTGAAACAAACGTCTCTTCGAGTGAAGAACTACCTCCAGGAGAGCAAAGGGTTACTGACTGACCTGCACAAGGACCTGACTGAAACCTGTGGTTCAAGCTTCTTATATAAAACTAGTATGTTTCACTCTATAACTCTGTTTACACAATTCCTATTCCTGACCACTACCTGTACACCCTCTGCTTCATGTGAGGGCGGAATGCTAATGCATGGCTGCTCCGTGTGAGAAAGCGGAAGTCGGAGTTGAATGTGACCATTAATGTCCTGAGCCACAACAGCATCCATATGGAGAGGGCATGGCTGTGCATAAAGAAGTCGGCCTACAATGGGCCAAAGAGCTCTCACAATCACAGGCAGTCTCCACTAATAATGAGCAACATGACAGATTAGGCAACAACTAACAGATTAACAAAATGACATTGTGTGAAAGAAGAAGTAGAGGAAGTAAAGAGGGCAGGGAGGGAGGGAGGAGGGTACTCTGATCTGAACAAAGGAATTGGGAGGCAGTGGAGTTCAGTGTGTAAATCATCCAGGCTGAATGGCTGCCAGGTAGAAAAGCAGCTTCTCACACACACTGAAAGGCAGAAACAGACTTTAACCAAGAGAGAGGGGACAGTCCACATTCGAACACTGACACCGTCCCTTTATGTGATCCAGGAGAGCTCTCCTCTGTGAGAAGCAGCCCTCGGAGGATCAGACTTTGGGAGTCAGCACGGAAACAAATCATTCCCTGGCTAACGGGTGGAGGTTTAATTAGATGCACTGCCTCGAACGGACTAGAATTCAATTATGTAAAGAACGAGTTACGGTTGAAGGATGGAAATAAACAAGGTGCTCTGATGTTTTATTCATCCCACACCCCAAAATACCTCCTGCATTAAACAACAGCAGCTGCCAGCTTTAGCTCGGGAGCCTGCAGTCCTTGTTTTTTTTTTTCCCCAGCACCGCTCGCTTTGAGTCGTCAAATTAGAGGGGTAGCAATTTTCATATTTACTAAGATTGTAATTTTTTTTACCGCAAGAAGCTAATAGAGCTACACACTGTCTCATGACTGCAACATTCTGATAAGTGCTCCTCAGAAAGAGTACCCCTGACAATAATTCAATACAGTGACAGCTCTGAGTAAAGGCACTCTATCTGAAATATTCATCAACATTAATGAGGTGGGTGAAAACGGTGCAAATATCAGCGATGCAGCGCCTTATTTAATCACATATTTAGGATTCATAAACAACAGATAAATTATTAATACAGTTCTTATTAATGCATAATAATCGGACTGGAACATGGCTGGGAGAAGCTATAACGTTGTTTATTAAGATTCAGTCTTGGTCGTGTTAAACATGCTGCAATTTTAAAGCCAAAACACCTTTAATGTGAAGCAGCAGCAGCAGCGGTAAGAAATGAGGCTGAGCTCAACGAGATCAGATTACAAACATTAATGCTGATTACATGCTTATGTGACGGCAATTACAGTGCTGGGAAAGATGGACCCTCCGAATTAACAAGCTATAATAAAAACCAAGTGAATTGTTTATACAGTGTAAGTGTGAGAAGTGCGTTTCTTTGTGTATATTTTATACGTCTGCCTACCCATCCAGGCCCAGATGCAGCACGGCAGCCCAAAACCATGATGCTACCACCTCCGTGCTTCACAGAGGGGACAAGGTTTAATATCATCTAAATATCTGAAAGAAAACCTGAAGCAGTCTGCAGTCAGACTGGGTCTGGGGTCCTGGTTTTCTCTCCAACATGACAACGACCCGAAACAAACGTCTCTTCTAGTGAAGAACTACCTCTAGGAGAGCAAAGGGTTACTGACTGACCTGCACAAGGACCTGACAGAAACATGTGGTTCAAGCTTCTTATATAAACTCTGTAACTCTGTTTACACAATTCCTATTCCTGACCACTACCTGTATAGTTTTAAATACGTCTGCCTACCCATCCAGGCCCAGATGCAGCATGGCAGCCCAAAACCATGATGCTACCACCTCCGTGCTTCACAGAGGGGACAGAGGTTTTTGGCTAAACTGCAATGTTTTCTCCAGACTTTAAACATTTAAACCACACATTCATGGTTAAGTCTCATCTGTCCACAATGTATTTGCCTAAAGGCACTCCTACTGACTCTAATTTGGCTTTTAAACAAACTGTTAATCCGTGTGTAACTCACAGAGATGCAGTATGGGATCATTTTTGTCTTTTGGGTCATATTTAAGCACAAACATAGAGAATCTATGCTTTTTTTACTCAGTGTATGAATATATTTAGACCAACACTCTCACTCCTTGTGTGAAAACTATCAGTGGATTCAACCTGAGGAAAGAACCTGAGGTGGAGCTGAGGTTCAGTAAAGTCTTTCAGCTCCTGATCTGAGTGCCAGCGTGTCGTTGGATGAACGGTGATCCAGCTCGTCCTCTCCCCGAGCTCGGCGCACGCTGACCCTCGCAGCCTGTGGCATCAGTTTAACATGCAGAGCAGCAGCTCTCTCCGAACGCCCACCACCAATGAATCATGCGCGCTCTTACGCATGCACACACATAACATTTAATCTCATCCGCATAGCCGACAGCTCGTTAATTTTACACTCCATAAAGGCGTGAAGAGCATTGCATCAATATCTAACACAATCACTTTGCTGAGACCAGCAGATAAAAACACACGCTCAGAAGTAAATACAATAGTTAATCATCATAAATGATGATGCACAGCAGTCTGCAGTCAGGTTGGACTACATCCTGTAAGCTTTCAGTTTTTCCTCCTCTTTAAATGCACCTGAAGTCCTTCCCAGAACAAACACGCAGCAATAACCAAACACTTCCTGCTCAGAAACTCAGCAGGTTGATCAGGTCAAAACCTGCACAAACAGCATCAGGAACACTCCTGCTATGAGGAAACCAAGAGGCGATCTACAACAATCCAATGTTATTATAAGTGTGGGAGTATTTTTATCTGTGATAACTTGATGTCTTTTTCTATTATTGTACGCAAATCAGACATAAGATAGTAGTCAGAGGTGCAAATTTGTGAGAACAAATATCCAAAAGGGTAAACGGGTTAAAGCATAACAACAAAAGATGGTATAGATTGACTGATTTATGTCTTTTTTTACATCATAATTATTACAGCAGGCACAAATAATTCATTAAAACCAAACAAAATGCAATTATATGGACAAAAAAACTCACAAACACAAATCAAAATTGATGTTGTTCAATAAATATAGGCTTGTTAGTGACAACTGTAAAATAGCATCATTGGTTATCCATTGAAATTAGCATTAAGAATCATACATTTGCTCATTTTATCCTGTATCTGTTATGCACTAAACTGGAATCAACATGTGTTTACATAGCCTAACTGCTAAGCTACCTGAAAGAGGAGAATGAGGCTAACGTAGCTAACCTGATACCGCTTTTTAAGAGCTATCATTTTTTTAGCTGTTCATTAAAATCATGTTTGCTATTCACTTTTTTTACACTGACCTTACCATAACCAGTGTGTTTGTGTCATAATGACAACAGGCAAGTCAGATTTTTCTTGACCCACCCACATAAGCCTCAGGTTCTGCGACATTGATCAAAATCAGTGTTGACAACAATTATAATTTCCACATGTACATGAATCAGTTTCACTGGTAATTGCAGTACACAATAAATTTGATCAAGTGTTCAGTAATTAATACAATAGTAAAGATCTTTATTAGTGCTCCATAGTAAACACCACCACAGGTAGGCGTGTACAAAGTAGCCATGTGGACAGGTGCGGCTAGCTCCCGCGCTAACTAACACTGTCCAGACTAGCCACGAATCATTAGGCCGGAGCTAGCGTTAGCATGCTAGCTCCGAGCTAACACAACAACAAATGAGTAACTCACCAGTTTCCGATTTGCACAACAGTTAACATGATGTATACACATGGTGAAGAGGAGGCATCTAAAGATTGAAAGATAAACCAGTCATTAAAGACAGTAAATGTGCAAATTAAGTTTATAATGATTACAAACAACTACCTGCAGCAGCTCCCTCTAGCCACAGTGTAGCGCGGCCATATTTAAAGTTCAGACCCGGAAGTCCCGCAACATCTCGCGACGTTTCAGACGAGGGACCGGTAAGGTGGCAGGCGGAGAAAACAAAACCTCGACAAAAATACCTGGTTTACACTGATGTGAACTTAACATTTAACCCTCAGTGCCCTCAGTGATTAGTGTGCTTGTGTGTGAGAGAGTTAATGTCAAGTAATATAAAGCATTTTTAATTAAATTTGGAGGATTTGCATTATCATCTACTGTCACTGATGGACAGCCAGCTAACTTCCGGTTAGCTGTTTTTCAAAATAAAACAGGAAACAACCCAAACAGGGCAAAACCAGGAACAAAGCAAATATAACCTAAAAATAAAATAACCAGGATTCAAATAAAACACAAAACCAACACAGGAGTCATGACAGAAATAAAACAATTGATTTTTCATACGATAATATTGACAACCTTTCTATGTATATATTTCATCATATGGAAGGTCATATAGACCTTTGGCCAAAATATATGCAACATAAATCAAAGGAATATACAAAACCAATCATTATTTTTTATGATTACATTATTTTAAAAAAATGAATTGATTACGTTGGATGCGTGTGTGTGTGTGGTGGTCTTGATTGAAAACCTGCCGCTGACAGAATCATGAGAGAACTGACCTTCTCTTCTTTTGCTTCTCTCAAAGGCATCTTAGCAGCTAATGATTCATTGGCTCACACAGTGGGGACAATACACACACACACACACACACACTGACACAAAGACACAACAACACACACACACAAATGCAGGGCCAATCTGAGCCAGTCACCTCAGAAGGTCAGTGTATGGAAAGATGGAAGGTGACACCTCCTGACACAGACCCCCCTCCCCTCAGTTCACAAAGGGAGCCGGACAAAGAGGAGGAAGAGGATGATGAGGCCCAGCTCCAGTCCTAATCAGTAGCCACGTCTGCTCTGGACACGCTCTTATGTCTCAGGTTGATGCAGGGTTGAAATCCCATCCACTCCATTACAGATGTCAGCAGCTGCTCACTGAAAGCCAGGCCAGCAGAATGTAACTCTATTGATTTGCTATAGCAGGAACTGTGAGCTATTAAAAAAAAAGTGCCTGTGAAAAGGCCAGGGGAGGAGGAGGAGGAGGAGGAGGACAGGAAATAAGACCAATTTGATAAAAACACTTGATATGCAACGTGATCTCACCAAGCAGCTGATGAAAAGCCCACTATTGGGGGAGAGCGGCCTGAGAGCGCCGCGCGCCCGGTGAATAATGGAGTCGTGCTGCGTTGTATTTCAAATGGCTCTCAGTTGGCGTCTGGTACACGACTCTGTTCTTTACAGCTGAGCAATTTATGAGGGAGCATATGCAATGAATGCAGCTGCTGCTTACATAATCCTGGTCCTCACCTGGTGTGGCCACCTTTCTATGGTCACTTCCACAGCATCCCTCTGATCTGCTGCTCTCCTCTTCCTCTCCTCCTCCCTCTCCTCCTCCTCTTCCTCCTTCATTCCCTCCATCAAATGGTAGAACATCTCTGCCCACTGCCATGGGCTAGGGTGGCGCTTTGAACCCAAGGATGAAAGAGCTGATCCTGTAATGAGAATCTTAATACCAAGAAACTGTTTGGCTCTAACACACACACACACACAAAGACTCACACAAAAACACACACTCACAGGCTTTGAACAAGTGAATTTTACAGCGCTTCTCTGCGCTCGGCTCGGCTGCATGTCTAATGCGAGCTATTTTGAAATTCTGCTGCCGCATGAAAGTTGAGTTAAAGTGGTTATGCAATTTCAAAGTATCACTCTGGCTTGTTGTGGATGGATAGCATGCATATGTTCAGAGCACAGGGCCGCAAGTAAACAAGCGCTACGCGTGTTTGCAGTGCCTGTTAAAGAGCCACCAGCTGCACTCTAATCACAGCACATCACAGCATGTAGGCCCGGAAGGGACAGAAGAAGAATCCTGATGCTCGAGAATCGCACAGGAGCACTGTCTAAGAACCAGTGTCGCCAATATGATCTTATAAAGTAAGCCAGGGGACACCGTTGCTATCATCAGATAAGACCGACCTGCATTCACATCATCCACAGCTAGTTGCTAAGGTGTCAGCTGGATCATGGATTTTTTTGGGTCTAATGGACCCAAGGAACAATCTCAACATCACCCTGTAGCCATGGTCCAGGCCTTGCTCACAGTGCAATCTGTAAGTCTTACATTCATGTTACATGGCTACCAATCAGATTTAGGATTTCACTTTACCTGGGAATGTACTTGGACCACAAACTGGACTGGAGGAAAAACGTGGACACTGTTTACAGGAAGGGCCAGAGTCGCCTCTACTTTCTGAGGCAGCTGAGGTCCTTCAACATCTAGCAGGACGATGCTGAGGATGTTCTCTGAGTCTGTGGTGGCCAGTGCCATCATGTATGCTGTTGTCAGTCTGAGGGTGAGGGACATCAACAGACTCAACAGAACCATCAGGAAGGCGGCCATGTTGTGGGAGAGGACCTGGACTCTGTGACAGAGGTGTGTCAGAGGAGGACGTGGTCCAAAATAAAGACCATACTGGACTGTCCCTCTCTCACCCGCTCCACACTGTGCTGACCAGCTACAGGAGCTCGTTCAGCAACAGACTCCGACTCCCACGATGCACCACTGAGAGACACAGGAAGTCCTTCCTGCCTGTCTCAATCAAACTACTGAACTCTGGGATGCAGAGAAGGTGCTGCTGGTGGACCTCACAGTCTTTAAGCAGAAGAAAAAGCTCCTCCATTCAGAGAAGAATGTGGATGACCACCGTCTCTTCCTGAAGGTGGAGGAGGAGCTCAGTGAGATTTTTTTGTGGAGGACGTTCTGGAGTTCCAAGACCCTAAAAACGGAAGCGTTTCTGGACTCAGTGTGTCTGTCAGGGTGCACTCTACACACACATACTATAGCCCTTCTGTGTAATATCGGTTTCTGGCAGAAAAGGTTCCAATCCAAACCACAAGGGATGTGAGGCGAGTGCTAAACTTGAATGTGTGTCATTTTTTGTCAAACAGTTGCCCTGAAGGAATCTGAAGAATGCAGAGTGTGAAGCAGGCGGTAAGTAAAACCTGTCCACTCAGAGATCAGACCATTGTGGAGCCGACAAAGGATGAGGTGGAGAAGACATTCCTCTGAGTGTGAGTTTCTGTACTTCATCTCATATGAAACAGACACACCGAAACTCCTTCTGCGTCGGCTGATTGATTGCGACAGTTATGATGAAGTGTATGAAATTTTATTGCGAAGTTAAAAAGCTCATTGAGCAGATTTTTGTACATCGACAGGGCCCAGAGTCTGAGAAGGAATCAAACAGGTCGATATTAGAGAGGCTCCGAGCCGGAGCAGAGGAATGAAAGCCGTTATCGACCCACACGGCAATGATCTGAAGCTGATGTTACTCCAGCCGGCAGATTTCCCAGCAGCACTTGCTCCTGAAGAGCCCTAAAAACAGCACAGATGTGAATCTTTCCATTCCACCTTGACCTTTCGCTGAATATGGTGTAGCGCATCAGAATGCCATTTACTCCCTCGCTCTCTCTCCCCTGGTGAAATATTTAAACTGTGGGGAGAAGGCTGCTTAAAGTGCAGCGCCGCTCCCTCCCCACCCTCTCTCTCTGCTCCGAGAGACGTATGACAGAAGCCGGAGCCGTCTGCGACGCATCTATTTTGACACGGGCCATAAATGAAACATGATGGCGGAGCCTCAGCACGGACGAACAGAGAGCGAGTCCGCACATTTATGATTCACAGCGTCTGCAATCAGAACTCAAACGGCCTCACCTGCTCTGCTCCAACAGCAAACAGGATTATTTTCAGAGGCGGACTGCTTTCATGTCAGCTGTTCAAATCATGAGGGGGGGAGCAGCAGATGCACCGATGCTTGGTGTTTCTTACTGACTGTCTATCAGAGGAATTATCCAGCAGTGACTCATGTTGGGGTGGTTCCCTGTCTGTATAGTCAGTGCAGCCTCAGTGTCACACATAGTAACACACGGCAACAAGGATTCCTGTTTTACTACATAGAAAGCCACTTAGAATTACATTTGGAGTTCCCCATGGCGGGATACTTGGTCCTTTTTTCTTTATTATTAAAGGTAGGGTTGGAGATTTTAAAACTCAGTGAGAGTCAGCCAGATTTTAAAGTAAACACACGCCCCTTTCTCTCGGAGCTCACCCCGAAGCCACGCCTCCAATCACATGGACGCGCATCACCTGAAGACGAGCTGCGGTCTGTGACTTCGGCCATCATGCACGTACCTCTCTGGTGCACGCAGAGCAGGAAGAGAGTGACAACCAGCCAATACTCCGCGCAGGGTCCACCCGGAGGATTGGCTGATGTTTTTAGTGTTTTATAGCTTCCACAGATGATTCATATTCTTCGTTTTAATGCGAAACTGCCGAACTAATCGGTTGCTCTCGGATTGTAAAGAGAAGTTACACTAATTTAACAAAAAGTGCATCAGAATGAAATCTCCTACCCGACCTTTAAGACGACACAATACTTTATCTTCTTTCTACAGACGGTGCTTTGAAAAGTTCAACTTCAACTACAAATATTTGACTGGAGTAAGGCAGCAGGATACAGATGCTAGCTCACAAACACTTACTGTTACTATCTGTTTAAACAAGGCAAGACCTAAGTTACACAGCTGGGAGGGAATTCTGGAATATTCATTAGATTCTTCATTTCTTTTTTTTAAAAAAAAACTTTTTTTTAAACATGCTATTCATTGGGCATTGTTGGCTGAGGGTGCTCAGACACACAGCCCACTGAATGTAATTTAAAACTGTGTGTTGGAGAGCTAAATCCTCCATAACCGTCACTGTTTATTCATTGTTCCTAATTTTTGCGCCTTTTGATTTTTTTCCTAAGCGATAAGATACCACCCAAATCTGAGTTAAATCCAAAGCTGCTTCTCAGAGAAGAACAACAATGGAGTAATAAATAGAAAATGTGGTTTCATTAAATTCTGGCCTAAAGCTCAGGACGAGCTGTTTGTTTATCTGCACAGACATGAGAGGAAGGAGCAGCAACAGCAGCCATCCAGATTTTGTGCGTTTTTTCCTCTTGTAATGCTCTCATTTCTGTGTCAACCACAAAAGTAGAGCAGGAGGAAACCTCGTTTGGAAAGACGTGTTTTGATTTTTCCCAAATAGGCCAAAGCAGCCGGCTGCAGAAACACATGACAGAGCTGTGAAGGCCAGCAGAGCCCCTTCCTAATCAGCTGAATTCCTCCCTCGTGTCTTAATGCAGCACTTAGCACTTTATCATCTTGCTGATAGGGAAACAAACAATAGAACGTCTGGAAAGCACCACAGACGTGAAGTGTTTAAAGGGTCGGGTCCTTGGAAAAAAGAGAGAAATCAGCCAGCCCTCCATCCTGATTCTGTATCACCGCTGTAATTTGGGCTTGAAAGTTAGCCTGTTTTCTCCGAGCGGCCAAAACAAATGCAGCCTTATCTCTACGGTGCAGAAGCAAGAGCAGTTACACACAGAGACAGAGATTAGAGAGGAGACTGTGCCTGGGCTTCCTATTATTAGAGCAGAGGTTTATAGTTGGAGAGAGCTGCAGGGAATCACTGAGATTAAATTACACAGACGGGGAACATCAAATACAGGAGAAACTTCCCAGGCTCTGGAGAGAAGGATGGGGTTTGAGTGATGCATTACACCGAGCACCGTCTCCATCACCTTCCTCTACGCTTCAAACACGCACTACTAAGCGAAGCTTCGGTGGAGTAAACGTGACCACAGGAAGCGTAACAGATACACCTCTCACTCATCTGCAGTACAGCCACCTCGGCTGGTAGATGTTTGCTGTCACACGTTATAATTGGTGTGAATGGAATTCTGCTGCTGGTGCTCACAGCATTTAAAAACATTCAGCGGCACTCTGCTATCCTTCAAACC
Organism: Parambassis ranga; assembly: GCF_900634625.1. Lineage (NCBI taxonomy): Eukaryota > Metazoa > Chordata > Actinopteri > Ambassidae > Parambassis > Parambassis ranga. The sequence goes on from NC_041027.1 coordinate 13,721,736, forward strand.
ATGTGCCAACAACAGGTACTTCTGTTATACCTGGAGCTACCTGCTGCAGAGGAAATAGTCCCGATGAAAGCTGGGAGCTGCCCAGATTAAAAGTCTGTTTTTAATCGGATTTTTTCTTCTACAGACACTCGCGAGGGAACATTTGAATTCTTTAGCTACAGTTGCTAACAATGTCTAGCACAGACTGTCTATAAATATGGACGACGTGACAGCTCCACAGAGGTCAAACATCTGGATCGCCCTCTGGTGGCTGGCTGCAGGACAGATCGTAAAACCCCCGTCTCCTCCATGTTAGTAGACAGGACACGGAACCGAATGTTTCCCAGGGCATAGGTCTGCTTTCTGTGCTGTCCATGGTGTGTAGAGACAGCAGAGGTGAAGACTGGAACGTCTGAGCGTACAGGAGTGATCAGAAGAGAAAAGCTAACTGTTAATCAGGCTCTATTAAGTAATAGAAATGCCACAAAAAGAGGAAACAGCAACTACTCTGTTCCTTTTTGATACATTAAATAAACTTATCACTGCTGTAGTGCATGTTCAGACATGCCTCAACGTGCCTCAACATGTTATAACAACAATCTGACGACAACAATGGAAGTTATTTCTGTTTAAATGAGATCATTCTGAGACTAAATGGACGATCTTTTTGTGCTTTTCTTTGATTTTCTGGCATCAGAACGGAGGATAAAACTCTCTCTGACAGCTCTGACCTCAGCGGGCACATTTTGCCCCCATTATCTCTCCAGTATGCAAACCACCACTGCGGAAAACGCCTGACGCTGCTATTTTCCCACTGATTATCTGTACGGTGAGGCAGCACCTGAGGGACTGTGGAGTGTTTTCTCAACCTACCATAACAAGATTCTACCTACACGTTTCCCTCAGTGAATTACACAGGAACTAATTCCACCGCGCCTGCACTCCTTTCTGCTTCAGCGAGCCATTATCAGCATGAAAAGGTGAAGGAAATGTGTTGTCATGGCTACATGGCTTGCTATTAATGCAGCTTTGAAAAACATCTTTGTCTCTTTTTTTTTTTCGTGCTTATCTTCCTGTCAGTCCAGCCTCACTTCATACCTACATAACTAACCAGACCCACCCAGGTCTGTCAAGAAGGGAATTCATTCCTCTGACGTCAGAGCAGGTTATGATGATGCCGGTGCGAGCGGAAAGAATTCTTCCATGTTGTATTTGCATAAAGCGGGGCCCCCTGCTGTGAAGTCAGGCATGGTTGGCTGGTGGGAGGAGGAGGAGGAGGAAGGGGGGGGGGGTATGAGTGTCGAGGATTCTCCTACGATGACGCAGAAACCCTGCGAGGTCTATTTTTAAACCTACTGAAGTGTGCAACACCCTTTCAGTACTGTAACCTTCAGCTGCGCCTTCAAACCAAAACAAATAGAGACGGCGGAGCGGCGCAGCAACAACGCACCTTCTTCTCAGGCTCATAGAGCCACAATGAAACGTGGATTATGACTCCATATTGCTGAGATGTGCTGCTTTTAGGTTGAATGATTTGTCTGGCTTGGGTGCAATGGATGATCCCCACCAAAATGAGTTGGCAGCACTTGAAAGCAGAGACTGACTGAGGCTCAGTCCCAGCCAAACGCAGCCCAGGCCGTATTCATTAAAGTCTCAGCTCCGGGGTTTATCAGCGAATAACAGCGGCTGGATGCAGCTTCTGTTATATCCTCTTTATCTTCTCTTTTCATTCTTTCAAGTCAAGTGAATGCGGAGCTTCCTTGAATTGCAGATGTGCTTCCCGCTCTGCACGGCCTCTGAAATGTCACCACTCACACTCACACATGCCAAACACCCGGTAACCAGGAACAGGTGCCGTCTTTGCCTCCTAAATGACGGCAACAGCTCCGATCACGGGCTCAGTATAGAACCATCAGCAAGGTCAAACCCCAAACGGCACCTTCTGACGATCTGTGACAGGATGGAAAAAGTGGAATATTCTTCATGATTCATCTCTGGCCTACTGATCTAAAATCCGCATCTGGTATCAACTAGGAGCCAAAACAGGCTCCCAGCTCCGCTTTCCATTCCCCGCAGCGCTGTGCTCGAATGCTCGGACCCATCTGTCCGTGCTGGAAGCCTTGTGCTGCACACCACTGTGTTAAACTACAGTTCAAACGGATCATCCACACTTCAGGATGACTCACTCTGGCTTTGCACTTTGTCTTGTAAACACTGTGTTTACAGCACAGCAGCCATGTGGCTCTTCTGACTGAAGCTTAAAGTGTCTGAACAATGACACATTCACACTGCTGCTTTATTTTATTTATTCTTATATTACTCTAGCTAAATCAGTTATTCTGAGTCAGCTAAGCACTCCAAAATCCTTCTATGAGCTAAGTTATTGTCTAAATAAAAATATTTTCCTGTCATTTTGCTAAGCTAACAGGCTCTAGCGTGACCTTCATCACCTCTTGAACAAGCATAATTATCTGTTTTTAATGTTGAATATCAGATCAGTAGGATTGTGATTTCAGTCTTATGCTAAGCTACGCTCACTTAAATGTTAAAAACTCGAAACTATAAAAAGGTCAGAAGTTGATGAATAAAATGTGTCTATGTAAAAAGCACCTGCTGTCTGTTAGCTTCACAATTTAGCACACATCCATTAAAAGTGATGTCAAATTCAAAAACTTTTGTAATAATGTGGCGGACTGCTCCTTTAAGTCCAGCTCTGTATTTTCACAGTGGAGTTATTTCAGCCTTTGTTTACTTCCTTGAGAAGCATGAAATTCCTATTACCTCCAAACAGAGCGCTCCCCGTAGCTGAGAAACACCCTTCAAAACAAACACGAGTGCTACATGTTGAGCACACACTGGGTGTGTGTGTGTCTGTGTGTGTGTGTGTGAGATACAGTATGATAACAAGTGAAGCTCACGTCAGGAATGCATCTCTCTCTGAAAAAGGAGGAGGAGAGCACGCTGTGGAACAGACAAGATGGAGTCACAGCAAGGCTACACCCCACACCCTGGGAGTCTCCCAGCTGGTGTGACACCAGACCATCTGTGGGCCTGTTTATCCCAGAGAGCTGAGGTGGTCATGTGGAACCGAGTGTGTATATTTGGTTTTTCATTCGGGCTGCAGAGACATTAATACCTCTGACACAGACTAACTCTGCACACAGGAACACACAAAATGCAACACTGGAGTCAAAATCAGGTGGTAAATAAATCAATGATTTAACTGTGGAAATGGTATCTAATAATCTCAAACCCTCCATCTCATGACCCCTTCAGAGGCACCGACCCTTAGGTTGAACCACCAAACTGTATTAAAAGCTAAGACTAGCTTCAGCTAAACACTAATAATGACTAATAATGTTGTGCGTCTGTGTTCTTGTGTGTTTCTCAATGGAATACTATTGCATTTGATTGCATAAAGCAACCCCCGGGCCTGCAGAGTGGAAATCATTGTGTAACACTGCTATAAATAAAGGGCACTTTCACAGCGTTTTCTCTGCACGAGCAGCTTCGGGAAGGTTTTTTTTGTTGTTAGCTGCCTCACTGACAGGTGTGTGTGTGTGCATGAGAAGGGAGGAGGACTCATTAAGACACACCTTCGACTCCTGCCGAGTCACATTTCACTTAAACGTTGGTGAATGCTTCAACAAAGACAGGTTGTGTGTATGCAGCGTAGACGTCAACCTCTGCTTTCATGGCTGGCTCCAAAGTGCACAACACACCAACTCCTGGCGGTGTGTCGTCACGCAACTTTTGCAACCTCATGACACAAACTGGCAACTTCCAGCATGTGACCGTCACCGTTATCAGAACCGCTCTCTACCCTCAGGCAGAGCCAGCACGCCGCTGGTTAAATATTAAAAAAAGAGTAATAAATAAGTCCGCTGCCCACAGATCATGTTCAACTGTAGTTTATTTTTATTAAAAAGACCAGGGTGCAAATATGAAATTAAAAAAAATAAAGACAAGCATATAATTTTTAAGCATTTAATACAAACTTAACAATATAAACTATTTCAGTCCCTCTTGACATGTAAGACACTGACTCAAAATACTTTGTTATACCGTATTTTTTATCAAGTATTGCACAATGTAGGTACAAAATTAATATTCATACGATTACATTTTTGTCCATAGTATAGCAAAATCTTTTTTAACCTCTTAACAGAAAATACAATTCATCTTTCAGAAAAAGCAAATATTCCTACACTTGAATTCCACCACTAAGGAATACTCTGTACACAATCTTTAGAATATTCGATGTATTTTTTGTTTTTTTTAAAGATGGATTTCTTTAACAATTATCTTTAAAAAAAAAAAAAAGGAGAGAAAAAAAAAATAAGGAAAAGCTGCTGCAGCCATCACAGATCACTGGAGTAGTAAAAAGATATAAATGCAACACCATGTCATAGAAACAATATATACTCTGATATCTTACAAACTCTGTACTAAATTAAATTATACAATTAGAAAAAGACCAAGTAACCCCACTTAGTAGTGCCAATTCATAAAAATCAGCCTTGTCTTACCACCTGTAAAATACTGTAAGAGGCCAAAACTTGAAGCTTGTGTTTTTTTGTTTTTTTTTTGAATATTTTCTCAACATGGTAAAAAATTTTGTGCTTGGTTGGCAAAAAGGAAAAAGAAAAACAATGATGCATGTTGAGTTGAAGTAACCAAGCTTGGATGTGTTTGTACAACAAGCTTTTAGTAGAAACAAACTCAAGGGGGCGCCGGTAAAATCACCCTTGGGCACATGCGCTTCACTGACTAGACACTATATCCTTAAAAGTCCAGTTTCTACGTGTGCGTTTTTGTTTTTCCTTCTCTTTGAGCCACCATCATTCATAAATAACATCTGGATGATGATGATGAGTTTAGTTAGCCATGACAGGCTGGAATTGCTGGTTAGAATACTGCATGTTGCTCAGGCTGAAGTTGAGGCCATCCATAAGGGACTTGTCGTTGAGGCTTCCGTAGGCTGCAAACATGTCAAAGGCATTGTTGTACTGCAGTGGGCCCAGCCCCAGGGAGCTCTCGCCAGGGAACACAGCGCCAGGGCTGGACTGGCCCTGGAGGCTGGGGAACACAAACTCCTTGGCATTGGGAGAAAGAGCAGAGGCCTTCTGCTGCTGCTGCTGCTGCTGCTGACCCAGGCCCAGCCCGTACAGTGAGTGCATGGAGGTGGAGATGGCTTTCTGCTTCAGTAGGGTGTTGACATTCAGACCCAGGTTATTGGTAGGGGAGGTGCGGGCAACCTTGCTGCTAGTGCTGCTGTTGCCATTGTTGCCACGGCCGCTGCTCTTCATTTTAGTGGAGCCGAATTTGGTTGCGGCGAAGGTGGCAGTGGTGAAGGTTAAGGGCTGGGTGGAGCGTGGCATGAAGGATGGGCTCACGGCAGCGGACTGCCCGAAGGGAGGGGAGGGGGAGCTGGACTCCGAGGAAGCCCCGACGGGGTCGCTGATTGGCATGAAGACCTGGGCCTCAGGATTAAAGCTGTTCTTGATCTCTTTGTCCAGCTCTGACCCGTTCTCATTGTTATCATCCACATATAGCACCTTGACCGGTCCCTTCTCCCCGATCTGGTAGGAAACCTCAAATGGGTCAATCCACACACTAAGGTCCTGAGGGAGATTATTCCGGACGTCTTCGATGTCCAGCCCGCTCTCTTTGGCTGCCTGCTCCACCACGGGGTCCACCTTCTCCCCTACATGGATGCACCTGAACCCTGAACCTTTGTATGGCTTATCCGGATACCAGTGGCCTTCATATTTTTTCTTCAGCTGCCTCTCGAGCTCTTCGCCAAAGATATTCACACGTCGTCGAGGGAGTTTGTTGTATAAATAGGAAATAATAAAGTTGAGTGCTACTTGAATTTCAAGCTGCATAGCTGCTTCAGTGGCGAGGGTGATTCTCTAACCGTCACAGAGTTGCTTTTTTTTTTTTCTTCTGAGCGTTGCAAAAACCTCCAAGGCAGCAGTGATCAGCGTAATGACAAACCTCTGAGCGCTTGGTGCCAAAACGAATATCCTTCCTGCAGCACGGTTGGGTTCGAGATCCTGGGGGGGGGGGGAAGGAGGAGAAAGGGGGCAGAATTAGGAACCTGAGGAGGAATCACATCCATCTAATCAATCCCTCCCTGCACAGCAGTGCTGCACCTCAGCTGTACAATATCAACAGCTATAAATACACACAGGCCACTGACTCAGAGACGGTGTCAGCAGTGCGTGTTCCCCCAGCGCGCTGCTGTGACAGATCCTCAGATGGTTGACCTCTGCGGAGGGCGGTGGGTCCCAACAGCAGGTGTCAATAATCAGAGGATTTTTTTTTTTTTTCGATTGCTTCATCGCCACACGGACATGTCTGGACAAAACAAAAAAATAAACACCCGTGGACGTGGGAGATATTTTTATTCTAGTGCTTTCCGTGCTACAGCATACAAAGAAGCTTGCGACGGAGAACTGCTGTTACATAATCATCATTCAAAGCCCGAGCACGGCCATAAACCTCCCTCTCTCCCACCTCTCTCTCTCAACAGGCACTCGCTTAATTAAATGACAACACTCGCAATAAATACAGGAACTAGCAGCTTTCTCTTCTCCGTCGGGTTCTGACATTGCCGAGCAGCTAGCGTTAGCTTGCCAACTTAACGAAGGGTGTGAACAGATACGTAGCAAGCTAAGCTATGTGGACGCCAGACACGGTTAATGTTTAGCTCGACCAGCTGGTTATCAGCCTTACCTCACTGCTGACACCCGTGACTAAACAGCGGACGAATTGTAAGACGGCTAACGCCGAAAAGAAACGTCGCTTTAAGCTAATCTGACAACCACCGTGATCGATAGGAAGCTACGTAGCATTTAAATTAGCTAGGTGGCTACAGTCGGGGGGGGGGGGGGGGGGGGATTCGACAATAAGTCTGTAGTTTGACGACATCGACACGGTATGAGACTTAAGGGGACGTAAAAAGGAAAAAATAACGTAATGTTGTGTCGAAGGATTCATTTATAATACATCTACTTACATGGAAATTCACAGCGGGTCCTACTTGCAGAAGCCACAGTCCGCTCCGGGAAACGTAACGCTCAAAAACCAGTGTAGTTTTCTAAAGGTGGTATAAAAGTCAACGTTGTGTCTCTCTGCGTAGTGCTCCAGGCGACTTTGTGCTCCTGTGGGGTTTTAGTTGAATTCCGAGTCACAGGATGCCAAGCTAACTCCCCACAGCCTGGGAGTTTTTACAACTCTGCCCTTTAAAACTTGGGCTGATTTATTTTTATAGTAGTCCTCCGCCACGGACACGGAGGAGGTGGTGATGCGGCTCGCAGAGGTCAACACCCAGTAACGCGTTTCTATTGGCCAGAAGGCTGCTTCGTCACCAACAACCGCCCAAACGGCAGCTCTGATTGGACGACTCTGTGCTCAATCATCCGCAGGGTTCTATTTACGGTAGTGCTTTGCCTTTCATGTGCTGTGGACTACTTTTATGGAGCAGTTTTTTCGCGAGAACATCCCTTAAAAAGCAGTTTGATGAAATAAATTACCTGAAAAGCGATTGATAAAAAATCCCTCATCAGCATTTTTCAGGGACAAAAGACTGACACGTCTGTTTTATGTGGAAAAAAAATGTCCTCTGTGCTCACCAGGCTGTGCATTAAATGTAGCGCTGAACAAGCGCTTCTATTATATTATATTATATATTATCATGCTTAATAGCGTGTAACAACCACTGCTGCCAGCCAGAGATAGATATAAAACCCACGCTTGGATCTTAGGTCTTCCCACTACAGGGTTAAAACAGTCAGGGCAGCAGTGGTTGGCGGAGGGACACACCTGTCACTGGTTGTACTTCTCACCAATGACATTTTGCTGTTGCCTGAGCCAGCTGTAGCTGTGTGTGTGTGTGTGTGTGTGTGTGTGTGTGTGTGTGTGTGAGCAGCCTTCTCCATCAATCTGTGTGTTTACATTCTGCTCTCACTTGTTCATTAGAAGTGAGAAAATGATCCTGGCTGTGCCTTTTCAGCAGCTTTTAGCTCAGACCCTGTCAGACCCAGGTTGTTTTGACGCCACGGTTCTGTTCTTACCTAACAAGGGGCTCCAGCTCTCTGTGCATGTGTGTGTGTTTGCACAATAAACACAATGCCACATGAGTTATAAAGCTGTGACGGAGGTCAGGAAAGGAGGAGGAGAGGAGACACAAAACTCTCTTGACGCACTCAGTACTGTGTGCTGTGTCTGTAAATGGTAAATCTGAAAGCTGATTTATAGGCCAGCTGCCAGCTTCATGCAGGGTCTCTGGAGGGAGCAGCAGGAGAGTCGATATAATTTCTGAAGCGTGTATGATCGATCTGAGTCAATCATAATTCATTTAGATAGTCTGCTGTCCGAGTCATGTTCACTCTCCAGAATCATAACAGCAGAAATGATCAAAAAAAGGTGCACTTCTTTGCACGTATATGAGAGAAAGAGCAAAAAATCCAAGTGGTTTTAGGCCCCAGATTGAGTCCAGACAGCCTTTAAGCTGGATGCGTTCAGACCTGTTTTCAAATCTGGCTAGCACACACTTTGTCCGCACTCAATCCGGCTTCATCCAGCGTGTTTGCTGTCCTCCAAACCACTAGGTGGCGCCTCGTGATATACAGAGTCCGTTCACGCTGCGGTAGGACCGCGTGTGCACATGTGTCGTGTGTTTTTTTTGTCCTGTGTCGCACCCCGTGAACCGGAAGTAGCACATCGCTAGCCGGAAGTAGCATGTCGCTAGCCGGAAGTAGCATGTCGCTAGCCGGATTCGCTCGCCACATGTGTGTTCACACCTGAGCCACATTTGAGCCAATTGAATTGATTGAAATCAAACTGGATACAGCCGGATTCGAGGTGTTCACACATCTGGATTGATCAAGATGCGGCCGAATCCTGCTTAAGTCAAATTTTTTTCCCCAGTGTGAACAGGGTATTAGGCCCCGTTCACACTGGAGAAAGTCATTCCAGCTAGAGTAAGATTAAGTCCAGACAGCCTTTAAGCTGGATGCGTTCAGACCTATTTTCAAATCTGGCTAGCACACACCTGTGTCCGCACTCAATCCGGCTTCATCCAGCATGTTTGCGGTCCTCCAAACCACTAGGTGGCGCCTCGTAATATACAGAGTCCGTTCACGCCGCGGTAGGACCGCGTGTGGGCATGCTTCATGCGTTTTTTTGTCCCGTGTCGCGCCCCATGAACCGGAAGTAGCATGTCGCTAGCCGGATTCACTCGCCTCATTTGCGTTCACACCTGAGCCACATTTGAGCCAATCCGGCTAGATCCACCTCTCGTGGGTGGATCTAGCCAAATTGAAATCAAACTGGATACAGCCGGATTCGAGGTGTTCACACTCAGAAAAAAACACATCTGGATTGATCAGGATGCGGCCGAATCCTGCTTAAGCCACATTTTTTCCCCCAGTGTGAACGGGGTATTAGACATTAGTGAGAAGGGCTCAGAGGTGCATCCCTCTGCCATAAACAAAGTGCCATAAAATGCTGTCAGATCATAGCCGGAGGGCTGCTGGATGCTGCAGGCACAATACAGAGTCCTTCCAGCCTCCAGATTGAGTCTCAGCAGGGGTGAGAGATGAGTCTCTCCCCTCCTCCCCCCCACCAACGAGGAGCATGTGTGATGGATGACCCAAGCACAAACTAAACACACTGTGGGGGCCTTGGAAACACACCAAGGCCACCAGAGCAGGGCAGCAAACTCTTCAAAGCAGATGAAATGTGGCCGAATGTACAGACATGTTTTATTCCGTGCAGGCCCACAATCACTCTGCTCATTCTCCCGCTGTGTAAACTCGGTAAGTACGTGTTAGTTTTGGCAGTGGATCGGTGGAGAGCCTCGCCGTGTTTAACAATGACTTATTTGTTATTCTCCAGTGGAAGTATGGATCTGGTGCACGGTGAAAGTTTCCTCCTGTTGTTGTGAGTCTGGCTGCCTGGCCCGGCTGGCTGGGAGCTGGAGGTAAACACAGCTAATGAAGTGGGATGTTTTAACATGACTCATGCAAATTTTTCAGTGAAGTCAGTCCACATAGACATTTTTCACCCCTCTCTCTTCACAAAGCTGTGAAATCCCATTCTCTGGCTTTGTAGCTTTGCACACGAGCTCAGTTCAATTCCCACATGTGGTCAGTGGATTGTAATAATGACATGTGTAACACAGTGCACGTTCAATAACCTGGGATGAAATCAAATCTAATGCTGGACACTGAAATCATGTGTCACAAAAAATTAAAAAAAAAAAAAAAAAGAAGCTCCACAGACGATATTTGTTATGAAGGAAAGTGGGTTTCGGCACACTGAATTAATGGAACTGGCACAAAGGCATTGCTCATGTGAACACACTGTATAATGAAAGCTGTCACGGTCTGCATTCATTTCTTTTGGTTATTTGACTTAACACGGAGCTCGGATTGATTTATTAGATCCCGACTTCAAAGCCTAAACAGGGCTCAGGAAGATGACTTCATGCCTCACATGTAGGCTTCCTTTGTGTCTCCAGTTCAGGAGGAAAAACTTCAATAGCAGCTTATAGAGAATCCTGTTTTTTATTGCTGCATGTGTTTTTCCTTAGAAGATAAACAAGCATAATTTAAAAAGAAATAAAATTCTACCAGCTCTTCATTTAATTCTGCACCTCTCTGAAGGCAGATTCACTTATCTTCATTACGTTTTTTATTATTCGCTGACCTCTAGCATAAATCTGTGTGTATAACAGCGACCAACACATTCTGGGTTCCTTATCGATGCACCAACAATCAATATTTCCATGCAAAAGAAAAGGCTTTCTTTATGTGAATGGTGTCACGTGCATTGACGAGTTATCAGATTATTTACTATGTTTTATTATTATGAACGAATGAGTCAAGGATACAGGATTGATCAGTGATATTGTGATGATTCTATCAATGACATTTGATATTAAAGGACCAGTGTGTGGGATTTAGTGCCCTCTAGTGGTGACATTGCAGATTACAATGAACATCCGATTAAAAAGATGTTGGAGGTCATCTCAGGAGTGACTTAAGCCCTGTTCACACTGGAGAAAGTCAATCCAGCTAGAGTAGGATTGAATCCAGATCGCCTTTAAGCTGGATACGTTCAGACCTATTTTCAAATCACACACGCGTGTCCGTGCTCAATCTGGGTTAACCCAGCGTGTTTGTTGTCCTCCAAACCACAAGGTGGCGCCTTGTAATATACAGAGTCCGTTCAGGCTGCAGTAGGACCGCATGTGTGCAGTTTATTCCTTTGTAGCCCTGTGGAAAATAAACTGGAGGCAAAGCTGTCGTAGTTCGGCGGTTGTTTACATACAGCTTTTGTACGCGACCTGGACACTGTCCCTGTGAACCCGGAATTATCACGGCGCTAGTGGGATTCGCTAGCCCCATTTGCGATCAGACCTGAGTCAGATGTAAGCCAATCTGGCTAGATCCACCTCCGAGAGGTGGATTGAGATCAATCCGGATATATCCAGATACGGCCCGATCCCGCTCTAGCCAGCTGGGCTTCTGTAGAAACTAGGGATGTCCCGATCAGGTTTTTTTGCCCTCGAGTCCAAGTCTGAGTCATTTGATTTTGAGTATCTACCGATACCGAGTCCCGATCCGATACTTTCAGGATTCTCTACAAAGGCACTCATTGCAGCAAAACCTGTGTGTGTGTGTGCCGCCACACTGGGAGATTTCACACACGCAGCAGCTCATCGAGGTCTCAAACCCAGGACCTCTCGCATCGGGAGGTAATGTCCGATTCCGATCGAGTCTGAAATCACGTAATCGCGCCCGATTTCCGATCACATGATCGGATCAGGACATCCCTAGTAGAAACATTATGTACATGATTATGAACACTGTGTTTCATTGCTGCTGATATACTTTAAGTTATAGTCAAGCATGGTCTACTGAAGAAATCATGCAATAATTAAACTAAGATGAATATTTTAAGTGTAAAATGCTGTAATTTGACATGTAGTCCAGATGTCTTTGCTGTCGGCTCTTCAGTCCATGGTCTCTCCTCATCGAGAGTAAACAAGTCTCTGTGGATTTAGCAGCTAAATGAATGTGATCCTGTGTGGAACAGACGTTTTACTGCTCTGTTATTGAAATACAGTCCTACCCGTGGAGGAGGAGGTGGTGGTGCTCAATTAGTATTCATAGCAGCTCTGTAGTGATAGCAATCTAAGATTACACTGCTCACTGGAATTTATAGCTTCATGCACACATGCACAAGCACCTGCTTTATTCTTCCCTTAAATTCAAAGAAATTATAGCTTTTAAACAGCAGCTGGGGGTGATTTATCTGCAGCAGCAGCAGCGTGGATGTTTTCACAGGGAAATCTTTGAAAACTTTGGAAAGTGCGTCCTCGGCTCCGGGGGCCTGGAGTGCGTGGGGATCGGGTGTTACGTGCTGCTTCCTTTTGAGTTGTTTACAAATGCTGTGGCAGGCCAGAGAGCGGCTTTTCACACCAGTGCCAGGAATGTCATTAATATAGGCAGTGGTAATATTTGCCCCCCTCTCTCTCTCTCTCCTCAGACACACTCTCTATCTAAATGGACATACACAGACATTTCTCTGTGCAGAGAGGGGAGGGAAATTGGGGGAGGATGAAGCGCTGTTTGTGTGCAATAATAATGAAGTGCATTCATGCCACGTAGCAGCCAGCGGTTTCATATTTGAGCCGGGTTACAGTGTTTTGACCCCTGGAAAGATTCGTATCAAGCCATCTGGAGGAAAAAGGAAGGTTACACAATAGGGGATCAGCTGTGCTCCTCCTATTTAAATACCATTCTGCTCCACTATTTGGTTTCATGTCGGAGGATTATGTTCAGCATGCCGGGTGCTGTGTCATGAATCAGCCAGCAGAACAGAACAGAGGCGCATTAAGCTTAATAACATAGGCATGGCACGGAGACAAGATCACTCAGTGTTTTTCTTTTTTTTTATTTTTTTTTTTTTTTTTGTAGCTGCCGTCCGGGCTCACACGGCGCTACATGCCGAAGCTGTGCCCTTCGTGCAGTCACATCGACTTTTTTTGAGAAATTCAATTACGCTGTGAAATGAACAGCCAGTGCTTGTGGATAGAATGGGTTTTAGAGTGAGAGCCATCCATTGCAGCAGGAATGTGTCACATATCCATGAATACTGAATGGAGTGTGCTACAGTAGGCAGCCTGTCCCTGTCATTGTGATTTGTATTTCTGCTCTGCTCTCCTTCCATTTGGGCTGTAACCTTCTTCCCCCGCACCTGCTGCACACTCCTTAAAACAGATTTCTGTCTTCTCCCCCCCTCCCCTCCCTTCATCTGTGTGGGTGAGATCCTTCTCTTTAGGCAGCCATTGCAGCGGATGATGTCAGATTATGTGAACGGCATGCATCATCATCATCATCATCATCATCATCATCATCATCATCATCATCATGAGATATTAACAGAAACATTTGCATGTGCATCCTTAAAACATCCACATCAGCTCGAGCTGGAGCCAGAATCTGCACAGATCCTCTATTGAGATCCATTCAATTCTGTTTGCCAGAAATGATGTCAACGTAGTCATGGCAACAATTCTTACACATTACCCCATGCTCCTCCACAGTTAGAGTAGCACTCAAGTGCTATTTTTCTGACAACTGTCAGATCTCATCTCTTAAATAGCAATGAAGGCTTTTTTTTTGTTTTTGAAGTTAAAACAGCAAAGGAGGAAGATGAGGAGGAGGAAGAGGAGGAAGAGGAGGAGGAAGAGGAGGAGGAGGAGGAAGAGGAGGAGGAGGAGGAGGAGGAGGGGCCAAATGTCATTCTTTCCTCAACAGCTGACCAGGAAGAGAAGGAATCATGAGCCATGAATCATGAGTCTCTTAAATTCCAAGAAGTTGCCCTCTAACTGCTGGCCTGCACCTCACGTCTGAAAGAGAATATAATCTGTGCCCACATATTATCATGCAGATTTAATCCCATATACTCTCACAGAGGATGCATTTTTCAGCAGGCTGATTTTCAAACTGCTGAAAAATGTACAGCCTCTCCTATGTTAACCCGGGTGAGCGTCACAAGGTGAGGGATGCAGCAGACCTTCACCCAGGAGTCCAGGGTTTGACTGCCCCTGACATCAGATCAGCTGTTTTAGTCACTGACAAGTTTTCTCTTCGCTTGCAGTTAGAATTAGGCACTAGTGGTTAAGGCTAAACATTAAAAACAAGATAAGGACTTAGGTAAAGATCAACGTTTGTCTTAAAACAGAGAGTTAGACCATTAAATCCAAAGAAAACCTTTAAAGTTTGAGTCGCTACAAGATGCAGAAAAGGAGCAGCAGGAGGCTGCTCTCTGGGTCACAAAGCTGACACAGTGCAGTTGGGGTAAGAGGAGAAGGTGGAGCCATATTTCGCTGATGGATGTCCTTTGATAGAAATGAAGAAAGGTGATAGGCTGAGCAAAAAAGAGCGTGAGAACACAAAAAAGAGCCGCGGTGCAGAAAAACCAGTGTTTGGTTCTGTGTGTGTCTGTGTGTGTTTGGTTCTGTGTGTGTGTCTGTGTGTGTGTGTGTCTGTGTGTGTGTGGGGGGGGGGCTGTACACTCTATGCAACTGCATCAGCAGCTCAATGCTGTAATCTCCGGGGAGGAGAGAAGGGGAGTAATTGTGACATTGCTCTTTGGATGGGAATTGCTACTCAGTGCAATTCAGCCCCAGTAATCAGAGGGGGGGGGGGGGTCAATTCAGTCAATTCAGCCGGTGCAGATGATAAATGAAACAGCAACACTTAACTGCAACACGCCTGAATGATGGCGGCGGAGAACACCGTGTTCTGCTAACGAAGTCACGTTATGCATGTTCACGTATCTCACATCTGTTACAGTGTTAAGATGCTGGTTCACGATGCGTTCACTGCCCCGACTGTCACATGGGGAAAAAAAAAACTCAAAATGATCCTGGAAGGATTTGACATTTGTTTGTTTTTTATTTCAAATAAAAAATGTGTTTAAGTGTTTTCTTATGGGTGTTTCTCCTGCTCCTAGCCTTGATGCTAAGCTTCGCTAACCTGCTACAACGTTGATGTTAGCACAGAAACATGGAGGTAATATTTAAGTGGACCAACATTGAGAAGATACTAAATTAAGAACTTGAAATAATATGTATAAATTCATGATTTGATCATGTTACCACCATGTTTCCTCCTGCTTTTAGTCTTGATGCTAAACAACAGCTAACAAAATGGCCTCCTTCATACCTTAGTAAACTAGGCTAACCTTTAGCGTTGTGGTGTCACATGACCATATTTGACCTCCAAAATGTGGAATCAAAACTGAAAGAGGTGAAATGTAGAGCTACAGCTACGTAGAGGTTGGTATGAGCTAGTATGCTATAGTTATATGTTTTTAAAAAGAGCTCTGAATCAGTGTTGTTGTTGAGTCTGATAAGCCTGTAAATAATCTGAAATATGACCTGAGTGGGTCAGCTCCATCTAAAACCAACATCATGTGTCCTGTTGTTACGCCACCTCCTATGAGGACAGCACAGGAGGTCACGCGAGGCCACTCCAGTTCTCCCCACAATGCCGCTGAGCTGTGTCGCTCCCACAAAGCTGCTGGTGTTAGGAAATAACCACCACAGAGAGAGGTTTACACCCGCAGCTCAGCTCCAGCAGCGAGTGAGGGAACGTGTTACACCCCGGTTAACGGCTTAAGACGATTTGTAGTAAATACAGCTGCATTAGACTCTGTTTCATGCTCAACACGTGTCTGAAAATGTTTCTTTGGCCACACAGCACTTTAAGTTTGATGATCTTTTCAACAAGCTGCTGGATGGACGGCAACACAAGCTGCAGTTCCTCATATGGCCAGAAGGCTCCAAGAGTGGTGTCGCAAAAAGAACATTATCGGTCGAGACCAGAGCGTTGGGTGATCTCTGCTGTGAAGATGGACGTCTGTTATTTTGGATTCTGCCCCTAGAGGCTGCAGGGAGAACTGCAGTTTAGTAGTAATAATAATAATATATAATATTATTATTATGATCCTGCTCAGTCAACAGTACATTTTAAAAGCTAATATGTGATTATTGCCTTCTTTGTTTACCTTATTGATCAGTGCACATAAATGTATTCCAGCAAATTACATTGGTTACTGAGCTGCTGTCATATTATTCACCTGACCTGGCTGCTATTTTGGTGGGTAATGAGCATGCCTCTGAGCAATTATCAATATTACCAGTATAACAGTGTGTGTGTGTGTGTGTGTGTCCAGGAAGAGAAAGCGTCTGTGCTCAGTTGAAGCTGCCCTTTTCAAATCAATTTCATGATGGACACGTTGCCCTGTTAGACTCATGGCACCATGTCCTGGACTTGGTCATGTGAGTGTATGTCACACACACACACACACACACACTCTGCGGACCCTGCTCTGGAAGCAGGTTTGCCCAAGCTGTTTGTACTGGCTTCACTCCAGACTGGAGCCGCGCACACTGAGTGAATATAGAATATATTTTTAAAGGAAAGAAACAGATAAGAAGAAGAAACTGTCACCGGGAAAAAAAGGGCAAACATTACAGGGTGAGAGGAGAAAATGCTAACACAACGACAGAGTGAAGACGTGCAGGAGAACGAGGGGCATGTTCATTCTCTGACCTCTCATTTCGATCGGGGCAAATCTGTGATTAATGGATTTTCACACAGAGATGGAGTCATTCACCACTTCCCTGTGACATTCTTCCAAATCTGTCGGCTCCCTTCGAGGGCCGGTCACAGTTCAGGGCTGGGTGTCCCTCCGCCCACATGGGTCGGAGCAGACGGTAAACACTGCTCTGAGTTAGGGTGCACAGGGAGGAGGTCGGTCGCATGGAGCTGTGCGTGCACCAGACATATGTAAACAGCATTCAGGAGTCAAATGAGCATCAGGTACACCTTTAGAGGAAGAGGATGAGATTATGATGATTCATATTTGCAATAATATCAATCAAAGCTACTTTTCTGTGTCCAGAACTTGGAGCTTGAGTTGTGAATTCTGACATACCAGAGAAAAAACTCAGCCCACGAGCCCAGAAAAGAGGAGCTTTATTCCTCTCACAGAGGAGCTGCTGCATCTTTTTGTGTATTTTCAGCATTCATTTAGAGGCAAACACAACAAGAGCTCCCGCTTCCTCAGCAGGACAGTGGGCCGACCCTCCGAGCAAGAGCTCCGCTCTCTCCACAGCAGCTGCTGATTCACAGTGGCATCTTGTGTTTGTGTATCCATGTATGTATTATTGGCACATCGCAGGCCAGCCTGATCAGAACTGTGTGCAGCCACAATGCGGATGATTATCCAGCAACGTGCAGACATGAGCTTTCCTGTGATCCGTTTTCACCTCAGCAATAACAAAATATGGAGCGAATCAATAATGTGTTCCTAGTGGGAATCAGAGTGGATGATGGGAGAGGTGTGGATTTCACCAGGCCAGACAGGGAGGGAGGTATGGAGGGAGGGGGGGGCTGGTCTCAGTGGGAATGAGGCAAAGGCAGAGCTGCTGAATACTCCCTATTCATGGATGCTGCCCTCCCTCTCTGCCTCTCTTTCTTCCTCCCTGTAACATGTTAACTGTCTGTTGACCGGGGTCACACAGGATCAGAGCTTCCTGGTGCAGGTACAGCTTAGGGAAACAGCGTACAGAGTTCACACCATTATATGCTATAAATCAGCGGTCCCCAACCTTTTTTGCACCACGGACCGGTATCATGTAAAACAACACTTTCACGGACCGGCACAGAAAATAAAATAAAATAAAAACAAAGTGCATAAACAGACAACTTACTCTTATGCTTAATTAGTGGGAGCCTTTGAGCTTTACTCAGCAATGAGGCGGTCCCATCTGGGGATAATGGGAGACAATGACACCCGATGTGTGTTTCTTATGTCCAGTCCACTCCGTCATTTTGTTTTGGCCGTCATTAATTGCTTCTGTCCTTCTTGTTCATGTTTTCTTCTTTCAAAAAACTCCATGGCTTGTCTTTTAATGCAGGGTGCTCGGTCTCGCAGTTTTGAAGGCTTCGTTGCCTCATTTGCGAGTCTGTCGCCACATGTCACTCAGAGCGGACTTGGTGTGTGAGAATCACCTGTTCCAATAAATCCGTATTTTAAATAGGACTCCTGATATAGTCTTTTAAATGCAGGTTTCTTTTTTTTGAAGAGGTAGGCTCCTCTTCTTCTGTCTCCTCGTTAGGCCTTTTCCCCTTTCCGAAGAAGCTCTCCAAAGACGTTTGTTTTTTATTCATTTGTGCTGCTTGTGGGCTTAATTTTGGGATGCCGTATCCCGTGACCGAGACAAGCGTCTGGGCAGGTGCAGGCGGATGAATCTGATCGATTTATAAAATGAAACAGCTTTCAGACTCAGAAAATGAATAATATATGTTTTGCTCAGTCTTTCTGTGCGGCCCGGTACCAAATGACCCACGGACCGGTACCGGTCCCCGGCCCGGTGGTTGGGGACCACTGCTATAAATAATTAGATACCAACAAAACTGTGCACTGAACCCCTCAAATTCACACAAAATATCCAGACGTGGGCGACTAATTATGTCACCGACCTGGCATTATGCAAACAGTATGATTTTAAATCAGTGCTACTATATCATGCATGAATGAAACGCAGAAATATCGTTATGTTTGGAGCTGGAATTGAACCTAAATGACGACAACAAAAGAAAACAGAGCTATCAAACGAAGACTTCAATACAGAAGGGTTAACAAGACACAGGAGACAACAATCAGGGAGGGCAGGTAATCAACGAGAGGGAGAACAACACACAAGGAAACTAG
Organism: Parambassis ranga; assembly: GCF_900634625.1. Classification (NCBI taxonomy): domain Eukaryota; kingdom Metazoa; phylum Chordata; class Actinopteri; family Ambassidae; genus Parambassis; species Parambassis ranga. The sequence continues at coordinate 13,740,525 of NC_041027.1, forward strand.
ATTTTCAAAATAAGACAGGAAGTAGAACCAAAACCAGGAAGATAACTACATCATAACTCCAACATCAACGAAACGAGTCCACCAGCCATGGAAAACATCCTGCGGCTCTGCAATAGCTGGTCTTAATATGGCAGCCATTTTTTTTTTTACCATCCTTCTGCATCATGCAGCCCTACATGAGGGTTAGTCATTCATTTCCTGTTTTTTTTTCACTCAAGCCTTTAATAGTAGAGACAGCACTGCCTGAAATAAAAATACCTTTTTCCAGGCTCTGGGCCCACGTTCTCATAATTCAACTTTCATGGTTTATAATCAGTAATAACTGAGGTGTGCTGTGAATAGTTTCAGCTCTTGCTGTCAGTCATGCTGCCTAATGAGTACTTTGAAAGCATTACAGGAAATAAAGGACAATTGCTGTTGTATCTTTAAATCCTCTTTACACACACAAACGGAGAAACACCGGTGTTTTTATATTTCTGATTTCTCTGTCCCTGTGTTGGTCTCCACACACTCCTGAGGGAACTATCTGTCTGTTTGGCTGCTAAACGCTCCGCTGTGCCCACCAGTCTGTTTCTATCTGTGTCTGCTGTTTGGTGTCGTGACCTTTCTCACAGCACACAATCACATGTTTTTAATATTACGTAAAATAATAAATGCACCATGCATTGTCCTCAGGATGTGTTCACACAGCATGCACTGCACTGTGTGTGTGTGTGCAGACCTCTGTATGAGACAGTGGGTACCTGCTGAGCTCCTCTTTAGTTTCCATCCTGTGCTCAGTTTCACTCTATTTCAGAGATGGCTAATTAATCATGCATTATTGAGAGACAGAACCAGGGAGTGTAATAGCCTTCACTGCAGTCCCAGCACAATACAGAACCAGGTCTTAAGTGTGTGTCTGTGTGTGTGTGTTTGTGTGAGGGGCGCTCAAGGTCAAGCAGAGAGTTACTTTGAAGGTCTTTGATCCCCCCCTCTTGGATTTGGCACCCGTCAGTGTGAGCCTGGTGGCTGGGACAAAAGGCTGAAGTTCATTTCAACTGCACAATATGATGTGTAATTTATCGGGCTGCACAATTTGACCAGTAAGACATCAGTGCCTGCTGATATTGGTGTGGTAGATGGAGACGGTGCATGCACTGTGTAGTATATACTGCATAGTGTGTGCTGTTAAATAAGCATTACCATTAGAGTGTACACTATGGACATGCTCTGTAGTAGGGCTGTGTATTGGCAAGAATCAGGCGATACGATATCACGATACACATGTCACGATACAATACGATATATCCCGATACTGTAACAAAGACGATATATTGTGCTTGTGTGTGTGTATATATGTCTGCACACTTCTCGTATCTCGTTGTCGGTGTCGGTCATGTTCAGTGTCAACACTGAGCTGTGTAACAATGACCGCGAGACTAGAGAATAAACAGCTACAACTTAAATTGATTCCAGTATCCCCAAATAAAATATCGCGATATTTCACAGAATCGATTTACCTCAATATGTACTATAAATTAAATGTTATTATTGTTCTGTAATGAAGTATATATGCACTACAAACTACACAATACCCAGCCTGTTTAATCTCTTAACTATGATGTTCCTCTGCATCATCCTCTGATTGACTGATTAAACCCTGACTGATCCCTAATGCTCTTCTTCATCATCTTCCATTAAGGGACATTAGTTAGCCGCTGTTAGCCACTTAGTTATCCGTAATCTGGCAGCAACACGGGTCACCTGTACTCCTCACTTCATGTGCCTTCTTCATCTCTCTCTCTCTCTCTCTCTCTCTCTCACACACACACACACACACACACCCTTCACTTTCCTCCTCCTCCTCCTCTGGTAGATAACGTGGGTCAGCATACACGTGCAGACAGAGCTGCGCCGCTGCCTCCCTTCCTCACTGCTCTGCCTCTCACACACACACACACACACACACACACACGGTTTTTGGCAGGATGAAGACCTTGCTTCAAGGGTTTAATCAGAGGCAAAGGGAGTCTCGTCTGCAGGCAGCCGCTCTGAGGAATAGGCTAACACATAACCGGAGCGGCGATGAGGTGCAGCAGCCCACTTTGCAATCAGACAACATTTCGAATACTAATCACACACCAGGCAGAACATTTGGATGTAACTGGAGTGATGTTGAGCGGCCATCTGCCCATTGATTAGCAGGACCCCACTGAGATCACTCTCCACCGGGATGTGACAGTGATGTATTCTGTCCACCCATAAAGCAGCATGATTTCTGTATGAAAGGACATACTGCTGATTGGACGGTAGCTTGGCTGACCCCTCCTACTGTTTGTGTGTCATTACATCCAAATGCATTATTGATCCAAAATAGGACCAACAGGTGCACATGATGCCTGCAGCAGCAGCAGCAGCAGCAGCACGCTGCAGGTTTCATCATGTATGTGCAGTGTAGTTTGGGCCTACAGGCGAATGGATGAGCTGAGTAAAACTTCCTCCGCCAACTTGGCTGACTTCCTGCTGGCTCCCTGCACACACAAATTGGATCAAATAAGAGCACATACTCTTCATATTACATGTGAAAAAACACGGCCTGGCCCAGGAAAATAAGGGCAGCCTGAGCAGCTGTATGAAATGCTCTCACATGTAGCCTCTCATACTTTTAAAATCAGCTGATCTTTGACCCATGTGGCACATGACCCATGATACAACACACTAAATCTGAGGTCAGGAGAGCATCTGGAGAAATGTTGAGAAAGCCTCACCTGACCTCACAAACACACCGGCGGCACGCTCGGCCCAGGATAATCTGCTGTGTGGCCAGAGCCAGAAGGGGAACAAAGTCAAGCCCAAGCAGCTCGGCTCGTCTATATACGTGCAGCTCCGGTTACACGAGAGGTGAGCTCACTTAACAGCATTTCTGCCCTGCTGCTCATCATCACAAAGACCAAACAGATCACCGACGGAGGGAGTGACCCGGAAAACGTGACTCGCTCATAAACACGGTGGAGTGTTCTAACCTGTAACACGATAACCTGCTGTGACTAATTGTAACCTCTGTTCTCCATCCATGTTGCTCAATTTCAGACGGACGCGATGGACGTGTTTCTGTCTTTTAATAGCGTAGAATGGAGAGCAGGGGGGGGGGGATCCTGATGATCAGCAGAAGGCTATTCTTACAGCTCCACTCACATGTAAACATCAGGTGACATCAGCCTCCTCTGAAAGATATTTTAAACAAGCAATAAAGCTGTTGGAGGCAGACATTAATGAGAAGATGACTGATCACATGGAGAGTAATTGAAATTGATTCATCATTTGAGAGTTGGAACTTAATCTCTGCAGTCCCCAGGAGTTATGAAACGGCGGCGAGGGATCTGCATTATCATGCGTCGCCGTGGGCAACCAACCCAACACAGGCCAACAGTGTGATCAATACGAGCAGAGACAGACCTGAGAGGACCTGACAGCTGATTTCCATTTCCCCACACAGGATTTCAAAAGCTGCGAGTGAGGACTGAGGAATTTGTTGGGAACACACGATTGGCTGGATAACACGCACAGCTGTTATCTAAGGTTGCATAATGTTGATGTTGCGTGCCAAAAAACTCGGAAGATTTGAGCGACAAATACACAGAAATGTACGTACAGCCAGCCGCCACATCTGGCTCATCTGGCACAGGCTGCACACTCTGACAGGAAGTGGATTATAGAGGGCTGCTTAGTTCGATGAGGACAAGCCCACTGAGAGTTTCTATAATCTGCACATCCACAGATCTAATAGAGATTGGGGCAGAGGAGCCAGCTGTTAGAGGCACATAGAAAAACAGGGACTCCAACAGCAATTAGCTGCACACAAAAAAAACATGTAACAACAGTGTTCGACTGCTGTGGATTGTTTTTTAGCCTCCATGTTGGAGTTGCTGTGTCCCTCTCAGTCCGAGCGTCCTGGCACAGCATCACACCGTGGCTAAAATAAACCATCTGAGAGCTCTCTGAGGCTTACAGTCCTGCTGTCGCTCACATATTAGGTGGGCAAGAGGAAACTCGACTTTTAAAGATAAGTCCTCTCCAGTTTGGCTGCAGCAGAAGTCTCTGAACTGAAATGAAAAGCGTGAAATATGCAGAGACGGGGGTTTCAAGACTTAGGTTTTTTTGTAGTAATGACGAAATTCCACCCAGAAAAACAGACTCAGGATGATCAGAAGCCTCCATCACCATCAGAAGCCTCCATCTCATTCTCTGTGAGAATATTCTCGTATTTTGTTAACAGCCATCTAGACAAGGAAACGAAAAAGAAGTCATGGATACACAATATTAATATATCAGGTGGCTAAAAAATGGATTGAACATTCATTGTTAAGTAGTTCTGCAGTTACTTTTCTTTCCTGTCTGTGGACAGGCTGGGTGAGATGCTGCAGGTAGTCGCTGCTTTCATCAATAATTTGCAAGTTTATCCAGCAGTGCTGAAAATGTGCGTCGAGTCAGACAGTCAGAGAGGAATCTGTGTGTGAGGCGAGTTCACGTCCTGCACGTTTTTCTGATTATCTTTCTCTTGTCCCTCAGTTTCTAATTAAATTTAGGTCCGTCTCCGAGTGCCACCTTCAGATACCAGAAAAAAAACAAAACCTGTTGGCTCACGGTTTGATAAGACAAACACACTCAGGGTTAGCTCCCCGGAGGCTGAGCGCGGAGCTCCGATTCGTGTCCCAGAGGCGCCAAAAACACATCTGATAGAGGCTGACAGGCTTCTGTGCAAGTGGTCTGAGGGAGAAATACATAAAAAAAACACAGAGCAGCAACAAGGTGAATCATAAATGTGACGAGGTTGTGTAAGGATAAGTAAATGATCAAATGGCAATATTCCCTTTTCCCCCAGCCTGTCTGCAAAGGCCACGCTGTAATTGGATGAGCAGATGAAGAAACGTTGACTCCCTGAAAGAAACGTGGACGGCAGCTTCAAAGACCAGCCGGCTAATTCAAACTCCGACACATTAAAACAAAGGCTGGTTTTATGCTTCTGACAGTTCTCTTTCCACCTGTCAAAATTAATGATGCTTGCCTGTCCTGCTTGTTCCAGCCCCATATGTAAGTAGTTTGGTCTTCAAAGGGAGCATGAATAAAGTCTGGCTGAGGCCTGCGCTGTGTTTCCAGCATCATTACTGCGGCTCACACATTAGACTAACAAACATCTCAGTCCAGGATCCTCGCTCCTCTCTCTGGGGGGAGGGGGGTGGTGGTGGAAGCAGCGGATTTATCTGGATTTAGAAAAGTGAAGTGTCATGCAGGAGTTAGTTTAACAAGTGACCAGCTCAGCACTGCTGCCGTCAGCTGTCAGCTTTTTAACTAACAAGACAGACAGCAGCTGATTCTAACTAAAGCTGAGCAGCAGCTTAAAAAGCAACAGGTGACACACACACACACACACACACACACACACACGTCAAAAATTCAGACAACAGGCTGCACACTGCATGATTATGGCAACAGTGTGTTTTTTTTGCTGTCATTTTAATGACACCCTCCAAATGACATTGTAATTACAGTTTAATTAGATTAAGGTCGAGACTCTGACTCACAAACCCTGAACTTCCTTCTGTTCTGCTCACAGATGTCCTGATCGTTCAGAATTCATTGTTCTATCAATGATGGTGAGCTGTCCCAGACCACATGCAGCAAAACAGACCTAAACCATGACACTACCACCGCCGTGCTTTAGAGGGGGGTTGAGGTTCTTCTCCTGGAATGGAGTGTTACATTCAGAATTGGTTCACATAACGTTTTCTTAGCAGCCACCTGGTTTGTCCAGGTCTTCCTGCAGCTCTGCCACGCACACCATGGCTGTGTATTGTACTCCTGATGGTGGATTCTTCCAGAGGGTTTTGGATGCACAGTTCTCTGTAAACGTCTGTTGTTGGACGAGCCCCATGGCACTACGGTCCTGTGAGAACCTGGGCCTGGTCAATCAAATGGATCAGTCCGGTCTCTGGCTTGCACAGATCCTTAAGTCATCCTCCATGTTGTCCAGCCACCTGTTCCGTGGTCTGCCCCTCTGTCGACGTCCTTCTGGTTTCTGGTGCCCGCACATCTGGCATTCGTTCCACATGACCTGCCCACCAGAGTCTTGACTTTTTCACTTCTGCGACTATAATGAAGAGAAGACCAAGTATATGTTGGTGACCCATAACCCAGTTGCAGGGAAAACACCTTTTGAAGTTTGAACAAGTCGATCGCTTCAAGTACTTCGGTTCCATGATAACTTCAAATAACGATATGCATCAGGAGGTACTTGCCAGAATCAGCACTGGGAATTGCAGGTATTACAACTCACTGCACCTGCTGAAATCAAAACTCCTGTCGAGGAGGACTAAACAGACCATCTGCCGGGTAGTCATAAGACCAGTGGCTACCTATGGCTGTGAAACATGGACTCTTACGCAGAGAAGCCAAGAAGTTCTAAACAGGTGGGAAAGGAAAATTCTACGTCGCATTTATGGCCCTGTCTGTGATTCTGGTGTCTGCGGTACACGGATGAATTCGGAACTCTGCAGCATATATACGCTGTTGTTGGACTAATCAACCTATAAACACCCACAGATCACCTCATGTTGTAACTCACCAATACACCAACACTGAAACTGGAAGGACTGACCCAGTAATTCCTCACGGTATCTCTGAAGAAGAAGTGGGTCACGGTCATTTTTAGCATCACAGATGTTCCCCTGACCTCTGACCTCACCGTGACTAGCTCCGACACTCTTGATCTTTACACCGAGCCCTAAATCACATGAACTCAGAAAAACCCACATCCCTGACCACCGGCAGGTTTAATGTGCGTGTGTGCGTTTGTGTAAGCGACCCTTTCACGCTGTCAGCTCCTCAACATGCCAACTGAGCAGAAGATGACTCTGTAACCACCACAAATGTCCGCAGTCATCACGCTGCACTTGTCGGCCTCCTTCCTCTCAGGCGCTCTTCCTGTTTGTGTAAGGACCGCACGCCTCCTCACTCTGGCATTATACACACAAAAGTCCACATTTGCACATGAATGGGCATCAAAACAGGTGAATTAGAGCTCCTGTGATGCTTTTAACATGTCCTCTTCCTTCTATCTCTTCTATCCATAAACTCAAGCTCCCCTCTTCTCTCTGTCTTTGTGCGATGAAAGGATAAAAGCGATCAGGATGAAGAGGAGAGTGGGGGGAAAATAATCTATTTCTGTCAGACCAGAGAGGGCAAACCTCAATGAGCAGAGCGTGCGTCACAGGTGTTTGTGTTCTGGTGATGCTTCCATGCAAGGACAGAATTTGTTTTGCTCTCATTCTCACCGATGCAGCGAGCATTTATTTCCTCAGCGGAACAAAAGAGGGAGAAACAGAAACAGGAAAGGGGTTGGGGAGGCGAGGGAGTGCGATAAATGAGAACATAAATCATCTGAATGAGGCACATTCGCAGAATTATGCTCCAAATTTTACCATCAGCAACTTAGCAGGGTCACTGGCTGTGGAGTCACTATACTGCAAGGTGAGGGTTTCCTGCCACAGGACGCTCCTCCATCCAGAACCCACACTCCAAATTACACTCTTATAAAGACATTGATTCAGGCGTCTGTGGAGACAATCTGACAACACGTACAAGTCATCAGTGTTTTCAGTGAGTTCCGCTCATGGTGTACCTCTTCGGTTCAGTGTTGCTGCCCCCATTAAGATGTTTCAGGCCACAACAGGCCGCTGTTTTTGGGCAGGAAGCTCTAAACATAGTGCTAATGAAGCCAATATTTACAGGAGGAAACCAAACGGACCAAAACCATTTCAATTTAACTTCGAGGTCAGGAGGTCGCAACGTTCTGATACTGCTGTAACTCTCCTATGTAGTGTCAACTCTTTGTGCTCCCAGTCCTTCCTGCCTCTCACCACTACTAACTATCAATTAAATGCAAAAACCACTGGAACACCAGGACAGCACAAAGCAGATGAACACTCCACTCCATATTTAATCCTAGAGGAGGATGTTCCAAGACAGAACCTCGAGTTACCAAACGTAACGTCAGAAGAAAAACAAATATAGAGGACAATGTCAGCTGGTGGGTCTGGAGAGAAGATGTTAAAGTACGCTGCATGTGTTGTAGGCCTGCTGAGAGATATCATCCCTCTGGGTCTGCCTCAGGGCCTCGTCCTGATCAGAACACCTCACCAGAGAGGTGCTCGGGTGGCATCCTAACCACTTCAACTGGCTCCTCTCAACAGGGAGGAGCAGCGGCTCTACACCAAGCTCCCTTATTGGACAATTTTACCTGTTTCCACCAACAAAAGCCAGATTTTAGTGGGTCTGAGTGGAGGGAAAAATGGACCAGATATAAACAATGCTTAGCATACAAACAATATTTCTATATCAACATATTGAATTTATAAGAAATTAATTGTGATGTCTTACTTCATGGTTGGAGCTGTAGATGTGTGTAGGCTGGAAAAACAGAGATAAAATATTTCAGTTAAATAAAGAGCAGAATGCAGCAGCCGGTGTGTGTCTGTGTGTGTGTACATCTGTGTGTTTGTGGAAGGGTAATTCAGTCAACCATATCTGACCCTTAGCAACTGTCCCCACCAGAGACAAGTCCCCTCCCTGTCAGCCAGTGTAATCCTCAGCCGGTGGGGAGAGTCGGATACCAGCGCTCACCCCGGCGTCACAACTTTGTGACCTTTTTGATTGACCTCATGGGGATTTGGGATTAAAGTGGGGATATAATGTGTGCTGGGATGGTGTGTGTGTGTGTGTGGATGGTTTGGGTGTTAAAGTAATCCTGCTGGATTCTGTGTTTAAAACCTCGGCTGGATGCGCGCTGATCAAACAGAGACGGGCGGGCACACAGAGATGATCGCAGCTGTGTGGAAACATTAAGTCAGAAGTTATGTAAGACATACATGGACGTATACTCCATCCCACTATCTCTCACTTGCTCTCACACACACTCCTACATGTGCCGAGTATGCTGGACCCGAGGTGCTGAGAGAGGTTAATATATTATGACCGAGCAGCAGTACAACCTACACAAAAACCTCAAATAGACTCAGGACTCGGAGCAAGAGAACGCTCCAGGAATCAGAGCCGAGTGGACGCTACAAGCTTCAGGAAGATCAAATCATACACTGTTTATGATTAAAGGAGGTCTGGTTTAGGTCTCTATTCAAGAGTTTTTTTTAATTTGTACTCATTTGCATAATTTACCATCAAAAAGCACAGGATGACCTCATCTGATCAAAACAAAGATGGCCGCCAGCTGAGGAGTCTGTTTTCTATTCTATGGCCCTATGTAGTTTTCAAGCACTCAGCGAGGGTTAGCTCTGTAGCCTGAATGCTAATACAAGAGGTTCTCACTTGAGTCTTTCTCTCCCTGTAAATGTGTTCATGGGGGTGGAAGGTGGAGGGGGGGAAGGTGGAGGGCGGTGGGGGGGATACATACCACTTAGCCCTGCAGCCTAGTGACGCTCTGAGCCTCTTACACAAGTCCATTAGCACACGTACGGATTAGGTGTCGTCACACGGAGCGGCGGCCGTCATGGCTCCTGGAATGCGGACAGGGTTTCCTCATTTGAGGCGGCTCAAATTAGGAAAGGAAGAAGGAAGAGGGAAGGGAAGGTCAAAGATACGAGAGAGGCCCCGGCTACACATCACACACACACAGCTGACCCCAGCTTTTCAATCTTATCTGTGCTTCTGTGATGTTAATAAACTTAGCAAAGAACAGCGATCCGTCCCAGCTGATAGCATCTTGATCGCAGTTTTTGTCCCGCAGCTCTTCACAGTGCCTGGTGTCTGCTTCTGTATTCAGCTGCAGTTCCTCTGTCTCTGTCTTTGTCCAAGGTGAAGCGTGACGTGATGGGATTTTCTGTCTGTCTGTGTGGGGTTCGTTTCCTTCCTCCGAGCAGCGTGGACTGTACACCAGCCGAGTGGAATTCAGCCCTGCATCCGATGATGAAGTAAAAATCCATGCTGCACTTTCCACTCTGCCATCTCTGCTGATTTACCGCCTTCACCTTTGGGTGCTACAGTCCCTCCGTCATCAGCTGAAAAGCCAGTTTAAGAAATACCTCACGTCGCCTTCTCCTCTCAGAAAAAAATGACTTCCTCAAACTTCAGTCTCCGTCGTCTTTCTCTTCTTTTATATAAAAAGCTGCGACCTTTGACCTCCTGACACGACATCAGACAGTTACAAGGAGGTACCATGTGACTCTAAGCTGGCTGTTAGGTTCATAAAAACAACAGAGATGAGTCAAGATGAGACAAGGAGAGCAGTGCAGAGCTGCCTGGTACCAGGCCTGCAGCTTCTATAGTCAGAGCAAAGAAGGGGAAGCTACATTCACCTAGGAGGAAACACAGCCATTATGGACTGTTTACAGATTAAAACCAAGCGGCAGCCTTCGGGGCTCAGACTTGAAGCCCATGCGGAAGTGTCAAAACTTGTAATTCACGCCGCAACCACTGGGGGCTGGCTCCAAAAGCGAGTAATTTCCCATAGACTCCCATGTTAAAATGGCCGACTTCACAGCAGAAAAAAACATGTTTACAGACTGGTACAAAAAACCACTCTGGTCTCAGATGATAGGTTCTCTTCTAGTGTCAATTGTAGGGGGGGTGAATTTTTTTTACAACTCACTCGTTTCAATTGTATTCTGACTTAAAATTACGCCTAATTATGGGCGTTGCCGCTTGAGTGACAGACAGTTGACGTATCACAACGTGAGTTTCCTGCTTCCACGATCGCCCGCCCCCCTAAACCCCGCTCGTGCTCCCCCTCTATGTCCATATTTGGAGTTTTGGCGGACGTGACGCTGCCAACATGGCGGCGGTCATCAACGTCCTGGAACCTCCCACCGAGCCTCAGAACGGCTCTTCAGAAACAAACGGGTGACGTCACGGAAGCTCTGTCCATAGTTTTTACTGTCAATGATTAAAACAGCATCAACTCTGCTTGACATTAATGGAAACTGCTGTGTTTCCCCTGCTGTCTGTGGGCCTGCTATATAAACAGAGCGGCTGTTGAAGGAGAGGCAGGTCCCTGATGCAGAAAGGAGGACTGCAGCAGGCTGCCCACTCCTGGAGGACAGCACAAGTCCATCTCATCTCTTAATTACTGTCGTTTCTGAGACCCAGCCGGCTAATAAGTGCCTGCGCTATACTGCAGCAGGCTGGAGACTCCACGGAGCGGCAGCAGATGGAGGGAGAGAGAGAACCTCCCTGCTTCACAGAGAGGGCTCAACTAGGCCTTTCTTGACCATCTGGACTAATATGCAAAGCACAGCTCATCCACACAAACACACACAGGCTGTATTTTGGTAATAACACAGGCCACGCTTCACCCTGTTCCCAGTCGCACCTGATTTGTAAGAACATTTGTCATCATCTTCACCTCTGAGCACCTCTCATTAGAGACACTGCTGTCACAGCGCCAGCAGCTGATGCTTAGAGAAAGTACAGCACAGGGCCCGACATTAGGCCTATTATTGTACTGTGCCATACATGGCGCGCTGGTTAAAGTAGCATCCACACTGTAAATAGCTCTGCATTACTGTAAATACACACAGCTTTAACCTGGTCAGCACACGTAACCGGTCCGGCTTCCCTTTCTGGGAACATACGGGCTGATGAGGATCAATGGCAGATATGGGCCAGTATTAGCACAGACGCTAATCGCCCTAACTTTCTAAGACGTTCCTCTTCACTGCTGTGGAGAAGCACACACACACACACACACACACAGGCTTGACCTCAATCCTCCTCCTTCTCTGGGCCTGTGGATCCAAGGGCACAGGTTTCATTTGAAGGCAGTCCTGATCAAAGTGTGGCCGGTACATCACACCCACTGAAGAGCCGGCGTAAAGCCGCGCAGCGCCTGTTTTCTCCTCACATCCACAGAAGGATTGAGACAAAAGAAAAACATTTCTGCACCGAGACTCTGCAGTGGAGAGGAAACCCTGCTCTGAAGGATCTCACCTTCCATCAAAACACACACTGCAGACTGTGTACAGCTGGGAGTGGATCCAAACTTAATAATAAACTTTCCCTAAAAAAATGAGGTGGGTGGGATACAGGACCACCCTATGCACCTTTTTTTTTATGTATGTTTAATTAGTGTCAGTTCAAAATTAAGCACCTTGTTGGACTTTACTCATAGAAAACTCTATTTTTCTCTATTCTCCAGTCTATGTAATCAGCTTCATTTAGAATTAGACAATGGCCGTGAGCCGTCCGGGCCCACAGGCAGCACAAACAGGCCCAACCATGAAACTACCACCACCATGCTTCACAGTGGAGTTGGGCTTTCATGCTGAAATGCAGCGTTTCCTTTGTGCAAACCATCATTCATCATGATTGAATGCCTGTCTGTGGGTTTGATCGTTAGCATGCTAACTTTGTACCATATTGTCATGCAGTGTAAATCTGCTGGCCCAGCAACATGTTCAGAGTAGCATATAGCTAACAGTGCTGCCTCATCAACTCGATGCAAAAGAGGTCGAACCCAACCTGCTTTCTTCAATGTTAACATCCACTTCCACATTATTTCTGCTCAGCCTTTCACAAACAGAAAATCGGCGCTGCTTTCTTCACCAGGTCCGTCTCAGCTCGTTATGCGTAACCTTGATCACACACATCAAAATAATTTATAAGATCCAATCAATCGAAGAGAGAGCACATTTTATTTTCTCTTTCCGAGGAGTTGAATCGAACGTCAGTCAGCTACAACCACCACATTCACCTGGTCTCTGTGGAAACGGCGGCACGCACACAGCATTTTTTTTTTTTTTTTGGGAGACCTCCTTTTTACGGGGTCTGAATGAAAGTATGAAAAACACGCTGTAAAGTGTTGAGTATCTCTCATTTATATTGAACTGAACAGCTGCTGCAGGCCCGGCAGAAAAGAAGCATCAGCGGTGACAGGAACTCGACTCCAGCTCACACACACACAGAAAAACAATGGCCTGTAAAGACAACAGCAGCTCAGAGGTAATGCAGATAAGTCCCATTAACCTTTTGTGAGCTCACACTCTCCTCCTGTATCCCTGGGTCCACACTGTCCTTCACAGTGTTTCCATCTCTCTCATGAATGTTTGATGGTGCAGCCAGCTGCTCTCCAAGTCGGCACGTGTTCTCACAAACACAGGTCTTGTATTGTTTTGGTTTTTTTTGCCCTCGGTGGACTTTGGAAAACAGCAAAGCACTTTTATGATGAGGGTTTTTGTTAAGGCGGAATAGCATGACAGTGCTATTTTAAATGTATAGTCGAGTCATTGTTTTGTGTCCGAACGCAGCAAACAACAGCGCTTCAGTCATTTGAACAATCTTTCACAAATGAAGTGTGGGCACCGCTCCCCGCCCACACCACTCGCCCTGACTGTGTTTTTGTGCAAAGACATTTCATTTTCTGCAGCCTCCCTCCTCTATTGTTTGAGTGTTTTCTCCACAGTGTAGCATCCTTGATCATACATTCCCTGGGCAGCTGTTTGCCAAAACAGATCAGATGAGGAGGAGGAGGAGGTGGTGGTGGTGGGAGAGTGGGCGGGGCTGTTGATGACACACACACAGACATTTCTAATGTACGTCAGGAAGCTCGACAACATGAACAGACCAAAACATTCCTCCTCCAGCTCTTCTCTTCTCTTTTTTTCTGCCAACCTTGCACAGACACTCAGCGAGAGCTTCCACCTGATCTCTGACACCCTGAGGATTCTTTGAAAGAGCCATATGTCTCCTCTGCGTCGTCACAGCAACCATCTCAGGACCCATCATGCATTTCTCTCTTATCATGCAAATGATGAAGCAGGGATCCAAAACCACCGGCCTGCAGGCAGAAGGAAGAGCTGCCCGGCTCCCCCGATCCTTTACTGGCATTTATTATTGTTATTATTATTGATTGATTTATTAAGGGGTTTAGTATTAGCCCAAACTTCTAACCAGATTAGCAATGAGCCAAAACCGACTCTCTGCATCTACCTCAACCAGAATCCCTGGGGTAGCCCTGGTTCTGCCTCAACACAGCGGACCCTGAGGCCTACAGAGCAGCCAAATAAGACCTCCATGAGCACATCAAGGATGCCAAGAGAGACTACGGAGGTGGAGTCCAACCACAGCCAGGACCTGAGTCGCCTGTAGAGTGGAGGGGAACTGCAGGGATGTGGCGCACTCTGTGCTTCCAGAAGAGCTCCACACCTTCTATGCCAGCTTCTATGCCAGGTTCTATACCCCCCCCCCCCCCCCCCCAATACTGTCCTAAAGTTAGTCAATCCCCCAAAAGCCATAGGGCCTGATCATCTTTTCTCTAAGCCAGGCAGTGGTGCTCCACCATTGTTCCAGTCCCATAGAAACCCTTACCTTCCTGTCGCCCCATAACCAGTTCACTCACAGACCAACCAAACCTGCACAACTCTCGATTAACCACTTCTTTCACTACACTGAAGATGATTAAAGGCCATCTGCAAGAAGCTCCTCTGCCATTTTCTTGTCTATCATAGTTATGGAATTTGGTCATAATCCAGGCTCTAGTTTATAAATATATAAACATATCATCTGCATACATTGGGAAGCCATAAACAGTAATAAGAAGAATAAAGCCTTATTGCTCTAAGATGTAGGATTTATGTGTCTAAAGCTGCTGTCAGTGTGCCTGTTTTCCAGAATGGTCTTTCCCATATTTGTCCTAAGCTGGTTAGAATGTAGAGTCAGCATGATACTCATCAGTAAGATATTGAGGCTGACACACAATATGCAGTGTCTTAATGAAAACATTCCTGTCCTATATAATCTAGTCTCTCATGTCCATCTCCTCTTCAGTGCTTGTTTCTCTCAACCGCCACTTTCTAGACAACAGGAAGACAGAACTGGGTCACGGTAAACCTGAGGCTGGAAGCTCTGGTTACCTCCAGAGTCAGGACCTCCAGGCCCTGAATAGGATTCCTCAGGTTTGGCTCGGGCCGCCATCCGTCAGCATCAGCAGAGCTGCTCCTAACACACACACACACACACACAGCGCTCCCTGGCCGTTAACATAACTGATGAGTTTTGGACTCGCTCTCGGGTCAATAACACACTGGGTTTTTTTTTTTTCTAACTCTGGCCGAGTGATTGCGTCGCGGCTCCGAGCACTGATTTGAGTTCAATGTGCTTATGTGGGTCATAGTTGTGCAAAGCTTTTGCTCTGGGCTGCGGATGCTCTAATAGTGATGGATTCAAAGAAGTTCTTTATTAGAAAAGGAACTGATGTCACACTGCGACCAGAGGAAAGTGTGTCGTTACCTCACATTCATTATTAACCCTGATGATCGGCACAGTTTCATCACAAGAGTTTCTGCCTGTATCTGGACCTACTTACTGTTGCATGCTGGGATACCTATGTGAAAGTTATATGCTGTTTAATGACGTTTAAGAGGATTTTCTTCTGGAGGCAGAGTGTTGCTTAAAATAAGGTGATTGGCCCTAAAACTCTCTTAACGTTGCCCAATCAGTGAAGCCCTGCATCGCCGTGACTCAGCAGCAAACATGGAACTGGATCTAAAATGAACTCTGTGCTGTTATTTACTGTATATTTGCAGTAAAAACTCAGACGTTGCTCACAATTAATTAACCCTCAGGAGGCCGGTGCTCATGCTCGGCTCCCTCTGGCCACTCTAACAACACAGCACCAGTCTAATAGCAGATTCCTCTCAGCAAACTACAGACAGACAGACAGCAAGTTAGTGAGGAGACAAATATTACACACAGGCTGCAGCCTGTGCCACATTTAACCCTTCGTTGAATGCAACATCCAACACAAAGGGGTCCCTGCGCATGTTTGTGCATTCAAGGACATTATTTACATCTGAAACGATCACTCTCCTCCTCAGGAGAAGAGGCCCGGCCTCTTGGTTACTGTTGCTATGCTGTCAAAAACCCATCAGCTGTGAACATAATGAGTTCACAAAGCGTGGAGCCGTTTGATTATTTTTAACTATTGGTGATTTTTATTAAAAGTAGAGAAAATGAAAGTGCGTCTGTCATTTCGATGTAATGTAAATATTTCACACTGGATTTAAAAAGAGACCAGAGAACAATGTGTGGAGTTCCACAGGACCTTGTTTTGGGACAATTTAATTTTCAACCTCTTGAAAAATCAATCAATTAAATAATAATCTATCAAACTCATTTTAAGTTGACGACACGAGCCGAGGACTTCTCTCTGTGTTGACTGGGGAGAGGACCTGTTGCCATGGTAGCCAAAAGCTGATACGATCACATGACCATTAGCTTAAAATGTAACCATGTGATCAATCAAATGAGGCCATTTTTTTGCGAGGATTTGTTGACTTCCTTAAGAGCCGAGGGTCTGAAAACAGTTTGTACTTTTACTGTGAATACAGGAAGTAGAAAAACAACTATTGATCTAATCTATGTATCTAATAAAAAACAAACAACCAAAGGGGTCTGAGGGACACTGGAAGTTGAAGCAGTGGGCAGAAGGATGGAGGGCAAACAGCCAAGCAGGAAGGCAAAGTACACACTCTCTCTCTGTTTGTCTGGGAGGAGTGTCTCAGAGCTTGTTTTCTACCCTGACTACCAGCACAGCAGTGCTCCCTGCAGGCCACAGCCACACCTCAGTGTGAGGACACACACTCACACACACATCATCCTCACAGGGGCCTTGAAGGCACAGAACACCCAAACAAAGCACATCTTTCTTTTCTCTTCCCTCCTTCTGCCGCCTCTGTGACAGCGTCCTCAGCCGTAGGACGGGTCAGGCAGCAGCTCGCCAAGGCGACAGCATCCAGGACACATCGGTGACTGAGCTGCAGGACTGGCAGCACCCCTTCCTATGAGGACACTGTATGACATGTGATGTGATGGTACTGTCTCTGGTAGATTTATATACAAATACAGAGGGATGACTGTGCTTTGCCCTTTGTGCGCATGTTACACAACAAAAATCCTCCCTCAATGAAATGATATTCACGGCTTAATGTGGCTGAAAATGAAAGAGTGGGAGAGGCTCATTTCTGCTAATCAAAGGGACTTGGGGAAGATGTAATATGTGGCGCTGCACGGCGACGTGGCGTATCATTAGATTACATTTGGTCACACTGCGAGCGACGGCTCTGTGCGGCTGACAGGTTGAGTGCAGCTCTTGTACGTTCGAGTGTGTGAACCCATGCGTGGATGAAAGTTAGAGTGCTGAGCCGAGCAAGAGGCAAGGACAGTGTGTGTGTGTGTGTGTGTGTGTGTCTGCAGGCTGTGTGAGACCCCATTGAGCCCAGTGGGTTTGGAAGGGCAGGGTGACTCATCCAACCCTCGTTCTCAAAATATATCTTTCTTCCTCTTTTACCTTTTTTTTTAAATTGCCCCCATTTACATATCTCCTCAGCACAATTCACCATGACGCCCAATTTCAAATCATCACAGACTGAAGAATCTTTTTAAAGTCAGAGAGCGACGGGAGATGACGAAGAGCGGGAGAGACAGGCAGACCGGCTGACAGACGAGCAGCAGCCAGGGCGGAGAATGGAGCAAATGCTGAGGGCTCATTCATCCTGACAGACAAGACGGAGGGCGGACAGACACACAGGCAGTCTGACCGACGTCACCTCCTCTGTGCACCTAGGAGACCACTGGGGCTATAGCCCTGTGCTAATTCCTACATTATTCAACCAAAACAAGACGTGGCGTTCCACAGGGCTCCATTTTGGGACCACTTACTTTCAACATATTTATGCTAACGATTGAAATACGTGTGAAGGGAGGTCTGTTCGTATTCTTAATATTTTCATATGACCAAAGCCATCTGATCACAGGGTGCGTACTGTGCAGCTCTGTGTGGACATGATTCCAAATAAAAGCCTGTGTTCATGTTGCAGCTCCTGCATGGGTTATTTATCTGGTGAGAAAGCTGCAGGGCTTTCTGACCAAAATCCATTTATTGACCACTTATTAACATTTACAACTCAAGACTCTGGTGCTCAGCAGCTGGAAGGACCTCAGGATGTGTCAAACATTTATATCTTTGAATTAAATTCCACTTTTTATTGCCTCTTCGTCGCTGTGGTAATTATATTTTTGTGCTTCTAAAGCAATAGTTTGACAAATGTAAGTCCGTTTGGATGGGAGACACATGATATTGATCTGATACACAACACAGCTAACAGCTAGTTCTGTCCTATCCTATGCTATCCACAGAGTTTAAATTTAAAGAGATGTGAAGAAGAAAAATCCAACAAAGTTCAACATGAAGTGAGAAAAAAAAAAGAGATTTTTAAAAATGAAACACAAGCGCTTAAGAGATTCTGTCTCTGCCTCAGGTCGTGGCTGCTGAAAGAGAAATGAGTGTGTATAATAACTGTGTGTATTTGTACGTGCCAAATGTGTGTGTTCTGTTTTGTGTGTGTGTGTGTGTGTGTGTAGCCCCGGAGAAGCAGATCAGAATTATTGTTACAGGTTAGTGCTCAAATCTTGAATTTTTAAAAAGCGATTTGTTTGGTATTGAGGCTAATGGAGGCGTGGCAAAGTTTGTGTTTCATGACTCAACTTCTAAGTGATGTCTGACTCACACACACACACAAACACACACAAAGAGAGGAGAACCTGACAGAGATGGATGTGGTGCGAGACGAGTCCTCACATCATATACAGGAAAAAAAGGAAGCGAGGAAGGTGTGAAGAGAGAAGACAGAAATAGATATGTGTGTGTGTGTGTGTGTGTGTGTGTGTGTGTGTGAGTCAGGGGGACTCCAGCTGTGTGTTTACCCTGCACCAGGGAAGACTCTGCTGAGCCAGCTGAGATGAAGGCTGTGACATGCAACACAGGCTGCACACACACACACACACACACTCAGAAGGTGTGTGTGTGTGTGTGTGTGATAACTCATAATAATGCTGAATAGACCCACAACAGCAGATCTGTCTGGAGGAGGGGGTGTTTCTGTGAGCTTGCTTTCCTGTGCTACAAATGTGGCAAAGTCAGCACACACACACACACACACACACACACACACACACACACACACACACACACACACACACACACACACACACACACACACACACACACACACACACACACACACACACACACACACACACACACCACACACACACACACACACACACACACACACACACACACACACACACACACACACACACACACACACACACACACACACACACACACAAGAAACGGACTGTAAACAGACATTAGCAGCAGTAATCGGGGGTTGGACCACCTGGACCATCAGCAGGACCCAGAGGTCAAAGCCGAGGTGGGGCCATCTGGCTGTCCTAATGTGCAGCGGTGCAAACTGGCAGAAGAGTTTTTTCCCCATGAATGAAAGAACTCCATGTTTTTCAGAAATCCTGAATATAATCATGTGGAAAGCCCAAAAAATATCCGCAGCAAATTAGCCGACAACCATCGAATCCAGGCTACCAAAACCAAATAAGTTAAGCAGAGGCTCAGTGCGCCAAATATGATCAAAACAACAATTCTTTGCTCAATAATAAAGTTAAAGGTCGGGTTGGAGATTTTAAAACTCAGTGAGAGTCAGCCAGATTTCAAAGTAAACACACGCCCCTTTCTCTCGGAGCTCACCCCGAAGCCACGCCTCCCAATCACATGGACGCGCATCACCTGAAGACGAGCTGTGGTCTGTGACTTCGGCCATCATGCACGTACCTCTCTGGTGCGCGCAGAGCAGGAAGAGAGTGACAACCAGCCAATACTCCGCGCAGGGTCCACCCGGAGGATTGGCTGATGTTTTTAGTGTTTTATAGCTTCCACAGATGATTCATATTCTTCGTTTTAATATGAAACTGCCGAACTAATCGGTTGCTATCAGACTGTAAAGAGAAGTTACACTAATTTAACAAAAAGTGCATCAGAATGAAATCTCCTGCCCGACCTTTAACACATAGCCTTTCTCGCACTCAGCGGAGCTCCCTACAGACTGTAGCCTGGGTTTAAAAACAATCAAGTACTTCAAAATAAAAATGAATATGTTGTAATGCGGCAATAATCCATGAACTGTATATAACTATTGACGAAGTGTGACGTCACCTGAAGGTTTCTGAAGAGCTGTATTGAGTCTCAGTGGGGCGCCATTTTGGCAGCATCACCCTAAACTCCAAATACAGGCAAGGAGGTGGAGGTGGAGGCTCCTGCTTGGTAAAAACATACAGACATGTAAAGAGAACATATTGCTCTATATGCTAAGCTAACAATCTGTATACAGCTTTATTCTTTATCATTATAATTCCACCCAAAAAGGTGAATTTCTTCAGACCTTTTGGGCCATTTTATGTGGAAACAAGGTCTGAATAAGATTATCACAGGGTAACTAATTATGTTAGAAGATAAAACATCAGGATCTCGGTGTTATTTTCTCCACTTTTTCATTTAAGGTAACTTCCTGCATGCAACAGTTCCCTCTGTGTGACTGAAGGTCGTGACTAGCAGCTCAAAATCAAGGCTCAGCTGACAGGAAGCAGAAAATCCAGTGTATATGTATGACTTAACCTCCTACTCCACTATCACAGCTGTGATCCATGACAGCCAGGCGTTCTGCTGAGAGCTCGGGGAGAGATTAAAGCCTCTCTATCTGCCTCTCAGCCCGCTAAGCACCGGTTCAGCCTCATTCAACGGGCTGAAGCCGAGGCCCTGAATAGAACAGAGCTGGACCAATGGCAGGCGGGGGAGGGGTGCTTCTGTCCTTCCAGTAAGATCACTGGGAGAGTGTCGGTCAGGGACGCCACCTAGTGTTGGAGAGGAAAAGGGTGAAAGCTGTCAGGATGAGTGTGAACACAACAATTCAGAAAAATGAAATAACACAAATGCGTAGCAGTACACTCACTTCCTGCGTCGCCTGCTCCTTGATCCTGAGTCTACTGATTCCGAGGACGATTCTGTCACCACACTACGTCTGTAAGCAGCCACACATTTTCACATCCTGACACCAACATTGTATTTTTCAGATGTGCTAATCGGGAGAAAATTTGATTTTTTTGGAGAGTCAGAGGGAACACAAAAGTTCTCAAACGTCCTCCTTTTTGTGATGCTACACATAGCACCTCGCTGTGTAAATATTATTTACATATAAAGCTGGAAGTCTACTATTGATAACTTAAAGAAACATGGAGGATGTACCAATTATCCCCTGTGTGGGATCCTCAACCAGGACTGAGCTTTAAATGCTGTGAAAGACAAAACAGAAGAACATGCCCACAAAAATCACTTTAATTGATTGTTAAAAATAAGTAAGGCTAGAGATGCTGCAGGAGTACAAGACGCCGAGTGTCCTGGAAGAGAGAGGAGCGGCGACACGATGAGGAGACACGCCAAGTTTCCTTCGCTGTGATTGGATGGAGCTGCCCGGTCATCGCCCAGAGTTCAGCTTCAGCTGCACTGTGTGTGTGTGTGTGTGTGTGTGTGTGTGTGTGTGTGTGTGTGTGTGTGTGTGTGTGTGTGTGTGTGTGTGTGGACAGTCTGCATAGCTGAGTAAAACAAAGAGTCCAACAATAAACCCAAATATAACAGGGCATGTTTCAGACATACAGAATCAATGTACACATATACATTCTGGACTGCAAAGGCTCAATCATTGAAAATAAATACTGAAATGGCTAAATTACAATAATTCTCTTCTCTCCTGGAGAGAACACACACACACAAAGAGACACACACTGAGGACAGGCCTCCTCTGCACTCAGACATTCGAAATAAAAGTTCTGAAAATACAGTTTTACCACGAGCAGTATTAGACAAAGGGGAGCAAACATGTTCGAGTTCTGACCTCTGAATGTTGAGATAAGGATTAGAGGGTGTTGCTTTATCCTCTCATAGCTTCTCTCTCTCACACACACACCCTGAAAATATTTCCAAATACAAAATATGTCTAAAAATATATCTTATCTACACACTAGGAATTTCTCTGTTACAAAAACCTGCAGTTTATCTACACACAGAGTCGAACATGCTGCTGAAAGGTGCCATATTAGGTTCGGACACTGTTATTGTTGCAGCAATTTCTTTTAACCTTTGGTAGCAAACGGAACATTCTGTTCAGGGAAACATCGAATAAATACTGCGTCACGCGTCAGCTCAGCCCGTTCACACCTCGATACCCAAGGCATGAGGTCTTAAAGTGTCTAAGGAGGAGGGGATACAATCTTCTAAATGTTCTTAAATGAACCTTTGTCAGTTAAATTACTCTAGCGTAGCTCCAGTTTGTGCCTCTTGTGGATGAGTGTTTTTATGTGTGTCCACATGTTGACACTTTTCCTTTTCACTGCTCTGATTGGTCAGCTCCAACACAGCCCTATGACATCACTCTGTGTAGCAACAGACGGTGGCAGAAGCTAAATGCTAATGATAACGTTCCGACAGTGACGCTGCTGATATGAGTGTAATGTGTTGTATGTGCTAGCGTGCTAACTTTAGCCAATTAGCATTAAGAACAGCATCATTTAATGTTAGCCATCTCTAAAACTGTGAACATCATCAGAGGCCTGGAGTCAGTCAGAGAGGTCCGTCCGCCGGGGACCATGCATGGACCAGTCCATGAATCCACCACATGAATTTGACTTGTAGGTGGGTGCTAGAGGACAGTCAGGTCCCTCCAAATATACACTTTTAAGCTATTTTCTTAAGTAGAAAAATATCCTTATTAGTCATTTTGTATGAAAATATACAATGGTAGAATAAAAAACACGACTGTACTTATTTCTGAGTACAATGTGAAGGTGCAGTTTTTGTATCATCCTCCGGAGGCACAAACTGAGCTACCATTACTAACATTTAGATAAATAAATCTGATGAAATGTGACATATTGCATTTACCCCCAAGATAACCGGACACCGATTAACCTTATTTTTTTTGCACTCTGATATGCTCCACGTGCCGCTCTGCATCTTGCATTCTAAACAGGCGTGTTTGTGTTCCGAGTCCAGCATGATCACCATAAACAGAGGAGGAGGAGGAGGAGGAGGAGGAGGGAGCCCGGAAATGTCGGAAATCTGTCCTCTACCACAAACAATATTAAAAGAGCAGGAGGCATTATAACAGATTGTAATTCAAATAAAAAAAAGGAATAATAAAACAACAACATGCATCCAGGTTATCACTGAGAAAAAGCCCTCGGAGCAGTAAGAGTTACTGTTCAGGGCGGAGGAAGAAAAAACAAAAGTGCTGCTTAAGCTCGTGCCTGCAGAGAGGAGTCGTCCACCTCCACGGCTCCTCTGTGGTTTGACAGAGGGGGGAAAAAAAAGGCAAATCAGGCCCAAATCACATGGTCAGAGGTCAGAGGTCAGAGGTCAGTCCTCGCTGCTCAAAACCTGCCAGACGATGAGGTGGCTGCGCTCAGCTTTAGCTAGGAAGGGCTGCAGCTTCATGGGGCTGTCCTCAGCCTCCTCGGCATCGCCGTCCTCATCGCCTGCACACACACACACACACACACAGACACACACAGGTGTCATTTTCTCCCTTTACAACAGCTGCACTGCTGTTTTTTTAATGCAGCTAACTCACCCATTCTGAAGTCGATGTAGCCTTCTCCTCCACTCATCACCAGCACAGACTTGGGTCCTTCCTGAGCGGTGGCGTCTGCCGCCCTGTCGCCTGCTGCCTCTCCTAAAGAGGACGCAGACGGAACTGCGTGACCTGAAAATACAGTGACTGTTTGCTAATGCAATGATGCTATAGTTTAGATTTTGACCCTGTTGATTAAATATTCAGATGAAGCCTTAGCTATTCAGTAAGTACACCATGATCAGCAAACACATATTAAACATCTGATCAGATGATGACACGTCGGCTACCTGGAACAGCGGTGAAGAACTTGACCGCATCCCGGTGACCATGGAAACAGAGCTGAGCGTGAGCCATGGAGCAATAAGGGACAAATGTCCCGGCCGTGACTTTGTCGCCGCTGTCGTCCCCGTACACGCGAACCACACTTCCTGGATGGTTACCTCCCGCCTTGGCAACTTTGTTGGCAGCTGGTGACACACACATATCAAGACGCACAATCTGATAAACACTCCGCTGAGACAAAGGTTCAGGTTTAACTTTTGAGAAGCTGCCTTTTGTTTACTTTCTGTCACAGACCTACTGGAACTACTGTTATTAAGGATAACAGCTGTCATTGTTGTACTCACTCTCCGTCAGAGGGATGGAGATGATGACTCCGTTGCCAGTGCCGATCCATAGACGATTACACGACACCATGAGAGCTGTGATCCTCACAAAGGAGAAGCCCAGCTTGCCTGTGCCTGGAGGACAGTCGTACACATTGTTTACAACCAGGTCTGTGTTTTTTTTTTTAAAGAAGCTTCACTGAGGACAGATGAGGTAAAAACTCACCCAGCATCTTGCTGACGTAGGGCTCGATGTCCACATCCTGGAGGTGCTGGAAGGTGTGCGCGTGGAACAGCCTGAGGGTGGAGTCCAGCCTGATGGACACCCAGATCCCGTCTCCGTCCCAGGCCAGCTGCCGTACCTGACTGTCTTTACGAGGGTGAGCATCGAATGATTTCTTAAAGGGGACAGAAGCATAAAACACTTAAAGAAGATTTCAACATCACCAATAAAAGACTAAAAGGGCGGAGTCTGCGTGCACCTCGATCTTCATGGCTTTGGGCTGCACCACGTAGATCTTGTTCCTGTAGCCGCACCACACCTTGTCGTGCACCACGGTCATGCAGCGGATGGAATGATGAGGCCTCCCCAAGTCCAACAGGTGGTAGTTGGTCAGGTCCCACTGTCCGTCTGATCAACACAAGACACAAGCTCACATTGATTGATTGATTGATTAAACATTGATGGAGGAGGTTGACGACCTTCTGTCTCCTCTCACCTACTCCTCTGTGGAAAATAGCCAACGTGCCGTCAGAGAGGCCGACCAGCACACGTCCTTTCACATGTCTGCGGAAGGAAAAAAGACGCGTTCAAAACAAGCATAGATAAAATGGGATTGCTGCCATTTAAATAATCTTACACTATGCCGAGCACGGAGTCCTTCAGCTTTATGGAATGGAGGCACCTCTTCCACTGAGCCACAGACGAGTGCACGTACACGCTGCAATCACAGAGTTAATGATGAGCTAACGGAGGACTGATCGGGTCATAAATGAAGGGTTAATCTCACCATCCATTCTGAGCTCCCATCCACATGGTGGGCAGGACGCTGCTCATCTTCTGAGCCTCTTCTCTCATCAGGTCCTGCTCCTCCACGCTGGGGTTGGAACTCACGCCATCTTTCAGCAGATCACTCTCCCTGTGAACACAGAGGATTATTATGACTTTATATGTGCTCCAAAATGGCGCCGGTCTCTTTACTGATAAATCTAAAGCTGTCATTGATCAGACTGCGCCCTGCTGCCTCCTGATGGTACCTCTGAGAGTAGTTGGCTGGAGTCTCTGCTGTCTGCTGAGCTCCCAGCGGATCAGTGAAGACGTGTTCGGTGTAAACTCCCCTCAGGGTCTCCCGCTGGTCGCTGCTCCCCGCGCTGGTCTCTGTTGCCTCTGTGGCTTCTTCTGCTGGTTTGGATTCTGTGGCAAAGATCATCTCTCAGTGTGCAGCAGGTAAGAATGTATCAGACTCGAGCTGATTATCTGCGATGCCGACAGCTCTCGCCGGTGTCTCTGTCCTCACCTGCCGTCTGAGGAACAGCTGTCGCTCCCTCTGCTTCACAGCCGACCACGGTGATGCCTCCGAGCATGCCGTCGCCACCCGCCGGGCTGCTACTGGTTTCTGAAGTGCTGTCATCTCCTACGGGTCCTGCCTCAGAGTTTGATGATACTTCCTCTCCAGCTGGGTAGTCTGTCTCTCTGGCACCTGAGTAATAACACACACGAGTAAAGTGACAGGAAAATCCTGCAGGAAAACAAAGGTTCTCTCCATGTGATGCAGGCGTCCGCTGACCTGGCACGCTGGCGATGCAGAGGACGTGGGAGTTACAGACAAAGAAGCTCTCCAGGATGTTTCCAGGCTGGTTGGCATCAATGACAACAACCTTAGTGGTGGACTGAGTGCTGGTGCAGATCCACACGAGGGACGACATCTCATCCTGGTGACGCATCTCCTTCTGCTGCTCCTGCAGGGACGAAAACAACAGGATCAAATTACTCATCAATTATGAATGTGTCCTTGTGGGATGACTTGATTAAGTCACGCTAGACAAAACAAAAAGAGTGGCGACCTTGAGTTCTTGATCCAGTTTATCCAGGCTGCTCTGAGATCCTATCTTCCTTTTTGGGCTCTCTGGTCCCGACACGTCACTGTAGAACACACTGGCGCCCACTATTGATCCTCCATCTCTGGTTTTACCTCCAGACAGGTTCACACCGGCGGCACACCACAGCTAGAGCACACAGACGCACAGAAATGAATATTGTAGCTAGTTTGGTTTTCTATCAGGCTATGATTTGAACCTGCAGAGCTGGAAGAGGCACCTTCATAGAAGCATCCTTCTCATCCAGCGGTCTGAGGAAAACAGGAACAGGCAGATTCTTCACCTTACTCTCTGCCTGACCACCATTGCCCTGGAAGAAAACACCACCGAGTCACAGCTGATCCACATCGCGGTTATCAAGGCATCGAGGCGGGCGGGTCCCTTACCTTGTATTTCTTAGGTAGGCTCCAGCCGTAGGCCTGCACTCTGCCGTCCTCCTTCTGGACGTGAGCTTTGACCTGCTGGTACTGAGCCCTCTTCTGTTCCCGTCTGGACACCATGTTATCAGCTGGCATTCTGTGAGACAAAAAAAACACCACGTATATTAGCTCTGAAGCCACTGGCTTCATCTTTTTTAACAATAAACAGAGTATTTGTATGAAACTTCGGGCTGTTGTCCAGACCCAAGCTTTTTGATTATCTTCACTTGTTTGCTCTTATTTAAATAATCAATAAATCAATCACTAGTGAAACTAATGGACTCACTCCTCATTTAGGAAGTCGAAGGCTTTGCTCTTGTCACTGGGCAGCTGCTGCAGGGTGCTGCTCTTCTTCTTGACAGACGGCTGAATCTGAGAGGTGGGTGCGTTGTACTTGACGTTCACCGGGGCCTCCACCGCCGGCTTCTTGGCTGCTCCGCCCGACGAGCTGAACAAACGGCTGAAACTGGAGGTGTAAGGGCGGGGAAGTGGGAAGAAAAGCACACAGACAAACATATAGAGGGGTGGACACAAGCAGTAGCTCCAGCAGCAGAGGCAGGGTTTAACATCTAAGTAGGTTTCTTTCCCATCATGCCAACACACCATGCTATCTTTCACACAGGTCGCTGCCAGGCTGAGAAGATAACTCCCCAATCACTGGCCTCCCAGCAGCAAAGCATCAGAGCAGCTGTCCACTCAGAATGCTGCAGAGCAGGGAGTGCAGGGTTAATACTGTGCACCAACTAGGACGTTAGTCAACAACACTGAGCAGAACAGGCCTGACGACACACTGCTTCACCTCCCAGTATGCACAGAACGGGCTTTATCACTCTTATAGTACACTGTATGACTGATGATATATCTGTATGAGGCTTCTTAGAACTATCACACTGCCCTCCCTCCCATCTCCGTGGCAACCCCTCCCATCTCCATAGTAACCCCTCCCACCAACACACCTCCTGCACACAGACATCACAACACCAGGCAGAGTAAAGAGGGACACACACAGAAACAGGGCAGAGATGGTAAATACATCAGATACCTGCA
The DNA here is from genome assembly GCF_900634625.1 of Parambassis ranga. Classification (NCBI taxonomy): domain Eukaryota; kingdom Metazoa; phylum Chordata; class Actinopteri; family Ambassidae; genus Parambassis; species Parambassis ranga. The sequence continues at coordinate 13,768,215 of NC_041027.1, forward strand.
CCACAAAAGCCCTCTTCACACCACACCACACCCATTCCTGATGAAACTCAACAAAGGAGAGCACGACTAAACGCCAACACAAGCTTCCTCAGATGTTTCTTACAGCTACCATCAATAAAAGAATCAGAGACTGACAGCTGTGATCAGAGGAGCTGCTCCCTGCTTTGCTCTCCTCTGTTCTGAGTTTGTTAAACACCAAAAGTCGGTCATTTAACATGTCAAAGATTTTACCTACATCCTGGAGAAACAACCACACAACATGAAATACAAAAGAAAAGCAACACATAAATAACCCTGTGATCACTCCGTTAGTTCGACTTCAAGAGAGAAGAAAGGAGGAGCTTACAACTGCCACAGGCTGGATTTCTTCTTCTCCGGAAGAGCTGGGTTCTCCTTTGAAGCCCTGAAAGGCAGCACATTTACAGCTTCACATGTTTTCTTTCCTTCTTTGTTAGTTTTTGTTGCCTCAGTAACGTTTCTTACCGGATCATCTCGGTCCACCTGACGGCCTCCTGCAGCTCCATCAGCCTCTCTTTGTACTGGTTCCTCTCCATCAGGACTCTGGCCATCTCCACTCGGGTGAAGCGCTTCCTCTGCGCTGTAGGCACGTCACTCTGCAAGATGGCCGACACTTAAAGCTCTCAACAGGTTCTCATCTGGTTAATGAAAGAATATAACCCAAGTACGAAGGACTCACATCGTCTTCATTGTCGTTCTTGACCTTCTGTTTGGCCTCCTCTAGTTCTGCTCGAACTCTGGAAAAATAACACAAACAAACCTTTTTTACATCTGTGCCCGAACAGTTAAACGTGTATGATGTGGTTCAAATCCAACTCACTTTTTGAGTTCTTCTTCTAAATCTTTGTTCTTCTCCTCTAGCTTGGTCTTGGCCTGGCTGACGGCATCCAGCTCTCCTTGCAGAACCTCCTTCTCACCCGACAGCTCGTCCACGCGTGCGATCAGGTCGTTCTTCACCACGTTCAAAGCATTTCTGAGGGCAAACACACACACACACACACGCAGAAGTGAACACCATGCAGAAGTGTCAAAACTTGTAATTCACGCCGCAACCACTAGGGGCTGGCTCCAAAAGCGAGTAATTTCCCATAGACTCCCATGTTAAAATGGCCGACTTCACAGCAGAAAAGAACATGTTTACAGCCTGGTACAAAAAACCACTCTGGTCTCAGATGATAGGTTCTCTTCTAGTGTCAATTGTAGGGGGGGTGAATTTTTTTACAACTCACTCGTTTCAATGGTATTCGGACTTAAAATTACGCATAATTATGGGCGTTGCCGCTTGAGTCACAGACAGTTGACGTATCACAGTGTGAGTTTCCTGCTTCCACGATCGCCCGCCCCACTAAACTCCGCTCGTGCCCCCCCTTTTTGTCCATATTTGGAGTTTTGGTGGACGTGACGCTGCCAACATGGCGGCGGTCATCAACGTCCTGGAACCTCCCACCGAGCCTCAGAACGGCTCTTCAGAAACAAACGGGTGACGTCACGGAAGCTCTGTCCATAGTTTTTACTGTCAATGGTTTGCACACTATCAATAATACCATCCACTCACACACAGTCAATAAGACATTGATTAATACTCACTTGGTCTCCAGCAGCTGGGTGTTCTCATGGATAAGATGCTCCACTTCCCGACCCATACCTGAGATTAATCACATATATTATGAGTTAAAAATGTGGTAGGAAACGATGCCATTTAATAAAACACACATCCTACTCGCTGATGTAACTCTCTCTTTATTCTTACCTAGAAAATTGTAGTCTGACAGTCATGTAAGTGGTGATCAAAAAAGGTTTTATTAGAACATTAGATTGAATAATTCTAGTCTATACTATCACTTCCCTTTACTAAACTATTCTAGTTTGTAAAAGTGATCTGGGGTCAGGAGGGTTTATTGATACACACCAGAAAACTCATCTGTAACGGTGACAAAGCCCGAAGCCAAAGAAAAAGGACAATTCAGAGGGAAATAAACGTCTTTACAAAATGACATTCTGTGGCCAAACCAAGAGAGAGTGAGGAGTCTTACCCAGCAGGTCAGCTCCTTCGTCCACGTCTCCGATCAGGTCGTTTCCTGCAGACGACAGCTCCTCAAACAGAGAGTCAGTGTTGCGGTCGAACGCTAGATTCTCGATGCCTCCTTTAGTCGGTGTGCTGGGAGGAAGAGAGAAAAGACTCGTGAGGATGAAGGAGTATCGTCATTATAACAGTATTTTTAAGTCTCTTCTGTACCTCGTCACTTGGCACCCTTCAAGGTCCATGTCCAGTTCAGGTGTGGACTCTATGATCGCCTGCACCTCAGACTTCTCCGGGCTCTCTGCTCAAAACACCAAATTATCAGTTATGATTTGACAACAAGGGACGGTGACGTTTAAATATTACACGTGGTACAGACCATCATTTTTCTGCTGCTGCCCTTGCTGCACGGCTGATATGTTCTTCTTGCTGTCTGGTTTTCCGCTGTTCCAGTCCAGGTTCTTGTTGAGCCCGTCTGACCCTTGCTGTTCCTGTAAGGGTGTGTCCACAGACTCCATGGTGACATCAGAAGACAGCGGTGTGACGGAGGCAGAACCTGCGCCAAGGTTGGACACAGGACTCATGCCAGCGGAGCTGCCGTCATGAGGAGATAGCGGCGTGGTGGACTGAGAATTATTAGATGCAGGGGTGTTTGATTTAGAGGTACCGCCGTCCTGAGAGGACATGGGAGAGTTCGGTTGTAAAGACGCAGTTTTGGACACGCTCCCATGGCTGGTTGGTGTGCCGGACTTGGAGCCGCTGTGCTTTATGTGGGACAATTCATCCTTTAAGAGGAGGAGGAGGAGGAGGAGGAAAGAGTCAGGAGTCAAAAAAATATTCTAAATGATGTTATTATCAGCTGAGAGTATGTTATATGCAAGACAAGACCTTGAAAATGTGTCGTTTCTATACAAACCATGCACAAACTGTGTGATTAAGCTAAAAAAAAGTCCTCACACCAACACACACTGCCATGCAGCTCCACACAACACAAACCAAAATACAACCTGCAACCCTCAGGGCGGGTTTTGATCTTAACCCTAGCTTTAAGATGAAAAGCTCACTTTAAACAGAAGCAGATCACCATGGTAACCCATAACTGTCCAGCTAACCTGCTCCAGAGCATCTTCAATACAGACGGACAAATCACCTTTACTGGAATTTAATCCTACAGGAAGGACGGTGCAAGTGTTAGCACAACACAAGAGCACGAACTCAGGTTAGCGTGGTGGATGCCAGAGTTATAGTAGGTCTACCTGGTCCTGATCAGCGTCCTGTGAACTTTCACCCTCCACTATGATTGGACAAAATAGTTCCTCAAACTGAGGGGCATTAAACACCATTATGATTAATCTTCCACTACACACAGAGGAGAAAACAGTGTCATAAAACGTATATTTAACATAACAAACGATGTGAGGGTGTGTGGGAATAACACCCATGAAGGTGACCTGCTGCTTAGCAAAGGCTCATAAAAGCTGAACTGGCATTTACAGTTCCAATCTCATACTCTAAGGTTTCATCAGCCGGGAGTGGCATCCACTCTTTCCAAGCCTGCATTGTTTGGATCTGCTAATACCAGCGACCTCGCTCCTATAAATAGCACACTGTGATGATGGAAATGAATCAATCAAAGCATCCATACACATCACTCTGTCACCTTGACGAACACACAGAAAGGGGAGGCTACACTTGAACAGAAGAGAATGTGAAGCACTGAATGAGGCATTACTTTCTCCCTCGCTGATGGGAGTATTTCCTTTCACATCGCTTGCTGTCTGGATGCTGGCGTCACTCTTATTGTTGCTATAGTAGCACCGAGTGGCCAATTAGAGGAGAGGGTTGCTCCTCTGCTGCCACTGGCTCTTCCGTGCACCCACAAACACCCTAAACATGGCGAGAGGGAAGGCATCCTTCAATCTGAGGAAGATGTCAAGTCAGAGGATGAAACACAAAGACACTGCTGTGCAGCTGCACTGAGGGGTAAAAAAACTGTACTTAGGTTACCAAAAGTCACCCCACTTCTACGTCCAGTACTAATGTAATAACCATGGAATGAATACTTATTAGATGGTCATTAATATGCATGATGGAGCCTTGCTGGGAGGATGGTTTCCAACGGCAACAATGTGAAGACACTGTGTCCTTTCCACCCTCCCTTGAGGTTAAAGGCAGGCCCCCGAATGGTACCACTTCCCCTGCTTCCTGGGCTCGACGCCACCACCTCTCTCTCTCTCTCACACACACACACACTCACACACACACACACACAATTACACACAAACACAAGCTACTAAAAATTCTGGACACACTGTGAACAAGCCTTTCTCTGCGACTAGAAACGTACTCTTTCTTTTTCTGTGTTCGCCGGCACATTTAGTTTCCACAACCTCTGAGCTGAACTGGGGATGATGTCACCAGGCTGATCCGTGGGAAGCTCGCTAACTTTCTAACTGTTGTCAGTGTCATACCTTGAGGCTGGCGTTGGACCGCGGGTGGCTAAGATTGTTGAATCTCCATGGTTCAGATGGGGCGTCCACAGGTTCTCTTTGGATGTCAGAGGTCATACCATCGGCCCCATGAAGGTGGAATACACCCATTGAGATGGGACGTTCCTTCCTGGAGACAGAAAGAGACAGTATAATCCTTGCCATGTCCACCACCTTAAAAAGAAAGGCAATAAATAATGTTGGCCCTCATTAGTTTGGATGCCTACAGACACACCACCAACAGGTAAATTAGGCTATAGTGCAGCGTGTTGAACAGCGCCTGTCGTTTATCAGTTATTACACACTAATAACTACATTGAACTGAATGAGCAGACTGAGTGGAGACGTCACAGAGGGGTGTTGTAGCAAAGACTCCCTCGGCATAAAGAGGTGAGAGGAGGAATAACTGGTTGCCTCAAAAACTCCATTATCTCCCACCTTCTAGCTGCAGGCAATAACACAATTTTGTGTCAGTTGTACACTATTAGCTAAGAAGAACTTCCCAAAGAGGCTGGGAAACATCAGAAAGAGCAAATTCTATCCACTACTAAAACTCTCTGCATCTGGTGACATGCAAACAAGAACAAAAACAAGATGAAAAATGAATATCCTGCACCCTCCGGTGCACCAGTGCATTAACACACTGGCAGCTTTTCTCACTCTGGCAACCAGGTATAAAAAAAAAAAACTGTGCAGAGTGAGCAGAACAATGGCTGCCATGGGGAATACAGCAGAGATGAAAAGCAGCAGCCCAAAAAAAACAATAGACACACCACAGTATTGAGAGGGAGGAGGTCACACGGGGGCAGGGGACTGATGGTGACCAGCGCTGCTTTCTGACCGAGCAAGAAAAAAAGCAGCAAATATATACAGTGTGATTATAAACAGCATGGAAATCAGGTGTACACACGGCTCACACCACTTGTACCTTTCTCTCTTGACCTACTTTCAGAGTGCAGTCTCATCCTGTAGTGTCTGTATAACACACCCACATGGCAAACTGTCTGTAGCTACTACGACAGATGACAGCGTTAGGATAAACATAACAATTGCACACACTGAAAACACACAGGTTGTACCTGCTGGGTCTGGGTAAGGAGGGTAAGGAGGGCAGGGCAGGTAAGCCGCCGTTAGAGACCGAGTAGTGAACCAGCAGCAGCACTGAGAGAGACACCAGCACAGCAGAGTTGATGACCACCGCTCCCCCTACAAAGCCGAAAACAAACAGCAGCATACACCCGGGGCTCATGGCCCCCCCCAGATCATGGCCCAGTGCCTCACCGGGGACCAGCAGGATAGGAGTAGCACAGTCAATGAAAGCAGAGCGGTGGTGGTGGTGGTGGTGGTGGTAGGGGGGTCACTGAGGCAACAAACTCAGCTGTTTGAATCACTGTACAAAGGTCTACATGAGAGGTCAGAGATGGTGTTATCCTTCCAGCCGAGGACCACTGGCTCAGTGCTGAGGCAGAACAATAAGTCAGCAGCAGTCACAAAAACAGTAATCCTGGTGGCTTCAGCAGCAGTGAATGATTATAGCAGAGCAGCAGATCTGCAGCGAGAGGCCGGCGGCGGCGGCGGCGGCACCGGTCTCCTTCACTGTACTCCTCTGGCAGGCGATTCCGATTCCCTTCGTCCTTTACTCTTCTATCTTCTGCCGAGATGCGACGCGCCTGCCGCTGTGCAGTCTAGAACACTCCGACACTCTCCCTCTCTGGCTGCGATAGCTCCCACCACCCCTCCCTCCCTCTCTCTCTCCCTCTCTCTCCCTCTCTCTCTCGGATGCTGAGGCAGCTCGTTCCATATGTCTCTCCTCAGGCTGCAGCTTACTGGCTGCAAAACGGGGGGACTGACAAAAAACGAGTCTGAATGTAAGCTAAGTAAGAAGATTATATTAACTCTAGTGAGGGGAAGAGCAAAACATTACAGCACGATTCATTTTTCACACTTGATGTGGAAGCGAAAGTGAAACCTGCATGAGAACAAGAGAAACTAAAAATCATCTTCTTCTTCTGTGGTAGTAGGCTACACTGCTCCTCCAGATTTATTGATAAGTTTGTATCACAAAGACAGTCATAAGCGATATAATGAACAGATCTAAAGTCAGATCTGAGGTTTAGTGCTGCAGGGAGGTCTTATTTATGCCTTTTCTTTTATTGCAGCCAATAAGCTCTGTGACAAACAACACTTTTGAATAGGGATGTCCCGATCGGGTTTTTTTGCCCTCGAGTCCGAGTCATTTGATTTTGAGTATCTGCCGATACCGAGTCCCGATCCGATCCTCTCGCGCCAAAAGCAAATGTCATACCCCTACACTACAGGACACAGAGCCACCCTGCACAGAAGGCGTTAACTTTGAGAGTCCTAATAAATATATTTGAGTCCTGATCGGGAGGTAATGTCCGATTCAGATCGAGTCTGAAATCGCGTAATCTGGCCCGATTTCCGATCACGTGATCAGATCGGGACATCCCTGCTTTTGAAGGCTATTAATTATAAAGTTAAAAATTTTAGTCTTGGTGACCGGACCAACAAACCAGCACTGCGAACCTCAGCGTGACCTCTGCGAGCATGACATGATGAATGCAGACATTCCAAAAGAAAAATGAGATGAAGCCGACCACCACACTCAAAAAACTGTCTGTGTAAGAAGCGTGCAGAGTCGAAGGACGCCTTTTGATATGCCTTTTTGACCCAGCAATAGGGTCACCAAAGGCAAATTGGTCCAAAACACCCTACATGGGGTTGCCCTTTTGAGGGTGCCCAGCTATAATCTCCTCTGCAAGTGAGCAATGGATCATCCCATCCAAGGGTTAGGGTTAGATCATTCTGACAACAGCCCAAAGTTACACAACATCCACAGCATCCTCCATCTGTCCCTGCAGTGGTCTCCTCTTATTACCACTCATCACATCACAGAACATTTATCTTCATCCAAGCTGGTGCTGCTTTCAAATGCTGCGTTTTTCCCCTCTGAGACAGGTTCACTGACCTATTTCTGCTTCTAGCCTGTAGGGAGGGTCTACTGTGTGTGTGGGAGGAGAGCTGTGTAGAACTGCAGACCAGGAGAATCACCCACATACACATGCAACACTCCAACCATCCGGCTTCTTGACTTCTAAAATCCAGTTAACACTGAGCCACAGCGTCCTAATAAAAGGGAATGTGTAACGACAGTGAGAGGCCGTCTAACCGTGTTCTGGTAGCCGTGCCTGAGTCTGCAGGCTCAGCCGTCGTCGCTGCATGCAGGTGTTTAGTCCGCTCCAGGTGATCCATGTAGCTGTGGATCATCTGGAAGACACATAATAACAGAATTAGCAGTACTGAAGAGTAGAGGAGAACCACATCTATTTGTAAACTGTCAAGATGTCCTCCTCCACATCCTGATCGCTCATATGCAGCCCACACCTGTGACAGACAGGCTCCGTCTCTCTGCTGGAGACGAACAAACAGTGTGTAGGTGACAGTTTTCATCAGGCTTTCATCTCCTGCAGCTTTATTCAGATCAGCAGAGGCCAGAGAGGATTTGTTTGGACACTGATGCATCTGTTGGTGATGCATAATGGATAACAGGCAGAGGCCGACCAAAGGCTCAGCAGAGACCAAATTCATTTCAGATCCCTCATGTTTTAATCACCTGGCCTGCTCGAGAAGTCTTTTCAATCCAACACAGACGCAGTTTTTTGACAGTTTTCTGTGTTTTATGCATCTGAAAACCTCACACACAGGGAATTTTAGTGCAATCACCCGCCCATCCATGATGTCAAATTAAAACCAGACCAGGGGAACCTCTTGCTCCAGTTCTGATGTGTCCCATGCAGGAGCTTTCAGGTGTGGACAGAAGTCACAATCACAGGTGATGCTCTGTGTATTCTGACAGCTTTCTATCAGACCCAGCAGGAACTTTTTCAGCAGTCTGAGGCCTTGTCCACACGAAGACAAGCTTAGGTGTGTCTGTGGTAAGGCTGCAGCACCCCTTCAGTGGTTTTGTGTGGACACACATGTTTATTATCGTCTCTGTGTGGATTTAGTGACCACTGACCACTGAAAACTGGCTCTGATGCATCTTCTTTAAGGACAAACTGTCTCACCTCTGTGTGTCTTTGATGAAGTGCATTGTACTCCTTCTTGAGCTCTGCTTCTCTCTCCTCCAACCTGCTGACTGGACAAGACAGAAAAGGTTTATTCATTAGAGGCAGATCAACGAAGAAACATCTTTGTATGTACTGCAATACTATCTCAGAGCCAGAAGGGGGCAACCATGCATCAACAAATCCCTCCTGAGCAACTTGCAGAGAGGTTTAATTCACATCACTGACTCATGCATGAAATCATCGTCCCTACTTGTTTCCACCCATTTTAAACCTTCAGTCAAAACATATATTTAAACAGCCCATCACGGCCTGGGCAGTGTAGCTTTGTGAGTCCGGGACTGTTCCTGTGGGATTTCTATCATAAAACTTTGAACTGGAAATGACTTCAAAACTTACTGACTCCAGAGCTTGTTGCTCTCAGGTGGCTCTCTGCTTATTTGCAGGCAAAACAAGATGACAGCTGTTGAGTGTGCTGTTCAGATTCCAGCCATGCACTGAAACGCTCCTTACAGTCTGCTGAGCTGACCTAATTCACAGCTTTGTCCATCCTAAATGTCCTTAAACTGCTGATGTTGAAAATTTTGATGAATTTACACCTACGGTACATGATCAATGAAACGCAGCAGCTGTGAAGAAAACTGCGATGAAGTGTGGCTGATAGAGGAAGTGGAGGTAATATGGAGGTGTGCAGAAAAAAAAAATGAAGTGATTCTACAGAAACCCCACATGCAAAACCCGAATATCTCACACTAAAATAAGTCATCTTCCTACCAGGCGTCCAATAAAGCAATAAACACAGGGATTCTGGCTCTTTGGGATTCTGAGTGCAGCATTAAAAGCCGACTAAAACTACAAAAACGTGATGAAATAAAAGCATCATGTTGTGTTAGTAGTCATGACACATTGCTGATGTTTATAGAGTTAGACTGTGCGTGTGTTTTCCAGTGACAGCATCAAACAGTGTGGTCACACTGCTGCCAATTTAGTCCACAGACATAATTAGAAACAACAGAAACTCAAAAACACAGAGAAAAGGAGAAGTGACACACTGAAAGGAATAAAAGGAAAGTTAGTGAGAACTCTCAAACTTCCCCCTCAGCATTAAAGAGGGCGTGTGTGCCGCGGTGGAACAAGGACGAACACACTCTTCTACTCTACCTCTGTTTTTGTTAACTTCCAACACAGACTAATAAAGAAGCTTAGAAAGTCCAAGCAGGTCTGGTCTTAAACTCTCCTTTTATTCGCTGAGCCTTTCTATAACAGCTCATTTAACAGACTTGGCAGGCAAACATTCATAGTAAGCCACTAATGGCCTTTTATTCAGGAGGGACGCTGCAGGCCATCTGCCCTCCAGCATATCAGGCAAACAGTCACAAGACCTCCAAACTGCCGAGTCTGCTCACAGGATATCTGCCCTCTGTGTGTGTGTGTGTGTGTGTGTGTGAACAGTAATGCAGTGGACTTACTCTGGTCTGCACAGTTTTTATTTTTCATCTCTAGCTGTCGTGTGTGAGACTCCAGCGCCACCAGACGACACTGCAGATCCTTCTTCTCGCCTTCCTGGGAGTCTTCAAAGACGATGTACCTCTGCAGATAAAGAAACAGACATTTATTATTATTGTTATCGTCACACTGACAGCTGGTGATTTGTTTACGACAAATGTCACACATGCATGAGAGTTCCTCTCAGCCCTCTGTGAGCTCAAGACGTGTGTGTGATAACGATCTGCTCATGCTAACAGTTTTGATACCACTGCAAAAACGCAGCATACAGATTCTGTCTCCTGTTCTTTATGAAAGTCATCTAACCTCTCTGCTCAACAGGTGCACATCAGCAGCAGCAGCAGCTCCCTCACAAATCCTGGACTACGACAAACATGCATAATAAATCGTTGTGACGACGCTACTTCACTGATCTCATCAGGGTAAACATCTCCAGCCAGTAAACCACCGTGCACCATCAAATCTGATCCATTTAACGCCAACTCAACCGCTGAAAATTCACACTTTGTTTGTGATTAGATGAAACTTTAATGAACTCTGGTGGGAAAACAGGTCTCTGAGGAACAAGACAAGACTCTCTGGACGTTCAGCGAGCTTCAGCAGAGTATCACCATCCTTTTTCTCATATTTAAAACATCAATAAAACTTCAGCACTTACTACAAATATCTGGTTCCTGTTTCTTACGTGCAAATATTTCCTTAAGTCATGAAAGAAACGGTGGATATTAGCATGTGAACATCTCCAGCTTTCAACTCTAATAACTGGAATTACACCGTGTAGTTTTGGCCTCTTGTTTGTGCTTTGTACTGATATTTCAGATGATCAGCTGAGTCAGGTGTCTGCTGCCATGCCTGTAAACACGCAGTCTTGTGATGCTGGTGGATAAGAGGCCCCTGCAGTCAGCGCCCCGAGCCGAGCCGAGGGTGGACGTCATCTGCAGAGAAATGAGGGTCACCTGAGCAGCCGGTTACAAGCGGCCTCTTTGAAATCGGGAGGTGTCTCACGAAGGTGTTTCTGTTGTTGTTGTTTTTTTGCGGCCTCCATTTTTATAATGGATTTTATGGAACAAGTGAAACATTGATGGACCGGGAGGTCGTTCTCTGCCCGAGGGTTGGAGTTATTTCAGAGAGGAGCACTTGATTTGCCATTAATCGTCTTAGATGACGCTCGATAAAGAGGGAAACACAAGTTAGTTTGTGGTTGAGGAACCTACTGAAGGCACAGCAGGGTCTATAAGAGCCTGGGGAGAGCGTCTTAAGCACCGAGGAATGGGCAGTAATGCAGCATTTTCCGTGTAAATCTAATAAGAGCATTAACGTAACACTGGGCTAGACCACAGACTGGAGGGCTCATGGGGGGGGAAGGTGGACGCCCTAATCCTCTGTACGTACAGAGACCTAACACCATGAAAGAAACTCTATGAGTGACACGACTCCAAACTTCTTCCTCTTACCCTGCTGCTCCTCATATGACCCAGGAAGGAGGAGGACTGTGCATATGACAGCGCTCCAGAGAATAAGTGTTCCAGCACTTTAGCGTGCACTCTTCCCCCTACGCTGCATGTATAATGCCTTCTTTGTCTCTGAGCACCAACAGCACACACTCTCATACACACACACACACATATGTGGTTCCAGAACAAGTGCACACACACACACAGGGCTCCACTGTATTGGCAGTCAATTGACAGAGAGTGAAATCAGCTCCTTTCTGTGTTTTTGGCTGTGGATTGCTACTGGGACATTTAGGAAAGCTGGGCCGTGTGAGGCCAGACACAATAGACTGACAACACTGCTACAGTGAGTCAAACAGGATAACACAGCATTACACATTGCATGATTCATCATTTGTTATAGAGCCTGCACCATTTTGGTGAGAACATCCTCACACGTCTCACACTGTGTGACTGACCTGAATATGATAAAACTACAGTCTGCAATCATGCTAGGATCAATATCAATGGATTTTTGTGTAATATTTTAAGTAGAGCTGCTGTGAAATTCAGATAATATCAGTTATAATGACAGACAAGGCTTTCTTCTACAGCATTCACACAAAAACCCACTGATTCACCCACACACTGCTGCATGACCGGCTAAATGTGTGTGTGTGTGTGTGTGTGTGTGTGTGTGTGTGTCATAATGAATTACACTGATCAGAATCTGTGCTTCATTACACTTATGACAACATGTGGCTGCACTAGTACGATATCTGACATGTGATGGTATTAGAGTGTGGACAATATCAATGTTAGCTAAATGCTAACACGACATGCAGACGTCTGGTTTACCACGCTCATGTTTTAACCTCAGCCACCATAAACCAGCCGTTCTGGTGAGTCTTTACAGGTCGTCATGGCGATCAATCAGCATTATTTTTTTTTAACCGGGATGTGGGGTCAGCAGACGACCCTGAGTGGGACAAAAGAAACTGAGGGAAGTGCCGGTTTTTCCCCAAGAATTTCCTGCCTAGCCTTTTCCTCTGCTCTACTGAGACGGACCAGTCAGAGGAGGTGGTGGTGGTGGTGGTGGTGGTGGTGGTGGTGGTGGTGGTGGTGGTATTCCTCTGGGCTAGGAGCAGAGGAAAGTAGGACTTGGCCGGTACAATGTGTTTATTTGCTGAGATTAATCTGCTGCTTTTCTTCACAGACTGACTTGCCGTTCAAATGAGCAGCTTAGTAAGTGAGCCGGTGCCCTGCTACTCATTAGCTTCCTTTGAGAGAGAGAGAGAGAGCTGGCTGACATATTTGCATTTAAACAGTTTCGCTTTAATATCATTTATCCTTCACAAGTCTGGGCCTATTCTGGCTGTTTATGAATGCTTTTGGTTTTGTCTTAATATCCCACATTGAAAATATTACCATACCCATGTTTGGTGTCCTTTTCAGCACAACCTCACCTATAAGATCTGATCATTATTTTTAGGTTTAACCTACTCTATTAACATATTGGGCCCCAAAACAAACAAAAAGTCACTAAATCTGAATGGAAAAAAATACTATTTATCTACTATTTATATCTGACCGACTTGTAAAAAGACCAAAATTGACGAGTACGGCGAGAGAAATCCAACGCCTGCCGAGCGCCCTGATCGCACTTTTATGCTCTGACAAATACTCGAACTAAAACGTATCGTATCTCTGGTTTTACTGGGTGTATCAACATAAAATAAATACTGGGTGAACGTTCGAAATCTGCACTTTCCAAAGATGGAAAAGATCGACAGCATTGTAGATGGCAGGGTTTTTCTGTTACGACGTGTTGAAAATGTCACGTAATACAATCACGCCGGCGTGATCTGGGACTTTTTAGAGCTACGCTCTAGATACAGCTCTGCCCTCTGGCATCCTGCAGACTGTAAGCACCTCCACCTGAGTGTTGCCTTATTTAATAACACAGTATAACATGCTAAGAGGCAGAGGACTGTCCGTTGTGTTGTGATGGTGTCAGTGTGGACAATAACAACAGGAAGTCCCAAGGACAAAACCATAACTGGAACCAATGAAAGAATAATGTCAACAACTGTGAAAGTGACATCCTAAGTTAGGACTGTCAACTCGCACAGAGGATATAAATAGACGAGCACCATGACACCATCAACATGTCTGTTCACACCAACATGCTGCCTACTAATATGAGCCTGTGTGCACACATCAGTCTAGAAGCTGCTGCAGCCCGTCACAACGTGACATAAATTATTAACATGCTGCTCTGTGACCTGTTGAGCTCGTCATTCAACATTTAACTCATGGAAAAGGTCACAAATAAGATATTAAAATGTATTAGGTTTTGTAATATAACATTTTAATCCATTTCCCATGCTTAAGCCTGCTGGACACTGGTAATTTTACTGGGATTATCCATGTGCAGACTGGAAAAATAAGCCAGATTAAGACCCCTGCAGCTGTTCATGTTAAAGATGCTTATGGGGGAAAAAAGTCTAAATATGAGGGGGGATTAGGAGGAGTTAACTCAAACGTACTTTATCAGATGTTGCGGCTTAAAACACAACCAGATCATTTTCAATCTATTAATTCTGAATTTCCGCGTCTCTGAGTTTTATTTTCTTAAAAGCATCCGTCTCCTGTTTGATGTAAGATTTAATTTGAGTCTTGCCAAGTACTTCTAAACCTCGAGCAATCATAAGCCGAAAAGAACAAACGAGGCATTCAAGGTCTCGTTGCCTCTAAAGGACAAATTTATGAAATGCAACCAAGTGACTGCTCAAACTGTGACCAGATATAACAGCAGCGCAATTCATTCTCGGGGCTATGTTAGAAACAAAAGCTGCTCATTTGAAGGACCTCTTTCAGCCACAGCCACTCTAGTGTTGTATTAAATCATAATTTATTGTTTTTTTCAGTCTTATGGACACATTTTTCCCAAATTCAGAGCCTGATTGTGCTGCCTGTGACTTTTTATTTAACTTTTAGCAAATAAAGGTCTCACATATTATCCTCACTGAGGGTTTTCAGAATTTTTTTATGCATTGTTGAAGCTTTTAAATTGTTCTCCTTCAATTAGTACGATATCTGTCCGGGAGCCTGCAGCAGGTAGAAGACTGCAAAAGCAGTGATAGAGCTTTGGTGGACGACACTCACTCCCGGCTAATGATACAGGTGTTTACAACGGGGCCGGGGCATGTCTCATTAATACCCCGTTCACACTGGGGGAAAAAATGTGGCTTAAGCAGGATTCGGCCGCATCCAGATCAATCCAGATGTGTTTTTTTTCCTGAGTGTGAACACCTCGAATCCGGCTGTATCCAGTTTGATTTCAATCCGGCTAGATCCACCCACGAGAGGTAGATCTAGCCAGATTGGCTCAAATGTGGCTCAGGTGTGAACGCAAATGTGGCGAGCGAATCCGGCTAGCAACATGCTACTTTCGGTTAGCGATGTGCTACATCCGGTTCACGGGGCGCGACCAAGCGGCAACCTTCGGGGCTCAGACTTGAAGCCCATGCGGAAGTGTCAAAACGTGTAATTCACGCCACAACCACTGGGGGCTGGCTCCAAAAGCGAGTAATTTCCCATAGACTCCCATGTTAAAATGGCCGACTTCACAGCAGAAAAAAAACATGTTTACAGCCTGGTACAAAAAACCACTCTGGTCTCAGATGATAGGTTCTCTTCTAGTGTCAATTGTAGGGGGGGTGAATTTTTTTTACAACTCACTCGTTTCAATTGTATTCGGACTTAAAATTACGCATAATTATGGGTGTTGCCGCTTGAGTGACAGACAGTTGACGTATCACAACGTGAGTTTCCTGCTTCCACGATCGCCCGCCCCCCTAAACCCCGCTCGTGCTCCCCCTTTTTGTCCATATTTGGAGTTTTGGCGGACGTGACGCTGCCAACATGGCGGCGGTCATCAACGTCCCGGAACCTCCCACCGAGCCTCAGAACGGCTCTTCAGAAACAAACGGGTGACGTCACGGAAGCTCTGTCCATAGTTTTTACTGTCAATGGGCGCGACACAGGACAAAAAAAACGCATGCGCACACGCGGTCCTACCGACTCTGTATATTACAAGGCGCCACCTAGTGGTTTGGAGGACAGCAAACATGCTGGATGAAGCCGGATTGAGTGCGGACACAACTGTGTGCTAGCCAGATTTGAAAATAGGTCTGAACGCATCCAGCTTAAAGGCTGTCTGGACTCAATCCTACTCTAGCTGGAATGACTTTCTCCAGTGTGAACGGGGCCTAAAAGTCGTACAATAACACGGATACACAACAAGTCTAGTGTTTGTGCATTTGAGGCTTATGCAAGCTTATGAGGAGAGAAAAATCAATGCATCAACAGGTGGTGGCTGCACGATGTGTGCACATGCCACAAGACATTCAAGAGAATTCACTGCTTCAACTCATCGTCTGCCACCAACATTCACTTTTTACTGCATGTGCAGGAGTGCAGCACCTACACAACTGGTTTAAACGCACCACTGTCGATTGTTGCCAACACAAACAGCTCTGCAGTTAATGAAGGACATGGCGACCCGGGCGGATGGTGTCACCCTGGTGGAATCAAATACAAGCTGAATCTGATCACTGGAATTCAAATGTGTGTGTGTCTGTGTGTGTGTGTGTGTGAGAGGTGACAAACACACTCCTGTCTGGTTTGCATGCACATCTGAAGCTTGGCTGACTTTTTAAGCTGGCAATCACTGCAAAATAAGGATCCATGGTGACACAAACCTGCAGCTAGAGTGACTCAGAGCTGACACCCTGCACAAGACGAGTCTGTTCTATCAATAATAATGTCATTTTATGATCAGAAATATTGAACATGGGTCAATGTTTACGTGTTATTGCACCACTTTGTGTTTGAGTGGACAATAATCAACAGGTGTAACTCGGCTGCAAGTACAGAAAACATCATAAAACAATGAGGATGAAGAGTTTAAACACACACGATTAGCATCACAACTCATAATTTTCTAAGCTAATCCGCCGCCTAATCTTGATAACACGACTTTTTTTTTTTAATCCGAGTTTGGCAGTGATATGTGGACCCACCTCCTCTGCGTGTTTTCTCAGGGCTTTCTCTCGCTCATACTGGGTCACCAGCTGCTCGTTGTCCTCCTTCAGTAGCTCCAGCTCCACTTCGTGCTCCTGGTTGACAAGGAACACGGAGTCCAAGTTCTCCAGCACGGCGACGACCAGCGGCATCAGCTCCTTCACCACGTCCTCGTCGTATTTCTCGATGAGCCGTTCGAACTCGCGGTATATGGAACTTGCCAAACCGGAGACCCGCTCGGACATCATGGTCGAGTTGCCCGAGTCGTCCTGATACAGGACTACGTCGTCCAGCTCCATTTTTCTTACACTTCTTTCTAGGCTAATGAGCTAGCCGCCGAGCTTCAGCTGGACACGGGCTGTCCGCCGCGTACTTTTAACGCTACAACTACAAATATAGCTCCTAAAACATAGTTCGACTGTTGGTTCTGGTGCTCAGGAGACGCTGTACTTCATCGACACACTCCTGTGTCCCTCTGCAGCCTGGACGGAGGACTTTGACACACTGCTAGCCGTGAAAAGTCTTCACTTGGCTCCTGATTAGTTTCCCCCGTCCAACAGATGAGCTGCTGCTGCTGCGTTCAGGCGCTGTCGGAAAAAACGGAACACAGCAATTCAACACCCAAACAAAATAGTAAACACTGCGGGGAAATGTTTGTTTATCTTGAGTATATCAGCGAACAATCAACAAAAAACACCGGAAGACTCCAGTGTCAGACTGTTACAAACAAATAGAGCTCTTAAAGGCAAAGCTCACAAATAATTTTAATAATGATAAAAGACCGCTTATATACAGTTAGTGTGGTGTGACGTTTGGAGGCGGAGAGAAAGTACAAACAATTCCCTGTTTATTCATTCTGTGCCCAATTGACTCACACCACATCATAAACAACTTTGTAAACTCATCTCACATGTGGGTCTACCACCAAAAAGTACGTCATTCATGCAGCTTTAGTAGTATAAAAGTTGATCGAAGTATAATTTGGCATGGTGGGAGTTTTGAAATGGTACTTTACGAGGATCACTTGAAGATGTCCCTGTCTGGACGTCGTTGACGTCACGTGGATGGCGTAAAAAGCAAAACTTTTAAAAGCTAGTCCTGCATAAAATGTGACTCACTCCTGTCTGATTCAATAGATTAATCACGATACACTTAAGAAAAGAAACAAATGAAAGTGTGCTTAACAAATGATTTTATTTGCATCAAGAAGATCAATTCATACTCATGAGGTTGTGGAATAGTTATGCAGGCATCAGCTGATTCACACACTGTAGTTATGGCAAGTAAACAAAATGCTTCCACCTCTCCCGCTCCTTTTAGTATCTGTCACCATCATGCACGGTTCAAACTGCACCGAAGAGAAAAGTCCCGTAAACACACACACACCGCGATATATCTTCTGTCTGTCTGTCTGTAAATGCATAGGCACTGTTCACCCTGATGTCTGAAGACATTAAAACAACAACACAGGCTAACCACAGCTACTTCACAACGGAGATATAAATAAGTCCACATGTTGAGGTACCTGTGGAAGACGAGAGCGGAGGCTTTTTAGAGTCCTCTGCCACTCACACAAACAAACAAACAAACAAAAACAGTATAACACTGACGTTACATTAAAACTGCAGCACTGTCAAATGTTGTACACAACGCACATTCAAAGATCATGGCATGAAGTTGCTCATGGAGTATCTCCATGTTAAAGTAAATTCAAATTAAATAATTAAAAGTGCAATTGAACAAACAAAGTCCTTGTACTCCGGCGTGGGTTCTCTTTACGAATCTGGGTCATCCGCTACAATCAGCTGTTTAGAAGCCTGGGAACAACATGTACATACATTAGGTGAGGTTGGGACTACAGGGCAGTGGTCTTAGGATGCTGTCGGAGTCTCTTGTGTATGTTTCAGATGACGTTGGGCTGGCTGTTGTTTAAAGAGGAGGGGCAGAGGGAGAAGGGCCTGTCGCTGGTCAGGCTGTTGAGCGCTCGGAGCACGGCGTCGGGCATGTGATCGACCAGCATCCTGGGGCTGATGAGGATACTCCTGAACGCCATTTCGTTGGACCAGTCTGCGCGGTAGCGCACCTGCGAGAAACAGGATCTGAGGAAAGAAAAGAGAGAGTGTGTGTGTGTTTCCCCCTGGAGTTGATGCAAATTTCGAAGCACTGAGAGCTGCTCATGTGACTATCAGCACCTGAAATCAGTCGGTGTGCACGTTTCAGTTTAAAGGGACAGTTTCAAATACTCATTGGTTCCCTGCAGCCTGAGATGCTACTTATCCATCTTCATTGATTGTTTTGATTGGTTGTAGAAATGAATCGCATGACCCACCTCCGTGTTGGCCCATCCTCTGTGATGTGTAAGACGCGTCCGGGCAGGAAGAGCGGTAAGTGTGTGGCCGTGTGGGCAGGCGAGTCGTCCGACGCTAGGCTCTGATAGGACGACGAGTGGCGGATCATCAGCGACTCCTCCCCCAGCAGCGGCTGGCTGAGCTCCTCCTCCCTCCTGTTTTCCATCTCGGTGGGAAAATCATCCGGGTCTCCTCCGAACAGCTCGTACCAGCATCCCTGCAGCAGGATGCGGTACTGCGATGGAAAATATCTGAAGTTACTGACGAGCAATGCAACACGCTGCTCAGTGCGGTGCTAATATCTGGGTGTTAGTGTGTCTTTACTTTGGGCTTGTTGCAGTTTGAAACTATTTTAAGGATCCGTCTCTTCAGATCTTCCATGTTGGGGATGCTCAGCCTGTGCAAAGAGAATAAAATAATGTAAGAAGATGAGCAGCATGTCAGCTGCACGGCTGCTCTGTGCCTGTAACACAGACTTCGTAAACGAGCCTTCTGTCTTACCTGGGAACCAGATCCTTTCCCAGCACCACGGAGACCACAAAGTCCTTGGAGTAATCAGCTAAGGCTTTACTGCACATACAGAGAACAGCCCATTGGAAGCAGTATAACAGCGTGTAGACAGCACACATGTTCAAGTCATGCGCGGCCGTCCGAATAATACAAAGTCTGAAATTATTTGGAATTTCTATGGTAAGGAAGGAGTAGGAAAATGGCAGGAAATGAATGACACGTAACAATGGTCCTGCTGGACAGACGTGGACCAGGGACTTCCTGATCCCTGCACTAACAGAGAACCCCAGCTGTGACAGATCTATATTGAGTTGACATATATGAACAGTGTAACTGGGTCAGCTGCATTTTAAAGCAGCACAAGAGGAATTCCTTTGATTATTGATTTAAAAATGTTTAAATAAATTATAATGTACAACAGTCAGCCACACACCAAGAGGATGAACAGGTTATATTTTACTCATAAATCAGCTCTTAACTCAATCAACAGCAGAAAGAATTTTAATCCCATGATGGCTGAGCCCACGTTAACTAATGATGTCTTTCTAATGGCACTAAGGAATGTAGATTTTTTTGTTTTATGCAGAATTTTGTTTGAATTAAGGAGATTAAAAACAAGTCCTGATCTTACATCTTGAGTGTATCGGCTGCCTTACCTCAGGAGTCCCCCTGGTGGAGAGAAGGAGTAGCACTGCAGGGTGGGGAAGGAATTGCGCAAGAGAATAGCCAGCAGTGAAGCAGTGCCGGCGCCCAGACTGTGCCCAGTGATGACCAGTTTGTACTCCTACAAACACAGGAAGCCACAAACACACTGCGTGCTTTACATCTGCAGACACCGGCTAGACTGAAGGGGAAGCTCGCACAGTTTGTGTGTGTAGTAGATTAAAGCTTTAAAGCTAAACTATAACTGTAATCACCATCACGTCTTGTTTATTTTAAGCAGGATTTACCAGCTGGGATGTAAGTGAAATAAAACTCAGTGATGCCAGCTGCTGCTGCTGAAACACAGCCTGTGTGTGACCCTGGTTTCACTTCTTACCGGTGCGATGGAGAACGCCTGGTTCAGGATGCCATCGTTGACCAGCTTCTTGTAGATGTAAGTCGCCGCCTGGCACATGCCCTGCAGGAGACACAACCACCTGTAAGAAAACACACAAACGACGCCGGGTTTTCAGTTAAAACAGGCCTTACCTTATGGGCGTAGCAGGCTCCAGACACTCCTTCCACAGGCAGGTTCTCACATTCAGCAGACAGGTCCGTCAGGACGTCCTGTCGGGAACATTGAGACACGTGTTCAAAAGAAGACACACACCCTAAACACTCTACCCTACTTTGTCTTAACTTTTCACAGGGAGAGGTCACATGACATCACTTGAAGACACGTGGAACCTAAATTTATCTGCCTATTCTTTCGGTTACTCGGCCATCTGTCATCCATACAAACAAGGAAGTGATTCTGAACAGCAAGAGGAAACAGGACACAGTGCACAGCAGTCACACAGTGAAGAGGGATCACTAGTTTTCTTAATGGTCACACAAAAAGCACCAACGCTTCAGCTTCTGACTGAAAGACATTGAAAAACGATTTGAACTGATTTTCTATGAGTAAAAACCAAGCGGCAGCCTCTGGGGCTCAGACCTGAAGCCCATGCGGAAGTGTCAAAACGTGTAATTCACGCCACAACCACTGGGGGCTGGCTCCAAAAGCAAGTAATTTCCCATAGACTCCCATGTTAAAATGACCGACTTCACAGCAGAAAAGAACATGTTTACAGCCTGGTACAAAAAACCACTCTGGTCTCAGATGATAGGTTCTCTTCTAGTGTCAATTGTAGGGGGGGTGAATTTTTTTACAACTCACTCGTTTCAATGGTATTCGGACTTAAAATTATGCATAATTATGGGCGTTGCCGCTTGAGTGACAGACAGTTGACGTATCACAACGTGAGTTTCCTGCTTCCACAATCGCCCGCCCCCCTAAATCCCGCTCGTGCTCCCCCTTTTTGTCCATATTTGGAGTTTTGGCGGACGTGGCGCTGCCAACATGGCGCTGCCAACATGGCGGCGGTCATCATGTCCCGGAGCCTCCCACCGAGCCTCAGAACGGCTCTTCAGAAACAAACGGGTGACGTCACGGAAGCTCTGTCCATAGTTTTTACTGTCAATGGTAAAAACTCACCTTCAGCGACAGTGTTCCTCGGACAGCCACCAGAACAGCCTCCCTCTTATGATCCAGAGCCACATAGAAAGGGATCTCATAGATCTGCAACACAGCATGCATTAACTCAAGTCTTGATGTCATATTCTATTTTTTTTTTTCGTGACCTCTGAGTAAACGTTGGACAGAGAGGACACAGGTGAAACTCCTACCTGGTTATGGAAGCTGACAAAGATGAAGTCCCTGTACTGCAAGCCAGTGCTGTGCAGGATGGATGAGAAGTGGCAGCCAAGGTGGTCTCCACCGACAATCTCATACTCCGCTGCACGACTCCTACAGCTGACACAAAGACACACACTTGTGGATGTGGACAACTGAAGTTCATTTTTACCTTACACACAAAAAAAGGCATCAGCCTACCAGTCTCCACTGAGCTTGCAGGGGCCAGTGAGGGGGTTGGAGTAGATGTACAACGGCCAGCCGTAAGCTGCTGCAGCAAACTGCATACAGTGAGCTGCTTTCTCCAACTCTGTCTCCAAATCTTCTCCCTTCAAACAGCACCGATGTTCAGACAACTGTCTTGTCTATTCTGAGCTCTACTGTAGCTAAATATCAGGTGACTTACCATTGGAGAGGAAGGGCTGTGGTTGACAATGACATCCGGGTCTCTGCTCAGCTCCATCTTATCTTGCTCCTGGTGCAGCAAAGCCAACCCTGCTGCTATGTCACTGGGAACCAGGTCTGTGTCCTGCAACAGCAGAGAGGACGGTACAATGCACCGTGTGTGAGTATAACACCAGTTCCTGTTGACTCCTTGCAGTATCCTGCATTATTGTAAAGCAGCATCACTAACAGAGAAGAAGGCGCTGAAAAGCTGTGCGATGCTGGAGAATGCTGCCCGGTGGCTCTCATCCTGCGGCAGACAACAGCACAGGAGACGCAGCCTGCTCTCCCACACTTTAACAGCCAGGGAGCGGGCTGTGGACAGGAACTGGTTGCCCTCACTGCTCTCCATGTCTCGTACTCCCAGGGGCTCCATGGCAGCGGGCTGACGGCGGGGGTTTCCCAGTGGGTCAAAAACAAACACCACCCCCACACCCGTGAACAGCAGGATGATCCAGCTGTTAAAACAAAAACACCTGATTAAAGCCTATTCCGAATAAATCTTGGAAGAATGATGATGCCGTGATGACCCTACCTGGCAATCACTGCAGCAATGACAGCACCCACTGTGGCAGGATCACAGCCTTTACTGTCGTCTGACACCCAGACAGCTCCGAGACAGGCCCACACAAGTTCAGGGATGTACAGCAGAGCACGCAGGTACACCAGAGCAGGCATGGAGCGCCGCGGCCCAGGGTTTGTAATGGTACCTGAGACAGAGTAACGCCACACTTATGCACTCATCAGGCACTCGGACACATTCCTCTTTGCACATTCTAGAAGAACCTGCTGCTGCTGTTTGTTGTTGTGATGTCTGACTTACCCTGGGCACTGACGTAAACAACAGCACACAGTGACAGGATGATGAGCGCCAGCACCACCAGCAGTCCCACCAAGTAGGTGTGAAGAACTCCTCTCCCATTACAATCAAAATGACCCTTGTGATAAGTGAACAGGATCATGGTGCCGATCCACCTAGGGTACAAGAACAAGAACCTGGTGATCCTTATTGTGCACATTTGAGGGAACAGACGTCATCAGTGGCCCATAAGGAATGACATACATACCAAAGCACACGGATGAACAGTTCAAAGCAGCCGGGGAAAACGAGATCATCGCTGGCGATTCCCCACCGCCGACCAAACGCCACTATTCCAGGCATTCTCGCAAGTGAAAGAGCAAAATATTTCTCACTGATGACACTTTCTCCGTTGCGCCACTATAGGGTGTGTACGGTCCTCTTACTCAGTAGACACTTCCCGTCATGCATGACTCCACTGTCACAGCAGCAGTTATACCCACTGTTACCGATCTTACCCCACTGTTCTCATGTTAAATTCCCCGTGTTGCATAATTACCCCGAAAAAACATCCTCACAACAAGCCTCACAGCGTAAACTAGCTACAATCCAACGCTGAGTATGCTAACATCCGCCAACGTTACCTAAACTAATGTTATTCAACAAAGTCCCGAGCTAATACTGTCAAGGTTGGCGACGTGCTGGTATAATAAACACGAGAAAAGGTGTGCTAATGTGTGGTTAACGTCAGCCAGCAGAACGTTTACCTGTTACGCGGTTAGCTTCTAACCTTAGCTAGCTCGCTAAAAATACTCCAGAGCTTTATCGAGATAATGATTACAAGTTCCGTTTAACAAACACTGCTGTTGTTTATCTAATAATATAGTAACACAGCCCCCAATATATCGGGCGGTCTATCAGCCCTAAAGGCGTATTTGAATAACAGCTAGATGAAGAAAGCGAAATTGTTTTGCTACAAAACCTAACCCTGTACGTCCACAAATGTCCTCCCACTACGAGAAAGATCACGAAACAACAGTTCCGGTATTGTACCGATTTCCTGGTTTATATTTGTAGTTGGTGAACATCGTGACGTGTGGTTCCATGGTGTAATGGTTAGCACTCTGGACTCTGAATCCAGCGATCCGAGTTCAAATCTCGGTGGAACCTGAATTTATTATTATTGCTGCTTAAATCTATATTTTTTTAAAAGGTTTTTGAAATATCGTCGTTTTTGCAGCTCGTAAATGTTTATTAAATACGTGCACACAAACTACATTTGCAGCTAAATTAACTGCAACATCACTTTGTTGTCACAATGACGTCAGTCCAACATGGCGGCATCCATGGCTCGATGTTCTTATTTGTTTTGTCGCAAAATAAACGTGATTGGGACGCAAGAGACATTAAAGACTGCGGTATTAAGACATATCAACACATCGACCTTTAGCTACGGGACCCGGAGGGGAGACAGCGCACAGGTTAGAGTAACAAACACGGACATGTTTGCCCTGGTTTAACATTAAGTGACACATGGTTTACTTTTACACTTTTAAAGGAGAATCAATGGGACATTCCAGTAGGTAAATATACACAATAAATATAAAATATGAATCAGAACACACTGACTGTCATGTATGAGCTTTAATAATGTATATCTTACTTCTTTATGGACGGTAGAGCGGCTGACGGTTTCTTACAGCAGAAGCAGTGGTCCTGGTGGTCAGCATGTCAACAAAGGTTGTCAGAGTTGAATTTTTACCTGGATATTTATTTAATAATAACCAGTACGTGCTTAATTAAGTAGTTAAATACTCATATCGACAGCCAGCACCAAAGCGGAAGTCAGATTCCACGTCCAGACAGCAGACTGGATCCCAGAAGATGTTCGACAAAAAATTCTAGAAAAGGTTTGTTTTATTATTATTAGTTAACAGAACAGTTTATTATGTGCTGATTTCCCTTTGTCTTATTCTTAAACTGGACCTGACAGAACAAAACCCGCATCAATAAGGCAGGGGAGCTGCTGGTGACCTCAGAGCTGAGCAGGAGTCAACAAAGGAACCTGGCTGACTGTGTACAGAAGATATCTGCCATCATAGCAGAGGCCAGTGAAAAGCCCCCTGAACCCACACAGGAGGACGTGGCCCTGAGGGCGGCCAGGTACCGACTAAAAAAACATGCATCACACTGCTTCTCCATTCACTTTGACAGCTGGTGTCTAATGTGAAACATGTTGTGCAGGTTGGCAAGGAGGGACAAGGAGAGACTCAAACAGAAGAAGATCCATGCAGCTACCAAGCACAGCAGAAGAGTGGACTTTGACTAAGTGAACGTCGACGTGGCTTTGTTTTCTCAATATTTCTCTTATTTATATGTATGTGTTCACTGTTTTGTCTTTAATTTCGTGTAAAATAAAAGCAGAAACATTGTTATATATAAAACTATGAATTTCATTAGTGCTTTAGATTAAAAATGACAGAAAGGAAAACCGGAGAAGAAGTTACTGCAAATATTGCAAAATGGAAAAGTTAGCAGAGGATGGTTTCGATCCATCGACCTCTGGGTTATGGGCCCAGCACGCTTCCGCTGCGCCACTCTGCTTGTACATTGATGTGGTCATGATGAGCACATATATGATTACATGTATGTGGTCACATATAGTGTCGCGTATATGTGTCGTGTTATTTCGCTGTAACGTTAGGCTAACTGCTAAAGCGTAGTGTTAGCATAGCGTTAGCGTTACAGCTCGGTTATGCAGCACGAAATACAACACAAAGGCTGCAAAAAACAAAGATAACAAAGATTTTTTCGTTTGTAAGACGAAAACGATTTTGCTTAAAAAACAAAATGCAATACACACTAAAATTAGAATAAAGCCTTCGCACCACTCGGTTCTGAGGACATAACTATGAGACGGTAACAAAGTAAAAGACGACCACGAAGGGACTCGAACCCTCAATCTTCTGATCCGAAGTCAGACGCCTTATCCATTAGGCCACGCGGTCGGATTGGCAAACATGAAGCCGTGCTTTGTAGAAATACTTGTACATACCACCTATACGCATACCTCATATTTATATGTATATCTATAAATGACGTAGCGTAAATAAATCGCATTTCTAAAACTTCACTACTTGTAAAGAAAAAAAACAGCACAAGTTGCGTCATGGAAATGCTTTATTAACAGGGTAAAGTAGGTTTTAGTTCAGTAATAATAAACTTTAATGGGAATATCTCAATAATAACTGGATAATAAAAGTAAAGCAAACTAAATAGCTTTCTTTTGACAATATGTTATTGACATTCACATACAGGCACTGAAAGTTTAAAAAAAATACATTCACGCACAAATAAATACACAGAAACAATATTAGTCAAACTAACGGTTAAGAGACCTTTTCAAGTGCAAAATGTAAGACATACAGTACAGAAACCCACTGAGCCTTTAAAACAGAAGCAGACTCTGGTTTGGCATCGTTCCCTCTACGCTAACACATATTTCCCTCTTATGCATCAATTTAAAAGACACAAGCATTGACTTCAAATGCACTTTATACACCACAGTTTGATTCCATTTCTGCAACTGTACACGAGGAAGAAACTGGAGTCCTCAGCAGACAAACGTACGTCCCCTCTGCCACACGTGACAGGCTGGGTATAAAATATCAGCTGCAACAACGTCTGTTATAATAAAGGTTTAGATATATCGGCGCAGAAAAAAGGCATAGGTTTCGTATATTGTGGAAAAAAAGGTGCAATATGTTGCAGGTTAGTTTTATATATTAAGACTGCTGGGTGTTAACGAAGCCCTGGTGTGAAGCCTTATAGTGGTTACAGAGTTTCTAACTATAAATAATGTCCTAAAAAAGAATCCACAGAATATTATATTGTTTAAAAAAAAAAGTCAGTTCACATTTTACATTTCAATTATGACACCGAGCTATTCTTCAGTCTGCACAGATTGTCTGTTGCGACCTGTCTGTATGACAGCGGCTATTTAGCATTTTTAGGGATCATCACACGTATTTAAACATTTATCTTGAAATAAACTACACTTTCAGAGTGGTGAGTAACATGACGTGTGGCTGAGTGCTATAATGCCTTGGTATTATGAGCATCTGAGCCAAAAAAAAATTACAAAAAAATTAACCTATGGCTACAGCTAGCCGCTAGTTAGCTTAGCTTAGCACTCAGACAAGCACCAGGATTACCGTAATGTTGCCCTCAGGTCTACAAAGGCCACACCTAGCTAGCTTACTAAAAGCTCACAAACTCCACCACTTCTTGTTTGCAAAAACAGGCTAACTTTTATGCTAAGCTAAGCAAGGCTACGGGCTGTAGCTTCACATTGTAACCATTAAAACCCTACAGTGGTGTGTGAATCTGTCCAAAAGGCTTGTTTACATGGTCAGCAGTGAGATAATTAGCACCTCGGGGTCCATAACTACGCTAGTGTTAGTACAGTCCTTTATAATAAACACGCAGTTAGACGTCCTGTCGTGTAACGTTCTGGTGAGTTTGACCTTGTAGTGCACTTGTGAGGATCATGAGCGGTGTGTTATTGTATAAGGAGTGAAGCCAGCAGACAGTTAGAATAAAGAAGAGGTTTAAACTGGATCACATGCAGCCTGAAGTGACCTCGCCCTGTTCTGAGTAGCCCCCTCTTGTGGTTCACGCTCTCACTACAAGTTTAGTGTTTACTGGATTTGCCGGATTTGCCGGACTTGCTAGCTTTAGCAGCTTTGGTAGCTTTGATGTCCATCTTGGTTTTCTGGATACGAGAGAAGATCTCTTTAAAAAGGGCTTTGTACTCTGGTGTGTTCTGCCCCAGGCGCTTATCCACCGCCTCCACCTGCTTGCTGATGCTCTCAATGGCTTCAGGGGTGGAGGGGGACTGTGTGGGGGTGGGTGGAGGGGCAGGGGTGGGTCCCATGGCGCAGTCTTTCATGGACGGGTCGCGGGAGACGGGCCGCGAGGTCTGGACGCCGGCGTGGCACAGGCTCTCCTCGTGGCGCCGACACTTCCCCAACAACTCCTCGTATTTCTCCAGCAGGGCGTGGTACTGCTCATCCACCTCCCTGAGGATGGACATGCCCCTCTTCCTCACGCTGTTGGCGTGCAGAGCGTAGCTGCCTCTACGCCGGCCGGACGCATCTCGCGCCACGATGGCGTTGAGTGCCGTGTCACTGCAGCTTTTCCTCACGGGGCTGGACTCGGGTAAGGCCTCGCCTCCAACGCCTCCTCCACCTTCAGTCTCCTCCCTCACGCCTCCTCCCGTCTCCCCGGACTCTATCTCCAGGAAAGTGTCGGTCTCTGGGGTGATGCTGAGGACAGTCTGGGTGAGAGCCACGCCGTCGTCCTCGCCACTCAGCAGGAAGGTCCTGGCGCGGCGTAGCTGCTGCAGCTCCTGCAGCTCCACCTCCAGCTCATGCACCCGGGCCTGGCAGCTCTCAGCATCCTGTGGGCACAAACAGTCACACTTCATCCAGCTCGTGTGTTTGGAGATGCACCTTCTGGTGAAGCACTGACCTGCACCCGGGTCTGCAGCCGGGAGAACTCTGCTATCAGGAGGTTGCACTCCCTCTCCACCCCTTCTCTACGACCTCTCTCGGTCCGTACTGCTGCCCGCAGAGCCGACACTGCCTCCCTCAGGTGCTGGTTCTCCTCTTCAAAAGGCGGACGCTTGGCCTCCACCGTGAAGCTCTCCGCCCTGCCGACTACAAACTCATCCTCGTACCTGATGGAATGAAGAACAAATGTTTATCCCGCTGGTTCTGAGAGCGTGAATGTGTTCCTGACACCTACCTGGGCGCCGTGCACAGCTCCCTCAGGCACGGGAACGAGTGGATGGTCTTGCGCCGCTCCCTCTTCTCCCTCTTGACTCGGAGCTGCTCCATGGAGCGAAGCTGCTCCACCTGGCCTGACAGAGACTCCACCTGTTTCTGCAAGGTCTCAATAGTCCCCGTCAGCCTGGTGCAGAAGGAGACAAAAAAAAAAAATAAGACTTTTAGTAGACAAGACGTTCAGAGCGGAAAACCTCCGGGTCCCGCTCACCTCTCGATCTTGTGCTGCGAGGCCTTGCTGTCCGTCACCAGGTTGTGGTTGGTGCTCTCCAGCTCTCGGGCTGTGCCGTCCAGCTGCTCGTACACTTTGGCATGCTGCTCGTTCATGTCCCGCAGCACCTCCAGCTGTTTGGACAAATACTAGGACACAAAAACATGTTACTATAAAGGAACTTTGGGTTCGTACATGAACATTTTGTTCATTCACACCTCGATTTCTTGGACTTGCTCTTCATTGGTGATGTACATCTGCTGCAGGGAGTCCTCCAGCTCCTTGTTTCTCTCCAACAGAGTCTTCCCGAGCTCTGCAGCCAAGTGCAGATCTAGGGAAATTAATAAAGACGGCATTAATATTAATAACAGGAGAGGACAGATTGAGAAGTCTGTCTCACAGAAGACGTAATGAGCACCAAGAGTGTTCTATTTTAAGAGGACAGGGTCTGGACCATCCCGGTCTGGACCGGAGGAGTTGGACAGGAGAGCAGAATGAGACTCCAGCCTTCAGCGTGTCCTCTTCTCTCCACCTGCTGAATATGAAGGTCAGAGAGACACGTGTCCGCTGAGACGAGTCACTGTCATCACCCTCTGTTCTGACTGTGCTCTGACTCAGCGCTGCTGCCGCTGGCCTACATCACTGGTTCTGAGTCAGCAGGACCTGGTGTGTGCCAACAGACCGGGCTTGGCTTGCAGCTCATATTATGGGCCTATTCACACACCTCTGTGCGGATGGTGTAATGTATTCCTGTGAGGCCCAGGTGCTCCTGAATGAACGAGAGTACTGTGACCTCCACACAATCATATCAAGGATCAGGGGCAGAAGGCTGAAGTGGACTTTCATTGATCCAACTATCCATAATTAACCTTTCGGTGTTCATGTTCATTTATGTCAACTGCTAAATGCGAATTTATGAAATAAGGCTAGCATATTTACTACGGCTGTGTATTGGCAAGAATCTGGCGATATGATACATATCACGATACACATGTCACGATACGATACGATACACGATATATCCCGATACTGTAACAAAGGCGGTGTATATTGTGATTTTATATATACATGTTTGCTAATAAATAATTAATAAAAAAAACAATTTGGCCACAACTTAAATCGATACCAGTACCTCCAAATAAAATATCGCGATAAATCACAGAATCGTTTCTTTCGTGTGACTGCAGCTGGTTAAACTGCTGAACTTATTTTTAATTATTCACATAATTAATAGGGGGGGGGCGACCTGTGTTTTGCCTGTATTTGGATTAACCAGGAGTTTAGGTGGACTCAGATGCTGCCAACATGGTGAGAAGAAACCAATGGGTGACATCACATACAGCGTGTGGTGTAAAGATCTGAAGCAGCAACAACACGCTGATATACGAGTTAATACTGGTCACACACTGGGGAGATGGCATTAGCAGTGTTAGCTACAAGGCTAGCAACGGGTAAAGAGAAGAGCTTCTTTATTAGCAGAAGCTGCCTCGGACAAACGTGACACTGTGTTAGCGTCCACATTCAAATTCTCTTTGGCAGCCAGACAGAGAGAGAGAGAGAGAGAGCTACACAAGTGACGGGAGGCTAACAGAGGAGGAAAACAACGTGAGAGTGGGAGTGGGAGTGGGGGTGACAGCCGATCGATAGAATACTTAGCAGGTCAATAGTCGCCACAGGCCGCTGTCTGTTTACTCCAGACAGACCGGACACTGATCCACCACGCAGGGCCTGGAGCGCCGCCTTAATTACATCATGTATGAGGAATACACTTCCTGCATGCTCTTTAAAACCAGCTGGAACCAGCCGGGAGTCTAGGGTCTGTACGTTCAAAGAGCTCAGCTGCACACTCTGCGTCCAGTAAAGCGTTTACGGTCCGGATCGTATCAGCACATCCAGCAGAGTGTGTGCTGATGTCTTCCACAGGCTGTGCTGTGTGTGTGGGTAGGTGCTTATCACCCATGGGATTCCCTGGAATGTGGAAAACAAGACTTTCTCCTGTTCCTTCTTTTTTCCCCGGTGGTGCAGAGGAAAAAGGTTCAGGGCCAGAAATGAATTATTTAGTGCTACAGTGGAGAGCTGAGAGGACAAACTGCCCCTAATGTGCTCCAACAAACAGCAGCATCCAGCCGGGCTTATGCGGCCCACTCTGGGACCTCTGCTCTTTCATACTTATGTGGGCGTAAACACTTAGGATGTGACAAGAAGCTTCTAACAGCTCTCTCATCAGATGAAAAGCAGGCCAGCAGGCCCAGGTCTCAGCTGGCAGAGCCACATTCTGCTCCTTGGTCCAGAGCCAGGAGGAGCTGAGGCTAAATCACACAAAGGCCCGAACAAAGCAGCATCCTAATTACACGTCTTCCTTCAAATGTGAGCTACAGTTACATCAGAACAGGCTCCTCATTCCACCGATTCAAACTGTGAAGATCTGTGTTTGCACCAGGCCGTAATCATCTTTATTTATGCTGTCAAAAGTTTACGTTGTTTTAACATGGACGTCGATGGGGGTTGGCCTCAAGTGGCCAGTCAGGGAACTGCACCTTTCAGCTACAGAAGTGACTGATGGGTCGCATCCTCAGCACCTTGAAGCTCCGAGAGCTCTGACATCCTCCATCAAAGCTTTGAAGTCCTCTCCACCACCCTGCTCCATCTTTATGTTCTGTAAGATCTATTTTTACCTTCAAACTGTCCAAATCTGTGACATCACAGCATCAGCTTCCTGCTGCTGAGCTGCTATAATGAGTGGTGACAGGACAGGAAGTGGTGCAGAAAACAGGATGAGTCAGTGTCACAGCAGGACGTTCAGGTGAAGCTGCAGATCAGTTAAAGTTTGCATTGCAAATGACACAGCTCGGCTCCAGAATCTAGCTCCCTATAGTTCCCCTGAACTGAGATCGTCCTCATCTGTATGGAAACTGGCTGTTATAAACTTAAAGAGGCCTTTTAAAACACTGGTGAATGAAGGCACACGTGGTTAACCAGCTGACTGTGGAGTGGGCCGAACCTCCTCCTGCACTGCTCCTGAGCCACAATTGAATCATTTTGTCATCGAATCGTTTGATGCTCCAGCTTCACAGCTTTAACAGATGTTTTCTTTTGATTATATTGTTGCAGATAATCAGTATTTTAACACCCGGGCACACTGGCTGCAGGACTTCCCCTTCAGATAAAGTGGATACTTACATTATTTTGCATTTTATTCTGTTTATATAATAAAAATCCTCACAAATAATAAATATAGCAGACAGAAGCTGAACCTTTGGTCATATATTGTGGGTAGTTTCAGTAGATAAATCAATAAATCAACCGAATCATTTGGGAAATATCATAAATAGATAACTCCGGACAGTCTCCGGCTCTGCTCCGCACGCTTTGTTGACACAGAAGCATCATAAACTCCTTCAGAATTTAAATTCTAAGCTCTAAAAACGCTCTCTGCCGCGACACAGAGTCTTTGTTCAGAGGCAGGCCGGCGCCAGCAGCTGACAGGAGGGATGCTGTGGAGGAGGAGGAGGAGGATGGTGTCTTGTCTTACCCTGCTCCAGGTCCTGCTGGTCGTACCACGGCTCTTCCTCCTCGGTTACAAAGTCCTCCATCCCCCCTGAGCTTAGCATGGGTCAGCCCCGTCCTCCTCCTCCTGCTGCTGGATGCTGGGTAAGGCGCCGTCTGTCTGAACAATAGACCTCCGAGATCCTCCAGAAAGCAGCGGCCGCTCCTTCCAGCGGCTGCCTTCAGCTGTGTTGTGGCTCTACGTGTTTCCTCTTTCCTTCCTCGGTCACTCCCACCTCTCCCTCTCATCCCTCCACCTCCTCATCCTCCGCCCAGCATCGGCCCATCGCGGCGTACCGGCCGGCCTCCTGTCACCGCTGCAGCAGCTGCAGAGGATCCTACAGACGTGGCAGCGATGTTGCAACAACAGCACTTCCTTTCTCCCCGTCTTCACGACGCCTTCACGTGCTGCTCGTAAGACGCAGCTTTGTCTCATCTCAAGCAGCTTTCAGTCAAGGGCGCCCTCTAGACTCCCGCCAGGTTTGCGTTACCATAGCACCCGATGGATCTACACCCATTAGTGGGATAGGTACCTACAAGACCCGTAATCTGACATGAGGCCGCTGACATTTCAGACTGCACGTAAACGCAACATTACCTCATGATTCAACTCTTGCGATGTAGGGGCAGTGATAAATACAGAGGTTTCATAAAAATTAAATTAAATTAAAAAATAACATTAAAATATTTTATATTATAAAATAACAATAAAATAAAAAATACAAATATAATAAAATAATACAGAAAATAAATTAAGATTAGGTGTAATTAAATTAAATACCAACAAAATAAAATAAATTAAAATCATGAAAATAAAAATAACATTAAAATATTTAGAAATATGTTATTTTAAAAACAACACTAAAATAAAAATGTAATAAAATAATATATAAAATACATTTAGATTAAATGTAAATTAAATCTCAATAAAATAAAATAAAATAAAATAAATGGAGTGATCCTCTGCTTGCAGATACTGTTTGTTGCCACTTGAGGGCAGCAGACTCAACACTTTTGAGCCACCATTAAAAAAAAAATCAAATATTGACAGTAAATGTATTACTGCATGTATAACACCATGATTAAATAAAAACAAACCTTTACATATTAGTATTGATTTATTTACTGTATTGAGATAAAAATGATCAAATTTAACACAAAAATATCAGTGGACAGTTTGGTTTAGAGCTGGACTTTAGTTGCTCATCTGAGGTTCTTCTGTTTGTTCAGTCATTGAAAAAAAAGAAGAACAAAACGATCAAACCCAGCGACAGAGACGAGGAGACAAAAATATATTCGCTGTACAGGACGAAGAGGACGATGAGCAGGCCGCACAGTCCAAACCTTCATACTGCTTTTAGTGCAAACTGTGGATGCCTTGACCTTTGACCCTCTTTCTCAAATACATTTAATCAATGAATAAACCTACTGGTGCTGGAAATACTGAACATGTACCCTGATTATCTTCAAATAGAAATAATTCTAGTGCTTCTTGTCAGGTGTACGTTAACCGAACGTGAATATTCTATCACAACAAAAGCCCAGTGATGTCTCACAGAACCGTCAGCGATCACGGCGGCACAACAAACATTTGATCACAAAGTAAACAACAACAACAACAACAAAGCATATGCATGTACGGTACCTCATCTATCGAGCTAACAGTAAGGCAGCAGATCTATCTAGTGCATCATCATCATCATCATCATCGCTGGTGCATAACAAAGCGAACTGTAATAAAAACTGTAAATATATTAAAAATCATCACACACAAGGCTACGATGTCAAAGCATTGACCTGCCTTTCATTAGTACAGCACATGTCAGACAGGCAGAAACAGAAGTTTGTCACTAAAATCTATCCATTTATTGCATTATATTTACAACGTTAGTGTCTGGACATTGTTAGTACTGAGTTAAAGGACAAATACTGTAACCTCAATGACCCTCTTCTTCATCATCATCATCATCATACTAACATGGCATATGATTTACGGAGGAGTGTCGAACACCACATGGCCTCACTCTGCATGGTGTGAGGTGGAAGTGCTAATCAATATCTACTTTGTGATCAATAAGAACATGCGGGTGATTTTATATAATCATAATCATTTCCTCATGATTTCTTTTAACCTTTTTATTCACTGGAAATCCACACATTTGAATTTCTGTCTGCAGGGTGGAACTATTCCACTACTTTCACAATAAAAGCATCTAATGTTTATTTGTAGCTAATTTATGACTCTAATGTCATTATTTATTTATTTGTTTACCTTAGATTTTGTGTCTTAATGTAATAAAAAAAATGACTGAATACCTGAATGAATAAAAAATCTTATAAATTTATGGCTTGATTGTCATTTTTTTCTTTTTTTTTTGGAAATTTTACCATCAGAAAATATTTCACTTTATGACTTTAATTTAATGTAATTTAATTTTAAAAACACACATTGCATAAAGTGAGCATGTGGGGTTAAGAGCCTGTTACTGGGGCGGGATTAGTAAACCTGGTTTCATCATCATCATGCACGTATCCGGTAAACAAAGCCTCGGGCTGTTTCTAAGCATGCAGACGGGAGCAGGAGGTGAAAGGTGAGGAAATCCTTCACAGTGACGTGTCCGACCGACAGTATGCTACATATACAGTCCACACACATTTATAGCGCCGCCTTCACATTGAACTCCACTCCAGTCACATTAAGGAGGAGTCACTTCACAGCCAGTATGACTGGCAGGCATTACACTCCTGTCTCTGCACAGGATTCAGACTTTTAAATCAGGCATATAATAAAATCATATAATAAAAGTAGATTAACTGTTTATATAATTGATAAAATTTGAGACCTTTGCTGCAAAAGTTGAGCACCAAACTTTGGTCATGCTTCAGGACGTTTTGGCCCCCGATGGTTTAGACAGGCTACATATGACAAGCTGCATGTATAACACACACCACTCCTACATGTAGGCGTCACCACCGTCTGCAGGGTGGAAATATAATAAACCGTAATAATTCCTACAGTATTAGCAGGCAGGAACGTCCCACACGCCGCCGCGGGCTGAAGCTGTGAGGTAGAGGATTAGGGTCTCTTGCTTAAAGACTTGGCCGGTGATTTGGTTGAGGATTTAGACGGACTGTTGTCACAGGGCGTGATCTTCACATGGATGAAGAGGGAGGCGGGTAAAAGGCTCGAACCGTCCAGCTTCAGCAGCCGCACATGACGATAACCTGCAGAGGTGGAGAGGGTAAGAGGGTCAGGGGAGGCTGTACACACACACACACACACACACACACACACCTGTGCGCAGGCTGCTGAAAGGCAGGGTGTACTGTCCCAGGAAGTCATTGCTTGAGGTGTAGTCGTGATCCTCCACCATAAAGCGGACCAAAGCCAAGTCGGGGACATGGACGGTGAAGTTAAAGGTGCAGTCCCACCGCGGGTTAAAACCTGCAACACAGAACAGCGTGTACACCCCTCCTTTCATTTGTATCGTGCCGGCAGGATGAGTAAATAAATACCATTGTTGTCGACATGGTGAGTTTTCTTCTTGTTGTTGTCGATGGGGGCGCCATGGATCTCCACCCACACCTGAGGGTCCACAATGGAGCTGGGCTTGTCCCATTCTGGTTTAGGCAGCTGCTGAGCGGAAATAACCTGGAATAAAAAACACATTCATGTCTTTTTATTTTGTTTTCATATATTTTTAATCTTCTCAGTGTTCCACCGTCTTACCCGAACAGCGAGCAGGACAGGCTTGTGCCCGGGGCCTCCTCCGACGTTCTCTGGGTTGAAGGTGGTGTCAGGCTGGGTCATGAATGGAGGCTTCAGGATGTACCCGCACAGGCCGTTCTGCAGGAACCTGCCTTGGTTTAGGTCCATCTGCTCCCCGGGGGTCTGAAAGTTCAGAGCAACTGAAAAAAAACACAAAACAGGGCGGCGTCACGACACCTCCAGCACAGCCGACACTCATGCTGTTCTGAACATAGTCATAATAAAATGAGCTCCACCGATCTGGCAGCCTCCGTTCCACATCTCCTGAGGGTTGTAGTTGGAGGACTGGAGGCGCTGGCCTGAGGGGTAGATCCTGCTGAGCTGGTGACTGTTGTGACGGACGAAATGCGTCCCTGAAGGAGCAACAAGAGGACTTTAGTCCAACACCTCCAAGCTCCTGCCTGAATGATTTTTGACACATCATACCTGAGTCCTTAATGTGCCTGAGCGCCTCGCTCTCGGAGAACGACGACATGTCCGACGCCGGGCTTCTAGCCGCTTGTTCGAAGCTTCTAAAGGGAACACTGCGAGTGTACACCACCAGCTCTGACAGCTCTGGACTCAGCTTAGACACACCTGGCTGGGACTACACAAAAGAATCCATCATTCACTGCTTCTCAAACAAAGCCGGACTGATGGTGTCTCACCCACCTTTTTGTCCTCCTTTTTCCTGCTGGGTTTTCCTTCGGTCCGGCTGGACTCCTCGTCTGAGGAGCTGAGGTCTGAAGAGCTGCACTCGCACTCATCCGCCGACTTCTCCTTCTTCCCTTTCACCAGGATTTTACCCTTGAGGTCCTGCAACACATCACACACAAAATGCTTAATGTGAGGAATACCTATACTACAGTCAGCCACCAGGGGGCAATGCAGATGTTTTAGGGTTTTTATATAACAGTTGGGACCCCCCCCCCCCCTTCTTCCTCCACGTCCTGCTACTGCTACTTATCAGCTGCTGATTAGAAGCTAAAACAGGGCATGTAAAGAAAGCACGACAGTCGCTGCATCACATGTCGTAGGAGCCTCGAGGGAGTGTGATCACTGGGTCACAGCTCGTATGTTTGCGCACCAATCCTCACGCAGATGTTATGATTATGTGGAAAAGTAGAATAAGTGGGACACAGAGGAGCAGATGGCTCCAGATTCCCCATGTAAGGTCTGCTCTCAGCTTCACATGTAATCCAAACAAAGAAACTGTGTGCAGTGTGGGAGACTGAAATCCTATCAGACTCAGAGACAATCACAGGCTATTCTAGAATGCACAGTACAGATATGGCTACATGAAAGTCATCTAATTATATTAGATTTCAGATTTAACCTTGTTAAAAAGGACAGAGTACAGAGTTACTGTACTGGCCCCCTTACCTCTGGAGAAGGCAGGTAGCGGCTATCCTGACCATTGAGCGGCTTGGTGAGCAGTTTGTCACCCAGGATGGAGCGCAGGTGTCCGGCCATCACGGCCTGCTGCTCCACGGAGCAGTGGTTCTCCACGGACAGGATCAGAGGGTAAGGAGACGCCTGTCAGGGGGGGGGGGGGGGGGGGGGGGTAAGGGTGGCAAAGTCAGGGAGAGGGGTGAGGTTTCCCTCCATAGACCAGACGACAGAAAGGACACGTTGATACTCACTTTAAAAGCATACTCATTGATCGTCTCAATAACTTCCACGAAGGGCACTTTGGAGGTGAGTGTGTGTCCGTGATAGATGACTGGTTCACCTTTATCTCCATCCCAGCAGTCCAGCTCCACACAGCGGCAGCCATGATTCAGAGCTCTGAGACCAGATCATCCATAAACACAAGTCAGTGTGTGAAAATTAACCCTAATCTAAAGAGGAATCTGCCTATAATCCTAGATCTCCTCTTTCTGGATATAATCTTTAAAAATGATCTGAGCTAGGACCATATCTTAGCACGACAGCATTTACGGACCTTGTAATTTTAATCCACAGGATTATCCTCCTGTGACTCTGGACCTAGTGAGGCCGGTTCTTACACAGTGAACGTACACCTGCTGCCGGTTCTTACCGTATGTACGGCTCCGTGCTGCTGTCCCCCGTCAGCTGGTCCTTAGTGAGGTAGGTGTTGTGGGAGGAGGAGATGAAGTAGTGTGCCAGCGGGTGCGTCATGTCCTGGTAAAGTCTGGCATGTTGAGGGTTAAACACGCAGTTCTCCTTGGACAGCATGTACATGGTGAAACCATTGGGCGTCATGAACTGGTTCTTCTGGGCTGCACTGGGCAGAAGGCACAATTTTATGTCAGATAATCAGATATTATTTAAAGCTACAGAGCCAAACGTCAGGCTCCCCCTAGTGGTGGGGAGAGTAATTACAACATCAACTTTTGATGGGTCCACAGGTTGTCAATAAATGCAGATGACCCCTCTGTAGCTGCAAGTTATTCCCTGTATCAATCAATGAACTACTCTTAATGTGGAAGACCTGACCCTGGCTGCAATTAGTCTTCTCCCTGGTTCCAGGCCGAGGGAGGACATCTCCCTGTTAACATATTTTTTTTTTCTAAATCCCCCGCCGGATAAATGTTGTCATATATTGTTACTTGGCACCGTACCCCACTCATTAAGCTCATAGGTAAGTATGAGGCTTTGGGCGTGGGTGAGTGAAGCGTCCTCCCCCTGGTCCTTCAAGAAATCCCTCAGGTCCACAGTGGAAAGTACGCAGCCGTTCGCAGAGTAGCGGATAAACACAGCGTCCAGTTCCGGTCTCCGTAATAACTCCCTGCAGAAAACTTCAATCTCTCCGTGGTCCAGGCGGCCGTCGGCTGACCGGTCACATTTCTGTCAGGGAGACACACACTTAATCACTTCCAACCTAATTACTGAAGTGTGTGTGTGTGTGTGTGTGCTACCTGGAAGAGGCTGCGGGCATACTCATCATTCAGGTCAATGTTGATCATATTCAGCAGCGCCTGCACCTCCTCGTAGCTCATTTTGTCATCGTGGTTCTGATCAGCTCGGCTCAAGTAAGCATGAATCCAGGTGACGCCGACACGGTCAAGGAAGAAGCATCTTTTAGGGGTCAACAGTTACCTCTACAAGCACAGACAGACATTTATTTCAAGGATATTGGTCCAGTTTTTCCTTCTGGGTCATGTTGTCCACCCTCTCTTGCAACGTCCGAAAGCCGTGTACCCAGTGCTGCGCCTCCTCCTGGCTCTGACAGAGGAGATCCAGGCTCTTACGGGGCCCTTTGAAGACCACCGTGAAACACCGGCTCTCGGGCACCGAGCCAGCCACCCGCCGCAATGTCTCTGACTGGCAGCCTTCCCGAACGCACTCCACCTCCATGATGGAGACTGAAGGATGGAGGAAGAAGAGCAAGTGAGAGGAAAACCCAGCTCTTAAATGAAGCAGTGATGAGTGAAGCCTGCATGAATCCATGCATCACACAATCACTGCTGTCACCTTGCATGACCTGAATAGATGTGCGCAGAAGTGACAGAGCGTGTTGCCATCCAACGTGGACTCGATTCCTCATAAATGAGGGCGAACTATCAAAGGTTTATCTGTAGCTTCATACAAACCGTTTG
The DNA here is from genome assembly GCF_900634625.1 of Parambassis ranga. Lineage (NCBI taxonomy): Eukaryota > Metazoa > Chordata > Actinopteri > Ambassidae > Parambassis > Parambassis ranga. The sequence continues at coordinate 13,808,249 of NC_041027.1, forward strand.
TTTCTGGCGTGCAGTGACGCTTTGTGATGTTCGCCTGTGTGAACTTTTACACATTTTACAGTAAAACATCCCTGAGCGGGACTCCTGTGGGACTCCTGTGGGACTCCTGTGGGACTCCTGACACAGCTGATACGTATCGGCAGGCCAGGCGTGCTGCAGCGAGGGCAGGAGGCAAAAACTCGGGCCTGGGAGGAGTTCGGGGAGGCCATGGAGGAGGACTATCGGTCGGCCTCAAAGAGATTCTGGCAAACTGTCCGGTGCCTCAGGAGGGGGAAGCAGTACTCCACCAACACTGTTTACAGTGGGGGTGGAGAGCAGTTGACCTTGACTGGGGATGTTGTTGGACGGTGGAAGGTACAGTATGTCACGGCCAGATAACAACACAATCAGGAAACTTAAGCTCATGTGGACACAATGACTGAAATCTTGAACATGTGAATGCTTTAAGAAGTTTCCACCTGTGTCTCATTGCCCAGTCAGTCCTGGCCGTGTGCCTCATCAGTTGGCTGCTTATATTCATGTTAAATTGAACTTTTAATGACAGCTTGAAGTCGTTATGAATAAAACTAAGAAAGAAAAAAAAAATCAGTGTTGGACCTCCTCTCCTTGTCTTCTACAGCTTGGGAACCACCGTGCTGGGCCACCCACTGGTGTGTGAAATGACTGGTTTCACTTCACATCAAGGCCGCTCAGACTCAACCCGAACATGTGAATCAGGTTTTAATTTGAGCCTGTGAGCGTAATTCTCATTTAGGAGTTCATTAATAAGAGGAGGTGCATGTCTGTAATGATCTAGGCCAGAGATGCACACCCAGTATTTGGTGGTTGGAGGAGGGATCACACACACACACACACACACACACACACACACACATCACAGGCCAATCTGACCTTGAGACAATTAAAGGCCTTGTAGGAGGCTAACCTAGTGGTTCTGACCAAACCACAGTCTCTACGGCCGACTCCCATCATGTCCTATAATCTGACTGTTTGAACTGCAGCAGGACCGGCTGCCATGTTTGCTGAAAATAGATCAGCTCTGTAATCAAGGGGCCGGCAGAGCGTGGAGGAGAGGGACAGCAGCCTGCACAGAGGAGCAAGTAGCACTTAAATATAACAGAAATAGACCCAGGCAGCGCTCAGCTTTCACAGAGCGAAGGGAAGCGAGCGACTGCTCGTCATCAATTATCATGCAGAGATGGCTCCTATAAGCTCTGGGTGGGGCTGCTTGGATTAGTTTAGACGTCTTTAGGGCAGTGGCTGAGTTAAAGTGTGCGCGGATCGACGTCAGGTCAGTGTGTCAGTACGCTCACGTATGTGTCAACGTGTTCATCAACTGCACAGAAGTGGAGAAAACTAGCAGGATAAAATGAGCAAAAGATGAATGGACGTAGTGTAATAGAACCCCTGAGTACTGGGAATGATGCTATTTATGTGTTTTTTTCTGACATTCCCTCATTATTTCTGTATGTTTGATTCATTTATATAATTTTTAGTTATATTTTATAATAAGGTTGCATATTTTTGACATGTTTTGATAAATAATGTGTGAATAATAAAGTGGAACGCCTTCTGATGCATATAAAGTCTATGAAAACACGTGTAACTCACAGGACTGTTGCTCTTTGGCCCGGCTGGATGTTTTGTGTGACTGACACCACACAGTGACGCCGTCCTCCAGCAGCTTCAGGGTTCGTCGCTTCTGCCAGCGGGGCGAGCGGACCTTCGAAAGAGATCATTTATTGAATGCATCTCATCATCAGCCTTTAGTTTTTATTAATATCTGTAATACCTTCACCATACTGGAGCCTTGCAGCATCAGCTTCACATCTTCATCGTCCTCCACCGCTGCAAAAAAAGAACAGAGAAGAACCATGTTTTAACTGACGGATGGCAGCGTACAGACTCCTGATATGATCTGAACTAAGAACATGCACCGAAAAGGGAGGATGAAAAGATCAGAGCAGAATTAGACGCTGCTGTTTACATCTGAGGGGCCTCAGCAGCAGCAGGAACTCATATGGCAGCTCTGTAATTCTGATATTTTGGTCCTGAACCAGCAGCTGGGTGTGGATGGAGAAGACGGGGAGTGCATGGTGATGAGGAGGGGGAAGTCTAATAAGCTAAGTGCTTCTGGCCCGGTATGAACCAGGCGACACCTTTCACAGACGTGATTAACGAGCAAATGTGCTGAGTGTGTGTGTGTTTCATGATTCGCTGCAAGAATTATGAGGAATTTTTGTGACGCAACTGGTGCCAGCAAATGAGTCAATCAAAGCTTCCTAGTTCTGCAGAAGAGTGAAGAATTTTTAGTTCTGGTCATTTTGTGTTCACACATTAGGAGTTGAAGCATACATGTATGTGTATTTTCCAGTGAAGCCACGTGATGCATTCAAGGACCAGCATTTGTTCAGCATCTACAGCCGACCAAACCCCCGATGACGAGCAGATGTTACATTTCCAAACAATTTCTGCTGCTATCATAAGACAAACAGAGAGTTGGAGTCATGTTTGCAACTCTCGCGGGTGATGAACGTCTGTGTGCTGAAATCAGCCACAGATATTTACACGAACGGAAAGATCGTAAAATTAGCACTTGGTTACGGAAACACGTTGTTTACTATGGCAGACCTCATTTCTGTTACACTGTGGGGCCTTAGTTTAAGGTGTGACGACACAAGTGAGATCACCACAGTGGGAGAGATGAGTGTCCGGTGACTGCGGCGACCTTTAGAATGTGTGAAATCTACGTTATCGGAGGTTTGAAATGACCTCAAAGGGCGCCGGGTCATTTTCTTATCATGCATCAGGGACAGGTGAGAGAGATAAATGAAGCACATGCAGGACTCTAGCCCATATTCACACATTCTGCTGAGTCCTGTGCTGAGTCAGAAGTGTGTGGTTTGGGATAGGCTGGGTCGCTACACTCACAAAGACGCCTTGATACTGAGAGAACACACACACACCCACATATACACACTGTGTGCAGCAGAGAGTTACTGTAAGAGAGGAGAGTGCAGCAGCTGACTGCTTCATGTGATCAAAGCAGGAACAGCTACTTCTCTGCACGTCTGCGCTGAGCTTTTATTTACTCTGTGGATAAAGGACAAACATTAAAGCCAATGTGTTGCACTAATACACACAAAGACCTGTGGGCATATGAGCAGTGAGCTGGACAACCTATATGCTTACCAGTAATTTTCCTGTCTGAGGACAAACAATGACGAGTAAAAATAGCAAAACCGCAATAAATCCTGCGCAAATTCAGATTTTCAGGACATATTTGTGTAAATAAATGTAAATAAATATCCAACTTTTCACAGAAACCCAGAAATACAGCTGCAGAGTGCGGTGTAACGTGCAGAGATTTAACGTTTTGAATGACTTTCGGAATCAGCCCTCAAGTGGACACCTGAGGAACTGCAGTTACGATTAAACAAAAACATCTGTTGTACAAAATCTGATCACAATGAGAGTGTCAGCTTAAGAAATGAGAAGCTTTAGGCATTATTACATGGACACGTTGTTGTTTATATCCTCTATAATTTGTCCAGTCGTTATTGTTAATAATCATCCTTCCTCAGGCTGTGGAGGGTCAGAGCCTTTAAAGATCTCCTATGACCAGCTGTTTGCTTTCTTTGCCACCTGCTCAGCTGCACCCCGAGCGTCAGAAACACACAACTCTTGTCTTCATCTGAAGGGTTTAGTGTCAGTGATCAATGAAATTAGTGAGAATTTGTTTGAAATCAGGTCCTCATGAACTTTGACTTTGACACTTCTGTTAGGATTTTGGTCAGTTGATGACTTAAGTAAAACAAAATAAAAACAAAATAAGAAAAATCTGATTATTATTATGTTAATATAACTGGTACCCGCCGGAGGGGGCGGGGGGGAGATAACGGGGCTCCTTCAGTCTCAGAGCTGCATCACTGAAATCACTGGAACACGGACACTTACCCAGGTTCCTCAGAGGGTCGATGGCCTTGGCCTGGGACGTCCCGGCTCCGTTCTTCACCTGCGCGGTCGCCTTCTTCTTGTTGCCCAGCATGATGCCCAGAGGTCCCCCTGTCCCTCGCTGTCCCTGTCCTTCGCTGCAGGGCCGTGTCCGCGGCTGATGGTGGTGGTGGTGTGTGTGTGTGTGGTGGGGGGTCAGCGGTGGATCGGCCGCTCGGAGCTCCGGCTGGAGGAGAGTGTGTGCGGGCTGCTCCTCATGCTTTTTATCCTGCCGGAGGAGAGGAGGGAGGCCGAAGCTTCACGCTGCTGATGTCACTGAGACTGGATTTATAAACACCGGGATGTGGCCGCAGACGGCCCGAACCAACCAACACAACTTCCTGCGAAGATTTTCAAAATAAAAGCGGTTTGTAAATCATGTCGGACGATACGACCACAAAACACAGAAACAATGGATTTTCTGATCTTATAAAAGGACACGTGCATAAACTTCAGGCCCCACCATGTGTTCCATAGTTGGACTTTACCCCATTTGTCGTATTTTGTCAATACATCAAATTATGAGGCTACACGAGAAATCTTAAAAATGACAAATAAATCTTGAAATAACAATATTAATATGGAGAATTAATAGAAGGAAGAAGAATGAAACAGTATTTCATGATGCTACACTAATCATGGGTTATTAATGGTTATAATTTATTTCATGATCAAAGTTTTTGATGTACATTTTGATCAGTATTTGTCTTAACAGTTCTATAAGTTTTTTTTAAATAGTCTGCTTTATCCTCTTACCCTCTTATTATTTTTATTTAGCTGCTTTATTTTTATTTATTAAATTATTTGCTGAGGTCATGACTCCATTCCACCTTTGAGGATAAATAATATTATCTTATTTTATTTAAATATGCATGTTTAATAAATCGAAGAAAAAGGCACCACTGTAGATCTGATCTTAAATTTCCAAATTTTTAATCAAAACATGAATAATTAATTTGCCTGATATTGTGTGTTTTGTGATTTTTTTTTCATGAATTAAATATTAATGCATATAAGAAGTATATATATATATATATATATATAAACTTTTCAGCCTGCTTGGTTTTATTTTGAAGGCCCACTCCTTTCATTTCCGGGGTCTGTCGGTCAGCTTGACGTCACACGGGATTTAACAGGATTATAAACCAAGACGCAGAGACGCGCATGTGTCTGAAGTGAAACCGCGTTTATCTGCTCGGTCTAATTTTAACCAAATCACAGCGATAAAGGGCCGATAATCTGAAAACAGCTGATCCTCTAATGCAGCCGCTGTAATTAGGGCAATGGTGCCGCTGGATGATTTCTGCACAGATCAGCCGAGCGTGTGATGCTGGACGGTCCGTGATGAATGACCCGAGCTGAACTAGTTCCTAAACTAAGAGATTAGAGCCCGAGCAGTGTTCGGGAGAGCAGAAATTAAATGGTAGAGATTAATTCGCCGACACAATAAATTCCAGCATTAAGGAATATTTATCTTTGGTCTTTGTTTTTAAGATAATCTAAATGAAATGTACAAAAAGTCACAGAACAAGAAGAGAAGTTTGTATTTTACAAGCTCAAATAAAGCTTTTCAGCATCTTACAGCTGTCAGACACCTGTAAATGTAGAATAAAGTAGCATAACATGGGAATAATAGACACTGCATTGGTTAATAGTTTTCAATTAATCAATTCTAAAGGTATTATGAATACTGATCAATATATAAAGGTATCATCAATAAGGAATTTAATGGATAGATACGTAAAAAGCCAATTAACACCAGCCAGCAGTTTTAAAAACTACTAAAACGAAGGCTGCAATTAACTCTGACATTATTATTGACGTCATGGTGGGCGTGGCCATGTGCTTATCACGTGATTCGATGCGGAAGTTATCTGCGTGGACTCCGGAGTGGCCGGAGGGGAGTCGACGGCAGGTCAGTCCCAGCTCAGGTGGGTCCAGGGGCCGTTTCACCGAATAACTTGAGTGAAACAGCAGCTTAAAAACGACTCGGAGAGTGTTGTCGTATTCTAACGGTCTCTGTGACAAACAGCGAACCGCCGTGTACACCGTGCTGGTCATGGAAAAGTAGCAGGACGAGCAGCCCGTGAGGTAAGTCACAAGCTAACTATGCTACAACCAGGCTTTCCCAAGCTAGCTTAGCTTGTTGTAGTGTTAAACCAACAGCAGTGTTTACGTACATATGATGCATCTGATAATAAATTGTGAATATATTATTATTATATTATAGAATATAAGTGTGTTGCGAACATTGTAAGTCCGTTAGCATCAGAAGTTTCACGGCGCACACAGTTAAGAGTTGGAGGTTTTGGATCAGTCCGTATCTCAACAACCCCCTTTCCACAGAAACCTGAGTGACCACACCTGCAAAATGTTTCACACTCCAACTCCAATCAACACATCAAAAAAAAAGCTGCTGGCTGACAAATGAGTTGATTTAGTAGTGACCACAAACGAGAACAGTCAGTGTGAAGACATCTTTAGATTTGTTAGGTAGGATGAATGGAGCTTTGATAGAACGTGTGTGATCTAAGGTTAATTATTTGTGTCTCTGTGCTCCGTCAGCTCCACATGCACTTGTCCCTCCAAGCGAGATTAAACTAAGTCAAAGTGTCATGCCAGTCCCAGCTATGACGGAGCCTGCAGTTGATCACCACAAGCGGTTTCAGGCTGCTGTGGATGTCATCCATAACCTCCCCAAAAATGGTAAGTAGCACCTTTCTGTTAGCGTTGTACTGAAAGAGCTAGGGTTAGCTTAGAGACGTCAGCTGGATGGACACAAGGAATGATTCACAGAAGTGTTTTAGGGTTTGTCTGTACAACCAGAACAAAAAAACAATCCTTAATTCATCCACCAGTCAGCAGATTTAATGAATATCTGTGTTAAATTACAGGCTCCTACAAGCCCTCCTATGAAGTGATGCTACGTTTCTACAGCTTGTACAAGCAGGCAGTGTTTGGACCGTGCACAGTGCCTCGACCCGGCTTCTGGGACCCAGTGGGTCGCTACAAATGGTCTGTGTGTGTGTTTTACATAAAATGAGCCGTGAGACAGTAACTCAACATTTTAAAAATGTATTTTTTTTTGGACAAATGAATATCTCGAGCTGGTGCTAGACCGCAGTGAACTGAAAAGAGGTGATTGTCTTGGACTGGACACAGGAGGTCCAACTCCGAGGCTAATGTGGGATTTGATAGGTTAAGATGGTTTAATCAGGTCTTTAAAGGGACTTTCTGCTTCTAGTAAACAACCTGGTTTAGTGTATCTAGTATTAAGCCTTCTGAGACGCACTGTGAATGACTGAAGCTGCTGTTTCACTGATTCTCCGCGTGTTAGGGACGCTTGGAGCCGCCTCGGAGAGATGAACAGCGAGCGCGCCATGGCAGAATATGTGGATGAGATGAAGAAAGTAGCACAGGAGGTACATTTTCAATCTTTTCTGTTGTGACAGCTCCTGTTGTCCGAGGTTAAGTCCAAGATGTTTCCTGCTTCTGCAGGTTATCGACACCATGCCCATAAATGAAAAGACGGCGTCGCTTTTTCACCACTTTGAGCCTCTGTACCATGTGATTGAAGACATGCCGCGGCCTCCAGAGTCACTGCTTTCACTCAGAGACGGTCAGTGAGTCCATCCTCGCTTCTTAACAGTGTTGGAGGAGAAACGCGTCCCCTTTAATTCTGCCTCTGTGCCTCTGTAGGTGTTAACGGCAGCGAGCGTGCCGACGGTCCACCTGAGGTGAAGGATGACGATAAAGAGCAAGACAACTCACTTCCTCCGGAGAGCCCAGACTTGGACCAACAGTTCGACTTGTCTGAAGTTGTCGACCTCACTGCTAACACCATCACTAACGGTACGGAATTGTTTTAAAATCCCAGTTACCGCCACACACAGCTGGGTGTTCCGGTGGTTTCAAAGACAGAAATGAATAAATGTGTGCATTCGCTGCAGACTCTGGTGTATCTGAGGGTTTGGCGTTGATCAGTGACTCTGAGAGCGAAATCTTCTGTGACTCTGTCGATTCAGTGGAGCAACTGAGCAACGTCAAGGTATGACTCCCCAACCACTCAGGGAACAGGTGGATGACGTCTCATGGACCAGACTTCATAGACTCTCTGCTGTTCACAGATCCCCGTTACCAACGGCTTTCACAACGGCCACATGTCCCTGGAGTCGTCTCCGGTTCAGAGCCAACAGCTGGAAGGGCATCTGGAGGGCAGGCAGGTGGGGGCAGGCCAAGGTGGCGAGGGTGCAGAAGATGGGAAGGGCCAGGGTCCCAACAGGCGGAGTCGAGACGGCGGGCGAGAAAGTTCCTACCACAACTGGAGAGAACGTAAGAGAGCTGCAGTGTGAAATGCTCAGTCGGATGATGTGGTAGGATTCGGCCTAACCCGCTCATGCTCAACAGGTGGTGTTCCCCAGGGAAGCATGAGGAGGGGGGCGCCGGGCGGGGGTGGTGGTGGATCTGGACGAGGTGGAGCAGATGGCTCAGAGGGTGGTGCCGACAGACTGCACGAAGCCCACCTGCAGCAACAGATCATCCTGGCTCTGCGGAGGCTCAGAGAGGACATGAGGAGTGTGATGGAGCGGCTGGAGGTGGTGGAGAGGCTCGCCGCCACGCATGTAAGCTCTATTGAGTCGCCGAGTGATTATCGTTCGTTTAGAAGGACCGCCTTCGTTGCTCGGAACTGACGGCTGTAATTTGTGACAGGTTCCTGGTTCTGAGTGGAGACCGTGCCTGCAGTGTGCAGCCATAGCTTCACAACAGGTGAGAGACTCGGTGTCCGAATGTAGTTCAGGTCACAGGAACTGTAGAGCCTGGAACAGGATTCGTCAATGATATTTTTATCAGACTATACAAATATTTTTCTTTACTGTGTCACTACATGTAGGGCAGCTCTGGCGCCTCCCTGTGGTAGAAGTTAGAAAGTAACTCTCTCTCTCCCTTTAGGAGGAGAAGTGGTGGCCGTTCGATGTCTCGGGTGAGACCGTCCTCCTCTTCCTGGTCTGGCCGTTTGTTGCTCAGGGTCTGGTCTACCTGATGAGGAGGGCCCACAGAAGGAGTCGCCTGTCTTCATGAAGCCTGAGCCATGCTGATTCACAGAAGGGTTTAACTGCCTCTCACAGGATTGTAATCATCCTCATTTTTGCTCACTGAAGGAAGGGATTGATGGATTTCACCACAAACATGTCTTTAATCTACTGGATCGTTTGAACAATCAGATTTCTTTTGGGCTGAGAAGATTTCTTTAATCAGGATAGGTACTGAGACTGATCGCGAGGAGCCTGAATGATGTTAGTGAGACATGATGCACATTAACCCTATGTCTTTTCTATTTTGCTAAATAAGCAGAATACTGAAACAGAAGTTCACACTACAGACACCCTGCTAATAAGCCATACATCATCATTAACCGTGTCTGAATGTCACTGCAGGATCTGATTGGACCGTAAGAGACGGGGTTCTGTGATGGATACATTTCATTTGTTCTCATTGACCTCTGTTTGTCCTCTTTGGTTTCTAATCGAGTCCTAACATTGTGAGGCTTTTGGTACTGCGTCCATGTAACTGTAACATCTGATAGTGTTTACTTCTGTCTCACATCTGGAGACAACTCCAGCTGTGACTGGATGAAATGCACAGACCGGGATGTCGCTGACTGATGGGAGAACAGTTTGCAAGCTGCCCTGTATAAAAAGATTAAATAAAAGACACTTTATGGAAGAGAACGGGCTGTATGGTGTGGAGTCTTCACATAGATGCGTAGAAAGTCCACGTCTTACGAACGTTGCATGTTTGTGTTGCTTTTCTATGCATGTGTAAGGTTAAAAGCAGAGAGCGAACTAAACGGTAAGAAGCCTGGAAATCAAACAATTGATTACCTCCAAAGAGAGAGAAGAAGAAGCCACTTCTCTCCAAGAAAACTTATCAAGGACTGACTGAAACTCTGCAGAATGTACGAGAATTAGACAAGTTTTTTCCTCTGACGAAGCTCCCTTCAGACTTTTTTTGTACTGCTGGAAGATCTAATGTCCATAGAAAAGAAAAGGAGAACGCTACCATGCTTCCTGAAACTATTTACATGTGTGGTTGCTTCTTATCCACATTTCTGCCACAAACAAAGAACGGTACCAACAGGTCCTGCAAGAGCAACTTCTGCCAACAACCCAGGAGCAGTTTGGTGGAGATCCGTGAGAATTGATGATTCCACCTATGAACAAGCCTCAAGAAGCGTGTGGATAAGCCAAAGCCTACAAGCTGTGATCACCTTTGAGCACTTGATTGGTCCAGCAGCTGATGTCCAGCAGCTGATGTCCAGCAGCTGATGTCCAGCATGCCACAACAAACTGCAGAAGTTATGAAGAAGAAAAGTCAACACTGTAAATATTGACTCTTTGTCAATATTTGATGTATTTGTCAATACTGCCCTTTGAAAGTTAGAAAATTATTAGAATTCTTCAATTTATCATGGAATAGTAATGGAAATGGTTATTAAAAATTAATCACAAGCAGCTGAAGCAGGAAGGTTTGTGAAAAATGATCAAATCCGTGCCACTGCCGAGATCTTTGGCCATGACAGCACTTTATTGATCCCAGCTTCACTGGTTTTAGAATAAAATGTAAAAAAATAAATAAAAATAAAGCATGATCGAATTGAATAGTATTGAATATTTTATTAAATAAAGATGTATCCAATGTATACATACAATTCAGAAAAAAAGAAATAAGGCAATCAGAATAAATGCGCAAAAGAATGTGTGTGCACCGGCATTAGAAACACGGATTTACGTGAAACGGGAGGGGGCAGTAAACGCCACGCAGCGTCATACGATCCCGGAAGTAGAAAAAGAAGCAGAAGGATAACAACAAGAAAACCAACATGGCTGCCGACAATGATGTGAGTTATTCCCTGCAAAAAAAAAAAAAATAGCGCAGCGAAGGAAAACATTTAAAGCTCACAGCGACTAGAACCGAGACCATGTTCAACTTGTTCATGTTTTTTTCTTCCAGCCCGAGTCAGAAGTTTTTGAAATCACCGACTTCACCACCGCGTCTGAGTGGGAACGGTAGGCGAGCCTGTCACCGCTGCCTGCGCCGCACATACCAAGTCTTTAAACACATATTATTAAGGTGTCATTATTTAAAAAAGGGTCATGTTTGTAGAGCAGGCGCAGGATCACACTAACATGTAGACTGCAGTCCAGAGAAGCGTGTTGTTCATTAGCCTAGCCCTCAAGCTAAACCCAATAAAAACACAGCCTAAGCTAACATCAGCTGGATTATAACCAAACATCAGGCCTGGTGACGGGTAATAGATGTATGTTATGACAGTTTAATAACATATAATACGTTATAATAGTTAGAGAGACGTTTCACATCCAAGCTTAGTGTAAATATCTGGCTTGATGATGGATTATCCAGATGTTGGTGCACAAACACCCCTCAGCTAAACTCTTCTATATGCTTAAAGGTTTGTGTCCAGAGTGGAGGAGGTGCTGAACGACTGGAAGCTGACCGGGAGCTCCCCGTTAAAGTCGTCTCCAGAAAAGGTTTTGGGATGTCTTTAGTTAAGTTTCCTGCAGAGCTGTGTGTGGTTTCTACACGTTAAATCTCGTTGTACGCCACATTATGTTCAAACACAGGGTGAATACACAAGTGGCACCTGGGAGGAGAAGTCTCAGGAGATTAATTTCGCCGACTTTAAGTTCTACATAACGCACTACTTCCTGAAGCAAGAGTGTGAGCAGGACGATGGGAAGGAGAGGCTGGAGGAAGGTAGGGTCACGTCTGAGTGAGGATGTGGAACCTCTTAGGGCTCTCTGAAGGGGTTAATGTTGTCATTCATTCTGGTGCAGATGCTTTACCCCTGGCAATGCAGGACCTTCTGTGTATGAACAACGACTTCCCTCCTCGAGCACACTGCCTGGTCAGATGGTAAGTCAGATTGTTCATGGCTATAGCCTCTATGCTCTCTCTCTCTCTCTCTCTCTCTTGTCACATTGGGATTAACTTATCTCAACCTGCAGGGGCGACTCATGATTAAGGCAGCATTTGAAAGTAATCACAGTAATTTGAAACTTCCAAACTTGGTGCACAATTACCCAAAATGTGTTGCATTTTTGGTGCAGACAGCTACAGGCAGCAGTGGCTCAGTGGTAGAGCAATAACCGGAAGGTCGGCGGTTCGACCCCAGCTCCGCCCTAGTCATTGTTGTGTGTCCTTAGGCGAGGCACTTTACCCGCATTGCCCCCAGTGCACTCACTAGTGTATCAGTCCCCCCCCCAGGGGAGCTGTGGCTACATCTGTAGCTCGCCACTGTGTGAATGTGGTGTGAAAGAATAATGCATCTCAATGTAAAACGCTGTGTGTGTGTGTGTGTGCTCACAGGTATGGCATACGGGCGTTTGTGGTCATCAGTCCTGGGGCGAACTGTGAAGCCATCATCAGCGAGTCCAAGTGCAATCTGCTGCTCAGCTCCGTCTCCATTTCTCTGACCAACAGCGGCTGGTGAGTCACTATCAGCACAAAGAACAGAGTTACATGAGTTAGTCCCATGACCCATACAGCTGGATTACTGTGAAGTGTGAGGTAAATTCTGGATGCAGTGTAGTAATGCCTGTTTGTTTTTATCTTGTACCTTCAGTCAGGTGCCCGTGTTTGTGCAGATCCAGCAGAAATGGCGGCGGATATATGCCGGAGAGTGCCAAGGGCCGAGCGTGCGCACCGACTTTGAGATGGTTCACCTGCGTAAAGTGCCGAACCAGTACAACCACCTGTCCGGCCTGCTCGACATCTTCAAGGCCAAGATAGTAAGTGCTGTGGAGCAGGTTCTGTCACGTACATGAGAGTTAATCCGGCAGCAGTACTGAGACTGTTTCCTTTCATCCTTTCATCAGGGATGCTCCCTGTTCCCTCTGCCTCCGGTCAACATTGCAATTCGCTTCACTTACATTCTCCAAGACTGGCAGCAGCACTCATGGCCGCAGCAGCCTCCAGGTAGACACTAACCAAGACTCATATAAATCACAGTGAAATCAGAATATACTGGTGTGTTACAGACGTTTTGTTGGGGTGTTGTTTCTTGTAGACTTCGACACACTCCTTGGAGGTGAAGTAGGAGGGGTGGAGTTTGGGAAGCTTCCGTTCGGAGCCTGTGAGGAACCAATCAGGTACAGTTAATCTCTTTGTCTTGTATCGTCTCTGTTCTGTCACATTGGATGCATATAACAGAACAATCCGCTCCTTTTGCTGCAGTGAACTCCATCTTGCAACCACCTGGCCTCAACTGACAGAGGGCATAGTTGTGGATAACGACGTATACAGGTAAGAGACGCTTTTTCACTTTCAAAAGAAATTACTCTTCAGTCTGTAAAATACCTGCCTCTGTGTTTATTATCTCACAGTGACCTCGACCCTCTTCAGGCTCCTCATTGGTCCGTACGAGTAAGGACGGCTGAAAATCCGCAGTGTTTACTGGGTGAGCCGATCCATTTCTGTCCAGTGAGGTGATAAGATGTATTTAAAAAGAATTCTGCAATGGCCTTTCTACACTGTGCAATTTTTTAGCGATCTTATAAGACCAGTGCATGACACACTACACGGCGTGAATCGAATAAACTTTGGTACGACGTCAAGTTTGATGCGTGCAGATTGTACGATGACCATTCACTGAATCGCAGGCGACCGCAGGTTACATCGTACAGGTTACAACATGCGAGGAGGAGGAGGACGTGGCTGCGGGGTGACAGGTCGTAGCAGCTGTCACACTGTGAGACAGTCATCCTAAATTTCTGACACCGCTAGAATTGTATCTCAGCTTGTCTTTGGTCGCAAGACGCTGACAACGGCCGTCGTGGAACCTGCCTCACAGTGCGACGTAAGACCACCGATTTAGAGCCACGACCAACGATATCTCCACGATTCTCCTACGATGCTCGTCTTTCGCACAGTGTAAACCGGGTATAGACATCCCTCAGACATAACAGATCCATCATTTTTCAGGGAGCTGATTTGTCACAGACATCTAAAAATAGAATTTGATTCTACTATAGATCAATACTTATCAGAGACTCAGATGTTTTTGTAATAGACTCCTAAACTGTGCGAGCCTGACCAGCCATCTTCTTCTATCAAAAAAATAAAACTGCCTAGACATACAAACCTTTTAGAGAAACGAAGCATGTGATGTCGGCAGAGCCACAGCCAGTATCAACCAACACGTGTGCAGGAGAGTCGGCACGCCGGAGACATTTTCACGCAGTGGCTGGCCAGAGCTACAGCTGTGCCTCCACAGAGATGAAGCTCACATATGTATGTGTTGACATATTTGTATGCCTCCTTGTAGGTGACTTCTTGACAGAGTTCTATAAGCTTTGCTGCAGGAAGGAGTCTAGTGAGGAGGTTCTGGGAAGAGGACTGACTGAAGAGGAGGGCAAAGGTCAGACGACTGGCTGAAAACGGCACTTTACACTGTGATGTTCTCCACCAGGCGTCACTGAGAGCTGTATGTGGTTGTATTTTTTCTTCCCCTGCAGAAAATGCAGACATCAGCCAGGCTTTATCGAAGCTCACCGAGCCCTCGGCAGCCGTGCCAATCCCCAAACTGTCCGTCTCCAACATTGTGCACACCGCCCGAAAGCGCATCCGCCGCCACAGACGCAACGACGAGTCCCCACTTAACACAGACATCCTCAATTCTGTCCTTCTGGTGAGTTCGTGCAGACTAGTTTATATTACATCTCAACATGAGGTCATGGATCTTGTGTGTGTGTGTACATATACACTATGACCGCACACGTGACAACACCACCGCTGTTCTCGTCTCAGTATGTTTTCCCTGATGCTGCTGTGGAGAAGCCATCAGAGAACGGGAAGAATAAAACCGCACAGTCCAACTCCACCGGGACAGCCGAGCAAGAAAAAAACCCCGACTACGTACGTTTACACTCTCACACAAATGCTGCTGAAACTTTGTATTTCACTACTTTGGACCGATTCATTTCCACGTTTGTCCCTCCAGAACCTTTTCCTCCAGCTGAAGTCAGCGCCCAGTGACAGTCTGACCTACCGGCTAGCTTTATGTGTGTGTTTGGTCAACTACAACTACGGAGGGCTGCGGGCTGTCGCACACCTCTGGCAGGAGTTTGTCTTGGAGCTGCGCTACCGATGGGAGAACAACTACCTCATATATGGGTACACACACACACACACAGGCCTTCCTCAATCTCTGCTCTGTTCCGTGCTTGATTCTGTCATCTTTCTTATCATGGTTCTGTTCTCTCATCTTCTTATCGACATGCTTTCTAATCTGCAGACTGACTGCTGGGCCTCCTGATCTCCGCTGCTGCCTTCTACACCAGAAGTTTCAGGTAGCTGTTTGAATCAAGTGTGCAGAGGTAGCTGCATCATGTCTCTGCATCATGTCTAAAAATGGGATTTTTTTCCCTGTACAGATGCTAAACTGCTGCATAGAGAGGAAAAGGGCAAGAGATGAAGCTCGCAAGACATCGGATGGAAGCAAAGACAGAGAACGCAAAGTGTCCGGCGGCTCCCAGAACAGCCGCCAGGCGGCGGACTCCTCAAGAGAAGGGAAATCCTGGGACTCCTGGAGCGACAGCGAGGACGAGTTCTTCGAGTGCCTGAGTGATCAGGGGGAGATGGAGGCTTCGCAAACTGAGGGAGGAAAGGAGAGCAGCAAAACCAAAGCAGAGGGCCGGCTGCACCCCTACAACAACCTGACGCTGCTCAACTCCACGGAGCTGCTCTACGTTCCCGTCACACAGGTCTGTGGGACTCCAAGGAGGGCTTAAAGCCAGTTTGGGGCTAAATCTAAGAGCATACATGAGCGCTGTGTTTGACTTGTAGGAACCTGCACCCATGACAGAGGACCTGTTAGAGGAGCAGTCAGAGGTACTGGCCAAACTGGGAACGTCAGCTGAAGGAACCCACCTGCGTGCTCGGATGCAGAGTGCGTGTCTGCTCTCTGACATGGAGTCCTTTAAGGTGAGAAGCACACACACACACACACACACACACACACATTGCCATATCTTCTCAACTCACTGTGCTCGGCTTCCACAGGCAGCCAACCCTGGCTGTGTTCTAGAGGACTTTGTGCGCTGGTACTCGCCGCGAGATTACGTGGAAGAGGAGGCGGTTGATGAGAAGGGAGACAAGGTGCTGAAAGGCGAGCTGAGCGCCAGGATGAAGATCCCAGGAAACATGTGGGTGGAGGCCTGGGAGACGGCGAGGGTGACACCGGCACGCCGCCAGAGGAGACTTTTTGATGACACTAAGGAGGCAGAGAAGGTCATTTTAAATTTATACAAACATAAAATCATGTCATGAAAAACAGAAACACAAACCTGGGGTTTCTTCATAGGTTCTACACTTTCTGGCGATGCTGAAACCTGCAGACCTGGCCAGACATCTGCTGCCCTGTATGCTCCATGCCGCCATCCTGAAGTTGAAGGAGGAGGGTGAGTCACCACTCCAGTGTGTGTGTGGTAACTAGGGATGTCCCGATCCGGTTTTTTTGCCCTCGAGTCAGAGTCATTTGATTTATCCTCCTCCGCATCCTGATCAATCCAGATGTGTTTTTTTCTGAGTGTGAACACCTCCAATCCTGCTGTATCCAGTTTGATTTCAATCCGGCTAGATCCACCCACGAGAGGTGGATCTAGCCGGATTGGCCGAATGTGGCTCAGGTGTGAACGCAAATGTGGCGAGCGAATCCGGCTAGCGACATGCTACTTCCGGTTCACGGGGAGCGGCACGGGCCAAAAAACCGCATGAAGCATGCACACACGCGGTCCTACCATGGCCTGAACGGACTCTGTATATTACGAGGCGCCACCTAGTGGTTTGGAGGACTGCAAACAAGCCGGATTAAGCCGGATTGAGTGCAGACACGCTTGTGTGCTAGCCAGATTTGAAAATAGGTCTGAATTTATCCAGCTTAAAGACTATCCAGATACAATCCTACTCTAGCTGGAATGACTTTCTCCAGTGTGAACGGGGCCTTTGAGTATCTGCCGATACCGAGTCCCGACCCTAGCCTAGCAAAACGTGTGTGTGTGTGTGTGTGTGTGTGCGTGCGTGTGTCTAGAGCGCCACGCTAGGAGATTTCACACACGCAGCAGCTCATCGAGGTCTCGAACCAGGACCTCTCGCACCAAAAGCAAAGTCTGAAATCACGTGATCGGGACATCCCTAGTGGTAACTATATTAAAGACTTCTTTACTCACCTCTCTTTGTACGTCTCCTCCTCCTCTTCGCCAACAGAGGCAGTGGACGACATTCCATTTGTCAAAAAAACCATCCAGCAAGCGACATCTCAGGCCTGCAAGCTGCTGCACCCGCCCAACCACGACTACAAGAAGATAGAGGTCAGTTAGAAGGAGGTGCTCGGGACTTTTTGTTTATATATATGTAAGACATATGAGTGTAAATCATGAACATTCTATGCTAACTAATGCATTTTTCATGACTTGCACTCATATTTCTTAAAAAATACAAATAAATGTCATGTTACATGTTTTTGTGTTAACTTAAAATGTGTCCTTTTGGCAATTTTTTTGTAAAAAAAAAAAAAAAAAAAAGTGTAAATCACGAGAACATACACCTGTGTCTGCAGGATTTCATTAACCAGTTAACGGCCATGGAGACGGTCATCACGCGAGCTCGGTCACTCAAAGCCAAGTTCGCCGTCGGTGAGGACGAGAAGGGAGAAACCTCGGAAGAGCTGGAGAAGTGAGTTGGAAGAAATAAACGCGTGTTACATGTTATTTCGAAGGTATTAACACATGTTTTCCTAAACGTTTGTGTCCAGGTTTGTGAGCTCCCTGCTGGAAGAGCCTGAGGTGGTGGTGACCGGAGCTGGTCAGGGGCCGACCGGCAGCATCATCCACAGACTCTTCATCAGCTCTCAGAGGGTGAGCAGCCTCTGAACCATAATATACATACTAAGTTTGGCATATTTTACTACTAATAATCAGTATTTGTATCAATATCGGTCCCAAAAATCCAACATCAGTCAGACTTTAAACATCTCAACTAACCAGAATTTAATACTTTGAAAATATTTACAACATATTTTTGGTAAATTAAATTTTAAAGTCCGTTTTTCTGGAGTAGATTCGACCTCTTCATGCAGCTGTTTGCTTCTTCTTCTGTCTTTTTATTTCCTCCATTCGACTGTGTTTTGTGTTTCCCCCCCTCCTCCCTGCTGCTTGCATCAAGCTGGCTGACTTCACAAGTGATGAGGTAACCACCAGCAATAGGACTGCACGCCCCCTACTGTCCGACAGTCACATTGCAACACAGAAATAACATTTTTTAAAGCAAGTGCATGTTCCTCTCTGTCTCTGTGCTGTGTCAGGGTATTTTTGGTGACATGGAGGTTTGCACAACAAATTCTTATGTGGTAGATTTAGCCTCAGTGCCTTGTTACTCCACTTAGTTTGATTACTTTGTGTTGTTGTGATTAACACACACTCACACACTGACTTGTGGTAGCAGAATTGTTTCACCTGCATGTTTTTAACCATCATGTTTGTGTGTGTTTTCTTTGTGTGTGTTGTTAGTCTGTGTCAGAAAGCTCTCCTTCTGTCTTACTTTGGTCGTCACTACGTTACAGACTAGAGGTCTGATCAGTGTGCGCTCACATCACACCTTTAGATTTTGTTGTTTTGATGCATCTAAGCCAGCCAAACCCATGATACTACCACCACCGTGCCTTACAGAAGGTGTATGGTTCTTTTATTAGACTGCCGAGTTTTTCTTCTCTATTCAAACCAAACATTTTCCCAGCAGCCCTTCGGCTTTCAGCTGTGTTTTTAAATCTATAATCGATGCACCAGGCTGCACTTTTTCTTTGTAACATCTCTGCCATCTCTTCCTCAGGCTGCCCTCCTGGCACCAGTGGACGAGGACACCGGCAGCGACAGGAGGCCAGCCGGCCTGAGCATCAAAGTCCCAGATTTCCCACCTGCGGCAGGCCGCGAGATCCTGCTGCGAACCTGCGTCCCGCGGCCGGCGCCGTACTCCAAAGCTCTGCCCCAGCGGCTCTTCTGCGTGCTGATGAAGGACGAGTTCAGGCTGGCCGGCGCCTTCTCGTCAGACACTTCCTTCTTCTAGGAAGCACGTTCTCTTCGTGAGGAGCGATTTGCACCTTAAAGTCATAAAGAAGAAGCTTCAGCTGAGAACACGGGAAGGCACATTAACATGATTCATTTGCTGTTTGTGTTTCTTGCCATCAAATCTGTGGTACTTCACGTCTTTCTCAGACTCTTTATTTGCAGAAAAATAAGTGCTAGTGTTCATCCTCAGACTTACTGAGATCCAAACATGCTGCATTCAGACACCCGCCGGCTTTATCCATTCCAAACCGCCCCTCACAGCTGCATATAATAGTGATTATTACATCAAGGATCTCACTGTAGCATTGGTCGCATTCATGAGCTGCAATGACGTCACTGTTTTGTTTGTCTTATATTAATATTAATACATTAGTGTTGTGATTAAAATGTTTCACAGCAGTGCATTCAAATAAAATATATACATCTGCATCGTCACTGCAGCCTCGTGGTGTTCTGCTTTTTTTGTTGTTGTTTTTTTGGTGTCCTCTACTCGTGAGGTCAGCGGTTCGATCCCAGACTCCGACCTGGAGTGGCGTAGGAGAGCTGGTGCCTAAAAAAAACAACAGCTCTGTATAAATGGAACCAAAAACAACATCACACGATGTGTTCATGCAGCTGTTTATAGATTACACATCATTCACTTGAGGCTTTTATTGTGAAACTACTGGAAGTGACGCCACAGCACACAGAGGATAGTTAGCAAGTAGCAGTTAGCGTCATCCCTGTAGGCCAAATCACACCTGCCTCCATGAAAGTTGGATAAGTTATATAGTTATATATTTACATCTTTTTCTACCTAGAGAAAGGCATTCAAAGCAATCTAGGATTAAATTTCACACCCAGCGTCACAGCGGGATCGAACCACCAACCTTGCAGTTAGTGGACAAGTGTTCTTACCACAGCAATCACAATGAACACTATTGTTCCTCCTGTTTACCATTTCTACTGCCATTCATATGTGTTACTAAAAGTACTGTAGAGTGCAGTTACCCCCTAAAACTTATCGTAACATTTACTGTAATTGTTTTTAATTGAATAATCAAGGCATCTATGACCCTTGCAAAGTATTGTAATTAGACAATTTACAAGACTTGACTCACTATTAGTACAACAAGGTGTCCTGTTTTAAATCATAAGCTAAATCTGTCTAATAAAGACAAGACGCCCCTTCATCAGGGGTCACTCTGTTCCCACTTCCTCACAGGGAAGAGAGCGAAAAAGAGCATAAAGAGCATAAAATAATGTTTTAAAAATCTTACATTGTGACTCTCCAACAAAGATGCTGGTGCTCAGTCGTCAGTCCATCCAAACACAGATGTGGTGTTCACAGTGTTCGCAGTGCAGCTGGGAAACGTCCTCACTTCCTGAAACACATGCAGGGCTGTTTCAGACTTCATTCAAAGCCCGTCTTAGTTCAAATCAGTCATCAACGTTACAAAATCAGGCTTGGACTGGGCAGCTACTGAGCATTAAAATGGGACAGCTTTGTTAAAAGTAAACTTACTGCAGTTAGTCACAAAAAGATGTTACACTGCACTTTCAAAGAGGTAACACTAGGGGGCGATTTACAGCTCAAACTGTGTGTCTGTCATCATTCATATAAGAAGATGTGTGAACATTTTATGTTTTATATTTACTTCACTAAGGCCCCGTTCACACTGGGGGAAAAAATGTGGCTTAAGCAGGATTTGGCCGCATCCAGATCAATCCAGATGTGTTTTTTTCCGAGTGTGAACACCTCCAATCCAGCTGAATCCAGTTTGATTTCAATCCTGCTAGATCCACCCTCGAGAGGTGGATCTAGCAGGATTGGCTCAAATGTGGCTCAGGTGTGAACGCAAATGTGGCTAGCGAATCCAGCTAGGCGCCACCTAGTGGTTTGGAGAACAGCAAACAAGCTGTATGAAGCCGGATTGAGTGCGGACACAAGTGTGTGCTAGCCAGATTTGAAAATAGGTCTGAAGGCATCCAGCTTAAAGGCTGTCTGGGCTCAATCCTACTCTAGCTGGAATGACTTTCTCCAGTGTGAACGGGGCCTAAGTCTGAACACAGCTTTTGTGTACAACAGGAGTAGCTGCAGTTACAAAGAACAAACACTAGGTGGTGCTATCTGCAGCCACAAAGGCATAATCAAGACAATTCCTACAGTAAAAGCAAAAATTAAAGGTTTGTGCATTGAATGAGGAGCTGATGTTACAGCGTGTATGTCAAAGATCTGAGAACGATGCATACAACACAGTGCAGAGAGGAACCAGCAGAACCCCCACAGACCACATCAGACCACATCAGGCCTCCTCCCTGTGTGTGGGCCTCAGGCATCATTGGTAAAGCTGCTCAGATTCCAGGCTGGACTCTCAAAGCAAAGACACAAAACTCAGGAATAACTGAATCCAACTGTCAGCATCATGCTCATAATAATGTTAGTGTACTCACCGAGCAGCACCGACAGGCCTGAGTAACTCCACCCGAGGAGGAGGCAGGTGGAGCCGCACGCCGTGTGAGCAGGAACCCACCTGATGCTGGTTCACATAGAAAGAGACTTGCTATTGTTTAAACAGGCTAAACAGACACCAAACTAGTACTGTCGAGCCTTCCAGTGATCAATAAAGTTTTTTTTCTGAAGCGCGTATGGAGGCTAGTGATTGTGATTGTGACGTATGTGGTGAAGGTCGAGTTATCAGTTATTGAATTCATGGCTTCACACATCACGCTGCTGCACATGTATCGACCACTAGATGTCACATGAGAGCAAAAAAACAAAAAAGAAGCACCGTGAAGCTCATGAAGGCTCATGTGTGAACCGTTTGGATGGAAAGCTTCATCTCGCCATCACTACAAGCTAGCGCTAGCAGCAGGCTATCAGTATTAAAACGTGGCGGTGGAGTAATAAAGTGCTGAACTCATCACAGCTGCTGGGAACTTCGGCAGTATCGATCCAAGGGTCAGATCGAAGAATATGCGCGATTCCAGCGTCCCGATTCCGCAGTAAACACCAAACTTCCGGGATTTGTAAAAACCCGCTAAGCGACCCGGCCTGCCATTGGACGAGAGTAGTGACGACGCAGCCAGATGGTCCTGCCATTGGACGAGAGTAGTGACGACGCAGCCAGATGGTCCTGCCATTGGACGAGAGTAGTGATGACGCAGCCAGATGGGCGTACCGGCTTGCCTACTTTTATAAACAGTCTACGTTCGACACGGAAGTAACCTGAACAGCGTCATATTTCACCAAAAATCAATAACAGTTGATCAATAATGTGTCCTCATGTCCCACTTGTCGTATTTAAAGTAAAAAAAACACAAACTTAAAGTGATTAGTGAGTCTTTATTAGTCAATAATACAACATACAACAACAGAGGAGCACACACTGTCACGTCCTTCTCCTTCTCACCGCAGTCTGCAGCCTCCGGACCCGTCACTGACCCGCGGAGGGGCCTCAGAGGTCGGGCTGGACCACTCGGAGTCAGAGACAGCTGTTCACAAACAACACACCTGCACTTCCTCTTCCTGTGAGTCTTTACAGACAATCACTGTGGTAAGGTTTGATTTTTCAAATCCAGCCAAATGTAATGTGATGACTTTGTGTTGCATTTAAGACACATTACAGCATTTTTCTTTAAAACAAATAACCTCAGAATTTTACATTATGATAGAGATAAGGTTATAAAAAACATAACGAAACAAGAATATCTTCATAATTCTTCACAACTCATTCAATACTGTTCATTAGAATCCACTTTTTTTCTGTCATACTGTTTTTTTTCCCCATAATTTCAGTTTGTTTTGGCTTCAAATCTTTTTTGTTCACAGTTCTGAAAACAGGACACGGAGGTAACACACATTCCTTTTTTAAACAACAATACAAAAAAAGGTGCCTTTAAGTTTTTGGGATTAAGTGCTACGTCAGGAGAAAAGTGACTTTTTTTTTTTAAATACAATAAGAAATGTTAAAGGGTTAAATTATTTTCCAGTTGTTTTGATATTAGTGAGTCCACACACAGTGATTTAAGCACACACACACACAAAAGACATCAGGAGCTGCACAGTGGTTTTGTCGTGCTACGATCAGAATGATTGGAGGAAAGAACGACCGACAGGAAGCGATGCTAATGTTAGCGCGCTTCAGTGAGGTCTGAAAGGAAAAGCACATGTTCTAACTGTTAGCGTAGCCTAGCTACATTTCTTCAGCGTGTAGTTTAAAAGCCTTCCTTCCAACACAGGCTGTTTACTTACTATGATAAAAAAGAAAGGGTGAATGGCAACGTAAGGTCACATACATTAGAAAATCTTAATGTACAAACACGTTAGGAGCTCTGACAAGTTAGGGTGCATTATTATTATTATTATTAGCAAGTCGCCGATTTAAAAAAAAAAGTATTTGGGAATGTTGTGGATGAGTTTAAAGGTGGAGGCTGATGTTTAACCCTCCCTTGGCGTGACCCGCGGCTCGGCCAGTGAGGTGTGGATGATGCTGCTGATAGACTCCACCCCCTCGCCTTGCAGGAATGTGCGGTGGTCTCCCTCGATGACGTGAACAGACACCTGGCCGTCGCACACCTGTGCAAAACAAGATGGAAATTCAGCATGAGAACAGCTCTGAAACAGCCTCTGATCCTGATCCTGTGTGTGTGTGTGTTACCTCGCTGAGCTTATAGTCAGCTCCCAGGTTCTGCTCGTACTCGCTGGTGGTTTTGGCGCGCAGCAGCGTCACGTTGCCGTGGTATTTTGTTGCCGGCACGTAGCTGTCAGCAGCTTTGAGCTTGTAGTAGAAGGTGGTGGCGGCGAAGTGGAGAGAGTCTCGGCTGATGTTCTTGTGGCTGGAGGTGATCAGGTCCACCGCCACGTTGACGCGCTCCTTCAGGTCCGACAGCGGGAGGAGAGTCTCCAACAGCTGCAGGATAAGAGCAGGATGTAATGACCGATGGACGCCTTCTTTGTGTATGTGTGTGAGTGTGTACCTTGTTGTATTCGATGCCAGTGAACTGCTGGATGAACGCGCACAGGGCTTCGGTTTCAGCCTCAGACTCTTTGCCTGGTGTCAGCTTGGCTCTGTAGCTCTGAAAAACAAAAAAAACATGATACTTTAAATGCAGCCCTGTGTGTCTGTGTGTGTGTGTGTGTGTGTGCATTCTCTAACCTGTGTGTATGCTGCCACATAGGAGTGTGATCCATCGAACAGAAACAGACACTCCACAGAGCGATTCTGCGTCTGCAGCTGAGAGCACATCTCAAACGCCACGCAGGCGCCGAAGGAGTAGCCGGCGATCCTGTACGGGCCGTCGGCCTGAACCTGTTTGATAGAGTCCACATAGAAGGCTGCCAGAGACTGGATGCTGTCCAGAGGAGCGGCTGTGGATGGAAACACACACATTAGAATCAGCACAGCGGATTGAACAAATGATGATGTCTTGTTTGCGGAAGGACACGCCAACGTACCTTTGGTGCACTGCAGGCCGTAGCACGGCACGCTGAGCTTGGAGCAAAGAGTCCTGAATGCAGCGATGGAGCCCTCTATGGGATGGACCAGGAACAGCGGCCTCTCCTGGCTCTGCACAGCATTGAGTGGCGTCACAGTGGGGCCGTCGGGGTTGACTAACATCTGGGTGAGATCGGACTCCAGCACAGAGCGAAGGCCGTCCTTAGCAGCAGCCTGGTGAGACTCTGCACGGATAGATGCAGTGAAGACTCAAGTAACAAATAAAACCTCCTTACACTCATTAAATCTCAGCCTTCGGTGATACCTTTCGATCCTTCTGGCTTCCTATTGGCCAGCTCTCGCAGCTTGTTGATGGTGAGCTGGCGGATCTCCCTCATGGTCATGACGATGTCGTAGTCCCGCTCTAGGGTCTGGCGGACCTCCACGCCCATCAGTGAGTCCAGGCCCAGGTCTGCCAGCGAGGCTTCAGCATTCAGACTGTTCACGTCCCGCACACCTGAGGGCACAACAACGCAGATGAGCGGGGGCTGCATGTGAGCTCACCATCCTGATGGCGGCCATCTTGGCGACAAAGGGGGAAACCTAAGAATTCGGTGCACTGGAATTCACCTAGAATGTGAGCGACAGCCTCCACCAAGTCTCTCTGACTCCCTGCCTCGCTCTTCACCACCGTCCTCTCTGCCAGAATGAAGCTGGACATCACGGGCTGCCGCCGGCACAGGAACAGGTCTAGTACGTCCAGGCAGGACGCGATGCGCTGTGGCAGGGTGCCGCCAATTACCGCGTCGTTGCCGCCCATCGTCTCCAGCACCACGCCCACGTCGCCGATAGCACCCCACTGAACCGCGAGTCCAGGCAGACCGTCGTAGCGGCGCTTTTCACAGATGCGCTCCATTGCTGAGTTGGCGTAACCATAGTTACTTTGGCCAGCGTTTCCACGGCCACAGCTGACAGAGGAGAAGGCCACGAAGTGACTGAGGTCAGGGCACGACTTCCGTGTTACTCTGGAGAGGGAAACGAAAGAGATGCATGAGATCCATCATGAATTAATAAACCAGTAAGAAGCCAGAGTGCGTCTTACTTGTCCAGGTTCACGGTGCCATCATATTTGGGCTTGTTCACATCGAGGAAGAGCTGAGGAGTCAAATTCTCCAACATTCCATCTTTCAACACCTGGAAATGACCCAACAAAAAAATGCAAATTATAGCAGAGTTTAATGGAAATGTCCTGAACCGTCAAACATGACTCTGAAGACCACGAAGTTTAAACCAAAACTGCTTCTCTTATGTTACCATGGCCAGGTGGAAGACTCCGCCCACTGGTCCCAGTGCATTGGCCTCAGCAATCAGCTTCTCCGTCCCGTCCAGTGTGCTGACGTCATTGGTCGACACCAAGACCTTCACATCCTGGTTCTGCCACTCACGCACGCGCTTCGCCTGGTACCCTGAGAACAAATGTACATTTTATCCTTCTATATTTTTCCTACTTAATTCCCCAGATGTAATGTCAAATGACAAAGCGGTGCTCTCGGAAGCCTCGCCGTCATCGCGCCTCACCGTTCCTGATGCCCGATCGAGACGTCAGCACCAGTTTGCGGGCTCCCCTCTCCACCAGCCACTGAGCAAGCTCCAAACCGAAACCTCCCAGCCCACCGGTAATGATGTAGGAGTGGGATGCAGGGCAGAAGGTGCGGCAGATGGCTGGAAGAGACAGTGGGGCGGAATGCTGGACAGCTGCGCCCTTCTCCTCATGACGAACCTGTTGTGTGAGAGGACATTAAACATTAAAGAGGATGTGGCGCTGTGTTTGGACATTAAAGGATGAAAGCGAGAGCTAAAAAAAAAAAAATCTCACCTGCAAGACCACCTTTCCGATGTGCTTGCCCTGAGCCATGTATCTGAATGCTTGCTCCACTTGGTCCCTCTCGAAAACGGTGGTCTTTAGTGGCTGAACGACACCTTTAAGGATGCCCTCCTTCAGCAGCTCGGACACTTCCTCCCACTCCTGGTTGCCCTCCTCAAAGAGAGCGTCCAGCAGGATCCCATGGAATGCCACGTTCTTCAGAAACAGAGCCATGCCTGCAGAGATCATGAAGAATTCATCAGACTGTGCCACAGTAAAAGCTGGTGAGAGTCTGAGGTGTCGTACTGACCCAGTGGGGAGTTGTTGGAAAGGTCGTATTTGCCGATCTCCAGGAATCGTCCGTGTCTGGCCAGACAGCGGATACTAGCCTGCAGCTTCTCCTCAGCCAGAGAGTTCAGCACCAAATCCACACCTAAAAACACACACATGAGCTTACGCACAATAATAAAACACAATAAACATAGCTCTTCGCTGCAAAGAGGAGGGTCTGACCTTTGCCCTGTGTGTGCAGCAGGACGTGCTGTTCAAAGGAGGCGTCTCTGGAGTTAGCAAAAGACTCTGCGGACAGCTGAGGGAAGCGCTCCTGCAGGTAGGCCCGCTTCTCTGCAGAGCCTGCTCACACCAGACACAGAATCAGGGCACGTAAAAAAAAATGCATTCAAAGCAAAGAGTGTGCACTGGAGTGTTACTACTAACCGACTGTGGTAAAGACTCTGCATTTCCTGCTGAGTGCGATGGCGATGGCCGCCTGGCCGACGCCCCCTGACCCCGAGTGGATTAGAACGGTCTCACCGGGGCGAAGCCTGCCGCGTACCACCAGAGAATAGTAGGCCGTGGCATAAACCACTGGCACAGAGGCGGCTTGCTCCAGCGTCCTGCACACACGAAGGATCATTTTATTCATAAAACAACATGTCACATGTAGAATTTGAATCATATACACACACGTCATATTTACCAGCTGCTGGGAACCTCCCACAGGAACCGCTTATCAGCATCCACGGTCGTTGCCAGGCCTTTAGCAGGTAGCAGCCCCATCACGCGCTGACCGGAGGGGTTCCGCCCAGAAAACTCCATACCCAGCATGCACTGCTGCAGAGCTTGGTCCCCTGCAGCATAACAACATAGTTTGTTATCCAACTGCTCTTGTGCACATTTGAACTCTAAAGAGGTGTTAAACTCTACCTGGAATAGCATCTGGTGGCAGCTTGCCGGTGGCCAGCATGATATCCCTAAAGTTGAGCGAGCTGTAGTAGACCCGGCAGAGCTGCACATTGGGGCTGCTGCTCACGAAGTGGCGGAGCGGCGAAGCGATCCAGTGCAGAGAGGACAGGTCGCCTCGAGTCAGCACGTTGACATAGGCGTGCTCCGTCTGCTCCTCGTTTTGATCTGACGACCACAAAACGCAAAAGTGTCATTGGGGTTTTTTGGTGTTTTTTAAGCTTAGATTTAATAATAATATTTTTTCAACATACCGTGAGTGATGAGCTGGTGTCTGAAGGAGCCCCAGTGTCCGTCCCTGAACACATTCATAACCAGATCCCTGTCCAGCACTGACTGAACGGACTTGTGGCCCGGCTGGAGGGTTGGTGCTGCTGAAGAGTTGTTTAGATTGGACACAAATGCACAGCTGGTGGACACAAAGACAGAAGAGGGACATAAAAACCCAATCATGGACAACACACCTACAACATATATATGTACAGTGCTCCATAAATGGAGTTTATGTACATATGTGGCATCTCACCGTATTCGGTTGCCGCCTGGCTCCTGCCGTAAACAGTTGATCATTCCCACGATGCCGCAGTGGGCCTGAGAAGCAGTCAACCACACCGGACGGTCTGACTCGGCCATCAGTGTCTGCTGCACAGATCCACACCGTAACACGTGGTTATTATTGGAACTGATAAACTCACGTCCCAATACTGTCTGGATCTTCTTAGAATATGGAACCAACCTTGAGTGTGTCCACCCACTTATAGTCGTTGCTGTCCACAGGTAGGAAAATGGGTTGTTTGTCCGCAGGCCGACAGCGGCAGAGGAAGAGGGCGGAGCCGTAATAAGACTTCCTGACCGCCACCAGGTTGAGAGACGCCTCAGAGAACACTTTCTCCCACTCAGCCTGGCAAGAAAAGCACAAGATGAAATGAAAATATGTGTTTAATTCAGAAATGTGAAGGAATGGAAGTGAATTTTGTTCTGACCTGTGTCAGCAGCCCTTGTTGGCTGCTGCTCTGTGCAGTGCTTGAAAGGAAGGCGACTGTCTCCCCCAGAGTGTCCCCCTTCAGCAGGGTGTGCAGGAGAACAAACCCGTGCTGTTTGGCTGCAGACACCAGATTTGCCACCAGGAGTCCAGGCTCTGTCCTGAGAGCACCCCACGCGTGGTTACACACCACCAGGTCTGCACCTGATGCCCCTCCTGGAGCTGTGTCTGTCAGAGGGTTCCACTGAGCGGTGGAGATGCCCAGCTCCTCCAGGGAGGTCTGGTGGGGGGACAGGAGATCCAGGCTGGAGGCTGTGGCAGTGTAGTCCACCTGCAGCATGGGCTGGATGTTGAGGAGGGGTACTACGCGGGAGAAGAGCTGGCCATCGTTTGAGAAAGCCTGCCAGGGTCAGAGAGGTGAAGAAGGTTAGAGTCCCTTTACACCCGCAGACATTCTCTCCATTTCTTTCTAGTCTTACCTCCAAGACTTTGATCCTGCCAGGGTTGCTGTTTTCCATAGTGATGTCCAGGCAGTGTCTGAGGGCCGGGTTGTCTAACAGACCCTGCAGCAGAACGTCCTGCAGCAGACATGCCCGCTCCCTCTCCACCACCTGCTCCAGCTCTGAGCGAAGGTTCCCATTCAGCTCCAGACCGCAGAGGAGGGTCAGCAGCTGCACCAGGCCAGGCTCGGAGGGTTCAAGGCTGGGTAGAGGGCTGTCTGACACCCCCTCTAGGCCAGGGATGGAGAGTTTGACACCATGAAGAGCCAACTTCCGCTGCAGTCTGTGGATCAAACCTGAATGGAAACAATGACAAGCTGTAAACCACATGTCTAAATGTTTGCGTCAGGTGGAAAACTTTTCATTTGCGGGGCTCCACAGGGGTCCATTCTGGGGCCCCTTTTGAAAGACTGCAGTGGATGCAACATCAACAATCAGCCATCTTTACCTTTGCAGAGTCTCAGCTGCTCAGCTAGCTTCCTGTTGCCTGTAAGGCACTCTGTCTCCACATAAGGAACGAACGCAAACTCCTCCAGCGTGGGGGGGCTCTGCTGCTGCTGCCGACGAGGAGCCACGGTGGCGTGCAGCCCGCTGATCTGAACTCCGCCAGCAGCAATGTTGTCAAGGCAACGGCTCACGTGGACATCGACAGCTACAGGGAGGAGCGAGGAGATTTTCTGCTGAGTGAGGAGTTCACGTAACAGCACGGACCACGTCGCTCAGCAACAAATGATGATGAGAGCGTGCGTCAGTGCACACATACGCACCTTTCTTTTCATCAGCGTACTCGCAGACTTTTTCCACGTGGACAGCTGGATCGATGCACACCGAACGGATTCTGGTGGGCAAACGCAAACTTCGACCTGGCAGCCCTAACACGATCATCTGCAGCATGGTGTCCAGAAAGGTCACCCAGTTTCCTGTCCAGAGCAGCTTTCCACTGTCTCCTGGCAACGACCAATCAGATTTCAAAGGCAGGAATGTGACTGATCACATCCTCATTACTTGACTTGCTGCAAAAAAAAACATAAATCCACGAAACCCACAGCACTGTTACCTGCGTTGTTGGACTCCAAGATGCCCTGGAAGGCCTTCCTATAGTCATATCCACGCAGGCGCAGCTCTTTGTAGATGTCACTTGCCTTCAGCTTCAGTTTCGGGTCATCTTCTCTGGAAGCTTGCCGACTTATCTGACTATGGAATGAATCAAGGGCCGCATCCTCCAGAAGGCTCACCTTACCTGGAGAAGAAGCAGGGCTGAGTTTTCACATTCGATAACAAGAACAACGCTGAAGAATTTACAGTATGAAGTATTTTATCTGTAAATGATGACCTACCGCTGACAGCCAGGTTTCCATTCTCTGAAACTTCAAACTTGTTGGTGGCAGGCATGAGGTTCACCTCTAACTGTACCGAGCCTGACAGGAACAGAGGTGAAGACAGACAGACAGATACACACAGTTTGAAATGAAGCCTAAAGGCACAGTCATCACAGCCAAGCCCCCAAAATCTGTCTAAGAAATGAAAGGCAAGAATTTAACGGATTTAATCCCGATGGTCCACTGACTCACTCCACTCACCAGTCTTAGGGAGGATGGTGGCCCTGTGGATGGTCACGTCCTCAAAGGTTACAGGGGTAGATTCCATTACAACTCCAAGACTTCTCACTAAGGTTCGCCAGGCCAGCACCAGGTAGCCCGTTGCCGGGTACAGAACACGCCCGTCGATGCAGTGTCCAAGGAGATAGTAGTCTGAAGACTCCGGGTTTATCTCTGATCAAAGATGAACACCATGCACGAATTAAAGCTATGACACAAAACACACTGAGAATTGTGTTGTGTATTTTTTTGTACCGATATTATAGACGATGGATGAATTGGCCCCCCCTGAGCCAGACGTAAAGTGCTCTGCCTTGGGGATATCCCAGGTCTGGGCGTGGTCCCACTGCACTAAGGGGGAGATCAGAGGGGTACCAACAGGTACGGGGTACTTCACCTCGGGGCAGAAGCCGTTAGAATCCATGTTGACGCTGAAGAGGGAAATCAAAAAGATGTTTATTCCAGACAACAGGCATCCATTAAAAGGCGTTTGCCTCACTCGCTGCCTCACAGGACTTTTGTTGAACTGACCCGTTCATGTAGATCTTGCCGATGTTTGAGAGGAAGAACTCCAGGTTGTTGTTGTGGCCTCGCTTCATCAGGGGGAGTATCGAGCAGGTCTGCTTCAGGCTACGCTTAAGGATGGCCTGAGAAGGATAGAAAAGAGCGTGATGCCACTAAGCTTGTTATGAAGCCGTTCTTTTTCTTTGTTTTTTTGCCGAGCGTACCTGCAGCAGAGCGTGAGGCGCGATCTCCACCACCACTGCGTTTTCAGGCACCAGGCTGAGGCCCTCCTGGAACAGCACGGGGCTCACCAGGTTGTTGACGTGGTAGTCGGCTGAGCTGTACAGAGCCAGCTGAGAGTCCCACTCAGTCTGAGGGATGCTGGTGCTCACCCAGCGTGAGGAGCGCTTCCGGGGCTCCTTAATCACCTACACACCAGATTCTTTTCATTAATGATCTAGAACTGTGACCATGGCAGCCTTACTGCTGCATCGTGCAGAGATCCAAACCTTCTTCAGAGCAGCCAGCAGGGTCGGAGCGATGGAGGCCATGTAGTAGGAGTGGAAAGCGACGCCAGCGCTACGCACCTCCTTGGCAAAGACTCCCTGCTCTTTCAGCTGGGACACAAATGCACTGACTGCATCCTGAAGAATCACACACATCAGTCAGTCAGTGCAGAACATGTTTTGTGCAAGAAAAACAGTGGTAGGATGTGGTCTGACCTGAGGACCGGAGATAGTGACTGTGTCCTCGGCATTGTGGCAGGCTGGGACCACTCCCTTAGGACACTGAGCTGCACACTCTGCCCAGGTCAGGCCTGGAACACACACAGCGAACACAAAGGTAAGGAAGGCACCGTTATACTTAAACAATGGTGCTGCTAAGGAAGAATACATTTCAGCCCTCAATAGTTTCTAAAGAATTATTTACCGACAGCAGCCATCCCTCCTGGAGGAAGTTTGGCCTCCTTGATGCAGCGGCCCCTCCAGTAGGCGGCCAAGATGGCCTCGCTGTGGCTGAGGGAGCCATCAGCGTAGCCGCAGGCCAGCTCTCCCACAGAGTGTCCCACAATCCCGTCAGGCTGCAGACCCAGCTTGGCAAGCAGGTCGATCTGAGCGATCTGAAAACACAGAGGAAGTGTGAGGGGTGACGGACACAGCGTGTAGTGAGCGTGTATCCATACGTTTAAAGGAGTGAAATCCAAGGACTACCTGTATGGCAGCAAGGCCAACAAAGGCATGAACGGTGTCTTCAAAAGTAGAGTCATCAGCCGCCATGAGCAGGCGAGACACAACCAGGCCGGTGTCCTTCAGAGCAGCATCCGAGCGCAGAATGGACTCTCTGAAGTGCGGCAGCTGCATGAGGCTGCGGCCCATGCCTGCCCACTGTGTTCCCATACCTGTTCATACCATAAACCGTCACACACCTTCAGTGCAGATGAATCCACCGATCAGTAAAACTAAACCTCCGAACTCACCTGAGCAGACGTACCACAGCGGCCTGCCTGTGGCCTGCACCTGCTGGACCTCTGTGACGTTGCTCTGCGAGCCGATCAGTGCGTAGCCTCGGTACGGCATGCTAGCAGCGGGGGCTCCAGACACTTCATTCAGCAGAGACAGGAAGCTCTCATCTGCAGCATGTTCCGAGCCCTTTTGGAGGATGGTGTTCACCGCTTCCTCTGTTCGGCCACAGGCCTGGAGCACCCTGGGAACCTTCCTGGGTGAAGAAGAGCCGTCTGGTTTCCCCGCAGGACGAAGGATGACGTGAACATTTGAACCTCCGAATCCAAAGGAGTTGATCCCCACGATGCCTCCTCGGATGGGAACAGGCCGGTCTACGACCTGAACCCGGCCGTCTGTGAGGGCGGGAATGTCGGTGTTGGGATCGTTGAAGTGCAGGTTGGGAGCCCAGACTCCTCGCTCCAAAGAAAGCACCACCTGCACGAAGAGACGGGAAAAAAATGTAGTAACTGTGGAATGGAAACATGATGGTACGTATCTTCAGCCAGTAGAGGGGGCTGCTGTTACACTCACCTTTGCCAGAGCAGCCAGACCAGAGGCTGGCTCCGGATGGCCCATGTTGGACTTGGTGGAACCAATAAGCAGAGGCTCTCGTTTTGATTGACAGAACACACTGACAATGCCGTTCACCTCCTGTGGGTCCCCAACCTGCAGCAGAAGTGTGTGAACTTTTTATTCTCACAAAGCAACAAGGAGCTAAAATAAAGCTGCAGATGTGTGCACCGACCTTTGTTCCAGTGCCGTGAGCTTCGATGTACTCCACCTGCTCAGGGGAGATGTTGGCCTCCTCATAGAGAGAACGAACCAACCTCTGCTGCATGTCTCCTGAAGGAAATGTTACACCTGAAGGAAAGAGGAGGAGGAACTTATGAGAGTAAGTACAGCCGACGATCCTGTCACTCTAAGCGGTCAAAAAATGATGGATGGAAGGTCCAGAAGCTTCCCTCACCTTGCTCTTTGTATCCGTCTGTGTTGTTGCCAGCGTTGATCACTGTGGCGTAAACCCTCTTAGCCACCGACCGCTTCGTCAGCAGCACGACGACCGCTGCTTCAGAGCGGCAGTATCCATTTCCTGAACAAAAACATCACCGTTCAGTTGGCGAGGAGGGGAAATACCAGAGCCATTCAGAGTCTCTTCTTCTTCTTTTACCTGATGAGTCGAAGGACTTGCAGGTCCCCTCAGGACTGAGCATGCCCAGTTTCATGAACTGCACAGAGGTGTTTGGCTTGAGCAGCAGGTTGACTCCTCCCACCAGGGCGGCATCACAGTGGCCCTGGCGGATGGCGTGGAAGGCATTTTCTAAAGCCAGCAGGCTGGAGGAGCAGGCTGTGTCTATGGCGGTGCTGGGGCCTGGAGGAGGACGGTCATTAGAGCAAAAACATGAAAAATATGAAAGTGTGTGTGTGTGTGCACGTACCGCTGAAGTCAAAGAAGTAGGAGAGTCTGTTGGCCAGCATGGCGCGCTGGCAGCCGGTCATGCTGTATCCCAGAAGCTCCTCTGGATCTCTGCTGAAGGCCTCGCCGGCCTCTGAGCCGCTCACCCCGATGTACACGCCCGTCTTACTGCCGCGCAGGGCGGCTGGGTTCAGCCCTGCGTCACAACATTCACCTTTCCTTTAAACCATTCAAACACAGCCTCGGTCAGATCACACAAACGTCTCCTCACCTCCGTCCACGATGGCCTCGTAGGCGATCTCCAGCATGAGACGGAGCTGGGGGTCCATGGTGTTGGCCTGTTTGGGGTGGACTCCAAAGAAGGCCGCATCGAAGTGGCTGATGTCCTTCAGTTTACCGTTCCTCTTAGGCAGACCGTACAGACCTGGAAGAAAACGGATTGAAGATTATTTCCAAAAAGGACACTGATGCAGCGCTCTGTGCTTCCTGTTGGTGATGTTGCAGTCATGTGACCTCGCTGTAGTTTGCTTCTTGCTAAGCTAGCCACCATTTGACTCCAGTCCAGAAAACAGGCCTGGGATCATATCTCAGCTTTTGATCTGAAGTTGTGTTAAAAGGCTTTTTCTTTTAAACTGGCTCAGACATTTCCCGTCTTCGTCTTTGCAGGGACTCTCTCAGATCAGGCCTATTCTCCCTGTAGACTGGTGTGAGGCCTGAGCAGCATCAGCTGTCCTGATCCAACCCTTTCAACACACATGAATGTGAGGTTTAGGTGGGTGCCAGGAACTGGTAAAAAAAAAAAAAAAATTCAAGCAGGAGACGAAGCTGAGACCGAGATCCTTCTCAGCAAAATTCGTACAAAACTTGGACAACATCAGGATGGGTGGCCTAGGGGAAAAAACACAGTCCCCTCAGTCATCCAATGGCAACAGTCCAGCCATGAAGTGGTGGCGCCAACTCTGGGGATATAATGCAGGGCTGTGCAGCTAGAGCTGGGTCAGGTTTTCCTTTCAATATTTGGCAGATGTACAAGCTCCTGGTGGATTACTGGAACACTGACCTACAGTTAACTGCCCTGGTTATAATTATGATATAAAAAAAAACCTTTTACAACTATAAAGTCGAGCAGTATTACATCATAAAGCGTCTGCTTGTTAGCAGCAGCCTCAGCAGCTTCAGATTAGCGCACGCCGACAGATCAGAGATTGTAAATGTTTACAACCTGACAGGCTACGATAACCCGACTGACACACATGTGAAAATAGCCTCTTATCACTGAGAGGTCATCACAACTTTGTCAAACGGTGATCGTGATCAGACAAGGATTCATTTTGGCAATCGGCCCTGCAGACAGACACGAGGCGACTGGGTGAATGGGTGCACTACAAGTCATGCACAATCCTGGAACTGTGTGTCCAAATCATAAAAGAATTTCTTTCAACAGCTCGGATATTTCCAGATTTCCAGACTACAAAATTAGGATTATCTTGATAAAGAGGCTAATATTAAACAAAACGTATGTTATTATATGAAATAATGGAACATCTGGGAAGACCTCGACTGTCTGGAAAACAAACAAAAGTAGAGAAATGTGTCCTAATTTGATGGAAGGTGAAGAAATTGAACCTTAATATGATGATAAATGAACCATTCAGGCAGAGAGTGATGAACAGATTTGGAATTCAATAAACTGATCAATATTAAGAAGCAATAATTGTCTTTTATTCGATTTGAGGTCTTACCTGGTGTCCACCGCCGGTTGTCCTCTGTCACCATGTCCACACCATTGATGAGGTTTTCCCAAAATTCCTCTAGATTATCCGACTCCGGCAGACGGCCTGATATCCCGGCTATGACTATCTCGTCCATTCTGAATCTCTGTGGTATTTAAAATATGAAATAAGCCAGTTAGAAGAACAGATCTGCTTACAGTGGCCTTGTTACTGTACTGTAGCTCATTGTTGACTGGCAGGTTTGGGAACGAGCCCCCCTTGGGCACGCATGAAAGAGCACTTAGAGCAGACAATGGAGTCTGCAGATAGGCCGAGTCCACGAGGACATCCACGCAGCACTGCGTGTCTGTCTTGGTGTCTTTGTTCTCTTTTTTTCTAGGTCAGGCCTTTTTAGTGTCACCAGGCCTCAGACGCATTAGCCGATGAGCTAGCAGCTGGAGACAGCGGCCAATTTAAAGCAAACACAGACTGGTCGCACTTCACATCGAGCACGTTTCAGACGCGTGCCTGAGCCCACATGGGCTGTGAAAGGATGAATTACGCACAGCTTCCTGTTGCTGAAGAAACAAGCTTAACATCCATTTCAGCCATGACAGGTGCAGTAACACCCAAAGCATCTCTGACCTCAGCGAGCCACAGAAACACACCGCAGAAGAGTTCATGTGGCTCCCTGGCCCTATTCCATCACAGCTTTAATTAATTTAATACTTTACTAAAGCATCAATTAGCCCTCCTGCCAGGAAACACTTGCTCCCATCAGCTCAGACTGGCTTAACCCCAGGATGATGTGCGAAAAAAGATTAACCATTGATTTGCATGCATCACAGTTTACCACTGAACACTATAACAGACCTCTATGCACAGAGATAGCTACTGAAGTTAGCATGCTAATCTGCCAGCTGGAGCCCATGTCTAATACGACTTTGCACAGCATGCTAGGCTAGTTAGCCAAAGCAAAACCTGCCCTCAGAGCAACCAGAGAAAGAAAGAGAGAGTCTAGTATGGAGATAATCCAACAACTACCTGTGTGATAAAACAGAACCTGAAGTATCTGCAGTCTCAGAGCCTCTCAGAGGTTTACATCCACTCTGATGGTCACTTCTTCTCCTTGGTGGAGTAGTTGATTAGCTCCGAAGCTAACAGACTTGATAAATTAACTTTCCATGTTGGAAATCCACCAAGAGAAGTTGCACAACCGGCCTGTAATGCAGCATGCAAGTCATGGTGGTGAGTCAGCGGCACTGTGACGGGCTACTCTGTGCCTCGGTCGCTGAACGGATTTGGCCTTGGATTAGATCTAATGTAGCATCTTCAGCGCAGTATCCAGCCTTACCTGACCTGGATCACACACACTAACACCCTGCTCATGCCTGCAGGCATTACAGGAGACTACCTACACCTGCAGCACTACACGGCGCCCCCACCTGGTGACGTACTTATCACCACTCACCACACGTTCAATAGTAACTGCGCTGTTATCCCTTTCTAAACCTGGCTTCAGCTCATCCAGCAGGAACTCGGAACAAGACCTGACTTGCAACTATAACATCCTCTTCCATTACGTGAAGAGGACAAACTTGTTCCTGGATTTTACAGATCACCTCTCACGACACAAACATTCCACGGGTTCTTCGGCGGATTGAGACGTGACACATTTTCATTATGTAATTCCATGCCAAGGATGAGATCAGGGCCATATTGCAGGTGTGTGACCTGCGATGGGACCTCTGGTTCTGCAGAAATCAGACGCCTCCCTGATCTAAAGTGACTAAAATAAAATTCCGCTGTTTATTTCTGGTTGCACAGCTTCGTTTAAATAAATAAAATCCTCCTAGACAAACCCAATCTGGAAAAGTGACGGCCTGTCAGACATCAAATTCCTCAACTCCATGTTACCAGTGAGGAAAGCAGAGGCGTGAGAACCAAATCAAATCCTTCTACTGCAAATCTAATGAAAAAGTAAAACAACATCCTGAAACTGACGCGCACAAATGATAAAGTAAGAAAGGATGCATCGTTAAATTATGTTATATTTTAAATAAAAAGCTGATAGATGGGTGCTTGGAAGGTTCACTCCCATGCATAGATGTTTAAAATTGCAATAAACAGTATTATGAAGGTGCATTACACCATAATACATCACAGCATCGTCACATGTCATACAGTTACACACATTTGTGCAGCAAAAGAAGGTCATTGTGTATTCATGTTGGTACAGTTAGGTCAGCAGGGCCTGTCTGTGGACTGCAAGTCATCACCCAGGGCCCAAACTGCACACAAAACACAGATCTGAGTGATGCAGCAGGATCACACACACACACACAGACACACACAGACACACACATCTAACACGGGAGCTTCTATAAATCAGACTGGGCAGTGGCTTTACCGGCTACACCCTTTCACACCGGCTGATCAGCGGTTAGCGGGCTTTGTTTCTTTACCACTCTTTTAATCTAGGTGTAATTTTAATCCCGCTTCTGCTGAGTTTTAACCGCTGTTATCTCCATCAGGAGAAGTTTGGCCGGACCTAGGTCTGATGTGCAGGGTGTCCACCCGCGTCGTTCATCACGGCCTCCATGTTTGTTTTAAATACAAATAACAAGCGAGAAGACTTCATGTTGATATTCAACGTCAGAAACAGAGAGGACCGACCTGCTATCCGCGCCGCTGTGATGTCTTCAGTCAACGCCGATCGATCTGCAGCACTTTCCGGACACTCCGCGCTTGTTTTGCGTCTTTTTTTTTTTTTTTAATCACTTTAACATCCAGGACACCGGAACAGCAGGGGAGCGCGGCCGTTTCCTCGTCTCCTCCGAGCTTCTTCGAACCTTTTTCCCCCCTCACTGTGTCTGACTGCCTGATGAATTTAAATGTCTGACATTCTGCTTGGCCACGCCACATGGGCTGACAGCCGCTTGGCCACACAGTCCAATGAGAAAAGAGGCAGGGCTCCAGGATCCAGCCAGTGATGGAGTAATTCGTTGGACGCCCTCGTAGTCACACACAGAGGGAAACAAATATATAAAAAAATTTAAGCAGAGCCGGGGTCACCGGAGTTCAAACGGAGTCCCCTCTCAAGTTTGTCCAAAAAAAAAAAAAAAAAAAAAAAAAAAATATTTTAAATATTCCTCTGAACACCAGCTCTCTAATGTAAAAGCATTCAAAACGTAAAAATATGTATTTTTAATTTATTCACAAATTATATCTGACTATGAAATAACATAAAAATGACGTTAAATTAAATACACATTTTTAAAAAAAATAAAATAAACACATAAATCTGCCTTTTCGTCCTAAATTGAAACCGCAGCTTGTTCAAATTAAATTTAATATTACGTAACATTGAACGTGGATGTACGGGCCCGGCTTTGCCACACGTGGTCGCAAACACAACGAAGCCCCGCCCCCCTCGCTGAGTGACACGTACCTGAGCCAATCGCCACGCGGAGGTGTGAGGCTTTAGCCAATCGCTGCACGGCTTCGCCTTCAGTTGGGAGATAGGGTGATTAAAAGGCGGGGCGTTGCTGTGACGTTTCCGGGTGACTTGCTGCTGAGGGGTTACTGGAGTTCATGGATTTTTTTTTTTGGATGGCATGATGTTGTAAGGAAATAGTTTGAGGAAAGAGAGTTTTTGTCCCCTGTTGACCTACTGGGGCAGCGCAGTGATAACAGGCTGTCAAAGCACACAGTGAACTGGGGTTCGAATTATTTTTACATATTTTAACATCAGTTCACTTCAGAGCACGTACTATAATTTGATTTTCCAGTGTAAAAAATGTTTATTTTTTGCAGTTTCCTCCAGTTCTGCATACCTACATCCAGGTTTAAAGATTAAAAAAAAGGCTTATCACAGTCACAGGAAGCTGGGTATGCTACCTGGTACTGGTGGACACAGGTGTCCATTCACTTCCTGTAAAGAGCATTGTAAAACAAAATGTGAAATATGATCAGGTTGCTCATGTTGACCGATGTAAAAAAAACAAACATACACAACATGGATACTGAAGTAAACACAGTGAATGTCTCTGAGCTGGCTCACACATAGGTTACATTCAAAAACTGCTTTTATATTCAAATTTAATGGCTGAATCTTCTCGCATTAGGTAACTCTTATATTTGGATTTTCTGTTTATTAAGTATTCCTCGTTAGGCTGCGTGGTCTTTTTGATCCTTTGTGCATTGCAGCGAGTGGAATGAGGCTAGTTAGGAAGGTCCCAAGGGATCTGCGGGTGTTGGGATGAGGATGCTGACGTTGTACTTTTCCAGACACAAACTTAAAACTTTCTGCTCGATGTCCTCTTGGAGCCTCGCCTGACTTTATTCTGAGCAGATCCATAGGTTTCATCTCACTGTGGCAGAGACGTGAACACAATCAAGGTGTGGGTGAAGCAGTGGCTCAGTGGTCCAATAACCGGAAGGTTGGTGGTTCGATCTGTAGGTATGACGCCGGCCTTTACTCTTTAATGTTGTAGTTTCTGATGTTGCTGAACTTGCCAGAAGCTCCAGGTTTGTGGATTTTGGTCTTTGACGGTGTTTTAGAAACGTTCCTCTTCGGCTGGACCTCAGTTGGGGGCTGGCTTTGAGTCAACCCACTACCCTGCACCATCATCTGGACTCCAGAACCACCGGGCCTAGCCAGCTCCTTCCTGCTCAGCTCACCTTCACCTTCAGGGCAGATAAGAGAGGTTGAGACACTTTCACAGGGGGTTGCTAAACAAGAGGTCACGATGTTGCTCCACCAAAGGTGTGATACACAAAACACACACTTCACAATCCTTTCAAAGACACAATATTACAAAACTGACATCATAAAAATGTATTTTTGAAAATAATGTAGCACCTATCAATCAATCCTCAGTTGTTTTAATGACCTGTTGGACTAGACCGTGCTGATCTGTGCTGATCCTGTGCCAGCGCCGATCACTGCGCCTCGGCCTGACCTGGCTGCTGCTCAGATTGAGAAACTGTTCTCTGGAAAGCTGACAGCCACACGTTGAGCAACGGTCATATCTCCCAGTCTGTCCTTGACAGTACTCATACTGGGCAGAGAGGTTGTGTATTTTGACATGATGTGACATTCATGTGGACGTACAGTCTCCAGGTAATGAGATAATGAGATCTGGATTAAAGAGAGAACTCCGCAGCTATGGAAATGGAGCTAACCTTTGAACCATCTTGTAGCCTGGACTCTGATTGGTTTGGTATAAAAGTAAACGGGTGCACATGCTGATGTGAAGTTGAAGCTGTGTGTGGGTGCATCAGGTGAACAAGAGGGCCAGTGTGCGGGTGGCTGGGTAGTTTTACCTTCAGAGAAAATGGATGAACTCCGTCCATGGTCCAGGATCTCCCACAGCTCCTGCAACGACCGCAGGGATTCCTCCGATGACAGGCGGAGTCTGGACAGACCCGAGTGACTGAGCGGAGAAGTATTCTCTTTGCTCTGGGGTCTCTAAAGAACACAGAGCAGAAACATGTTACGTGACTGATGTGACCGTACAGATCAGTGCGTAGTGAGGGTGTAGTGTTTAAGGCTGGGCTGTTACCTCAGGCGCGCCTGTGTGCTCCTGGTGAGCGTTGGCCGGCTGCTTAGTGACAGGATCGTGGTTGTTGGTTCTGGGGTGGAGCTGCTCAGCAGCAGTGTAAGTCCTCTGCTTCAGAGCATACTGCAGCTCCTGGAGGCACAAACACATCAGTGGACCCACTGCGCCCCCTAGTGGTTTCACAGAGAACTACAGGACCCTGCCTGGAGAGTTTGTTTTTTTTAAAGATAGTTTCCCGTTGGTGTTATGACACAGAGTTGCTTCTCTGACTCCTTCACCTTTTACACACTGTTTCCAGCTGTTGCTCCATCAGTTACTATAACCGGCTGTGCAGTATAAATGACTGGAGAGAAGTTTATTTGTGAGAGATGACTTGAATAAAACTGAGCTGGCACGGATACCTGTGTGGTGAGCTGATACTGCAGCTGCTCCAGGACAGACAGCCGGCCCTGTTGTTGGTCTGTTTGTCTCTCTGTGGACGTGTCCCTCTCTGGCTCCTCTGGTTCTATAAGACACATTAATACACAGCACATTCAGTGTTTTCAGAGTCCCATCTTTGTTGTGCATCACCACTTGGAGGAGCTAAGAGACAGGGTGGTTATAATAACCCCACCTGCTCTTTGGGGTTGTGTGTACCGTACCCTGTGGTCCAGCAGCAGCCGCTTGTGCTCGCAGCCGGTTCACCATCTCTATCAGCTGCTGTTTATCTCTGCTCAGATGGGCAATACACGCTGCTGCCCTCTTTAGCCTGGTATGCAGGAGAGGAGGGTTATCTTTGGCGTGACGGACATTATCAAGACCCGAGGCCCTCGCCTGCAAATACAGGTTCTCCTCTCGGAGTCTGTGCACCAGTGCACTCTGGGAGGTGAGATGAAACGTATTTTGACATGCACTCAAAGAGATCACAGGCTTCAACACCACGCGGTCACGGGTCAACTAATGTTAAGTACTTGTTGTATGATGCTGGCGAGCGCAGACTCCATCTGTGTCTCTCTGACTTGCTTCACCACAGCAGAGACTCTTTCGCCACCTGAGGGTCCAAAGACACAGCTGCATTCTAATTTAAAGCCTCCGCTATTGGCCAAAGCTTCAGTGTTCCAGCTCAGAACAGACATGAATGACGAATGAACTAACCTTGTCTGAGACCTTGGTTGTGTAGCTGTGAGCTGTCTGGAACTTGTAGGTCCTCTGTGGGTTGGACAGTGGATGCAGCCAGGTTGGACTGTCCTGCAGCGCCCCCTAGGGGCTTCGTTGACGGGGACATCTCTTGCTCCTGAGGCCGTGTGTGATCTGGGGCAAATTGTTTACAGATAATTCAGACTGATCTATAAGAGTTAGACCTCCCGCCAACAACAATCAATAACATCCTCTCGCCACTGTTACCATGGTAACAAACAGTGCCTTGTTCACCAGTTAAATGAATGGTTGTAGACAGAGCTGCCTTCATCATTAACATCATCATCATCATCATCATCACCTGCTTGGCTGTCCTTGGATCGGGTCGCTGGTCCAGTGTCTGTCTGAGTCTGGACCGAAGGCTTGATGGAGGTGGATCCTGGATGCTGAGCCGGCTGCGCCTCGTGTTGGCGATGCAGTTGATGGGTGAAATCCTCCATGTCCTTTCTCATCTGGGTAACTACAGCACGCAAGACGCTGTTCTGCTCCTGCAGACGACAGATCTCCTCTGAGGCCAGAGAATCTCCCCTCGGTGTGAGACCCTGTGGAACAGAGAAACAAACACTGGTCAGGAAAAAATAGCAAATAAATATCTTATTATGTACATATTCAGACATTTATTGGGCGTATTTTGTCTCTTTCTTTGATGCTGAATGGAGTTCCTGTGCAGAAAACATGATTGTTGTTTTTACCACACACATTTTTAGTCACACAAGCACTGGAAACTTACACAATCACATAAACATAGTCACATAAACACTGGGTATCGTTTGTCACGGTGACATTTTGACAGGCATGTGAGTCTACAGCTGGTTGGTTGAATGGGTGATGCTGAATCTGGGGCATGCACTG
The DNA here is from genome assembly GCF_900634625.1 of Parambassis ranga. NCBI lineage: Eukaryota > Metazoa > Chordata > Actinopteri > Ambassidae > Parambassis > Parambassis ranga. The sequence goes on from NC_041027.1 coordinate 13,851,709, forward strand.
ATGATACGCATCTGCCAAATAGATAAGTATAGTGAGTTCCTGTTCCAGATATCTGCGCAGTAACTCTGTATATTTTTAACACTTTAAACTTTACCTATGCCTTGTTATGTAAAGGCTCACTGCAGATATTTAGCTTAAGTGGCTATCAGTTATCTGAGAAGGTTTTTACATGCACAGTTTTCCCTCGTGGTGTCAGAGGAGCTCACAGAGGCTGGTATGTTGGGGGGGGGGGCACTATGCCAGACTGAAAGGCCATCATACCTCTCAGGATACTCTAGGAAAAGGCCAGAGGCCAAAAACGTGATGGCTCTAAACATACTCTGGGTACGAGGGTGTGTGTAAGAGGTTCATATAATATCAGCAAGAAGAAGCATTCACTCATAAAGCTGAAGGGTTCCCCAATGCAGCGAGATGCTAAGATGCTAAAACACTGACACTGATTGCAAATCAGGCAACAATCTGCCCATTGTGGTTATTTCTAGGGAAAATGTATCAACAGCTGCTCGCTAGTGTCTCATTTCATCCATGGAACACACTCCAAAGACGTCACAAGAGGCCGAAACGGAAAGAACTGGTCCACAGAAAAATCATGACTCATGATTTTCTTTGTAGACATCTTTAGCCAACGGGCACACCAACGGATTTTACTAATGCATAAAATAAGCCTCCCAGCGGACCTGAATCAGTTAACAGTCATTTCCTGTATGTGTCACATGGTCCGCTCCTGGCCCCGCCCCTTCAGCAGACCAGCCGTTGGTCCCGAGTCTGTTGATTCACCTGCCACCTCCCACCAGGCTGCAGTTCATTTGCATATTGGTCCAGACTCATGTAATGTGTGAAGCGATGACAGAGCAGGAAGTGGATTCTCACCTGTAACGCCTGGTCTCTCTCTGTCTTAACGGACCGCAGCAGGACAGTCAGGTTCTGCAGTTCTTGCTCCTTTTCTTTCAGCTCTGCTTTTGCCTGCCAAAGATGGAAAAACTGTGTTAATGTCATCACTGACTGCACTGTCAGCCCGGGCTTTTACACCAAAGGTTGTTCTATTTCTGCCTCAGCACACTGATACAGATCAATACACTCACAAGGGACGGCAGGCCCTACACACGAGTGAATCACACAGATTCAATAATCCTTTAACTCATTCTGGAGCCACTAATGCCAGCGAGGAAGCAAGCAGAGCATTGTAAGTGCAGCATATGTCAGATGCTACCTTCTTAGATTACATTTGAACAGCATGGTGCGCTTAAATGAGGAGGCACACACGTGTGAAAGTTCATCCGTGTGCCTTCGTTTGGGAACATCTTAAATTTCAGAACACACAGATAAAGCTGCACGTGTACTGCCTGTTTCTACCACACTGACCTGGTCTCTTGCCTGGGTCAGCTCCTGTATGAGCTGCTCATCGGCGAGGTAGAGTTCAGCCTTCAGGTCCTCACAGCGCCTCTGCCACTCCAGCTCCACCTGGACTCCTTTCTGTTCTAAGGCCCGCTCTCTCATCAGCCCAGCACTCAGGTCCTGTTTGTATCTTCCAACAAACACACAGACTGTAAAGAAAAAGAAGCAACAGTACACAATCAAACCGACAACACCCCCATCATCTCACCTCTCAGTCTGGTCCCTGCTCCGCTCCAGCTCAGCTCTGAGTTTAGCTTCTCTTTCCTGCAGGGTGATCATTTCTGTATCTTTTGCAACCGTCTCACTGGAGACCTGTCGGATGTATTTGTCCCACTCTGCCCGCGTGGCTTCTACCTCTGTGTGAAGCCTGAACACACATGAATAAGACTGAATCCACTGCTGTCTGTCTACGAAGAGGACACACAAACATAAAGACGCTCGCGGTGATTTCTCACCTCTGGATCGACTCGTCTTTCTGCTTCAGCGCCTCTTGCTGGGCTTCCTGTGTGCAGCGCGCCTGTGCCGTCACAGCCTCCATCTTTTCCTGCAGCTTGACTATGTGTTTATCAGCTTTCTGCAGCTGCTCAGTGTGGGCCTGACGCTGAGCCTGCAGCTGAGCGTCGCGCTTTTTCAGAGTCCGGACTACATCCTCATACCTAGGAAAAAGGGAGATGACACCATGCATTTGTATACAGAGAAGGCGACATGAACATGAGCCGGTTTATTGCCTCACTTCTTCCTGTCCTCATCTTTCTCCTCCTTCAGTTTGACCCCCATCTGTTTCAGCTCATCCTCAAGCTCCTTTATCCTGGGACGGAGGAAATCTCATATTTGAACACATGTAAACACACACATGCACTCACCAATCATAGGAAGGTACCTGTAGTCCTTGACAGCGATGGCCTCTTTGACCTCCTGGTTTTTGAGCTGCAGCTGTGTCTGCATCTGTTGACAGAACTCACTGGACGCCTTGAGAGCCTCTGTGGCCTGCAGCTGAGCCTGGCAATGAACCTCAGCCTCCTTAGAAAGCAGCTTCACCTGCACACACACACACACACACACAGAATAGGTGAAATGTGCAACGCGGTATACAGGCGCATCCTGCTCTCCTCACCTTCATATCGTGAGCCAGCACTATAGCGCGCATCTCGTCCATTTTCAGGTTGAACTCATGTTCCCGCTGTCGGAGCTCGCCGTCAAAGGCTGCAGTCATTTCCTGTTTTCCACCAAAGAGGGATTCATGGTAGATTCTGATTGGTTAGTTTACATTAGGATTGTTGGTGACAGGAGAACCCGCACAGAACCTGTACAGGGGCTCTACTGCTGCAGACACACAATACACATGCTGTTACTATATAAACTAAATCTATTCTTGCTATATGGAAGCTAACAACAGCCACTGTGTCTGTGGAAAAATGGTTCCAATGTGTTGGTAATGAATCTTTTATGTTGCTATGTGTTAGATAAACACTGTATTTGCTCCATGGAGCCAAAACTAGCCAACAAATCTGATCCTGTTCATCATACAGTGTTAGCACCTTCTCATCTGACCTGATGCTGGGACCTGCACTCGGACTTGTGCTTGCCAGCCAGCTGAATGTAACAGACACCGGTCCTCATCAGAAACCTTTGTCTTTTGTCTGGGTTCAGCTTAAAGGTCTCCTGCTCTGTTAGTTATTTTAGCCCTGCAGACTGGATGGCTCCTCTGAGTGAGGAACTATGAAGAGTTGTAACACCAGACGAGGTGCGTGACGTTGTGTCTTTTACATTGTGTTGCATTTCTACTGTCCTTTACCTGTCTCTGCTGGGACTGCTCCGCTTCCACAGATTTTATTCTGCGCTGTAAATCCATCTTCATCTGCTCATACTTCTCCATTTGGCTTTTATTTTCACCACTCATAGTCCTAAAAGTAAAAGAGGAATGAGGTCACCATGAAGTTCATGATGACAAGCTCAAAGTGACTCTATTAAGCACCACACCCTCTGGTGTATATTCTTCTTCAGCCAGTGCTTTGCATGCTATGCAGCTACCTACCAAAATAGCAGGTATGCCCACACACTCTGTGTACTCAGGCCCTATCACACTGCCTGTGTCATTACAGTGTGCAATATACACAGTGCCCTTTGTACGGTTTATAACATCCTGAAGCAAACATGCCCTTAATTAAATTCCTAATTAGTTTTTTTTTTTTTTAAATAAAACCAGTGGAAGCAGCGTTGGCATTTCTCAGGATCAGGTCAGGTTGTCTGTTTTCCTGACTCACCGCTGGAGCTCATCCAGCTGCAGCCTGAGCTGAGCAGCTGTGTGCTGGTGTGTACTGAGCTCCTCCTGCCTCTCCTCCTCCTCTCTGGCTCTCTGCTCCTCCAGCTCGGTGATCTGCTGCCGGAGCCGGTTCAGCTCTGCGTGCCTAAAAAAAATTAGTTATTAGACTGTGATGGTCAGAGTGTTTCTGTAACTATTACTGTGTCAGTACCTGTTCTGCTCTACGGTCAGAGCTCTGGCTGTCACAGCATCGTATTTTTCCAGCTCTCGGTCTCGTTCATCCAGCAGGGCCAGGTTGAACTGGAAATCCTCCTTCAGCTGCTTGTACTGTTTTCTGACAAACGAAGCATTTAAAAATCAATATTCCTCTGCTCAAGCCCTCAGAGGAACGTGTAACTGAAAGCTGGTGCTGAGCCGCTGGCCTCCATCTTTGCATGTGCACCTATGGCTCGACTAACATCTCTGTAAAATAGCAAATAATGTGACTCCATGCCTGTAATAAAGTACGGGCTATTTAAAAAGAGCTACTTCTCTAAGATGGATGTTTATTCCAGTTTAGACTTGTCACCTGGAGTCTGTGGAAGAGGGTGCGGCCTCTTGTATCTGCTGATCTCTATAGAATGACACCTCAGGCGGCAGCAGCAGGGCAGCAGGTGGCTTTTGTGCCAACTGCCAGATCAGCATTTGTTAAGACAAAGCAACGACTGCACCACATAATTATGTCATTATCAGAAAAGAAACAGTATCAGGGCTCAGTGCATATGAAGTCAACCTTACCAAACAGGAAACAGCTCACGGACATGACAGTGTGGAGGCCCACAGATACAAAGACAAATAAGGAAACGAACGATGCTGTGTGTGTTTTAACATTTTTGTAGTTCCCTTTTTAATCCTGACTTTTGTCCTCAGAACTCTGATTGGAGTCGTAGAATTTTGACTTTTTTTACTCATATTTCATCCCTTAATCTCAGAATTCTGTAAACTTAATCCTATCCTCATGATTAGTTCTGACTCAGGCCTTGTGTTGTGTGTCACAACTCTTAAACAGTAGGTTTTGTCACATATCGACTTCTGTTTTTATTCACAGACCGTGAGTTTCTCTGCCTTCACTCCAGCACAAGAGATGTGGATTGAAAGTTACATTTAAAAAATTTCAACAGCAACGTGTCTACCCAGATACAGCGTCACAGTGACCGCTGATAATCCACAGCTCTCCATTGTTCTGTAACGGAGCCACACATATTTCTAAACCTGTGCAAATAAACGTATCAGTATGAGCCAACAGGAAGGTGAGGAAATGTGAGTTCAAATGTTCAAACTGCAGATTTAAATGCACAAACTCTGTGTGCAGATAGACGAATGGATGCATGATGTGCAGATGGTTTGATTAGGTAAAAACAAGTCGAAATATTCATGCTGCACGGATGAGGCTGTGAGATGTGCTACCTGAGGGTGGAGCACTCCTCCTGGGTCTTCCTGAGGAAAGTCTCCAGCTGATGAACTCTCTCGGCCTGGAGCTCCTTCCACTCCCTCTCTTTACTGGCCAGCTGGGCCTCCAGGTCTCTGAATCCAGTGTCCTCATCTATGTGCATGACGGAGGAAGGACACACCTACGAGACACAATGTAGATCGTCAGGTGTCATCTGCACAATATTTAAGATTGTTCATCACTTTATAACATCCTGACATGAGATACATTTAACTTATAAAATGGGAACATCTAGTGGACATACAGTGACATACGTGACTGATTTCAGTCCTATCAATCCCAAAATTGTACTTTTTTTACCATTTGTTCTTTATTATATGTCTGATACTGTCATGTCTTGTAGTGTTTTTGCACCTCTGGGTCACAATCCTTGAATCGGTGAAGCACAATTTCCATGAGAACATAAGAAGATTCATAAACATGATGTAACAGCTCAGACAGTTGATGTTGAAGTTGTAGTCGACATTGGAACAGTTCTATACACACACACACACACACACACACACACACACGCCCTCTCTCTCACACACACACACACGCCCTCTCTCTCACACACACACACACACACACGCACGTCCTCTCTCTCTCTCTCACACACACACACACACACACACACACGCCCTCTCACACACACACACGCACGCCCTCTCTCTCTCTCTTTCACACACACACACACACACACACGCCCTCTCTCTCTCACACACACACACACGCACGTCCTCTCTCTCTCTCACACACACACACACACACACACGCACGTCCTCTCTCTCTCACACACACGCCCTCTCTCTCTCTCACACACACACGCACGTCCTCTCTCTCTTTCACACACACACACACACACACACGCCCTCTCTCTCTCACACACACACACACACGCACGTCCTCTCTCTCTCTCTCACACACACACACACACACACACACGCACGTCCTCTCTCTCTCACACACACGCCCTCTCTCTCTCTCACACACACACGCACGTCCTCTCTCTCTCTCACACACACACACACGCCCTCTCTCTCTCACACACACACACACACACACGTCCTCTCTCTCTCACACACACACGCACGTCCTCTCTCTCTCTCACACACACACACACGCCCTCTCTCTCTCTCACACACACACACGCACGTCCTCTCTCTCTCTCACACACACACACGCCCTCTCTCTCTCTCACACACACACACACACACACGTCCTCTCTCTCTCTCACACACACACACGCACGTCCTCTCTCACACACACACGTCCTCTCTCTCTCTCACACACACACACACACACACACGCACGTCCTCTCTCACACACACACACGCACGTCCTCTCACACACACACACACACACACACGCACGTCCTCTCTCTCTCACACACACACGCACGTCCTCTCTCTCTCACACACACACACACACACGCACGTCCTCTCTCTCTCACACACACACGCACGTCCTCTCTCTCTCACACACACACACACGCACGTCCTCTCTCTCTCACACACACACACACACACACTCCATTTCCTGAAGAATCGCTCATTTCCGTATCACAGCCCACACTTGTGTAACCGCATCATTTACACACAGAGGTGTGTTCACTCCGCTCTGTCAGTGTTTACACACATTCCAACAAAATCACACACACAAACACACAAACAGTGACGTCAGCTCACCGTGTGGCAGCGTGCAGTCGACGGGCTGGTGTAAACCTTCGCTTGTATCCTCTTATATTTCAGCAGGACAGCTGGAGTTTGGACATTTTGTAGCGTCTTCCTTTTGTCACGTAGCCTGTTAGCATGTTGCGGTTTCCATGGAAATCGTACGTCTGATAAACTGCTCCCCCCCCTTCCCCCCGCTACATGGTTCCTACCTAAAACACTTAAAAATGACATTTAATGTTTTGCAGAAGCTCACAATCATCTGCGCGTAAGAAACTCTCATAAACCTGAGATAAGATTATTATATATTGTCTCACGGTGTGGAAATATATACACTAACATTTATCTGAAGCGTAAACATCCATCAGGGCCGATATTAATTTATTTAAAAATAAAATACTCCCTTAAGTTCTTCCTCAGATATAATAAAAAGCATTAGGAACAAAGAATAATATTCATACGGAAGTTAGACAGGCATCATTTACAGGATGTTGCATTTGCCTCCACGCCGGGAGGGGGCGGGGATGTGGATCCCCCCCCCCACCCCACCCCCCACAGCAGGAGTTCACGTCCACGCTCCGCAGTTTATTTAAGACAGAGACAGGAGCGTGCGTCTGTCCGAGCGCAGAGGAAGACATCGTCTCAACAGGTAGGAATGTTTTTGACTTTATTCTGAGTGAGGAGCGGTTTCCTCGTGTGTGTGTGTGTGTGTGTGTCTGTGTGTGTCTGATGGGCTGATGATCCAACAGGTGGACGGAACCGCAGCGAAACAAGGAGCAGAGCTTGTATCAATGAGTGTCAGCCTCTTCGTCTTATTATTATTATTATTAATAATAATCCTTTTTTTAAATGGTGAGTGTTGATGCTGTAACAACACGTGTGACGCTTTCAGATCAGATCAGCTGGTCTGCGGGGATGCGCATCAAAGAGGACGCCCCGGTCCTCACGTAGGCCACCTGGTTCCGTGAACACGCACGATCCTCCTCAGTCTGTCTGTCAAAGCAGCGAGGAAGACAACAAGCTCTGTAATTGCTGCGTGTGAGCTTAAAATAAAAGAATACCCGAGCGCGCATCACGGAACTTCCCCCGTGACTTCGACATCAAACCAGTAGACATAAAAAAAAAAAAAAAACACCACCACCAGGTCTGTCTTTAGTTAGAAGAACTGATCCCGGACTAAAGTCAGAAGTCTCACCTTAAAAAGTTATCACTATCATTACTAACGGTTACAAAGCTGTGACGCGGGACAGGCGTACGTGCGCCCCTGCATCCCCGAGGTGGATGACGTCACACCACCTCAGGATTTGCTCATCAACGCTGCGTGTTGAATAACTAAGCGGAAACAAAGCTCAGTGAGTAACATGTCCCGACTCATCCTCTGCTGTGAACATAAAAAAAAAAAAAAGAAATCTGGTATGTAGCCTAAAAATGAGCTGACATGTGAGACTTCACAGCTCTCCAGGTGTGACTGCTTCTGTCTCCAGTGATGCCTTCAGGGTCACAGATCCAACAAGCTGCTGCAAATATTCTTTATAGATTTTGCTTCATATTGACATGATGGCGTCACAGTCGCTGCACATCCATGAGGCTCATCTCTCATTCCATCACACCCTACAGGTGCTGTTCTGGACGGACTCTGGAAGCTATAGAATGGCTTGTGGTTCTATTTTAGAACCCACACCCATCACATTACGTGCAACCTGTTGAGAAAATGTCAGGATGTGGTCTCACTCAGTACTAAGCAGCCACAGGTGTCAAAGAAACTCTCTCTCTCTATATATATATATGTACATACATCTATGTTTTCATGTGGTCGACCATCCGAATGTGGCAGCACAAGGCAGCGTTGTTTATCTTCCATTGTTGGTGAACCCGTGTGAACTGCAGCTCAGGTTCCTGTTTTGAGCCGACAGTGCTGCTGTGCCCCATCTCTGCTGCTGCGCTCAGAAACACTCTTCTGCTTTCATTTAACACATTTAAACAGACGTTGAGACGTAAACAGGGTGGAGAATGGGAGTCCACATCAGACAAGGGGAGGGGGGGTCTTTGACCTTGTTAATGACGTCACTTGTGGAGTTCACCTCTATTTCAGTCATCTAACAGGGCACCGTTACTTCCTCCACCACATCTGTAGTTTTCTTCTCTGTAGAAGGCGTATTATCTTCATCAGCATCTCGGATGGCACTGTTGTCTTATTTTTCTTCTTGTGTGGTGACACCTACTGGTTGGTAAGAAGGTCTGCCTCCACAGAGCGGTGCAGACCAAATAACTGGAGCAGCTGCAGGGATAACTGAGCGAAAATAAAACCGTGTTAGTCTCGAAAATCCAGTCTGGATATTAATGTAGTTTAATGCCGGTGTTTCATCCATGATAGAAAAAAGTATGAAAGAAAATATTAGACAGAAGAAGATTGTTTCATCAGTGTTGCTGCCAGCTCCTTTAAAAATACACATCAACACCACAGACACAATGCAGGGCAGCATCCAAGTGCCTTACATGCGTATCGGAGCAATGATCCCTGTGTGAGAGCGGAGTGGGTGATGTGGAATGTGAGGGTCTTTTTTTAGTATCACTGGGACTCCTGACTGAATGTTGCATGGGTCACACTGGGGTTATGGAAGGACTGAAGGATGTGGACGGGCCTGTGGACAGTGCATGTACTGTACCAGTTCTCCATGGGCGAGTTTGTGAAGCCTTTAAATGATTGTATTCTTGTACTGCATAAATATGACTTAAACATCAGCAGACCTTTACTCAGGTCCAGAATTGTTTGGTCGGGTTCTCTTAGTGTACTACTGTGTGATGTTTTGCATATTTTGGCAGAAATACGGACACACTGCGTAGATTAATCTGTCCTGTCAAACTGTCAACAACAACAAATTACCCGCAACTGTAACCGTGTTCCCATATTAACACCCTGCAGTGCAGCGAACACACACACGGTCCTAGAAAAGAACTGCTGTGCTGGTCTATCACCTGGCCTCCACTTTACCTCATAATGTGCTACAATAAGATGTCTGGTTCCTTGACCTGTGACCACGAGGACATGGTCTAAAATAATTTGAGGAAGGTGACACCACAGGGTCTGTGTCTCTTGTTTACAGCCTTCAACCCAGCACGTATAGAGTATAATGGGAGGAGCAGTTGTGGACGACAGCCCTCCTGGGGTGAAGGCACCAGATGGCGGCTGGGGCTGGGCGGTGCTGGCCGGATGCTTCGTCATCACTGGCTTCTCCTACGCTTTCCCCAAGGCTGTCAGCGTTTTCTTCAAGGAGCTCATCCGAGAGTTCGATGTCGGTTACAGCGACACCGCCTGGATCTCCTCCATACTGCTCGCCATGCTGTACGGCACAGGTAATTCAGGGACAGCACACATGCTGGGAGGGAATACATGCGTTTGTTTGTACTGATGTGTGTTGTGTCTCTTCAGGACCACTGTGCAGCGTGCTGGTGAATAAGTTCGGTTGTCGGCCGGTGATGATGGTGGGAGGACTCTTTGCTTCACTGGGAATGATTCTGGCTGCCTTCGCCACGAGCATCATACACATCTACCTCTGCACTGGAGTCATTACAGGTAGAGACCAGCCAATTTTAGGAACATGCTTACAGATTAAATATAACCTAGTTTTAGAGCGTGTTATTTTTCATACCACTTCTGTCCTTCTGTTCCTAGGTCTGGGTCTTGCACTGAACTTCCAGCCGTCTCTGATCATGTTGAATCGTTACTTCAGTGAGAAGCGTCCTCTTGCTAATGGCCTGGCTGCGGCGGGCAGCCCAGTGGCCTTGTGCTGCCTCTCCCCACTGGGCCAGGTTCTGCAGTATGAGTATGGCTGGAGAGGAGGGTTCCTCATCCTGGGAGGTATGCTACTCAACTGCTGCGCCTGTGGTGCCCTCATGCGGCCACTGACACCACCTAAGAAGCAGCAGCAGCTGGAAGAGAGCACACCCACGGCTGCAGAGACGGCTCCGGCACAGAAGAAGAAGCTGCTGGACTTCAGCGTGTTCAAAGACAGAGGTTTCCTTATATATACCGTCGCAGCGTCAGTGATGGTGCTGGGTTTGTTTGTGCCTCCCGTGTTTGTGGTCAACTATGCTAAAGGCCTTGGCTATGAGGACACCACGTCAGCGCTGCTGCTCACCATTTTGGGGTTTGTTGATATGTTCGCCCGGCCTGCTGCAGGACTCATAGCAGGCACGAAGTGGGTCCGGCCCAGATGTGTGTATCTGTTCAGCTTTGCAATGATCTTTAATGGGTGCACAGACCTCGTGGGATCACAGGTAACAAAGCAGGTCCTACCCTACATGCTGTGGAGGATATGTAGCTTTGCAGGAACTTAACTAGTCTTCTTGTGTCTTCTTTCAGGCCAAGGACTATGCAGGTCTGGTCTTCTTCTGCATCTTCTTTGGTATTTCATACGGCATGGTGGGAGCACTTCAGTTCGAGGTCCTCATGGCTATCGTTGGGACAGAGAAGTTTTCCAGTGCCATCGGCCTGGTGCTGCTGATGGAGGCGATCGCTGTCCTGGTGGGACCTCCTGGAGCAGGTAAAAGAACGTGGATGTTCTCTGACCCTGTGACTCTTCTCCTCCAGGAGTCTGCTCTCTGTGCATGAATTCATGTTTTTGGATTCTGGATTCAGGTGCTGGAGGTCTACAGAGATTCAGATCACTGCTGACCTCCAGAGGCTGCTAATGCAAACTGCAGTTTTTGACACTTCCATGTTAGCTTCACTAATCAGAATGTTTCTGATCATAGTTGCCGTCACAAGAAGATGCATTTATTAACTTTTTGTTTTTGCCATCCGTGGAAATACAACGACATCTCTGTATTTACGTATACTTTTCTTGTTCTCTCCATCAGGTCGCCTGCTGGATTACACCAATCAGTACATGTACGTCTTCCTGCTGGCGGGCTGTGAGGTCACACTCTCGGCCCTTATCCTCGCATTTTGTAACTTCTTTTGCATCCGAACAAAAAAACCAGATCCAGAGGCGAAGATGGAGATGGCTGTGACTGCTGCAGAGAAGGAGGTGCTCAACAGCAGGGAGAGGAGAGAGGAAAATGACGAAGAGGAGCCAAGCGGGAAAGAGAACGGAAAAGCCGATGCTGTCAAAGATGACAAGGCAACGACGGTGAAGGAGATCGGAGATGAGAACACAGAGACGTCGTTATGAAGACTGTGACTGAAACTGTGTAGTGAGAGGACATGTGAAATGCACTACTGACGACCTGTGGAGCCACTGAGGGAGAAGGCTTCACATGAAAACAGACGAATTTGTTCTATTGTGTTTGTGTTATTTACTGTACTGTTATTTAACTCCAGACTGTAGCTGTGTGCATGAACGTGCTGAAAGAGCGTGTTCGTCGGTCGTGTTTCTGTTGAATGTATCTGTGTTTTAAGGCACCTTTTAGGGAGAAGAGTTTTATGAACAAAAATCCCACAACATGACGAAATATTTCAGAATCACATTTCAAGAACCAAAGATCCTCCAGAATTTAGAGGAATCAACTTTTACGTGAGGAGGCGTTAGTTTAATGCAGTCAAACACTGTATGGTATTACTACACCTGGTCCCAGGTATGAGCAGCAAAATGTTTTACAACATGTTAAAATAGTTATAATTATGATTAGTATTATTATTATATTACACCAACATAAGCTGACACAGATGCTCATGGTGGAAGAATGACAGCTATGTCTGCTGTGTGAGAAACTAATAGCATATTTGATGTCATGGTCACAGCACTGGTCACAAGAAGAGGAACCAAAGTGCATTGCAAATTAGCCTAATGATATATATTTATACAGATATTATTGGATATATGTTTGGATGTATAAGTCTGCAGGCTGGATTATAAGGGCGTGTGGGCTAATTCTGCCCACATGTGGGACTGGGCAGATTTATAGTGTGCTAATATGAGACCAAGATGTTTGCCCTGATATAACCCTGTCCAGCTGTAAGGCCACACGTCTATTTTCTGTGTTTATGTCCTATAGTTTGTCAGTATGCATACAATACAACGTTGAGAAAGATCAGTGGCTGATATCTACAAACAAAAGATCCAGTATTAGTCACTCTCCCGTCTTAATATCATAATTCCTAAAAACAAAACAAAGGAAATATTCAGTGAATTTCAGGATATGCATCAGTAACACCGACCAACATACAGCTAAGACATATCATAGCAAAACAAAACAACAATACATACAATAATATCTGTGCATCTTCAGTGAATATGCAAAACTGAGTATTAGCAAGCTGTGTGACAAAACACAAGCTGTACATCACAGGCTAGCATGCTAGCAGATCCCTGTTAGCTTGATGTAAAGAAGCCGTTAAGGACTCCTCCAATCCTCCAATCAGCAATAAATTGTTCATGCTCATTTCAAAATGCTACCGGAGTGAAGTTACCATGTCACAGTGTTTCCTTTCAGGGTTCATGCACACACACAGACACACACAGAGACATGCAGCTCATTGTGGTTTTTACCTTCTACCAAAGAAACAGGTGCTTCTACACTTGCTGCCTCACACACAGAGGCTGGTCTTGCTGTGCTGTAACTCACTCATCTCCTGAGCATGAATGAACCAATTAAAGAAATGGAACCAAGTAAAGAAACTGTGGTGACAAGTGATTTAAAAGATGGGAACAACTGACACTGCAGGTGCTGGATTCAGCAAAGTGTTGTCTTTCTAGTAGTCTGCATTTTTATTTATCTTATTTACTGTAAAATTCTGTAAGAAGAAAAAGAAACAACAGAAACACTCACCTGTCCCTCAGAAAGACTGCAAACCTGCTGGTGTATTTCTTTTTCTTGCCTTTTTCTAAACATGGCGAGCGGCAGCTAGCAGCCCCGGCTAACTGCAGCTAGCAGCCCCGGCTAACTGCAGCTAGCAGCCCCGGCTAACTGCAGCTAGCAGCCCCGGCTAACTGTAGCGGACATTTTCCTGGATAGGCTCGTTCACGGTAAGAGCGCGCAGAGAGAGAGAGAGAGAGAGAAAGGCATCTGATTGGCTACCACGCCGACCAATCACTACGTTGCGGCCCGTCAGGTAGCCGGTATTTTTTTCGGTACAGTAAATACGAATAACATCAAAAACCCTTAAAAATAAAATATATTTATATTTTATAATAAGTGGAAAATGTCGAGAAAAACTAATGCATTTGTCAATATTTTTTTTTCACAATTTGTGGCTATGAAATTAAAAAAAATGTTGAGAAAAATATTGAAAAAATAAAATAGATGTAAATAAATTATTACGGTTAGAGGTCTAATTCTAAAACTTTGAAAAAGTAACATACTTATTTTCTGACCTAAATATTAAGATTAATAATGCATATGGAATGAAGTCAAAATTAAAATATATTTAAATTTTTAAAACTAATGCATCTGTCAATATTTTTTTTCACAATTTGTGGCTATGAAATTAAAAAAATGTTGAGAAAAATATTGAAAAAATAAAATAGATGTAAATAAATTATTACGGTTAGAGGTCTAATTCTAAAACTTTGAAAAAGTAACATACTTATTTTCTGACCTTAATATTTAGATTAATAATGCATACGGAATTAAGTCACAATTAAAATGTATTTTAATTTTTAAAGCAAATTAAATTTTTTATATTTTTAAAACTAATGCATTTGTCAATATTTTTTTTTCACAATTTGTAGCTATGAAATAAAATTACAAAATTTACCAAAATCAATACACTTAACTCAGTCAATACTGTAAATATTAAATACCTCAGTTAAACAGAGCATCTTCAGGATGTAGTGCAACACGAGACCAAAGTCTCCTGAATATAACCCAGCCCAGTATCAGTGCAGTTGTAGGTTTAGAAAAAACGACAACAAAACTGTACAAGTGAGTCATTTATTTACAGTTTAAGTACACAAATACAGTGGCAAATATAAATGTGAGAAAGTAAATTTCGATCCGATTGCTTACATAATTCATACAGAAGTGTCGAGCGTCGGACCAAACAGGTCCATGGTCAAAATCAAAAATTTAGAGAATGAACAGCAGCAAGAATGAATTACAACAGGCCTTTTCACTTCGACAGCCAAGTGTCAGACGAGTGAAATATAAAATCCCCAACACACACACACACACACACACGGCTGCTGGGAAAGACTGAAAGAATAGACTGCCAGCTTTCCTCTCCTCAAACAATCAGTTCAATATCTGTAGGAGAAGATTCACAAAATGCACACGTCAGTGCACGTGACGTGGTCGTAGTTCCAAGTTGTGACAGAAGTACCCTTCTGTAAAGGGTGGGGGGGGGCGACTGATGGGAGAGACTACTACACTCCAAGTCCTGTTCAGACCCTTCCCTACTGGTCAGTGAAAACGAAACATTTACAATAAACACAAGTGTTTCACAGCTTCCAAATAATACAAATAAGAAAAAGAAGAATCTTTTCTGTACAGTGAATGGACATTTGGTAAAATATGTCAGGTAACGCCCACCCCGCCCCCCCAAAAACAAGGTGCTCTTCATTGCACTGAAGATGGGGGGGGGCAGGGCTGACCCTGAAGGTCAACTAAACGGGTAAACTCACAACCTCCTGCACCACCAAAGCATATTTTTGGTATGTTCGACTAGCACTCGAGCCTTCGTTCTGAAGGCTCACCTCTAACACATGCAAAGAAGTCGTTTCTTTCTATTGGATATAAATGGCTGTAGCATTAATAAAGAGGGTGTGAAGGATGAATATTATAAAGACAAAACTGACAGTTGAGGAAATGAAAATACCAAAAAGGAAAAATCTGCCCATACATAATAATATTTAAAACAAAAAGCTGCTGAATCAGCTCGATACACCTTCCTGCAAAATAAGTAGATCAAGGCTGTTGTCTTGCCCTGGTGTGAACTTAGCAGACAGTGGAAACGTTTCCACAGAGGAAGAAGAAGCTACCTGCCCACTGGAACTTGTGTGGAATTTTCCTGAATGAGAACAGTCCAACGCTCTGTAATGTTTATTGAGGTCAGACAAGATACACAGAAACTGGAAAAGGAATGATTCAGTCATTCTGAAAGCAGGTGGACCCGGGTCAGAAGCTGGAGCATGATGTAGCTGTAGAAGAACTGAAAGGTGGTGGTAAGTAGGAGCGTTTCATACTGTGTGTCAGATTGCTTCTGAAGGGCTTGGTCCGCCAGGTTGCATTGTGGGAGCTCATCAAGGAGCAAGAAGGTGGTGGCCAGCAGGCGGTATATCAGACACCATCTTTAGGAAGAACAGAACAGGAAGCAGGGCCGTTAAAAACAAACATCCAGCTGTGCGTGCAAACTTCCCTGTAAAGCTGACTTTTGATGCTGCAGGTGACTAAAATGACACTAAGTCTTCTAGAGATTCTGATTTAGAATATTCTCTGTAAACAACAGAGTAGGAAGAAGAAGCAGAGAGAGAAGCGGAACAGCTGACAACGGCTGCACTGTCTGTTTGACAGATTAGCTGAGTATGTTTACTTTCAGCCACAACTACATACCCCGTTCACACTGGGGGAAAAAAATGTGGCTTAAGCAGGATTCGGCCGCATCCTGATCAATCCAGATGTGTTTTTTTCTGAGTGTGAACACCTCGAATCCGGCTGTATCCAGTTTGATTTCAATCCGGCTAGATCCACCCACGAGAGCTGGATCTAGCCAGATTGGCTCAAATGTGGCTCAGGTGTGAACGCAAATGTGGCGAGCGAATCCGGCTAGCGATGTGCTACTTCCGGTTAGCGATGCGCTACTTCCGGTTAGCGATGTGCTACTTCCGGTTAGCGATGTGCTACTTCCGGTTAGCGATGTGCTACTTCCGGTTCACGGGGCACGACACGGGACAAAAAAACGCATGACACATGCGCACACGCGGTCCTACCGTGGCGTGAATGGACTCTGTATATTATGAGGCGCCACCTAGTGGTTTGGAGGACAGCAAACATGCTGGATGAAGCCGGATTGAGTGCGGACACAAGTGTGTGCTTGCCAGATTTGAAAATAGGTCTGAACACATCCAGCTTAAAGGCTGTCTGGGCTCAATCCTACTCTTAGCTGGAATGACTTTCTCTAGTGTGAACGGGGCCTTTAAGACAGACACTGACTGACACATGATGAACTCTGCATCATGTACGTGTTCAGAGGAAACATAGGACAGGTGGGATTAGGGAGGCAAATTCCTCTGAGAATGCCGTGACTGTCAACCTGACATGTGATCGATCAAGCAGGTTCAGGCAGCAAGGCACAGAGCTGATTAAAGGGGCATTACATCAAACCTGATAAGGCAATGAGGAAGTACACTCAGAGGCTATGATGCACTGCGATACATCCTCCACACTGCACAATCTGACTGTTCTGCCAGATATAGGATGGTAAAACACTGCTATGACAGTGACAGTGCATGTCTGCCATGGGTTTGACTAAAACACAAGGCAGTCCAGTGCAGAAGTGGAGGTTGGAGGCATGCTTCCCCTGGTGCTTTAGTGGTCAGGACTCACCCAGCGTTGCAGCCGTCACACGAGGACGTGGCGAGCGTCTACTTGGCGTGATGCTCGTAGGGAATGCTATTCTGAGGTTGAGGGAAAGGAGAGAGAAGGGCCAATATGTCAGAACATAAACACCTGCACCAACCAACCACACGTTTTAGGAAGAACTGGCTAGTTAGGAGCAGTTTAGTGACTTATCTTAAACAGATGTATACAGATGTGTTTCTTTCTGATCATTCTAGTGAACACTGCGTGTATTAGAAGAGCCTTGTACCTGTGAGGTGGACATGCGGGAGGTGTCCTGCCGCCCTGTCAGGTCTGAGGATGACACATTGACAGGGGCACCGCGGTGCAGTCGCATGCTGACCTTTCGTTCACGCTCCATACCAGACACTTGCCGAGGAGACGTATTTGCTGGAGACCAAAACTAAGATCAGTCACTATCATCTATCTATGAATATAATGAGGCAGTTCTTCTATATATTTGCACTGGTTTTGAGTTTTTTTGATCAGAACGTTCAAGGCAAAATAAAACAGACATGAGTCTTACCAGCACACTTCTACCACCCACTCATTAAACCCTCGAAACTACAGGGATCCAGAAATGCTGATGCAGGCTGAAGTGCACTGACCTGTGTGTGAGGTGGGCGTTAGTGGTGTGGGTGGTGCTCCGTCCTGAGTTCCTCGTGGTCTTCCTGATGCAGCAGGTATTCCTCTGGCCCCGGGGTTCCTGCTGTGCCTCAACCTGTCTTCCCTCACCCGGCGCTCTCTTTCTGCTTCTTCTGCTGCACGGTTGGCTCCCTGCATGTAACAAAACAACCAGATTCTAAATGCAGGAATTGTGTTTTGGGCACGGCGGCGCTAGACGCGAGGCAGAATACTTACAAACTTGAGCATGTTCCAGTCAAATACGTAGTCGTAAGAGAAGCCCTGTCTGTGGAACAGATTCCTGAAGAGCTGGCGTAGGTATGAATAATCCGGCTTGTCATCAAAGCGCAGGGAGCGACAAAAATTCAGGTAGGTAGCAAACTCAGCTGTAACAAAAAGGGGTAAACGTTTTTCAGCTGATACAAAAAACTCCTATATTTATCAACAGGGAATTACATAATAAGAAAGCATGAGACTCACAGGGGTATCCCTTGCAAAGCACCTCGATTGGCGTGGACATTTTCTTTTCACTGATTCGCTCATACTTCTGCCTCTTTGTAGCGGCCTTCAGACCTTGCCAAGGCAGAGAGCCCAGATTAAAATACATGAGAACGTAACCCAAGGACTCCAGGTCGTCACGCCTTGACTGCTCTGTAGAGAAAGACAACAAGATAATAATGAAGACCATGCATTGATGCCAAACAGGCTCTAAGGGCGTGTGTGGTGTATTTTTTTTTTTTACCAATCCCGAGATGCGTGTTGATTGAAGCGTAGCGTGCAGTTCCCGTCAGGTTCTTGTTCTCACGATAGGGGATGTGCTGGTGCGTACGAGCGTCACGGTACTTTTTAGCCAGGCCAAAGTCAATGATGTAGACCAGGTTGCCCTTTTTGCCAAGCCCCATCAGGAAGTTATCAGGCTTCACATCTCTGTGGATGAAGTTCTTTGAGTGAATGTACTCAATGCGACTGATCTGTGAAGAAGAACAAAATCAAAACACAAATTAGATCACTTTGCCAAGTTAGTATGAAGGAAGTTTCAGCTTTATAAGCACTTAGTGAGCAATCCTACCATCTGATCAGCAAGCAGCAGGACCGTCTTGAGGCTGAATTTGCGTGAGCAAAAGTTGAAGAGATCCTCAAGGCTGGGCCCCAGCAGCTCCATCACCATCACATTGTAGTCACCTTCTGCTCCGCACCACTTTATTGTAGGAATGCCAACTGCAAAAACACAAGAATAAACAGTAAGTACACAAACTTGCTAAACCCTTAAGTGGAACAGGCTGTAGTAGCTGTGTATTGTATGTGTATCTCCAACATTGCTATTTTTTGTCCTGCTCTCTCAATTTTAAAAGCAAATGAAAACTACACTGCCCTGTAGGGCAACGACATCCCACTGCCTTCTCACAACTGCAGACAGCTTATTAAGCAAGACAACATGACAGATACACAGTATGAATGAAGAGATGTCAGCCAATATGATTTCTACCTCCTCCTTGCATCATCTTGTAGATCTTGCTCTCAATGTGGAGCTGGGGGTGTTTGGTCTTCACACATTCCAACTTAATCGCAACCTCCTCGCCCACTGATATATCTGTGCCTGTAAAAAGAACAAAACAGATACACAAGGTTACTTAAAAAAGATCAGTTAAATTACACCACATCAATGATCATCAGCTAGCATCTTTCCTTGGGTCAGCGATTACCAGACATTTGTTCGCTAGTCAAACATGCACGTTTAGTGAAAAGTCCATGCAGTGGCTAGTTCACACTATTAGAAAAGACTGATCCGATAAAGGAAGCCTTCACATGCAGTGATAGAACGGTGGACACACACAAATCAGCTGGCACATGTCAGTTTAACTGCTCTTTACATGTCCATTGAAAACCCTGACAACCTGATAACTGTTTGCAGGCTGCTAATGGAGTATCTGCCAGTACAATGCACCAGAACCCAATTTACATTACGTACACACTACATATACCTTCATCTATGAAGTCATCTTAGTCATCTTATCTACTCTGGCCATCGTCTCCAGTGGAAATAGTGTAATCGACATTTAAATGCCAAAAACAGCTTGCATCCAAAAGTAGAAGCACTGCAGATCCCTTCCACCATTTACAGCAGCACCAGAAACTGCAGTACAACAATAAAACACAGTGTAACTTCAGCTGCTACACCCTATGCCCTCGAACAGGACACTCGTTTATTCCATCACATCATATGAAGCCAACTGTGGCAATATCTACATTATGACATGTCATGATGATAGCAGATTTTTTTCCTGATAACTTCCCTGATGATGTCAAAGAAGTCAAAGACTATTTTGGCTGCAAGCTACCGGATACCTCCATCAACTGGAAAAACTGGTGTGACCAGCCTTGGTGTAAAAACAAATAAGAGATACTTGACATGCACCACATAAATGTCAGAAACTAACAGAATCAACCATGAACGACTGCGAGGAGTGAGGTCAGCAAGGTTCAAGCTTAGAATATTATAAACTAAGACGAAAGATTTATTAATCATGTAAGCAGCTGCTATAACATGACGTGTATCCTCCATACAATGAACCCTGCAGACACTTTTTTAAAAATAGAAATAAGAACTAATCCTGTGTGTGGCATGATGTCCAAAAGCAGATAAGAGTTTGGGATTGCACCATATCAATGTCAAGACTGTTGTACCGCAGCCATCTGGACAGCCAGGAGATGAACAATATAAGCCTCACTGCCAGGTGTGTGTAGGCTTCAGAGCTGTGACCTTGCTGCGTGATAATAGCAGTTGTAGGTGTAACACAGAGAGAAACCAGAAGGCATCACTGGCACTGGAAGACATACCAATAGCAGTTTGTCATCATTAATGGAAGTGGAGAATTTGCAGCTTATGTAACACTACACTAGAATAGCACAAAGAGCACTAAGGTAGCATTACCTAAAGCAAGATAATTACTCAAACCAGCTCAGTTTGTGATGCCAATCATATTTTACACGTCCAGATACACGGAGGTGAGAAGCAGCTTTCTCAAACTGCACATACAGTTTATATAGTTTGATGTTTTTATTTGTATTATGGGGGCAAAACATCAGTTAAGCTAGCTTTTAGCAGGCTGCTAACTGTAGTCAACTTAGCAAGAATACAAACTAACAGCTAGCTTGATGACGTACGCTGAAAGTAGGATGACATGAACAACGTTTGGAGACGAATATTTTACAGTACAGTATATAAACAAATATATAATAACATATTCCACTCACCTAAATAGATGTCTCCGAAAGATCCACTTCCGATTTTTCTGCCCAGTCTATATCGGTTCCCCACTCGAAGCTCCATTTTTCCCTTGTATTTCGTTCCGTCTGTTCGTACCTTAGTTGCTAACGTTGCTTATCCAAAAATGTCAAGCTTGAAACCTTTTTTTATTTACACAAATATTTCACCTCCCTTCTCAGGTTTGCACTCCCCCCTTCCCCCAGAATCCCAGCTCCTTCCGTAACGATCCAAATTTCACCATCCCTTTCCTTTCTTCCTGAGCGACGGAGGTCTATAATACCGCGATCCCCCGGTAGAGCGAAACGTCTAGTTTATGTTCTCCTGGTTTTGGGTGTTATTATTCCCCCAAACGTAAGGATGGAGACGGATTTTTTACCGATGCACTTAACCCGTAATCCTGCGCAGCTTCACTCCAATGTCGGAATTTTTTTTTCTTCCACCGTGAAAGCTGTCACTCGCTGCTGACGTCACTTCCCCTAGCAACCACGGGCAGATCTGGAAAAAAAAAGATCAACAGAATTTAATTTAATTTAATTTAATTTAATTTAATTTAATTTAATTTAATTTAATTTAATTTAATTTAATTTAATTTAATTTTGGAGGAATGAATAGAAATGAGACGAATTTTATTTATTTATGTATTTATTTTAATTATTTATTTGACTATACTTTGGACATTTGACATTACCATTACTGGTATGGACTGGATGATCATTTAAAACTGTATTATTCTTATAAACAAACAAGCAAACACCAAAGAGTTTGTCTTTTTACAATTTTACAATAATATATAATAATATAATAATAATTTACAGATTAAAAACGTGTTTTTTGGCTTTACCAGACATTTCAAATGCTTTATATTGCATTTTTTAAATGCATTTTTTTCCACAAAAACAGACCATAAAACCACAACAACTTACACTGAATGTGGGAAAACATGTAGGGGCAGACAAACAGTGCCAGGCAGGCCTGCTGTGCCATGCAGGGCTGATCCAACCAGACAAGGATGAAACCTGCCCAGGCTGACATGTGTGTGCATGTTTGGACAGCAGCAGTGAGTCTATTATGATTTATAAACTCACAAACAATCCAGGCAAGTTTCAGGCATGTTGAGATCAGTCACATGATTGTGTTTTATTACACTGTTCACACGCACACTCTCCTAATATAACTGTGTTGAACAGAACTTCTATAATACTCTGTAATAATGGTTAATATTAATTTCTCAAGCTGATAAACACTAAAAAGTGTGTTATTAGGTGAAAACACAAGGAAAAAAGGTCTCGCTCCTATCACTTGTGCTCTATGTATGAGGCCACGCCCACCGAGCCGGGCTAGGATTTTTCTGATTGGACGGGCCTCACGGATTTTTTCTGATTGGTTGCTGGTGAGCCAATCAGCTTAGTGCTGATGCAGCTCACATGGCATGAGTGTTGTTCTGTAAGATTGAGTAACAGGCCTGCACGTGTGGGCCCATGCATTCACATCTGATGTGCTGCGTTCACATGCTGTAGGAATAAACAGGTGGTGCACAAAATGTCCACAATATTAGATGTGATTAGAAACTGTCATAAAATGTTGCTACAAATAAAATGCATCTACAAATACACACATAGAAATACACATTTTAACACAATTATGAAGGCTGTGTGTGTGTGTGTGTGTGTGTGTAGCCCTTGTCCCTGCATAGTTGCAGAATTTACCTTCTGTAAACTATTTATACAGATTGAAGAGCAGCTCTTGGCCTGTTGTTTGATTTAATGTGCAGACTTTAAGTGTTACGGGAAGAAAAACAACACGCTGACTTTGTGTTTTAAAGTACTGTGAACATAAAGCATGTCACTGTTGAGGACAGGATGTACTCTGTCAGCCTGTTGGGGAGTTGCCAGAGCTGAGGAGGTTTAATCCAATCATTGGAGGGTTACTGATCTGTCCACGCATCAATATACAATATCCACTGTGAAGCCCACTATGCTTAGGAATACAACTGTTAAAAGAAGAAATAGAGTTGAAATCAAAGTTTGCAAAAAGGTTACCAAAACACTTCGGTAACAGGATGAAAAGCAACTGTTTGTGCAAAGAAAGAGGAAGTTGCAAATAGGTCAGTGAGTCTCAGTAACAGCACTACTGCAGGAGTTAACCCTTTGTTCTTCTTCTTGAGTTTGATATGAATGAAATAATCCCAGGCTGAATAAGGGTTAAGCAGGATACGGATGGAAGGGATCAAGGGAGGGAATCTTAATGCTTTTATTTACATCTGTGGGAAATGTGCTATGTAAATATTTAAACAGCTGTTTATCCAGGAAGGGGTGCAAAAAAAAAAAAAAAAAAAAAAAATCTAAACACAAATCCATGCATAACAACACAAAAACACTGTAAAAGGTCTGTGGCAGATGTTCAGGCTGAGTTCAGGCTAACTGTGACATCTAGTGGATGTTGTGGGAACAACAGCAAAATATCAGCGTTATGGTAATAACTGCATTTATGAATGGTAATATACTATACCCTAATACTGCCAAAATGTCTTTAAATAATAATAATGATGATGATAAGTGATAGATTGACAACCCGTGTCTGCCCCGCCTCTTGTCTGTTGACAGTTGGGATAGGCTCCAGGCCCCGCATGACCCTGTAGTGGGAGGGGGGGGGGGGGGGGGGGGGGGCTCAGATAACACTCAAGGACCAAGGATCCACATCAACATTCCAAAACCAGCAGTCCAACATGGCCTCCTTGTTTTTGTTTCCAGCCTCTGTCTGTTTTTACTGGCTGAGAGGTTCCTTTAAACGGAAGCTGTGACCTGGCGTGCTCTCTGTCCTCACACATTGATACTAAGAAAATACTGTCCTCCATGAGAAAGAGAACATCTGATGAGTTTCAAAAGTAGCGTGCAGGTTTAGAGACGGTGGATGATGCAGGGCAGGGAGCACTGCTCTCCATCAAATACAAGTGAAGCCGCAGTGATGAAGACACAGCCGATCAAACTGACGGAAACATTTCTGACATTTCAAAACAAAAGCTTCAGAGGCCGATAACTGGTCTGCTGCCTCCTCCTGTCTGCTGTGTGTTCTCTGTGTTCCTCCCACACACAGCTTCTCCTCTGTGTTTTTGTTACTCTCCCCTTTGGGATGAATTCGTGCTCGGAGCTCCTCCTCCTCCTCCTCCTCCTGTCTTCCTCTCTCACACTTTGCCACTTTCCTCCTCCTCAGAGTAAGTTGTGTTTGAGGGGAAATGACCTGAGGAGAGAAAGACGCTGAAGACGGGAATCAGGAGAAAACTGCAGCACAGGAAACAGAGGCTTTTTTTTTCTTATCACCAGAGGACGAACACTGGACCATGACAGTGAAAGTAAGACCGCTCTCCTTAAAAAGAGAACTTTTCAGGTTTGTTGATGCAAGCTGTCAACAAAGATCCAGACACAGCTGACCTGCAAACACTTCAGTCTTTTTTAATTACTTAACTGATTCTGTTAAACTGAGGCTGCTTTTATCATGATGTGCTGTGCTAGAATTACACATATTTGTGTTTGTTTTCACTCACAAACAATGAGGTCAGGAGCAAAATGATGAAGAAATAATAGAGTCCACCCACTGCTCCACCTGCGATGGTGAGCAATTAGTACAGAACTGATGTAAACACACACAGGAAGTCACAACATGAAGTCCATATTTATAAGCCTTGAAGCTGCTCGCTCACTGTGTGGCTCGGGGTGGGAGGCGTTACTATGGTTGCCAAAAATGTCATCGTTTCATGTTATAAACAGACCATGAACTTTCTAATGCCTAAGCATTAACCTCTTCAGTGCCTAACCCCCAATCATAAGTAACAACAAACAGGCCTGTGACGGTCCTACAGTAACTAAAGTAAAAGTTTTACACATGCTGCTCTGTTGGTTGTAAATGATGGGTGGTGGTTTGGCAGTCACTTGACTGTTCTTCTGTAATCCTCCCTGTGGGTTTCAGAGGAGCCATTTAAGGCAAAATAAAGAGATAAATTGGCAATAAACACCTGCAGAATCTAAAGCTGGTCATGGCCTGACCTCATGTGATCGTTCAGCACATGATGCCAATTCAACCAATATGCTCTGTATCATGACCGACTGTGGAAGTTTTGCAGGCTTTTTGTGCTAAGTGAGCAAAACTGAAGCCTTTGGCAAAGCTCCATTTTCTATTTTTGGACAATATCTATAAAAGGGAGAACATATAGGCTCAAATGTGTGCTGTCTCCAGTAATCAATCAATCCCAATGCCCACACTACGTCATCTAATGAATAACCTGATACACTCATGCATGTGGAGGCACGTCCATACAGATAAGACTGCAAGCATGCACTCACGCTCCCACCCACACACACACACACACAACCTTCCCGTTTCCATCCTGCTGTTGTAGTCAACTAGAGAGCTGAGCAGATGAATGTGATGAAAAGTTGTTTATGAATGACAAAGAAATTACTTGTGTACATTTTTGTGGCTGTGTGGTGAAGGATCATATGTTAAAGAGCTGATCTGTGGAGTGGAATGAAAGCTGTGTGTAATGCATGGCTGCACATTGGGCAGGCATGCTGCTTTCAAGGTGATGTTTACCTTCCTTCACATGTGTGTGTGTGTGTGTGTGTGTCAGGATTTTATCTCCTTGTGTCTTTATAGGTGAAGTTCAAACACTTCAGAGTTGATGGTGGAAACTTTAATCCTCTGTTAATCTCATGTGTTCGGTCCACTGACCTCTGATCCTAATCTCTGCTTTATACACACAGACCTACAGACCTTACTCATTGTACATCAGTGGACCACAATTCTTTGATCTTTAAGTCAGTAGATTTACACGTTATAGTTCCTGTGAACTTCCAGCCTCTGAAACGACCCAGCCTGTCCTCATCAGGCGAACCCTGATTCAAACTGTCCAGCGCTACATTGCAGTGATTGTTTTGTGTGTACTGCAGATGACCACAGTCTGTGTGTGTGCTGTGCTGCTCCTCTGGGTCTGTTCAGTGGACTCGTACCGGACCCCCTACGATGACAAAACAGAGCTGGATCCCAGTCAAGAACAAATAGACACCAGGGACCACCACCGAGATGGCAGGTACCGTATGTATTTGTATTGAAACATCAATATTTGAAAGTTAGTTTTAAAAAAAAGCCTACATGTAACTTGAGATATATACCTAATGAAAAGGCGAAGGGA
Source organism: Parambassis ranga (assembly GCF_900634625.1). Classification (NCBI taxonomy): domain Eukaryota; kingdom Metazoa; phylum Chordata; class Actinopteri; family Ambassidae; genus Parambassis; species Parambassis ranga. The sequence goes on from NC_041027.1 coordinate 13,878,082, forward strand.
GGCAAGGGAATGTCGACGATGCTGTGATCCAAGAGAGGAGGCTCCCCATCAACCCTCTGGTCAATATTACCCCCAGTACCAGATAGTCCCACAGATCAACATCACTCTGCTCAAAGGTAACACCAAACAAAGCCGTTACAGAGACTTCAGTGAACAGGACGTTGGCCATTGAACCCCCTGATGTAAATGACTCTTTGTTTTAGGTGAGAAAGGTGATTCTGGTGAGCGAGGACCTTACGGTAAATCCGGTAGAGCTGGTCAGAGTGGTCCTGCAGGTCCCACAGGCTTAAAGGGCAGCAAAGGCAGCGTGGGCCTGCCGGGTGAGCCCTGCAAGTCTTACTATGCTGCCTTCTCTGTTGCCCGCAAGAAAGGTCTGCATTCAAATGACTACTACCAGACACTGGTGTTTGACACGGAGCTGGTCAACCTCTACAGCCACTTCAACATGTTCACTGGCAAGTTCTACTGCTATGTGCCTGGCATCTACTACTTCAATCTGAATGTGCACACATGGAACCAGAGGGAGACGTACCTGCACATCATGCACAACGAGCGGGAGGTGGTGATTCTCTACGCCCAGCCCAGCGACCGCTCCATCATGCAAAGCCAAAGCTTCATGCTGGAACTCCAAACAGACGACCAGGTGTGGGTCAGACTGTTCAAAGGCGAGAGGGAGAACGCCATCTTCAGCGATGAATTTGACACTTATATTACTTTTAATGGACACCTGATTAAACCCAAAAACGAGGTCTAGGTGGGAGAAGAGACCGGAAGTGTTGTTGTGTATAAGTGTACAGAAAATACAAGGACAACTCCATGTACTGCTACACAGATGTGTTAAAGACAGCAGGGTTACTACAACAAACAACCTAAGACACCTGAAACAAGAACCAATTGCAAGTTAGCATGCTAACCAGCTAGCCACACTCTTACTTAATACTTCTAGTAATCATAAGACAGGCTGGTGTGCCGATGTAGGGTATAGTCCACCTTCAGGCTGATAAGACAGGAAGAAGTGTTCTTTGTGTCACTATTGTCAAACATCATCCAACAACCAACCAGTGTGAGGATCAGCAGGATGAGCCACAAGCATCAGGAGGATGTCAGGAGGCAGAGTTAGCAGGAAACAGCTAGGCCGGCCCCTAAAGCTTCCCTCTTAGGATGAACTGGATTCTACGTGGTAGATGTTTACAGCATGGTGCATTTTTGTTTTAACAGAGGTGTAGTTCAGAGGTTTTGGACACCAGCGTTCACACTAAACCAGCTCACCTCATGCTGATTGACAGCTCTGTGTGGTGAAGTTCACAGTGGTGGCACTGCTTTTGTGACTGTGCAGGTCATGTTTAAACATCAATATAATCTTCACCTGCATAGATATATGTAACAGGTGGGGTGGTGGATCAACCTCAACAACAGGGCCCCTTCTAGAGGAAGGTACTACACTTCATTTTAGACTTATATGAGCTTAATAATGTTTTATTCCAATGATTTTTACTAACATATTTATGACAGCTGGATGTTATACTTTGTCCGGTATTACCTCACACTCACTCACAATAAGCTGTGGTGATGTATGGAGACTTAAACATGAGGCTTACCATCATCATCCCAACAGTAGGGCGTGTTGCTCCATGGCGGAGATTTGGGAATTAGAAAAACGTTCTTGCATGAGTCCTGGCATCCTTTTTTATTTCCTTCATTCCCACACTTCTGGAGCGCTGGGTCTGATTAGCGGGGGTGTGGAAGCTGCAGCTCTCGCCCGCAGCTATGAGCAGTTCTGAGGAGTGGCTGCGTTGTTTTCCTCTCATTTCCTTTTAGACATTTTAACGTCGCTCGAGTGACATCAGTGACATCTGTCACAGCTCCATCTGGAACCACTGAGGATGTTACACAACTGTGTAAATCAGGGAACAAAATCAGGTCAGAGGCCTAAGAAGACTCCTCATGGAGACATATCAAACACGTGTCTGCATCTCTTACAGTTCTTTGGATGGTACTACTGTTAAATAAAAGTTATATAAAGTCTTTTATACGACATGCTGCTGGTCATGTGTCATCACTTCTGGCTTCATGTAGATATTCCCTCCCCTTCTGGGTAGAAAGTTGATGGATGCTTTGTGAGTCTGCTGTAAGGGGTGACCTAAGTTTTGATGATAGTGGCAGAGATGCCTGTCTGAACACGTCGCTCTCGAGGTGAGACGTTCATCCATTCAGGGTTTTCTTTAAATGTGACACATCTGAAGTCTAATCTCAGCTAACAGTCTTGCATCTGTTAATCTGCTATAATCTGGTCTCCAGATTGAAATGTGTTGCAAACATCTAAATTGTTACTCTCCCAAAACACTCCGACTGCACAGGCAGTGTTTCTGTGTTGCAGCTGAAGCTTTTTGTGGTCACTGGAGAGGGTCGAGGAGGAGTGATGGCGAGAGGATGACACACAGGAATCCAACCAGGGTTCATCAGAAATCAACGAAGCTGTGAGAACTACCCAGTGGTAATGTCACCCAAACACCACACGGTGGCAGACTTCACCTTGTTTGCTCGGCGAGGCTCCTGAAAGGCTTCCTGAGAGGAGATGGATGTTGTTTGTAAGCGACACATCAGGGCTTCAGCAGGGTTAGAAATAAGGCAGCTTCAATCACACGGCCTTTACAATGGCGGCCAGCTGGACTGCATGAGACAAAGAAGAAATCAGGTGTCATGAGGAAACAATCCACAATCCTGTCCTCTATTTATAAGTATTCTATTTACTTCAATATATATAAGGTATATATGAGTATATTATATGACAAATGTATTCTTATCTACTACAACATGTTGTTAGACACATTAAAATTATCTTCTACAAACATTGCCTCGTACACTTTTAGTGTGCAATGCATTCTGGGTCAATACATCTATTTGTAAGTACAGATACGAAAATGCACAAGCAGAAAATCACAGTGTTTGTTGTGTTGTAGATGAAGGTGTGTTCTTAATTTCCCGAGTTGTGCCTCTTTTTGTACTACTATTCTCTAAAGTCTCTCACTTTCTCTTTTGATATCACTACCCAGAATCCTTTGCAATGTAAACAACAATGGTGACCTATGAGTGAAAGAAATATTTTTTTTTTAAAAAATGAAGACATGCTGTGTTTTTATCATCATATTTATACAGATGATTTTAATCTAAGTCAACGTCTTTAGTGTTTCTGGTCATGGCACCTCCCTCCATCAAAATGCAGAAGATAAACAGCTTTATTGCTTTGCCGCCATTGCCGCTCTAAACGCCAGCGAGGCGGTTTGATTTTTGATCACCAAAATAAATAAGTCACCTCATACGCCGCTGATGAAATAACCACACACGGTTGTCGCAATCAAGCAGCCTGTCAGCGCCTGTAGTATCACACCAGGGTCGCCTCTTTTTCCATTAATTTACCAAATAAGAGCATTCTTGCCTTGGCTTTGGCTGCAGCAGCCAGCCGCGCCGTCCTCCCCCCCCCCAGGGGCTTGTGGGTACTCATGAAATACGGTTACCAAAGTGCCGGATACGTGATTTTATATGTGAGGCCTATGAGCAACATCAATTTTTAATTCAGTGAGCACTTTGAATGGACTGCTACAGACATGGCGGTGTCATCTATTTATTAGCATATGCCGATAGGAGGCCTGTACTAAATAATCAACCTCCGAGGGGCCGCCATGAGCCATTAATATTTCATCGCACATGCTGCACCTGTGTATATATAAACATAAATTGGCCTAGTTGTAATTTTCATCATGGTTTATTAGATATTGAAGATTGAACTCTGCAACCATCTCATGCTCCAGTTTTCAGGAGCCAGAATAACACATCACCGAAGTGACAGACATGGAGGCAGGATTCGTGATGAGCGGCAGATAAAGTAGGCCAGGAGCCGGGGTCACATGGAGGGTCGCCTGCCTGTGATGGTAAAGCAACACGCAAGCCGATAATGTACACTCTCTATGTTGATGATTGTTATGGTTGTGAACATATTTCATTTACTAGTTTTTATTCTTGTTTTGGAAGCAGCCACTCACAAATAAATATGGATGAACCCTCTGTGATGTCACTCCTACTGTGGTGTGAGTTTCTGCATAAATATGACCCAAAACCTCAGCAGACTTTTACAAAAAAGGACAACGAGAACACAATCAAACAAATGAGACAGAAATATTAGACAAAAAAATATGTGAAGCTTTGCTGTGAGCTCTTTGTGCAGCAATAACAGCAGCTAGAGGGTTCCAGTAACTGCCACAGCAGAGTTTTAGTCCATTCCTCAGTACAGAACAGCTTCAGTTCTGACATGTTGGTGCGTATCCTCACATGAACTGCTTGGATTAAGAAACCTTTATTAGTCCCACAATGGGGAAATTGCTTACGGCAGCCCAGCAAGGAGCGCCATACACCAGTGAGTACACTGGAGACTATGTGGGTAAAGTGCCCAAGGACACACAAGAGTGACTGGGGAGGAGTTGTGATTGAACCACCAACCTTCCGGTTATTGGACAACCCTGCTCTACCACTAAGCCACTGCTGCCCACAAAGGTCAAAACATGAACTTTGTTCGTCTTTAAACATTATTTTGTGTGTTTGGGGTCATTGACTTTTCCTGCTTTTCACTGCTATCGTTCAGAATTCATTGTTCCAACAAAGATGGCAAGCGGGCCTGGCTCACAGGCACAAAATAAGGTATCATGGTACTACCACCACCGTGCTTCAGTGAGGGGGAGCGGGTTTTCCTTGTTTTCTGCTGACGTTTTGGGGTCATAGCTATTTAAGAAATACAGAAAAGTATCGATGTATCAATGATGGCAAACTATGCAGGGAGGAGATGCAGCAAAACATGACACCATAATACCACCACCGCCGTGCTTCACAGAGGAGATCAGTCATCAGGCTATTTTAACATTTTTTATTTTAACATTTTTTTAACAACCACCTGGCTTGTCCCAGTGTTTTTATCTTTATAGATGGATGGATGGATGGATGGATAGATAGATAGATACATGTGTTATAAGGTCAGGAGGTGTATAAAACAGTGTAATCTTCTTTTAGTCTTATTAATGACAAATCAAATGCGACACACCCAGAGCTGTGCAGCAGTGAGTTTGCTGACGCCTCCTCTTGTTACTGCTGATTGAAACAACAGGCCGCTCTCTCTCTCTCTCTCTCTCCCTCTCCCACACCGTCTGTGTGTCTCTCGGCCGTGGTCCTCTCCCTCCGCTCAGGCCAATCAATGACGGGATAGCAGTGGCTGTGTCAGCACCGTCGAGAGCTCCCCTCCACAGCCACGGGAAGTCAATGCTGCTTGTCAGCCCTCTTTGTCTTCTTTGTGTGTATGTCTGTGTTTTTCATCCATTATTTATTGAATCATGTGCTCTTATTGAGATCAAGGTTGTTGTTTTTTTCTTTTTAAAGAAATTTTAAAGAAAATCATCACTGAAGCTCAGTCCTCCATGAGGAGGTTGGAGGGTTGGTGGCACTAAAACTGCTACCGACTTTCACCCAGGAACCCAAGTCCGCCCTCCAGTCATATCAGGTCTACATAAAAAACACCTCACACTCTGCAGCTGCCATTTACACCTTCCATGTTGTAGTTTCACCTCAAACGTGAGCACAGGAGCCAGAAATAACATATTAACCACTGAAAGTTTTTAAGATTGATTTTGTTCAACATGGCCTACATTTCTGGAGGTAACACCTCAACAAATTCATCATGATATCGACTCACCGCAGCCTCAGTATGCACTCAAAGACCACTGCAGCTCAGGCCTGTGTGTGCATCCCCAGGAGCTCACCACTCCCATCTGAACTAAAGGATATTTACAAGCATTTACCACCATTTTATTGACTCTACCTACAATCCATGCCAGAGCCATTAAGTCAGAACACCTTGGCGTCGATTCTCCTTCCCTCGGGGGGGGGGGGGGGGGGGGGGGGGGGGGGGGTGAGAGAGGAGGCCCTCTCCTCCCTAGTAATAAACATGAAAAAACCTTTTAAAAGTCATCACCTGAACACATCATGCTGTCTGCATGGAAAACAGAATACAGTGAGCATCCTCACCCTGTGACGCAGAGAAATATGCAGCACGCAGTGTGGATGCATGTTTAACACAAGCGGCAGCCTTCGGGGCTCAGACTTGAAGCCCATGCGGAAGTGTTAGAACTTGTAGTTCACACTGCAACCACTAGGGGCTGGCTCCAAAAGCGAGTCATTTCTCATAGACTCCCATGTTGCTCCCATGTTACGACTTCACAGCAGAAATTAACATGTTTACAGCCTGGTACAAAAAAACATTCTGGTCTCAAATGATTGGTTCTCTTCTAGAGTCAATTGTATGTATGTGTACATGCATAATTCCACAATCGCCCGCCCCCCCTAAACTCCGCTCCATCTCTTTGTCCATATTTGGAGTTTTGGCAGACGCTGCTAACATAGCAGGCGATCAGCACGTCCTGGAGCCTCCCACCGAGTCTCAAAACGAGGCTCCTCAGAAACAAACGGGTGACGTCATGGAAGCTCTGTCCCTGGTTTTTACTGTCAGTGGTTTAACATGACCCCAGCCCCCACATGTTAGAACATTTCCTCCTCTCCAACATGCAGCTCTGAACCTTTGAAACACTCCGATCATTATGCACCTTCAGATCCTCGTCGAAGTGTTGGGAGATTTAAATAATTAATGAAGGTCCTGTGATACAATCCTTGCACCTCACGCACAGCACCTCAGTCAGCACAAAGACAAAAACCTGTTTTTACAAGGAGCCAGAGCTGATGTTTGTCAAAAATACGTTCGTTGATAACACAAAACAATCATTCGCTTCCTCTTATATGCACCATAAAACATGAATCCATCCCTCCCTGTCTCCATTCAGCACATACATTCTGTGAAGAAACCAATCAAAGAGGAACACAAATGCAGAAATGATTAAAAGCTGGAAGAGAAGCAGCATGTGGAGGAGAGGAGGTGCTGATGGAGAGAAGTGAGAGGAGGGCTGAATGTCAATAGTTAATATTCTGGTGGTTGACTTCACACCCCCCCACCTCATTTCTGTCTGCAAATATTGACACTGGAGTCCTGTATCCATGTTTTCCCTTCATGCACGCTCAGTGTGTGTTTCCATCACATCAGACCACATTACAGACCCAGACTTATCCTAACCCTGCGCACCACCAACACACGATCAACAACACCAGCTCCTCATTTTGTGTTACGCTTTAAGGATTTCAGCTTACATGAACAGATTTATTGACATTTGAGAACATTTTTTTACTTCCTGTGGTGACTGCTGAATGATCTGTATGTGCTGGTAAGTCACAGCCCCGCTAACTAAACATGGACAGGGAAGAGCTTCTTGACAGTTTGAGACATTAAAGCTACTTGGTAAGTTGAAGATGAATCTGTTATGTTCACATTAAGTTAAAGGTGGGTCCAAACAGACACGGGTTAACTAAAGGCGAGCTTTAATGAACAACGCCGACAAACTGAACAAAGAAACCAACAGTCCATAAGCAAGCTCAGAACAATCGAGAGTTCAGAGACAGAACCAAAGACCAACCAGAAATGAAGAACTAACACGAGAGACAGCACAGGGTGGCATCAGACGAACTGACAAAGCGGAGCACAAGACTTAAATACAAAGACGGTAACAAGATGCAGGTGAGAACAATGAGGGCGAGGCAGGCAATCAACAAGGCGGGGAACACAGGAGGAGGTAAACCACACCCAGATACACAAGGAAGGACAACAGGCAACTAACAAAACAGGCAAAATAAACCAGGAAAATACAAAAAAAACAAAGATTTACATGAGAACAAAACCAAATGAAGACTTCAGGGACCTCAGGTCACGCTGAGGATGGAACAAGTCAGATCATGGTGCACATGTGCGCTGTGGAACATAATGCTCAGTGTGGTGGCTGCTGTGTTTCTGATCAGTGGATTGGGCCGACTGATTCTATGCTAATTCTGCAAATATAGATTTAAATATCATTCATCACAAGCTTCAGTGTTAAGAAGAAAACCCATTTATTCCCAATTAATCACCTCGAATGTGTTGTTTTTCTGTGTGATCGATTGAAAGTCCCATTAAAAAGTAAGAAAACAAAATGCTCTTTGCTGCAGTGGAAACGGTGAAGCAGCGCTGTGAGGTGGGAGCATCTCTCCTGTGACCAGAGCATCATAAAGTAGTTACTGTCTGTGTTGTTGTTATTAGAGTATAAATGCGCACACTGAGTTGTCAGTAGGGGGGTAGAAGGAGAGAAGAAGTACACAATGGGGAGGTGTAAAACGGGGTTGACACCACTTACGGCCTGTTTCAGTGTCTATTTTATGGCTGTTAAAACCACAAAATGGGCTTTTAAGGCGGGTCGAGGCCAGATGTCGATGCCGTTTTGGGGCCGCTCTCGCCCCTCCTGCTGCCCTGTGTACTTTATTAATTGAGACATTAAAAGATTTATATGTTTCTTCTGCTTTGTCACTTTTTTCTCTCCTCAGACTCCCATCGTCTCTATTGTCCTCGCTTGTAATTAAAGGTTTCAGGGTGCTGCCCCGTGTGTGTGTGTGAATGCATGACAGCCGAGGGAAGAGAGAGAACGCTTGTTTTCCTTCCCCTTGCCCGCTGCACATGCTTTCCCTTTGCAGCAGATGCTCTTGTTCTGCCTTAACGGCCAAGGATTCCAACTTAATTAACACTAAATAATTAACTAAATAAACACGCTAAACACAGCAAACACACACTCATGCTATCCGCATCATCTTCGGGGAGCCGATCATTTGGGGCCGCTAGAAAAGTGAGAAAGAGCCGTAAATGTTTCAGAGACGCTGGTGGTAATGAAACAAGCTCATTTTCTAATCTGTGAAGTAATTAATTCGCTTAATGCCGTCATTAATCATGGCGTACAGCACAGGTAGCACACACACAGGGTCTCTGAGGCCACCGCTGGCTCCATGTGTGCGGTCTGACACCTGTAGCTTCAGTGGTTCATACATGAAAGTGTCTCCCTGGAAAGCTGGAGTTTGATTCCCAGAAAACTTGGTGGTGAAATCCTTCTGTGCAGGGCGGTTACTCGGATTAGAATTTCAGACAATCTCACAGTAGCTGTCACACTGAGGATGACGACCACAACCCTGATAGACAGGATGAATGCAGCCCGGACCCATGGAAGAACGGACTTCCAGTAGACCTCTGAAGGTGGCTGTGGTGTCACCAGCAGATCCTGTAAGTCCTGTAAGTTTCATGGGTTGGGCTTGTTTGTCCAGCAAATCCCACAGAACCGTATTGGACTGAGATCTGTGGACTTTGGGGGACAAGTCAACACCTTAAACCGGTTGTTGTGTTCCTCAAACCTTTGCTGAACCACTGTTGCTTTGACGCAGGGATCTGTATCCTGCTGAACGAAGCCATCAGGGGGGACTGTTCCCACGAAAGGGTGGACATGGTCTGCAGCGATGCTAAGCTAGGTGTGCTAGGTGTGTGACAGGGGTCAGGGGTCAGCATGGACACTCTGACTGCTCTGCAGCTACACAACTCACTGTGCTGCTCTGTGTGTTCTGAAACTTCTGAAAATTAGAACCAGACGCTCGTCTGTTGGACCAGACCACACAAGTCAGATTTCACAGACTCCTCCTAGCCTCAGTTCGCTGCACCTCTTTTCTTTCCTTGGACCACTTTTGACACAGAGCTTTGAAGATGCTGGGACCCAGCCGTTGCTCAAATGCTTCTCCTGCTGCTAACAGTCAAGTTTGAGTCACATTTATTTTGTCTACCAAGATGTAACAAGCGTACACAGCTGTTTAAACATCCTTTGCTTCCTTACAAGGTTTTCCTGGTGAGGTTGGTTTATAATGGTCAGGCTGATGATCAGCACCATGACATTCCAGCAGCTCACTGGTTTGGTGAAAGCGAGACAAAGAGAGTGAGACTCTACCCTCACTTTCACAAAGCAGCACCGTTATTCTGCAGCAGCGAGCTGTGATTTTCTGTGTCACTATTACACTTTGAGGGACTGAAGGTCTGGGGGAAGGAGGAGGAGGATCTGAGGTTAGCTGCCACCCCCCCTGCAGATCTGCCCCGGTGCCACACAATATTAAATGTGTCCCTGCATGAGTGCATATCTGTGAGCGCTCGGGGGACCCGCTTCATCAGAGCTCGGCTGAGTGTGTCAAACAGTGATGTGCTGGAGTCCATTGTGACAGACCCTGTACCCTCCACAAACACCCACCGACCCCACACACACACACACACACACTCACACAATGCTCTGCTTCAGTGTGGCCCAGAACAATAAGGCCTCATTTGCTGAAATGAATCTGTCTGCCACCGAGGCTCTTCCTCTGAGGAGCCTAATCGCACTCAAATAAATGACTGAACTCTGTGTGTGTGTGTGTTGGTGTCAGACACAGTGAATGAACAGAGAGCACAGGACTGTGGAGGCGCTGCCATCTGCCCAGATGCTTTGCTTTCAGTCCCACACAAGCCCTGCTCATCAGTGCAACCTGACCCCACCTCTCCCAGCGCTGCTCCCGGCACTCGCACACCAGTAGTTAAAGCGGCGGCGGTGGCGGCAGTGGCGGTGGCAGCGGTGGCAGCAGCACTGGCTGGATGGTGGTAATTAATGGATTTACACATTGAGCTCTTGTCAAACACATGCCAAGGGCAGGGAGCTATCCCAGCACTACAGAGCGATTAACTTCTCACACACACACACACACACACACTGGTGGATACAGCTCCAGAGTCCCTCTCTGATATAAAAACCTGCCTGCACACACAGGTTATTACCTAAGGGCTCCTTACTGAAGCACTGAAATGAGTATAAAGGGACTGTTGTGTGTATTTGTGAGATAGGATCATTTTTTTCCACCAGCAGACACAGCTGTGATAAAGTGTACTGAACAGAAAAACAGGCTGTTATTACCGGTACAGATACAAATGCAGACATACACACATACATATCAACAGCAGTGAATGGAGCTAACACGGTATTTGAATTTATATATATATATATTTTTATATAAAGTGCCTCTTGGTATCAATTACCTATCTGTATCTATAGTTTCAATGCTCTTATTTTGAAAGAACGATTAAATAAAATAGGAAACAAGATAAAAATCATAAATCGTGCAACTGAACTACTTTATGTATATGTTTTGTGTAATATAAATATATAGCTTGTCTCATAAACAAACCAGGAAGACATAAATATGTGAAATATTTTCAGACTTTTGGATGATATATTGACGATTTCAAGTTAAGAGTGACAGGTATAGATTTGCAGGAAGAGTTTTTTTTACAATTGTCCAAGTCTCTTCTCCACTGTCCCTTGCCTAAAATGTCTCTGGCCATTTGTTTCATTCAGGGAGAGAGAGAGAGAGAAATAGAGAGAGGAAGAGGATGAGAGAGGTGGAAATAAAAGTCTGCTTACCAGAGATGGAGGAGGAGCAGACGAAGAGGGCAGAGGAAGTGGATAGTGTTGTAAACACAATCTGGCATCCCACTCCGATTGCATTCCTTCATTTTAAATACCTGCTGGCTGAGCTGCCCATCTGTCTTCAGGCCAGGTGTGTGTGTGTGTGTGTGTGTGAGTGAAAGTGACTGAGATAGATGACCAGTGGTAAATAAAGCTATTCCTCACAATCAACAGTGAGCAAGGCCACTGGCCACACAGCAGGAGAGTGTACACTGTGTGTGTGTGTGTGTGTGTGTGTGGGTGTGTGGGTGTGTGTGTGTATACTCACTCTCTTAGGCTGTAAAAATGGCTGTTCAATATGTGTGAGTGTACTGTATGGTGTGTGTTTTATAATCGTTTACAGTTACCTCACTCACTCACGACACACACACACACACACACACACACCTGGTTCATCCAAATACAGGCAAAGATGTGTTGCGATGTGGAAGAAGGAAGCTCACAATGTAAGCCAATAAAAATAAGATTTCACCTTGGATAGCCTTGGTTACACTCAGCAGGGCTACGGCTGTGTGATGAACCCTGATCCGTTGTCTGCAATTTTTGGTGTCTCTCTCACTACAGACACGTCCAAGGCAGCTAAGCACGGCCTGGCATTCACCTCCCTGTTGGCCTTTCTACACTGTGGGATTTTAGCGATCTTATAAGACCACTGCATGACACACTACACGACGGAATCTAATAAACCTTGGTACGACGTCAATTTGATGCGTGCAGACTGTACGGTGTGGGGTGACAGGTCGTAGCAGCTGTCACACTGTGAGTCAGTCGTCCTAAATTTCTGACACCGCTAGAATTTTATCTCAGCTTGTCTTTGGTGCGATGTAAGACCACCGATTTAGAACCACGACCAAAGATATCTCCACGATTCTCCTACGATGCTCGCCTTTTGTCTGTGACAGCCCAAAATTGCACATTATAAACCAGGCATTACTCAATTGGAAGCTTACGTGCCCCCCGTCTTATACCCGCCGGGTCAAAGAGGTTCTCCAAAATCTCATGCTTGAGAAACTCAGGTTCTCTCTGAAGGGGTCTACAAAGGCATTCCATAACACATGGGACCCCCTCTTGCAGCTCATTTACTCAACAGTTGACTTCTTTCTTTATGCTGTTATTATTTTAGATTTTTTTGTTTGACCCGTTTGTTGGATCACCCGCCTACTTGTGTATTGACCCTCCCTTGTTTTGTTGGTTATGTGTGTATAGGTGGGTTCTGTGTGATGGGGTGGGCATAATTAGGGCCAAGAAGCATGGGCAATCTTGGGCCCTGAGTTCCTGACATACTGTTGTAACATCTCTGTACTTCTGGATTCATATGTCGGGTATGTCTGTTCTATTTGAAAAACTCTTCTTAATAATAAAAGTTCACCAACATAAAAGAATATTTCACTAAAAAGAAATAATCTCTTGTCCCAGCTCCTCCTGGCGGGCCCATGTCAAACATGATTTCCATTGATTGTGACTATAAGCTGAAGGTACACACACACACACACACACCTCTGCCAGCTGGAGCCGCCTCACCTGAACCTGGACTGACAGGAAATCGTAGCATGTCGGCAGAGGTCAACAGTAAATTGTCAGTAATTCCTCGCACTAATTGCCTGAAGCTCACTAAAGAACACATTCAGCAGTTATTGTCATTCAATTATAACCAATTATGAATAAATGATGGTGCAAACAGAGCTGGCTTCACTTCATCCTTTCCTCTGTGTGCAAAAGGGAAATTGGACACGGTGGGAGCTCCAACGGTCTGAGGACAAACATCAGCCTGCACCCCCCCCCTCAGAGTATAAAGTGGGCAAAGAGGGATTTAAATCCGTAACTGCAGCTTGAACATGGGAGCAGCATGGTGGACATGACTGATGGCACACTGTGTGTGTGTGTGTGTGTGTGGAATCTCTTAATAACGACACCAGAAGACGGCTGACACGTCTCCTCTGCCTCTGAAGAGACTATTTTAGTGGGGATTTATTTTGTGGAATGAATTACTCAGTATAATTAAAAACCCTAATCTCTTTTTTCCCCCACAACAAAACAATTTTGTTCAAACCCAGAGAAGCAATTCAAAATTAATTTATCGCACCACTGAATAGTATTAATACTTTGCCAGCCCCCCCCCCCCCAACCCCCTTTACTCACTCGCCCACCCTCACACCAACCCCCCCCCCCCCCCCCCCTCTCTCGCCAACCCCAGCCAACAATCTACACCGTACATCTCTGACACGGCGAGACGATCGGCTGCACAGTGTAACATGGGATGTTCCCCGTGTAATCATCAGGAGCGGAACAATACACAGAGGATGGTGGGTATGAGCTCTAATAGACTGTCCTGTGGGGGAAGCAACAAGGAAGATCAGAGCGGTGACAGCACGTGCAGCCAGGGTGTGCACACGTTCACGGGCTCACACTGAAGTCACATGTGCAGCAGGTTCAAACCAAGCAACGACCTTCGGGGCTCAAAGTGGAAGCCCATGCGGAAGTGTTAGAACTTGTAGTTCACGCTGCAACCACTGGGGGCTGGCTCCAAAAGCGAGTCATTTCCCATAGACTCCCATGTTAAAATGGCCGACTTCACAGCAGAAAAAAACACGTTTACAGCCTGGTACAAAAAACCACTCTGGTCTCAGATGATAGGTTCTCTTCTAGTGTCGATTGTACGGGGGATTAATTTTTTCACAACTCACTTGTTTCAATTATATTCAGACTTAAAGTTACGCCTAATTATGGGCGTTGCCGCTTGAGCGACAGACAGTTGACGTATCACAGAGCGAGTTTCCTGCTTCCACGATCGCCCGCCCCCCCTAAACTCCGCTTGTGCTCCCCCTTTATGTCCATATTTGGAGTTTTGGCGGACGTGACGCTGCCAACATGGCGGCAGTCAGAGCGTCCTGGAGCCTCCCACCGGAAGCTCTGTCCATAGTTTTTACTGTCAATGGTTCAAACACCAAAAAACTGAGACCATGAAGGGAAGTGAAAACATTGATTATCTGGTTATCGGGGCGCCCTGTCAGGCAGAAAGGAGCAGCTGAGAAGAAGCGAGAGACTCTGAGAAGGACCAGACTGTGATGAGTCCAGCTCAGGATCTCTGTGAGCAGAACATGTAACATACAACTATCAGGTTGATGCCAGTTTCTAGAATCTGCCCTTGAGTTTTTTTTTTTTAACTCTTAACCCTTTAATGCGTTTGTCCACAAAGACCACTTAAGCCCCACAGAGACAGAGAAAGTTATTGTCTTGGACAGGGGCGACAGTGGGAGTTGTTTAGTACACAATGGAAGCTGATGACAAAGTGCTGCAGAGGAGGATCAATGTTGTGTCTATGTGTCTCTGTAGTGTGTGTGTGTTGCTGTGATGGAAAGGGAGCAGGACGAATGTGAGGTGGGAACAGGGGATCAATGATGCATTTGTTTTGTTTAGGTAAATGATTGTGGTGGAGACACACAACAGTACTCTGTCTTGTGTCCCTAAAGAGATGGAAGACAAATGACTATCAATGTCCCATCACCCCCACCCCCCCCCTTCTTCCTCTGGACCGGGTTAGCATGGTGGTGTGCTGGCTTTGAGCCAGGTGGTGGCACTCGGCACTGACTCAGGCTGCTCTGAACATTACACCTGCACCTGGAGGTCAAATCGCCTGCGAGCTGAAGATCCTGCAATGGCTCACTGAAGTTACACTTTCACTGTAAAATGATGTGTATGACGTTAAGACTACATTCACATTATGAGCCACGTTAATCAATTCAGATTTTTTTACGGATCACATCTGCGTCAGATATATATTCTATATATATATATATATATAAGTGTCTCAATGACTGCACAACACGATTCTATCTTTGCCGACTGTACAAAAGTGGGGCCAAAAAACATCTTGATTGTAGGGGCTGCCATGTTGGAAACAAGAAGCCATCTTGAAACCAGAGTTCCATCTACCCAGCAGTGAAAGGACTTCCTCTTTTTTTTGGCCAACATTAATGAAATACAAATATAAATATCAATATAAAAATGTATTTGAGGAGTACCTTTAGCTTTTAGTTGGGTCTGTGTTCCATCCACTAACACGGAGGACATGTTTTCAGGAGCTGTAATGGCGTCAATGAAGTGACTGAAGTCTGATTTCAAAGTTAGGATTGGTGATCAGATTTGTGTCCATACACACCTGAAACACCTGAACATCAGCATCAACATCATCTGACCTGAGTAGCTTCAGCCTGATCTGACCTGTCTACCAGGCACGGCCATCTTTCTAAAGAGACGCTGAGGCTGACCCAGGACTCTCCGGCTGACCTGGGAGTAGATGGTGGATGGTTGGAATGATGTGCCCCCTCCTAACACACATTCAGGATCCTTGTCCTATAGACTCCAAAGACAATATCAGTGAAGAACGTACTGTAACAGTGTCACAGGTGAATACATGCAGCATACAGAGGCTGCACTTCACTCTCATTAGTCAGGAAGAAAAAACAGAATTTCACTGTGAAGTCCGACTGCACCGTGCACCCACTAGAAGGAGCTATTTATCTATATATCATGGAGGATGCACCCCATACACACTAACCCTAACTAACCCACTCTCAGAGCCACAAAACCTCCATCTAACAACAGAAAAAGTCTTTTAATGGTATAATAATCGCACATTAACGGCATGACTACTGAGGAAAGAAATGTTTATTAATAATAATAATCATGGTAGTAATAACTGTAATAATAACTGTGATAATAATGTACCAATACTGTAATAAATAGTATTGTTCCTTTGAAGCACATTGGGAGCATACAGAAATGAAAACCAGGAAAAAGAATCCAAAACATCCAAACCGGGTACGGTACAGGTGCTGAACAGCTGTAATATATATATATATGTGTGTGTGTGTGTGTGTGTGTGAGAGAGTGTGTGTATGTAATGCATATATATATATATATATATATATATATATATATATATATATATATATATATATATGTATATATACTGCATAGCCTTGTTGATTAGGCCCAACCTGATCCTGATGCAATCCAATACACCAGCACTGGCACAGACCTACAGTTTGTTGTCGCTGGCTATATTGAAACGTATTTAACTGCAGTGGTGTATTGTGTTGCATCTGCCTTTCACAGGTGGACCGAATAAACCGGCCACATAAACAGTATATATATATATATATATATATATATATATATATATATATATATATATATATATATATACTGTTTTTCCTTTGCACAGGTTGAGTGAAGCCACAGTCACACATGAAGAGTCTCTTTGTTGTTCTAATATACAGGAATACAAGGTTCTGCTATCGACACAGAGAATGGGAGGATCTATACATAAAGAGTACAAAAAAAGCACACTGAAGCCTCGAACAGAGAAAACAGACAGAAAAGTACAAACAGAATGGAAGGAAACTTTTTTTTCATCTTTCTATTTTACTCACTAGTAGTCACCATTCAAACCTTTGTGCTTTGGGGATCTGCATAGGACAGGGAGGCTGTTTGGGGGAGTGACGGATGCATAAAGGCCACAGTATACTTACAGCAGACACTTCAGCTCAGGTTCGGAAGGTCTGCTCACACACTCTTAGGCATTGATGATGTAAATGTTCAGGTCGTTGTGCCGAGTGAGTTCTGCTTAACTTTTTATGCTTGGTGCATAGTCACGTTTGTGCTGATATCATGTTTATCATGTCATTGTGTGCGTGATCTTTGACAATAGAAATTAAAATCTTTAAAAACCAAGATGATGAAAATAGACAGACACGTGTAAATCAGCTTCGATGTATATGGTGGTCGATATCGGATGATTTAGGAGCGGTGTCACCACATATTTAGGCTACAAATACACTTCTTATTGGACATATTGTTACAAATTTGGAGGCCCAAAACCAAACATATGATCGTATTGCCCAGTGTCATCTGATCATGGGACCAATACAGCTGCAAAAGTCCACATTAAGACGAGGTATGTCAAGGACTCTGGTGGTGCAGGCAGCCTCAGGGGTCTGGGGAGTTCGCACTAAAGTTTCTGTGTCAGTCGTGGTTGGGGTTTGGCATTAAAATCTCCTGGTTAGGGTTGGGTATTAAAAAAACGCACATTCATTAGATTAAACACATTTTACCGGAGGATCGTTCTCTTCTGTGGTCGCCACTTTTGTCTACCATGGCGCCATGCATGTTTTATTTGTTATTTGTTTAATTTGTTAAATATTGACCTCATGCTCTTCCTGGTGAGGGACTGGAGGGATGTTTGTGCCAGTATGACTTTTTTTTTAAGGTGATGTGTTCCCTCAACGGCAGGACCTGGATCAGCCTGAAACAGGACAGGGCCTAAGTTTAGCAGAGGGTGCTGCACTCACCAGTGAGCCGACAATGCTGCGAAACTACTTTGTGAAAGGCTAATAAACCAAAAAAGTAATATTGATGGACTGTTATCGGCCTTAAACGTCAATGATGAGGAAAGATTTTGTATTGTTTCGTCCTTTCCTTTGAGCAAACTGTGTCTCTGCAACAAGTATACTGTGGACCTTTAGGGTGGAGGTCAGCGGGTTACCAGGGGAGGTAGGTGTGGTTTTGGCTTATGGGTCGTAGTTGGGCTCTAGCTGGGCTACACTAAAGGGGCGGGTGGACGAGGTCTGGTTGCCAGGAGGTTTCAGGAAATAGTAGCTGCGTTAGGGCTTTGCATCTGAGGTATACACAAGATAAAGAAATGGGAAAAGTTTTGCAGAAAACCCACAGAGGTTTTGGTAGGAAGCGCAAGGATTTTTCAAATATTTGTTGTACTGTGGAACAGGTGAAAGGGTTTTTGCTATTTATTGGACCTAAAGACGGGGTTTTCTGAATGGACCAGGGAAGGTAAAAGAAGGACATGCTTGCTTGGAGAGAAGGGATTCTCGGGGTTACAGTAATCAGCCAGAGGGATTTCCAGAGCTAGAACGGAAGCTGCTTCACACCTTTAGTTAATCTCTCCAACCAGAAATGGATGGACAGCATTTACAGTACATGTAAACAGGACGAAAGTCTTTAAAAGAACGCAAAAGGAACACGGCAGAGATCAGAGGGGAACCGGATCCCTGCTAAGATTGACATCGTTTGTTTTTCAGTAGGTTTTTTTTTTATTATTGTCCATAAAGTCCCAGTCCACTTTTATGTCTGTCTTCATGTCTTATGCAGTCCATCTCAGCTGCCACATCCCAGTGGGCTGTCTCAGAGGAACAGCTCAGCAGAGGCTTTTTTTTACAGTCAGTCGGCTGGACACAACTCGCACATGCTCAGTTAGTCTTTGAAGTGGAGACATTCATCGATAGAACAGTCCGTCAAGTGTGTGAACCTTCCCCGCTGTGGCACATGCACTTTGAATGACTGAGAGAGAGAGATGCAGCAACGTGGGAGGTAACTCAGAACATCACTGTCTGACCGGGAGGCTCAAGAAGACGAGGACCAAACAGAGGGCATGGACGGACACTTTCCGTCACTACTGAGCAAACACACTCTGCTGTACAGGCGCTGGACAAAATAAAACATCATGGATGAATGAACGGCAGCCATGAAGGCACCGTCCAAACAGGATCAATTAAGATGTTCACTGACATGTTTGACATACAGTGGAGAAAAAATGAGACGTGACTTCTTCTTCTGACAATTTTCTTAGAATTACGTTTTTTCCCTCACATTTCTGACTTTCTCAGAATTGTAAGATTAAAGAGGGAATACAAAAAATTAGGATTTTTTTTTATTCTTATTCAAAATTCTAAAGAATCCTGACTTTAACCGACTGGTGACTGACTTTAATTCAGACCGTAATCTCAGGATTCTGACTGTAATCTCAGGATTTGGACTGTAATCTCAGGATTCTGACTGTTATCTCAGGATTTGGACTGTAATCTCAGGATTCAGGCTGTAATCTCAGGATTCTGACTGTAATCTCAGGATTCTGACTGTAATCTCATTTTTTCTTTGAAGAATTTGTAAAGGAATCTTTTTATTCCCCTCAGATTTAGTCAGATTAAGGAATAGACTGACTGGACGTTAACTGACCTCTCTTCAAACTGACCCATCCCTTTAATCTGTTCATGGTTGTTGATGTCTCATTTGATGATCTGGCCCTGGTACTGATGGATTATGACAGTGCAGTTACCACATTTGAATCCAGCTGATACTCAGATTACATAATACCCCCCCCCCCCCCATGCCCCCTTTTTTCTCCTCATTTTTCTGCCTCCCGACACTGAAACTCAAAGGAGAAAGACAGGGAGGAAGGAATACCTGTAAGAAACATCTCTCCCCCCCTCGTCCCTGTCTTTCTCTCACAGAGGACACGTCGCTGTCCGTCTCAACAACAGCCTAGCTGATAGAACTTCGGACTGATCCTGTAATCATCACCCTCTCCTGACTCTCCCGCTGGCCGCAGGGCACCGGTGTTCCCTCTAAAAGCTTCCCTCACCTTTGTTTTTTTTTTGTGTTTCATTATCTTTTCTTTTTCTTCGTTACAGTCTGTCTGGGTCAGCAGAGGAAGAAGAAAGTCCAGCATATTAATCAGAAACATTTTGCTATATCATTTACACATGTATACAATTTACAGAGTACTGTCATGTTTTTTTTTAAGTATATATAAAACAACATCGTCTACCTAAAAAGTTTTTTTTTTGTTTTGTTTTTGTTTTTTTTTAAAGTTACATTCAGTAGCTGAACTGAGGTGGAAAGAAAAAAAACAAATGAAACAACAGAATAAAACATCACACGAGTAGAAACCTCATCATCATACGTCGACAGTGCATCAAATCCTGCATGAAAATCAAAGGCAAACGTATGTCCAAGAGTTGCAAATCACAAATAGATATATCTATATTCATATATAAATGTTTTTCTTCTCACTGGTAATACAATTAATACAACATTAGTAAATGGCTACAATTGACTCTCCGACCATGCCTGACAGCATGTTATTAGTACAATGTTTAAATATAGAAGGATGTCACTAAAGTTCCATATAAATAGAAAGGTTTAAACAGACTCTTAGTAAAACTTTGTTTGCTTGTGATTCTTTTTTTTTTCTCAAATTGGTCTCCCTTCCCTTCCCTTCCCTTCCCTCTCCTCTCCCGCTACCCCACCCGACCCCACCCCGCCCCTCCGCCATCCTCTCAGTGGAAGCTGGAGGCCATGTTCAAGGATGGATGGGAGAGTCTCCCGTCCCCTCACACACCGCTCGCTCCTACACAACGTTACAAAAGCAGGTTACTACACAGCACAGCCACCTCAAGCCACAACACTGCAACAACATGTTTTGGTAGTGATGTCAGAGGGTGGGTGGGTGGGTGTTTGGGTGGGTGGGTTGCAGCCGGGGCCTCCGTCAGACCTCACATAATCACGTTTGTATTTACTCACATGTTTACTCTGGACCGCTGCAGTCCCTTAGTGGAAGACCGGCTCAAAAAGCTTTATCTGAAGACCTGTGACATGTCCAGCTACCCCACCCACCCACTCTCCCACACACACACACACACACACACACACGGGCACACATCGAGTCCTCCCGCCTCCTCCAGCAGAGGTAAGGGGGGCGTCGGTGACACTGCAGGGGTGAGTCGGGTGAGTGGGGAAGCCGTCATCTCCTCACCTCCCCTCCCTCCCTCCGCTAAACGTCACAAACACGACATTCTCCCCATGTTTTTTTTTCCTTACTATGTTACACACATATAAGATATAATATGTATATACATACATTAGTGTTTGCTCTTTTTGGAAATCATAAACTTAAAAAAGTTTACAAAAATAAAATGTTTTATAGTGACCTCTCCAATTGGTCTCTTCTCCACTCACAGCAAGGCTTGTCTTTCAGGGGTCAGCTCTCCTCCTCTTCCTCCTCCTCCTCCTACTCCTCTTCCTCCCCCTCCCTCCCCCAGACTACAGGCTCAATGGTTCAGGCTGCGGCCTCACAAAGTAGGCCCAGAAACATGCTCCGTCCGTCCCTTCAGATCCTCGTCAGTCTCGATGGAAGGGCTCCTTTACAAATCTGCTCTTTTTGTTTTAAGTTGATCTTTTTTTTAGTCTCCTTCTGTGTCCGCGATGTTCTTCTCTTTTTTTGTTTTTGTTTAGCAGATGTCCATCTGTACTCATCCCTCTAGTCTTTTATTTACTATAAGAAAGAAAACAAACACGTCAGTGTACAGAAGCATACATTTAGGTTTTTTTATAAATGGTTTTGTATCTTAATGACAAGACAACTGCTGCGGAACCAGTTTTCAGGAATAATAATTTACAGTAAGCAGTAGAGATTATATATAATAAATATATATGGATTATATACATTTTAAAAACTGTTCAAACAAAAGCAGTGTGTACACATTTAACCCTAACAAAGCATCTGAAATGTATTTTATAAAAATTAAAAAAAGAAGTCCAAAATTCCACATAAGTAAGTACAAGTTCTAAACAAACAAACAAACAAACAAACAAACAAACAAAATCTATATTACAAGGAATAGGAATAAAAATGGCAGCCGGCTTCCTCCTACGGTGTTCCATTTGTGCCAAAAATCTACCACCGTTTCCAATGAACACAGAAGAAAACAAAATATGTGTTCATGTTTCTGTGTGAGGCCACAAACGTTTTCAATTGTTCAATGTTGACATAATTTTGACACCAATTGAACCCTATATTTTTCATTCGACTGATTTTTTCATCACTGAATGGAAAAATCTTACGAACGGTAGCATGTGTCATTGATGCTAATGTCCAGTTGTTATAGTTTTGTACAATATTACAAATATAATTGGTGTCTTCCACCTCTCTGGACCCACACAGTAGCATCATAATCACAGTTTATGTGAAGCATCCATCAGTTATTTTTGTACTTTTTTTGTTTTACAGGGATCATTGAAACACAGAAATATAACTTTAAATTCAACTTTTCTATCCTTGAAAAACTCATTTCAGTCAGGTGAGAGTGTTGGAGGCATAACAAGAGAAAATGTGCACAGATTGATCTTTTCCTGTACAACACAGTCAGGTAGAGAGCTGCAAAGCACATTACAACAGGAAGAAGCACAGAGGACGTGAAGGACGGACTGAGGCTGGACGTGTCCTCAGAGGCTCTCACATTCTGGAAGATGGAGGAAGTGAGTGTGTTAGTTTAGGCTGGATCTTCAGATGCACAACAGGACTGAAGGTAATTCCAGCGTTGCTTTGCAGTTGCTCGGTCCGGCTCATCTTGGGAGACAGACAGACAGCAGCTCCACCAATCAGAGCCAATAAGGGCGTCCTCTTGTCTCGGTGAAAGAGGCTCAGTTTTACAACAGGGGCTCTGCACAGCTGGGAAAAGTGGGAAGGAGTGGAGAGCAGCTGGGGCTGAGCTGTGAACACATGCCCGACCTCCCACCAGCCCGCCCTCCTCCACTCCACCATGACACCACCAGTGGACTTTTGTATGGTAAAAGGACTCGTGTGTTTTTCTCAGGGGTCTTGGTTCTGTTAGCTTGCGGCTAACGCAAACTGCTCCGTACATAACTGTGAGCAAATGATGCAGACTGCAGTTCACTTAATGGCCACAGGTGTCACTATTAACTAGGATTTACTTATTACATTTAGAGTCTTCAACGTACAATAAATGAATGAAAAATAAATCAGTGGTGCTGCAAGAAAAGTGGAAACACCTCGAACAGAACCTGGACTGACGCCGCCATGTGTGCGCATCAAGGAAACTTAACACTGACAAAAGAAAAGACACCACACGCTGCACAGGTTGAAACTTCACACAACACGTTTACATCCGTTTTCATCTGAAACATTTATCTCCAAAAAAATTCCACTGACATGTAACCAAATAACTTCAACACAAGAAAGAGAGAGAGCACACATTTTATGCCAAACAGAAAAGCTGCTCAGAACATTGCTCTGATGAAACATTTGTCGCCTTTTACTCGACTCCTCTGCGGCTGCTTTGATAGCAGCAGCTTGTTCTGTTCAGAGGTTTGTCACCCACAATCCCACAGAGGAGGTTTTTTTTTTTACTGAGGACCCAGTAGAAAGCTGCTGTTGATGCCCCACAATGATGATGTAAACCAAAAAAATGTTAAACACAGACTGTTTGTCTTTTTTTTTTGGTGGTCAAATATCCGAATTCATATTTAGCATCAAAAACACGTAAGCCAGTAAGGTAGGGACGTTTGTGAACATTAGCTGCCAAATCTGTCAGGAAAAATGTGTCGTGACAAAAAAAGAGACATTTTGTGATTACTGCGACAGTATTGGAACAATATGGGTTCACAGCAGGTTGAAAAAGAAAGCTAAGAAAATGGTGGAGGAGCTTCGTATATCAAAACAATGTAAACAGAGCCAAGATGTCTTTTTTATGCCCCGTTCACACTGGAGAAAGTCAATCCAGCTAGAGTAGGATTGAATCCAGACAGCGTTTAAGCTGGATACCTTCAGATCACACAATCCAGCTTAACCCGGCTTGTTTGTTGCCCTCCAAACCACTAGGTGGCGCCTCCTAATATACAGAGTCCGTTCAGGCCGCAGTAGGAATGCGTGTGTGCATGCATCGTGTTTTTTTTTTCCTGTGTCGCTCGTTCTTTAATTTTTCTCAGTTCAAAAAGCAGTTGTTTAAATACGGATTTTGTACGCGACTCGGACACTGTCCCCGTGCACCGGAAGTATCACGTCGCTAGCAGGATTCGCTAGCAGCATTTGTGTTCAGACCTGAGCCAGATGTAAGCCAATCTGGCTAGATCCACCTCCGAGAGGGTCTATCCAGATACGGCCCGATCCCGCTC
Source organism: Parambassis ranga (assembly GCF_900634625.1). Taxonomy (NCBI): domain Eukaryota; kingdom Metazoa; phylum Chordata; class Actinopteri; family Ambassidae; genus Parambassis; species Parambassis ranga. The sequence continues at coordinate 13,902,321 of NC_041027.1, forward strand.
TAGCCGGATTGATTTCCACAGTGTGAACGGGGTCTGAATGTCTAACCCTAAACAAGTGGCTTTGTTGGCTCCTACAGAGCTGACTGACTGAAGATACGTTAACGTCTTCAAATTGTCTAACTTTATTATTTTGTCATATAAAATGTTGTCCAACCCTTAAACACTGATACACACACACAGTCATGTAAAACAGTAATGGAAGCGGTGGTGACATTTGGACAACATTTCATCCTCCTCACATGACTGTACCTCTATAAAAAGAAGAGTTTTTTCTTATGATATATTTATATATTCTTTATCTGTAATATAAGAACCTATTGTTAATATCACTCTAAACAACAGACTAGTAAACACTAAGCTAGTACACTTCTTTCTATGTTACACAAATACTGGAAAATGACATCACACGAGACAAAGACAGATTAAAAACTGTAAAGTGCATGGAGGAGCTGAGATAAAACACAAATACCAGCTGTTTATTTACACTGATGGATATGAAAAGAAGCAGATACCCCATCACACCTGAAAGGACGTCTATTGAACACATGAGCATGTTGTGTTTGCATATCTGTACCATGTGTAGAGAGGAGGCGGAGAATCATCTGTATTTACTGTAACAATAAGGCTTTATCTGCATTAGGAAGACAGCACGACACACCGACAGCAGTGACAGCGTGTGAGTGTGTGTGTGTGTGATTCCAGTCCGCTTGGTATATCTTCAAATGAGATCAGTGCTTATTGACTGAACTCTCTTATCTCTAATCTGCGGGGTAAATTGCCTCGGTCGGTGCCTCTCTTTGCACCCCCACCCCTTCGTCTTTATGATCAGACACACAGGGGTGGCAGAGATAGCTGTTTACTGGTGGAACATGTGAGTGTGTGTATGTCTGAGCATGTGGAGGAAGGTCTGATTAAGAAACGAGTATTTCCTTCTTTTACCTGACTTCTAATAAGATGCTCTTTCTTGTCGGTGAAGGGAAGCTTTCCCAAATTGTTGTCTGTTTCTATCCTGTTTCCTCAGAGGGGAGTCAGATGCCTGCAGGCGGAGAGGAATCAATACCGAGCTACACCAGGGTTTTCTCCCTGGATCTACACCTGTCTCCATTTCAGCCAAATTATAACAAAATACCAAAAAAAAAAACATGATCCAATGAAACTCCAGCAGCAGATCACTTACAATGCTACAATAACAAACATAAAGTTGTACTCATGTATGAAATAAAGTTGGTCATGGCTTCAGAAGCCTTCTGTTTGCCTCAAGTGAAGCGATTTGCCAGCTGGCTGATTCAGTTTAGCAAAACCAGTAAGAGAAGCAACTTTAAACCAGCCATGGTCACCTCCTCCTCCTCCTATTTCTTGTCCAGATTATTGGCTAACTTTGGGGGTTTGTGGACTGATCTTCACCGAAAGGAGCTGGATTACAAGGCAAGGAGAAACTTGAGGAAAAGCCTTTGTCCAACCATCAATCAACTGAACCACTGGAAACAGGAGTGGACCACCAAGTATCCATGAGACGTATGCAGCTAGCTGACCACAGAGCACACACACGAGTGGACATCATACACCTGGAGGAGCTTTAGGCAGGATTACACCAAACAAAGTCCAAGGTCTGCCAACAGACTGCCGGCCAGGATGGTGTGGAACCGAGCACCAAGGTTTGAACCTCACTAACTCGTATAGATCTGGAAGTCCACAACCTATGTTCCCTGAGAGGGCAAAAACGAGGTGCATCAGTATGGGGATTGTGTCCATGCAAGGCCAACATATGGAGTTTCTGTCAACATGGCGGTCAAGGCCAGCGACACAGCTGCAGGCTCCAAGGCCCTGCCGGCCCCAGAGACTGTAAAAGATGCTGCACAGTCTCAGGCCCTGCGGCACCTCAGTGAACCTTCAGGCAGTGTGGGGCCTCAGGGAACATTGGTTATGGCTGTGACCTCAGTAAAACATCTGTATGGGGATGGCCCTGGAGAGTTATGGTTCTCAACTAGCTGAAGGCTTCTGCACCCCTTCATGGGTTTACAGCAGTTCACCATGGAACATAAGAAGCATCCTTCTACTGTGAAGAAGGCGCACTGGAAACCAAATGAACCTTCACCAGGTTAGCAACACCGAACATCTTCAGAAACTTTCTTCTAGCCTATGACCACTAACATCAGCCTCTTACTCTGAAACCTCCACTGTCACTGATCCCTTGGGGTTCTACCTCTAATGGATGCTTGAGCTCATTGGAAAAGTGGCAGACAGAGCTCTGAAGACAGGGCATCGACTGGGGTGTAGAGGGAGGCTTTGCTAGCATAGCTTGCTCCAAGCAGCCGGTCAAGTCCCAGAAATCATCATTCATTTGTTACATTTATGTTGCAGTGGGTTCCTTGTCCACTGAGCTAACAGGTCGGCTACTGTGACTGCAGCTGTGTGCAGGTGTAGATCATGACTGTGGTATTATTGCTCCTCGTGTACTGAACATGTGATGCGTTGATGTGGAAGTGTGTGTTTTTGTCGTCCTTCAGCAGTAATGGGATACCTCCTGCCTGATGATCAATAAGCTTTGCTGCCTGCATCACTCATAGCACATCACTTCCTGGTAGCCATTTTGATGCAGATTCATCTCCTCGGCGCTCCGACTGTTTTGATGAAACTCAGTTACTGCAGTTAGCAGCTCAATTAAAGTTTTTTTTACTTCATAAATCATTTTTTGTTAACGCAAATGGGTGAAAAGACAAATTTCAGCAATAACGGAAGGGAGATTAGATTAGGATTAAAATCAGCACGGAGGCCAGAGGAGCTGAGCTGCACACTTTAAAGTCCATCAAACTTTTTTTTTTTTCCAATTTCACTGTAAATACATTCAACACACGGTAACAAAATGATCCTTTTTCCAAATAACACATCAATATATGACAATGTGTACACAACATGTAAATGAGGAACTCGGTTGGTTTTCATGGTCACGTTTGCCACCTGGAGGTCTTTTGTTTTTTTACAAGAGTGTTTATAGTGATTTCATTGGTTGTTGAGGCTTTTTTTAAATAATCTGTTTGTGGGGGTGGGGGTGGGGGAGGAAAAGGGGGCGTGTCTCCCTCTGTTCTAGTAGGGAGTGAAGCGACTGCACCCTCCTCTGTAAAGGCTAGCCTGCAACATCAAAGATGAAAAAACTCCGATCAGTATTTTTTGTAATAATAAAATCAACTTCTCTCTTTCCTCCAAACAAACGCTCCTCCCTTCCTGCAGCCGACTCTTTCACAGGTTTTTTTTTTTTTTTAAATCATTCTGTGTGTGAGGTTTAAGGTGAAATAGTGACTGAATGTGCATGAAATCATTGTGGTTTCCTCTGCTGTGAAGTCAGCAAAGCGACCCGGTACCGGGCGGGGCAGCTGGTGACGTCGCTGTCTGCAGCGGACATTTTTTTTTTTTTGTGGACTACAAACAAAATGACGCTGAATACAAACTTCGACAGGTAGAGATGACCAAAGCCGGCAGAAATGGACGCAACAAATTACAATTTGTGTGTTTACCTCCACCCACTTAGTGTAAAGCTGCCCCAGTTTGTCATCATTCTTTTCTTTGAGCTAAGAAAGTGCAGTGCATTCTGGGTGTTGGAGTCTTTTTTCTGGGAACCAAAGCTCCTGTTTTTAGCACTCATTTATTCACAAAAATAATGGCCGCAATGAAAGATGGCTAATAGCTTTGTTAGCTACCCATGTTATTCTGGATGTGACAAAGAGCGCCTCACTTTGGTTTTGTCTGGGGCTGCAGCTAAGACTGTGAGTCATGACAGAGCCTGAGATTAACTGAGATTAACTGAGATTGTGGAATAAGAATTTAGAGGGAGGAGTTTTGATTACATTTGGGAGGACAGGGAGGAGTAATTTGGAGAAAAGAGAGAAGAAACTGTAGAGCAATAAGGATGAAAACACAGGCCACTGTTTTAATTAAGTAAATGAAGAGGAAAAAATGGTCGTAATTAATGAAGGCTTTTAGCTAGCAGCTGCACTAAGGGGCAAAGAGAGGAAGAGGAGGAGGAGGAGGAAGAGGAGGAGGAGGGGTGTTTGGGGGCCATGTTGGGGTGGGGGGGTGGTGGGCTTCATCACCACAAACACACAAAGTGGCTCCAGCTGCAGCCGCTGAGCTGCCGCTGCCTCCTCGTCTTCTTCTCTCTCTGTTTCTGCTTTAATCTCCTGCTGCACATCCAAACATGCACTGGATGGTCGTCCATCTTTGGAGGAACCCCCCCCCCCCCCCCCACACACCTCGAACCAAAAAACTAATTGTGCTTTGTGTTTCTCCTCCCCGTCTGATGGGGTGCTCTGGAAAGATTTGTATTTTTTTCATCTTTGATGTTAGCTGCAAAGCTAGCTAAAAACAAACATTAACCATTCGACTAGCTCCCCGTGCTAAATTTGAAGACTGTTTCCTGTAGGGAGGAACACTCAGTCTCAACTGGATTTCAAGCAAGTAGCTGCAGGCCAATGAAATTGAATGGGGAGTGTGAGAATAAAGCAAAGTCCCTTTTTCATTTACTGAAGTGGCAAAGATTCACATTAAACATCAGGCTGGACGCCTCAGAGTGAATCATCACTCAGAGGAACAAAGGGGAAATCTTACCTATTAAAAGATGTCAACACACCGCTCGACGTGAATTATTCATTTAACCCTTTAGTCATTTCTATGATGTATTTAAACGTCCGTGTGTCCAGGTGTCGCTGTTCAGACTGTACAACATTCAAACAGGAAGCAGACTCACCATGGTGCCCACGCTGTACGTGGCTGCAGGACCGATCGTGTGGTGATAGGGGTCTGCTGTTGCATAGACTCTTCCATAACTGTCAAAGAGAACACAGACAGAGACCGTATTTAATGTGTTAACTTCAGACAATACAGTTAATAAGATTCCCAGACAGACTCCAGGCCTCAGAAACAATCAGTGGGCAACACTGTTCGGGCCATCGTTGTGTCTTTTACTGCCCGTTTGGTTCTTTTAGTTCAGTTTTTTTGGTTATGTTTGTCGTCTTTAGGACATTTTGTGTCTCTTCTCAGTCTTTTTTGGTTGTTTTATGTCTCCTTTTAGTTGTTTCTCATCGTTGTGTGTCTCTTATTGCCTGTTTGTTCATGTTTTGGTCATTTGTTTGGTTAATTTCTGTCCCTGTATGTTCATTTCTAATGATTCAGCATCTCTTTAGTGTATTTTAGGTCATTGTTATGTCTGCTTTTAGTTTATTCGAAGTCGTTTTTGGTTGTTTTATGTCTCCTTTATTGTCGTTTTAGATCACTGTGTGTCTTTTACTGCCCGTTTGGTTCTTTTAGTTCAGTTTTTTTGGTTATGTTTGTCTTCTTCAGGACATTTTGTGTCTCTTCTCAGTCATTTTTGGTTGTTTTATGTCTCCTTTTAGTTGTTTCTCATCATTGTATGTCTCTCTTACTGCCTGTTTGTTTATGTTTTGTCCCTTTATGTTCATTTTTATTGATTCAGCATCTCTTTAGTGTACTTTAAGTCATTTTATGTCTGTTTTTAAGTCATTTTTGGTTGTTTTATGTCTCCTTTTTTGTTGTGTCTTTTATTGGCCATTTGGTTATTTTAGGTCTTCTTTTGTGTCTCTTTTTGGTCACTTTTGCTAGTTTAGTATTTTACCACAGTTTAGTTTTAGACCATGTTTATTTTGCATCTTTTTTGGTCATTTTTAATAATTTAGTGTCTCGTCTGTTTTTAGGTTACTTCTCGTCTCTTTCCATTTTTGTTTTTTTATGTCTTTTTTTTATTTGTTTTGAGCTCATGGTTTGTGTCGTTAGGTTGTGCTTGATGGTGTCTCTATTCACTCTGAAAGAAAGCAGAGCTTCAGTCAGAGGACTGGAAGGATGCGTCTCCTGCACTCTCTACATGCAGCAGTGGACTCTCAGTGCCACAGTTTGACTTATTCCCCAAACATAAAACTATATGGATTCTTTGAAGAGTACAAGTCAAATGGAAATACTGCTAATTGTTTCTCCACGACTCCAACGACCAGACGTAAATCCCGACCATGTAAAAGCGTTGATTGAATTTTTGATAACAGACAGACAGAGAGAGCGTCGACCAACCGCAGTGTGCATGTGACACGTGAGGCCCTGGGTCGTCGATTTTAACTGACGTCCGGGAGATCTATAATCATTTCCCTCCTTCTCACTCAGTGGGATGAAAATGTAATCGATGCCGGCCTGTAAATGTTTCCTGTAAAGGTGAGAGTGTGCGTGATTGCAATGATTTGTTTCAGCTGTTTCAATTTATGAGGAAAAGGGGACGAGTGTTTTATCTTCTGGATGATGGGGAAAGAATGTGATAAAAATAATGTTGGCCAGAGAGGAAAAAAAAAAAAAGGAGCGAGCGATAAGGAGAGGAGTGATAAGAGGAGCCGGAGGCTGCAGGGAAATATGATGATGAGAAAAATGAGAAAAATGATCTTTTAGTGTGCAGAAATGGAGACAACAGAGGGAGGTGTAAAATATAAAAGTAACATTTTTGACGGTGTCCCCGTCTTCCTCCTCCTCCTCCTCCTCCTCCTCCTCTCATGGCTGCCCTCTCTCTCTGTATCTGTGTCTGTCTGCCTCCTGAGGCTTATTCCCAGTCTTTTCACCAGCACTGGATTGGAACTAATCCCCTCCCTCAACTCCCTTCTTCTCCTTTTCTCATCCCACCCCTCTCCCTCTTTTTTTTTCTTTCTGCGATGCCACCAGACCACTTTATTTATATTCCTCTCTTCCTGTCTTGTTTGTTTATTCTCCTCTAAAAGTAAAGGGGAAGCCAGCGGAGGTCTGGAGGCTAAAGATAAGAGACTGCGCAGGTTCACTACTACTACGTGTTACAGTGTATGTACAGAGGCAGGAGGAGGAGGAGGAGGAGGAGGAGGAGGAGGGGGAGGAGGAGGAGGAGGAAGAGGTGGAGGAGGAGGTGGAAGAGGATGAGGAGGAGGTGGAGGAGGAGGTGGAAGAGGATGAGGAGGAGGTGGAGGAGGAGGTGGAGGGGGAGGAGGAGGAGGAGGAAGAGGTGGAGGAGGAGGTGGAAGAGGATGAGGAGGAGGTGGAGGAGGAGGTGGAAGAGGATGAGGAGGAGGTGGAGGAGGAAGAGGAGGAGGAGGAAGAGGTGGAGGAGGAGGTGGAAGAGGATGAGGAGGAGGTGGAGGAGGAGGTGGAAGAGGATGAGGAGGAGGTGGAGGAGGAAGAGGAGGAGGAGGAGGTGGAGGAGGAAGAGGAGGAGGAGGATGAGGAGGAGGTGGAGGAGGAAGAGGAGGACGGCTTCATGAAGTGAGTGATGATTTTAATGACTGATTAACTCATAAAGAAAGAAACATTTAAGATTTTGCATAATTTAGTCTGTTACGTAAATGTCCTACTGAGCCAAAGGACTTTAGTCGGACTATATATTTATATATAAAATGAATAATTGTCTGTCAAACTTCAAAATGACTTTTATGTATGGCATTAATATTATGTCTAATATTGTCCCCCTGTGGACTCCACAGACCTGCCTTGAAGTCCTGTAAAGTGTGAGGATCAGACCTGTCAGTCCAGCACGTCCCCATCAGATCTGAACGTCCATGTGATGTCAAACAATTCGCCCATGCTGGCTCTGGCGTGTCCACGGCAGTGGACAGGGGTCAGCATGGACGCCCCGGCTGCTCTGTGTGTTCTGACACCTTTCTGTCAGAACCAGCAGCGACTTTTTCAGCGTTTGTTGGATCTTCACTCCCTGCATGCATCCACGAGCCTCACTAGCTTCACCTCTCCTTTATCCTTGGACCACCTTTGACGGGTCCTGACCCCTGCAGACCAGGAGCACCCACACAGAGCTGCACATGCTTGATGCACAAGTTGCTCAAATCCTTCAGCTGCACATTTTTTCTGCTTCTAACATCAAGTTTTGAGGACTCGCTGCCTGGTATGTCCCACCAGGATCTGTGGCTTCTAATCAGGTTCTCATGTGGGTTCAACAATCAGCCTGTTGGACTCTCACTCCTACCTGGCTGCCACCTCAAGGCACAACAGTACGCAGAGGTGCAGTCACTCTGAAGAAAGCTACAACACACTGAGTCTGTGTAAGACCTCTCTTATCCCACAGTAAATAAGATTCCTCCTCCCCCCCTCGTCTGGTGCTCCGTCTCCACCTCAGCGCCGCGGCTTCGCTTTAAATCAGGAGCGCTTAAAAAATACAATGAGAGAGAGTCACGGTATGGAGTGAGGAGAGGAGGAGGAGGAGGGAGAGGAGAGACAGAAAGGGAATGAAATAAGTGCTGTGGAGAGGCGGCCATGCCCCCTCACCTGCTCCGCTCTCCTCCTCTGTTCTGTTAATAAGTCTCCTGAACATGCCGCTCGCTCCTCGCTGCTGATAAATCTTACATTATCACAGGTCTACAGGCTCCTGCTGTGGCTGTTTCTTATCAGACTTGACATGCTCAATCTCCCTAAGATTAGCTCCCAAAGCACCTTCACACACACACACATTTTGCCATAAACACATTTCACGTTTGATCTGGAGGCATCACCAACAGACTGAAGGATCCCACAGGGATCCAACACGGCACAAGAGCCTGGAGGTTAGTGGACTGGAGGTGAGGGGGCCGGATCCACCTGCTCCTTCTGTGTTTTATATCCTGTACCAGTAAGATTTGCAGAAAATAAAAAGTTTGACCGAAAGATTTGAAAGTTTGAGTGAATTTTATTGATGGAATAAAAAAGTGCTGTGTGTGCTTGTTATGGTTCCAAAGTTTGAAACAGAGCCAAACAGAGTGAACTGCAGACCGTCTGATGAGGACCATGTAGGGACGTCCGAGTCCAAATCATTTGATTTTGAGTATCTGCCGATACCGAGTCCCGATCCGATACTTTTAGGGTCTCTACAAAGGCAAATAGCAAATCACTTGTTGCAGTCATTTGTGCAATCCTGCACCTTTGCACCATATAAATGATACTGCGATGACTTTGCCTGTTATTGCAAGCAAAACGTGTGTGTGTGTGTGTCGAGCGCTTCGCACTGACTGTTCATCGCTGTTGCATCCACTGTGGCTTTCCACATGTGCGTTGCATTGCCGCGGACTTTAAATGCTTCAGCCTTCCCAAGCTACGACATTTCACACACGCAGCGGCTCATCGAGGTCTCAAACCCAGGACCTCTCGCCCCAAAGTCCACTGTCATACCCCTACACTATGAGACACAGAGCCACCCTGCACAGAAGGTGTTAACTCTGACAGCCCTAATAAATATATATCCGAGTCCTGATCGGGAGGTAACGTCCAATTCCGATCAAGTCTGAAATCACGTAATCGGGCCTGATTTCCGATCACGTGATCGCATCGGGACATCCCTAGGATCATGTCCCCTGAAGGACCGCTGGCTTCACTGTCCTCATTAAAACTACTTGGTTAGGTATCCTCAGCCCTGGTGTCAATGAAAGAAATACATAGTTAGGGCCCGAGCACCGAATGGTGCAAGAGCCCTATTGAAACCCTTAGGATTATTATTTTTCCTTCCCCCCCTTAGATCGCATTTTTGGAGGCCTTAACATGCCCAAAAACTCACCAAACTTGGTAGAAAAATTCATTCGCCCGAAAAATTTTGAAATTTGCTGACTTTTGAAATGCACATATAAAAATGGCTCTATAGCGCCCCCAACGCATAGCCCCTCTGGTCGGTTTGACACAGGATTATGAAAATTGGCACACATATGTATCACCTCAAGACGCACAAAAAAGTCTCTTGGACCCCCCCTCCAAACCCAACAGGAAGTCCGCCATTTGAAGGTTTGTGGCCATTTTTGGCGATGTGTGACCCTGCTGCCAAACTTTTCACGCCTCGCATACTTCATCGGATTGAGCTGAAATTCGCCGTGTCCACTCAGGACACCATAGGGAATAGACGCATTCCAAAACTCTTACAAAAGTCTGACGGTGTGGCCGGGGCGTGGCCTCAAAGTTTGACCATTTCTGAGGACACAGAAAGTCTCTATAACTTCTTCGTTTTCTGTCCGATCTGTACGAAATGTCACATGCATGATCAGAGTCTGACCCTAAACACATCTATACAACAATATTGAGGCTTTGACAGAGCGCCACCTACTGGCTACACAAAATGTTGTGTTTTCATAGGTTTATCTGCCTGCCCCTGTGGCCTGTTTTGAGTAGGGTCATGAAAATTGGCACACGTGTGTATCACCCCAAGATGCACAAAAAAGTCTCCTGGACCCCCCCTCCAAACCCAACAGGAAGTCCGCCATTTTGAAATTTCTGTTAATTTTTGGCGATTTGTGACCCTGCTGCAAAACTTTTCACGCCTCGCATACTTCATCCAATCAAGCTGAAAATCACTGTGTCCACTCAGGACACCATAGGGAATAGACGCATTCCAAAACTCTTACAAAAGTCTTACGGTGTGGTGGGGGCGTGGCCTCAAAGTAGACCATTCGCCATTACAAATGAACTCCCTGTATTTTTTGCCCTAACGCGTAGCACCTCTGGCCAGTTTGACACAGGATCATGAAAATTAGCACACATGTGTATCACCCCAAGACGCACAAAAAAGTCTCTTGGACCCCCCCTCCAAACCCAACAGGAAGTCCGCCATTTTGACTTTAGTGGCCATTTTTTGCCTATTTGTGACCCTGCTTCAAAACTTTTCACGCCTCACATACTTCATACAATTGAGCTGAAAATCACTGTGTCCACTCAGGACACCATAGGGAATAGACGCATTCCAAAACTCTTTCAAAAGTATTACCGTGTGGTGGGGGCGTGGCCTCAAATTTGACCATTCGCCATTACAAAGGAACTTGCTCTATTCTATGTAGTACTACCCATATACTTCATGCAATGTGGACAAAATCTTACAGTACTGCTATGGACCCGAGTCTGAACAGATATATATGCTAATAGGATGATACGGTCATAGCGCCACCTACTGGTAGCAGGAAAGTTTGGTTGTAAACATGTGTTTGTTGTACATCTCTGCAAATGTGAGGAAAAGAGAGCATAGGACAGGAGAGTATAGGAGACAAGAGCATAGGAGAGAAGACAGCAATAGCCCCGCGGATCGCAAGGTGCGCGAGGGCCCGCAATGCTGCTTGCAGCTTTAATTTATTCTATTATTACAGGTCAGGTGAAATATTTGAAGCTATTTTGTGTTTGAATGAATTATCGTTCATAAAAAGCCTGAAATGTCGTCTTCTTCTTAGCTGTAAGACTTGTTTGAGTTTGAAGGCTTCCAGGGCCGAACAGCTGAATTTAAAGTTTAATTTTACTGAATTTCATCGATTAAAACTTTTTTTTAAAGTATAGTTTTTTTTACTTTTTTACCAAAGTTTGAAAGAGTCCCGAACATAAGAGAGAAAATGAGCTGCAGAGTTGTAGCTGTATTTATGGATGCTCTGAAGAAGCATGTTTTGAAAGCGATGTCGCCTGAGGGCCTGAAGATCACGGCCACTCAGCATCGGTTTTTCAGTTTTGCTCCTGATGTGCAAACATTTCAAAGATTTTTATGAATCTTTTAATTATATTATATGTGGTTGTCCTCCCAAACGCAGCTTATTTTATTTTCAGTACAGATAAAGCCAGTGTGAAATACATTTTTCAGTTTTTACCAGCAGGGTTTTCATGTAATAAAGTGTGCTTTGACTTCTTGTAGTAACACAGAATACATTACAGTTTGATTATGACCCATGACATACCTGTCACTGTACGCAGCTGCGGCGGTACCAGCTGGCTGAGCGTATCTGTAGGCTGTGTAACCTCCCTGTGGAGACACAGCAGGGTTTAATATCAGCTCTCATTAAGATTTCCTCAATAACATTAACAGCAACTTTTTCTCTTTACATTTTCACACTTACGTATATTTCTGCTCCATAAAAGCCGTCCTGGTAGACCACGCTGTCGACAGAGGATATGAAATATTAGCTTTAAATGTCACATGTTGCTGAGGTGGAAATGAGCGAAGGGGGCGCCGTGGGCCCGGATGTTGACGTTATAACTTATTCAGTGGTTCCATTTGGTCAGACTGCAGCTTTCCTCCATTATTCTTCCCTCAGCCTCTCCATCTGCATTTCTCTTGCTCTCCTCCCTTCTCTCTGAGACACCTACTTTCTCTCTCTCCCTCTCTCTCTCTCTCTCTCTCTCTCTCTCTTGAAGCAGGCTAATTGGAGTGTGCTGGGTGGGTCACAGCAGTCCATTCACAGCCGAATAAAGAATGACACGTTAGAAAAAAGAGAGACAAATTCGGCCATTCTGGAATCAAAGAGCAATTTTCCGCTCTATTAGAAGGTGGCCTTTTTGTTTTCTACACCCAATTCTTCTATTACAGTATGTGTGTGTGTGTGTGTGTGATGCATCTGAGCAACTGTGAATTAGATTTGTGCAGTAGCATGTTCTCAGTGTCATACAGTGTATATCAGATTATGAGCTGGATGTGTGTGTGTGTGTGTTAGCAGGCACTCACGCTCCGTAGGCAGGGATAGGCGGAGGAGGAGGTGCAGCACGGAATGTGTTGTAGACTGCGCGGCCCCTCCCTCTCAAATGGGCTCCTCTATAGGCGACGGTGGCTCCTGTGCTCGGGTATGGAAACCCTGTCACTGGAACAGGAAGAGAGAGGAGAGAGGCCATGTTAGAGCACTGAATCAGAAGAACATGGTCGCCATCTGACAAAGCTTAAGGATTTCAGGTGCGCATTTGCACAAGGTATTACGGTACGGATGCTCAGCGCAGCCAAAAAGGGGCAAAGAAAAAGTCCAGATTATATCTCAGCTTTGACAAAACATGACTCGGACCCAGCTGTAAACTGTGCCGGCCTGGACCATCTATCTGTATCAACTCCAGATAAACTGCATCATCTCTGCCTTCAGACACCTGCAGAACTCAGAGAGGCCTTGCATACGGACCTACTGTCTTCAACACACAGCTCAGAGGCAGAAATCCTCTGACTCCTCCTCCATCTTTTCCGCTCTGTTTCGAAACAGTCAGCATTAATATGCCACACACCAGCCACCACAGTCCAACAGTGATATATTCTGAGCAAAAGATCAATTTCCTGCAAGTTGGCCCAACCTTCCGTCTCTTTCTTAATATCAGACATCCATATATTTATCCCTCTGTGTGTGTGTGTGTGTGTCAGCAGATGTACTGTATATGTGTGTGTATGCATATGAGCATGAGGACGTGCATGTGCATGTTGTTGATGGTGTGACATATACGAATGCAAGCTGATGATGAGCTATGGCTTCAGCACGCTACAGCGGCGCTGTAATAATCCATGAATCATGGCGGGGCCTCTGCCTGACAGCCAGCAGGCCCGTAAAACAAACAACAACATCCAGCGATACACACAGGCAGGAGGGACACGCACACAGAGCTCGGACTCTTCATCCACTAATATGCATGTGTATGGGAATTTGGAGCCTGCCCCCCCCCTAGAGGCCACATGTGGAGCTGCAGTTTTTTAAACCTCCCGCATGGTTTGAAAACAAACACGTACACATTTGACTGTCTGTCCGTGATCACATAATGTCTCTGATTGGCTGTTTTTAATAAGCATGAATGAGCCTGGTGCATTCTGGGTAATGGAGTTTTACTAGCATAAGCATAATGCTTTAATTTTATGGGTCTTTTATGATGTTTTCATGCACAGTTTATCCAAAAAAATAACATCCTAAACTCGCTGCATCCAGTGTATGTCAATTTTTTAAAATAAAATAAAATGAAATAATGATGATGAATAATGACTGAGATCTAATAGTGATCTCCGCCAGCTTTCGGACCAATGACACTCCCCCACAGCGCGACAGAGACGCTCCGACGTCGCCCTTCCAACTTGCAAATTTTGCAGCTTATGTTAAAAAGCAGCGTGCCGCTCGCCTTGTTACTTCCATGCCTGCATTTTGCATTTTAATCTTATTTGTTGTGTTCGGGGAGGGTGCTGTGCATTCACCAACTTACATCACACACACACACACACGTCCTGCTTTGCATATACTCAGTCTAGGACACAGTCAATCAATCAGTATTAGATTTCCCTCAATGTCCTTCATGCCCATGCAGTCTATTTTACTCAGGCACCCAAACACACACACACAGAGGACACTGGACTGACTTAATATTTATACACTAACCTTAAGCACTGCTTGCCTAAAGCTAACCTTAGACCCAGACTTCATTCAGTAAAATGTAAAGATTTACTGCTTTTTGTGAGCCTTCAGTTTGTGGAGGTTGGTTTTAAAAGCAGTAAATCATATATATATATATATATATATATATATATATATATATGATTCTTTTGACTATATGATTCTTTCTTTTTAAGCCAACCTCCACAAAGGCTGTTTTTTTAACATGCAGCTCTGAGCTACAGAGGATCCAGGAGACCTGCAGCTGAACAAGTCTGAACCCCACAGAAGAACCAAGATGCTTTGAATAACCTACCAAAAAGAATCAGTTCATGAAAACACCTTTGTCAACCACTCACATCAAGACAAAAATGAAATAAAAAAACATCTAAATTTGACTGAAATTGGGTGAATAAATGTGATAATTCCCTCAAAAACAAACGGACAACTTCATACTTGTAGTCATTTTTTTGTTATAACACATGAGAGGGTGTGTTTAAACTCAAGGTGCTGCAGTAGACTATAGAAAACACTGCATGTATACAGTTAAAGGTCTTTGAGAGCACCTAGAACATCAGCTAATAGAGCTTTCAGAGGTTTCCAGAACTTTCTGATACGAGGATTCCCAGCACGTCTTGTTATTTTGGTGCATGTACCACTGTACGTACATGTGTATACCTACATACGGGTATTCATGAGCGTGTGAGTGTGTATGCATGTGGAGGTCATCTGTCATTCTCCTGAATGGGATTTGCGCACAATAAACCTGTAGCTGAGCCCGGCAATGGAGATGGAGTGCACTGTCAGCTGGCCAGGATTTATGGAGGCCGATTCAGCTGATGGGTGCTGGGAAAAGCCGTCTGATAAAGGGTGATTAATTGCCCTTACATCCCGCTCTACATCCCGCCCCGAACTAGATTAAATGTAGTCATAATTATTCCAGAAGAAATCCTAATCCCACGCACTTTCGCTTACAGGTGAGAATCCTTCATTTTTCACAAGAGAGACAGTAACATCAGTAAAGCCTGAAAGGAGGTGCAGGAGGTGCCAAAGGTGGAGGTAACTGCACTGTGTAGTATTTATGAGTGAATGCATGCCAGCAGACCAGAGCTACACAGCAAAGACTTATATAATGAGGACAAAAAGAAGAATGCAGAGAGCCGGCAGAACACTGACGGGATTCATTTCTCCTGTTTCCTGTTTTCTATTTTCGTTTTTTCATTTCTCCACCCCCCCCCCCCCCCCCAAAAAAAGGCTACTTCACAGACTTGAAGCCCATGCGGAAGTGTCAAAACTTGTAATTCATGCCGCAACCACTAGGGGCTGGCTCCAAAAGCGAGTAATTTCCCATAGACTCCCATGTTAAAATGGCCGACTTCACAGCACAAATTAACATGTTTACAGCCTGGTACAAAAAACCACTCTGGTCTCAGATGATAGGTTCTCTTCTAGTGTCAATTGTAGGGGGGTGAATTTTTTTACAACTCACTTGTTTCAATTGTATTCGGATTTAAAATTACGCATAATTATGGGCGTTGCCGCTTGAGTCACAGACAGTTGACGTATCACAGCGTGAGTTTCCTGCTTCCACGATCGCCCGCCCCCCTAAACCCCGCTCGTGCCCCCCCTTTTTGTCCATATTTGGAGTTTTGGCGGACGTGACGCTGCCAACATGGCGGCGGTCATCAACGTCCTGGAACCTCCCACCGAGCCTCAGAACGGCTCTTCAGAAACAAACGGGTGACGTCACAGAAGCTCTGTCCATAGTTTTTACTGTCAATGGTTGAGACACAGGGAAGCATCAATGATGGGAAGCTGTCCTGGCAACATAAGCCTAAACCATGATACCACCACCACCGTGCTTCAACCATATAATTATATAATTATAGTAGAAGATAATAATCCCACTTTCATTATGCTAAAACATTCTGATACAAGTGTTTGAAATGCGTGTTCTGCACACACACACACACACACACACACACACACACCCACACACACACACACACACGCTGCTGAAAACAAACAGAGGCAGACAACATGCACATGTAATTGTGTGACAGTGCAAACAGGATAAATCCACAGACAGCAGAGCATGAAAATAAAATGTAACACAGCGCCTGCAGTGGGTCACCTGAGGTTTGCTGTTTGGTTGGGTGGGAAGGGATGGATGGATGGTGAGAGGAAGGGACAGAGACAGAAAAGCAGGAAAAGAGGGAAGGGGAAATAAAAGAGATGGACGGCCTCTCTCTGTCAGGGCAGTTATTTAGAGGAGTGCTGTAAAGCTGTCCCGGAATGAACAGATTTCAGACTAATGAGCAAAAAGGAGTGCAGTTAAGGGGAGCGGACAGTCTCAGCATTTCTACCAAATGAAACCAAGCTGCCACTTCAAACTCAACACACACACACACACTCAGAGTTCCCATCACTTCTGAGGACACACACTTCACTTCTATGGGACTTAGTCTCATGAAACATGTGAATCTGTTTACAGTATCTTTTTACCTGCATAAAACTCAGGACCATATACTGCTCCGACCACTGGATTCAGCTTCCAGCCTGCACAGGACACACACACACACACACACACACACACACAGGATGGATGTTAGTACAGATTCACTACACTGTCACATGTGTAATGCATCATTAATAAAACATGGATTCATTGATCATGAGCAGCTAAAAACTATTAAATATATCAGTGACTGCAATAACAGAAAGCAGAAAGCATAATCAATACGTTAACACTTATCAATGTGGTTATTGATACCTTTGTGGCCTAAGGTAGAAGAGTCAGTTTTAGAAAACAGAATTTATTTGAACAGTGCCGTCCTGTATTTACACTGGACCTCCAGGAAGTGGTCCACATAGGTCCCTGTGGTACGTTACCATGTTCTACATATTAAATAATAACAAACCAACAGATCAACAGTTTTACATAATGTCATTAAATATTTTAAATATAATATAATCTCTGATGTATCATACTTTTCTTTGTGTTATTATTACCACACACTTATTAAACGTGTAGCTGGGAGACTTTCCTCGTTTATCCAGCAGGACTTTTCGTGTTTGGCAACAATCCGCTCAACCACCATTCAAGCCAATAAAGCAGACAGTGTGTGTGTGTGTGTGTGAGAGAGAGAGTGTGTGTGAGTGTGTGTGTGTGTGAGAGAGAGGGAGAGAGATGAGCAAGGAGAAAAGGTGTGTGTGTTTGTGCTTGGGGCCTGATGACAGTGACGAATGGAAAACTCTTCAGGGCTCATTCTCTCTTTCTCTGCACTCTCAAACGGGATGGAGTGTGTGTGTGTGTGTGTGTGTGAGGAGCTGACATGTTTGGCCATTTAATTCCTCCCCCCTCCTCTTCCTCCTCTTCCTCTTCCCTCCTTTTACTTTTTACCATCTCTGTCGTTCTCTCCCTCTTTCCGACCATCACCACTCTGTGTGTGTGTGTGTGTGAGATGGAAGAGAGAAACACACCCTGCAGGCCCCTTTTTCCTTCTTATGAATGACTCCTCTTCATATCGGCTCTATCCATTTACCCATTCACTCTCTTGTGCAGCTACCTGCTCCTTCTCCGCCGCCCTTTGCTTTTTACCTTTTTTACCTGCTCGGTCGGAGGATATTTTTGCTATTTGCATGATATTTCAAAGCAAATCGACTGCCTCTTTGACAAATATTGATCTGGTTAATCAAACATGAACAGCCCTGTCTGTGTGCAGGCGGATCCCGCTGTCTGCTTTTGAGTCCATTCAAAGTCAGTCAGCGGCATGATTTACACCTGCTCATAAACTGAGCCATTAAAGGTGCTGTTGTTCTGGTCAGTGAGTGAAAACTAATGAGACGACATGAGGAGTGTAAAAACATACAAAGGAGCTGGAAAGAGAATAAAGTTTTACCGTTTGTGTAAGGGTTCGCCACCTTCTTGTTGGTCATTACTCTGGCTGTGGCGTTGTTGACCTGTCGGGCAGACGGACAGAGGTTAGTGCGACGACAGGTGTGTAAAAGCACACACACACACACACACACACCGCTGTGGATCCACTCCCCATGCAACGCTGACATGTCACCAAGTGAGGCTACATGCAATGAGGCAAAGAACACACACAAGTCCACACAGCAATGGATGCATAAGACACTGCAGTTTGTAAAGCTGAAAAGACTCCCAGTGGTGTCGACCCCTGTTGTGCAGACAGCAGTCGACCATGTTGAGTCGAGCGGTCGACACCTGGCTGGAGAATGACAATTTTAAGACCCGATGCATCCTATGAGAGCTCTTTAAACCAACCAGAAAGCCGTTAGGCCGGTTTACACTGTGTGTTTTTGGGCTGTCGCAGACGAAAAAACGAGCATCGTAGGAGAATCGTGGAGATATCGTTGGTCGTGGCTCTAAATCGGTGGTCTTACGTCGCACTGTGAGGCAGGTTCCATGACGGCCGCTGTCAGCGTCTTGCGACCAAAGATAAGCTGAGATAAAATTCTAGTGGTGTCAGAAATTTAGGATGACTGTCTCACAGTGTGACAGCTGCTACGACCTGTCACTCCACATCCACGTCTTCCTCCTCCTTGACGTACGATGTAACCTGCGATCGCCTGCGATTCAGTGAATGGTCATCGTACGATCTGCACGCATCAAACTTGACGTCGTACCAAAGTTTATTAGACTCACGTCGTGTAGTGTGTCATGCAATGGTCTTATTAGATCGCTAAAAATCGCACAGTGTAGAAAGGCCATTAGGGATCTCTGGAAGCTAGCAGGTAGCACGTGTGCACACTATTTGTTAGGGAAAATATGCACCAACAGGTGAGCGGTGGTCGTATTCTCTGTGAGTTTGTGCTCTCAAAAAAAGAATCAAGATGTAAACAAAGATGGCTGACCGTTCCATGACATCACTCAGAGGTTTGTATAAACACTTAAACATGAAGCTTGTTATAGTTTCCCCAATAACCTCAATAATGCTGTCACCACAACGTCATACTGTCAGTCTTAGCGGGCGATACATTAGAACAATCTGCAAGTCACCACCTCAAATACATAAAAACCACTATGAACTCATGCACATGCCACACACACACACACACACAAACTCAATCCATTATCAACAAACAGCAGAATTCATCAGTGGTGAAACAAAAACAAAATAACACACACTACCACACTGCTGAGTAGGTCTGTCTTCCTCACACACACACTTACGGATCAGGGTTCGGCATGCAGCGTTCAAGGTGCAGCAGGCAGGTAGGGAGGAGGAGGAGGAGGAGGAGGAGGAAACAGGTGGAGGAAGAGAGGAAAGGGAGGGAGTATTTCATGAAAACATCAGGCAGGAAGAGAAAGGAAAGGAGTGAGGGGGGGGGGGGGGAGATAAAAGAAAAGGGAGGGAACAGGAGGTAAGGAGAGACAGGAAAAAAGGAAGGCACCTCTATTTTGCGTCCCTCTACGATTGTACCGTTTAGTTTCTCCCGTGCACGGTCGGCATCTGCACTCGTTTCAAATGTTACAAACCCAAAGCCCTGCGGTTGGCCGGAGGGGGGACGGGGGGTGAGGGTTGAAAATCAAGCAACAGATGAAATGAGGAAACAAACAGGGAAAAGAAGAGAGAAGAAAAAAAGACACAAAGGGACAGATGAGAGAGCAGCAGGTCAGGACGACAAGTCTAAGTCTAGAAGCAGAGGTCAGAGGTCAGAGAGACGTCAGGCCGGTTAGACACACACGGGAAACAGAGCTGGAGCTACAGTCAGAAAAAGCAGGGAGCACGAGACATCGAGAGCACAGACAGGAGCTCAGATTATACTTAAATTACCACCTCGTGTGTGAGTGTGTGTGTGTGTGTGTGTAGATGTGTTCTGTCGGAGCAGCCAGACTCTGCAGCACATACATTTACAGGAACACTGGACCTAATTGAATTAGCAGATGGAATGAAAGCCTCAACACACACAATAGAGTTGGCGATATGTGTGTGTGTGTGTGTGTGTGCCACAGGCTCTGGTTGCTCTGCTGGTGTGCACACACAGGCCCTGTGGGAGAGCAGATAAGTGCCATACAATTA
Organism: Parambassis ranga; assembly: GCF_900634625.1. Classification (NCBI taxonomy): domain Eukaryota; kingdom Metazoa; phylum Chordata; class Actinopteri; family Ambassidae; genus Parambassis; species Parambassis ranga. The sequence goes on from NC_041027.1 coordinate 13,922,479, forward strand.
CAATCTCCACAGCATCAGTCAGCCGTGACTCTCTGAGCCCCAGGACGCAGCTCGCTCAGGAGACCCTGTCTGTGTTCCAGACTGGGCCTGGAGATGCAGCTCGCTCAAACAGCCCATATGCAGTAAAAACATGCCTCCAGACCTCACACAACAAAGCCCGGTGTGTCATCTCTGTCAGTAAGCAGGCAGAGAGTAAGAAGCCGAACGCTCCCGCTGACGGCCGCCTGCGGACAGTTTGCTGTTCCACTCTCAGTTATCAGCGTTATTGAACTTTGAACACACGTTATGCTATTAATCTATAAGTTTTATTATTTACACCTATGTTCAGATTTCTGCAGCATCATTCTTTGCTTCATTAATTGGTGCCTCAAACTATTTACTTCATCATACAGCCAGTTTTAAATCAATAAATGTGCACTGATAGATCAGTTGTTGATTTCTCCAGCTGCTAGAGAGGCTACAGGTGTACCCCACCCTATGGTTTAAGCGTCCACTCCATTGTTTACAATAGTAGTATGACCCCACATCGTCCTTCTACTAAATAACTCCAAGATAAGCCTCTTCCTGTAAACTAGCATGGTATCCAGGCTCCAGGTTCTACAAATGTTTGTAAAAGAAAACCATAGACAGAGAATACTTCAGGAAGATCCCACAGGGGACTTGGTGGACTCTGTGCAGACCTGTGACTGTGGAACCTCCAACACTATTCCTACAATAACCTGAGAAATAGAGCAAGTAGCAAGTCCTCTGCAGAACAAGGTGAGAGGAGGCAGCCAGACGGAGTGTTGGAGCATGAGTGAGAAGATTTAAGGGTCTGAAAAATGGACTGTTCAGGCAGAACACCAGCAGCAGTCATCCTGGCCCCTGCTGTGAAGGCAGACACAGATCCAGGTAGAACACTGGGCCGGTCAGTGCCCGGTAATAGCTTCAGCGGATCATACAGTGTGTGTGTGAGCAGCACTGGGATCTCATATGCATATAGGGGATTCACATCCTTCTGCTGGGCATAAATAACACATTAACACATCGGCTCCAGGCTGGAGGGGAGCAGATAAAATATACATGTAAAAAAAAAAAAAGAGGCAGAGCGGGCGTGAAATGAATCCTTCTGACATCTTGTTGTCACCTTGTTTTTTTTATCATGTGTAAAATAATTAAGCGTTCTAAGAAACAGGGCAGACTATATAAGACCCCACACACTGGGCACTACTTTGTCGATGCCACTCCGAAGTATTGATAAGTATTCAACAGTATTAATATGAAGTGAAGGCCGACTGACCCACATCACGCTCACCCTCGTCCAAACATTCAGGGACCCCCCGAGTCCTGCACAGAAGTATCAGGTTCAGGACAGGTCTGTCTTTTTTTTCAGCCGGTGTTGTGGCTCTGGAGATCAGCTGTCAGAACTCTTCCATCACTTTTTCTGTCCACGAAAATCCACATGTGTTGGCAGCTCGGCCAAGAATTCAGGCACCGACTGTTTATCAATCCATTAAAAGGCTGTCGACTCATCTACTGATCAGTTTATACATTTGTAATTTGCATTATTTGCTTGTTTTATTTTCCTTTTCGTTCCCTCCTGCATGAAACCTGCGACAAAAACAGCTCTTTAATATCAGAACATTAGAGTAAAATGTCTGGATCTTAATTCGAGTCCTGTTCCTGGACAGAACACATTATCAGCACAACAGAGTCTGGTTGAATCTTAATGTCAGTGTTAAAACGAGTGGGCGGGCTTCAGTGTATGTCACCATGTATGGCAGCAGGCCGGTAAAGGTGTAACAGCTGCCTGGAGGCGAGTGTCGCTGATAGGACTGTAATTGCTGTTAGACAGAGAGCTGCACGAGGAGGGGAGGAAATAAAAAGGAGTGCAGGGGGACAAAAACAGTCAGTGTGTGAATGTACGGTTACAGCGCACTTACCTTAGACCCTCGCTCGTTAAAAATAATCTCCACGTCTAAAATCTTGCCAAATTGCTGCGGAGGACACGAGGAAGAGGAGAAAGAAAGAGAGAGAGAGAGAGAAGGGGGAAATAATTAGAACATGTCCACCTGCACTGCTCTCTAAAATAAAGTCATATTAATAGAAACACACACACACACACACAGCTCCATTCTCCCCCCTCATTACAACAAAGGTCAAGCAGTCAATGCTTCAAATTAACTAACTCCTCTGCAGCCGACAATGAGATTAATAAAATATCCATTTACTCTTAATGCTGTTTAATGCTGTGTTTGCTCTGTCGTGGCAATAAAGATGTGTGTGTGTGTTAATGAACATTACAGTGGTGGATGTGGACGTTATAGCGGCGACGCCTCGGCACGCACCGCTGCTCATAATGACGCCCATCACCCCGCTCTCACACTCTCGTCTCAAAGTATTTTTAGTTAAGGCGGAGGCCGCTCGCGCTTAGATCAGGGAATGTCTTGTATTTGGGGCTAAAACCACAGCCCATCAATGCTAATGGTACATCATACGTTTGTTTATGTGCTCCGCATGTAGACCATCATAGTAATTACCTGTCCGAGCTCACTACTCTAACCCTATAGGTTCCAACTCTTAATGGTTTTGATTGGCTTCATGCTTCATTTTAATTGGCTCATTAGCGCAGACTGAGTATTAAGAGCCACATATTCCAGCACACGCCGGTGTTAGAAGCTGTCATATAGGTGGAAATAGGAAAAGATCCGGCCGTATGGCTTCTACACACACACACCAGCAGCACAGGACGCACGGACAACTTCATTTCAGCCTTTAATGGGTGTGAACATAGGGGATACAAGCATGCAGGATCAGCAGTGCATGTTAGGTTTATAGCTCTGTGATCGCACACGGGCAGGCTGACGCCATCTTGGTGTGTTTTCTTTAGTGTTTTTCTGCAATGCTGCTGTCAGTGGAGGCGAACTATGGTTACAGATCAGTCTGCCTGTGAGAGGGGCTTCGGTTAAAGGCAGGGTAGGAGATTTGGAAAACTCAGTGAGAGTCGAGTCACCCTGAAGCCACGCCTCCAACCACGTGGACGCATCACCTGAAGACGAGCTGCGGTCTGTGACTTCGGCCATCATGCACGTACCTCTCTGGTGCGCGCAGAGCAGGAAGAGAGTGACAACCAGCCAATACTCCGCGCAGGGTCCACCCGGAGGATTGGCTGATGTTTTTAGTGTTTTATAGCTTCAGATGATTCATATTCTTCGTTTTAATGCGAAACTGCCGAACTAATCGGTTGCTATCGGATTGTAAAGAGAAGTTACACTAATTTAACAAAAAGTGCATCAGAATGAAATCTCCTACCCTACCTTTAAGAGATGGGAGTTGAAACCATGGTAACAAAAAGTAAAGCATCATGATGAAGCCTCCACCACCTCACCTGTCTCCTAACACCGACTTAATAGCACGCTGACGGCGACCGGGATGGGTCGCCTCAGGTTCGTTGCAGCTATAACTGGATACAGTTGGACTTTTTTGATGCCAGTTTTTACTCTTTAACCGACAAAGTGCATTACGTCCAGCCTGTAGGATCATTCTCAAACTCAAAGTTTTAGATTTGTTTGTATCATTTTGTTTTTCCTCTTCAGTTAAAGTAACTATTTTCGGCGTGAATTAAAAAAGAAGAGATCAGTGGACGCTCAGTGCTGCAGGAGCAGCCGGGATGAACTCGTGGCTATGTGAACTAAAGCAGCACTAACCTTGCCACGCAGTATGGTAATGCTCAGCCTTGTGCTCCCCCCATAACTAGACCTTGAATCAAGTAGTTTATTTCAATAAATAAATAAACATGGAGCAGGCGAGCAGAGCAAAGGCAAGGTCACAGCACCGGCACCAGCCCTGAAGATGAAGGAAGTCCAGCAGCGAAATGCGTGTGTCAGATCATATACATGATTTGCATACATATTACACATTTATGTTGTGTTTAAGTAGAATATATGAACACAGGAGCAAACACACCTAAAGCAGCATGGCTGATGTAACTGCAGCAGAACACATGATACTTAAATTAGCTGTGACAAAATGAAGATGAATAAAAAGAGTTATTTCCTGTTTGTGTGTCTGTGTTCAGGCTGGAGGACAGCACAGACCTGCCGACTCTCTCTCTCTCTCTCTCTGTCTGTCTCTGCCAGGGTCTCTCGCCCCCGAGTGAGCGTCCCATCCACAGCTCACTGAACAAGTCATTTAATGGAGCGGCGTCTGTTTTAGTCTGCGATGCTGCTGTCACTGCTTCTTTTTACTTCGTGTCATTTTAGTCATTTTAAACCTGTTTTTTTAAAATAAAATATGACATCATAATTTTTTCTACATACAAATAATAAAAATAAACACACCGCACTAACACAGGAGCTTCATACATTCTAACATAACCTTCATATCATCACCTGAATTTTAAAACCATCAATAAAACGGCCTTTTGTTCCGGCGTGTTCCTTCCACGCGCTCTGTGTGTGTGTGTGTGTGTGTGTGTGAGGAGGATGTGTAAGAATGTGTTCAATCAGTGGGTGTGTCCTTCAGATCAAATCATTAGGAATCCAGGCAAATAACTGCGCCTCTCCACTCAGCCTAATGAGAGGGATGAAAGCTGCCTTTAATTGTTGTCCACAATGGCTGCGTTATTTCATTAGAACTAATTACCCTGTCAGCCATGCCAGCGGTAAGGAAGGCCCCACACACACACACACACACATCCAGCCCCTGGTTAGCACAAATACGATAGCGTTGATCAATGAGCTGATGAACAAGAAACAAGGAGGTAATCCAGCATCCAGCATGCAGCATGCAGCTGAGCTCACATCCTGTATAAAAACCAGACAAACCTTTACTTTATGACTGAGTTACAGGAGCGGATCGTTCACCAGCACAAAGACTGATAAATCAATACTTATATATTTACTTTTATCGACAGTATTGATCTTCCACACAGGTCGTTGGAATCATACTCTCAAAAACGCATCACATGCTGTTAAAGACACACTGAAGAGGAAACTTTAAAGCAGGATGCTCCATAACACAACAACACAACACATGGACACGTTGTGTACCAACATCAACCGATCATCAGTCTGTTGTGTTATTCAGGTTGTGGGTTGGGGATGCTGGTGCTACACGTAACGCAGGAATTCAGGAGTCCGTCCAGGGGTCACGTCTCCCTGACACTGGGAGCTGTTTTGTTTTCACTCGAGGTTGGCTTAGTTTGCGTATCGTATCGTATCGTATCGTAACATATCTTATCTTATCGTATCTTATCGTATCTTATCTTATCTTATCTTATCTTATCTTATCTTATCTTATCTTTTCTTATCGTATCGTATCGTATCGTATCGTATCGTATCGTATCGTATCGTTATCTTATCGTATCGTATCGTATCGTATCGTATCGTATCGTATCTTATCTTATCTTATCTTATCTTATCGTATCGTATCGTATCGTATCGTATCTTATCTTATCTTATCTTATCTTATCGTATCGTATCGTATCGTATCGTATCGTATCGTATCGTATCGTATCGTATCTTAAGGAACTAAAACAGGAGCACTTCCTCCTTTTGGTTTGTGCCTCAGAAGAGTGAAAAAGGCTTTCCCAGTGATGGAGGTGTGAAGAGATTAAAACAACACCCACAGTAGATTATGCCAGCTGATAGCTGCTTTGTAAACACTATTTTAGGTGGTTTGCATGTTATTGCACTGCTCTAACACAACAGGAAGGATGAGAGGTGATGTAGAATCTCCTGTCCTGCTGCTTCATTATGATGGATACTATTATTTACACAGACCATTGAAGTCCTTAACTTTTATGAAACTTCTTCTTGTGGATGGAATCACTTCTGTCTGTCTGATTTTTCTCTGTGCTGAGGTTCAGCCTGTGTCTCCATTAGTCCAAATTAGGGCTGTTTTCATGGGAAGACAGATGAGTAAATCAGCCTCGGCCAGCTTTCCAGCACAGCATGGTGCTCTCTCACAGACGAAGGAAAGTTAGCCACTTTAAACCTCTAATAAGCCCACAAAGCCGCACCGTGAAGCCTGTCTGTGTTTATTAGAACAGAGCTGTGTAAAACCTGACTGTGTTTTTAGAGAATAATAAGTTTTGACATCTTTTCCTTATATTTGTTTGTTTGTGTACTTTTGACACTTCAAGTTAAAACTGACCGTCCTGCTCTGAGTTCAGGTTGGTGAGTTTGGTTAGTTTGGTGAGATCCTCACACTAAGAACACCACTCAAAGTGGTGAAGGGCAGAGATGAAGGGATGATGTTGTTATGAATGACGGGACACAGCCCTGTCTTTAATGCCTAACTCCAACTATGAGTGAAAACAAAACAGCTTGCAGTGTCCAGGGCCTCGAACCACAGACTGCTGAGTGACGGCGCTGCCTCCCTCCCAGCACTGCATTGATCCTGTGATCGGATGATGTCGGGCAACATGATCATGATGATGGTGAGTCTGGGTGATAATTATTATTATTGACCAAATGTGGCGTTTTGCTTTGTGAAGATGCGGAGAAATGCTTAGAATTTAGTCAGAACCGTGGCAAACGTGTACAACAGCACACAAAAAGAGACAAAAATGAAACAAATAAATATATTAAGAGGTAAAAATGGCAAATATAACATAAAAAATGGAGATTGTCTTAGGATTGCAAGCATTAATAAATAAATCAATGTCCATTAAATTAGCTACAGAAGCAGATGAAGTGGTTCAAACTGCTCTTTTAACACAGCAACATGTTACTTTGATGAGTCTCCTGACCAAATATGATCTCTAATGTACTGTGATGAACCACGGCCGCGGTGCTAAACACAGCAATAACCTGCGCCGCTGTCCCTCTCTCTACTCCAAACACTCTAATTGTCTTCATCAACACAAACACGCCGACATCACAGCGGGGCACGGCGGCGGCTCAGGCGTCCTGATCCCCACGTCCACGGCTGCTCTGATATGTGCAGGGAAATGAGTGGATTTGTAGATTATAATTACACCTCGCTTCCTCAGAGGCAGAGCCGGTTAGAGAGGAGCGCCTCGTGGAGTAATTGGGAAGGCAAATGAGAGTGTAGCCATGAACAGGAGACATTAAAGAGAATTCCCTTGCTGGGAACACCGGGCTACCTGGAATGCTGGAAGCCTTCAGAACAGGTGATTAGGCAGGAGTAGGTGTCATTAAAACTCCATTAGCACAAAACCCAACTCCCGGAGCTCACCACAAACACACACACACACACAGCTGAGGTGGGCCATAAGTGCATGTGTGTGTGTGTGTTTGCTGAGTATCTAATGACTCATTTAGGACCCCTACCTCTGGGAATGTGACAGTAAGGACCCTCTTGCGGCGGGCTCGCTAAGTGCCTGCTTATTAATTAAACACAGCTGAGGCTCAGGGGACGGCGGCAGTCCTGCATCAGCTTGTCAAGTTTCACTCTGCATGGGGCTAAATGAACAGGGTCCGTCTGCGAGTGCAGCCCAGCTGGATCCGCTGGCAGACATCTTGGTTCCATGCATCAGAAATAATTACAAGAAAATCATGAAAGGCCAAAACAAAAACCCACAGACGCTGACACGCGGTCCGGCTGGGAGTGCTTCCCCGCTGCTTGAGCGATGAAGAAACCCCCAAATAACACACACACACAATAAAAAAAACAGGAAGTTTTCTGACGCAGTCCCACATCACAGACTTCAGCCACATCCCGAGAACGACAGAACTGACTCAGTGAAGTGGTGCTGCGAATGCCAATTATCACTCTACCATTAAAATGCTCTTCCCCGGCATGGTAATTCCCCTCCAAATGTGTTTTTCTAATTATGAATTAAACTCAAATAAGCTTGGGTAATGAACCCAGTTTTATCCTTTTCTAAAGCCGTACACAACGACCAGCTTCGCTCCGGCGTCCTGAACGGAGCTCCGGTAGCGCTGCTCGACGGGCTGTTGTGTAATCCTCACTGACAGACCTGCAGCTCGCGGCTGCTCCACCTCTGATTGAACTTCTTTATAAGCTTTTGTTTAATGCTCTTGTATTACTTTCCTATTACAGCTTTTGCTGAAATGACACAGAATTCCATTTGCTGTAATGCCCTGGCTATTGCCTTTGTTTGCATTGTGGTGGTAGACTAGCAGAACCGTAATGGGAGATTGAGCCAGTTGCTCACAAGTCCCATTTTAAGTCAATGGAGGAGAGTGCCACTGGAGCCTATTGTGGTCTGGACTGCAATGCCACCGGCCTGCCCACAACCATTAATCCTTAGAGCTGAACCATTAACCGTGAGAACAGAGAAGAAGCTCTGTGTGTGTGTGTGTGTGTGTGTGTGTGTGTGTGTGTGTGAGCCTGACAGCCTTTTACGTCCTCAGCCACTGGATCAAAACTGCTAAACTGCCACTCTGAAGTGACAATAAAAGCACTTGGGAAAGTTTTCTAGTAAGCTTTAAACACAGACGCTTTCTCTTTTGTTAAAAAGACATAACAGCGGGAAAAAAAAAGATAAAATTGCGGAACTCACAAAGTGTCTCACCGCCAAAACTACGACATAAAATAATTTGAAATGATGGAATAATCTCAAAACACTTTTTCACGTTTTCAGGAAGCGATCCTCAGATTTGGACCAGCAGCTCCTCAGTGCAGCGGTTTATTATGATGGACATGGTAATTCTGAGGTAGATTTTTGTGTTTGTGTGTAAAATCGTCACATTTCCAGGCGATGTTTGTGTGTTATATCTATATTTTTGACTTTTCTGGCGCGGCTTGTTGTGCGTCGTCCCATCCTGCTCTTAACAAGGCTGGATGACCTCTGAGCATCGCTGATTGTACTGAGAGCGACCAGATTGTCTGTCTCTTCTAATCCCTCTCTCCTGCCTCCCCATCCTCCTCTTTCCTTTTTCTATTCCCACAATCCCTCCTCCTCCTCCTCCTCCTCCTCCTCCTCCTCCTCCTCCTCCTCTGATGTCACTGGTTAATTGTGGTGCAGTGCTCAGAGCCTTGGAGACCTCGCTAAGTGACTGAAGACAGTTGGGAGAAAGTTTTCAAGAATACACACACAACAAAAGCACAAATCCACACACACACACACACACACACACACACACACACACTCCCTCGTCTCCCTCCATAACTGGGGCTGTCATCCTATATACACCTAATGAGGATAAACTCCCTTTTAACCTAGCTGAGGAATCCCATTAATTGTGACTCCAGTGACGGGCCCCTTCCATCCCCTCCTCTCCTCCCCACATCAAAACCTCCGCGGCTGGGGAAGGCGAGTGGGCCGGCTCGCCTCCTCACGGAGCAAAAGTACCTGCAGCAGCAGATGCTAAACTCCACCGGAGGATCAGGGAGGTGGGTGGTGGTGTCTGTAAATCTCCAGCCTCCTATTATATTAAACGTTAGTGCTGGATATTTGTCAGTAAATCTTTACTTAGTAACGTGCCGGAGTGTGAACACAGCTTCACGTTCAGGAACACCTCCTTCCCTGACTTAATTTAGCTCTAACCACCTGCCTGTTCTTCGCCCTAAAATGTAATGATTTCAGTTATGAGGCTTTTTGTCCCTCACTGTGCCTGTAACAGATTGATGCCTCCATGACATGAGTTACACACACAAGCTCTGTGTTTCTGAGGCCGTGTGAACACAGGCTGTCAGTGTTTGACCCAAAGCTTTCCTGTAAAATCATCTGAACAGAAACCAGCTGCTGCAGACAGAGACTCCACCAGCTGTCCCCGCCCGGCACCAGGCAGCTCTGCACCGCAGTGTTAATTTTGGCAGCAATTTCTGATTTAGTTTTTATTTTAGTCTTGTGACTAAAATGTCATTTGATTTTAGTCATGTTTTAGTCATCAACATTTTTAACTTTTAGTCTAGTTTTAGTCGACTAAATCTGCCGTGGATTTAGTCGACTAAAGTTCTATGATATATATTTTTTCATGAAATAATTAAGGTTTGAAGTGCAATAAAAACAGGCACAGCTTTAACTTGTGTTATTTGAAACAAACATCTCTTTATTTAATTGCTATTACCTTTTCACAAAAGCAGCAGTGAACAGTGAGCTGCTCTCCCTGAATACACTGTTCAGTCATGACCTTCTTCATGAATCCTCCATAACTACAGCAAAACACTTCAGTGACAACTTAGAAACAGGTCGCATGCTGTAAAACCATCAGCAGCGGTGTCTTCATTTATAGATTTTGTCACGTGTATCTTTGAACGGAAGTTAAGACGACTCGTCTGCAAATGTCGCTTCAGGTTTGTTGTGTTTTTACCGCTGACAGTCGCTCCGCACGGTTTGTAAACCGTCTTGTTTGTCTTGACATCAAACGTGTCCGTGTGTCTGTTCTTCTCCTGTGTTGTGTTACCATGCATGAGTACGCCTTCTTCCAGCATCGCGGGGTAACGTCCTTACGCAGAGAGATCACTTCTGATTGGCTCTCTGCCGCCGTCTCCTGATTCGTCCCTCCCTTCCACAAACAAAATTTGCTCTGATTGGATCTCGTCTTCATCAATAATTTCGTCTCGTTTTTATTCGTTGACGAAAGTGTCAATACATTTCGTCTTCGTCTTTGGCACCGTGCGTTAGTTTTTATTTAGTTATTGTCTCATTTTTATCAGCAAAAAAAGGTCGTTAACGAAAACAATGACGAAAATGATTCGTCAACAAAATTAACACTGCTGCACCACCCTCCTCACCACCTGTGGTGACTTCTGTCTGGAGCCCTGAACGTTAAGTATTAGCAATGCTAGCATGCCAGCACCGTTTTACTCTCAGCTTAGCTTCATTTCATGTCTCCACCTGATTGGACTGTTCCATTGATGAGGTTGTGGAATAGTCCATTGCAGCGTGGACTAAGGGGGAGTTAAGGGACGCCAGTTATGAAGGGATTACGATGCCAGTTTAGCAAATTGGTTGTTAGAATCATTCTTAATTGTACTGTGTGTTCATGGAGCCCGTGGTCAGTGTAACTATTGACCTTCTATCTAATGATGCCGACCCCTGGCAGGGATGAATGACTTCTGACCTGTGTCAAACTTTTCCACTTCCAGCACGCAACCAAACATTCATCATTTAGAGCTTTTCTTGTACCACTGAGAGAGAGAGAGAGAGAGAGAGAGAGAGAGGCTTTTATTCAGTCCTAAAAGCCGCACGGCCACCTGAACACACCGAAACATACCATATGATTTAGTCTTCCTATGTTTGGATCAAGTAATTACAACATTGTACATTTCCTGCATTTTAGTGTACCTAAGTGTAAGGTAAAGAGAAGTGGAGCATGGATATCTGCTAACCAGACTCTCCAAGGACCACTTAGAGATGGGCACAGATGATGAAACATTAATAAGGCCTGTCTAATTTAGGTTGAGGGCACACCAAAGTAAAGGTGTGAATTATTTACAGCTTCTCAGAGAACGGTTTGTAGTTCAAGGAGACAACTCTCAAATGTGACACACGCTACTCAGTGCAACTCCAGTCCTACAGCTGGACAGTCTGTGTGTGTCTGTGTGTGTCTGTGTGTGCAGTTGTGGGCTCACCCCGAACATTTGCCGAAGGTCAGGGTCCCGGAAGCGGAAAGGGATGTTGGAGACATGTAACCTCTTGGGCTGCTGCTTCTCTGACGAATCGCTGGGCTGCAGGTGGAGCTGCTGGGAGCCCTCCGTCTGTGCCACGTCCTCCGCCTGCTGCAAGACACACACACACACACACAAGGTGTGACACACTCCTATTGGGCTGCTACAGTTTACTGAGAGGCCGCAAAGGTAAAACACTGAAGGAGCTGTTCTGACATGAAACAAACAAGATCCTGAACAACATGAGAACCGACAGAACAACATAGTCAAATATTCACAATGATGAGGAGAGAGACTTCACAGAGGGAAACTCCAGGCTCGTCTCTGAAACCTTGTGTGGAGTTTTGAAATGTTCAGGTCAAGGTTTTGCTTTTACAGACCCCGTTTCTCTGAGTCAGAACCATCAGCTCCTTCCTAAATGCTTCAAACCGTCTGCATAAGGAAGGGAAACAGAAACTAGAGCACAAAAAGAGAGAGACGGAGATGGAACAATGATGTCAGCTAAACCTGCCCGATCAATGAAAGAGAAGTGCTGAAGGTAGCAGCATTTGTAGTAGAGAGGGAGACAGAGAGAGAGACAGAGACAGGGAGGGAGGGAGAGTCCAGAGATGCAGGCTAAGTGCTGATTGAAGAGGGAACAGTAAAAATGGAGAGACAGGCAAGTGAAGATAATGGCATTACATCACACAAACACACACAGCTGAATAGGCAAAGAGTGCTCTACTGAATGGGATGCAGGAATCATCAGTGTGTGTGTGTGTGTGTGTGTGTGTGTGTGTGTGTGCGTGAGAGAGCAGCGTGGAGGCTAAGTGCCTGCGTGAGTGTGCTTCATCATTACAGAGTCCTGGTGTCTGCCACTGGCCAGGGATTGATGCGAGCTCTTTGCTCTTAAACACACACACACACACACACACACACACCTCCTGCACTGCAAACGCGTGCCACAAAATCCAACTTATTTACATACCTCACATTGGATTTCCAGCCCTGTGTCATTATACGCATGAGGACTGATGGAGGTGTGGTTATTGGGTGGTGGTGATGAATGGATGGGTGGGTGGATAAAGTCCAGGACAGCGAAGTCGCTGGTTTTTAGTAAACTCAGCAGCATTTCCTTCTATTTTTAGAACAACATTCAGTAGAACTGACCCCGACCTCAACAACTACAACTATAAACCCTCCCTTCATATAATGTCTCCAATGATCACAGTGGAGTTAAACTCCCTCAAACAGCAGCTGGGTTTCGTCGTTCCAAGAATCCACATACGTCCAGACCTCCCTGTCTCCAGCAGCTTCCTCCTGCTCCTCCTGGGGAACCTCAGCTACTCTCAGGTCAGCTAGGAGATGTACTGTAACCCCACCCGTGGGTCTGGGGTTGACTTTGGGGTCTCCCCCCAGCTTGCCATGCCTGATAAATCTATAAAGCCGGGCCAATAGGGGGCATCCTAACATCCTTGGGGTCTAAGAGCAGCTCCAGGAACACAGGTGAAAGATCACCTGGTGAAGGATCGACATAGAACATGTAAATAACGATGGACGACTTCACAGCGCTCCTAAAGTGAGGCCAGGTCATCTGGATCGCCCCCTGGTGGCTGGCTGCAGTATAGGTCATGACTCGGTGTCACTGCAGTCTGAAATCGTGATGCAGAGCTGCCCGTGGCGGCGCGCTCTGGAATGGAATGGGCTGAAGACCGTAAGCCGCCTTCTGAAATCCTCTTTCCTTGTATCTGGCGTGCCTGCACCATCCACGGTCTGTGAGCAGCCAGGCAGGAAGAGGAAATAATTACATGAACATTATCATACAGAAGCAGCCCCAGCTTCCTCCGCTGTCACCACGGAAACCATCCTGAGCTGTGTGTGTTTGATGAGGGAAGCTAAACAAAACCCATCTACACAACCAAGACCCACTTATGACACTTACACACACACACACGCAAAGTCCTGCACCGATAACACACCCTGTTACATCTCACATATGTGTTGTTGCCGTGTTTCTGGAGGAACACGTGCATTTATTTGTGCGTGTGCGTGACTTGCTGAGCTCAGCAGTGTGTCTGCGGCCTATAATGGAAGCTATCAGATCGGAGCTCCGCCAGGCAGCTCGATTACACACAGTCAGACAGATATGGAGGTTCTCACCAGGTATTAGACCGCGACACACACACACACAGAAGCACGTGCGAGGAGGAGAACACTGGCTGCCATGTTTTAAAACATTTAATTACGGCGCCTCTCTTATGATTTAGTGCGAGCAGCACATCCATCAAGCTGTGGAGCAGCTCACAGGAGACAAATTACAATGATCAGAATCAAAGCAGCGGAGCAGGTCAGACCCCCCGGAACACCTGCTTCATCATAACGTACCGTCGTCTCCATCGCACCGTCCCTGTGTGGCGCCTTTTAAAACACGCTCAGTCCGAGCCGTGTGATGTCATTCATCACGTGACTTCAGCCACAGCTGCTCTCATCCTCACACATGAACACATCTTACCCACAAACTTCATGTTGGAGAGTCCCGTTCAGATGAATACATTTGACACACATGACTTTTATACAACCACAGGAGGGCGCTACACATGAGTGGGGTTTTTGGAGATATAGATTTTATGAATATATTGTAGAGTACATATGTTTTCGGCATGATCTTGTTACGGTTTAGTATAATTATATTATATTTAATGCTTGTTTCAGGCACCTTAATCCCAAAACACACTGAAAAACTTTAAATGTAAACAAATGACAAAAATTGGATGTTCTGGGGGTCATTAAACGGATCATCTTGACTTTTCTAGTTCCTTTCTCCGCCTCCTCTGTCTCTGTCACGTCCACTGGAGGCGCGAGCAGAGGAAACTGTTGCAGAATGTGACATCATGACGGCTGCTGAAGATCAGTTGATTTGTGTAAAATAAATATATCAACATAACAGTGTAAGCACTCCAAAATACACAGTCTCATAACTCTATGTTCCAAATGAATAAACAGCCAAATCACTCCAGTCTGATGAGATTTATATTATTAAACTTCCACTGACGTATCCCTGCTCAGACCTCGTCCAACAAACCTTCTCCATCCTCCATTTTTTTTTTCTTGCCCAGTTGCATTTTTGGAACTGAGGCGTCCCTCAGTATGACGTGCTGAGATTGATTACCGGGTGAGATGAAGGAGGGCGGAGGATCGACGAAGGACGCACAAATGAGGGAAATGAGAAAAGTTCACCAAGTTTTGTTGGAAAATGTTCCAAATGTTTCATCACAATGAATTCAGTGAGTATCTGCTCTTCATTCAGAAGGTTTTGACTTCTTTCTACTTGTGCGGGGTTCTTAGGGTTAACGGGGACCAGCTGGTCTCACTGACATGTTGTCCAGGATGGGGTTAATACTGGGTGCTGTGGGACAGGGATAGATTTTAATAACCTGTCCATTAAGCGTCAACCTCCAACAACAAAAAGAACATTTAAAAAAATAAACTAGTAAAACTGACATAAAGCCTGATCTGTGGCCCCGACAGTATATTCAGAGCCATAAGTGTGGTGAGTATTCCTTTATCCTGCAGTAACTATGTCTCTTGACAGTAACAGTTACAGCCTGTGACAAACTCTCCACAGTGACTGTAAAACACTCCCAGTAATGCTGACTGGACTCCCCCACTCTGCCATCACTGTCTATACACTCCCATACACTCCCATACCTTCCCAGCATGCACCAGCCTTATTGGCCCTGACAGCTTGAAGGCTCCTCAACTGTAGACAAGTGTTGGTGCAGTTAAGTACAGCGTGGACGTCCCTAACCCTGCCTGTGTGTGTGTGTGTGTGTGTGCAGCTGTACTGTTGCTCATTTATCAGTCACATCCTGTCTGTCACATGGTACAGTGTGAATGCATTTACATGGGGCATGGATTTGAATGATTGTATTACCATTAAACAACACAGTTGTGGTGTTAAGAACCTTCCCAGCATGCTTCTCGGGCATGGACAGATACGTCTGTTTAACCTCCTCATACAGCATATAGAACAGTGTGAAAGTCATATAAAGACTCCACAATGTTCGGTCTACAGGGTCCTGGTAGGGGCCCAGACCTCCCTGTCTCTCCAGACACTTTCAGGACATAGATATAGGAGAGACAGCCCCTACAAAGGGGGTCCTGGGTCGGCCTCAGCCAAAAGTCCTAACCTTTATCCAGGAGAAGCACCTTCAAATAAGTGCAGTGGAGCCTCCTAATAAACACACACACACACTCACCGTTACTGTGTTGGCTGTGAGCGCCGGGGTGCTGCTGTCGTTTCCCGGCTGCTCGCTCTGCGTGTGTGTCGCCGTGTACAGCGTCAGGGTGTGTTCGCCCACCGTGCTCGGTCCTGTGAAGTCGGCCGGGGGGTGGGTGTGGGCTGTGGCGTACTCAGCGGGGATCCCGTTCTGTGGTGGGGGCGGGTACTGGGCTGGTGGGAAAGGTTGAGCCATGGCTTCAGGGGGAGCTGGGGCCTCTTGGTTACCCTGTAGAGACACACGGGGAAGAAGAAGGAGGCGGCGGGTTAATGAGGCCGGACCGGTTGGTTGGCTGGTGGCCGGCTCAGCTGTTGGAGCTGCTTCTGGCCTCTCGGTGCGGCTGTAGTTTCTTCGTTCACCTGTCCCTGCTCTCCTTCTAATTTACATGCCTGTCAGATAATCATTTCCTCCAACCGATGATGATGAATTCATCTGACATATGAGCACCCCGCCTTTCTTACACACCACACCCAAACTTGATGGAAAATGGTTTGAAAATGTAAAAATCAATCACTGCAACTTTTTGAAGTGGCCCAGGCTTCTGACCTTAGCTGTTTCCAAAGGTTTCTCTGATCAATACTGCTATTGAAGTTGGCTATTCTTATGCATGGAGATTGATGGCGATGAGCATAACAAAGCAGTTTGCCAATGGCTCAGTGACTGTAGCCAGAGAGTCACAGGCGGCTCCACAGCCTGCGAGGCGTTCTGCTCAGTTTAGGGTTCGCTTAGCTTCACATCACATACAGAAGAAGAAAGAAGAAAATCCAACGAGCGGAGTTATTAATAACGAAGCAGGACTTTACTGTGCTCGTTAGATTTGGACAGAGTGTTTTCCTTCTTCTTTAATTAGATCGCTTATTTTTATCATTTGTTTTTGGATTTCTCCACACATACATGATATTTTTAGGAACAATGTAGTCAGCAAAGCCTTCATCCATATCTGGAAAGATAGAAGAACACCCCTAAATTAGAAGAGATGAATATGATGATCAAGAAAAAACAGATTTAACTAATATTTTTCATAAATTCAACATGAGCACATGATGAGATTAAGGCACAGAGTTTTCTGGGGAGCTGAATACCTCCAGCAAGTTCATGTTTTGGTCACAGTGTATCTACAAGCCAGGCTATCTTATCTCTTCTGCGAAGCATGGTGGTGGTAGCATCATGGTTTGAACCTGTTTTGCTGCATCTGCTGAAGGACCACCAAGCCTACAAACCCCAAACTGTATATAAGTATAGCCCATGTGACTCCACCTCCCCGACCTTGAATGAAAGTGAAGCCATAATATCTCCTCTGTGGATGCTGCCATGTTGGAAAAAAAAGACGCCATATTGGATCTAGAGACAGCACAGAAGAGGGTGTGAGGTGAAGCAGCATCGTCACTGTCCTGCTCAAACACCCACCCACTTCTACGTCGAGCCAGTAGCATGGCTGCTCCATCAGAACGTTATCCTTCCTTTAGCCAACAATAAATAATTAAATACCAAAATATTGAAATATTTTGAGCATACGGACACAGATCAGGGTGAAAACAGCTAAAATGCTGAGTTTGTTTTCACCTTATCTGAGTGTTTTTGATCATTTTTATGCAGAAATAAATAAACATTTGTACCACCGTACAGCCTGGTGCCGCCCCGACTCTTCCCTTTTAATGTGTGCAGGGTGGAGCTGTGGCCTGGGGCGAGTCTTGGTTCACTAAAACAAGGAGCCTCATCGATAGGCCACCCTGCCTCGCAACATCGATAAAAGATTTGAGCTGATATATGGTCCCACCTGGTCAATACACACACCGGAGGCAAACACGCACTGGTACACACACACACACACACACATCACCTGACATTCTCATATGTAATCCTGCCTGGCTGATCATTTATGTCATGAGGACTTTGTTTTTTTTGTCCTCTAAGTGCAGGTGGACCACACACACACACACACACACACACACACACTGAGCTGAAGCTGGTTTTGCTCTGCTGGGGTTTCAAGGCAGAAAAGAGGGAGAAAGAAAGTGAGAGTGAGCCAGAGGCAGCATGTGAGAGAGAGAGAGAGGAGTGTTAGAGTCAGTGAACTTCCATCATCCATCAAAGTGACTGAGGCGCTGACACACTGAGACATCCCCAGATCCTTGTCAACAAATTGCGCTGGTAAATGATTTCTGCTATCAGTTAAATCATACTATCCATCCCTCTCTCGCTCCATCCCTTCATCCATCTCTCTGCACCTGTCTCTCCCTGCCTCTGTTCTCATGGAGGTTATTTCCCGTCCGCTCAGCGGAGCGCCATGTCTGATGATCTCCGGCTCTATTCAAACACACACACACACACACACAGTTCAAATGACTTTAGTGGCACAACCACATCAGCTGTGTAGATATAAAATGACGAGATTGTGCACTTAATGACTGCTCACACTAGATGGCAGAGTGCAGTTGAATTTTATTTAAGGATTGATTAAACTATCAATTATCATTTTATTAATGAATCTATTGATTTCTGATTCGTCAATCAACTAATATTGATTTTTCTAAATTGGACATATGATGAACACACAGATCCGCTCTGTTCTCCCTGATCTCACACAAAGTAATTAATTGACCATAAAATCTATGAATGAAAGTTTTTTTTTTGCAGTGTAAGCTTCATTAAGAAGGAGGCTGTTTAATATTCTGCCTGCGTGTCTGAGTCAATGATGCACTTCTGCAATGAATTCCACAAACTTGTCAGGAGTTTCTAAACAGAGAGTGAGACTCACACCGGGGTCACACCGGGGTCACACTGCTGCAGCCGCCATGTCTGATCCACGGCGGTCAGAAAACTGCCCTGATTGGTGCGTCGTTTCTCCAATTAGGGAAAACACTTGATTGGATTATCTTACAAATTTCAGACAAATTTCTTTCTTTCAGGTGTTCATTTGATGCAGAGTTTCTGTTGTTAAATCATGCTCCGAGATGATGAGATGCTGCAGCACGAGGACAGGAAGCTTCATGGGAAATACAATAAAACAAACAAACAAAAACGCCTCCAAACATCTGTATCAGTTTTATTAAAGTGTCCATCCAGCCGCTCAGTGACAGAATAACAGAGGCGTGCTGATGGGCTTCTCTTCATTCAATATCACACTCAGATAAGGTGAAAAATTTAGATCATAAAGATCATAAAGAAAATGAATTTTAATTGCAGGGTAATTAAAAGATTCACACACACACACGGTCGCACAGTGGGTGTGTGTCTGATATCGATTCTCTTCTCTTCACTTCAGCTCTTATCTTGCAAAGTAGCCCAGGGCTTCTCTCCGCCCTAACCATTACCCAAGCTCTCTGCTGGGCGGACACGCACACACCCCTGGAGCTGCAACACTGTGAGTGTGTGTGTGTGTGAGAGTGTGTGTGTGTCTGCAGCGTGTAAAACATTGTAATGATCTTAGAGTGAAAGCAAGAGCTGGCCAAGATGTGATGCAAAATGCACAAGTCAGAATGAAGACGAGTGTGTGTGTGTGAGAGAGAGAGTGTGTGTGTGTGTGTGTGTGTGTGCATGGGTCCTTTATACTCCCATCACCACAGCTTTATTGTTCCAGATTGACAGAGACAACTAATGAAGATTGGGGCCGAGAGCTGCTGAGGCAGATCAGCCAGGGACATGCAAATACACACACACACACACACACACACACACACACACACACACACACACAGGTGCCCCTAATGTGATTGTGTAAACAAATTTATGTTCCACAACAAGCACAGACACACACATGCTATACAAAGAAATCACACACACACACACACACTATTGCAGTTAGAGGTCTATTAATTGCATTAAAAAGAAAACATTCTGCCACAAACTGATACTTGCTCAGACAAACTGCAGTGTTTTGGCTTGAGCAGCTTTCCTGGCCAGACTCTGTAAACATGCCAGAAACTTGGTGCTTTAGGGGCCGATTAATATTGATGTGCACTGCAGACATTAGACAGAACAAAGAGGAGAGGCAAAGAGAAAGATGGAGGAAGGAGAGAGAGAGGAGAGGGATGGGAGGAGAGAGAGAGGAGAGGGATGGAAGGAGAGAGAGAGGAGAGAGAGAGGAGAGGGATGGGAGGAGAGAGAGAGGAGAGGGATGGAAGGAGAGAGAGAGGAGAGAGAGAGGAGAGGGATGGGAGGAGAGAGAGAGGAGAGGGATGGAAGGAGGAGAGAGAGTAGAGGGGTGGAAGGAGAGAGAGAGGAGAGGGATGGGAGGAGAGAGAGAGGAGAGGGATGGAAGGAGGAGAGGGATGGGAGGAGAGAGCGGAGAGGGGTGGAAGGAGAGAGAGAGGAGAGGGATGGACGGAGAGAGGGAGGAGAGACAGAGGAGAGGGATGGGAGGAGAGAGAGAGGAGAGAGGGGTGGAAGGAGAGGGATGGAAGGAGAGAGAGAGGAGAGGGATGGGAGGAGAGCAGAGGAGAGAGGGGTGGAAGGAGAGGGATGGAAGGAGAGAGAGAGGAGAGGGATGGGAGGAGAGAGAGGAGAGAGGGATGGGAGGAGAGCAGAGGGAGCGCTCTCCCAAAACACTGCAGACATTTTGTCAGTAAACAAAAAGTAACATTGTTGGACGAGCTGGATTCTACTTTAATTAGGTTTAACACGGTGTCTCATGTGAAGCGCCGAGGCAGAGGAGGATGAGATGAAGACGAGCAAAAGAAAGACTAGAAGAGGAAACAAGCCCACTTCTGTCTCACTTCCTCAGGTCTGATCTATCAGACACACAGATGTATGTTATATTATCCATGTGCTTATAACAAGATCTCACAAAGAAATACTCATTGTTCTAAAGATCAATGAAGAGCATTGATAGTACTTCCACTGTGAAGCATGGTGGCGGTAGTATCATGGCTGGGTCACATCGTCTCATTCATTTTCCAGCTAATATTGTTTATTAATTAGTTAGTGCTGTCTGTTTTGTTCAGGCGCCTTTAGGGTATCCTGCACTCCAAAACCAGGGTCCTTCCTCAGCGCTGGCCGCCGTGCGTTAGCGTGACACTGACAATAAATCGGCTTGGACGATGGCAGCTGGAGGAATAGTTCTAGTTACCACAACACACACATCTAACCTGCACTAATCTATTATCAGGCGAAGCACGCCCCAGTTGTCATATAATCATTAAATAATAACATTACATTGAAAATATACCGTTATGATATATTATGCAGTGTAAAATAGCCTCCATCTGTTCATAGCATAATAAAGTCAGGAAATGAGACCCTCCGCTGCTGAAAAGATGCTAATTCTTTGGCTTTAATTACACAGAAATGAACAAGCTGCCTGCAAAGATGAGGAGAAGAAAAACAGCCAGTCAGATATTAGCCAACACTGCATCATCATCATCATCATCATCATCATCAGCATCATCATGGCTGCGGCTGCTGCAAACTGACTGGCTTTACCCACAGAACAGTCTCCTGCTACCGATATCAGTGTGTGTGACAGTGACCCAGTCCCTGTGAGTGAGTTATGCATGAGTGTGTGAAACACACTCGCACACACACAAACACACACACACACACACACAACTCTGACAGAGAGGCAACGGAATCTAATTTAACACTCGGCTGAGCAGAGATTGGCCGACACTCCCAGTCCCTCACCGGCCAAGCGGGGACACTCCACGACCCAACCGCTGTGTGTGTCTGTGTGTGTGTGTGTGTGTGTGTGATGATAGTTATAGAACAAGAAAGCCAGCATGAGAGCGAGAGAGAGAGAGAGAGAGAGAGAGAGAGAGAGAGAGAGCGAGAGAGAGAAATCATGTTCATGTAGAGCAGAGCGGTGAGGCTGCTGGAGAGGAGAGGCTGCTTAGGATTCAGAGTGTGTCGCAGGTCCGCTGGCTGCCAGCTCCCTCTAGGCCTGCTACATGATATTCACTAACCCCCGTAACAATGGCAAACATATGTAAATCTGCCTATGTGCCCAATTCAATCAGACCCCGGCACAAAGCCACCGACACCGCCAGCATACCCAGCGGACGAAGACGAGTTCAGTGCAGACACACACTTTTAAAAACAGAGAGAGGCTCTGTGTGAGTGTGACTTTACTCCAACAGGCCCCAGAAAGGCCTCCACACAGAACAAGTAGTGATGACAAATTTAGCTATATCTCTGGCTAGCTTGGCTTAGTGATGGTGTGTCATTCAGGCATCAATCTTTATGTGGCAAGCTGCCCTTTTACCTACTACAACCACCTCCTTTACTTGGCTGCCATCAGGACACATAAACTCACTGGTGAACCTCACACGTCGGACAACTCAGAAGATGGCCTGGACACACGTTTGTTCTACTTGTTCTGCTTTGTTTTAGTGAGTCTTCCTTCTACCATCCATCCAGGACCTGGGCCTCGGAGCTGGGAAGCTGATGAGGGCTAAAGGGGGGCAACGGAGCCATGATGACAACACAAGGTCCACCACACATAGAAGGACAGGTGGATGAAGATCAAAGTCTTCAACATGTGGCTCACTGCCTAAAAGTCACAACAAAATTGACACTACTGATGCCAAGACACGTAAAACGTCTCAGACCAAAGACCACCACTGAGGCTCTAATCATGGTAACACAGCCTAAAACCAAACCCGCAGAGGCAGGGGTCTACCACAGAAGACCAAGACTAGAGGTTCAGACTGAGAGAAGTGGGGTCTGAGTCAGTGAAGAGTTGTTGTCATGCAGGTCCTCAAAGAGGTAGAAACCAAAGGCAGCTGGACTTGTGAAGGATTCTCTGATTGAGCTCTGATGAAGCTGTCTAGAGGAGCAGCGAAACGGTGAGCTCACAGATAAAGGCAGCTGGACAACTTACCCAGATATCATCAGAGCTCTCATCTCCGTATTGACCGGCCTCATCCTGTGTGGACCTTTGTGCATGCGCTCAGGTAAATTGAAATACAACCACATTTGTTTGCACTGGGATTATTTTCTCTTCCTGCACCTTTGTGTCTGCGTGTTAACAAGTGAAAAGGCCCTAAGGGTATTAGACCATAGGATTGCTCTCCAGATAGCATTAGCTGACCTGCCACACACACACAGAGGCATACATGCTGTATTGACTATAAGCCATGGCCAGTGAAAGCCATTAGGCTAAATGATTCTAACCTGGCTGTAATGATAGGCTGTGGCCAGCTCAATCAAAGGAGAGTGTCTCGGACAGAAGGCTGCGTCAATAGTGGACAATTGCAGCAATGCTGATACGGTTGAATGAGAGAGCAAGGGGAGAAAAAGAGTCCTGTAAATTCTGACCATTCAGTCGAAGGTGGATAAAGACAGATACCGTGGTAGGACTGGGGTCAGTGGCACTGCTGGGCTTTTCTCACAACAACAGCAGAGATGCTTCAGAATATGACACCTTCACATCGGACATTGGACAGATGTCCACCAGGTGAAAGCTCGATTTCTGGTTGTTGGGAATTGCTCTGGAGCTGCATCCCAAACTACAAATTGTACAAATCGTACCGTTAGGACTACTCTTCAGGAAGAGGTCACCACAGCTTCCTTGTGTGCGAATTGTGCTCATTCGTAACGAGATGAAACTGAAACGTGCGACTGGTCCAAGCAGACACATGAAGAGAAGCTCAGGCCTCTTTAGGAGCCTGTTTCTTTAATGGAGAGAGAAGCCCTTCTAAATGTTTGATGCTTTAAGACCATTTCATTGTAAGAGGAACCAGAGCAGAGTGATAACAATGCTGCATTATTCATAAAGGCCTTCTATCACAGCGCTCCTTCTGTCTGAGGCAGAGACAGAGGAGGGACTGACGGAGAGCGAGGGAGACAGACAGAGAGACAAAGAGCTGAAGAAGGCAGCGGGACTGACAGGGACAACGTTCCACCTCGACTTACAAATGAACAATCGATGTACGAATCAAAACACATCAATATCACAGACAGTAAACCAAACCAAACTCCTGAAGCACAGCCTGTTTCTGCTCTGCGCTCCAATCCAGACTCACGCAAGGTTCAAACAGCACAACGGGGACCAAAGCACCCACATTGGTACCTCTGGAGGACGGCGCCACCACTGGACTAAGACACAGCAGGAGAGTAAAGCATCAAACATCCTCTTGGTGTAAAAATATTTCGTAATGATTATTGAACTGTTTGCTTATATAGAACCTCTCTTCACTCTAAATGTTCATCGAGGGGCTGTACATCCGTCTGTAGGCGGGACATGGAGCGAGCGGTGTAGCAGTATGATATTAACACACTTACAGCTGCATTCATTATTTACACTTAACGCTGTATAGCTGCAAGCAGCAATTCACACCTATTCACACAGAAGACGGCAGCTTCACTGAGCAGGCAGGCTTCAGGCCTGATGGCACAGAATCACCCCGGCTAGCATGAAAAATGAAAAATGATGTCTTCCATCTGCTGCACCCAAAAGCAGAGGAACACAGCAAGGAGGCTAAAATGCTAACACATAGCTGAGGTTTGGGACTCGCTCCCGCTGCACTCTATATGGAATAAGCAATGTAGCACTGCGGAGCTTGGTGGCCTTTTATTGTGAACACATTCTGGCCAATGTCGGCAAAAGGCATGTGTGGCGCCTCCTGTGGCCGCACTTTAAATGCCTGAAGATATCAACCAAGATTAATTAGACAGTGGATCAAATGACAATCTGTGAAGTGAGAGACGGTGCTTGCAGGAATAAAGAGCGTGAGAGAGACAGAGCTGTCAGAACCTGGGAGTGTTTCAGCATCTTTCAGCTCACTGGATTTGATTTTATGGCCCAAAACGTTTCTGCTTTGGTTCACACTCCCTGCTTTTATCTTCATTGTTTCCAGAAGCAGCTACCATTCACTACCTGCGTCAGACACTGTCAGACAGACTGAAGCTCAGAGTCAGAAAATCAAACCATAGCTACACACAGACTGAACATCAGACTTTCCCAGGGGGACATTTTTATTCTCAATGAGCTGCATATGGGCTTTTATTTTGAAATGCTTTGCTGCCGTGTGACTTCCTGTTTGTTTGGAGAACTGATCGGAATATCAGACCCCGTGTTTGCTAACATGCTAACTCTCTCTCCATCACCTTTACATGTCTATGTTTACAGCCTGCTTTTTTTGCCCTGGAGGATTTTTCCACTTCTGCCAACTTAACGATTTGATGACAATTGAACTTCAGGAGTCAATGTGTAAACAGTCATTACCAGCTACGTAAACTGATTTCAATGAGATCAAGATGATACCTTTCCTGCTAACGAGAGGCCTGGCCTGCACAGCTGAGTGGAGTGGAGGAAAAGCCTGTCTTCTCCCCCTGTTGGGACTTCTATAATTGGATGTACTGGCCTGCATCTGTGTCCCACCAATCCATGTGCTTAATCAATGAGCCTGCCCCATGGGGTGCACTTGGATACGCTAATCAATTGCCAATCTGGGTGCACAGGAGTTGAGGGGGCTAGGCATGCATACGAGCTGATTCAGGTCAAAGTGCCACTGGGGAACTTAGGACTTAATCCATTTATCAATGGGCAAATTTCGTCCCTTTTTTTGTACTGAAGGCTACGCATGACTGGCTCAGATTAAGCTAAACCCAGCAGGCAAAAGAGGAAGAGGTCACACCTGAAACACACACATTCTTAATCCAGACTGCCTCCTGAGACATTATGAGGAGGTGATACAGAGTCAACATGTGCCTACATTTTAGATCATTCCAGAGCTCAGAAAATAAAACCTATGCAGAAGTGGCAAAGCCTGCAGTTCCCTCTGCGGCCTCTGGGGGCTCCAAAGAAACGAGTCAATGCTCACATAACTCCATGTTAAAATGTTCCACTTCACACCAGAGCTAAGCACAGAAAGCACAAGCTTCCTGGCCCTCAGATTCACTGTGGCTCCACCCTCTTTGCCTGTATTTGGATCAACCAGGAGTTTATGTACATTTTAATTGAATGGCAGGCCCAATATACCGTACAAAGATGGATGACATGACATCTCCCAAGGCCATTAAACGTCTCTGATTTCCTGTTAAGAGAGTCTACACTCAGATAACGCACACTTATTCAGTGTAAGGAAACAGCACATGTAAACACACAGAGAGACACGATGCAGGCAGAGAGCCGGCACAGTAAATAAAAACACAATTTTCCACAGTGACACTCCCATTCTGTTCAGCACCCAGTCAACTGCCTGTAATTATTTTCAGCAATCACAGAGATGTGTGTGTGTTCAACTTCACCCTGAAGCATTGCATCCACTTACACACACACACACACACACTGCCCTGCAGCACCACACACTCCTCACCTCTTCATCTACCCACTGCTCCATTTCTTTAGAATGACTCTACACCGTGATGTTTACCAGTCTGCTCCACACACACACACACTATAGCATTGATTATATATCGGAACTGAGCAGAGATGATCAACAACAAGATGATCTATTGTTTTAACTCCATAAACTTGACATTTTTGGGCTCCATATGACCCCTTTCATTTCTGGACTCTCTTCCTGTGGAGCAGGAAACTCTCAAAGCTCATTGCTACTTTTTTCACGAAGCCAACCAAACTTTCTGACGGTGGTACAGGAGCTGCTGATCGCTCTCCGCTCCCGCCTGTACACCGCATGCCAAATCATGCATGAAATTCAGCCCAAAAAATGGATCAGAAATCAGCTCAGACGCTGGAGGCCTGCAGCATACCGATGGTCAGGACACAAAGTAAACATGATGATACTGCCGATGTTTGATGGAGTGTCTCTCAAACAGAGAGGAGCTGGGTCAAGTGTGTGTTGTGAAACAGAAAAAAAAAACCCTTTCAGCGAGCTTTGCTGACTTCTCCGTCGATGTACGTATGCTTTCTGCTTCCCAAAATTTCGCATTTCTTTTTTTCACCTTAGTACCCAGACGCCTATTTTTGGCCTCATCTCCGTCTTCCTGTGCTTCGCTGCGATGTCCCTGTCTGCCTGCCCTGACTAATGGGTACAGAGTGCCCCAAAGCACCCTGGAGTGCCCTTTCGCATTCCACACATACACAAAGCATAACACATCTACTGCCCACACACACACACACACACACACTGTCATCCTAAGATGCTTGCCTCGTCAGGAATTCCTGGAGGTGAGGGGTGGAGGAGGAGGAGGTGGTGCTGCTGCTGGTGGTGGTGGTGGGGATCCCACCTGCTGAATATCTTGCATAATGTGTTTTTGAATAATGCAAATATTTGAGCGGGCAGACTTCTGGTACAGCATGTTTCCTGTCCTAAAAAGAGGACAATGTCAGGGTCAACACTGAAATGTCCGTGTACTGTTTAAGCAGATGAAGAAGGAGGACGGTGTGGGGTGAAGGTCTGGATTTAGTCTAGCTTCATTGGCCATTAAAAACACTGCAGGAGAAGCCCGTGCTGTGTGTGCTCTGTCCCTGAAATGGTGTGTGCAAAAGTACAATTTGCAGTTTGAGGAGCAGCTCCAGAGTGGACGGGGATGAAACAAAAGCTGCTTTAAAATGACAAAGTTTCCCTTTTAGTATCTTTCTGGTTGATGCACACTGTGGATTCAGCATCCAGTGATAGTAGGTATCCCAGAAAGCCCTTTGTACTGGCACGACGCCCGTGGACCTGCCACTGGACATGTGCAATAACAGCATATGACAGCACTTCTAGCAGAAGCCGCCTGGTCTTTTAATGTAGTGTAATGCATTTTTTTTTTCTTAACTGATGGTGTATGCGGCTCTTCCCCAATCCAGTCAGCCTTATCTGCCCTCCCCCCTCTCCCCCTCATCCCCCCCCTCTCACAGGCTTGAGATTATTCTCCAAGCTCTATACTTTAAATCTCTCTCCACCGTCCTCTATGGCCTTTGTGATTTCCAGACTGTTATCACAGTGAGGGGTGAGCACGACCAGAGGCAGCCGCTCCTTATCAGAGGGCCAAGTGGTGTGAGAGTCTCAGAACAACAGTGGAAAATAGAGAATAAGTTCATTTCAGACGATTTCAGCTCATGAGGGGAGTGTGATGCTAATGTTCCCAGTGTTTTTAGACACGTTTGTTTATATTTCATGACCCTCTTGTTACATAGAAGAGGAGCTTGTACTTGGAATCTGCTAGTCTGCTGGCCCCGTTCACACTGGAGAAAGTCAATCCAGCTAGAGTAGGAGTGAATCCAGATCGCCTTTAAGCTGGATACATTCAGACCTATATTTAAATCTGGCTATCACACACACGTGCGGGCGCTCAATCCAGCTTAGCTTGGCTTCTTTGTTGCCCTCCAAACCACTAGGTGGCGCCTCGTAATATACAGAGTCCGTTTAGGCCGCGGTAGGAGTGTCGCTCGTTTATTTGTTTTTTTTTTTCAGTTCAAAAAGCAGTTTATTCCTTTGTAGCCCTGTGGGAAATAAACTCAGGGCAAAGCTGTCGTAGTTCGACGGTTGTTTACATGCGGCTTTTGTACGCGACACTGTCCCCGTGAACCGGAAGTATCATGTTGCTAGTGGATTTGCTAGCAGCATTTGTATTCAGACCTGAGCCAGATGTAAGCCAGCCCAGCAAGATCCACCTCCGAAAGGTGGATTGAAATCAATCCGGATATATCCAGATATGCCCCGAATCCCGCTCTAGACGGATTGATTTCCCCAGTGTGAACGGGGTCTTAGTGGTCGCTAGGATTGAGATATTTGCCAACCAATAGCTAGCTTGGCTAATGTCTTCAGCATGTTGTCTTCCACAAATCAACACATTAATTGAGCCTATATCGTTGAGCCCAGATGTTTGAAAGCTAGCACGTAGCAGTTAGCATGTTGGTAGACATCTCTGAAGAGAAACGTGTGTTCTGACACTGTCAAATAAGATTATCAGCTAATAATACTGTAAAAAACTCTTCTCCATCTTCATCTCTTTCACAGCTGACAAACTGCCGTGTCAATATTTGTGTCGCGATTAAACACAGACAAACACTCGAGAGATATGGTGGTGTAACACTGTCAGACAGTGCCCAGAGAGGCTAGAAGGTCAGTCTTTAATTGAGTGTGCATGTTGCAGTGTGTGCAGTCTTCCTGAGTGTGTGTGTGTGTGTGTGTGTGTGTGTGTGTGTGTGTGTGTGAGTACTCGGAGGGTTGAGGAGGGGCAGCTGTCTATCACTGAGGGCCTAATAGGACTCCAGTCTCAGGACTGCTGATGTGTGCAGGATCAGGCTGGAGAGGAGCGTGTTTCATTTTCATTCACACTAATATCACACCATCACACACACACACACACACACTCCTCTGTGTGTGTGTGATGGTGTGTGTGCAGGGTTGGGATGCAGAGAAGTGTTGACTCCATCTCCTTAATCCAGAGCTTTCTAATGAGAAATAAGATCCTTCCCTCCTCGTTCCTGCCGTCCCTCTCTGCTCGTTTTCTTCTCTCACCAGCACACGATTCATCATGTCAGATGTTAATATCCCTAAAGGTCAGAGGGAGTCATACAAGAGGGAAAATATGCTTTGTTAAACTTTCTCCCTGCCATTTTTCCCTGTCGTCTCCCTCCCCCTTCTACTCCCTCATGTTATCACATTGGAGCGGGAGTGGTGGTGGTGGAGGAGGAGGTGGGGTGACCCGGCCTGCTGGTACCACCACAATCTTTACAGGGATGATTGATAACCACAATAATAGGAGCAGGCGCTCGGCACAACTTGGAAAAGCAAGCGCTCCATATTTGCTCCATTACAGAGTGAACGAAGGGTGTGAAGCCATTTGAACTGATTTTTGCATTAATTGGTTATGAAATATGACGGATTGTTTGTATTGAATGCACTCGTTAAACACAAAGATGCTAAAAAGTGAAGAAAAAAAAACATTCAGGGGGAGTTTTGGGCCTTTCCAAGCATTCAAAAGATGGATTTCTGTTGGAATTCTGACCTTATTTTCAGAAGATGGAGAATTGCTTCCCAATCTTTAAGAAGAATTCCAAGAAAAACATTCTGAGAAAAGCTCAGAACTTTGACTTCCTCGTCAGAATTCCATCAGAATTCAATCAGACTTCTAGTTGTTTGTTTACGGTCTAGCTGTGTGTGTGTGTGTGTGTGTGTGTGAAGTTCCTGCTGATGCAAAGCTAACATTCCTTTTTCTACTCTACACTGAAGCTTTTCAGCGGCTGCAGGTTGGGATGTGTGTTGCAGCAGTGAAAGGAAATGCCACTTCTGCACAAAGTTGGGAGAATGAGGGCTGGACATTGTCTGGAGTTCAGATGTTTCTGTGCAGACGCACTGATAGAAATCCTCACAACATTCTGCCTATCTTTAGGCTTTCACACATTTATAGATGAACGATCTGGTGGAATTTCACAGACTCACAGATTCATATTCCAGCCAGCGAGTCAGGGCTTTATATATAATGTGAAGGCAGCGGAGGCAGTGTGGGTGTGGGCTGCTGCATTTGCATGGATGTCCTTTTCCACCCTTTCATCCTCCATTCCATCTTATCATATATCTATATGTGTCCTCTGCTACAAAACTGACAGGAAGTGTGAGGACGGGCAGAGGAGAGGCAGCCAACATGGCCGTCATGAATAAGAGATTAAATAAAAGTCAGAAGTCGCTGTAGCACCCGCAGCAAACGAAAGGTGCTTTCATTAAATGGACATTACACAGAAAAAAAGATGATGAAGCCGAGATGATGTGTCTGAAAATCTGAATGAGCAGCACCTGGCTTTCACTCCCACAGTCACTCCCGCCTCATTCACATCCATTCAGAGTCTGCATCTATTCCTTCAGTGCTAAAATGCTAAAAAGCAGAGGAAATGGAGCCCAATAGATATGGATATGCAGTAAAACATGCAGACATAAAATCACAATATACTGAAGCTAGGTTAGCTACCATGCTAAGTAGCTGTCAGGGTAAAATAGTTAACTGCACCAGCATGATGCAGCTACATGTGCTGGGAGCACTGAACACAACGCAGCGGAAGCAGCTCAGACTATATGACGTCACACACACACCATCCTAATCTGCATGATGTAACATAAATATCGGCTAATACACATCAATAACGCTGTATCTGTGAAATAGACCAATTTATTAGTCAGACTTTATGAAAACAACCAGCGCTTCTTCACAAATGGAAGCCGAAGAGAAGCCGAGCACATTTAATCAGCATTTATGAGGCGAATTAAGGTCAGGAAATGCAGCATTTAGGGTTGATATACAGACTCTATGCATTTCTTTAAAAAAAATAAAGCAAACCTTAATTTAGTGATGATAGAAGTTCCCTTCAGGCATGAGGATGGAAGAATATGATGAATAAGAAGTCATGTAATTAAATTAAATTAAAGCAGAATAAATTGTGAGAGGCCGAGCTCTCCCCCACACATTAAAGGATTTTAAATCAGAGGCCGTTTCTGTCCCTGTTAATGAAATCACCCATAAAACACCCACATATACCTAAACATACATCCACATATACCCATACATACACACACATATACCCATACATACACACACATATACCCAAACATACACCCACATATACCCATACATACACCCACATACACCCATACATACACCCACATTGACCCAAACATACACAGCAAGAGGTGTTACAGCTTATATCCAAAGAAAATTAGAAATATTCAAGTGATGATAACTACAACACTCATCAGCATGTACAGTAGGTCTGTGTGTGGGGAGAGAGAGAAGGTTGTGTGTGTGTGTGTGTGGGGGGGGGGGGGGGTACCCTCTGCTGCTAAGCAGAGATATAGCTCTTCATCAGCATGTATGAGTGCAAATGCGAGCGAGCGAACGGGGGCACGGGGACAATCAATTATTCAGCAGCGAACATTTTTCACTTATTACTTAACTAAATTCTCAACATCCACACCACCTCTCATCCAATTCATCACAGGCCTCGTGTTTGCAGTCTTTCTTTCTTTCTTCCTTCCTTCATCAACACACACGCACACAGTTTAGACTCAGAAGTCCACTGTTAGACACACACACACACAGCTCATCACGGTGAGGTAAACAGGCACTGACGGAGTGCTGCATCCAGAGCAAACATCAGACCGTTAATGAGCAACACGATCTGCATCACATGTATTTAAATGGATCATACAGATCTTTGTGCGGCTGCTCCTTTCATAGCTGCGCTTTGTATCTCGGTTTTCAGTCCAGTTTACATTGTTGAGGTTTTTTTATACTTATTTTAACACTCACACCACAGATCAGCATCAAATACACAGCCTGATGATCCAACATTGATTTAGGAATCAGTCATCACATCATGTTGCTGCTGCTGTTGCCCCTCTGAAGTTTCCTTTCTGTCACTGCTTGTGTTACATCCCGCTCTGTCAGCCATGACGGGACAGGAGCTGCGTGAAGTTGCTGTGAGGCTGACCGCTTGCCAGTGCTTTGAGGCAGGGGAGGAGCTCAGGGTCACACCCGCTCCTCGTTGAACGATACAAGATTTCATGCCAGTCTAAGTCACCAGAGAAAGTTGCTAGATTTGTCGCTTTTTTGGCGAAAAATAGATTTGGAAAGTCGCCCAGTTGGCAACACTCACTTCCGTGTACTATACACACTCATGCGGTCAGAAGTAAAGGCACCAAAATACCCACTACACTCTATTAGTCCAACACACTTAAAGGTCGGGTAGAAGATTTCATTCTGATGCACTTTTTGTTAAATTAGTGTAACTTCTCTTTACAATCCGATAGCAACCGATTAGTTCGGCAGTTTGTCATTAAAACGAAGAATATGAATCATCTGAAGCTATAAAACACTAAAAACATCAGCCAATCCTCCGGGTGGACCCTACGCGGAGGATTGTCTGGTTGTCACTCTCTTCCTGCTCTGCACGCACCACAGAGGTACGTGCATGATGGCCGAAGTCACAGACCGCAGCTCGTCTTCAGGTGATGGGAGGCGTGGCTTCGGGGTGAGCTCCGAGAGAAAGGGGCGTGTGTTTACTTTGAAATCTGGCTGACTCAAAATCTCCTACCCTGCCTTTAAGCCCTTTTGTACATTAAACTTACAACTTGTTGTCATATTTTAATCCTCTCGTCTGACCAAAGAGAGCCAACAAAATGTCCACGGTTTTAAAAAAAAAAATGTGGCTGTGCCAAGCAAACCTCGGCCTTATGAGGACTGTGTAAAAAAGTCCTTTGTTCTCCAGTGAACTGACCCACAGAAGATTTCCTACCAGCGTAAACACACACAATCACACACTTACACACACACACACAGAGGGCTCTGTTCAAACAGGAGTGTGTGTAACCACACTGCGCTGAAAGAGAGATACCTTAACACACAGCAGCCTCAAATGAATAGTCCTCTCCCTCCGCCTCCGCCTCCTCCTCCCTCTTTCTCCTCCACTTGAAGTCAAGTGGCATTTCCATTTTAAAATTGCTTCCCGGCCCTTTGTGAATGGAATCGAATTACACTGAAAAGCAGTGATTGATTCTTTCTGAACACAATGCTTTTCATGGTGTAGTCCTGCTGCCCTCCTCCCTCTCCATTGCAGAGTCAATCCAGTCAGTGTGCCCATTAGAGAGGTTTCACACAGGCTGAATGGGTGGAGGAAAGTGTAAATAACCGTGTGTGTGTGTGTGTGTGTGTGTGTGTAGCGGCCGGCCCACATGAGACAGTGTTTTCTGAAGTATTTCAGTCACCTGTCTGTCATCTCAGAGCAGATGTCGCACCAAAACTGGCTCAGCAGAAATGAGCCCTTCTTAAAAATATGCAGAGAAAACTGAAGTGCTTCTGTATGAAGGACTGTTTAACCAGCTGGACTGAGTCCTGAGTGGGCGATCATTGATGGAATCATTCTTGTAATAAAATAAAAATGCATTAATTTATTTTTCATAAAACATTGCCCCTGGTCTCCATTAACCTTCTGAGCGGTCGACTCCGATCACGATATCTGTTAGACAAATTAGGCATTTCCCCCTGATGGAGTTTTTTTTTTTACATATTGGCTAAAAGGTGTCCCGTTGTCAAAAATCATCACAGATTACTGATAATATGTTTTCAGCGACTTTATTTCTACAGACCTTAATGCTGTGTCAGCTGTTTGTGTGTGTGTGTAAACACACAGAGAGAATAGTTTTGCCTCAGGCCTCTGTCTCACAATCCTCTCAGTGTGTCTCACCCTTCTTTCCTCCCCCTCTTCCTCCTCCTCACCTGGTTTAATGGTGTGAGGCTTTAATTTGAAACTTTATTTTTATCATTTATCATTACATGTAGTCACTTATGTAGGCATATATGTTCATGTGTGTTGGCCTCACCTGCTACTGTGTGATATTTCTGCTGTATATAGTTGGACATTTTAACATGGAGGTCGATGAGGATTGACTCACTTTCACCTTTGGAGCCAGCCCCTAGAGGCTGCAGAGGGAACTGCAGTTGAACGTCACTAAAATCAGAAAGGTATTTTTGTAGTGTAGAATTATTAAGTATATGCACTATAAAATAGAAGACCAGTTAATTACTTGTGGACTGTTTATTGCCTTCTCGCTGTGATGAATTGCTTTTTGAAGATGATGGATGAGAGGGAAAAGACTTTTAATTAAAGTGGTCACTCGTTTTGGAAGATCATCAAAGCAGCTGGCACACATTCATCTCTTCATTCACGGCACTCATCTGTTGTTACAAGAGTCATCTCTTCATCTCGGCTCCCGGCTTTCTGAGCAGCGCAGCGTTTTTCTGCTCTGCTGTTGGTGTAAACGTCTGAATCAGCTTTCCTCTGGATTATGAAGTACAAGCAGAGCTCATGTTTTCTTTGATGTATGTGAAGATAAAGATTTATTCCTCTTATGTTGCTTGTTAGCCTCCGATCAGAGGTTGGGTGGACTGATGCATTGATTTTACCATGAAGATTTTTACAGTACAGTAGAATCTGGCAGGAAATTGTCCGATGTTTTATTTTTGATCATCTTAGAAGAACTCTTCCTGAAATGTCGGCATGCATGTGACATTTACCGACACTCTGAGTGCAGTAACTACACGTTTTAAGTGATCTTTTGACTCTGACCTGCATCCTCGCACACTTGAAGCTACTTTTGTGTTGTTTTTAAGCAGATTCACAACACAACAACTCACTCATGTCACTTTTATCAAGGTTTTTTTGCCTGAGATCATTTTTAATAACTTTGCTGGTTCACCTGTTTTATCACTGCACCAGAGAGTGTTCAATATGTTCTCATACATAGCTTTTAACACAGAAGGTACTACTTTATCATTTTATCTCAAAAATAGTTCAGATTTTTTTTTTACACTGATAAAACTTGTTTACGTGAAGCAGAGTTTCTCTAACATTGCAGCCCTGCCAGATTACCAGCTGCAGAGTAACATTATGTCCGACTTGGCATTGAAAGTCACGACTTTTTGTAACTGGTGCACATTGGAAAATTGGACTAACATCAATGATTTTAATTGATTTATTTCTGATTGTTGGGAGCGAGACAGGTAGCAATGACCAGCTAGATTATTCTGTTAATGATTCAATTTACTGGATTTTTAAAAAAAATTAGTTCCATCATAATCTAATCTAATCTTGGATTCAAACTACAGCAGTGAGTGAGATTTATGCTTTGTGGAAGAGGGGGGGGGGGGGGGGGTTATGGCAGCACCGGTCATCCTAAAAAAAAAAAAAACTCACCAACAACAATCAATAATCATCATTAGATTAAAACAAATTCTCAAGCTTCCTCATGTAAACTCTGCAGGCTGGACATTAAAATAAATGGCCGCCATCTTTGGGTCCTGGAATGGAGCAGCAACTGTGCAAAAACAAGAGAAAAATGTTTGGACCTGAAATATGATGCTGACACCAGCGGCTGCTCTGTACAACTCTGTACAACTCATCCAACACAAAAAGTGCTCTGCCAAGCTGCATCATTTACACAGAGGTTGACTTGGCCCCCATAACCATTTTCTCAGACTTGACAAAGCTCCTCAGGAGAAGAGTGCATATGAAGGTGCATCAAATATAGAAATGTTCAGCACAGAAACACCAGCTGATTGGACGCCAGATTTCCTAAATAATAACTAAAAAAAGAATGCCAACTGAGACTTCATCCTGATCTCATGGGATTTTTTTGTCCATTTTTCGGTCAGACACTCTCACATGAAGGCTCCATCCCTGCCACATGCACTGGTCTCAGTGCCAACCCATATGGCAGCCAAGCCTCAGCCTCCTCCTCCACACACACACACACACACACACAGAGTGTGGTGTGCGGTCCACTGTCCAGGATCCCAAGGTCAGCTGTGTGATTAGCGCTTAGCACCGGAGGCTAGCACTGTCAGGCAGTTTCCCCTTAATGAAGCCATCACTGCATGGAGAGAGTGAGAGAAATACTGCCAGTCAGCCCGACTGGACCGGCCTGATTTGCAGCCGCAGACGTCTACACATCAGCCATGCTAAGGGAATATATGGAGACGTGGGCAGAGCAGTAGTTAAACTGTCAGTGAGTGACAGGCTGATGATAGAAGGCCAGCTTCTAGTTCATTGGCATTTGGGAAGCGACACATTGTTTGACACTTTGTCTTTATACTCACACTGGAGGATTATACTGTATCACAGTGGTTCAGGCTGGAAAATTAAATTCAGTCGAGTCGTTTTTATATAGTATCATTGTCATCAGGGCATTATTATTATTATTAATATTCAAAACTTCAAACTTCACTGTGTGTGTGCATGCAGACAGAGAGAGGAAGAGGAGCCTGCAGCTCCACATGCAAAAGTTAGCTGCAGGTGAAAACAAACAGCTGGCGGTGTCAGACTGCTGACTTTAAGGCTGCGTTCACACTGGAGAAATTTAATCCGGCTAGAGTAGGATTGAATCCAGATAGACGGACACTGTCCTCATGAACACGGAAGAATCACATCGCTAGCCGGATTCGCTAGCTGCATTTGCGTTCAGACCTGAGCCACATTTGAGCCAATCCAGCTAGATCCACCTCCAAGAGGTGGATTGAAATCAAGCTGGATATAGCCGGATTCACGGTGTTCACACTCTGAAAAAGCTACATACGGCCCGAATCCCGCTCTAGCCGGATTGATTTCCCCAGTGTGAACGGGGTATAAGTCCGCCATGTTGCCTCCTTACTCGAGACTTCTGGGGCTGCATCAGAGTCTCATGTTCAGATCATGTTCGCCAATATGATCTTAAGCTCATTAACATAACGTTGTGTGTTGTTTTAGGGATCAAGTGGGCCATTGTTTTTGTGAGGATGTGTGTGCACGAGACACTTAGAATGAACTTGGAATCTATATTCTAACAACAACAACAACCTCCTCTGTGTAACTTTAATTTAAACGTCTTTATTTTACTAAAATGTGGCTGCACAAAGATTATTTATTTCCTCCCATATTTTCCTGGATTCTATTATTTGCGCACTCATAAATCTAAATCTGAGCAGCACAATAAAACAATAAAGAATTCCTACAGCTGAATTAAAATATCACACAGCGCCAAAAGGGGCTTTGAAATAACATTAAGAACCTCGTGTCGGCAAATAAAAATGGAAACCTCGGTACTACCTGCTAGACCTCTGGCTACAGCCGGGGTTGAGTGGCTCTATCCACAGGGTGAGTCGGGAACACTCTGATCCTGGTATTACACCATTATGTATTAATGATTACACAGTTGTATTAGGCGGCGGGCTGCAGGTTCTGCTCCCCGAGGCGCTGCCTGCACACATTCAAATCAATCCCCTGGTGTATGGAGAACAGAGCACAGCACACACACACACACACACACACTGCAATATGGAATACAAAAAATGTAAGAGATGTCATTGAAAATATGATTTAACGTATAATGTATATGAGAAGCCGAGGAGTGGGAGGGAGGGCCAGGCAGAGATTCCTGGTAGACATGGAAAAACTCATCAACCACAACAGCAGAGGATCCAATCAGCCGACAGGTATTTGTCATGCAGAAGCCTCTGCTGTGCAATAATTACACATATCTGCATCTACACACTCATTTAGTCAGTCTAAGAAACCGTTACACAAACCAACTCCAACACTACTGCAGGCAGACGAGATGCCGCACAGATGGCTCACTGGCACATCTACTGGCACAAACAGGAATTACACAAAGGTACGGCGGTTTGGCTAGCAGATTAGCATGCATGCTACTTCCTCACATACACACACCAACACAACACCTCCTAGTTGCATCTGATTGGCTGAAGTTGGTCCAATGCTGGATTTCAAACAACACCGACATGTGTCATCAATATCATGCTAACGAGCATCACCCAGCTGGAGGAGATGCTTTGCAGTGCAGAGGTCTGTGTGTGTGTGTGTGTCTGTGCCGTGACTGCCTCACAGCTCTGCCACATTCATTACGTCTGTATTCTCTGTGGATTTTCCACATGTTCGGATTCATCTGGTCAGTTTTCAGGAGACAATTGCTCTCATAATTCTCTGTATTGAAATAACCCCACTGTGTACTGCTACATGCTGCCCACACACACACACACACACACACACACACACACACACACACACACATATAACAAGGAGTGATACTTCAGCTGGAAAAATGGTTTCATAAGTAAGACCATGGGGTGAGTGTGTGAGTGTGTATTGAAATGGAAACCAATGAGATAATGAATAAAAGTACATCATGTTGGAGCGGGCCATGTCTTTTAAATGCAGCTTATACAGCCAGCAGGGAGACAAAAAGACCGGACCGACGACGACTTAAATCACACACTCACACACACCCGAGGGTGTGAGAGTGAGAGAGAGGCCAGGGCCGAGTCAGAGGAATTAATTGAGGTAGTTTGTTTCACAGCGGGGAGTCTATTAAATGCCATGTCACCACCGGGCCATGGGGAGTAACACACTAACACCAGGAGGGAGGAGGAGGAGAGAGGAGAGAGGAGAGAGGAGCCATTCCTCTGAAATCAGCCCTCACATCTCTCCTCATTCATCTCCTGCCCCCCGTCCTCACTTTCTCCACGTCCTCCTCCTTTTGTCTAAATGGGTCCATGCATCACATGTTCATTTGGTGTCCGACTGTGAACCCGAAATAAATAATAAAGAAACAACTTACTGAATGTAAATTAATCCCATGGGGATTAATAAAGTAAATCTTAATCTTAAATGTAAAAGACACAGAGGCAGAGATGGTGATCAATAAACATTCACCCACTGCAGTCACTGTGCTCTCATCATCATCATCATCATCATCACAGTCAAAACACACAAACAGATCCAAACATTAAATATCGAGTACTAGAATTTAAATATTAGCTGCAGATCAATCACATGAATTATGGCAAAGGTGATGCATGTTTATGTAAAGTAACAAACAAATCAGCAGAGCTAGCAGAGCTATATGTTATCCTACACAGCTAATGCTGCATGCTTAATGTGGACTCTGTGGAGTGGGGTGGAAATTTGGATGGAAGCCCAGCACCTGTCTGGAGACTTACCCACAATTCTGTTCTCTCTCTCTCTCTCTCCACTCTCTGGCTGAAAATATTGACTGGCAAGCACTCTGCCCAATCAAATTAATTTTCTGCAAGACATGCCAAAGGTGACGCCTGAGAAAATGGATGTTGCATGAGGAGGAGATGGATCGACGGGAGAGGAGGCGGGGGGGGGGGGGGGGCTGTCGGAGGGGAGGGTTAGCTGTAATGGAGATTGTGGAAGGAGGGAGAGGAGGAAAGGGGGGGATGAGAAGAACTCACAGCTGAATGTAACGTGGAGAAGAGGAAGATCTTACAGAGAGGAAGAGGAGGAACTTTTCTTTTCATCCCCCCCCCCCCCCCCCCTAGCTCTGTGACTCCATTGGAGCGTAATCCCTGACCCCTTCATAGTGGAGATGATATATATCTCAGGTACTGGTCAGGGCATCTATTATGAATGAGACACACACACTGCTGCTAGCACTGATAATGGATGGGCTGGACCTAGGGCTGCACAAACACACACACACACACACACTCTGTGAACCGAGGGATAGACACACTACACCGTAGGCTACAGTGTAGCTGACAGCTGCTGCACATTCAGCAGGGCCTGTCCGATTTGTGTCTCACTAACGGAGGGAAAATGTGAGAGTGGAGGAGAATGAAGAGGAAGACGAGGAAGATGGTTGTACCGCTATCACCACCACTGCAACTACTACAGATACACAATTCATCAATGGGAGTGAGGCTAATATCCAGATAGCACAGTCAAACAACGGGTCAGTGCCAGGACAAAAAGACAGTTTCTGTGTGTGTGTGTGTGAAATGATCCAACCCACAGTGAGGCGGGTACAATAAAGAGATGTGTGTGAGTGAGCGACAGTTCCCATCAGTCATTCACCATTTAGACAGCTGGAAAGGGAGCCATAAATCCATTATCATGACAAACTGTGTGGATGCACACACACACACACACAGTACAATAATATGATGTTCTGCTGCTGAATCAATTCAGTAAAAGTGGAGTCGTACACAGAGGGTGGGTGTAAAGTGTAAAACCTCCACATGCAGTAAAATCTACTTCCTGTGAAGACAAAGGGCTTCATTTCATCCCTGACCGACTCTCAGACATTATGACTTTTCACCCCGCCCACACCACCACTCCTGTCTTTGACTCCGGTGAGGTCATGACCTCTGGACTCGGGGTCTGAAAAGAAAAGGTTTTGTTGGGGTGGGAGGTCATGAATGGAGATCAAATCAACATTAGGAGAGCCATCTGATGGAGGGGCGCCTCCTTTACAGCGCTGGGGGCGGGGCCAGTATGATGACAGTAACACTGTCTCCAAACAATGCTAAATTTGGTCAATAATCATCTACGACATATATAATCGTGGATTCCAATCTGCCGCCACCATGTTCAGCTACCATGACGACCTTTCAACATGTTTCCAAATCCTGGAAATATAAACATCATGGAGCGTTTTCCTGCTGATAATGATGTCATTTTTGGCAGCTTGTGTTGATATTATTGACATTTTGTTTACTTCTGTTTAGTGTGGCTTCACTATGCCAACACGGCGGCGCCCATAGGTGAGATACTTTGGCCTAACAGAGGGAGGCAGAACCCTGTTGTCTATTCAAATATAGATGACAATCATTGATGTTTCCAAAAACAACAACATTTCTACTTGTCTTCAACTCTTTGCTTCAGAACCACACTCCAGAAAACCTCTACCTGCCATCACAGAAGGGTCATCCATATTTATCTACTGGAGCTTTAACCCAGAGCGCCAGCTTTTCCTGAATCACACAGAAGCCCAGTGACTGTGCTGAAGATGGTCCGACACACAGCATACAATAACATGAACTAGAATAACACCAGACTCCCTTCACTGATTTTTTGGAAGTGGACCACTGATACCACTTCAATCTGATAGATGATGAAGAGAAGAATCTAAAAAGGAGACACAGAGAGGCAACACAAGCTTCTTCAAGGAGCGAGACTGAGATCAACGGATAGATCCTGAGCAGCCTCTATCTCTGCTGTAATTCACAGCATATATAACATCCATCCGGCACAACAAGGAAATGAGGAGCGGGCCTGAGCACACTCCAGAGGGCCGATAACACGGCCTCCACATCACTGCCACACGGCGTGGAGAACGGAGGGAGGAGGAAGATGACGCCGACGGGCATCAGGAAGTGAGAGACGGTCTGAACACGAAGGGGGCGAGCGGCAGAGAAAACTCACCAGAACTGCTGCTCAGATCCAAACGACAGCACATGTCCTGCAAACGCCAGCCGAACACACTCATTCACAATTTGGTCTTTTTATTGGGCGGACATATTGATGCATCGCAGCAACCCCTCACTCCTTCAAGCCATGGCTATTGATCAGAGCCCGCCTTCCATTAGCAAGGAGAGAGAACAAAAACCCATTTAAAAGCTATTGGATCCATAAAATAAGGGCAGCAGTTATCCAGCATGAAATGAGGAGGTGGACCTTTAACTCCCTCCTCCTTCATTATCTTTTTGCAACTCTTTCTGCTGCGACTCCTCGTCTTTCTCTTTTCTCTTTTAATTCTTTAATCATAGTTGCTCAGGTTTTACTGTGTGCCATTAAAAACGGTACTGTCATGTCTCTATTTATTGTGTCCAGGCTTTAATACACTCAGCAGATTCTTTATTAAGCTCATCTACCTCCAGCAGGCTGAAGCCCCTCGGATCACAATTTGTGTTGTGATGTGACATCAGGCCTGTGTGGACACACAAACTCTGACTGCCCATTGAATCAGACTTGAGTTGCTCTCAAGCGGCAGCCTCCGGGGCTCAGACTTGAAGCCCATGCGGAAGTGTCAAATCTTGTAGTTCACGCCACAACCACTGGGGGCTGGCTCCAAAAGCGAGTCATTTCCCATAGACTCCCATGGTAAAATGGCCGACTTCACAGCAGAAATGAACATGTTTACAGCCTGGTACAAAAAACCACTCCGGTCTCAAGTGATAAGTTCTCTTCTAGTGTCAATTGTACGGGGGAGGAATTTTTTTACAACTCACTTTTTCATTAAATTTTGACATAAAATTATGCATAATTTTGGGCGTTGCCGCTTGAGTGACAGACAGTTGACGCATCACAGCGCGAGTTCCCTGCTTCCATGATCGCCCGCCCCCTAAACTCAGCTCGTGCTCCCCCTCTTTGTCCATATTTGGAGTTTTGGCGGACGTGACTCGGTCGGTCAGAGCGTCCTGAAGCCTCCCACCGAGCCTCAAAGCGGCTCTTCAGAAACAAACGGGTGACGTCACAGAAGCTCTGTCCATAGTGTTTACTGTCAATGGTCGCTCCTGACATACTCGAACTCTCCTCTACAAAGGAAGTAACCTATCCATAACCTGAAGGGGCCACCCAGCCCGTCTGTGGTTTAATGAAGCCAACAGGACCTCATCGTCTGCAAAATCCAAAGACGGGATCCTTAAACTACCAAACTGGACCTTGGCTGCACAGAACCGTGAGCAGGATGTCTGCAGCCAAGTGAGCTCTGCTCTGGTAGAGCTCTCAGAGTAGAGCGGCGACTCGTCCATACAGAGAGGAGCTAGTTGGAGTAGTTGGGGTTTTTGGTGAGCTGTTCTGAGCATGCCCAACCCAGGCTGACCTGACCCTGGCTAAGCAGAAGACAGTGGATGGATGAACAGGCTAATCTTGAGAAATCACACAGTGGCTTGAAGAAGATGGGTCGTGCTGGTGACACATTATAAAAACTATTATTTTCAGTCCACTTGTGAGGCCGTATGCTCCATGTCGGCTGCTTTCGGTAATATTTGTAGAAGCGCAGCCCCGTTGGCGCCAGTGTTTACTCCTCGCTGTTCTCCTGCTCGGCCTCCTGCTGCTGCATCACAGCGGGAGCTCAACACTTCATTTAAAATGGACTTTTCTGATGAAATTTGCTGATGAGAGGAAACACTTCCACTTGCTTTAAAAAGTTATGAAATGCTGCTCATCAAAACTGAAGCAATGCGGGTAAACAGATAAAAAATAAAATAAAAATTGGCGACAAATTAGAAAAGAAAAATCCTCTGCTGGTCCCATTGGATGGAAAAACAATATAATATTATGTGCAGTATTCCCCAAATCGTTTTCATTTTAACAAGTTGTATTATTCATTTTTATATTTTGTGCACTGCAGCACCAGGTCAGCGCTGCAGCCATATTTATACCATTACATTTTAATGAAGCCGCCATAAAATGCTTTTTTCTTTTATATCTTTTTGCTTCGGGAGAGTCTTAGAGCTTTATTAAGACAACCTAAAACCAAACAATGCTTTGAGCAAATCATCCCCAACCTTAATGCTTCAGTAAAAAACACAGGGCCTGGCCTCTAAACCTGGATGCCTGCGTTACCTCCACCTCTTTATGAGGTCCTATCCATTTATCTACACAGGCCCCGTGGTGGAGAAATTAAAGCTTTAGATTATCCCTCCATCACTGCAGCCGGGGGGGTGGGGGGTCTGTTCAAAAAAATCTGAGCAGCATCTTCTCATTTTGTGACAACATACAATCTGTGTTATCTCTTAGGTCCCTGTTGCCCCATCTGATGACCTGACAATTCATCAGAGAACTCAGAAGTAGTCGATCTATACAAGCAGGCATCTAGGGTGTAAAAGGAAAGGCATGCTGGAACTGCTCCCTGCAGGACACCCCAGCCGGGACAGGCCAAAGAAACGCCACATTCACATTCATCCTGGTCACGTTCAAGTGTTTAAAACTGAGGCAAGAAGACACACAGTGCAGTTTCCTGAAGACGTTTGGTCACTGTTTGTTGCCTGGACTGGATTA
Source organism: Parambassis ranga (assembly GCF_900634625.1). Classification (NCBI taxonomy): domain Eukaryota; kingdom Metazoa; phylum Chordata; class Actinopteri; family Ambassidae; genus Parambassis; species Parambassis ranga. Next base: position 13,966,447 of record NC_041027.1, read on the forward strand.
AGGTGGATTATGGCTGTACAATGGTCAGCGAGGGATGTGGGAAGTGGATGCAGATGTAGGGGTCGTATACAAAGGTGTAGACGCAACCCAGTGCCGTCCATGTGGATCATGTTGTTTCTTGCACACTGACACAAGTTTTTTTGTGACAGGCAGCAGAATTTTCAAACTAATAAATTCGTCTTCTGGGTCAGACGGGGAAGCTGCAGCCCCTCCTACCTCAGTGAGCAGGATTTTTAGTCTGTCTAGCACCCTGCCTGTGACACAATCCTTCAGGTCAGACTCATCCTTCCGCTGCCCGCCGATGGGGTTTGGTCAGATCCTCCCAGGGGCGGGAGCGGTGATGAGTTACATGCCTCCTTGGTGTTGGCATAAAAATAAATCTGGTGTTTTATTGTCTTTGGTGTAGCATGTAACATATTGAGTGAGTGCAGGGCAGAGTGCAGGGCTGATTAAAGTCACAAGGAATAAGGAGGAGAGCGTGCAGGCGCTGTGTGTGACGGACACCACAGGGAAACACCACAGCGCCATGCTAACGGCTAACACACCCTCACTCTCAGCCTACACTTCCTTCCTGATCACAGCACGACATGCAAACAGCATGAAGACCAGAACAAATACCAGTTATTTCATGGAAACGGTGAGTATGAGCTGCTGCAGCGGCATCTTCCTCTAGGTAAATTGAACAGTGTATGTTTTTGGAGCACACACACACGTGACGTCTCCCTCTGTGCTGCTCTGTGGTCTGATCTGATTGCCGTTTCAGGGGTAGACCACCAGTGAAGCGGCGGCTAATATTATCAGATGAATTCAATTAATATAATCTCATTTCCTCTTAAGTGCTGCTCCTCTAATTAATTATGGGCAGACGCAGGGCACGGACCACCCACTGCTTAGCAAAGCATGACAGAGTGTGTGTGTGTGTGTGTGTGTGTGTGTCCCAAAGCAAATGTAGCCAGTGTATCTGTATGTGTGTGTTTGTAAGTGTGCACAAACGTCTTGCTCACACACACACACACACGCTCGTTCACACACATTAATAGGACTGGTACAGATGAAGCAATATCTGGAGGCTGGTGTAATTAGGGCCAATTCAATTGGACTCTGATACTTCATTATACACCTGCCAACAACAGCAGCGATTGATAGCCATATTTTCCTTCTCCATTTCGTTTTCTCGCTCATTAATGGTGTGGAATTAATGAAAATGGCTTCGAGTGGCCTCGTTCACTGCTTGGGGGGGGGGTTAGTGGTTGCACTGCAGGGTCTGCATGTGAGCTGTGTGTGTGTGTGTGTGTGTGTGTGTGTGTGTGTGTGTGTGTGTGAACTTTTCACCCCAGGGGTTTTAATCACACCGCTGTTTTTTTTTTTCTTTCTATGATACGGCTTCACTGCATAAGATGTGTACAAACACACACACAGTAACACACATACAACGAGTTAGCCCTGCTTTACACACACACACACACCCTTCCTGTGATTCCATCACTAGATGGTCTCTAGTGGAAGAAACTTGTAATAGGATTTCAGACACTGCTAAAGTGGAGCTTGTTTTTTTATTAATCGTTAGTTAGTCAAACACCACGCCTGCCTCCCCTCCCCTCACTCAGTCAATCCCCACAGAGAGGAAACATTACAGCAGAACAGAACCTGTTTGCAGCCTGACGCTGTGAACACGAGGACCAACTCGTCCGTACAAAGACGCCACAACGAAACAAACGGACACACACTGCCTGATGTCACCCAATCATGGACATGTTTTCACTCATAATTGGAGTGAGGCATTAAAAACAGGAGAAGGTGTTGGGTAAACATCACGATTTGTCTTATAAGACACAAACTGTCCCCTGCTGCAGTCGCCATTTTAGGATAGCGCTGTGACGACTGTCCGTCTCCATAGACAACACATACAGACAGCTTTCCTGGTGAG